>NC_090933.1:1140391018-1141622262 GCF_040938575.1 Ambystoma mexicanum
TAAATGGCTGCGTGCAAACAACTCATAACCTGACTTACACCGAGCCCTCTACACCTGGCCCACACCGAACCTTCTGCATCCATGAACTACTCTGGACTCTAGGTCACTGAGCATGTAACATCACCTACTAGGCCCTATATGATACACAGACTTATAAACTTAATTATATACTGCCTATATAGATAAACTTGCTAGAGTGCCCTGGACATCCCAAGATATGCCCTACACCTGTATATATTTTTGTATATAACGTTGTACACATTCTTGCCTATGTGTTTTATATACTCATGCCAAATACTGTAATGAAGTTTAAGATTTCTTGTGTATACTGTTGCGCCCGGCTACCCAAGGGTTTGGCACGCATTACCAAATAAATAAACAAACAAACAAACAAACAATGGGTGGGCTCATAACCAAACACCACCTACAGACTCTGTGTCCCTCCTCATAGGCCCATCCTCCGTATCTGTACTCTATTGCAGTAGTTTAGGCTTATAGGTGTCGCAAGCAACACCTAATAGTCCAAACTAATTATAATTTAAGTGCACCTTGAAATCAGCCATCATTTTTAAATGCTTCAATACACTAATATGTCATGTGAGTAAAACGCTTGCAGACTTTTCATGCAATAGGTGTCTCCTGAACACACAACATGTCAGATGTAAACAAGCTAATACCTTATGCTAACCAACACATTTTTATGACGTTTACATTTCATGTCAGTAAAAAACTCATCTTCACAAAAAGATGTTCTCAAATAGGCCACTTATTTTACCTATTGCAAATATACTTTTACCCATCCCTCTACTTTTTACGCATATACTGGCACGCCGCAAAGCCACACCATTCCACTTATATTCTCCCCCTAGTTTCCATCCATTCATCTATGGGAAATCACTCCCATTATTTCTTTAGATACATGTGAATCAGTGCCATCATCCAGTTATTCCCTCCCTACCTCGCTCTATAAGAAAATGTCATTATGCACAGCTAATACAAGTAGGCCTAATAAACTAATTAGCACACATCATGGCAACCTCAATGAAACAGCCATCTATATCTGACCGAAAGAATGTCACTCCCACTACTTTAGAAGTAGAGCCAGAGCCTTGAATTATCAAGGCAGTAACCAGAAAGAGAAAAATGGCAAACACTCCTTAGATAAGGATTAAAAAGAGATGATCACCGGATTGCTGCTTGGCCAGGCCCTGGGCAGATCCTTGCTACGTGGAACATAACTTTGGGCCCCATTTATATATTGAACATGGCTGAATGCTGCAGATACGTTGGACCTCTCTTCTGTGCTTACATATCCAGAAGAGCTCACTGGCCCCTCTTCCAATATCAGGTTGAACAAATATGGAGAATTCATCACCCTTAACTAGAGAGATGGGTTGCAATTAAAAATCTCTCACGGAGAAAGATGTTACCCAAGTGCATCTGAAGGACCCAGTGTTGGCATGGGTTTTTAACTTCCCAGGCACAGCCCTGTGTGACCTTTGAACCTACAGCAATCGGAGGTTATTGGTAAACGCCGTAGGAATGACATTTACTATGAACCCTTTCAGTTCAGACCCTTCTATCTCCTCTTTAATTTCAAAAACCCAAAGATTGCTCAAAATATTGTGATTTAGTTTCTTGTGCATCCCACTAATCTTTTATGTTGGCATCATAATGTGACACTGCTTCTTCACATTATAAAGCTGGGTACCAGCTCTCTGATCCTAATGTTAAACTCTTTGATACATTGTTGAGGAACTTTCCTAAAATATATGTGAGAGGTATTGATCATCTTCTGATTCTGTTTAGTTTTAGCCTAGTGAGTCAGAATAAGTTGATAGATTGCTATCAAAGAGGGTTGCAACAAAGTTCTATGTTTTCAACAGGCAGGGGCAACAGAGTACCCTAGTAGGTCACTCGCCACTGTTTGAAAGTGGTATATACCTTATAGCTACTCAAACAGCCCAGCAGTCCCCCAGCTGTGCATACCTTTGAAAGGCTGAAGAGTAACCACAGCAGACAGCGATATTGATGTGTATGGAGACATTTGCTGACTTAGACCAGTTTATTGTACGAATTGTCGCATCTGAACCTTCAGCGGGTCATCAGATTTAGACCCCAAAGCTTTCACTCTTTCGCTATATTGTCTATGCCATTACACGTTGCCCGATGATGTGCAATGCGGACCATGAACAAAATGCTGATAGAATATTGTAAATGTCATATCTTCTTGCTCTCTATGGACAGTAATGTTTAGATGCTCTTGACTTGCCAATGTTAGATGGACTATGTCATCTCTGCTTGCACTCTATGGACATTTTGATGCTATTGAGTTGCCCACACTTGATGTATTGCAAGTATTTTCTCTGCTTGTACTCTACCGTCACTGATATTTAGACGCTATTGAGTTTCCCCATGCTAGATGCATTGTAAGTACTTTCTCTGCTTGTACTCTATCGACACTGATATTTAGATGCTATTGATTGCTCATGCTAGATGCATTGTAAGTTCTTTCTCTGCTTGTACTCTATCGACACTGATATTTAGATGCTATTGATCGCTCATGCTAGATGCATTGTAAGTACTTTCTCTGCTTGTACTCTATCGACACTGATATTTAGATGCTATTGATCGCTCATGCTAGATGCATTGTAAGTACTTTCTCTGCTTGTACTCTATCGACACTGATATTTAGATGCTATTGATCGCTCTTGCTAGATGCATTGTAAGTACTTTCTCTGCTTGTACTCTATCGACACTGATATTTAGATGCTATTGATCGCTCATGCTAGATGCATTGTAAGTACTTTCTCTGCTTGTACTCTATCGACACTGATATTTAGATGCTATTGATCGCTCATGCTAGATGCATTGTAAGTACTTTCTCTGCTTGCACTCTATCGACACTGATATTTAGAGGCTATTGAGTTGCCTATGCTAGATGCATTGTAAGTATTTTCTCTGCTTGTACTCTTTTGACACTGATATTTAGATGTGATTGAGTTGGCCATGCTAAATGGATTGTGTCATCTCTGCTTGCACTCAATGGACACTGATATTTTGATGCTATTGAGTTGCCCATGCTAGATGCATTGTAAGTGTTTTCGCTGGTTGTACTCGATGGGAACTGATATTTAGATGCTATTGAGTTGACCATGATAGATGCATTGTAAGTATTTTCTCTGCTTGTACTCTATCGAAACTGATATTTAGATACTATTGTGTTGCCCATGCTAGATGGATTGTAAGTGTCATCTCTGCTTGTACGCTATGGACACTGATATTTAGGTGCTATTGAGTTGCACCTGCTAGATGGATCAAGGAAGAAAATGCCTGAGACAACTTAGGTTGATGTTGGAAGTCCCTGCGCTAATACCCTCTGAGAATTTGTTTGATTCTCGACTGCGCTCGGTGGATACTAGAAAGTGGCTGATGTGACACAGTTTAACTGTGGGAATTGGTACATGTGGTCAGATTACAAGGAGGAGGTGTGTGGAACAAGAGCACGGTTGCGAGAGTTGGGAACTGATACAAATAATACTGGGTGAGTCAAGATCCATATCAACCAACTGGTTCGAGTTGGAAGGATGGGAGGGATGTTTTGTTTGAAATATATGTATTCAGTAATATGTTCATAGTTCTGCATTGTATATAGTTTTACATTGGTCAAGCACTGCATCATTCTTTGTTGGACTTGAAATGTTTTGAAAACAATTCCCTTGCTCACGTACAGAGAATGTATGGGACAGGGAGTTGAGGAAAGAGAGCTGGAGGATGATCACATAATAAAAGTGAGTTAACACTAGCTCATTTTGTATAAAAGTTCTTAGTGCGCTTGTCCGAACATTGGCGTTGCCAAAGCAACATGGACAGACACGTTGCATCATGCAGGTGCAAAGTTCGGGCAACGTTTCTCTATGCCTGCATATTTCAGTTAACATGGTAGCACACATGCAAGGCACTCGTGACAACTCTGTATTATCTTTTGCAACACTGATTTCGGGCAATTGCAAACTGACAGTACCAGCATGGATATAAGTGCCATTCACTGGGGCTGATGGATAAAAGAGAGATGCGCTTGATCAGTGACAGACACACACCTATAATATCTGTGAAGAAGCTACATGTAAGATACACATTTGCTACATATATAGCACACACATAGATCATAACTATGCACAGAACTCACCCAATTATTGCCTCCTACTTGAAAAGTCTGTGTATATGAGCTAATGTGAGTAAAGGAAGACATTTTCAGAGTCTAAATATATTATGTGGTGTATTTTAATGTAAATTATTTTAGAAGAAAAAAGAAATGTGTAAAGGGTCTTGCTCCTTTTACGTGGAGGAGTAGTAACCTCAAACAAAATCTCACAGAACCCGTTGAAAGTTCAACATAGTCCCTACAGCCAATTGTTGTATCTGCTACTTATTATCTTGGATTCCACTTATGGGTTTTGGACTCAAATATATAATGTTGAGGGATGCAAGAACAATACAATTCACATGCAGCATGATTCGAAGTAGACATGAGATCATAAAATAAAGTTAATTGAATTCAAATAAAGTTTAAAACGTACATGAAGAATATTGTTGAAATAATAAATACCAATAAATATTACAATTAATAATTACATAATACGTAAGTACATTTAAAAAAAGTAATTTATTTTGTTAGGGAAAGAGTGCCTAATCAAATGATTTTCTGTTTATATGTTTTTTTAAATGTATATATTTTCTTAGTTTATGCAACTTGAAGTATGCTGTTAAAGTGGTATCCCCCGTATTGGGCCTTTTCTGCAGCTAAGTGTATGTTATTGTTGAAATACACATTGTGCCTCATTACGAGGAAGGTTGTAGGGGGTTAACGGCGCCGGTAGAGCTGCCGGACTCGTTGACCCTCTGCCGCCTCATTACGAGGTCTGCTCGCGGGACCCGCTAGGGACGCCTGGTAAAGCCAGGCGTCCTTAGCGGGTACCGCGAACAGCCCAGGATGCTAACAACAGGCCCGTCATTAACGGACCCATTGTTAGCATCCTCCTCATTCCCATTGAGCCTTATGGGGGCTGAAATGGGAATGGGGATGTACCAGGTCCAGGTTCCTTGAATGGGGAAATATCAGGCCCTCCAAGGTCGGAATGGCCCGGTATTTCCCCATTCAAGAAACCCGGACCCGGTACCCGGTATGGGGGTAGCTGTGCCGCTAAAAGCTGCATGGCTACCTCCATACTTGTAATGAGGCCCATTGTGTTCGTTTGGAAGATGAACTTAAAGTCTTATTGTTGTATGTATAGGGCAACAGCTCCCTTTAGCTGTGATAACAGGTTAAGCGGGCAGGACGGCTTTGTATAAACAAACATCTGGCCTTTTATTATATAGTATGATTGTGAACCACTTTGTTTAACTCATGTCGACAGGATTTGGGATCATCCCCATTTTGATTGCAGAGGTCCTGCATTCTAAGTCCTGCATATCTTACATTGCTTTTCCCAGGTTGAAAAAGCTCACTCATTTAGTTATCACCATTAAATGTACTTACATGTCATGGTCTCATGCATTCTTTGGTTTTAGGTCAATGGTTTGGGAAACACAGAAATTATTCAATTATGTGACGACTCTTCGGTTACCGTCGAGTGCTTGGCAGAGGAGCGAATGATAGTGAATATCACATGGAAAGCTCAACTCGATGATGTTCCAGTGGCGGCCCTACCAGATCTACATGATATTGGTGAGTCATTTATTTGTTTATTATCAAGGCATTGCTGTGTATTACAGTGAGAAGTCAAGAGCTCCTTCTCCTAGGAAGAAGTAACACTGCTATAAGGGACCAAGACTGGCTGTGGATTGAGTCCGTCTCTGTTATCCAGTCTTCAAGGAGACAAGACATTTCAAGAGATTTACTACAGAAGTAAAATGGCAGATCATCAAAGGCAGCAGGGTTCTCTGTTCCTCAGTTTGAAGATGTTCGGATGGAGTCCTCATTTGAAATCCTAAAAGCCCATTCAAGGAATCCCCCTATAATAGTGAACCCAAATCACAGGAAGGGGAAGATCCTCACCAATTATTGAAGAGCCCATTAATGATGTCCATCTAACGGATGGGATTTTAAGGCTGTTTGGTCGCATTAACCAAATGGAATTTTCATTCATTTCAGAATATGCCCTTTTCCATTAACATTGCATTCAGTATTCAGTAACCTCTTTTCATGTCAATGTATTTGGGTTGTTATAGAACAGTGAGCATATTCATGGTTAAGATTAGCATCTATTGTTCATTAATCTATCTATTTTATTTGGATATTTGCAAGGTAGAAACATACAGGAGCTGACTTAACAAAGCTCCAAGATGCACCTGGCATAGGTGAAAGCCCAGATTGCAAGCCCAGCATTTCCCCTGCCAAGCAACTTTCATACCCCCCTCCCTACCTAACTGAAGTGAAACCTGAGTGCTCCTTTAAGGGGGTCAGGGAATAGTCCTCCTTAAGAAGGGGTGACACCTGTGCCTACACCTCCTGTTGGGGAGATCCCTGCATGGTCCTACAAAGCAACACTGTTCGGGTCGGTGTCTAGTTAAATGGTCGACAGACAAATGGTCGACAGACAAATTAGTTATATATTTTTTTTTAGGTTTTCGTTTAGGGGAAAAAAGTGGGGACCCCCCCAAAAAAAAAGTGACACAACAAAAAAAAAATGTGTCCTGTCGACCTTTTGGTGTCGAGCATTTGTCCTGTCGACCATTCAGATTCGATCATTTGACCTACAACCGTTCGGGTCTACAGGTGTCTGCACCACCTTCCCGTTGGTACACACCCATGCAGCCAGATTGCCTGTGCTCATGCTTTGGTAATGCAAAGCATGCACACAAGCATTGAGATTCCCACATTTGCATGAGTCATGTCCCCATGCAAATGTGGACCCCCCCCTCTAGAGTGTGCATTGGTTATGCCATAAAGAGCCACAAGCCCCCTTGCGTAATAACAATGTGTGCCCCTTTCAGCACACACTTGCGCCCTTTCTCCAATGAAGTCCCATACAAGGCTGGGGGAACTTCCTGCCTGACGATCTTTGGAGTCAAACCAAATCTTCTGACCTAGATTGAGCATTCTCTAAAGATTTGGCACCGTATGCAATGGTGTGCGAGTTCGGCTGGCAGGATGGAGTTTGGTGGGCTGAACAGAACCGCAAAACCTCAGTGAGAGATTTGGCAAGCCAGTCAAACCCTAGAAACACTAATGAGATTCAGTGGTCATATAAAAGTCCCAGCGCACAACTTGGTTTCCTGTCGTATGTGCCTGGCCTTCTGAGGGAGGAACAAGGAGGAGCCACGCCAGGGGAGCCTGTGCAGTAGCTAATTACGGCCTTTTCTCTTGCCTTTTTTACATTTCATTCTCTGTTGTGTTAAAGTCGGAAGCTCCTTCTGAGATGCCCTTTGTGATTGATTGTCTTTCCCTTACATTTCCTCATTCCATCCTAAAATGAACGAATAAATAAATACATAAAAACATTTCGTAGAAATCCTTGAAAAAACCTTTCTGTGATAGCCCATTTGTGAATTTTTTGAACCCTTTCTTAACCTTCCTCCTTCCACTGAACAAATAAACCAATTGTTGGAGACTACTGTGGAACCCTTTGTGCCACATAGCCTTTGTGATTTTGCTTGTAAACCCTTTTCCTTTAGCTTATATCCCTCCACTTAAACAAGAAAAATGAAACCCTTGTCAGTGCTGAGAATGCGACACATGTCTTTACCGGTTTGGGTCTATTTGACCTAAAACATTTGACATAATCACATTTGATCAAATTTATTTGACTTTTTTCGGTCTAAAATGCGGGGGAGACCCCCCTCCGCAACCATCCCCACTTCCCCTCAACCTAAAGAATTCAATCAACTGTTTTAGGTCAAATGTTTTTAGGTCAATTATGCTAATACTGTCTATAGCACGTTGCAATTCCATCCTCAGTCGAATGCATGGTGCCCGGGGCAGCCACATCAGCGAATAAAAACAGGGCAACCAAAAGAGAAATCGAGTTTAACCACAGTCAAGAGACTATCACAACAGGAAGTGTAGGACTCTGAACAAGTTCCTGGGCGGAAGCACTCAATGGGTTTCACGGGAGGTGTGGAACAGGTGCACTGAACAATGAGGAATAGAGAAGAGTGGTGCAGTGCACGGATGGACAGCAGGGGTGTAAATGGGCACTTGGGACTATTACAAGGCGACTGTAAAATGGATAGCGTGGGTGGATGAAGGAGGAGGCAGGTGGATGCGGGGGGAGGGTGTCGAGGGGCGTGAATGTGCGCTAGAGGTGCAGAGGCTAGAGGCTGAACATGAGAACAAGGGGGCGAACTGGGTATTGTAACAATAGGAGCTGAAGAAGGTTGAGAGGGAGGGAGGTTTCCTAATGCATTTGCCTTTGCCTGTGAACCTGTTCATACAGGTGCCCAACATTTACTTTACTAGATGTTTGTTTTAGTGAATTTCATTCACAGCCAAGTTAATGACAGGGGCTTTGGTCATGTAAACCCTGCCTGCTCACATCATAGTAAATGGACAGATGCAACAGCTGCCAGGTAAACAATAACGTTCCAACAATTCAGAAAAGAACTCAAGACCCACCTCTTCAAGGAATCTCTCTGCCTCAAAACCTAGGCCATCAAATCGCCCCTCACGTCACCTGACTCGCTAGACAATTCTATTCATTTCATTTTCATTACCACTATTTTGTCTCATCACAAACAATACCACACTCAGTTATAGCCCCTGAATATAATCTCCCACCTCCAAGCAATTACATGAGTTCGCTTTTGTTATTAGGATTATGTCCACCTCAGAAACATGGCACACTCACTCACATCCACTGACTATAATCTCTTGCCCGCTAACCAATTCTACAAGCATTTTTTCTCATCAGAAAAGGTTGAAATACAGTCACTGAATGTGATCTCCTGTTGCCGAACAATTCAATGGGCCTCATTCGGAGTATGGAGGTAGTCATGGCGCTATTTGCGCCATGACTACCTCCCATACCGGTACCAAGTCCGACCTGGTTCAATGGGGACTTACCGGTCCATTCCAACCCTGGAGGGACCGATAAATCCCCATTGAAAAATCCATTTCCCATTCCCACTTGAGCCCCCATAGGGCTCAATGGGAATGGGGAAGTAGCTAATAACGGTACTGCAATTTGCAGTACCGTTATTAGCTCCGAAGTCCCTTAACGGGTCCCGTCCATAACGCCTGATCAGAGCAGGCGTTAAGGGAGGGACCCACTAAGGGACCTCGTAATAGGGCGCAAAGGGATTACCGGCACCGGTGTCCTTACCGGTGCCGGTCATCCCTTTGCGCCCACCTCGGAATGAGGCCCAATGACTTTCTTTTCACTATTGGTATTTTGGTCTTGGCATGCTAGCTGGAATCACTTCTGAGACTGTGTCCTCACTCCCTCGGCGCTGTCAGAAAATGTCCACCGATCCATGATCCATTTGGTTTGAATTTAGTAGGAATTACTTTTTTTAGCTATACACGACTGTTATGGAGATGGCCCTTCTAGCAATGCAGATACATGTAAATGCTCTCTCTGATTGGAGGCCTCCTAATAGCCTGTTGGAGAAATGTGTTGCTGGGCTACGCTGATGTGGCCTTGCACTATGGATGTACTTCCCTCTCTCTCCACGGTAGTAAAACATCTAGGAATTGAAATCAATCACTCTCATTTACACAACAGATCAAACTCATTCCTGTATCCTGCTTTTTTAGCATTGCGTTGTCAAGCAAATTTCCCCAAAATCATTCCAGCCTGATTACTATGATAACAGCTACTGTTAAATCCCATTTCAATTATTGCAGAATATACAAACTGTGGATACACCACTCATGTTTAGTTTTGGCTATTAGGTGGTGCTAAAGTGCCACCTATAAGCCAAAACAATTGCTTATATTTGAGGATACCCATTTTGGGAATGGGTATCCCCAAAAGCCATTGCCAGGCCTGACGTGTTCCACACCTTCAAGGGTTTCAGAGGTTTCCAGGAGAGATGTGGTAATTAGGACCATTGGCCTGGTATGAACAACATAAAGCAGTCCATTTCTGACACAAAGTCTAAGGACTGATGTGTTGGCAGTTTTTATTCCCCCCCAGTGTATTAGGCCAGATGACGCTCCCTTCACTCTTGTGAGTGGGAGATCATCACTGAAGAAGAGAAAGTTAAAAGGTCAGTCGTAGAGGAGATAAGATCCGATGTTCAGAAGTGGATTGTGGTGGAGATCCTTTTCACAGGGATCCCAATTCAGCTCCTGGACCTGTCAGTTTCTTTGACAAGGGACTTATTTTAGTGTAATTGGGGAACAGTTGATCCAATCATAACACTGTCATGGAACCAAAGGCAATCATCCTCGTCTTTCCAGCAACATGTCAGCAACCACCCAGTCCTGATCTACACTGACAACGTGAGCTTTTATATAAACAAAGTGGGACCAGGTCCTACCATGTATAAGTCCTGACTCCAAACCTGTGGACAATGTTATTAAAGGTTGCCCACATTGAAGGCATTCTGAACTCAGCCATTTACTCCTTACTGCCCCCAAATGGGAATTGAATTTAGAGGTTCTACAGGATGTCTCTTTGAAGTAGGGTTTTTCTTCTGTTGAACTCTTTGAGACTCAGTTCAATTGCCATCTCAACTATGCATCCTGGGAAGGTCAGGGTTAGAAATCCCTGTGGGATACTCCTCCCTTGTCCTGCAGCAAGATGGCTGCTGTGACCTTTCCCTCTCTCTACTCCCCAGAGTTTTGGTGAGTTTCAAGTCGAGCCACAACAGCTGTCTGATGTTTGTGGTTCTTTATTGGTCCAACAGCTTATGTTTTTGAACTCTTGTTCCTTTTTTGCAAACTACCCATCCTCCTTCCTGCCAAGTAGGATATTATGTCTCAGAATGGGGGCCTGGTATTATACAATTTGCCTTAATCGCTGAAGTTAGCAAAGATTGTACCTTAATTTAATGTCCAACCACATAGGCCTGTTTTTGAATAATCGTGACATAAAACCATGGCATAATCTAACCTTAAGCACTCTAAAAATGAACAACCTAGATTTTGAACTTGTCTCTTGATCTGGAGAGTAATCCTTTATAGACTTTCATTGTTCCTGTTTTTTTCATTTATATCCAGTTTGGCAGGAATTGGCAACAAGGCGGGGCCCTGTAGATCCTACTTGTTGGCCATTTGGGCCTACATTGATTCAGAGTGATAGTAATTTATTTTTCCAACCCTGTCACCAAGAGTCAATTCGACAGACCCATTTATCTTTACTCTCCTGTCATGTCCCCTCATCCCATGCAGAATTTGATTGTTGTTCTTGGGGTTCTCGATCATAAATTATTTTACCCTATGAAATTCTCTGATCTTCACTTGGTTGCTTGGGAAATTGCCTTTTTGGTTGCAGTCAGGTTAGCTATACGTGTCAGTGAACTACAGGGTAGCAAAGTAAAGAGAGGAACTAAATGGGGAAATAGTCGCACAGAAAGGTGTGGCGGTAGCCACTCTAGCTGACTGTATTCTGTAAGAATTTAAGGCGGTGAAAAAGATAAGCAGGTTGAGTAAGATAGAGAGAATTACAGTAATCAAGAGTAACCAATAATAGAAGATATAACAAAGGGACAGAGATGTGCAGGGAGGTATGGAAGAACTTTATGTAGGATCTTGAGCTTACAACGAACAGTCTGACAAACAGCTCACTTGTGACTCCAATGAAAGAGACGACGAAAACCCAAGATTTTTAACGATTGGAACTGGCTTAGGGAGAGGAGCAAGAGCAAGGGGCTAAAAAGAGAGCCACCAGAACGGGGGCCCATCACAAGTACCTCAGTTTTATCACCATTAAGGCAAAGCCAATTATTACTCATCCAAGTTTATACTGAGTGTAGGAATGAGTCACAGCGCTCAGCAGTAGCTTGTTGGACAATCCACATAAGAATAACAACTAAAACCAAATAAATGTATACGCTTAACCAAAGGTTGGATATAGACATTGAAAAGAAGAAAATAAAGAGCAGACCATTAAGGAACACCACAAGTGAAAGCAACCAGTGATGAAAAATTAGGAGAGAGAAAAAGTGATTGAGGCCGATCAGATACAAAAGAGTGAAACCAGGAAAGGGGCGAGCCAGTGATGCCTGCTGAGGACAGCCTTTCAATAAGAATGTAATGATCAATGGTGTTGAAAGCAACAGATAGATTTAACAAAATCAGTGCTACGCCACCACCCTGGTCTACCAACCGGGACAGGTCATCCAAAGCCAACACCAAGACTGATTCGGTACCTTGACCGGGCCAAAAAACAGACTGAAAAGGATCAAGAAAACCTGAATCCTCCAAGAAGGAATAGAGCAGAGACATAACCAAGGATTCTAGTATATTTGTGATAAAAGGAAGAAGGGAAATAGGGAGACAATTAGAGAGAATAGAGGGATCAAGAGAGGATTTCTTTAGACATGGAATCACAAACGTGTGGTTAATAGAAGAAGGAACAACCCTAGTAGGAAGTGATAGATTTATCACGGATCACATCAAAGAAGCGATGATGGAAGGCATGATCTCCTTAAGAATAGAAACCGTGGACTGTGAAGGCAAGGTGGAGGCTTAGGGGAGGTATGAGTGTGTGTATGTGTGCATGTGTGGTGCTTGTGTGTGTATGAATATTAGGATTGAGAGGACAGGTTGGGGACTTAGGGTGGCAGGGGTATCCTTTGCTGAACACACAACTGGGCCCGGGGGGTGAGGGTGGGGGCAGGAATGAGGGTTGTGGGGTATCCCCTGCATTGGGAAAGTCCAGGGAAGGGGACGCTCAAAGGGAATGTTTCCATGCAGCACCAAAACCACGCCTGGGGAACTGGCTTTGATGAAATCGGCCTGCAGAGAAACATCACAGATGCCCTTTTAAGACTGTTTACAAAGTGGCAACATGGTCTACCTCACAGGTTTTCTGTAGGTGATAGTCCGTGAATTCAAGCTCTACAGCAGATGCTTGATTCCGGAAATCTTTTCTAAGGAACATTTTGGCTTAACCCTTTTCAGTGTTCTCCCTTTGTTAGAGAGTGATTGGACAGTCTCCCAAACACATAGAGGAACGATGATGGGGTGTACGAATAACTACACATTACTCACTGTTTTGACAGTTCAGTTCGTAGTCCCTAGATTTGTGCCCCTCATCTGGCCTGCCCTCCTCACCCTATTGAAAGTTAGCTATAGCTAGCAATGCGCCTAGACAGGTGAATTCAATTGGTGGGTGTAGTCAGTTGTACTTGATCGGGTAAATCCGTGAACGGGTGCGCATGGGCTGCAGGGTTGTGGTTGTTTCTAAAAATATACCCTGCACTATGAGATATCTTCCACCAGGGGGAAGACATCCCAAACGTAGTAGGAAAGGGAACTTTGGACTAGGAATATATGAGTCACTTTGATAAGTATTGTAATTTGTATATTTAGTTAAGGGGCTTCACTAATTCGAAATCCAAACAACAGAGTTCTGTAAGAGGCTTAGAAATACCACAGGCATCTTGGACTATTATGTGCACAATATTTAGTCCCTTCTGTCTTTTAAATGTAAGGGATGCAAAACTATGTGGCACTGATGTGTTCCAATGTAGATGCATGCATTGCTTCGAATCAGACAGATTTAGACGCCTTCTCTGTTTTTGTTTAAATTGTTTTGTCAATCACATTCTTTTCTAATTGAACTGGCGTGTTTGTTTATAAGAGGAAAGGACTGTTCTCGATTAAAAATCTAATGTTCGTATTTGCAATGTAGAAAATGTAAATATTTTTCAGGCTATGAAATGCTTTTTTTATTGATTTGAGTTGAAGCAGATGAGGATACAGTTATTCTATCAGTGAATACACATTCTTACTCTTCTTTGGGCTGGCACAGTTGTAGCATCCACTCTGCTGTATTTCTAGAGCTTGCTAATAGGGCATGCAAGGCTCTTGTGGGTCTAATGTATATTGTGGTGGCCTGCAGCAGCTGCTATCAACACTATCCTGCTAGGCCAACATACAAGGGCCTCATTACGAGGTTGGTGGTAATCCCGGGAGGATAGCTCAGCGGCAACATGCTCGCCTTGGAAACAAGATGACACGAAGCAACACATGTTCGATCCCCGGTTCCGCGCTTAGAAACCTCCAGGTATTAAGCGCTTTATAAATACACAACTAAGAGACATAGGGCCTCATTCCGAGTACGGCGCTAACCAATGGCGCTATTAACGCCTTGGTTGACGCCGTACCCGGACCGGCAGCGCCTTGGTGGATGGCGGAATTACCGCCCCATTCCAAGGTTGGCGGGGCGGTAATTCCCCATTCACCAAGGCTGTTCCCCATTCCCAAATGAGCCCCCATAGGGCTCAATGGGAATGGGGAACATGCAAATAACGGTGACCGTTCATTACGGTCACCGTTATTGGCTTGGAGGCCCCTTTGCGTCCTCGACTTTAACACCTGCTCAAAGCAGGCGTTAAGGGCGAGGGCCCAAAGGGAACTCGGAGTATGGCGGTAAGGGATCACCGCCACCGGTCTCGTTACCGGTGGCCGCTATCCCTTACCGCCATACTCGCAATGAGGCCCAAATTCCTGTAACAGCGCCTCGATGCCCCCGGCTGTTTGAGTGCTTTAAAAATGCAAATAAATAAATAATTAGGTGGTAAATTTGTCCTATTACTGACAAAATAGTTTACCTTAGCTGCCACTCACTCCCGTGGGTGTACCATGAGATTACAAGTGGTGGCAAGGCTTGGTAAATCCTCATTTTTGGTGTCCATTGGACTACATGAGGGTTTTTGGCCTAATTACTGCCACTTCTTTACCACACTGCCAAGCTTGTAATGAGGCCCATGTGCTGTTTTTCCTGGTGCAATATGTCACATATTTATAATGCGCTTTCTCACATTAATGAATCTTTCTCATTGTGGTTCAACTAGTGTCATGACAAATTAAATAACAGACTACACGAAGCTGCGCACCACAGCATGGCACATACTAATATCAACCATGTCCATTGAAGTACTGTTGGCCCAAATGTAAGAAGGGCCTCTTTCCCCGTTAATGCTAAAAAGCCAATTCCAAAATGGAGGACATCCATTGACGTTGCTGTCACATTTTTGTAAAAAAAAGACATTGTGGCGTTTTGTAGTGCAGCAGCATGCATGAACTTTACATTACTGGAAGTGAATTCACTTTATAGTCCAAGTGAGATTATGGTGCTGACTACAATTTTTCCGGTATCCTGGTGGTAAATCTGCCAGTATATCTGCATATGATAATACTGTTATTGGCACTCAGTCCGGCGGAATTACCGCCAGATTATGAGTTTTGGTGACAGTGGTAAATCCCGATAAGACTGCATGGAGTCCGATAAAACTCCATGGGGGATTTGCTGGTATTACCAATGCCGGTAATACCGTCTATTTATTGCCAGTGGGGCGGTGAAATTACCTCCACCTCACCTCACCGGTGCGCAAATGTGCTGGTATATGGTAATACCGGCCCGTTAATTCCACACCAGCCAAGTGGTGTCTTTTACAAGATATATTTGACCTCACAGATACTCTCCATGGAGTCTAAACATTTCAGTTAATGTTGCACTTAGTGAACCACTAGTGGTGTCTGCTTTATTTCTCCTATTTCAACATGAAGCCCTCTGCAGGCACCAGGCACTACAGATGATAGATTGTTTAAGAATGGGATAAGTACCATGTGAGATTCATAACATCACAGATGGTGATGCTTCTGGCTGTACGTGTTTATCCGGGGCAAATGGCAAAGCAAGTCTTGGGCATTGAATAAAGAGAGCCTTTTTGTTCCTGGTGCTGAAGAAGGGTCTTTCAGTCATCACTCTCCCAATCATGAGCTTATTAATACCACAAAGTACCTACCTTTGGCTTGAGTCCAGCAAGATACAGAGTCAAGTTCCAACCACCTTGGCACCAATACCGTACCTTACAGTGTGTCTGTTGACAGCACAGAGTATGGTAAATTGGGTTCTTCAGACATGTGATCCCCAATTAAGATTGGAAGAGGGTGGCAAACTGGTTCTGTCACAAATACCCCCCAAACATGGTACATGGAGGTCATTGGATGTTTAGGGGTTCTCTTTGTATGTGTTGATTTTAAATTATCTGCTTCCTTTAATGTTAAACGCTTGTCATCTCTCATTGTATCTCTGCCTCTATGCATTCCTCTATGATTTTTAGGGGTACATTGACTAGCACCAGCCTGACGTGTATATAAGGCAATGCCTCATACACCCGTTTACCCCACCCTCCCTATCTTCAGCCCTTGCTATATACCCTGCAGTGCTTGCCCTTGCCCATGGCTTCCAATGGGCATTGGTGATTCTGTATTTCCACGAACATGCTTAACCCTCTCCTCTCCTGCTAATGATGGCCCTAAAACGCAGTGGGTGCAGCAGCAAGTTGCAGCTTAACCTCACAGATCCCAGCAGTGGAGGTTGGATCTTGCCACCCTCATGATCCACAATCCAGTCACTGAGCGCCTTCTGGCTCTTTCTGATCTGTGTTTGCACACTTCTTGGAAGAGCAGGTGTTAATCTGTTGTTGCTTCTCAGCATCCACTCTACAGAGTATGATCTCCTAACTCCCCTAGCAGCATTCTCCCTTGCACCATTCCACATCCATGTTGAAAAAAGGAAGCAATAATATGATTGGTTGGCTACCAAAATATATGTGCCCGAGTACCCTCGCTGTGCCCCCAGTCCACTTATTGTGCAAAATGAAGTGCTAGAACCATTGTTATCAACCTTCAAAAGGCACATCACTCTCCAGTCACCCCTTTGAACTCAACCTCTACACCCCCATTTCTGTACTCTGTTTGCCCTTATACGGCCAGGACTGGTTACTCTACCAGTGGTCCTCACCCCATTCATCCACGTCCTGTGCCCAATTATTCCCAGCCCTGTCAGACCACATTATACTATCAATTGACCTCACCCCGCCCCATGTACTCCAACTACCCACCCAATTTTTCCCACCCTATTTATCCCTCGCTCAAAACTACATTAATTGCCAAATTATTCTTGCAGTCCCCTAGATGAAGTAGTTAGGTTTTTAACATGACTGTTTACATCCAGCGTAGCAAAGTGCACATTGGCTTCACAGACAGAATTCATGAAGTCTAAAGCCCAGCTTTTCAATACATTACTTCTCTTGTACTTTTCAATCTCACCCTAATCCACACATCCTGTCTAAAATCCAGTCCATGCCTCTGGATAGAATTCCATTCACAAGAACTGTTATTGACACTAAGGGCCTGATTCACAGAGCTTTTTCCAATGCGATTGTGCTATTTCAAAACGCTATTGTGAATCAGGCCCTGCATGTTTTCTTCTGCCTTTTCTAAAGCTCTGCACACCACAGGCCAATATTTAAATTCCAACTCCAACATCCTGACATTGACCAACAGATGCCACAGAATCGTTTTTTATGGTTATTAGTACAGTAACAACAATCATTGCATAGGTTTCACTGCACAGTAAAAGAGCACATCAAACATGGCACAGCCTCCCATATCTGTTTGCCTATGTGTCTTCATCAAATGAGAAGATTTGCAGCAAAGCTGGATGCAAGAAGATCCCCTTCCATTGTAGAGTGCACATTTCTCTGGGGTACTCTGGTACACAAACATTGCAGGAAGTTCATCTATTTGTGAACCTAGGTGTTACATATCACATTGTGCACTGATTTCTCATTGAAATGCATTCAACACACTATTTTTAACTGTAGTGGGTATCAATATGAAAAATATTAGTGAATTATACAAAATGTAGGCAATTTGGATTTTGACTCGTCTGATAATGCCACAGGCATAACACACTTTTCCGCTTGATTCTATATCGTATCATTGCAGAGTTATATTAAAAACATTTTTTAAACTTTACTTATAATTTCAAATATACAGTGACATGTAATAAATAAGAATTAGTACAGTGTAGTTCCCTGGAATGTGATACACAGCTTAACATAGTGTATTCAGAACAGTACATCAAATAAATCAATAGACATCAGAGAATGCTTTAAAATGTGAAAAAGCAACAAAATAATCCTATAATGAACATGACATGCATAATTAGTCCAAAAAGTAAAACAAAAAAACCAAAACAGACTCAATAAACGAAATAAAACACCCCTCAATAATCTAAAACAATCTGTGCTCAACCACATAAACAATATCAACATCACAATTACCCAGGCCAAATCAGAATCACCTGTGTGAGTCATTAAAGGATGTCCAGATATTAGTAGAGTCATCAGAGCATTCTTTTTTTTATGCATCACTTTCTCATAGGCAGACAGAATGATCAATGCATCCAGGCAAGTGTCTATGCACTGACATCCAACATTTTCAAGTAAAGCTTGCTCCCTTGCTGCGCCCATCTAACCATAATAATGTATGTTTGGGGTATCTTGAAATATCCGTGTTCATGACGAACTTAATTCGGTCAAAGACTTCTCTCCAAAATACCTCAACCTCAACATCCCCATAATGTGTGCAGCAGAGTCCCCTCTCCTTGTCCTTCTCCACAACCCCAGCAACAATCATTATCTTGGAGACCTAACAAACACTTTTTCTCCTGAGTCCAATACAACCTACATAGAATGTTCTTCTGTATCAGTTGCAATTTTAAATCAAACTGTTTTTAGATGCATGACTAATGTTGATTCCAATGGCCCATTATATTTCTGCAGCAGGGTTCCAATCTTAAGTTTAATTTATTAGAATTGTGAAACCCGTGGGTTAGTATCACGAGTCATGTAAAGAGCTCTCAGTGGCCTGTTTGCCTGTTTTCCATTACAGGACATCTGGTCGGCATTGTTGCTTTAATGTTGCTTTAACTGATGTCAAAAGGTGAAATCTTAAGTGTATTTCAGCCTTTGAAGTCAGACTTGGCTTCTCACAGAGTAGGTTATCATGTGAACAGTTCTGATTCTTCTCAGGTCATGACACTGTGGCTTTAGCCTTGATGGGAGCTTTGTAACAGAATGTATTTCCTGTATAAGTGCCTCACAAACAAACAATAAATAAAAAAAAAGAGGTATCTATATGTTTAAACTGCTTAGGGATGTTTCCGTACTCAGCTGATGAAATTTATCAGTGTTAGGTTACCCTCTGCTGTTTAAAATGGCAAAGAGCACCCACTTCAACAACAGCTATCATTTCAACAAACAGATGAGCATGGTTCTACATGGGCACCTTCACCTTCCACTACTGCAAACATTCTGAGTAATTTGAAGTTACTTCTTTCCACCCGCAATTTTGTTCACACAGGGCACAGCGGTTTCTCTGTCAATGAAAAGCTAATTACCGGCTCAATGTTTCAGTTTCTAGAGAGCGAAACACTGTAGGATGAATGCCTGCTCATGAGCTAAAACCGAAAGTAGTTGCTGTAATTATGCTACTATGCAATTGCAATCTTATGCCATCATGGGGACAATGCAATGGAACAAGGTTGCCAATTATGCATCTACAAAGACACATCATAGAGGCCTGCGTGGTCGATGGAACTTAGATACTGTATAGCTCTCATTCCATCGGAAAGGTTTAGCCTTTTCAATGACCATTAATAAGTCACAGGGACCTACGCCACCTTCTTGGAAGTTTTCGATATTTAAAAAGGTTGACAGAAGTGACCGTATGAATTACCAACCGATATTGATCTTTAAGATATGCTAGAACAGCGTATGTTATGCCAGGAGGTTTATAAATGAATTCACATAAAATGAGCTCACATGTGTGGGGGCGTCTCATAAACTCAGGGAACTTTGTAAAGATGGCACTTTGTTCTGTGTACCTAATGTTTTTTCATAGTAACAGGCACATAAATCCATCCACTCCAAATGACCAAGCCAAGTCTCCTGGGACACTTATCCTTCCTCCCATGCAATCCTGTATGCAGGGCTAATGCAAAAGAAATTCGTTTTTCAAGGATTTCACTGGAAAGGGAAACAGACTTGCAAAATCCCAGATTAGAAAAACATTGAATTCTTATACATTTAAACAGTTATGCACTCTTTATTTTAAAATTGTGCATGTACAAATCAGTGTGTAAACAATAGGCTTCTACATACATTTATGAATGATCCCTGTTATCTTTAAAATATACATATTATTGAAAGAATAAACCAATGTTTCAATCGCTGTTGAAAAACAAAATGCGGTTTGCATTAGAACATTTCTGACATACTGGGCTTTTTTCCATTTTCTTTCAATTTACTAATGTTCCTGATGTGTGGCAAAATCCATGTCATTTGTTGGTTGCTGTCTCTTAGGGAAACAGGTAACTAACTACCTGCATCCCACAAGTGCACCCTTTACATGGTAGTTGGTGAGAAACACACATTATGCTGAAAACATTTTGTAACTTCTTTTTTTCAACTCCCACCTTTTCAACCTTTGAACCATGTATGTTGCTCTGAGACCCTTTCGGTAAGGGCCAGCAATAAACAAAAAATTCAAATAAAATAACATCTTTTTTATTGTATTAATTAGATCATAACCTTTTAGATTGAAATCAGAATACATATAGTTAAAAAGTATCAAAATATTACAAAAGCTACGAAAGCTATCACAATTTCAAAATATTACATTTCATAGACAACAAAGGGTTTCCGATGATCACAACATAACACAGTTCGATGTCTAAAATTCAGTCAACATGTTCAATCAATTTAAAAATATTACCATTGCAATTATAAGAACCATATTCCTTTCACTATGAATTATTTTCCAGAACTCATTGTTATTAAGCCAATCTCGTCTATGTACAAAATGCAAAACGAAATGTGCCACTGAATTTGTAAGGCTGGGCAATTGATAATAAGGTGCTTCAGTGACTCACGGTCAAAGTGACACAATCTGTGATTGCTGACAGGCCAAAGATTCCTTATTAATTGTATTTCCCTGGTGTGAATCAGGTAATAGCTGCCACCCAGGCATTTTTCTATGTACAACTGAATAGATCCGTACTGATTATTTTCCAAAACCAAGAATTGGAATGATTTCTAACTTCACCTTTTTTTCGCAGGTCTTTATCCAATCTTATTTATACAGAAGTACTTTGACCACATCTGGATTTAAAATCAATTTTCAATGTTTATATTTAAAATGCACAAAAATCGTTCACATTTCTCTTCAAAACTTTTCAAACAACCAGACTCTAGTTTCTCCAATTGTTGTTGAAGGGTATAGTATAGTGTATTTTCCTCTGCCATGATAATATTTCGGTAGAGGATGATTGCTTTCCAGCTGGTCATTGTGTACATGGAATGGAGGCCCAGTTAATATTTTATCATCACAGCAGGGACAGAATACGTGAGGGAGAGTTATTTTCACCAGATCTTCCCCTCTAACTTTTCAAAGATAAACTCTTCAGATAAAGAGTTGGTTTCAAGCCCATTCAAAATTGCTGCAATTACCTTAAAATTAGAATTGTTTTATAAGTGGGACTAAAGTAAATCTGTAGTATTTTTGTGCAATGTACCACATTTGATTTCCTTTTTGCTCACCCTTCTTAAAAAGCCTACTATCCAATGTCTCACAATGGGACTTAGCCGTAAGAACAAAGGTACTTTATTTTCATGACTACTTCCAGATTTACATCCCCCAACTTCCAACAAAACCCTCCATGCTTTTTCCTGATATTCTTAAAGCATATAGGGCCGAATTCACAAAGCGTTTTCCAATGGGGTTTTTCCATTATAAAATGCTCTTGTGAATTAGGCCTATAATGTTTTGTTTTAGATGGCTTGATATTCAGCTTATTTTTTATCGTGTAAGACTGTACATTTCTGATAAGGCTACACACAGATAAGGCATGATGTCATCCCCATAACTTACCATGTAATCTTTTCTCCTTTTATTTGGGTGGAACAAAGGCTACAGAAGTCAGATGTTCCCCTAAATCAGAACCATACAAGTTAAACTAGCAGGGGGCTAGCACACAACCTTGTTATTTCCCTTGATAAAGTACCATTCATTTCAAAGCTCACCCTAATAGCGGTATTAGCAGGCATATAGGCCAGTATGTTCAATAACGTATCTGTTAAACTCCATTTTAGTAATTTGGGCCACAATCGAGCTCTAGCAACAATATCGAAGGCCTATGAAAAATCCACACACACTACATGCAGTGGATACGCTCCTGTTCCACAGGCCTTCTGAGCTAGCGCGGAAATACCTAATCCATTCTGTCCTGTGCCCATACCCCTCCTTAAGCCAGTCTGAAATTTGGAGAGACATCCCATTTTAGACATCCAGCCTTCTATCTCGTTCAGAATGAATGCAGCACATGTCTTTACCCGCAGCATCCAGGAGGGCTATGGGGTGGAAACTAGTCAGGCTATTGCAATCTCCTTTCTTGTATATAGGTATAATAAAGGAGGATCTCCAAGTTATTGGAAAAATCCCAGTTCTTAAAATACTATTAAATAGCATAGAAAGCACCAGAGCCCATGTTTCTGCTGCTTTCTTAGACACCTTATTACTTAATACATTGAGGCCCAGGCTTGTGGGTTGGGTAACTTTTTCATGATTGCAAAGATTTCATCAGATGTGGGCATCATATTCCATGACCCACACCCGGGGATCCACATTTGAACTACCCAAATTACCTTTGTACAAATCCAAAAGAACCCGCCCATTTCTCTTTGCTTACAAGATTGGTTTGTAATTCCTCGCTTGTGCTCCTGAGAAGTGTTCTACACATAGCTGCACGCCTCATCAAGGCTCTCCGCAGATATGACCGCATCATGCCGGCTCGCATCGACCTTCACTGGCTCCCACTGCATGCACAAATCACCTTCAAGTCTTGCTGCATTATCTATAATTCAGTCACCCTCAAGTCACCCAGCTACCTTGCGAAGAAACTCAACATCTCCACCAGAATACAGGACACGTGCAAACTGGAAATCCATCAGTGCAAAAAGGAAAGGACCAGAAAACAAGCCATCTCTGCCTGTGCCCCAATACTCTGGAACCTCCTCCCTGTCAGCGTCAGACTCGCCCCCATGCTTATACAATTTAGAAAAGAACTCAAGACCCATCTCTTCAAGGAGTCTCTCCTCCTCACCACCTAGGCCATCACATCACCCCTGTGCTACCTGACTCGCTGGACACTGTCTGCCCCTCTCCCCCCGCCACCCTGTGCAGCTGTAACCTTCCTCTGTGCCCCTCTGTATCCTAACCCCCACTTTATATCTGTTCTGTTGTTACCTCTGAAAGGGCTCTGTTATGCATCTGTACTGTTGTATAGCTCTATTAAGCACTGCATTGCTTCTCAAAACTGGGTCTGCAGTCAATAATAATAATAATAATAATAATAATAATAATAATAATAATAATAATAATAATAATAATAATAATAACATTCCCCTTGTTATGAACTAAGTACCAAACATTCCTGGCATTATTTTTAGTAACTGCCTCCAACATATATTCTCCATCCTTTTGGTTAAGTAAATATCGATATGCTTTAACCCAGTTTTGTACTTTTGTTTAAGCCTTCTAATTTTCTCAATTTTTTCACCTAAGGCAATATACATTTGATTAAAAAATCTAATCTTTCATCTTAATTCTCTTTTTCTATTTTGCAATAAAGCGTCATAAATGTGTTGATGTACTAAGGTAGAACGATTTGTCAAACCCTTAGTTAACACAGTGATTTAGTTAATAATGAAGGTAGAGGATGATTTGGGCTCAAACACATCAATTTCTTGTGCAAATGTAGAAGTGCTCATAAACTGATTAATTTTAGTAGCAAAATCACTTATCAGCTTTGTATTCCAAGTAATCCTGGTCTTCCTGCTGTCTACTACAAGATCTTTACATATATTGGAATATCTCAATTCGATATTTGATCTTACAGCAGCTATCAACATACAATGATTGCTCATGTTATTGTTTTTAACCCTAAAGGACTCACATCTATGAAATAAAGCTTAATTTCTAAAGATGTAGTCTATCCCAGAGCTGGAATCACCTCGTTGATATGCTGATAGGTTGATATGTTGGCTTACATGGAATGTCACCTTCAACATTACCATTTATTATGAAGAGACCGCATTCTCTACAAAACCTATGCCAATGCATAGCGGATTCTTCTTTCTTGTAATTATTACCCAAATACTCATTCATAGCTACGTTTTTACCATCTAAAAAAGTGAGACAGGTCGAATTTCAATCTCTCGCAAGAATGACATCTCCATCCAGTGTGTTAACTTTCTAAGTTCCAAGAAAATTGCTGAGCTCTACGATGAAACTTCCCATCAAGGAATGTGAGAAATAGCAATATATGTTGATCAATAAGCACTTCTGATTTATTTTCCCATACCAAAGACCGATTGTTATGGCCAAGATACTCTTTATGGTATCCGAGACAAGTTCAATCGCATAACCAAGATTACCTTTGATTGCTATCATCAATCCTCTAGATGGTCTTCCACCTTTTAAATTGGAGGCAACCTGCTAGAATGTTTGCTAACCATCACAGACTGTTTGTTTCTTAGTACATGTGTCTTGCAAATAGAGTATCGAATACTGACACATAATCGCACAGAGCTCTTTATTCTGAATCAATTTGGTATATCCTCTCACATTCCACAACAAGGAAGTCTTTCTATCACTTACAATTGAAGATATCACCATACCGTTAAAGACCATTACCCATACCAGTTTACAATTCATTGCATACAAAGAGTCCCCAGCAACTACAACCAGTCCTCAGTCACCTGCGGCAGTGCTTTAGATTGATCCAAAAATCTCGCTTTCCTACTATTATTATCATCAATATAACAAGATATGTTTATTCTTATTTGCCCCTTTCTTTTTAGATTCTTGGTTTTCTTAGAAGGCTCCCCCGATTTGTGCAACTTTTATTCTTTATGCCAGGTTATTCTTAGTGCAATACATGCTAGTCATTTTACCGTTCCCCAAATCTTTCTTGGGATCATGCATTTGACAATAAATATGACAAGTTACTATGTTTTTTCCGGTCCCGAGCGTTGATCCAAATTTGGAATTTTGATAGTGCACCTGAATTTAAATAACAATTTTGAGTCTCCAAGTTCAACTTAATTTCACTCAATACCAGAGTGTGACCCCGCAATTTTCTGCAAATGTTGTCATATAATTCAATGAAAGAACTTAGGGCAGAATTTAGTGCTGGTATGGCGGGGGCCGAGAACTTGATGCGTTCATCTGCATCTTTTAAGGTACGATGCAACCGGACACGACTCTCATCAAAGCCAGAAACATAGGAGCCAGAGCTGTTTAAAGATTCTGTTTACATAGAGGTAGTGCCTGAGCATATATCTGCCTCTGCAGCATTGTCTAAACACTCTAATACTGTATCTACACATACTTTAACCTCCCCTATTGAAGCACAGGTGAAAGAATGACCATCTAGAGCCTCATTAAGCTCCAACATGCTGGAATCATTTCTATTATTTTGGTCATATGATTTGTGCGAACGCCTACTCATTGCTGGCCTAATCTCTGTACTAGTTTCCGATACCTGAAAGAATTAAGTTATATTTTGTCCCGCTGTCAGTGTATTGGTAGTTACTTCTGTATTTTTCATTTACTGCACGGCCTTTCTGCCTCATTTCCTCGATGTTTAATGGGATGCACGAATTTGAGAGGGCTCAGTTATTGCAATGATATCGTTCTCATTATTTCGACAGCATCCACCACTAATCAGCTGCTCATTCAACTCTGACCTGCCTAAAGCAGAATTAAACTGGGTACTGGCTTCTACTCTAGACGACGGTTCAGGATTGCTACGTAGATTTTTACAAACCCTTAGCTTCCATCTTTCTGCAGGCTTCCCGGTGCAGATCAATCTGATGACCTCAAACAGCCATGAACTGCCGATATCTGCAGACCTCTGCAGCACTCCGCTTGGGTGCAGGGTTTTTGAATACTTCCATCAGCCATTGTCACTTGCCACATGGTCCCCCCACAACACAACTCCAACAAAGGGGGCTCCTGGTGCATGAAGCTATGCATTATTCTGGCACCTTTCAACTTTAAATTGAGACAGTCCCCATGCCTCTTAATTTTCCCCACATTGTAAACAGACGAGCAAACCAGTTGAGAAAAGTTTTCCCAAATATTGTCAGGTTGTCTTCGAACTAATAAATAGGCTCCATCTGGATGCAATGTCTTTACTTGGTATAAAACGTTGGGGCACATTTGCTGTGGGTAGTACTGTAGCGGCACAGATATACACACTTTTAACTCAAGGGAAAGAGGCTTACCATATACATTCAGGAGTCTAAATGAGTTGGCAACAACCACCTCAAATTATATGTTGATGAATGGTGGGCCATATGGGCTAATCTGCTCAAATCCTCTATATCTTCTGTCCCTTGAAGGACCTCTGCATCATGCTGCATGGCTTGTTATCACCCAGTTACAATTTGGGTGTAGGCATAGTTCTTCATGCAGTGAGGAGAAGGCTTCTTTGTTCACATGCGTCTTACTTCATTATAGAATTGGCACAATCTGACATGATGTTTGAGTATGTTAGGACAGTTTTTCTGAAGTCCAACTAAGGGCTTAGTAAAACCATTCAACTAAGGCGGTACAAGACTCCACTCTTAGTATAAGGCTGTACCACCTGAGTTCATGGTAGCGTAGACAGAGCAGCCAGGCTTATCTTAGGAGGGAGAGAGGGCTTTAGAATCAGTACAAATGAAATTGTCATACAAATGATCCAAAGAAACACTGAAACACTATGGGCCTCATCACGATTTGGGCGGTAGCCCCGGCGCTGTTCCCGCCGGGGCTGTTAGCGCTACCGCCAAACCCCTCTGCGCTATTAGCGCCGGATCATGGGTTTGGCGGAAAGGTTGGTTCCCATTCACTATTGGGTCCACGCAGGAATTCCTCATTCCCCATTGGGGAATTTTCGCGCTATTACCGACAGCGGATTTCCCGCTGGCGGTAATAGCGCCAAAAATCACCAATTTGCAGCAGATTTGCCCCCAGCTTAGAGCTGGGGGAAAATCTGCCAAGCCAATGATCTGGCGGACCCTTAAATGTGGTGGTAATAGCACTACCACTGCATTTAAGGGTTACCGCCAGACTCGTGATGAGGCCCTATGTATTGTAAAAATAAAGGATTTATTTAAATACAGGTAGGCCCAGATAAATCTAGGGTTAAGTAAGTACTAACACATTATATGAAATCACAGTATAAAAACACAACACTATACTTGAAAGTACACAAACCCAGGTATAGACCTTATTTGGAACACCGAAAAGTAGTTCTAGGGAAGTCAAAACCTTTTCATACACATTCAGTATAGGTCAAGCCTATTCATGGGGAGTAAAAACCAATGGTTACTTTTTACAATTACATTCAGTAATGCAAGGGCAGTAGACCCTTCCAGTCGTATAATGATTCTCAGTACAAATCACATAATCAGTCAACTGGACAATATACTTTTGATGAATAGTGAAACACTTATTCTAGGTGCAATAAAAACCTATAACTACTTTTATCATAACACACAGATATACTAGGTGAGTAAAACCTAAGCATGTCATATAAAATTACAGGTGCTTTTGAAATCAGGGAACCCCAGATAAAGATAAGCAATAACTCTTGTAATTTATTTTGGATGGCACACAGCTAACACAAGGTAAGTAAAACCCACATACTTTGTTTAGCCTCACAATGGAGGGGGAAAGTAAAACCCAATGTTACACTTTACCGAATAGTTATTCTAGGTAGGCAACAACCTAATACAGACTTATTAAGGACAGGCTAGCAGCACGTCAGGCGAAGCAAGACCCAGTTGGGGGACACTCATACAATTATCTCAAAGGACTAATCTGGTGATACCAACAGTTGGAGAACACTCATACAATTACCCTGAAGGAATAATCTGGTGAAACCAACACTTTACTTTTGGGAAGAGGCACAACCTAATCAGAGGAAAGTAAAATACCTTCACGTCTACTTTCTATTAGACTGGCAAAATAGTAGCTAAGTAAGAAACAATGTTAACCATACTTTTAAGAATAGTGCACCACACATTCAAGATCAGTAAGAACTTTTGTAACTGTTCACTCTTAGAATTATAGTTACCAACCAACTCTTTACAAGTAACTTGTAAACACTTATTTTCTTTTCTAGGCAGAAGTCCCAATCCCTTCAAAGTCTTTCCCTTATTCTTGGAGCATGAGTGTTCTCAGTGGCAGAAGGGGGGTCACTAGGACTGGTGACCAACAGGCAGTGTCAGAATAGCAAAAGTCAGAGTTCCTTAGGAAAACTGGGCAAACAGGTGAGTACTTCACTTTAGAGTTAGAAGAGGCTCCAGGTGCTTCACAGAAGACACCCTAGCAGGATTCTAGTAGTGGGACTGGGTGTACTGGACAAGGGACCTCCCAATCACAAAAAACACCACATAGCTACACAGAAATCATAACAGGCTTAAGGTAAGTACATACCCAAGCCAAACACAGTACCTCAGCATTGAAGAACATTTTGCAGCAGAAGAACTTCAGGGTCTGCAGCCAAATACCCGGTCAATGGATTCCTTGTCATGGAGACTGAAAACAAGCCCTCAGAAGGGACTTTGCAGCAGGGATCGATGAAGAAGGCTCTAGGCAAGGTTTCCCTCATGGCTGAATATGGTTCTGCTGATTTGGCACCTTTTCAAGGAGCACAGAAGAAGACAGAAAATGTCGGGTGAATTCTTATTGTTTTAACTGTCCAGCACTCTTGTGAGGGGACTTCTTGGACTCAATTCATGTCTCTGGAGATCCACCAGGATGTCCACAAAGTTTCAGCAAGATTCAGAATTCGGAAGACCATGCACTACACAATGGCTTGAGGTCCCAGGGTATTAGGGTATTGCAACAACGCAAGGTTGCAGCAACTCGTGGCATGGCTCAAAATGCAGGTCTTCTTGAGTCTAGTGGGACTCACCAGGCTCTGGGTCGGGGTCATTGTTGTCGGAGTCCACAGGTCGATTGGAAGGAAGGGCTACAGCAGGCTCCAATTACACAGCAGGCTCTCCGGTTACTGGAAATTGTCTCAGCTGCTTTTCCTTCATGTTCCTCTTCGGTTTAGGTTCCAGTGGTCGACATATCTTCAGCTTCCAGGTTTGCAGTATTTATCAGGAATTACAGCACAACCGCTGCATTCTCTCCTCGCATTTTACAAGAAGCGGCGGTATGGTTGTCCAATCAGGACAGCCAGCCCCCCACTGGGATTTGTCCCCATTCAAGCAAGGCGTAAGACAAAGGGCTGGGGAGTTTTGGACTCCTCCCTCACTTCCTGCACTCACAGACAGAGTGGAGCCTGGGCGGAGAGTCCAGGGGACTCCTGCCGAAGACAAAAATCACACAAAAGAATTTCCCACCCTGTATGTCAGGGGAAGGAACAAGAAACGACAAGAAACACTAAAATGGCAAAAAAAGAAGACAGGCCCATTTTGAACACAGCTCGCTTTAAAGGTGCACCACATTAATGCAAGGTATCACTGCCACCAGCCATTGAAGGTAAACTTGTCACTGTAACAGAATTGTTACAGTTTTAATGTGAAAGGGGATACATTGTATCTCCCCAGCACTCCCCATAAGATGGGGTGTGCTGGTTTCACTTAACAAAATGTAAAAGGGATCCAAAGATCCTTTCTACCATCGGGAACTGTAGTTCACTCAAGGTTAGCACAAGAAAGTTAAAAGGGGAACACCCAGGGCAACCCAGCAACAACATGAACTTATTGCCAATAAGTTGTAAAAGATGATAACTTTAAAAATACACTATGGAGAGTCAAAAAAATGACACCCATGAAAAGAGTTAAAGATTATGTGAGTGTGGAACAAGGTTCCCACTCACTGAGGTATTAATGAAAAATATCCCACTAGAAAAGCAAAAAGTTCTGGGGTTGAATCAAGAAAGGAAGATTTACCAGCTCTGTGGAAATCTTACCTAACAGAGTTATATGGTAGTTTTGATTATACATGTTCTCCACTAAATGCAATCCAAGGGCATATTATATTTTATGCTTGATCATCTTTCTTTAAGCATTATCCATCAAGTAAATCACTATTGCATGGAAAGCCATCGCTGAGCTGCATTGAACGTGACTAGATTGCCATGGTCACGTGCTGGGATGCTTATCCGCCCATACCCTATCAGAGTGCCTCAAATGTCAGCCCTTATGGGAGCATGCATCCAAAACTAACAAGAATATTACACTGCTCCTAGTCATGCCATCCACTTAGATGCATTGAAGTGGCCAAGTAACGTGAAACTTAGGACAGGTTCTCAATGGACTTGGTGTCAGAGATGATCCGCTATCGATTCCAGCCCCACCTTATGCGCAGGAATCATTTGCCTACTATGCTAATTTGCTAAGAACTATGTACCTGGTGAATAAGGCATTGTGCTCCTTCTCAAGATGCACAATGAGCTATATCTGTGTCGCATATACAATGAATTGCCCAGTGTTGTTGGTTGAGATAACAATGTTGAACACAATAGGCAGAGCCATGCAATGGACCTCGTTACAGTTCACTGGTATCTCGCCAGTAATACCGGCAGAAACTTCCTTACTGTCTCTGCCGCCCGATATCCTGGTATTACTGGGATATTACAGGTGGGGGACACGATGGTAAATTCCCACTCCATGGGATTGCCGGGATAGCTGGCACCGTATTACCAGTGCCAGTGATTCAGGAATTTCTTTGCTGGTAGGGACCTGATCTGCCAGCAGGTCACGTCTGCTGGGAGATCCGTTGCCCCCACCGGCAAACTTGTGTTTTGCCGGTCCGGTAAAATGCTGGTGCCGGAATTAATAGCATTTTGTTCCAGTCATAATGAGGGCCAATGTCTAATTTGTCTATTCCCTATGAACACTGTTACTCTAGACCTATTACTTTCCCTACCCTGTGTGCCCTCCATTCTCATTTGTTCTGCCATCTCTCAATGCCACTCCCTGCTGCATCCTGTCCTTTCCCCGAATGCCCCTTTCTCTACTTTTCTCCCGGTCCGCACAGTGATGTCTCTTATCCCTCCCCCACTGAAACCAACCTGTCTTTGCTGTATCCCTTTGCCTGTATTACTCTTCTTCGCGCCTTACCTTACTAAACTAAATGTAGACGAATAAGAGATGGCTAAAGGCTTTACTCTATGGTTACTGTTTCCTTTTAAGGGTTGACCTACTTTCCTCTTTAGCATCTATTATCATTATCTTCAAGGAAGATTTAATGAACACTCTTGCTTGTTTTAACTTGCTGACAGTATTGCAAGTTCTTTGTATGATGTTTACATACTATATGTTTGATAAGGCCCACAGATTATTATTTTAGCTTGTGTTTGTTGTATGAAAACTTTGGCTCTCTAGATAATTTGGACTAAAACCCCCAATAGCCCTAACCAGCATAGGCAATGATGAAGGATCATGGGAGTCATAGCCCAAACTTTCTAGAGTACCTCAGGTTGCATGCATACCCCCTGCTCGAAACCAGAGGCGTTGCTAGGGAGGCTTGCGGGGGGCTATAGCACTGGGTCTCTTTGTTGTAGCCCCGGATAGAACCTCAGGGGCTACAGCCAAAAGGCCAGCTAGCCTCGAGTCCCGACAGTCCCGATATTAGCATAGCCCTGGATCTTTTCCAGAACTAGCAACACCCCTGCTCGAAACCAGAGGCGTTGCTAGGGGGGTATGCGTGGGGCTATAGCACTGGGTCTTTTGGTTGTAGCCCTGGATAGAAGCTCAGGGGCTACAGCCAAAAGGCTAGCTAGCCCCGGGCCCGACAGTCCCGACATTAGCGTACCCCGTATCTTTTCCAGACCTATCAACACCCCTGCTCAAAACCTTAATGTTGTATACTTTGGAGATGGACTGCCCATTGCATTTAAAACATAACAGGGTTTTCATACTGACAACGTGACAACATACGCTTGTTGCTGTTTTTTGTTTTGACCAACGCTATTGTTCTCCTAGCTCCCAACATAATTCCCCATTGTGCTGTTTTCTTCCTTTCCTTTTTAGAAAATGCCATTGCAGGGGATGGCCTTGCTGGTCGCTTCATCACCCTCATCAGAAGTGGCGGATATCTACTTAATGTGGACTCAAAGCAGTTCCCGGCCGATGTGTCCATTGACTTTCCTCGCGACGAAGAGTTCGGGCTGTCGCCCATGGTTCAGCTGGGTTGCATGAAAGGGTTCCGGAAACTTCCCAGCGGACAGAGGCTGAATAGTGGATGTGGTATGGCTCCTTGTTAAACTTTCGAGAAGGTGTATGAAAGTGCTGGATTGGTGAACATTTATTCAGCTCAATTCCATAAATCACCACAAAGATTTACCCAAAAACACCAGGAAGAGTGAAGTCCGTTTGTGAATAAGGATTCTCACAAGTGCAACAACATGTTATTCATTTCTCAGCTTAAAATGTGTTATGTGTGCCTATTATTAATCATAATAATATAATTTCAGCACCACGATGCCACTGGGCTGTTTTGCGCACTTTATAAATGCAAATAAATAAATAAATAATAATAATAGTAAGAATAATATTCAGGTTTTTATATAGTGCTACTTGCAAAATTACGCCTGCTTCTAAGAGCTGCAACAATAGATGTACTTATTACCCTATTCAATGTTGCCTGGCTAGAAGTACTTTCCGTGTGATGCATGTTGGACATCCATGTGAAATTGATGCATCAAAGTACACCTCCACTTTAGCAAAAAAGACATCCTAGTTTAGAACTCCATCCACTGGGAAATGTAATACTGCAGTTCCTGTTTAATAGGTAAAAACCACCCATGACAACAGGCATTGCGGCGCCTGGGATACACAATGAGCGTTCCAGAGTAGAGATGGTTCTTCAAAACCTCACTTGGATTTCTACTTCTACTTTCTGGTTTAGTCACTGGTTTAAAACAGTTATCACGAGGAGCAAGACATTCCTATGCAATTCCTACACAAAAGGCAACTCGTTTGGCTATGTCAGTGCGTGTTTCTGTTCACCAGCATCAAGTAACTTCATGGTGGTCCAGAGAGAGCAAGGTAGTCCTCGTTAAGAGCTTGCACAACTTGATTTAAAAGGGACCACAAAAGAGAGGATCTGGCAATTTCCGGATTGGCACTTGCCAAATATGTCCACCTGGAGCCAGATTACAGAATCTTTGCACTTTGACAAGTGCAAAGTTACACGGTATTAGCACTAGGGCAAAGTTTGCCCTATTTCTAAAAACACTGCAACACATTAGAAAATCATTGCACCATGACAGGTGTAGTTTGGCAAATTACAAGCACCAGGGCAACAATTGGCCTAATGCAAAAAAGATACATTTTCACTGCATTTTTGCACCAGTGCAAAGTTTGCCCTAGCGCTAATATGGAATGGTATTGGCACTAGGGCAAACTTTGCCCTGGAGCAAAAATGAATCAAAACGTTTTTTCACTAGGGCAATTTTTGCCCTGGTACTTATACCATGCCATACCTTGTCATGATGCAGTGGTTTTCTAATATGTACCAGTGTTTATAAAAAATAGGGCAAATTTGCCCTAGTGCTAATACCGTGCAACTTTGCACTTGCACCGGTGCAACACTTCTGTTATCTGGCCCCTGATCGCTGTGGCATCTGATGTATTCCACTATTGAGAGGTTTATTGTGCATGCAAGCACTGCATCCCCTGAGATTCTCTTCTGAAGCTCTACAATCCAGAACGTAAACAGGCCTTGCCATTACTATGGAACATGTCTAGAGCGCTCAAGGAATCACATGTATGTGCATACATTCTTAGGCATTAGGCAGTGAGCGGTGTACTGTGCATTTTCTGGTGCACATGCTGCATGCTCCAAGCACAGCTGCATCCTGCAGGAAGGTGGACGCAGGACATCTTTACAAAGAAAAAGAAAATAAGGCATCTTTGTATCACAGTCTAATTTGCATCCTCATGTGTTTTTGCAGTACCATGTCCTCCAGGAAGCTACTTTCAAATGGAAGAATGCAGGCCCTGCCCTCGTGGGTTCTATCAGGAACAGGCAGGAAGCTTGGCCTGCACCATGTGTCCCGCAGGCAAAACTACCCTCAGCACAGGCGCCTACAAGGAATCTTACTGTGAGTAATATTCATGCAATTGTAATTGGTTATTTATAACACGCTTAATAACCAGAGGTTTCTAAGCTCGGACCTGGGGATCTAACCTGTGTTGCCCTGCGTCGTCTTGCTACCAAGGCGAGCGCGTTGCCCCTGAGCCATCCTCCCGAGATTGCATTAATGAACCCATGCAACTGGAAAGTTAGAATGCTAAAATGTTTAAAACATTTAGAAAGAGTACCCCCCCAACTCCAATTAATGAGCATAGGCTGGGCAAGATAATTAGCTGAAGCCTGGGCATATGCTGCTTTCGGAGCCACACAGCTTCATTTATGTTGCTCCAGCTTTAGGGTTTGAGAATCAGGTGTAAGGTAGCAGGAGCAAATCTCGTCTAACCCTGATTTGCTCCAGTTCCAATCTTTGTGAATGTGGTCTTTATACCTGCTACCCAGATGCCTGATTCATGAATGAAATTCGCCCATTTCACTACAGGAAGTTGAAGAGCACACCCTGGCTAACTTCTGCAACCACTCCTTTGCCACTGGAGCCTTCCCTTCCCACCTGAAGCACTCTCTTGTGCACCCTCTTCTCAAGAAAACCTCAGCCGACCCCTCCTGCCCATCTAACTATCGCTCCATCTCCATCACTCCTTTCCTGGGCAAACTACTGGAAAAGCTGGTCATCTCCCAGCTTAATCTTCACACTGAATCTGTTGGTTGTCTCCATGACCATCAGTCCGGCTTCAGAGTAGCCAAAAGCACAGACACTGCTCTCCTGAACATCCATGAAGACCTGCTCTCTAACCTTGATTCTAATATCCCCTCTGTCCTCATTTTACTCATTCTCTCTTCTGCCTTTGACACGGTCAACCATGCCATCCTGGTCAATTGTCTCCGTAATAACCTGGGTATCACTGATCAGGCCCTGGCCTGGTTGACCCCGTTCCTCTCTGATCGACCCCCCAGGTCCAACTTGGGTCCTTCCTTTCCTCTATCTCACTCTCTACCTGTGGTGTTCCCCAGGGGTCTAACCACTCTCCTTGGCTGTTCAACCAATAACTGGCACCTCTCGCCCAGTACATTACCTCTCTTTGCTCCAACTTTCAGCGCTATGCGGATGACACTCAGCTCGTTTTCAGGTTCCCCTCTGCCACCTCTTCTCCTTCTCTCATCTCTGACTGTCTGTCTGCTATCCAGGAGTGGTGTGCCGCCAATGATCTCTGCCTTAATGCCAATAAGATGGAGATTCTCCTCAACGGCACACCTGCAGCCTCCTTTCCTGTCACTCTCGGGCCGGCCTCCCTTGGCCCTCTTCCTGCTCCCACCTATGAGGCTAAGAACTTCTGGGTCATCCTCGACTCCACATTCTCCTTTTATCCTCACATCTATAACGCCTCTAAGAAGTCAGACTACTAACTGCACCTCCTCAGAGGTATTCTTCCTTTCCTCTGCTTCCCCCAGAAGCTCACTGTCTCTAGAGCTCTGGTTATCTCTAGGCTGGACTTCTTCAGCAGCCTCTTTCTAAATCTGCCTGCTTCTACTCTCGGTCCTCTACAACTCATCCAGAACAGGACTGCGAGACTTGTCCTTGGCCTCAAGCACAGGGATTGTATCTCTCCAGCACTGACATCGCTGCATTGGCTCCCAATGGCTGCAAGGATTAAGTTCAAGACCCTCTGCATTGTTCACAAGGCCTTCTGGGGCTTGTGTTCTCAATACCTCCAACTCTCTCTTTGCAAATACATTCCTAATGGAGCTCTCCGCTCCTCCACCTTCAACTCCCTCAGGGTCAGCCACTTTTCCAAGCAACGAGTTGGTGGGTGATCTCTTTCTTCGGCTGGGGCCTCCCTCTGGAGCAGCCATCCTGCCGCCCTGAAACTTGAGGATAACCATCCCGGGTTCCGAAAGCACCACAAGACCTTCCTCTTTGCTTCTGCCATCTCTCTTCCTCTCCCCTGCTGATACTACCCTGTGATTTCGGGCCCAGGGTTCTGCCTGCCCAGTTGCACACCTGCACTGCCTCGCGGCAACCCTTGCCCTTGGGTCTGTATCTGTAACCCTACAGTCCCCTACCTGCACGTTTGGACACCTGCTGTCTGCACTTACCCTTGCACCTGCCACTGCGGGCCGCACTTCTTGTTATTGTTTTGATCCCATGTACAGCACTGCCGCCTCCCTTTCCCCTGGCACTTTTCCCCTCCCCTGCACTCGCTCAATCTCAATGTCACTTGGCCTAGTAAGATCGTTGTCTCTATCCTCCCTCTGTACCCCCTTCCTTGCCTCGTCGCGCCTTGAAACACTTGTCTATAGGCGCATTATAAATGCCATATCATATCATAGGTTGTATACTAATTGACCTTTTCACAATTGACCTCGGGAGAATTGACCTCGGGAGAATAGCCCTAATTTAGAAGGTCAATTAGGACATATATGCGGGAGGAAACCCCCTGCAACCATCTAACCAATCCAAAACACCCCGTGACCCCACACTCAATCCCCTTATATTATTTATAATCCAAAACCAATCCAATACATATATAAAATAACTAAAATAATATAAAGGTCAATTGTGCAGAAGGTCAATTAGGACCACTATAATTAGGTCAATTGTGCAAAAGGTCAATTGTAAAAGGTCAATTTGGGTAGTACCATATCATATCATAACATAAAAGATCCTTACGGCATCTGGCGGTTTGCTCCCATGCAAATACTTCGAAATTACATTCTATGTGTGCTTAACGCATGCTGCCTATGAAAAATTACACATTCAGAAAAGTACCCAAACATTAACCACGGTCAGGCAATAAAAAAGATCGTGATTACCCAGAAAGGATCGAATTTCGAAGCAGCTGTGAAGATTCCCATAACAGAACATTTGCTTCTGTTCTTCCTGGTAGTTAAGTCCCTTTGTTCCAACAATTGAAGACCAACCCCGCTAAAAAGTGAGACATTAATATAATGTGCCATCCATTTGAATGGACGGGGTTTCTTTGAGGTTTTATAAAACACTCATTCTCAAGTGGCATCTTGGTGCCACTGCCAGAGGAGAGAACCATAAGGGAGAGGAGATCAGCAAGGAATGAGGTTTTTTTTCAAATATTGAGGAACAAGAGTACTATCTCTCCACATTGGGACTTGAAGAATTAACCGATTTAACACATTTAACAATAGGGTCATTATTTAATGTCAATTACCTCAGGGCCACACTGCAAAATCTGTTCTCCTGCATTAAGGGACCTTCTTGCAATTGCTGCGGATCCTTGCAGTAACACACAGAGGCTCAGATTGCCCTCGTGCATCAGATCCCATGAGCAGTATTTTGCACACAAGTGAAGACTGGCCAATGACTCCCCGCGGAAGCTAAATTCCTGCACCCGAGGTTCCAGCGAAACGTGTCAGTTTCGCTTCTTTTAAAAGTGCTGTTTTACCAATTTGGAAGATTGTTACTTTCATCGTCAATGTGACCTGGTAAATGTATTAACTGTAGTTTGTATTTTTTCAGCAATCATTGTTTCAAAGAAGATACACATTGGTTATGGAAAATGTATAAATGCTCAGTGTTAAAATAATTTTGAATTAGGACATATATTTTTGGATGATGATGCGCCCTGTAACAGTGTCAACAATATCCGTGTAATTTATCTGCAAGTGAGCAGATACTGCCAACTGGCAGAAACAAAAGTCAACACTTGTGGAATGTTTCTGATGGACGGTTACCATAGCTACCAATGTATTCACAAATGTGCTTATTGCAAAGGCATGGTTGAGGGTTCAGCTGGCTGGAATTCCGCACTGGCAGGGCCCTCCTCTCAGCTTCTCTGGATGGAGGGGAACATCACTACAAAGGTGCATGTCTCTGACAAAGGTGCATGCCTCTGGCAAAAGTGCATGCCGCTGGCAAAGGTGCATGCCTCTTGCAAAGGTGCATGCCACTGCCAAAAGGTGCATGCCACTGGCAAAGGTGCATGCCTCTGGCAAAGGTGCACGCCTCTGGCAAAGTTGCATGCCTCTTGCAAAGGTGCATGCCTCTTGCAAAGGTGCATGCCACTGCCAAAAGTGCATGCCTCTGGCAAAGGTGCATGCTGCTGGCAAAGGTGCACACCTCTGGCAAAGGTGCATGCCGCTGGCAAAGGTGCACACCTCTTGCAAAGGTGCATGCCACTGCCAAAAGTGCATGCCTCTGGCAAAGGTGCATGCCGCTGGCAAAGGTGCACGCCTCTGGCAAAGGTGCATGCCGCTGGCAAAGGTGCACGCCTCTGGCAAAGGTGCATGCCGCTGGCAAAGGTGCACGCCTCTGGCAAAAGTGCACGCCGCTGGCAAAGGTGCATGCCTCTGGCAAAAGTGCATGCCGCTGGCAAAGGTGCATGCCTCTTGCAAAGGTGCATGCCACTGCCAAAAGTGCATGCCTCTGGCAAAGGTGCATGCCGCTGGCAAAGGTGCACGCCTCTGGCAAAGGTGCATGCCTCTTGCAAAGGTGCATGCCTCTGGCAAAGGTGCACGCCTCTGGCAAAGGTTCATTCCTCTGGCAAAGGTGCACGCCTCTGGCAAATGTGCCTCAACGCGATTTTACATCAGCGTCTATAGCCCACTTTGGGATGGCAGTAATAAATCCAAGGTTACAAAACACACATCAAAATTATATCTGCCTTTTTGTGATTGGAGGGGGCGGGTGTGGCACACTACATTTCTGTTTGATATTCCAGTAGATTACAGGGTGGAATTTAAACCGCTTCATGGGAAAACATTCCTTTCAGCAATCCAACACAATTCACTTTTGCCACCAAGATGGGAGAGCCTAAACAATGTGCTACTACTTTTAAGAACAATGCCCCCTGCTGTTCAATGCATAATGTCTTCATTGACAAACCATCTATTATCTCACTTTTTCAAAAGGGTTCCTAAGTATACATTCTTCTAGTTGCAATATATCTCCAGAGCTGCATGATAACCTAAGGAAATACCTTAGGTGACACTTCTCCCTAGGGGACAGATTCTAGTCCAGCCAGAACCCCACGAGGCTCAGTTCCAAGACCCTAATATGAATGTGCTTTTTGAAACAGGCCTCACAGGCTGTCAGATGAACACAGAGGGTCTGAAGTGTGATGAAGACGGTCAGTATAAGCCTTCCCAACAAGACCGCACCACAGAAGCCTATTACTGTGCCAGCGATAATGGGGAAAGGTTGGCGTGGACTGAGACAGAAGGCTCGCTCAGTGATGCCCAGTGTCTGCGTAAGTATCTCCTTATTGCTCTGCTTTCTGGGATTTGGGGTCATTTATAACCTTCACCTACTTGTTTACTTGACGTCCTCACCCTCGTCTTTCTCTGTCGCTTGGATACACTGGATATGTAAAAATATATTGTTTCTCGTAGTACGAGAACTGGGTGTGGTTTACGCATTACGGCAATTGGTTTCAAGGACATAGGTTATCAACTAAGATTCTGTGCCTCGACCAAGCTCAAGCAGCATTACGCATGTGCAGTGGGATGGCTGAACATTCGAAGTGCAGCCACCGTGTCCATCAGTGACATGATTTTAATGTCACTCATGGACATGATGCAGTGGTGGGCTCGGCCTTGGCACAATGTTGGCGGGGCTCCGCCCATAGTGCCCCTATTTGCCAGCCGCCACTGCTCATTTGGCAGTTTCCATGATCCTTTCCGTGAGACAATTTTACTAAATCCTGCCTTCCCGGTGCTATTTTACCACAGCAGCGCACCTGCTCACCATTTTGGCCCCTGTATTGTTGAGGACAGCCTAACAACCGCTGAACCACGTATGCCTCCCTCCTGCTTGGAAGTGTGCTTTCCAGGTGTCCTCCGCCCGTCTCAGTTGCTGTGCCATCATGCCCCATCCCCACTCCCACAGGATGAAGACATATGGCTGGAAAAATGTCATCTGCCAAAACTGTCCTTGCGAGAAATACCAAATGCAGAAGCTCATCTGAACGATCTGCCAGACCGACCATTTGAGGGCTGTTGGAAATATCACGAGACATGATGGCGTGCACCGCCACAATGCCACACTAGCTGAACATGCTCTCAGTAGACAACTTTGTATAGGCATGTGTCGGAAGTATGGGTCTAGTGACCTGGTGGTAAATATCAATTACTATGCTACAATCTAAGCCTCCACCACTTTACCTCATTGGTGCACCACCATTGCACCCTGCTGCTGGTGCAGTGGGGAAGTCACAATACAGATCCGCAGAAGAATGGATCACCTGGCCACCAACTGCGGCAGAGCGGCTTCCAATCCACAAAAGTGACGTCTTTATGGGAGGGCAGAACGGGCACGTGCCCCGGGCCCCAAACTGTATTGGCACATGTTTTCTTCTTTCAGTGATTTGGTGCCAGTTGGGATTTGATACCTTGTGTTTTTTCTCAAAAATGTTACACATTGTGGTTCACTTAAATTGCTATATTGCATATTGAATTGTTTTTTGCACATCGATGCATGGTGTTTGTGTATGTGCGCTAGTGTGACTGTGGTTGTGATGGTAGGATATTGTGTCTGGTTGTCGTCAATTTTATGTAATTTGTGCATCTTTTTCTACATATGTCTCTGGTCTTTGTATAATACAATTGCACGGTTGCACTTTATAGCTTATTGCATTGGTTTTCAACATTGTGTTTTCAACAATAAAATGTGCTGATTTTGGAATTGCTTGTTCTAGAACTTGTGCTGATGTATTGCTTGAGATGTTTTTGCTATGTGGTTTGGTAGCTGTGGCCTTAGCAGTTAGACATGGTTTCCTTGGCACCAGGTAATGGCACAAATGGGACTTATACACAAAGGGATAGCAGCAAAACACGTTGGCCTGTGCATGAAATGCTGTCTGTGGACTCTACTTCCTTTGCATATTTCAGCTATGCATACAATGCTCGAATTAGTTTGCATGTATTGCACATTTGCAATCGTTTTTCAAAGCTTTCTATGAACATGCCAGTGCTCACCTGCTGGAATTCTGCATTGCTCAGGATCGCTCACAGGCCAGTCTAAACAATCCCACCGTCACTAGCTGGTCATGGATGTCGAATTGGTGGGACTGCCCCCATACTCGCTGCAAATTCTTGAGATGCTTTTGTGGCAACCTTCACCATCAGAGTGGTTTCCGTTAATCTTGTGTTCATGGGGTAAATCGACTGAGATTACACTAACCTGTATTACCGTTACCGCCACTTGGTCCGGCGGCATTACCGCGGGATTACAAGTGGTGGTAGATGGTGTTATTCCCCATTAATTGGAGTCCATAGTACTCCATGGGGGATTTTGGTGGTAAGGTGGTGGAATTGGTGAACTGTTCAAAACTCAGCCTAAAAAACCCACCTGTTTGCTTGAACTGTCACCTTTCATTCGGTATTTATATTGCGTCATGATGCCTTCAATGACAAAGCGCATAACACATATGTGATTGATTGATTGACTTATGTTCAGATTCTTGCTGGAGGTTTTTCCTCCACCTTAACCCCAAACTCGTAGTTGGGCAGTGCGGTAATGCGGCAGTTCTATTCTATTCTAAGGAATTATTGTATAGCGCCAACACTGCTAATGAGGCCCAATTGTATTCTACAGTGTCAACCACTTCCAAATTACATAATGATGTCCCAGAGTCCCCTGCATAACACTGCATGCTGTACGGCAAGCCATCAAGGTTGCAACCCTTGGCTGCTGTGGGGATTTGTGGGCAGGTCACCACAAAAGGCACCAAAGATAGACTTTCTTTTGGTGGAGCGAAATTTAGGACTCTCTTTTTACTGCATTGGAGGTTTTTTGACATACTTCATCCAGACGAGAATGAACCAAAATGTGTCTCTTCCTCCATGCATGTCTTAAAAAGGTGTATTGTAAGCAGGCACTGCTATAAAAGCAGGCAGGGGGATACTGAATAAAGGGGACAGGGGTATAGCACAACCCTTATCAGGGAACCTTAACAAGTACTCCACTTGTGCTCAAAGGCTGGGGTCTCAAAAGGTAATTATGCTTCAAGGATGGGACCAGTCCCCCCCGGTCTAGGACCAGCCTTGGCTGGCCACTATTATTAGAACTACATCTACACAGAAGTGAAAATAACCCATCTAGACTACTATATGCAAAGAATCCAATTGCAAATATAATATTGGACAGCATTGTAACTAAGAGGTTGTATTTCGATATGAAGTAATATGACATATACCTCTAATCTCTTCTTTTGTTAAACATAAGGAGTTTCTGCATACTTTTTATGCAGACATGTGAAAAGTTGACTTAGAAAACTGTTTACCTCCTCTTTTGTTTATACAACACAGTTCTTTACCAGTTTTTGATTGAATCATGTAATGTTAAAATCTTGGTGCTTGACTGTGCTTTCCATGCTTTCTTCTTTTCCTATACATTTGAATCTAAATTTAATGTTTGTTTTTATAAAATTTACAAGAAAATAGAAATAAGGCTAAGAAATAAAAATAAGGCTACCCCAAAAAACCAAACATTGCTAATGGTTGTTTTCTCACCCCATGTTCGGGATCCCTGTACCTTTGCATGGGGCACCTAGGAAGGTTGAATCATCTACTGCCTCAAATTGTGTGCAGCATAAAAAACTCAGGGAGGACAGGACCACCCAATGTACACACACTTTGACCATTCAGCCCGCTATATCCTGTCCGAATCCAGGGCTGTCCCTCCAGTTATAAATATCAAGGATGGAAGCATGCACGTCTCCTTAATATACCGAATGACCCTTTCCATGCACTTTTTCCTATCCCACTGTCCTTGATTTGCACAGCTTTTTTCCTGGCGGGGTTATGGAAATGGAAGATTGAGATACCTGCATTTCATCACATTTCTTTATTGCAGTGCTCAGAAAGTTTGAGGTGGTTCCCGAATCCAAACTGATCATTACTGAAGAAGATGTTGGGGGTGCCCAATCTGCAGCCCCCGCTGGAGGAATCCCCAACTTGGTGACATGCATTGCAGGTAAGAGGATAGACAACACAGTAAACAAGTGCTGCGCATGCGCGCATATTCCTGCCTGCAGCGTTGACTCTTTAAAGTTAGCCTTTGCATGTTAAGACAACCGACCCTGTTATCTGTTGCATGTTTTTGTGCATCCTGTAATCAGTTCTAGGTTCAGTATTGCACAGAGTGTATGAGAACTAAGGGGTCGTCTTGGAGAAAAAAGCAATGTCCAGTTGTGCAGGACCTAATAGATGTGGCATATTTGGGGGAATATTACGTGACATTGTGGAGCAGGATTTGGCACAGGCTTAGGATAGTACGCCTGTACCTGGCAAAATGTGTGGCTGTGTGCCATACTATGGAACCTTTAGTGCGGTGCAAAGAGACTTTGCACTTGTGCAAAGTGACCTTGCACTGCAAAAATACACTTTGCACTGCTCTGTGAATCAGGGCGTTTGTTGACTTTGCATTGCAAAAATACACTTTGCACCACTCTATGAATCAAGTTGTTTGTTGACTTTGCACTGACAAAATACACTTTGCACCACTTTGTGAATCAGGGTGATTGTTGGCTGTGCAAAGTCTCTTTGTGCCATGCTAAAACATCCATGAATCAGGCCCTACTTATTATCTGCCGCAGCTCAAGCACACACTGGAGTGGTTGGTGTAAGAGTGTGTTTCCTGATTTAGGCTCTTGCTTACACAGCAGCGGTGTCACCTGTAGCTTTGTGAGGGTGTGTCCAAGGTGGCATTGCATGACTGCAGCCACCCTCAGAACCCAACTCACAACACTTGTGTGAAAGTCACTCTGCAGTAAATCCACGTACCACGGCTCTGGCCCGTCTCTGTAGCGGGAAACCCTTTTTTCCATTTATTGGGGCCAGAGTGGGGGGTTCTAACACTGCTCCTTCCTCGAGGGAACATTACGAAGCTCCCTGGGGGTCCTTCTTGCCACGCTATGGAGACCTCTATAATGAAGGGTGCCACATGCAGATCACCACCTGCATGGTTGGCATCCATTGTACCTTCCGGGAGCTCCATTGAGCCGGCTCATGCTCTTTAAAGCAGGGGTCTGCAACCTGTGGCTTGCCCTATGTCTTGAACTACAACTCCCATGATCCTTCACCATTGCCAATGATCGGTAAGCCTGATTGGAAATGTAGTCCAAAACATCTGTAGAGCCAAAGGTTGCAGACCCCTGCTTTAAAGAGACCCTGTGCCGGCCTAACACAAGATTCCCTAATTTCCATGTAAAGCAACCCCATGCCACGAAGGAGTGCCCCTTTCGGGGGCGTCACCAGTATGTAGCATATCACAGAAGGGCCTTGAGATCCTTTCGGTAATATGCAATGGCCGCTGGAAGTGGGAAGAAAGCGTTTTGCTGCACAACCTCACTTTTTTCGCTTTGAACACGATTTAAGGTGTAGAGGTGTAGAGTTTAATTTTAGACTGTTGTTTTCTGTCTGCTTTCGAGTGGTGGATTTTACCGCCACCCAAAAGCAGTATACTGCATGCGGTAATTACCAGCCCCCTCGGAGTCCTATGGGACTTCAAATTGGGAATAACGGAGAGGTCTGCATGGCTTATGATCATGCAGTAATGGTAAACTAGTTTGGCCGTATTAAACGGATGTTCTGTTAGTTCACCTCTGAATGGCTGAACATCTTCCAGCAAATATTTCCATATAAAAATGTTGAAAAATGGTATGCTATGAGTGACTATCCATTCACTAATTATACCTAGTCCTACGCCCAAACAATGGCCAAGTCTTGTTCTCTTTCAGGTTAGGACAGAAACTGACTTAGGCATGGCTCCCATTTTTGTAGCTGTGGCTTAGCCAATCATTTTTTGTAGCTGTGGCTTAGCCAATCATGTGGAATTGCCAAAGCGCGTTGCCAGGGTAAATATAATTGGTTATTTATAACGCGCTTAATACCCAGAGGTTTCAAAGAGCGGACCTGGGGATCGAAGCTGTGTTGCTCCACGTCGTTTTGCTTCTAAGGTGAGCGCGTTACCCCTGAGCTATCCACCCGAGACCGGGTAGCACCCGTCTCCTAGCATGTTGCTTGCTGTGGCATGATGACCAGTTGCATAGTTAGACTTAATCAACTTAGGTCTAATAATTTAGTTTTAATTTAATAATAAAGTTGGACGAGTTGGCGTTTGCCTGTTTGTGGAATGGCCGGGGCACTCCATATCTGTAATCCCAGCATTCCACTCTGCCTGGTGGACAAGGATTCATGGTGTACAGAACGCTCCCCCTGTGGCCATCTAATATATGCCTGTAAGCCGTACCTGCATACAGCTCTCCATGTCCCCCTGAAGCTATAATAGGTTTGCACTCTCTAAATACCCCCAAAAATAAAAAATAAATAAATATAGCTGTCATAAGAATGTGCTTGAAGACCTCAGAGGACGCTGCTTAGAGGTGGGATTTCTTTGTAATAAGTGGTGTTGCTTTCTGCGTGTCGCATTTGTTGAACCTGTAAATGTTTTATTTACAAGGATATATTGAAGTCTCTTGAGCATTGGGAAATATGAACACATTTCTTCTATTTTTTTGGGGGGGGGAATAACAGGCAGTCAATTTACTAAATGTTCCTCAAATTTGACCCTTGGCATTGGCTTGCTCTCACTTTCTAGGAATGTGTAGCCGTGGGATGGAGAAGTCATCATGTGCAGGCATGAGCATTGCTATATTTTAAGCACATACAATCCTGGAGCTGATTACGAGTTTGGAGGCATGATGGGGCAGCAAAATATGCTGCATTCGGAATGGCTCTGGGCGTCATTACCGGTTTGGTGGTATTCTGGAGGCAAATCTGCTGGGACACTGCCAAAGGGATTTACCGTTAGCGCCACTTGGAACGGTGGAATTACTGCCGGTTCACATGTGGTGGTATGGCAGTGTTTGCGTCATTTATGGAGTCCACAGGATTTCTGTCTGTAAAGTGGCGGATTTACGTCCGCCATTTTGCTTCAGGCTTTTCTTCCACCTCACCACACAATCTATCGTATGGCGGTGTGATAATGCGGCGGTAATGGAGTTGCCTCCATGTTGCCGCCTGTTTTTACTGCACCGCTGTACTTATAATGTGGCCCGCATGTTACCACTACCACCGCACTAGTAATGACCGTCTACGATGTTTCACTTATTCCTCTTTGACTTGTGCTTATGGTCATTTTATTTTGTGTTATTTATTTGTATGTGGATCACCCTTAAGCATTAAGAGGCACTTGCAGTGTTTCCCATTGTTGCCAGCCCAATAAGCAGTGCCTTAAGAAAGAAACCCCACTGGCGGAACACCCGGCCATTGGTTTTCAGCTGAGTGTCTTTATCAAGTACCAGCTGCCAGCCAGAGTAGGGGCCTGAGGATAAACATTGGAACTGTTGGGCGATGTTGACATTGGAATATAGTGCATGCAAAGTGTTATCCTAGTTAAATCCTCCTATTGTTTTATTTTTTTATTTTATTTAATTGATTTACAATTTTTACAAAGAAGAAATCATTAAAATGTCCCTATTCTTCTTTCAGAGTGTGCCCAAGAAGAGGCCTGTGAGTATGTCACAGTGTCTGTGAAAGGAGCAGAGGTGCTGTGCAAGCGCTACACAAGTGCTCGGACAAACTATAACTGTAGCACGTCCACACAGGTAAATAGTGTGCCAAAGGATACACCTGATATAACGTTATGGCAATGGAGGGCAACAAGACGTAAGAAGTGATCAAGGTTTGCAGGTTGCTTGGCCCACACCTGAATATGTACATGACATATATCTCAAGCATGAACATAATCCCTCACACTGCCACCAGAACCTTAACTCACACCACAACACTTCTTCACATGACTCAATTTGACCACAGTCCTCGTGTAAATCTTATGCTGTGAAGTGTAGTGGTGAAGTGCGAGTTGATGCAACATGTTAGTGTGATGGACTTTGTAGTGGGAACATAGTCGCATTAGACTGTATGTTTGTACTCTGGAATGTACATAATTCCAAATTTTACATTTTGTTAACTTTGGACTGAGTGTTTGTACCTTAACATTGGCCTTTTCAATGTAGGTAAACTTCACTATTTTCATAAGTAGTAACCTTAACTCGTTTTAAAACAAGTTTTGAAAGATTTTGGGCCTCTTTACGAGTACGGTGGACCCGTGGGGATTTACCGGCTCCGGAGTTGCCGGATTTACCAGGGCATTACAGCCCCGGTGGTCCGGTAATTCCAGAGCCGGCATTCCGTTACTCCCCATTCCCGGGAATGGGGATCGCGGAACCACTGGCACCATGTCGTAATGGTGCCGGTGTTTCCGCGTCTGTGTGCGGGCGGTTCCATTCCGCACCCAGCTGCAGAACTCGGAGTATGCCGGTCCAGAAACAACAGTACCAGCAAGCTCACCGGTACCGTTGTTTCCAGACCGACATACTCGTAATGAGGCCCTTTGCCTTTTTTTTAACTTTGGCAATGTGGTGGTGCATGAGTGCTGCCTGAACGCCAAAACTGATACATTGGAGGGAGATGACATGTAAGGAGGGACACACAGTTTGAAAGCGTTTATTTTTTTTTTACTCACCCACTGACTGCCCATAGCCTTACTAATCCCTGTGGCCATTCCCACCCACTACCTGCCTCTCCCATCCCAAAACACATTCCATTGGAATCTCTCTTGAGTTCGCTCTGCCAAGCAGTACCATCAAACCTTGGACTGCCAGTGTTATTTCTAAGCAGTCTGCTGAGAGCTAATGGCTGAAGTGCCGCAGTAAATATGTTACTCGTGTAAAATAATAAATAAAAAACCTCCTAATCAAGTGAGACATCAGCCACTTGATTTTTGTGTCTTGCACTGAACTCCTGTTAAAAACAACAGTCATTGGGCCTCATTATGCGGTAAACCATGTTGCTATTTGCACCATGGTTGCCGCCGGTACCATACCGGTACCAACATGGAGGAAAGGGGAATTACCACCCCATTCCAAGGTTGGCGGGGCGGTAATTCCCCCTTTCTCCATGGCCCTTCCCCATTCCCATTTTTGCCCCATAGGGCATAATGGGAATGGGGAAGGAGCTAATTAGGGTACCGCAAATTGCGGTACCATAATTAGCACCAAGGTCCCTTTGAGGGTCCCAACTTTAACGGCTGGTCTACACCAGCCGTTAACATCGGGTCCTGCAAAGAGACCTCGTAGTAAGGCGGTAAGGGTTAACGGTCACCGGTACCCTTACCGGTGACCGTTAACCCTTACCGCCTTCTGTGTAATGAGGCCCATTGATAGTGTAAGCCATATTTCTGCAAAGCCATCAAAGCATAACATTTTTAAAACCACTCTAGTCACATAAAATCATAACATCATAAATACATCGCAAATTCCTTAAGAAAGAAATAAAAACTACATTTGCAGGTAAATTCATACTCGCAATTTATGACACAGATGGAGCTACGGTCAGAACTAATCTTCACTTGGAATCAGGGGTTACGTGCAGTGCATGTCATTAAGTTCTTGTGTAGAAGTTACAGGATAAAATGCAAAATATACGAGATATAACACTAGACAAAATATTACAAATTCCAATATATTTGGTGACCGCCCAACCCACATTGCAACGAAGATAATATGCTCGGTGAGGGAACTAAAGGGCACAGTGTTACTGTACTACTGCATAACAGGGCATGTTTACCATCCATGTGCACTATGCAGAGTGGTCGATGTGGACGGGAGCGGTTGGGAGCGATGCTCCTCCACTTTTTATAAGAACGTTTTACTGTTCCTATACTTTTATTTTAAAGAGAAACCGTTCCGGAATTAGTTTAGTTTTAAAATAAAAGTGTAGGAAGAAGTTGAAACTTGCATTTCAGTGCAGGGCACTGAACCTTCCCTTAGACAGCCAGTGTGTTTGTTTGGGGGTTTGGAGTGCGTGTGGGAAGGGCGTGGCAATGGGTTTTTGTGGAGAGAGGGGACAGGCCAGCAGGGAACATAGTTCCACTACTCCTTTTCGTACACTTTGACCACTGACTATGCGCAAGGATAAGCTTTGGCTAAGCTCGCTTTCCTCCTTGTCCATGCCCTGTGCCAATCGTTGGCCACACAATAGGCCACTAGACTGACACTGGACGCGTAGCATAAGTTAACAGCTTGCAATGTTGGTCTGAAGTTCCTGGCTAGAAACAAAGGTTTCAAATGACATTTCCTGAGGTCTGGATATAACGGACAAATGAGCCGGAAGTGAATCACACATTCCCCCAGCTTCATGCACACATGGCACGTGGGCGGGTGGATACTATTTCAGTCATTGCAGAGCCCTGCCAGTGGTAGGATGGCCAGCCGAAGCTTAATGTACAACGCTCTCATAGGCTTGACAGTGATGCCATCTAAGTAAGCTTCAAACCTGAAGTCCTGCTTTATTCCTGCTTTTTAATCCTGTTAAAAACAACGTTGAAAAAACATTTGTGGCTTGTGTGTAGGAATAGCAGTAGCTGCTATCACATGCCCAGTTTATCACACAATTTTCCGGCTGTTGTCATCTTAGCACCATTGGGGCAGTACCTGGGGAAATACCTATGCATACACAAAAGCCAAAACGGTTGGCTTTGCCATTGCTTGTGTGAAAATGATTGCTTGTTGAATATGTGCTTATTTGTGTGTGTGTGTGTGTGTGTGTGTGTATGGTCATCTGCGAACGAATGAGCATATTCCCCATGCTTTTGTATAGTCTGTGCATATTGTAGGTGTGTACTGTGCTTACTTGCATTCTGATTGCCTGGTGTGTGTGTATTGTGTGCATATGGTATATAGCTCTCATGTTTTGTTACGTTGCAGGTCTTATAAAAGTGCTTCTTTCACTAGCTAGGTGGCCACCCGGTGCTGAGAAGCTACAGAACTATTAAGAGAATCCTCTGACTTGGCACAAATCACTAACCCATTGCAGTTTTATGTCCCTTCCTAAATGTTTTAGGATGTGTCTCTGCTCTGAACTGCAGTGGGCGACTGTTCCATAATTAGGCCTTGTTTCCGGATATACATTGCTTGGTCTTTGAGGTATAGAGCTGTAGAGATGTTCCGAAGTGTAGATGAGGGGCAGGAAAGTAGTACCACAACCTGACCCGAAGTAAACGAAACCCCTCTACTTGATGGACACGGTGGCCATACACAGGGATTAAAAATGTAACTCATATTGTGGCTGTTAACCAGGGTAAGGACTGGAGTTCTCTTGAGATGTGCTCAAATATCTTCAGGTGGAGTAAGGGGACTCAGAACAAAACTATTAGGGTAGTCCAAGTGAGGCAGCACAGCCAGGATCAATGCTTGGACACTGTGTGGCAAGGGCAGCTAAGGAAAGATTATTTTCAGCCCTTCCTGACTATAGCTGAAATTGACGGGCACAAAGCTAGCAGACATTGAGAAGGAGGTGAAACCTCTTGATGAAGGTGTTGAAAAGGCAAAGGAGGCAGTTGGAGAAAATGCTTCTGCTTCTTCTGTTCATCTCTCCAGTCAGCTCCGAATGAACTTGTCCTTCTAACTTCCACTGCCTTCTGGCACACTCCAGGTCTTTTGTAGGTCCTTGGTGCCACCTTCAGCCTTGCTCTCATGAAAGAGGATTCAGGTGTCTTAGATGGGATGGGTTGTTGGGCTCTGACCCTGGCATTTGCTTAGAACCCTTGTGTGGGACTTGGGATTGGCTTGCTCCCCCATTAGGTTAGCCGGCTCTCTGCCCTTCTCAACCCGCCTTCCAGCTTCCATCTTCAATCTGGGCAAAGCCAGTTTACGTGTGAAGCTTGGTATGGGAACATGGGATTCATATTTCTCTGGGCCTCGTTGGGTCTCTAGTGTCTTGTGGCCAGCAGATTTCAGAACTGAGTCTGCCATCTTGGAGTTCACAACACCCTCTTCCTCTTTATGTCACTGGTATAGGGACTGGTTAGTGGGTCTCACCCTTGAGGATGGCTTCTCGTCCTTAGGTGGGACTTGTCCCATTGGGCTCTCCTCTCTGTTTTGCTTTTCAAAGAGTGCACAGATATGTATATACATATATGTTCTCCCGCCAATACACTGAATGAAAATCCTTGAACGCAGGTAAGCAATGATTCACACATACACAAACTCACTTAAATGATAAATTGGCTCTTATATGGCCCTTTATTCATCAAAAGCATACATGAATGAATAAATGCAACAGAACGTATACATGAATAACATAAAGGAAGGAAATCTAAAGAAAATGCATCACTGTGTGCAACACTTCAAAGAAGGCCGCCATCTCAGCAGAATCGGCTGAAAAAGCCCTAAATTCAGCCATGCAGAGAGACCTCGGCAGCCAACAGGCCCAGAGCAAGGCATCCACCCTCCGAGGTGAGGCTTTCTGTCTGACTGTTCCCATGCCCTGCATTTTAAGCCCTCCGCAAAGGCGGGGTGGCATTCTCTAGAAACATCTGACCTGAGTTTCTTGCTCCTTCGCAGTCCCCACACACCCCTGGCCAGAGTGACCTACGGTAACCTCAAGGAGCAGAGCTCTCCCTTTCTCATGAAAGCAGAATAAATGCAACTCAGTAACTCATCCTTCTTTTTGAAAGTGTCCACCTGTGGACCCTAATTTACTACAACATCCTAATATCATATTCACCCCTAATATAGTAGCATTTCCGGCAAATCTAGGAAGTTTCAAGTGAAAACTGTGCCATTCTCCAACTCCTAGTAACATTACAAACACTGCTATCAACTTTCGACAGCTTTTTACACCGGTTTTTCTTCGCCGAAGTTCACAAATGTCTGATGTCATCGCGAATTTCCCAAACAGCGTCACGTGACCGTACACGCATGTGTGGTGTAATGACATGTTCTCGAGCGGGTCAGTGCTTTGTGAAGTTTCAAGCAGAAGGTTTACCCTTCCACAGCTCCCAGACGCATTCTTACTATTTTTCCATCTGCAATCTAACTCCAAAAATGCATCCACCATGGCTATCCCTCCTCCCCAGGAGCCACCACCAGCAACAGCACCAGAAGCAGGAGGGCCTGGACAAGGGAAAAGGTGCAATGATTCACAGAAGGATCAAGAGAATATGGAAGATGAGGTAGTGGAAATGCCTACCTCCATCACCCAGAAAGAATCATGGGTGTGGTGGTTCTTTAAGACCGTACGAGGGGTACCAAAGGCTCAGGCTACCCATGTTGAATGCATTGAGTGTTTAATCATACTCAGTTATGAACAACACAGGCAGTACTCTTTTGGTGCCACATCGATGCACCGCCACACCCACTCATACCAACCAGGTGCTCTAAGAAAGACTTTTACTTACTCAGGACATAGTAGGCTGTCTTCCTCTACCTCATTTTCCTCAACCGCTACTGCCACCACACAGGCTGCTCCTGTGGGGCAGAAGATCCCACCAGCTATCTTGCAAGTCATAAAAGAAGCTGTTGATCCATATCTTTCTAAGACAACGGTACTCTGTATGCACTGCAACACACCACTCTTCAGGGGGAGCAGTTTCAAAGTGCTTTTGAGGCTGTAATCAAAGAGCACAAGAAACACTGCCCTCTACCTTAGATTTAAAGCACTTCCAACAACATCCCCTGTCCACCTACCCCTCCATATCTGTGGTTGGTGCACCTTCCATCATATTCCCTCCCCCACCTTACTTCCTGGCCTGCAAAAATAAAATGCAAACTTCAAAAAACACCAGAAATAGGTTCCCTTTGGAGCTACCTGTAACAGTTAAAAATTAGAACAAAAAAAATTGATCTTATAGATTCCATCTATTTTACATTTTCAATGACGTAGTTAGATACAATAAGATTCTCCAACATTTCCATTAGCATTTTCAACTATGCTACTAGAACTCTTGGACAATTGTATAAAAGATTTTTAAAAAAGGACAGAAAACATTTTCTGTCACACATACTTTTCTCTAGCATACAGTACGAACCATTATCCATTGACCTTCATAACAATTTGCGGTCTCTGTAGTCCCCTTTCCAAGCCAGACATCATTAAAAGACCTGGATGACACGTGCACACCATCATACAGCACAACCTTCTACCATTTTACTTTTATGTTTCTATGTCTTCTTTCAAACAGTCACACATCCATCCACCAATCACTTCAAAGAACTCTTCATGTATTCTCATCAACATATTAAACTTCCACACACCAGCTGCCACTTAATGTTCTAGAAATCTTTTCTATCTGTATTTCCTTACTCATACAAACATATTGTACACATTGCTGCTATAAATGCACATATGCCTTGCGCAGTGACAAGTATGTGTATGGAAGGGGAGTAGGGATGGGCAAGTGCTGACGGGAGCCCAGCAGGGAAGTGCCAAGTAATGCCAAAGTGTCACGCCACTGGCTAGGTGCTGGGGCGGATGACTCCCAAGGGTGTCATGCACACACAACCGCCAAACGGTAAGCCTGCAAGGGCAATGCTAAATGGAGGGGTACTGGGGAGGACTAGGTATACAGCGTCGAACTTGTGAAGTTAATAAAAGACCAAGCCACTAGTCTCATTGGCAGTGGTATAAGTTAACACAGAAGAGACAGAGGAAAAGAGGACATTTCCGGAATTTATCAAAGTCCAGCTGAAGTCTGAGGGGAGCAGGGAATGTGCTCCAAAGAGAGAAACCAGCTGAAGAAAGAAATCTGCCTTCCACTCTCTGCTTGGAGAAGCGTTTCACAAGCAGAGAATTGGAGTTAGAGGAGCATAGGGCTCTAACAGGGGAGTTTTTAAGGACATATAATTGAAGATAGCCTAATCCCAGATCCCAAAAACATTGTTTATGATACAGAGGGTCGTCAATTTCATCCTTGCAGCTACCAGGAGCCAATGTAGAGATTTTAAGGCTCCACGGGTACAATCTCTGTGTCTGGGTCCAAAAATAAGCCTTGCACCCCTATTCTGGATTAGCTAAAGGGTGGGTGGGGGGGGGGGTTGGGAACAAAGGGGTGGTTGAGGAAGAGACGGTTGCAGTAATCCAGCCTAGACAGGACCAGGGCTCTAGAGAGGTTGAGCTTCTGGGGTAAGGTGTGAAAATGTAGACTGCATTTAAGGAGGTGAAGCTGAACATGGGCCTTCTTGATGACAAGGTCCAAGATGTAAGGAGGGAAGGAGAGAGTGGGGTCAAAGATGACCCCAAGGTTTTTGGCCTCACTCGATGGTGAAGGTAGAGGGCCCAAGGAGGGCGGCCAGAGGGTACGAGGTAAACAGGGCACAGTTGTCCCAGTAAGAAATATCTCTATCTTACTGGCATTTAGACAAAAGTCATTAGCTACACACAATCCTTGGATGGCGGTCAGACAATCAGGGATACAACACAAGGAGCACAACATAGTTTAGGGAAGTTTCAAGGAAAGATGTGTGTCATCGTCAGAACACTGGAAATTAGTTGAGAAATAGGAGATCAAATAAGCGACAGGGATGCGAATAGAACCCTGGTGGACGCTAAAGGTAGAAAGTGAGGTGGTGGAGAAGAAACAGCCCAGTTACAGTCCAGTACCCGGTCCGTAATGCCAAAGGTATCATGTAGTGGTTTAATAAGGATACAATGGTTAGCCATGTCAAAGGTGTAGGAGAGATCAAAGAGCACTATCCTTAATTATATAACCATTATAAATACCATATACCCTTCAATTATATAATATTACAAATACAATATACTTCCTCTAGAGTACATTTAATAACTATGAACATATTACTATTGTGTATGTGGCCAGTGGCCTACGGCCATGCCCCCAAGAATTTGCCCAGTGGCCCCAACCACCACAATATATGACAATGGCACCTCGGGGTGGTAATGGCCTTCATCCCCCATTGGAGTGCTGGAATCGGGATAAGGGTCCGTAGCCCTTGGTATCTGCCCTCTCTTCGCTTTAGCCAATAACTTGGTCTGGCGGGCCGTTATCCCCTGTTCCAGTCCCTAGAATGGGGGATGAACGCCACATTATTCCCATTAGCATAACACAAAATGCTAATGGGAATATTGGAAAATCTTGCTGAGTTTATGTACTTTACTGAGAAATGTAAAGTACATGGAGTCTATAAGATTCTTTTTCTTAGGTCTATTTTTTAACTGTGAAAGGTGGCTCCTAAAGGAACCCTTTTTTTTTTTGCGGGAGAGGATAGAACGTTTGGTAGGGAGGGAAATGGGGGAAGAGGCACCAAGCACTAATATGGAGGGGCAGGTGGACAAGGGAAGATGTTGCGCGTGTGTTACATCTAAGGTAGGGGGCTGTGTTTCTCATGCTCCTTGATTACAGCTTCAACAGCACTTGGAAATTGCTCCCCCTGCAGAGTGGTGCGTTGCAGTATATAGAGAGGACTGTTCTCTTTGAAAGATAAGGATCAACAGCCTCTTTATTTGCTTTCAAGGTAGCTGGTGGGATTTTGTGTCCCACAGAAGTAGGCTGTGTGGTTACAGTATTGGTTGAGGAAGATGAGCTGGAGGAAGACAGCATACTAATGGCTAAGAAAGGAACAACCTTTCTGAGAGCATTGCAGTGGTTAAATTTGGTGTGGTGGCGCATTGAGGTGGTCCAGTAGGATAATGTTCAGGTAGTCTGCGACTGAGTACTTAGTGCATTTCACTTTTGTAGCTTTAGCCTTTGGTACATTCCCAACAGTGGTAAATAACTGCCACACCCATGATTCTCTCTGGGTGCTAGATGTAGGCACTTCCTCTACCTCATCTTCTTGGTCCTCTTCATTGTTTTTGGAAAAACTGTGCTTTTATTGTTGTGTGGGTCCTCCAGCTGGTGGTGGCTCTTCGGGAGGAGGGATGGCAATAGCTGATGCCATTTTTAGGATAAATAGCAGTTTTGCTACTATTCTTCCAAGTCTGTGCTTTGTACTAGATTGGTAATGGATAATGAGAAAGAATAAGTGTAGGAGCTGTGCAAGGGTACATTTTGAGCTTGAAAGTTCCTAGATCAGTAGAAAATGCAGTTCCAAACTGTCCTCGAAGCAAGGACCTGAACGCGCGCAAGCACATGGTCATGTGGGACTGTCCAGAAAGTCCACAATGATGTCAGGCGTTCGCGGGTGTCGACGGAAGTAAAAACAAGTGGGCCAGATATGTGATGTCATCAATGACAATTTGTGATGTCATCTTTGATGTCCTAGGTGTTAGTCTTAGCAGTGCACGGTGGTGGCGCGAGTTATGTTTGCTTAGCTTACCATAACTGGTGAATTTCTGAGGTTTTTCATTTTTACTTGTAACCATAAGTCCCTTTAACAACATTTTTTCATTGATGAATATATATATATATATATATATACAGTTGAAACACTTTAGTTAAGATGATCTGATTTATCGCAACAAAACCCATTTGATTGTGTGGGTTTGGGAAGTGGCGACCATCTGAACTCAGAATTTCACTACTGAACATCTAGTCAAACATTTTACTAATGTCTTTTCAGAGCCAGACCGTGCTAGGAAATTCTGCTTCTTCAGCTTTTGAATTTCTCAGCTGCCTGCTGAAGGTGAAAAAAGGTGACACAGACACGATGGCTGTTTACCGTAAGAAAGGTGAGCACATGACTTCATGGAGTTACATTGCTAAGTGAAAGTGTGTAATGGACCGTGCTGTCTATATATGCATTTTTACCACCATGACAGTCCCAGGAACATGGGAATGCTACACATACAATCTTTGGAAATAGTCCATGTTACACCTTTCTTCACACATCGATCCCCTTAAAATGTCCAGCGGCCTATCATTATTGTTCAAGAGCCAGTGCTTCCTCAACAAACGTCTCCCACCTGGCACTGTTCCCTCCTCCCACTCTCACATGCACTGTGCATATCTGTCCCTCTGATCTATTGCAATATATTAATAATTCAGTAGCAATTAATATAAAGTTCATTTCTCTGTATTCCCAATTGTATGCTGCCTCTCCAATCCATTCTATTGGGTAACTTCCCTGATCATAGTTTCTCCAATTCTTCCTCAAACTTGGCCCAGATGCAACACTGACACATTTCTCACTATTGCTGTATAGGACTCCATTTACTTCAGCCTTCCTCTTGAGTAGTCTCCCTTCTGTTCTCCTCCTTCTTTCCTCCCTCCATCCCATTGTTCCTCGCCCTCTCTCCTCCATCATCCATCCCTTAATCTCCTCTTCCATCCCTTCAAACTTGTCACTATCCTTCCCTCTTGACGGTTCCCCTCTTGTCATACTATTCTTCTCTCACCTAAGAGGAATCCCTGTGATTATTTCTGTTTGTTTGTGATTTTAAGTTGGTGATTAGTTTGTGATTTGTAAATAAGTATACATGTTGATCCTGGTATTACATTTGCAATCTTACACTTGCAAATGACTGTGTGATTGGCTGACAAATGAGCTTTCTTAAGTGCCTTCCACATCATTTTTCATTATCCATTCATGCTTGAGTTATAGTACTCCTTTTAAAAGTTCCCCTTTTAAACAAACTCCACTTGATGTTTCTCAAGTGTTAAATAACTGGGAGGAAAAGTAGATGTCTGGGTATGAGGAGGAAGTGTTTGCATCTGATGGAAGTCTGATGGATGGAGTATGAGCTTCTATTCACCCCAGAACACTCCCCGTTCTTCCTGGGAGCCATATAACGCGTTAACCCGATGACTCTCTTGTCTGTAACCTGCAATTATCCGGTTGGCCCTCTTGCCATCTTTAATGGTGGGAGTGAAGGTTCAACAGTGTATTTTCACAGGCTGATGGCATGATGCACAGAGTGAAGAAGAGTGGGATTGAGCTAATTCTGTGGATTATTTTTATTTCAAAGGTGAACTCTGTGGGTGGCAAACGTTAAAACATTATAAGGACCATTACAGGCTCAATAGTTAGATTCTAGGCAATGTTAGGCCTGGTTACTCCATCTCCCAAGGAGGAACTTGCCATCTATATAAAAGATGTCTATGGATGGGATGTTGGGATACAGGTGATAAAAGGCAAGGTAGGTGTCGGCGCAAGGGGATTCCACTTTCTTTGAGGGAATCTGAGAGGACTGACGTTTATTACCTCAAACCTTTTCAGATTCCTCTTTGTTCCCTTTTCTAAGTCCAAGTGACACCTGGCTATGGAAAATCCTGATGGTCATCTACATACAGGCCATGGGACAGAGATCATAATAAACCCTAAGCAGTTATAGCACATGCTCATCAATCCGAAGGCATGGCCTGGTGAATAAAAGTTGTAGCTTGCGAAATTCTTAAGACCTGCTCTTCCCTCAGAGGGAATGGATAAGGTGTGATTAATGAAGATATGGCTCAGAGAAGGCTAGATCCATGGTTAAGCACAGGTTAGATATGGTATCCGGTGATTCCATCGAATACAATGCATCGAATGCAAAAGCATTGAATGCAAAAGCCTCGAAAAAATCAATTATTTTCCTAGGTAAAGTTTTTTTTTATTATAATGGGTTTTAAGGGGTAAAAAAACGGAGTTTGGGGGGACCCCCTTTAAAAAATCCATTTTTTCTACATATTTTTTTCGAGGCTTTTGCATTCGAGGCTTTTTGCATTCGAGGCTTTTGCATTCGAAGCTATCATTATAAACCGTTAGATATTCCAGACCTCATGCACAATAAGAATTTAAATGTGGTCTCTAACTGAACCCGGGACCAAACTCAGTAATGCACTAGTAATCTCCATATATAATACTACAAAATTGGCCTAGCAATTATGCGTACTGCCACTTTGGCTCATAAATAGCTCTATTGGCCTGTATCCTCTCCCCACTATTCACTCCATATTACTTGCTAGTATCCATAAGCACCAGGTTGTACAGGGGAGTGCCCACCTAAATTATTTGATTTATCTGCTTCCTTAAGGACAGATTTGAGAATACTATTCATTTCAAGGGTTCTAAACATTCATATTGGTGCAGCTATACACATCAACACCCACTAGCTCTGTTTGAATCTAGGAGTACTTGATTTAGTTCATGTCACCTTTGTACTTGTATGAAAAATGCTGCACCGGTGGTTGGACCACTAGATTCTATTAAAATAACATCTATCCTGTGACTAATATGGTCAGACCATATGGCCATCCATTGGGAGAGAATTGCTGCAGGAACCCTTGGCTCCCCTCTCCAAGCTAGCTACCAGAGGTTGGAGAAATGCTGGAGTCAACTCTCCACTGAGGCATTGTCACAGGCCTGGACCAACTCAGCGGGTACGATATTGGAGAATGTTGGCATAAACCATCTGACACTATTAGAGAATGGGTCTATAAGGAACCAGACCATCAAATTCTTCTAACTTTAACGACTTAAACCTTAATCAGAGGCTCCTAAATGGTTAACCTTAGAACTAGTAGCAGCAAAGTCTCTGAAAACAATGTTGGAGTGCAAATGAGGTCTTCATTAGAAACAGGAATATGAAACTGCCCTGATACATTTCACCTGACAATAAAATGCTCTACTAATCAAAGTGGTCCGTTGTTCACAAATATGTGTATGGAGCAGCCCCCGTCTACCTGAGTTCCCTCATACTGCAGTACTGTCCAACCAGAGCATTACGGTCTGCTAATAGAAAGCAGATCATTTGTCCTTAGTACAAGCGTGAAAAAGCCTTGGGAAGATCCTTCCAAGTAAAAGCGGCAACATTCTGGAACTCCCTCCCCTCTTCAGTGATAGGGGAACACAATTCAAGAACTTTCAGGAAAGCCTAAAAAACAATGCTATTTAAGTAATCCCTTCCCTCTTGTATTTTGTTTGTTATAGTCGCGTATCTTCATGTTTTCAACATATGTGTATGTGTTGTGCCCCGATGCATGTGGGCTTTCGCCGCACTAGAAGTAAATAAATAAATAAAGAGAACCTATCATAAAAATCATATTAAAATACCATCTTATCTCAAAAAGAAAATGTAGGTATTATGCAATTTTACTAAATGAAAAGTAGTGCTACACACTCCCAGGGCCTATGCGCTCACATTGCTACATATTTTAGATAGGTAACTATGATCATTTTATAAAGAAATTGGTTTGAATAATCATAAACCAGGCAAACCCGATATCCCACTTAGAAGGGAAGTAAATTCTCATGGAGCTCGTTAATTGTTGATGCACAGCTTCTCCTTGCTTACCTATGAGCAATTCCAGAACAGAGGAAATACAGTCAGTGCTCAGTCTTTCTGAGAGTTGTCAAACCCTACCCCACACAAGTCTTGAAGGATCTTACATCTAGACACCCCGTAGCAGATATGCTGCATGGGATCATGACTCGGATAGTTCCTAGTGTCTTTCAGATGGTCCAAGTGACTCCCCTTTGGCAAAAAACTCCAGAGGACCAACTTTAGGTGCATATCTGATCTAACTTTTTCAACTCAGCTTTTGGAAAGTGTTGTATTCCAACATCTCCAGCACTTCATAGAAGTTAATGATGTATGTGACCATAATCCAGCAGGCTACCGGCACTCTAAGCTTCATCCTGAACAATCTTAAATTAGCACGTGATGGCCTTGGTGTCGGGGCAGTGGTGTTGATAAACCTGTCTGGTGGACTTGGTCGCAATTATCCACCACAGCACAATGTTATCTGTTGTGGCTGAGAGAGGGCTAGGAGGACTTGCTCAGCTCTTTTCTCTCTGATAGATCACAGGGGATCCCCTTTCATATCATTCGATATCCCGCTTATGTGTTTTGTCCTACAGCCGTGTCACTGTTTCATGTTTATATTATTTACAGTCCCTCATTCATTACATTTACACAAAATGTCCAACGAAACCCATGAAGGCAGAGATAATCATGGTAGGTGCCCCATGGTGCTCTGTCCTTTACAACTGGGTCCTATTCCAGCTCTAGTGAGGGTTGGACATTTTGGACAACCACTAGTAACAAAGGGATGTCCATAAGCTGTGCATATTGCCCCCTTTTACCTCTGATACAATTCTTCGTCTCCAAACAGAGATGCACGCTTATTTATTTTTTTATTTATAACGTCCTTAACCAGGATTTGAACCTCTGTTGCTCTGCGTGTTATTGCTTCCAAGACCAGCACGTTGCCCCTGTGCTATCCTCCATTCACACTCAGGCGATGCGGCAGTGTCTATTTAGAAATTCCTGCCTATGAGATGCGCTGTTTACAATGAGTGCAGGACTCTGATGCAGGCTCTCTGCTTCATCTTAGGTGACATGGAAAGATCACACTTACTCCGTTGCGATGGTGTTGGCTGCTGGCAGCGTCCCAGTTACATTAAAGCGGTATGCATGGCGCATAGAACCCTTTCCAACTCAGACCGACATTTTGGGAGAGAAAAGCAACTGGGAAAGAAAAGCAATTGCACTATATTCCTAAGCATCTGCTGAGCTCTCCCTCATCTGATATGATGGAGGTGCCCAAGATAAAGTATCTTAGATGAGGTGGACGTGCTTTCTCCACCGTAACCACTAAGACGTAGCACTAAGACGTAGCATGCACTCCCTCTGAGTTTGGGGTCTATCCGTGTTCACATTGATTTCCAAAGGCAATTAATAGCTCGTCTCATCAGTATCCCCACATATTATCCCCACCAAAAATATTGCCGTACATATGGGCGTCTGTCTCGCCATAGGCGTTATTTTTGGGGGGGATAATTTGTGTGAGCGGGAGTGTCCCCCGCACATTTAAAAATAATGCAGGGGCTGCGGGTGTGTCCCCCGCAGGGCCCATGGCTCAGTATCGCTGCAAAAATATGGTGATATTTTTGTGCCGCGATATTTTTGCAGAGAAATTAACACATGGAACCGTCTCATCAGAGCCCTTTTTGCACCACGGGACTGCCTTGGCAGTGGCCGTTGCGCTCAATATATGAACTATAACATAACATAACAATGTGTGTGTTATGGCACTTGTTTAAAACCCTCACATGGCTGTTCACTACGGTATGCAGTGATTATACCTAATAAAAATAAAGAATGAATTTATAACAAATAAAAAACAACGGAAAAATACCGATTTTCTTTCAAAAGATATATGTGTAGGTAGGGTAAGGGGTTAAATCTGGTGCGGAGGGGGTTGAGGTGGGGTTTAAAACATGGGGAAACAAGGTGTTTGGGGACCCCCCAAAAATAAATTAGGAAATCTTTTCATTATTTTGGGTTTGTTAAAATGTCATTCTTTATTTTTTGGCTCATTAACATCACATAGATCCGCTAAATACTCAATTCCATTTCTCAAAAAAGGAAGCAGGCGCCCCTCTCTAGAAAGAACATGGCATGATAACCAGTTCTGTTTTTTTTTCCCCCACTTTTAGAGTTCGCAGCCATCTGCTTTTTGCTCACTGTACCTTTCACAGATGGGAAATATCCATTTGCATATCAGTCTTTGTCCCGCCCACATGGGCAGTCCAGCACTGAAATGCTATGGCAATTCCCTTCTGAACAAGAGTACCAAAAGCAACCCCATACACGTGTTTCAGCCTTGTTGGGCCTCATCAGTGAGGTGGAGCTGTGCCTCTCTGAGCACAGTGAGCAGGGAGCAGGGATGTCCCACAAATGTCCATTTTTTGGGACATCCTTCAGTTTCTTTGGCCCCTTGGAGCAGTAGCTCCAAAATCCATATCTTTTCTAACAACCACGTGTGTAAGCCCTGAGCCCCACACCTGGTATTGGGATATGCCAATTATGCCAAAGCATATTTGTACATGAGGGTGCACCCTATCTGACTACAGTGACCTCTGCCCAATTGCTCACACCCGTATCTGCTCTTCCCTCCCTCGTATGACCTAATTCCCCCCCCCCCCCTCAAAGAACTGCTCTTTTGGTTCTCCTCTGTCTCACCTGTAACACTGTGTGGTCTCATTGCTGGTTTCTTAAGCAATCCCATTGTGCAAGCCTCTTCCCTCACATGAAAGAACCTACACATATCTGCTCTTGCCCACTTTTGCTGAATGGCATTTGCACCAAATTTATTTTTGCTGCAAATTTTGCTGTTTATTTTACACAAACGTATATGGAGAGTTTGGGTAAGGTATATAGAGGTGGGCAAAAGGGAGAGGTGTGCGGGGTCTACTCTCGCTTTTTGTGGTAAAGAAAATCAGCAAAGAAATTGGCGTGGAATGTTCATATTCGAGAGTTTCCATTGAGGCAGAACTCCTGATTATAGGGAGGGTGTTGGAATGGTTTGGTTACTGTCTTTTTCCGTAGAGGACTAAACCTATGTCTCATGCTGCTGTAGAAAATACAGGCATGATCCCCCTCATCCATACATGTTGCGCAATCCTTGGAGAGTTTAGCAAAGTGGAGCAATACAAGAGTCTCTCTCTATCTAATAGCTGCCATGCTTGAGGTAGATGCAGACTGAATGTCCTGCACAATCCAATCTAGGGCTGTGGCAAAAGGGGCCAGGATGTCCACTCTGTAATCTTGCACCAGCTGATAAACTGACCACAGATCTCTGTCTGTACACTATATGTTATTTTCTGTGTCTGCAGGCCATGAGTTCACCACCTCAGCTCAGAAGACCTTTCTGCGGACCGACTTTAAGAACTCTCTATCCGGGGTCTACCACACCTTGGCTTTCTCCAGCATGGGGGCGACCTTGACAGATACTCATTTATTCTGCCGCCAGACCTGCGCCGTGGACGCCTGCTGCGACGGCTTCATAGTGAGCCAGATTATACTCAACGGAGGTAAGACCGGTTGCGTCCACTCCCTATATGTGCACAATTCTTTACATATTAGTAATATACCAAGTTAAATATGAAACCACGGCGCAACTGTGAAATAGTTTGACCAAGTTGTAGTCTGAATTGAATATACAACCATAATACAAGTATACTTTACTATGTATACTATATGATTGCCTCTCGCACCCATATCCAAACATGCTTTTTAGATGTAAAAGTCGGCCAGCTTCAGTGACACCGTGAGTGATAAAATGGACACATTTGGAAAGGGGAATTCCCTATGCTAATTTTCACATCACAATTTTCATTTGTCATGCAGAGTAGTCCCGATGAAATGTGTGCACGCTCTGACCACATTGCGCATGCGCGACTGCTTTTTGTGAATCAAGCCTATTTCACAACTTCAGTGTAAAGGTTGGAGATAGAGTTCTAGCATAAGCCATGGATGCCTCAATTTAAACGGTGGCACAAGTAGGAGGCTTCCTCTTTTCAAGGCAGTCGTGGGCTCGGCTGGCCAGAGGTGGGGCTTCCACCAGCAAAACTAGGTTTTCTCTATATGTCTATATCCTTCCTTCCACGTCTCAACCAACCACTATCAACTGAATCTTGATTTAGAGTTGGGCCGAGTGAGTTACCGCTAATGCCTCCAGGCTGACCTCTAAACAAGGCCTAAGCGTTCCCCTTTTCACTATATACAGTAAGCTAAAGTGTCAGTTGATGAGGTTATAGCTTGGCTTTCTGACAATAGATCTTACTTTCACCTGCAAAAAAGATTCTAAAATGAGGTGCACCACATATATAAAGAAAAGGTATTAGCTTTCCTCGATATTTATTTTGCCGAATGGCAGTAATTCTTTTGCTGATTTTCCACCTTATTTCACTGCAAGAAGCGGAGGGAGACCCGCCTCAATACATTAATTCCTTCCTTCTTACCTCAGAACCAGAGAGAAGACCTACATAAGTTGCTAGAACAATTTCCCAATGTCTTCAGGTCTGAACCAGGAAGAGTGAAGGTTTTTTTCACCACAAATTTACACCCGCAGGAAAGGTGGTCCATTTAAAACCTTATTGGATCCCAGAAGCCAGAGAAGGAATAGTCACAGAGCAGGTGGAGAATATGTTAAATTCTGACATTATTAAACCTTCTCAGAGCTATTGGTTCTCTCCGATAGTGCTTGTTGCCAAGCCAGTTCAGTTATGGAGGTTCTGTATTGATTTCAGAAAGGTGAACTCGGTATCCCAATTCAACAGTTATCCTATGCTCAGGATAGATGAACTGATTGATCGGTTGGGAACCGCTGTTTTTCTCTCCACGATTGATCTGATGAAAGTGTACTGGCAAGTGCCTGTTAATCCAGAGGACAAGGAGAACACAGCTTTCTCCATCCCCATTGGACTATTCCAGTTCAAGGTATAAGCTTTTGGAATACATGGGGCCCCAGTCACCTTCCAGAGATTAATGGACCAAGTCCTCTGACCATACTCCTCTTTCTGCAGGGCCTACATTGATGATATAATTATTAATAGTAGGACATGGGAAGAACACATGCAGCACCTATACCTGGTTACCAGATCCTTGATAAAAGCTGGGCTTACAGCAAACCCGAAAATGTGTCACTTGGCAAAATCAGCCGTCAAGTACCTTGGGTTCTTTGTGGTAATGGGCTAATTCAACCCCAAAGTGAGAAGGTGAAAGCTGTCCAGGAAACTCTGGTGCTCAAAACAAAAAAGGTTGTGAGAGCCTTTCTGGGTCTAGTGGGGGAATTATAGGTACTTCATCCCTAGTTATTCTACCATCCCGTCTTTCCTCACGGATAAACTTAAGAATGTAGAACCACAAAAGCTAAAATATAGAGATGAAGATCAAAAGTATTTTGACAAACTCAAGAACATCTTGTGTAATGAAACAGTGTTTAACATGGCAGATGTTAACAAAGAGTTTATTGTACATACAGATGTTTCACAGGCTGTCCTCTCACGAAATCACAATGGTATTGACCATTTGATCCTTTATATTAGTAGTAGGTTTGCCCCCGAGAGAAGAACTATGCCAGTATTGAGCTGGAAACCTTAGCTATAAAGTGGGCGGTTTCATATCTTAAGTATTACCTTACGGGCAGGAAATTTAGATTGGTTACTGATCACTCTCCATTAATGTGGATGAGCCTTGGTAAGGACACTAATGCAAGTGTCTGCAGTTGGTTCTTAGATTTGCAGCCCTATTGCTTTTCAGTAGAACACTGAAAAGGAAGTGACCAGGGAAATGTGGACTTCTTTTCCCATTTCCTAATAGGGACTGAGAGAACCAGCGGCATTAGAGGAAGGGCATGTGATGAATCTGATGGTACCAGCACTCCTTTCCTGGTGACGGCTTCTCCCCATGTGGCCACGGGAGGGCAGCTGCTACCTGATCCTGGGGGCGGGTATATGAGGGAGGACCACATGGGGGGAGGCAACCCATAGGGGAGTGTCTTGACATCATCGGACAAGAAATGGTATCCCCTTTTCCTTTTTGAGGATACCCTTTCCATTCCCCGAGCCTTAAAGGCATATTGCTACTCCCATTCACCATCTTTGTGCAAAGGTAGTATGTCCAATTCCCAAACTCCCATTAGTGAGAATGTACAAGCAAATGAGATTAGGAAGAGGCAGGGAGTAGTGAAGACCACCCCCTGGGGAAATTATTACCCATTTCCTCCAAATTGTTCAAACTCTAACCTGCCTTCCAAGACTACTAAGAATATATTTTCAAACTCTACCTACAAACTATTAAGAACTGACTTCTCTTTTTGTAACAATCAAGATACAGCAACGAGAAAGCTAAGCATAGTAATGAGGATCAATGAAGACCGGGAATTCAAGACGAGCTCTAGTTGTAAGCATATGCCGAACGGCAGGACATTTACACCACTCACCCCACTAACAGGAGGAAGCTGTCTGGAGAAGTCTGGTCCATTTGGTGCAGGCCAAGGGTCACAGGAGAAACAGAGGGAGGCATGCTGCAGAGAATAGTATGCCATACAAGCGCTCAAACCGGAACGATGAGTTCCTAGCATTCGATTGTACCAGAAAGCAGCTCCTGTGTTGCTTAAGCCCAGAGGAATGCAGAGTGGGCAAGCAACAGCCGTGGGAAGCCCAGAAGTCATGAGGTGGAGAGGGAGAACCCAGCGAAAGGAAGCAGGACACTGAGGAGTTTCGGCAGGTGTATGGCTGGAAAAGCAATCCCTGCCACAGAGAATCGGTGAGTCCACCTCAGGGAAGTGGTAGTGCTGGGGCATTTCGGCAATGGTATGGAAGCCAAACAGAAGTAAACAAAGTCAGTGAGAAGGAACAAAAGATACAATATTCCTTAAAGGAACAGACCAGATTAAATGTAAGAGACTGTCAAGTTGCAAGTGTGTACAGTATGCATATGGGAAAAGTCAGGGTCAGACTGGCACAAGAAATAGGCTCGGTCACCCAAAAAAAAGTGGGCCACCCCTTGCCTCAAAAAAGAGGCCCACCCCTCGCTTCACGACCCTTGACATCTGGCCCCACCCCAAAGTGACATCCCGGGAAGCAATGAAACATGACCTTTCACCCCTTGACAAAACAGGAAGTGGCATCAAATGGCATTGTTCCTAAGTACAGTACGAAAAATATGGTTATGATTTCACTAATGTGATATACATTTCATACAAGAATGGATCACCCAGCATATGTATCATTAATATCTGTGTGCATAGATCCATATTGTCAAATTACTGTGAATCCAAGCAGACGTCCAAGGCCAAATGATAATATGTTATTGTATAGCACTTATGCTTAAGATCTTTTTTATAGAACAAATATATATACAATATCACCTAACCTGTGTTGGTACTCATTTATCGACCTTAGAAGGATGGAAGGTTTTTTGAAAAAAAAAATGCAAAAAAGAAAATATTTTTTTTTCTCTTTTTTTTCCAAACTGGCCCAGCCATGGCCAGAAACCGGCCCCTGCTCCCCAGGGACGATTTCTGGTAGGAGAGTAGTATACCAGGCAGACACAAGCTGAAAGTGTATGAGAAAAGCCCTGGCAAGAGAGGACCAGGCAGATGTGAGGGATATGAGAGTCCTGGCAGGAAGGTGTACTAGGCAAAGTAAAGTCGGAGAGCATACAAAGTATAGAGAGTCCTGATCAGGATCTATCAGGAAGTGATCATAAACTGTGTGGAAGTTATTTTGCATCAGATTACCAGCCAAGATATTATTCACATCAGTTTTGTTTGATTTGAGAAAGACTAAAAAAAGTGGTATCCAGTGGAGTGAGGAGAATTCCAGGGGAAGGGAGCCCCCATTTGGAAATTGCAAACTTTTTGAATTTTTATGTTGAAATTACATATTTTCCTTTTTGAACCTTTGAACACTTTTCAAGGCCAAAGACATTGCCCTTTTCACCTAAGAGTTATGTTTTTTTTTTAGAATATGAGCGCCCGAATAGTGCTTTGGGGACGCAGGACAACTTGCTTTGGACATCTTGACAAAGGTACCGAAATACCACTTAGAGCAGGGACAGATAGGCATTTTCCAACCCTTTTGTGTTTAATAAAAGTCTATGGCCAAAACCATGATCCCCTGTGTCCGCGTCTAATTCCTGACCACCCCCAATACCCAGTTGAGACCTCGACACATCACAACTTATTGACCCAGATCTATCATAGAACTACTTGGGGTGAATCTACCAAACACAATTTGCAAAGAATTCAGTTTACCAAGCTATTCTGTTGACAGGCTCCACCTACCTACAAGGGGGATTGCACACCGACCAGGCCCAGCAAGGTTCTTACCTTCTACCTGTGTGCATGTGCCCTATTCTTACTTATGACTCTTTTGCATTAGCTCTCCTTTGACGTCCATGACCTTGGTTGGAAACCAGTACTCCTTATGTGCCCTCACCTCTAACATACACCCAGTTCTGTAAAGATGTTAGTTTCAGGCACTAGAAATTGTATTATCAGGTTTGAATTGAGCTAAATGTAAGTGAGTATTTTCCTTATTCTCACTTTGACTGATTTGCTTGGGCTGCTCTGTCCACATGGTAGAATGTTTGACCCTTAAATCTTGCACTTTGAAGTCAATCAACCTTTATACTGTGATCATCAAACCAAACGTTAAGGCACTGATTGATAGGGTGCGAAGGAACATGGTCAGTACGTTTGATGCAAATTTAGGAGATTTGTACTTCGAGAGGAAGGGGTCACCACAGAATATTTCTGGAATAGACTGGATTCTGGACACAACGCTGCTTTAACAGCCTCGGTGGTTTGTGTTTTAAAACTTTGTAAGATAATTGATTGAGCTCCATCGGGTCGGGTATTATAACTGGGAGCATTTTTAGCATTTTGGGAGCATTTTTAGTTTGTTGACAGATTAAGTAATTATGATTGTAAACAATGTTTTTTATCAGATGATTATCCTTCAATTTATCCTTCAATTTATGTGATTGTAAGTTTCTTTTCTTTTTTTTCTTCTCTTTCTTTGTATGTTTTCTTTTTTCTACTTTGTAAAGGTTCATGGCAGAACCAAATACAAATAAATAAATAAAGAAAAATAAAAAAAAGAAAATACTGTGATCACCATCTTTATGTTCCAAATTACCAATTATGTTTTACATTTTTGTTTTTTTTATTGCCCTGTAACCTGAAAATCAATTTGTAACGACTCATTATGTGAAGACTAATCCTTCTTTTGAAGTGTTTCAATGCAGTAGCTTTAAGTCTTAAAACATTGGCAACTGAAGTAGAATGTAGAATTTCTTTTGCCCAATCAGGACAGTGTGCCTCTGGGCAATAATCGCTGGGATGGCACCATTCCTCTTGCTACAGAAGAATAATTTCAAGCTCTGGTGCAAGTCTCTGCTCAGAGGGCTCTACAGCACCCAACGCCGCACATGCTGCCTTTCTCCGCTTGCCTCCTCCTTGCGGCATGTTCCTTCTCCCCAGCTCAACCATGGCTCCGTGCCCATGATGCCGAAAGCGAGCAAGGATTGCTTCTACAGGTCTGCTGAGCACCCATTGCTTGACAGCAGTGGTCGAAGTGTACGAAAAGAAGTAGTGGAGCTATGTTCCCTGCCCGCCTGCATCCACTCCCCACAAACCCCATCATCACGCCCCCTCCCACACACAATACACACCACCAAACACTTGCACCTGCTGTTTAAGGGGACGTTCAGTGCATTGCACTGAAAGGGCAAGTTTCAAATTCTTCCTACACTTTTATTTTAAAACGAAACCATTCCGGAACGGTTTCTTTTTCAAATAAAAGTATAGGAGCTGTAAAAGGTAATTTAAAAAAGTAGAGGAGCACTGCTCCCGACCGCTCCCACTCACTTCGACCACTGCTTGACAGTCATTTCCAGTTGCCATGTTCTCTCCTGCAAGAGACTCAGGTCTCTGCCTAGCAGCATTACCCAGAGCTCCAGCACAATACTAACCGGGCTTCCAACTCTTAACCAGCAGTATTGCACGGGGCTCAGAGGCCAATATGGATTCATTATAGCAAAGCCATTACAGGAATCGTGAAACCAATTAGCCAAATAGCACGGTGTTGGTGCGATGAATCCCGATTCTAGCCAGATCTAGCAGAAGGGAGAGCAAAGTCTTCTATGGGCCAGGCCTGAATTTGTAGCCCAGCTTGGCTTAGTGACGCTTCAGTCACAAAGGTCAAAACGATAGCAAGTGAATAGTGTGCCCGATTTGTCTCTGTAATGGTTGCATGGGCCGACAGCAGGATATACTCTTTAGGGATGCCAGTCCCCAGTGGAAACCTTAAAAAGATGGTAACTTGAAGTACGAGTTGCTTCATTTTCATATGATGCCCCGCTAAGGATGCCACGAATAATGAAGGACCCATCCATTCATCAAGTCATCTGTGACCCTCGAGCACCCCAAATACTCGGGTGTCCCGGATACTGCTAGAGTAGTATCCATTTTGTAAAAGCGGCAAAGCGCAATTGCACAGGACATGCTGTGATGTAAATATGTTCCACGCCCCTTAGCAGTGCTGAGTGAATGCACCCCTACAGGAGTGGGGGCGAGGGGCATTTCCTACTGGCAGAGACTCCCACTCAGCTCTGTTCATCTATTCAATACATAAGGATTGGTAGGATTGGTAGGATCTGCTCAGTGATAACAATGGTTAACACTGGATGGAGTCACGCCTCCAAGAGTAACCATGGTATCCACCATGCCACAGGGATGTCATTTAGGGTTCGCCAAAGGTCGCAACTGCAACCTCTGAGGTCTCCTTTGCATCCTTTATGGTCTCCCTTCTGCCCTCTAAAAACAAATATTTATATTTTTCTAATGCAAGCTCCTGGGCTTTGGCCAGCACCATGTGGCTCTTTATTTCTGGAGTGGCTGGCTTTCTTGTTCGGGTCCCTTAAAAAAAAGCAGAAAAATAAGAACAGGAGTGCAACAAGTCTAACGCTTTCAGCACTGACCCTAAATAAGAAAGAATAGGAATACCAAATAATGTGTCTTTCTGGAAATCTATACAATAATTGCTCACTCATTAAAGGTTTATTTCAGGCACACTTCAGGGGGTGAGTCACTGATTTATTCTGTTCTTAAACGCCTCAACTCAGCCTTTCATCCTTCTGAGGTTGATAAATGTGTACCAACACAGGTTGGGTGATATTGGGTGTGTATTTTTTCATATAAAGCGCTTAAGCGTAAGTGCTGTAGAATAACACATCATTACCATTTGGTCATGGACCTCTGCTTGCATTCACAGTAATTTGGTAATATGGGCCTATGCACACTGATCTTAACGATACATATGGCGATCCATTCTTGTATGAAATGTATATCACATTATAGTGATATCGTAACCATATTTTTCGTAGTGTACAATGCTATGTGATGCCACTTCCTGTTTTGTCAACGGTGAAAGGTCGTGTTCCATCGCTTCCTGCAATTTCACTTTGGGTGGGGTCAAATGACATCACTTCCTGTGATGTCATCAGGGGGGGTCATGGGTTGTGTGGTGTCACTTACGCTACCCCTGGTATTTTGGTGAAATGACGTCCCTGCCATGCCGCCACCAAATTAGGCAATACGAGCCTATGGCTCTTCAAATAAATGTGCCTTATGTGACTCTGTACTGTTTTCATGAATGCATTGCTCACCTTTCTCCTTTCCTCTTATTTGAGTAATGGTTTCTTCTGTAAAGTGCTCTGAAGTGGGCATCTGTGAGCATTCATAAATACTGAAATGACTTAGTGCTGACTTTGCCTGGTCAATTTTTGTGGAAATTCACTTTGAACCGGGCAAATATTCCATGAATCGGGCCCTGTATGTAAATTCCCAAAAATCCAAATAAAATGACCCCAGATTCAGTAGTTCCTTGCTTCTAAATTGTAGAGATAAATATGAAGGAATTCCATACACTTACATGTACGGTAGTATCGATTCGCGAAAACAGAGACTAGTGTTGTTTACTTTCCTTTGGGAAAATGATAGCAAGAAATTTGGAAAACCTCACTGGCTGCGCTGCCAACCTGCAGCTAAATAAACCCTGTTACCAAACTTGTAATAGTTATGAAGAGGTCCTAGGTAATAGTACATGTACAAGTCATCAAATGTATGGTTTATCAGAAGATTTTTGAATGTTCCAAGAACAGAAAACGCCACGCCAACACGTGTTTCAACCTTAACCGGGCCGTCTTCAGGGCGTAAACAAATATAGCTAACAATAACATAACCAGTATTGCATAATCCGCCAATTCAGACACCAAAGTATAATTTAGTCAATTGAAAAAACACACCATTTTCAATACAAAAGACAAACAAAAGACATAGAGGCATGGAGAGAAACAGGGAGGGGGAGGGGGAGAGAAAACAAAGCATATGATTAGTGGAAAGCTCCTAATATTACACGAATACATCGCAGCCAGTGAGGTTTTCCAAATTTCTTGCTAACGTTTTTAGAAAGGGTTTTCTGAGAAATGACCCTTCTGGTCTTACGGCTGACGCATACCTCTTCAGAATAACCCCAGAAATTCTCAGAAATCAAAGGTCCAACTGTCTGTGGGCGCGCCTCCTATCACAGGATCATTTCTCGGACACTCCTTACCTTTGGGAAAATGGGTTTATCTTTTAACAGCGTGTCTATCATCAAAGGATTTTTCTTACTAGTGGTTACCTGTTCAGTCCATTGTAATATATTTGCTTCTTTAAAAGACTTTTGCAAATTGTACCAATTAAAACGCTTATGCTGGATTATACAACTAAAAATATAAAAATAACTTCTGTTCTTGATATTTCCACCTTAATCTATGCATCTGTTTATCAGAAAAGACTGCAATCAAATTATCGTGGCGTCTCAAATTCATTGAAAAACAGACTTTTCCAACTCCCTCTTTCGAGGCTTGTCACGGACATTTCTGCAGCTCATAGAATTTGTAACAAAAAAGCATGGCATTCAATACCGTTCTCCCTCCCTCTTTGCATACAACACGCTGGCTTTGATTTTGCCCTCATATAACGTCTACGTTTTGGTGCTTCAAAAGTGAATGTTATGCTAATGGGCATTTGCCCGCAGGGACCGGAGCCCAGGTCAGTGGAGATAGTTAGAGCAGTAAATAGTGCATGTGTGCACTTTGTATGTGTGCAGCTAGACCACATTATTTGTGGTGGATAGCTGCATTCTAATGCTGGAAGTAGTATGCAGGGCATGTGAGACAGGTAGTAGGTGTGCAGCTAGACTGAATTGGCAGGGGAGTAGCTGCATTCCAGTGGAGGTGGTGTTAGTATGTAGGATTATGTGTACAGCTAGATCAAATTTATCATGGGGGTAGCTGCAGTCTAAAGGTTGCTGCAGTGTTCAAGGTGGTATATAATTATGTGTGCAGCTAGACTGAATTGATCGTGGGGGATAGCTGCAGTCTAGAGGGTGCTGCGGTGTTCAAGGTGGTCTATAATTATGTGTGCCGCTAGACTGAATTGATCGTGGGGGATAGCTGCAGTCTAAAGGTTGCTGTGGTGTTCAAGGTGGTATATAATTATGTGTGCAGCTAGACTGAATTGATCGTGGGGGATAGCTGCAGTCTAGAGGGTGCTGCGGTGTTCAAGGTGGTATATAATTATGTGTGCAGCTAGACTGAATTGATCTTGGGGGATAGCTGCATTCTAGTGTTGTAGGTGCAGAGCAGAGTATCGGGTAGTGGGAGGTATGTGCAAGTATCAGTTGGATTGGAAGAGGCCTCCCTCTCCCTGATCCACACCACATATATCAACGCATTAAACTGTGGTGCCACTCATGCCTCCATGAAGCAGACAATGTATCATTCCTCTTTCCCCCTAAAACTCCTCCTCACTCTGCCCCCTCCAAGCATAGACTCATCTCCAGGGGAAGCCACGTGGATACTGCAGGTGCGAGCAGATTTTGGAATACAGTTACACTGGATTGATTCAAGACTCCCTTGCCACATCAGTGCCACATCTGTAGCCCCATCCATGTGCACCTCGCCCTAGCACAAAACACAAGGCCACGGATGTTGTAGGCCGGTTACCTTTCAAGGTGTTTACTGCACAGCATCACTGTAGGCCAGTTACCGTGGCAGGTGTTTACTGTACAACATACCTGTAGGCCAGTTACCTTGCAAGGTGTTTACTGCACAGCATTACTGTAGGCCAGTTACCTTGCAAGGTGTTTACTGCACAGCATACGACTCTCCCCGCGCTAATCGGCTTGGCAATGAATTTGTCTCATTCCAATGGAGATCTGTCTGCAACGTTTCTGCTGAAAGGTCTGGCAGCACAAGGTCGTTTTGAAACATACCAGCAGTTATTTCTTCAGAAGACTGAACATTTGAAGGAATGTTGGCAGACAATACAGTTGAGGGGATTATGCTTGTATTGAGAAAATATTGCATGGAAAATACTTTTAAGATGTCTTGGAGGAGAGTTCTCTGCTCTGGTGAGAGCAGTGCTGTGCAGCCGAGCTATTGTTCTAAATGCACTCAGACTACTGTAGAGTATTCTTAAAACATTAATGTGCTTTCAGGGCGGAGGGTCTTTTGGTTGTTGCCCCGGATAGAAGCTCAGGGGTTACATCCCAAAGACTAGCTAGCCCCGAGTCCGCATTAGCATAGACCCGGATATTTTCCAGACCTTGCAACACCGCTGCTGGTACTGCATGGCACCATGCAAATGAGGGCATGCTTTACTCGTTCAAGACACGCCCGCTGTTATTGCAGGCGCATCTTCGGTATTACAGAGGCGCCATGCAGCTCCATCTGTAACACAACAGTTCAGCCTACTTACACAGGTGCCGCAATTTGCTCCATGCCCCCCCCCAGTTCTTTTTAAAAGAAACTTTAAAAATGGGTTACACAATGTGATTTAACTTGAAAATACAAGCCACATATACCAGTAATACTAATAGAGTGTACACAGTTCCTGGAAGAAAGACGATGGCATGCTGGGAGTTCTGTTTTCAGCCAAGTCATTTTTTTCATTATTCAGAGGCAAGTTACAGAAATCTAAATAGAGTACATCCCAACTCTGGACCAAATTCTCAAAATAGCTTTTGGTACAAATGGGGTAATTCACTATTATATCTCCCAATTTGCGCCAACGGGATGCACTCTATTCTGAAAGGGCATTTGCACATATCACGGTGTGTTTCTGCACATTTTAAAGACCTACCTGCTAGTCGAGCAACATTCACTAACAGGATGTGCTTTATAATGTGCAGAAAAGGAAGACATTCAGTGGCGGCTGGTTCATTTTTTAACTGGAGGGGCGTAAATATTTGTCCGGGATATGGCTGACCGACCGAGTGTAGCGAGGGAGCCCACACCACTCAAGGGGGGATTGTTCGGGTGACATTTTTTTAAATAATGGGTGAAAATGGTAAATTTTAGCGCATACTTTTTAGAAAAGTTGGGTAAAAAGCCAAACAGTTTGCAATTGGGGTTTGCAGGGTAACTCATGAAAAAAATCCAATAGATGCAAGTCACCAACAGTGCACAGGAGCATTTCTCCAACACATTTTCATGATGCCTTTTCCCACATTATGTGCCAGTAGAAAACATTTTCACACTGGCTTTGTCCATACATTTACATGCTGACTGCAACATTATACCCTACTATTTCCATATAAGAACATACTCATGTTTGTTTTATGCATAATGCCAGTACTAATAATATAAGCAAACAAGTCCATGTTTGTTCTGCCAATATATGGCAGTATACCCACATAAGAGCATACTCCAGTTGGCTTTACCATTAAAATTGCATGCCAAAGTAAGTAAACATGTCCAAACTGGCGGTACTAAAATGCCAGTCGAGCCACATAATAACACTTATCATGCTTGCTTTACCAACAATGCCCAATACAAAATACCATACTGTAATATGAAATGACTGAACTGGCTGCATTGAAATGCCAGTCTAGCTACATAATAACACTTATGCTTGTTTTACCAAAGGTGCCTAATACAAAAGTCATGCCACAGTAAGAATAATTCCTCTGATCCTGCTTGTTTTATCAAAGATGGCCAATACAAAATGCTGTGCCTCAGTTAGAAATGGCTAGACTGGTAGCATACAAAAATGCCAGTCGAGCCACATAATAACACGTATCATGCTTGCTTTACCAAAGATGTCCAAAAAAATATGTCATACCACAATAAGAAAATGCTAGACTGGCTGCATTGGAATGCCAGTCTAGCTACATAATAACACTTATGCTTGTTTTACCAAAGGTGCCTGATACAAAATGTCATGCCACAGTAAGAATAAAACCACTGATCCTGCTTGTTTTATCAAAAATGCCCAATACAAAATGGCATGCCTCAGTAGCAAACGGCTAGAATGCTTGCATAAAAAATGCCAGTCTTGCTTCATAATAACACTTATCATGCTTGCTTTACAAAAAATGCCAAATACAAAATGTCATACCACAATAGGAAATTGCTAGACAGACTATATTAAAATGTAAGTCTAGCTACATAATAACATGTATCATGCTTGCTTTATCAACCATGCACAGTAAAAAAATTCCATGCCTGCTCCATGGTATGCCAGTGCCTTGCAGTCAGACATAATCACAATAATGATGAATGTGATTATGTGTGATTGCGAGGCACTCGGGGTCACTGGGGTAAGGCATGTTTTCTTTACTGCCCATCTATCATATATGCCCAGTAAAAAAGACATGCCTGTTCCATGGGTCCTGAGCTCCTCACACATGCACACAATCAATGCAGTTATGTGTTTATGCCATGCACTAGGGGACCAGGGGGTAGGTATGGTATTTTTTACTGGACATCTAGCATAGATTTCCAGTAAGAAAAATGCCTTGCCTGTCCCCTGGGCCTCACAGCACCAAACATGCACACACAATCAAAGTGATTATGTGTGTCTTCAAGGCACTGGGGGGCCATGAGGGTAGATCTGGCATTTACGATAGATAGCCAGTAAAATAATACCATCCCTGTCCCCTGGGCCCCACAGCACTTCAGATAGAGAGCTGATTTTGGCTGGTGGGCAGGGGGTTTGTGCAACAAAGGCATTTTTTAAATGCCTTTGTTGTACAAATCTTCTACGCCCGCTCGCCAAAATCATTTCAGACCAGCACAAAAACACACACACACACTTAAGCGTGTTATAAATAACCCATCACAATTACAAGCATACAAGCATCCATGCACATACTTAAAAAATGAACACATGAGCATGCAAAGACACATTACCCAACAATAACACAGCAAACACTCTGTTTCAATCACACGAGCATCCATCATGCATGCACTCATGACACAAGCATACACACATCCATAAACATATTTAAATACAAAATAAATGAACATGCAAACACACATTTACACAACATAGACACAGAAAGCACTTACACCATCATCCATTATCATTCATTCACCTAACAACAGAAGAATGCACGCATCCATACAAATAATTTACATTTAAAAAAATGAACATAAACAAACTTATCTGCCAGAGGTCCGGAGGTTCCAGTGCTCCAGCCCCATGAACAAAAATCAGGAAGTTTCCTTGTCTATGCACATGCGTGCAAGGGGCCTGAGCGTGGGTCCGGAGATGCCCCACTCCAGCCTGCTCTGTCTGTATGAGTGCGATAAAGTGTGGCAGCACCCCCTTACACATACAGACATGCAGTTCCCCAGCCAGCATTTCAAATGAGCCATGCTGCGCTAAGGAAGCAAATGCTCCCAGCCCCCAGCCTTGCATGATTCAATGAGCTTGAGTGGCTGGGGAAATGTAACTTTAAAAGTGAAACAAAGGTTCCCTTTCAAAGTTAAGAGCACTCCTTCAGCTAAAAAAACTGCTGAGGGAGTGCTCCTATCTTACTGGGATGGCTCCTCCATGATGGTTGGGAGGGGGCTAGGACCCGATTGGTCGACACCCCCACACCCATTGTTTACGAGCCGCCCCTGAAGACATTACCCTGTATCTGTTTAGAAAAAGCACAGGAGAATACACAGTACATGACAGAGCCATTCCTGACCTTGTCATGCTTTTGTCTTTAAGTGGAATAGCAGTGGCAGGAACCGCTGTTGTCCCATTTGCATTTCTATCCCCTAAATAGGGATATAAAGGCTTTTTTAGCACTATCCCTCAAATAGGCATAGAAATGCTTTTGAATTTGTTTTTTTTAGCATTTCACAATGTGCTCCCATCACCCACTTGGGTACTGGGAGCATGCACCCAACACTAATTTATGCAAAGGCACTGGACAGCACATCTTTGGTGCGGGTGGCCAGACTTGCTGAAATGCACACTTCACATTACAGAAGGAGGTGGCCTGCACATTTATCAAACAGGTGCACACAAAAAAGGCGCATCCTCTGTGCTTTTTTCGTTTGCACTTGGTTTTGAGAATCTGGCCTTGTGTTTTCTAGCACCCTTTGGCTGAAGCTACATTTCGTTCCATTTAAAAAACCTGTTGTCCTCAGTCATGCTTGTCTCATTAATCTAGAATTTAAAGTTCATCCCCTTTCTTCTTGTATCAATTTACTTTAATTCCGGCACCCCTTGTGTCGCGTTTCAAAATGTTGCCTGTCCATATGGACCCCTTTCTCTCCTGAACTGCAATGCTTATCTCTAAGATCTACTCTTTCAATGTTGGTCGGATCCCTGGATCCTCATTGTATGTCTCCTCATTTCTGCTACTCCCCATGGAGTAATGAACACATTCATGCCACACACCCCACAAGAGGTATGAACTTGGGAACTAGGAATGGGTACTGGAAGGCCGATCTCACACAGTCTGCGGTCGCAGTTGTGATTGACGGCAACATATCTATTTCATTTCTCTGCATATGATTGGTTTGCCTTGAAAAAGACCATAAGGTGAAACTGATGGCCACACAGCTGCCACACTTTCTTTTGAAATGTCACATTCTACTAACACACATTACATTTGTAGCTCAGTTTATTTGAAATCTTTAATGCCAATACAAATTTTGATTTGAATCTCTGAGTGGTTTCATTTATTTTTCAAAATAGTGCGTGCATTGTGCAATATATATTGATTGACTTGAAATCTCGAGTGGTTTCATTTCTTGAGAAGCGCTTAGATCAAGGGATACGCATAGGGTTTAGTACATTATTTAGGCTCCTTGGTTGTGGGCCTATTCCCTTTCATGGCAGCTCTCTTGGTTTTGTTTATAAACATTTAGTGGCACAGCACTGTAGATACTGACAACCACGAAAAGGATAATCCAGAAGAACACACGTCAATCTACTGTTCACAATAACAGGCCCCAAATTGCCCACAGAATACCCCAAGATCTGCACTTTTGGTCAACAATTGGGGTATGACCAGACAAAATGAATGGGGTGCAGACTTGATGAAGGTGAAAAAAACTCACCAACTCTGGCTGTTTCTTTTTAACCCTTATATCAACTATGTCACACTACTTTCCATCCAGATACAGCAACAACACCACCCAAGCTTCATCCATCAAATAAAATGCACAGAAGGAAGTAGGTTCCAGACGTAGTCTAAGCCCCATGCACTCATCTGGCTGTTGCAGGCCTCTAAAGTGTTCTATGCCTCGGTGTCCTCCTCTGGAATGTCTAATCTCTCACCCAAATCATGCTGGCAGTCTAGCTGCCAGCTTCTCTATGCCTCGGTGCCCTCCTCTGGAATGTCTAATATCTAATCCAAATCATGCTGGCAGGCTAGCTGCCAGCTTCTCTATGCCTCGGTGCCCTCCTCTGGAATGTCTAATCTCTCATCCAAATCATGCTGGCAGGCTAGCTGCCAGCTTCTCTATTCCTCGGTGCCCTCCTCTTGAATGTCTAATCTCTCATCCAAATCATGCTGGCAGTCTAGCTGCCAGCTTCTCTATGCCTCGGTGCCCTCCCTTGGAATGTCTAATCTCTCATCCAAATCATGCTGGCAGTCTAGCTGCCAGCTTCTCTATGGCTCGGTGTCCTCCTCTGGAATGTCTAATCTCTCATCCAAATCATGCTGGCAGTCTAGCTGCCAGCTTCTCTATGGCTCGGTGTCCTCCTCTGGAATGTCTAATCTCTCATCCAAATCATGCTGGCAGTCTAGCTGCCAGCTTCTCTATGGCTCGGTGTCCTCCTCTGGAATGTCTAATCTCTCATCCAAATCATGCTGGCAAGGTAGCTGCCAGCTTCTCTATGCCTCAGTGTCCTCCTCTGGGATGTCTAATCTCTCATCCAAATCATGCTGGCAGTCTAGCTGCCAGCTTCTCTATGCCTCAGTGTCCTCCTCTGGGATGTCTAATCTCTCATCCAAATCATGCTGGCAGGCTAGCTGTCAGCTTCTAGCATGCCAACATGCCCAACTTCTCGGGCCCTCAGAAGGGTGCTTTGCTGTGAGGGATGCGGGGGCTGAGGTGATTCCAGGGGAGTGGGGGTGGCTAATAGACCTGTCCGGATCCCAATGTGAGACGACTCCGACTCCTAACAAGGATTAACCAGATCCCTGTCCGTACAACAATGGGGGGGGGGGGGGCGTTTGAATCTAAGTAAGGCGAGCCGTTTCTGCAGGATTTGTAAATGCCCCAGTAATGCAGAACCAGTGAAGCATATCTTCACAGAATGCCCTAAATTAGGCCGTATATATATGGCTCATCTGGGTCATTTGGTCCACAGCTAGGAATACATCTTGAGTGAAGAAGTTTGGGATTTCTGTCTGGACACAAAATCTACATCAACGCGCATCGCTCTATACCAAGTTTGGTTGCGTGTTAAGATGCACTTTGAGTAAGAAAGTTATGGTGACTGAATTAGATAGGAACAGTATTTGTAACCCACCTCCGGTGAGAAACAGAGCGCTGCGGTGTGTGTGGGGGCCATGCTATTTTCTCTATTTTATGAACAGCATATTCCTTTTAGGAGTCATGAAATTTGTAAGTGGAAGGTGCATTGAACTCACAATTAAGTGCAGGGTATTAAGGTGCAAGGTAATGAAATGTGTCATTTCTTATGTAGGATATGTGTATGTGTCACGGGTCATGTGACATAGGACAAGTGATATGTGATGTTTTGTGAATGGTCTGCGAATGATAAGTGTTTTACTTGGAATATGTTTTATGTAATATGCTTTTTCTATTTTACTCGTGTAATATATATGTAATATGAATTGTAAAGATTTATACGAAAAGTTCTATGAACTGAAGCATATAATAAATAATAATAATTTTAAAAAATAGACCTGTTTGGCAGTGTAGTTTGGTGACTGTCCCAACTGCAGACTCCCTCAGAAGCAAGATTCAACGCTAGGTCTGCACGGGCCGGAGGTGACCCTGGGGATGTAGCCAACTCTCCTGTGTGGCAGTGTAGCATGGCGACTGACCATCCCTTAAACACTGGCATATATTTGGGCACTCTTTCATAAACACATTGCAGGCCCATTCAGGCTTGCATTTTGGGATATGTCAATATGAACATGAGCCTCACTGTGGCAGTGCTGGCATATATTTTTGGCAAGGTCATCGTGAAATTGTTGCTCAAAGCATCTGTTAACTGTTGGCAACCTGCCATCTACTGGCTCTTTTCTTTATTGCATTGCGTTTTACACAATTTGTTTTGAAAAATTCAGCTGTAAAATTGACCATTTTAACCCATCATTTTAGACATTTTCTTGGCGGCACGAAACCAACGCTGCTGGCGGACCCATCCTTGGCATGTTTTATTGTGGTCACTCCCTGCGTGCTGTAGTTCAGGAGAAATATTATTGCAAATCCAATGCAAATAGTTACCATCCATCACTGAGCTTAACGTCCCTGCCCACGCCCTGTCAGCAAAAGCTAGCTCCACCATTTGCATAGCCTGTAGATAGTGTAAGAGGATTCAATTCAACACTACAGCTAAATCAATGCCTAGTCTGGGATACTGAATGGAAACCCTTATTGATATATCTTTATGTCCAGTTCATGAGTTCTGGATGACTACCCCTATATAACACCCCTCTCTTAGAATCCCCCTGACCCCACTGAGCCAAGAAGTAGTTCTGGTTTGCAAGTTTAAAAGGTTTATTTGAGAATTTAAACAATATATATATATCACACTTTATAATAAATTAATATCTAATAGTACACTTAGACATATGATGTTGATCAACAATGGGTAATCTGGCACCAGCACACTTCTTTATAATCAATGAGGAGTTAGTATAGGATGGATAAAGTAGCAAAAATACTTTTATGATTTCAAGGGGAAAAGCAATGAGGAATAAAGTGCAGTACAGAAATACTTGATATGATTTTAGCAAAAGATAAGATAATCACTTTTTCTCTGGCAATTCACCCCCCCCCCTATACAATGTAAGAAATGGAAGGAGATGGAAATAACACACAAAGTTCTCAGGAATGCAATCAAATACAATACGAAATTCAATTCCCACCCCAGCAAGCTTAGAGAAAACCGGTATGAGTTTTAAAACACAGGCCCAAGTGCTTTGAATGTGATGGCAATGAAGTGAGAAATATGCTGAAAATGCTTTTAATTCCCTTTAGGAGGTTCAAGGTGAGTGAGAGATACTTGGGATGAGCTCAGGCTCACTTTAGCAATGATTCAGGGATGGTTATTAAGAGGCAAACACATTTTTAGCAGAGGAAAGCAAAAAACTGCTATCTTTTTACAGGTAAAGAAATCAGGCCAAATCGCAAATTGTGGCAAAATTCGCAAGTGCGTGAATCATGATTACGGCAAAAGTATAAGGAGTAAAAAATGACAGATGACACGATTTCTAGGAGGCATTTCTACTTAGGTTAAAATAGTTTGGATTAGATTATTTTAACTAAGAGATTGGTTCTGCACAGTTCTGCTAGGTACTCACAAGATATTTTGTGCAGGAATGGGCCTCGCCACAGATCTGGTCAGGTTTTGGACTGGACTCCGGTTCTGGTCTCGGCACTTCACAGCGATCTGGGTCACTGGTTCTGCTCACAGCGGTCTGGGTCAGCTCTGCTCTGCTGGTCTAGCCTCTCTGGATTCAGCGGCCTCTGGTTCTGGATACTGCTCTGCTTTCCGGTCCGGATCAAGTGGATTCCGGATGTAACACTGCTTTCTGGGTACTGGCAAGAGTTCTTGGCAAAAGAATTCAAACAGCTCGCCCGGCTGTGGAATAGTTTGCAAATGATTTTAAGGTTGCTGCGGCCTGCTGAGAAGAGTTCTCAGTTGGTGGGTTTAGGCCCTTGCTTTAAGTTCTGAAGTAAAGTTCTGGTCTTTGGAGATTGATGGATTTGAAGTCTGGATCTCTGGATGTGAAGTCGTCGGTCAGCATGCTCCGCAGCAAATGGAAATGAATGTCTCTACCTGTCCCAGCAGTCTCTTTTTATGTGTTTTGAAAATGGGTGTGTGCCTGGGCCTAGCTAAGCCTGCCCCTCTCTACTTGTCATTGGCCCAATTCTCCCCTCTCCCATGATTGGGGGAAGCAAATGGATTGTCAGCATGATGAAGTCAGTTTATGGGTCAGAGGATCCTCCCCTGGTCAGTTTGCCCACAAATCTATATTTGATTCAAATACATCCTTCCCAGATATACAATTTGTTGAAATTACATGTACACATTATATATCCCTTATGGTCCATGCTTGTCCGCTTCTGATCTTCCTGGAGGCTTGCATTAAAAAATGACAACATTTTGCGCTTTTTAACTGGTTTTGCAATATCGGACATTTACCCAAAATTACACACATGTGCGCAAGGAGTATGGACATTAATTGATGAAGTGTCAGATTTTTAACATGCAGACATTTGGAGTGAGACCCTATTTTCCGCTAGCAACCCCCCAGAATACACCACAGGGTCCTAACGCCTCTCAAAATGTTCACAGAATAATCACAAAAATAATGATATTACTTATATAATTCTGACAAGTCCGCACTATGAGTTATCTATCTTTTTAAAATTATGCCCTGGTCAAAAAGGGCTGTGGCTTCCCACATCACAGGGTGAAATAACTGGTTTATCCACTTCCTCCAAGCTCAGCTGCTAGCAGAGGCACTGCCACTCCCAGTTTCCCCTAAGAGGAAGCCACTTTGCGGCCCCCCAATATAACATTTGCCTGAGTTCAGGACAGGCCTTTGTTCAACTCCCTGTAGTCCCCAGCTGCTCCACCCCTAATCTAATCAGAGAGGTGACAACTCCTTTTGGCAAGGGGAGTGGCTGAGCAGGTTTCAACTCCTGTCGGGGGTAGTTGTCAGGCAGAATCCAGTTTCATTAAGCCAGGTTTCAGCTAAATGTCACTTTTTGTTCCCAGTTTTCTACATTCAAATCAGACTGACAATTTTTACATATACATTAAATAATTACTTCCTTCAAGTCATTTCAGAATATAGTTTTACATTGTATCCACCTCTTAGCAAGTCTTTCCTTGGTCTGGTTTTGGTTCATTTGTTCAGTTTTACACAAATGTCTGGTGGTTTTAAAACGCCGGCTTTCTGATAGTGGTGAGTACTGGTAATGCAACCATTTTTGGGATTAAGAAAATGAATTCCCCACAGTTCTGAGCATTGCCATTCCCAATGGTTTCAGGCTACTGTGTGTGTAGCCCACTGTGGTTTTAGGCAGTGCCCTCCTGTGCTCACAACATAGGCAAAAATGGGTGGCAGCCTATTCTTCATGTTTTCCCTGTGCACTCTCTGGGGAGTTCTGGCCATCATGATGTTTTCCATGCCAGTACTGCACATTATTATTGTAGGGCTTGGATGCATGGGTAAAAACATCCCACAAGACCCCCCTCTTGCGATGGCCATTCTGTCCTTTCACTGATGGAACTCGCAAGATCTGGGATGTTTGCCTCCTCTTCTTCCAATTCCATAGGTGGCACAGTTCAGCATCTTTTCCTCCCTCCAGTCGATCAATCAGTTCTCCTTGCTGGTCCTGATGGGAGGATTGGGCAGTACCCCGGGCCCCTTGGGTCTCTGCTCCCGGTCTCCGGATCGTCCACCTTGGCTAGTCTCTAGGTTTTCTTTCTCCTAGGACGACAAAGGAAAAGCGGCAATACCTATTCGTAGACAATTTTCCATCACTACTAATGGTGTGGCAGACATATACATTTTATACTTTAACATACCTAACATTTTACTTTTGAGATACAAGTTATCATTCAAAGACAGTGGCTTACAAGAGTATAATATTTTAGAGACTATATGTGGGATATTTTAGGGTTGGAACTGAATTAATCTGGAGCGGTCCCCTCTTGTATTGCAGAGGACACCTCCAGTTGCTGCAAAGTGTGCCTGGGTTGGCAACACTTTAGCTGGTTAATATGGACCCACTTGTCTTCCCCTTCCGCCAGACTGCCTTTGGGGATGCAGATCTTATAGGCAACAGGGGAGATCTTGTCTATAATTTCAAATGGTCCCTTCCATGTAGGCAAGAATTTTCGCTGTTTGGCCTGGTTCCTTTGGAAATTGTATAGATAGACCCGAACACCCACCTTATATTCCTTTCGGGTAGTTTTTAAATCATAGTGGGTCTTCATCCTCTCGGCTGATCTTTCTAGATTCCGCTGAGCATAGGCAAAAGCATGCTGAAGGTGTTTCCTTACATTCTCCACATACTCATGAGTTGTGGAGGCATTTATCAATGTTTGCTCTTGGGTTCTGTAGAGCAAATGCTGGGGAAGCACCATCTTGCGTCCAGTCATCAACTCAAATGGTGACATTTTGGTTGCAGATGAAGGGGTAGATCTGATGGCCATTAGGACCAGAGGTAATCGGATATCCCAACTTGGCCCAGAATCTGCCACAAACTTTTTTAAGATGCTCATAATGGTTCGGTTATATCTCTCCACTGCTCCAGAAGAAGCTGGCCGGTAAGCAATATGTAGCTTTCTTTTGAACCCTAGTATCTCCCACATATTTGTCATTACTTCACTGGTGAAGTGGCTACCCCTGTCTGACTCAATCCTTTGAGGTAGACCAAAACGGGAAAAGATGTGGCTAATCATCAGGGAAGCTGCTGTTTCTGCCTTGCAATTTGGGGCCGGGAGACATTCCACCCACTTGGTAAACAAGCATGTAACGGTCAACATGTACTTGTTTCCTCTAGACGAGCGGATTACAGGGCCTACAAAGTCGATTTGCAAATCTGACCATGGCAGTGTCATCCCCCTCTTTTGGAGAGGCGCACGGTGTGTGAGGGATGATGGCTGAAATTGTGCACACACAAGACACCCCTTCAAGTATTGGTCGAGGTCCTGCCCCATGTGTGGCCAGTATGCAACCTCTCTTAAGATTTCCAGTGTTGTGTGAAACCCCCTATGACCGGCGGTGGCCGCATCATGGGCGTGACTTAACATCAGGCTACGGAATGAGGTAGGAACCACCCACTGATCATGGCCAGCTTGGGATTTCCTTACCAACAAACCGTCTTGGATTCGGAACATTTTTGGACATTTCATCAACACTCTAAGGTCCTCTTTCCCAATGTAATCTGTGTCCGTCAGGGGAAAGTTCTCAGGGTCCTCAAGGTGTTGGTAAGACTTACAAATGATTGGATCCCCCTTCTGAGCTGTAATCAAATCCGCATCAGGGGTCTCCTTGCTCCATTGGGCAGTTGAAAGATCATTGTGAGCATTTGTCTGGGACCTAGTGATCGCAGTGACCTGGATTTCCCCCAACAGGAACTCTATTTCTATTAGATCCCCTTGGCCAGCTGATCAGCTAAGTCATTTCCAGTTTTGTCTGGTCCCTCTACATTGGAATGACCCTTGATCTTCTTCCAGTAGATGGTCATCCCATTCGATGTGACCAGATCATCAATATTTTGGATTAACTTCCCATGTTTCAGGGGTTTGTTATTAGCGCATAACATGCCTCTGGTTTTCCAGTTGACCAGGTGCTCCATGAACCCGTTCCGTACATAATCCGAATCTGTGATTATGACCAGTTTGTGGAGTTGATGCTGGACAGCAGTGAGGATGGCCTGATGCACAGCCATCAATTCTGCCACCTGACTACTTCGGGGACCAATTTTGTATCCAGCGGAGGGTTCTGGGAACTCCTTCACCCATGGATTCCCTATGCCAGCCACCAGTTCTTTCTCCCCGTCGTTGTCAACATGGTAAGAGCATCCATCCACATAGACAGTGGGCATTCCCTCACACTTGTCTTCTTCAAAGACTTTGTGTGGGGAATTAACGTATGCCTCCATGTTGTCCTTGATTTTTAGACTTTCGTCCTCGAGACAGTTTTCTCTGGTGCAATCATGCAAGTCAGCCAGACCTTGCGCGAGGGGACTCTTCTTGTTTTGTCCATATCTGACCTCCACAGGAAAGCCTTGCATTGACAGAATCGAGGAAGTAATTCGGGAATTACTCACATTTCCGGCCCGGATTCTGTCACTTTGGAGATATTGCAGAGGCTGGTGTGGAGTCTCCACTATGATGTGTTCCCCCTGGATAAACGGGCGGTAATTCTTCAATGCCCACACCGTTGCCAGGAGTGCCTTCTCACAATCGTTGAATTTTTCCTCCACAGAGGATAAAGTTTTGCTCGCATAGGAGATTACTTTTACTTGTCATGCTTTTGGTATAATACTGCCGTCAAGCACGTATTAGAGAACCCTGTCTCTAGGAAGAACTCCTTGTTTCTGACAGGGTAAGCTAGGCAAGGTGCTTGTGAGAGGCTTCTTTTGAGTTGTCTTACCACCTCGGATTGTTCTGGACCCCATTCCCACTTGACCCCCCCTTCAAGAGATGAATCAGGGGTCTAGTGATCTCTGCGTAGCCTTCAATGAACCTTCTGCTGTAATTAGTCAGTCCAAGGAGGCTCCTTAGTTCCCGCAGAGTTGTGGGATCCTTCAGTTTCTGGAGTGCTTCCACTTTCTTTTCTTGGGGACAGAGACCCTGAGGAGTAATCTCATGCCCCAAGAAATTAACACGGGTTCTACACCACTGTGCTTTCTGAAAGGAACGTTTTGCTCCGGCGGCCCTCAACTGTGTCAGAACATAACGGATCTCCGCTATGTGTTCCTCCACAGATGAACTTTTGATGAGGACATCATCTACATAAGCCAGGTTACCCTCACACCGGGTCGGGCATGGCCTTATGTAGGAAAATATTGAATTCATTGCCGGAGTTGAGGTATCCGAAGGGAGTCCGGGTCCATGTGTACTGCTGGCCCCCAAAGGTAAAAGCCAGTTTGTATTGGTCCCCCCTACTGACAGGCACGGTCCAGTATCCATTGGTAAGGTCTATTGCTGTGAATACCTGTGACCCCTGAATCTGGGCCAGCCCTTGGTCAATGTAGGGCAGAGGCCATCGGGAAGTATGGACCCGTTTGTTGAGCTCCCTAAGGTCGGCGCAGAGTCTCGACTGGCCGTTTGGCTTCAATATTCCCAGCACCGGATTATTGAAAGTGCTGTGGACTGGACGGATTATTCCCCGGGACTCAAGGTTCTTAATTATTTCAGTAAGGGACTCCATGGATGCGAGAGGCAAGCGATATTGCTTCACAAACACTGGAGTCATTCCAGGGTCCGTGGGAATTGTTGTGGTGTGGATGTCAGTGCGACCACAGTCATGTGAGTCTACCGCAAAGAGATCTTGGAAATCCAAGAAAACTTGTTTCAACTTTTGCTTCTGTTCCAGAGTCACACAGGCATCAGCTAGGTTAACTCTCTCTTCCACCATCTGCCTGAAGCCTGGAAAGACTTCTGGTTTGGCTATCTCAGCGGCCTCCTCCAGCTGGGTGGAGAAGTCCCTGGTCAGAGTGCTGATTTGGACTGGAGGCTTCAGGTGGGAAAGGCAGCCCTCATGGACCTGGAAAATCACCTCATCCCTCCTGAAGTCACAAGTCACATCTTCCTTACCATAAGGGCAAAACGTGTACACCAGGAAGTTCCCCCCATGCCGGGTGAAAATCCTGTCTGGTGTTGTATTGTCCTCACTGTCACTGTCAAAACAGTCCTTGGGGATTGGTCCTAACAGTTCATTTCCTAAATCAATGGAGAAATGTCGGTCATCAACCGCCATTCCAATAGTGGTGCCTGCGGCTAGAGTAATACTCTGTAAATAGCTGTTATCCACCTCTATTGGAATGGTGTCATCTTCTATGTTGACTAATGGTTTTGGGTTTACCCCTAACCCTTGCTGTTGGAGAGAAGCATTTAGATGAATATAAGCATCAGGGTTTTGCAATTTTTGTCCTCTTTTAACTTTCACTTCCAGGAAGAATTGTCGGGTCCTTTCTGGGATGGTGACTTCCTCTTTGAGCTGAATTTCAACTGCATAAGGTAGCAATTGAGCTGACCTAAATGCTTTTTCTGGATCATCAAAGCCCATGGGATTATCCGCTAATCGGGACCAAGCTTTGAAGTTTATTAGGTCCAAACTAATGGCAAAGCGATTGAGAATGTCACTGCCTAAGTAAAAGGCGGCAGTGACGTCTCGCACGACCCAACAATTATGGACTATGCTCTTGTTGCCAATGGAGATTTTGAGCATACACCTGCTGGGCAGGAGATGTTTGGCATTAGGTGCTTCCAGGTCCATTTCCCATTTGTCTATCAGTTCGAATGTGGGAATGGCTGGATCTTTTGGGAGTTGGCGGAACATGGCTTCGCTGATGAAGCTCTTACCGTTGTTCACACACACTCGAGCGAGAACAGAGTCCTTCCCATCATTTAACTGAACAGGGATGAACAACTGCTCTCCAATTTTATGAATATCAGCCAAGCTCTGAGCTGATTTCACATCTTTCTGGACTATAAGAGTGGGAGTTTCTGATTGTGGATTAGTAAAGAATTTCAGGGTGTTTCCTTCCAGTGTGGAATACCACCTTAAACTGGAAGGAAGGTTGATTTTCAGAAATAGAGAGGACCCCCCATCACCAGTCTGTTGTCCTACTGCTATTACTGTCACGTCTGGAGTTTGGTTGTTCTGGAAGTGAAATTCTACTTGGTCAGATTTTTGTTCAACCATGTGGCAGGTGCCGTTTAAACTAACATGGTTGACACTCTGTTTTAATTTTATTTTCGGCAAGTCTGGGTCCAGAGGACCTTGTTTATGCAATCTATTAGGGGTGACAACCTTCTCAGGAGGTCATTCCCTATTAAACAAGGGGTGCCCTCTGGAGTCACTACTATGACCGGGTGTTTCACCTTGTGTCGCCCAATTTTGATGTCCAAATCTGCAGTCCCCTCGACAGGAATTTCCTTTCCGTCAAAGTTCTGCAGTTGTCCAGGAAGAGAGGTGAGAGGAATATGGTAAGTCTTCCCCCTTCATGCATTTAGTTCATCAAAGGCCCTTTTGGACAGAAGGGTAGCTTGGGATCCAGTGTCCACCAGTGCCAAAATTGTACCCTGGCCCTGTACTTGTACCGGGGCATAATATCTTCCCTCCTTCTCCTCAAGGGGGCACAGATAATGCACATTTTTGGACAACTGGTGGGCTAACTTTCTGGTTTTGGACATTTCTAGCGAAGAGATTTGGCGGGATTCTGTGGAGAGCCTTGGGAATCTGAAAGAAAAAGTTGGCAACTGGAGATCAGAGCCATTGTGGGTTCCCCTGGTTCCGGTTCTGGGCCACCCCCCCCTTTTTGGAGGCAGTCACCAGGATGGGTTTGAACCAGGGGATTTCGGTATTGTGGGTTCTGGGGTGAGATGATGGGCGGCGGTAGCTCAGTCTCCACATCTCCCCAGTCTGAATTGGCGTCCCTTGGGACCCATTTTTCCTTGGGAGGAGTTCCCCCATCTCTAAAGGAGAAGATCCTTTCCCCAGGATCCTCTGAGGATCCCTCTCCCTCAAATTGGAAGACCTGTGCCTCCTCCACAAAGTGGGTCTGTTTGGGTCCTTTGTTTCTCCTACCCCCCCTCTGCTCCTTGGGAGGCAGGCTTTCAGGGGCAGGAGATTTTGTTTCCGGTTCCTGGTTTTCCAGGGGCTGTTTACAAGTTGGGAAGGAAGCTTCCTCCAAGGGTTTACACACCCCTTCCCCTTGTGCCTCCTCCCTGGGAACCGGTGGGTTATCGGGGTGCTGCCCCGTCATTGTTCTGGAGCACCAGGTCCAGAGTTTGGGGCATTCTGTGGTGGCATGCTCATCTCAGGGTTCTGTTGAGCCCTCAGTATGTGACCCAGATCCCGTGCCATATTTTGGACCTGGCGCTCAAGTTGTGAAACCCGCTCAGGCTGATACAGGGCTCTATTTTCTCCCCTGGGCTGATCCCGGGAAGGGTAGCTATCCCTTCTCTGGTAGTACCCCTGGTTGGGAAGAATTTGGTACCCCTCCACCCTTGGCCTCCCCTCTCCCGGATTAGGTTGTCTGGGCTCAGGGAATTGGGGAAAGAAGGATGGATGGTTTTGGGGTTGGAAATTGGGTGGATACCTGGGAAAAAAGTTCTGCCCAGGATTTGCTGAATTTCTGCCCTCCTGGCGGAAGTTAGGAGGGAAGTTCCCCGGGTCAGGTGCTTGGCTGGATCCCCCCCCTTGGGCTGGAGGAGTCCACACATAAACCAGGATTGGTCGGTTTCCCTTGTAGCGGGGACTTACATAGTCAGGGGGGCGGGGGACCCCATTTGTGGGACTACCTCCTCGACTCCCTGTCTGTGACTGGCCCGAGGGCCTTCTGGGCTGTGAATTATTTGGTGCAGGCAGGTTTTTAGGCCCACCCATCTCCAAATCTAAAACGGGGGCAACCTTTACCTCTGCGACCTTGGCAGCAGCAGGGGTGCTTTTGGTTTTGGGGTTTTTCGGCGCATTATTTTTATTTTCGATGAAAATCTCTCACGAGCTGGGTCATTATGTATTTGGGTAAGGCATAGAAAAACGTATTGATAAATTCTCTGCTATCCGTGTGCACCCTTCTGATGGTCTGCGCAAAAGCACGTTTTAATTCTTGCACAAACTCTTGTGGGGCCTGATCCTCCCCACATTGCAAATTGTAGGCTGTCTTGCGAGCCTCTTGAGGATTTCTGTGAACAGAAAAATGTTTCAAGATGGCCGCCCTGTATGTGGACCACCTTGAATGGTTTTGATCCTCCAGCCCTGCAAAGAAACTGGAGTATTCTGGTGAGAAGGTCCACTTCACATATTGAATACAGCTTTGGCTGTCCTTCAAATGAAAAGTCTCCATCATTTGCTCATAGAGCTCCAAGTGTTCCCAAACAGAATACTTGGCGTTCTTATGATAAGGCGTGATGACACTCCTTATTGCCTTTATTTGTTTCAATGGGTCCTTAAGCAAGGCCCTTTTTGCCTTGTTGGCCTTTTTGGTTCGGGTAACCCTGGTCCATTCATCCTCTGACTCAGAAGCACTGCTCCCAGAGGTGCCCGTCTGATCTTCCAGGTTTTCCCGGATTCTGTGAGCCTGGGAATGGCTGGCAGAATGTGGGGACCTGGTCTCCTGTGTCCTGTGATGCTCAGAGGAGTCTTCAGATCCCTCCTTGCTACCAGGATTTTCTGGGTATCCCCCCACTGACCTAACTGGGCAGAGGTTTTCAGGATGCCCTTAATGGGCCTACTCCCCTGGGGTTCCCCACTAAATTGCACTGTGCTTGGGTGCCCATACCCCGATGCCCGCCCATCCATTCCTGGGAGGTACTGGCCTATGAGCCCCATACTTCTAGCTGGATAGTAATCTGCCATCCCCGTGGCCCTGGGCTCATGTGCGCAAGGGGACATGGGGGTGGCAGAGTCCAGGGACTGGGGGAGATGAAGGCCTCTGGTACTAGGGCTCCTGAGGTTATGCTCAGGAGTTTCTCTTTCCCAGCGAACCTCATCTCTATCCACCCCTGTTCCCTGTTGCAATGCAAGAGCCTGCTCTTTCAGTTCCTCAGTTAAGGCCTTACTAGACTCTATCAGTCTCTCCTGCATGGCTACCTGTTGCTGGAGCCTTTCATTGTGCTGACAGAGAGCCTCATTTTCTCTCTGTGCCTCCTGATTGGTCCTGGAGTACTGGGCCAGTCTCTGCTGCAGGAGGGTTACCTCCTCAGTCCCATCCCTTCTGGCCTGCTCCTTTCTTGCCAGAGCATCCTCTACCCTCCTGGTGTGCTCCAACAAGTTCTGGTGTTCTCTTTGGAGGTCACCCAGTCCCTGGAGGGCCAGGTGATTCTCTTCCATTTTCCTTTTTAAGTGGCAGACTTCCTGGCCTAAGGTATCCCTTTCCTGACTAAGAGCCTGCATCTGTGCCGCCAGGTCGTCCCTTTGCCTTTGGAAGGCACCAGCTTTCTGGCGCTCCTGATCAAACTCTGCCTGGGTAGCCAGGTCTTTCAAAATCAGTTTATTGCTCTCTGCCTTGTCCCTATCTAGGTGGCTTTGCAGGGTGACTACCTGCTCGGCACATGCCCTATTGAAATCTAATTGTTGCTCCAGCTTTTTCTGGCTCTGCAGTAGGGAGTCCAAACCTTCTTGGTACTCCTTCTGCAAGGCCAGAAATCTGGTATCCTGGTCAGCCTTTTCCTGTTGCAGCATATCCATATCCTCCTTTATTTTAGTGATGTACTGTCTACTATCATTTTCTGACTCCTGGCTCCTCTGCAGCCTCTGCTCAGAAGAGACCAGGTCAGATTGGGCCTTTTCTAACGCCATCTGTTGCCTATTTGCCAGATCTTGGCCTTCACCACATTTTCCTGCATGGCTCCCATATATAGATACAAATATGCCGCTATCCTGGTAATCTTATTATGTTCATCTTTGGCTTTAGGGGCCATATATAGTTCACTCAGGGCCAGATGTAGGGGACCCTGATCTCCCCATATATCTGACCCTGTTTCAGTGACCTGTTGCGCGATTGCTGGCAACCAGACCGTTTGGTCCTGATGAGTCCACTCACCTCTCACAAATAGCTTATGTAAGAGGTGCTCCCTTGCTATTTTCATGTCTACCCCGGTCGTCATTCTGGAATTTGAGTTCCTTCCTGACTTACAGAAGTTTGTATTTTATTTTGCAAAACAGACTGTTTCCTTAGAGCGTTCCTTTGAGGAGTGCTTTACAGCGTAACACAGCGTGGTGATCGGACCAGATGTATGTCTCCCGTCAGTTAGCACACTGTATTAATCTGCACAAGTGATAGATCTAACCCAGAATATCCCGGCTCGAGCCCCCACTTTGTAAGAGGATTCAATTCAACACTACAGCTAAGTCAATGCCTGGTCTGGGATACTGAATGGAAACCCTTATTGATATATCTTTATGTCCAGTTCATGAGTTCTGGATGACTACCCCTATATAACACCCCTCTCTTAGAATCCCTCTGACCCCACTGAGCCAAGAAGTAGTTCTGTTTTGCAAGTTTAAAAGGTTTATTTGAGAATTTAAACAATATATATATATCACACTTTATAATAAATTAATATCTGATAGTACACTTAGACATATGATGTTGATCAACAATGGGTAATCTGGCACTAGCACACTTCTTTACAATCAATGAGGAGTTAGTATAGGATGGATAAAGTAGCAAAAATACTTTTATGATTTCAAGGGGAAAAGCAATGAGGAATAAAATGCAGTACAGAAATACTTGATATGATTTTAGCAAAAGATAAAATAATCACTTTTTCTCTGGCAATTCACCGCCCCCGCGCCCCTATACAATGTAAGAAATGTAAGGAGATGGAAATAACACACACAGTTCTCAGGAATGCAATCAAATACAATACGAAATTCAATTCCCACCCCAGCAAGCTTAGAGAAAACCGGTATGAGTTTTAAAACACAGGCCCAAGTGCTTTGAATGTGGTGGCAATGAAGTGAGAAATATGCTGAAAATGCTTTTAATTCCCTTTAGGAGGTTCAGGGTGAGTGAGAGATACTTGGGATGAGCTCAGGCTCACTCTAGCAATGATTCAGGGATGGTTATTAAGAGGCAAACACATTTTTAGCAGAGGAAAGAAAAAAGCTGCTATCTTTTTACAGGTAAAGAAATCAGGCCAAATCGCAAATCGCGGCAAAATTCGTGAGTGCGTGAATCGAGATTACGGCAAAAGTATAAGGAGTAAAGGTCGGTTTTCAGATTTAAAGTAAACTCAAAATGACAGGTGACTGCTTGCAGCTGCAGAATTGACAGGTGACAGTTGTGCAGCTTTAAAAATGACAGATGGCACGATTTCTAGGAGGCAGTTCTACTTAGGTTAAAATAGTTTGGATTAGATTATTTTTACTAAGAGATTGGTTCTGCACAGTTCTGCTAGGTACTCACAAGATATTTTGTGCAGGAATGGGCCTCGCCACGGATCTGGTCAGGTTTTGGACTGGACTCCGGTTCTGGTCTCGGCACTTCACAGCGATCTGGGTCACTGGTTCTGCTCACAGCGGTCTGGGTCAGCTCTGCTCTGCTGGTCTAGCCTCTCTCGATTCAGCGGCCTCTGGTTCTGGATACTGCTCTGCTTTCTGGTCCGGATCAAGTGGATTCTGGATGTAACACTGCTTTCTGGGTACTGGCAAGAGTTCTTGGCAAAAGAATTCAAACAGCTCGCCCGGCTGTGGAATAGTTCGCAAATGATTTTAAGGTTGCTGAGGCCTGCTGAGAAGAGTTCTCAGTTTGTGGGTTTAGGCCCTTGCTTTAAGTTCTGAAGTAAAGTTCTGGTCTGTGGAGATTGATGGATTTGAAGTCTGGATCTCTGGATGTGAAGTTGTCGGTCAGCATGCTCCGCAGCAAATGGAATTGAATCTCTCTACCTGTCCCAGCAGTCTCTTTTTATGTGTTTTTAAAATGGGTGTGTGCCTGGGCCTAGCTAAGCCTGCCCCTCTCTACTTGTCATTGGCCCAATTCTCCCCTCTCCCATGATTGGGGGAAGGAAATGGATTGTCAGCATGATGAAGTCAGTTTATGGGTCAGAGGATCCTCCCCTGGTCAGTTTGCCGACAAATCTATATTTGATTCAAATACATCCTTCCCATATATACAATTTGTTGAAATTACATGTACACATTATATATTCCTTATGGTCCATGCTTGTCCGCCTCTGATCTTCCTGGGGGCTTGCATTCAAAAATGACAACATTTTGCGCTTTTTAACTGGTTTTGCAATATCGGACATTTACCCAAAATTACACACATGTGCGCAAGGAGTATGGACATTAATTGATGAAGTGTCAGATTTTTAACATGCAGACATTTGGAGTGAGACCCTATTTTCCGCTAGCAACCCCCCAGAATACACCACAGGGTCCTAACGCCTCTCAAAATGTTCACAGAAAAATCACAAAAATAATTATATTACTTATATAATTCTGACAAGTCCGCACTATGAGTTATCTACCTTTTTAAAATTATGCCCTGGTCAAAAAGGGGTGTGGCTTCCTACATCACAGGGTGAAATAACTGGTTTATCCACTTCCCCCAAGCTCAGCTGCTAGCAGAGGCACTGCCCCTCCCAGTTTCCCCTAAGAGGAAGCCACTTTACGGCCCCCCAATATAACATTTGCCTGAGTCCAGGACAGGCCTTTGTTCAACTCCCTGTAGTCCCCAGCTGCTCCACTCCTAATCTAATCAGAGAGGTGACAACTCCTTTTGGCAAGGGGAGTGGCTGAGCAGGTTTCAACTCCTGTCGGGGGTAGTTGTCAGGCAGAATCCAGTTTCATTAAGCCAGGTTTCAGCTAAATGTCACTTTTTGTTCCCAGTTTTCTATATTCAAATCAAACTGACAATTTCTACATATACATTAAATAATTACTTCCTTCAAGTCATTTCAGAATATAGTTTTACATTGTATCCACCTCTTAGCAAGTCTTTCCTTGGTCTGGTTTTGGTTCATTTGTTCAGTTTTACACTAAAGTCTGGTGGTTTTAAAACGCCGGCTTTCTGATAGTTTTGAGTACTGGTAATGCAACCATTTTTGGGATTAAGAAAATGAATTCCCCACAGTTCTGAGTTGTTTTTTTGGCAATTAGCATTGCCATTCCCAATGGTTTTAGGCTACTGTGTGTGTAGCCCACTGGTGGTTTTAGGCAGTGCCCTCCTGTGCTCATAACATAGGCAAAAATGGGTGGCAGCCTATTCTTCATGTTTTCCTTGTTCACTCTCTGGGGAGTTCTGGCCATCATGATGTTTTCCATGCCAGTACTGCACAGTTTTATTGTAGGGCTTGGATGCATGGGTAAAAACATCCCACAAGCGCCTGTAGATAGCCTGTACATAGTACACTGAAAAAGAGAAAGGGCTCTACAGCACTACTATACCTTTATAGACTCACAGTCTTTATATCCAGCAAAGAATTAAAGTCCTGAGTGCACCAAGACTGTATTATACTAATATATTTATTTATGTTAATTTATGTTAATCATATTGACTCTATGAATACCCCAAATCCCAATTGTTTTATTGATACAGAATTCATTTTGAGCCAACACTACACCCAGCGACTTGAATCAACTGCCCTCTTGATAAAGATTTGCCACACATGACAGTTATTACACCATAAACACATGTATAATGATGTACAAACGTGTCAATAGGACTCAAAACATAGTCCGTCATCAGCTAATGATCCCATCCAAATTCTCTTACAGGGATACAGTATAGACAAACGCTAATATGTTTTGATTAAGGTTTCAGCCTTTCTCAGGGTGAAAATTGTTCCATTCGAAGAAGCATTACAATTTTGTACATAGGGCCTGATTCATGGAACGTGTTCCTATGGGATTGCGCCATTATAAAATGCTTCCATGAATCAGGCCAACAATAACAGGGTGAAACTCAGGGGCAACACGTTTGTCTTGGAAGCAAGACAATGTTGCGCAACACAGTTTGAATCCAGATCCCGAGCTTAAAAACCACTCACGTATTAAGCGCGTTATACATGAAAACATAAAAAATACAAAATAATCCATTTGCAAATACATCCATGCCTTTCTTTAGTTTCTATGATGCTATTTTGAAGTGTTTTGCCAGCTTTGCAGCACCAGCATCTCCTGCATGGCAGTTGTGTACCCCCTTTCCATTTTGAGGAGCACACCCTCCATATCTAATTGATGAATGTCTTGCAGAATATCACCGTCTGATCAGGGAATCCATTGTTTTGAGTGTACCGTCCTTTTTTCCTTAAGTTGTTTTTGGTATTTTGTCTGTGATAGTTCATACATAACTTCTGCTTCTTTTCCTTGCAGCTTCAAGCATTCACCCCCAGGCATAATTCCTGTTTGCAACACGAACAGCCACTTTGCTTTCCCAATCTTCTTCACATGTTAGGCTCACTTAGCCACCACTGACTTGTCTGAAGTTCTCCCCCACTTGCAAAATGATTTCATTGCTTTGCATTCCTTGTTTCCCACTCCCGAGTCTGTTATATTTGGTCCTTCTCACCCTTTTGCTCCATTGCTTCGTACCCTCATTTGCCTCACCCCCATTTTCATTACCCAGACAAGCCTTTGTCAATTTCATTCCTTTGTCAATTTCATTCTTAGGGTTCCAGGGTAGTTTTGAAAATGGAATGTTTTGTTTTAACATTCCTTTGCACTTCTGCCATGTTTTGTTTTTGTTGGGTTCTTGCCTTTTGCTCTTGATATCCCTAGAACAGATAAGGTGTTTCAAATATTGTTATTCCTGAGTCCAACAACCCTTAATTTCATAGGATACCATGGTAAGTATTTCAAGCGTATGCACTATCTTATTATAATATCTGTTATGCAGTAGCTGTAAAAGTAGGCAGTATTTGGAATACAGCCTGCTTTTTCCGACTGCACGATTTTGAGATGGCTATCACATGTGGTAATGCTGCATGCAGAATATGAAGAAATGCCCAGTCAGCATTTCACAGACGCATGCATTATTCCTGAAAAACAACTGCATGCAGTATTTACTGCCTCTTTATGAGTTGAAAAACTACATTCAATCCTCCAAAAAGGCCACATAAGATACCACCAAAAATGACCTCTACCCAAAAGTGGAGGCAATGACTAGTAGCTGAACTCAGATCAGTGCAGCCCATCACCCGTAATTGGTCAAAAAGGCTTGCAAGATGTTTTGGCACGCCATGGACCATCATGCAATGGGGCGGAGCACTGAACCAGCATGTGCACGCGCAAATGGCGCTGTTTCAGGGAGCATGGCCGCTTCAGATGCAGCAGGAGCAGGGATAGGTGTCATAGGATGTAGCTGCATGCCATCCCCCAGTCCAGACCAGCACCTTCAACCCTCGCCGAACACCAGCCCCTATCATGCATCACCTGAACAGAAACCTGCTGCAGCTCATAGAGTGAGACGTAAGGGCATCCATAACCCCTGTCCTTGAGGCGGTTTCTGCACAACATTTCAGCACTGGAATGTTGAATGGAATCTCCTAGCCCACATTGTCTGTATTGGTTGCCCAGGTGTTAGATGCACTAGTGCAAAACACACATCGGTCTTTATCGCAGACCTATATCTCTGCCCACTACTAAATGCACATGAGCCTGTATCCCGCCCGCCCCACCACCCAGGCAGCTGTCACTGCCAGGAAAGCACGTTTTTATAATGCAGTTGATTTCTCAAATGTGGCAAGTGCCCCTGATTGTACGTGCACGGGTTCAGTCTATTCCCAGGCAAGGGACAGAAACATGTTCCATCTCCTGACAGTGTCAATGTGGCAGCTCAGCAACCCAGGAGGATCTCTGCGAGGGGATAGCAGTGTCAGGGCCCTCAGGGGGGGTGACAGGGTCCAAATCTGTGAACTCCACAAGCTCCACATATGAGGTCTGTGCCCCAGAGAGGGGGGAGAAGCCATTCCAATGCCCTGCCTATCACCCCACCTCCTATGACTGTTCCCGGCTATGGCAGCTGCTTCTTCCTCTGAACAAAGACATGGCCTTGCACTTGGACATCCTCACTTATTGAGCTTAGCAAGCTGAGCAGGTACCAAAAGGGGGTGATTGTATCGCAAGTATATCACAAGTATATATATATATAACAAGTAAAATGTGTTTAAAAGAGAAAATGACCCTATACTACCATCTACGTCAACTACAGTATACGGTTGCTATATGCTTCGAGCGATCATTACCATGATTTGCATGTTTTAAAACTCACACAGGACATATGTGTTGATCGACATATTACAACATCGTACACCTCAAGATTCAATTATGATAGAGTTAAGCAGCGCAAGTGCTTCATGAATATTAGTCAGCAATGTAGTAAGAGCTAAAATCAAAGAGTTATTATCACCCCACATCAGGCGAGCCCACAGCATTTTCAAAAAAGGTAGCAGGCGCCCCTCTCCAGAAAGAACATGGCATGATGACATGTTCTGTGGTTTTTTCCCACTTTGAGAGTTCGCAGCCATCTGCTTTTTGCTCACTGTACCTTTCACAGATGGGAAATATCCATTTGCATATCAGTCTTTGTCCCGCCCACATGGGCAGTCCAGCGCCAAAATGATAGGGCAATTCCCTTCTGAACAAGAGTACCAACAGCAACCCCCATAAACGTGTTTCAGCCTTGTTGGGCCTCATCAGTGAGGTGGAGCTGTGCCTCTCTGAGCACAGTGAGCATGGAGTCCACGTCTGGATTCCCCCAGGTAACTCAGGGTGACCAATCCCAAGTTCCTTGCAAAAGATTTTCAAAGAAAGGCAGCAGTCTTTGTCCCGCCCACATGGACAGTCCAGCACCGAAATGCTATGCCCACAGCATTTCCCTAGCAAAAGTCGTTGTACCAAGACCATACCTCACAAATGACGTATTTCTTTTGTTATCGAAGTACGCACAGTACAATAAAAGATGCTTCAAAGTTTGTGGTTTTCTTTTTTAGGAAGCGAGCATATTCCCTGTATGTGGTAAAGACATTATTTGCTTCAATGGTCAAGAGCCAGTCGAATTCAAAATGTTTTTTTTTTTAATCATCGGTAGTCTGAGACCAAGACCCTTGTTGTTGACATTAATTAGAGTGAGGAGATTCTCCATACTCCTTTAAAATTTGGTTAGTGACGGTAGGTTTGCAAGATTCAACATCTGATTTAATAATTCAAACATTGTGTTTTGAGGGGGATTTAGCATTTTGGCATAGTTTTATAATTTACACCATTGAAATTTTGATGTGAGTGAGCTAAGTCCCAGTTCATGACGCAAGATGGAATTTGGGATAGCCCTGGATAGGCCCAAGGTCTGCTTCCAGATCACTCCTTGAATACGATCAAGCATAGTTTCCAGGTCCAGCAGGCATATATCGAGCCCTTATAATAGTATTGGCTCAACCTTTGAGAATGTAAAAGTCAATAATCGACATCAAAGAGTATTTGCAGTACCTTCTGAAAATGATCTTCATTTGAGATAGTAAGGGTCTTAATTTTTAGTGGAGATCTTGAGTCCACATACCGGGTTAGTTGCTATCGAGTATAGTACAGCCGAGATACCGCATTGAGGAAATTCTTTCCATAGGGCTTCCTAGTATGGACCATTTGTAGGTTTTGATAGTCTTTCTGTTGATGAAAATAATGATTCCAGAGTTAGATGGATTAGCCTGTAAGTTTTTTTTTCCAGCATATACAACAAAAGCATTAAGCTTGTTTTGGAGTCCATATGGGGTTCTATCAAATAGAATAATGTCATCAGCGAACCCCAAGCAGTGCTGGCTTAGATGTCCCAGCCTGACCACATACATATTTTCCTCCTGCTAGATTTGGTCCATAGCGCAGAGGTAGAGGGTAAATAGTGTAGCTGCAAAGTTACACCCCTGCTTATTGAGCTCTTAAGTGCTGGGTTGTGATATATTGATTGATGCACCTCTACCTGTCTTTGGCTAGTTGTTCCTGGGTATCCTGCTTCTCTTTCATGTCAATGATGCCCTTGTAAAAATTACACTATCTCACACATTGGGCTTCATTATGAGTTTGCCGGTCCGGATACAATGGTACCAGTAAGCTTATCGGTACCGTTTTATCCGGACCGTAAAACTCTGAGTTGTGCTCGCGGGTACCTTTCATTCCGCCAGGTCTGACCTGGCCGAATGAAAGGCCCCTGCGAGCACAGCAAGCCCTGTATCACCAGTACTGTAATTAACCATGCCGGTGCTACAGGCATCCCCATTCCCATTGAGCTCTATGGGGCTCAAATGGGAATGGGGATCTACCGGCTCCAGCACCCGCGAAAGCGCAATTACTGGGTACTCTGGACTTTCTTGCTGGTTTGGAGGTAGCCTTGCCGGTTTTACCGGCAAGGCTACCTCCAACCTTGTAAAGAGGCCCATTGTCCCTTTCCTTATCCACTACAATGCAGAGCAGTGTGGAGATGCTATAAAGGGGGGTCACACTATAAAATATTACCACAAGTTCATAGTCATCATCAGGACAGGTGAAATCACCATGCGGAAGATTATGATGGCAATTATCATATGTGTCATGTCCCCTAATGGATGTATACTAATTGACCTTTTCACAAATGACCTCGGAGAATTTACCTAATTTAAAAGGTCAATTAGGACATATATGGGGGGGGAAACCCCCTGCAACCCCACACCCAATCCAAAAACCCCTACAACCCCCCACCCAATCCCCTTATATTTTTTATAATCCAAAACTAACCCAATACATATATAAAATAACTAAAATAATATAAAAGGTCAATTGTGCAGCAGGTCAATTAGGGCCACTATAATTAGGTCAATTAGGACAAAAGGTCAGTTGTAAAAGGTCAATTTGGGTAATACCCCCTTACATCAGCTTGGCCATCTGCGGCATCAGCAATGGGGGATTTCTTCACAACCCTTTCCACTGGTATAACCTGTCCAGGGAGCAGGTGTCTGAGGGACTTATCACCCACAGGCAGTGGGTGTCAGCAGATATTAGATGCCCACTAGTGGTTGATGACTCCATACAAGCATTGAACATCTCTGAACCATATGTTCCTCTCCTCATCCCTCAGGGCTACTAGCCACGTCATTGATCCCTCTCCCTCCGACCACTTCCTCCTGTCCTTTAATATCTTCACCCTGATCCACTCTTCTATCCCATAACTAAGCACAAATTAATACCTGATTCAATAGCTCGATGCCGTTCCGAAGTTTGGACTTCTCACCCCTCCACCCCCACCCACTGCAGCTCTATTAAGTAAGTCTTTGTCAACTTTAGTGCTGTATTCACTGCTCTATTTAACCACAAATGTATACCCGTGACAGTTGCATACCAAACAAAACTCTGCCGACAATTACTATGTTTTTCACTCATTTATCCTCTTTTTCCCTCACTCCATCCTTGGCTCACCCCACCAATGACTGCGGAGAACCTCCATGCCTCTCTAGTTGTGATGCTGGTAAAAGTTGTGCTATCAATGACTACAAATAGGAATCCATTCTAATGCCTTGGACTCAGCAACGTCCACCTGCCACGCCAAACTCATGGCAACTCCTCCGATACAATCTCCTCTACTCTCCAGTTAATGCTTTTCTAACACAACCCCACACCATTTCTTACTCTAGCTTGGTCAACAATGGTGTCTCTTTCTTTTCCTTTTAAACCCCAAATTAAAAGATACTCTGGCTAAACTCCTATCCATCCTACATCTCTCGGATTCTCCCCGCTGCCTACTGACTCCACTCTTCACTCAGTACTTTTATTCCCTTCACCTACTAAGCTGGCATTAATTCTCTAGGTTGTAACCCTTTTGGGCTCCCATGGTTCAGCCCTCTGACCATGAAAAATCTAGCCCTCCTCTCTTGCTTCTGGGACCTTCCCAGCATAATTAAAATAGGTACTGGCCTGCACACCCTGAAACAAAACTTTGCTGATACCAATAACTCAAAAAACGATTACATTGGAGAGCATATAGTATGTGCCTGCCTTTGTACTTACTTGGGGACTCTCTCCAATTTGGGTTGAACAGCAGACATGCCATGGAAAACAGCGGTCACTCAAGCCTCCAAATTCCTCACCATGCCAAATCTCTTTGATTCTCATTCTCTTCTTAGTCTCTGCTGCCTTCAACCCTGTTGATCACCCGTCTTCCTTTCTTGCCTTCACTAACATTGGCATCCATGACTCTGCACGTCTTCATCCCTAGAAACACTGGCACTGCCACTACCATCTGCTTATAAATATAGGTTCCTTAAGGAGCTGGCATTGGCCCACTACTCTTCAGACTCTATACCTCCTCCCTCAGTAAACAAAGCTCTTAGTTTGGCTTTCCCTATAACCTGTCTGATGTCAATCCCCAACTCTCTTCAACTTTCCATCGTTTTTTCCTGAGCTTCTTCTACATTTATAGGTCTCATTTCAATCCACTACTGGATGGACCTTCGGGGCCTTTGGCTTAACCCTTCTAAGATCAAAGTCATCTTCCTGACTATGTCCAATACCTCGCCTCTCCTCCCCTTCCTGCTATCCTTTGCCTATGCCTTTTTGACCCGATCTGCAGGAGCTCACAAACCTTTGGGTTTTCTTGATAAGTGACCTATGCTTAAACTATGCCTGTAATTCCACTGCTGCCAGGATCAAGCTACAGCACTTTAAATCTGCAATATCTATCCCCAGCTCACTTACCACTAGACTAAAAACTTGATATCTAGTGGTCCGCTCAGCTGGCATGACTGCTGCTCGCACCGCCTTAATGGCCTTCCACTCTACTCTTCCCCTTCTAAACAAAACAATAACACTTTCAAATTGAACATTGTACAAACGTCCATGTTCCTCTTCCACCTCTGCTCGTAGCCTGCATGTTAGATGACTCTCCAAGCAACACTGGGTCTTCTCGAAATTCCTCCCCTTTGTATTCAAATATGTTCATGGGCTGCCCCCTCCTTCTTTTGGTAATCCATATCACTCTCTATAATTCTCACCCTACGTTCCCAAACATTCTGAGTCTCTTGCACTTTCCTCTGTTACTCTTCTTGCTCCCTTCTATCAGAACTCCCTACCTCCCGTTATCTAGAGCATAGGGAGTGTAAAGGTATGCAAGTCTCTTCTCAAAAGCACATATTATCAATGGAGTTGCGGCTGTGACCGACAGTGTCATCCTTCTTCTCTTTTACTTCCCAATGTGATAGTTGACACAGGATCGCAAGAAATGTCATATCATGTGTATAATGTCAGTTAAGTTTGTATTGTTCCCAGGCCATGTTCCTACCTGTTTCTCCAACTACACCACCTGGATTGAATTAATCCCCTAATCAAAATCAACTATTAGTAAACACTGCAATAGGGATTATTCAGCTGCTTTCCTGCAGTGTTCCTAATCCAAGACATCTGCAATAATACAAAAATACAAAAGCAAATGTGGATGGTAGGTTTATGTGCAAGAATATAACTGCCCTCTGAGAGTGGGATCATTAGATGAAAATTGCATTGTGTTTTAGGCATTCAGACCTGTGCTTTACCAACAGGGGTCTGTGACAAAACAGAGGGTCAATATGGCTTGTTTTTCCTAAGCTAAATAGCTCTGTATCCCATCTACTCTGCTTGTCTCCGACTGTATGTCATAACATGACATGATGCAATTTCCTACTGTTGCCAGCTGATAACCCTAGGCTGCACTCCTGATGGGGAGACAAGCCCCCAAGGTTATTTTCAGTATCGTAAATAACCTTGGGGACTTGTCTCCCCATCAGGAGTGCAGTATAGGGTTATCAGCTGGCAACAGCTGGTGTGTGTTTGGTGTTTCATATATTAGGATCTCGAGTGGCCTCAAGAATCTCCCTGCTGCACCTGAAACTGTATATGAACTACCTGAGTTCAAATTATCATATCCTAGCGAAATGACCTGAATTTATATACTTTTAATATTGTTGTGCCTTCCACCATATACTGTTTTATGATGCAATTTCCTCCCACAATAACCTGGGCACTACAGTAGCCTCTTTAAACTGGAATGTGGTAGGAATGTCTTCCAAGTCTTGCAAGCTCAGTGTGGCGACCCAGCCCTGGGAAGTCTTATGCAGATGAGAATGCACATACATGTGTGGCCGTGTGGCTGATTGAGTGTTGGCATGGCTTCCTCTTTGTTGGTGAGTTTCCTGCTTAATGCCTAGCTCCCAGAGAGTCTTTGGCAAACCTATGGAATAATTGGAAGCAAAGTAATGCACTGAAGACTCAGTGAAGCACCTGGGATTAGATCCACATCGGTGGCTGCTGGTTGTATCTGTATTTTTGTATTTGTCTATTTATGCTGGAGCTACTACCTAATGGGTTTTTCGCACTCTGACATTATGCATTATAACACATATAGAATATTGAAGACATCATCCAGCTACACCAGAACAAAAAAGTGTTCTGTTTTTTCTTAATTCTGAGTAAAGAATCAGTTCCACAGTTTAATGTCTACAATGGTGCAGGAGCGGCCGTAAACTCTAGATTTCTTCCGTCTAGGAACTGCTAATGTACGACACAGTAGATCTCAGTGGTCTAGAAGTGACATGCCAGAGAAATCTCTTTTTCAAATAGGCAGATTTACCACAACAATTATTATGGGTAATCGTCAAATTTTTAATTTGATACTAGCTGCCACAGGGAGCCAATACAATCTTCTCAAGACCGCAGACATACACATTTGAACATTCACCTTTGTCACAACTCTGGCTGCAGCATTTTGTAAAGATTGTAATCTCCAGATGGCCTGTTTTGTGAATCCTGCAAAAAAGCCAATTTCCACACTGCAGTTATGCTCCTATAATAACTCTGGCTACTGTGGCCCAGTTATCCTCTGATATTAGAGTTCTTGCCTGGCTTAAGATCATCAGATGATATGTTTTGATGCTCATTAGATGGCTAAAATGTTAGGCAAACGAGAGACAAGAATAAAAATAATATGAAGACACTTCCACTGAACAGCCAGTATCATATAGGACCACAAATCTATGATGTCCTTATAGATGATCTTACATGTTGGAATGAGGAGTACTTCTGTTTTGGATTGATTAAAACCTAACCAGTTGGCTGACATCCATCTTTTAATGTCTGTAAATGTCTCCCTAATAACAGACATGTTGTATGCATATGAACCTGCTAACCTAAGAACCAGTTGCGTGTCACTTGGATAGTTGTGGAATATGACACCCTTTTCGATAAGTAGGCCATTTAATGGTTTGAGATATATGTTAAAGAGCAAGTGTGAGGCGCGAGAGCCCTGCGCCACTTCACAGTCTACAATCTCTGGATCTGAGAGGCTACCTTCCACTTTCACTCTAGATTTTCTGTTGATAAGAACATATCTAAACCTGTCGACTGCAGGTTCCCTCAAAGCAGTGACCTCCTTTAATCTATTTAACAGGATCTGGTGGTCCAGAGAATCAAATGCTGGTGATAAATACAGCAACATCAACATACCTGTATTACCTTCATCATTAATCTGGAGCAAGCTGTCCTTAACATCCAGTAACACTACTTCAGTCCCATGGTGGAGACTGGGACCAGGCTACATGCCAGCTGATATCTTGTTGTCTGCAAGATGATCTTATAGTTATATTTTGGCTGAGTTATCCAGGACTTTCAATAGGAAAGGCACCTTAGAGCTTGGTCTGTAACACCCCAGATTTTCAGGATCCAATGTAGGATTTTTGGGAATATTACCCAGGCCTGTTTTAGAACCTCAGAAATAGACGAAGCATGAAAAGAGTTGTTCACAATCTTCATGATCATAGAAGCCCAAAAGCCAATGCAGTATTTAACTATCTGGGATTTACATGGATCACCTATAGAGTTGGTGGAGTTCAGGACTAGACTTTTAGTCTCTTCTATGGAGGCCATAAACCCACTATGATGGCTGTGTACCACTCGCATGTTCCCAAAGTCGCTTCCCACCTCCACATTCAATGTATTCACCTCAGATGTATTGGGGGATTGGGCTATACATGCTTCTGAGTTAAGAACAGTTTCTGGCTGGGATGAAAATATACTATTCCTGTTCTCACTTATCTTTTTTTCTAAAGGACTGCATTTGTCTGCACCCATTTTTCATGTTCAACCACTTTTCATTTCTGTGAACTATCCTTTTGTTACTGGAGGAATTATAATATGGCCCTATTAGAGTTGAAGGAGTTTAATATCTGTTCCGCCAGGCACTCTTTTTGGTCATAGTAGTTGCTGTCTTATATTTTGTTCTATGACATTTCAAAGCCAAGGCATTGTATGGATTAAGATTACATCTCCATTTCAATTCCAGCCATCTACCTTCTTTTTCCATATGGGCCAATGCCTCATTAAGCCGTGTATTTTCTTGGTGTTTTAACTTGATGACTTTATGTTTAGTATGGGAGGCATGTGCCTCTGTACCAACGCTTTTTGAGCGTTGCACCACCCCACTGAGGAAACACACATTTTGCAGATAATCAGTTGTCCATCTATGGCATCCCAAGGTGGGATGGGGATTTGGGTCTCTTTGGTTGGCTGCGTTTGGGAATTATAGGAACACTGGAATGTACGTTAGGGAGGGGTTATGGATAGGTAGTCGGAAAAAGAGAATTCCGTTCACCACTTGGTTGGTAGTTTTGCTTTGCAGTATATATTTAGTAAAAAACACGCCCTTCATCGGGTTACTCACAACCCTCAACATATTCAGAAATCTGCTCCTTATGGATTGGGTTTGCTTACCAACTTTGTTGCTACAGTATTCGGTCCGGTTTGTGGTCTTCAATGTGTCAATTCCAAGCGTGAGTGTTTACTCCAGTCCTGTTTCTATTCTTTACATTCTGGGTCTTGAAGTTCCAGAATGTAAAGGAAAAACCATGACCAAAGCAACTACTCACACATGAGAGCTCAGAGTTATATGGGAAACAAAATACTGTCCCTAAATCAGTGTACATTACTATGGCTGCCAATGTTGGGGGGCATGTGCCACCACGTTCCGGCTAACAGACAGCATGATGAGGATGTTTGACCTGAGTTACAGTGGGAAACATTCAATGTTGTGTTCTGAGGAGCGTGCAATGTTTATGATTATTGGAATCTGGGATTCATTCCCGTCCTTTCTCAAGCCATTGCCCAGACTACAGTTCCCAGAAAGCAATGGGTATTCTGGGCTAGGGAGGACACGTGGGCTCTGCGTGGCACTGAGTTGGCCAAGAATTAAAAAACGCGATATAATCTCAGTTGCCAAAAGACTTTTTTGTTTTACAGCATGCAGGTTTTGTGCATTACTGCTGGTGCAGATGTACTCTTACTGTAGGACCAGCAGTAATGTCATAATCATGTTGAGACCTTCAGGTTAGATTACCGAAGGCGATAATGGTAATTACTACATGCGATAATCTAAGGCAACATTTTCAAAACTCGCAATAAGACCCTTTGAACCATCTCTGAACATTGCCAATCTACTTCCATTGATCTGAGGGAAACTTCTTTGCCCAATACTGGCAAATTACTGTGGTTGATTTCAACACCGAAAAGGCACCGTAGAATTGGATCCAGTCCAGATATGAGAAGGGTACTAGAGGCAGTGTCCTATAAAAACACTCATTGGCAAAGCCAGCAATTTTGGCATTCTAATGGACCTACTTCCGTCATCACGCAGACTTTCCCAATGGTACCAGGCAGAAAGAATGTGTAGGTGGCTTGCATGTCAATGGTCGTCCGTAGTTGGGGTCATTGGCTATGGGGGATGGTTGTTGTGGGTTGCTGTTTGTGCATCAGGTTTGCTGATAGTTGTACGGGGTGATCATGTACAACTTGTTTAAGTTATGGAGAACCAGGGATTCTGATGGATGATCAGGGGTCACCTAAGAAAGCTAGGGTTGGTGATGGGTTTGGCTACTGAAATCTGTGGTTGGCAAAGGTGGACCATGGTTAACAATGGTCCTCTGTGGTTTGTGATGGTTTACCATATTTAGCTATGGTCAACCCTGATTGGCAATAGCTGACCATGGTTGACAATGGTCGCTCATGGTTGGCTATGGTAGACCATAGCTCCTGATGATCGACAGTTGTTTTCAATGATGGTTGACAATGGTTTGTAATGGCTGACTATGGCTGGTGATGGAGCAGGTCAGAGTGCATGTCTCCACTGCCTGACCCTAAACAACCCACCCAAACACAAACAAAAGCAACTTACTGACCCTAACATAACAATAAAAACTTACTGGGACAAAATGCAAAGCAGCCAGATAACAATCATTATCTGTATCTGCCTCTGATATGCCAACCCTCATCTCTATAGAGGCTTCCATGAGAACCTCCTCCACCTCCTATCTGAATATATAAAAAGCTCATCTAAATCCATTCTACTAGGAGACCTGAACCTTGGGTTCAATGATCCAGAGGATTCTAAAGCTTAATCTCTCACCAAAGCCTTAGACACTCTAGGGTTCAGAGAATCGATCATAAAACCCACTGACTTTAAAGGCTGCATACTGGACTGGCTAGCCCAACCACAACTGCTTCCCATCCATCAGCTCCATTGCCCCCTGCCTCTGGACTGACATCATCCACTTCTCCATTTCTCCATGCCTATGCCATCTAAACAAAAATCCCTACCACTCCCCTACCACCAGCTATAGCTCATAGCTCACGTAAACTAACCAAAGAGAGGCTACTGCCTTATCTAGAAACTCCTGCATTCAGACCTCCCGTCTACAGTGACTCTATAGTTCTAGATGAACTATACAATTCTGCACAAAAGAATCCAGTCGACACCATAGCCCCACTATCAGCCAGCAAAGCAAAAATGGTTAGGCATGCAAACTCCTGTTTCAACCCTGAGCTTCTGGAACTCCGCTCCATGAAACGCACCGCCCTCTCCACCTGGCAACCAACCCACTTAACTCCACAAAACTGGAATCCAGCAAGATAGCTGCCCAATACAAAAAGTCAATCATCATAGCCAAGACCGCTTTCTTTAACATAGGATCGCCAATGCAAAATCTGGATCTAAAGAGATGTTTGACAAAGACGAATCATGGTGCTCTAATATCCAAACCTCCATGCTCAATAAACTTGACCTACTGCATAGCAGAATCTCGGGAGGATAGCTCAGGGCAACGCGCTAGCCTTGGAAGCAAGACGACACGAGTAAACAGGTTTGATCCCCGGGTACACGTTTAGAAACCTCTCGGTATTAAGCATGTTATAAACAACCTATCATATTATATCATATCATATCATATCATATCATATCATATCATATCATATCATATCAATCCTAACCAATAAGAACGCACTGATCACCCCCACAGCTACACTCACCACCAACCCCTCCGCCCCCTGACTTCCCCCTCTTCTCTTTCAAGGATGTCACTGAACCCAAAGTCCTCACTTTCCTGAAACACATCAAACCATTTAACTGAAAAGGTGATGACTGCCCAGCCATGAACATCAAAGACAAAGCTGTCACACTGGCCTTGTTTCTCACTGCTTTCATAAACGCCTCCTTTGCCTCAGGACTAGTTCCCCCTAGCCTCAAGGAAGCTTGGGTATGACCACTACTAAAAAAAAACTTCACTCGACCCAGCCTCCCTCAACAACCACAGGCCCATAACTACAGTCCCCTTCCTTCTAAAAATCCTCGACAAGTAGACTACACTCAAGTCCAACAATTCCTTGAAACCTACTGCATCTTGGGCCTATGTCAATCCGGCTTTTGCCATGGTCACGACACAGAATCTGCCCTGCTTGACGTAAAGAACCAACTAGACGAGATCAAGCAAGCCTGCCCTCCTACTCCTCCTGGACGTGTCAGCTGCATTTGACCTAGTGGACCACAACATTCCATGCCATCACCTCACCTCTGCATCCCATTTCTCATCCAAAGCCACGGCTTGGATTACTTCATTCCTGGAAGGAAGAGCCATGAGAGTGTTCTCAGATCAGGCCTGTGCAGCCCCTTCCACCATCCACTGCAGAGTCCTGTATCTCTCCCACTCTCTTCAACATTTTCATCAAGCCTCTATTTGACATCTTAGACTCCATTGGCTTAGCTTGCACCAACTATGCTAATGACACTCAGGTCCTCTTCCCACTCTCCGGTAACTATGAAACAGAAGCCAAGGCACTCAACACAGCCTACTCCACTATTCAGGCCTCGATGGCAGCCAACAGTCTCTACCTCAATGGCAAAAAGGCAGAAATCCTCCTAGTAGGTCCCCAAGAAACTCTAAAAAACCTACCAGCCAATACACCACTTTCACAATTGACAACCCTCAGATCCCCGTCTCGTCCTCGGTCAAGACCTTAGGAGTCTATCTTGATGCCACTCTCTCCATGTCTCGCCAAATCAGCGCCTTTCCTTCCTCAGTGGCTTATTACACCAAGCTGATTAACGCAGCCAAAACGTTCTTATTCAATGAGAACTGCCTCTCAATTGCTAGAGCAATAATAGGCTCAAGATTGGACCACTGCAATGTCCTCTTTGCTGGTACCACCTCAAAAAACCTAATGAAACTCAAATAATCCAAAACAACACACTTCGAGCTGCCCTCAAAATTCCCAAAAGAGAACACATCTCTGCAGCCAAATGGGAAGCCCACTGGCTCCCCATCAAAGAACGTGTTTTATATAAAACTCTTGCCATCACGCACAAGTGTATCACTCACACAGCCCCCCCCTTTGTCTGCTTGAAAATAGTTAGAGCGGGCTAGTCTAGGCCTACTAGAACACCATACTCCAATCGACTCATTATCCCCAGAGTCAAACGTGCCAAAGCAGGTGGCACTAGCTTCCCTCTTGATTGCTGCTAGACAATAGAATGCATTACCACTTACCCTCAGAAATTAACCCTCGCACATTGCATTCCACAAAGTCCTCAAAACTTGGCTGTTCCACTAAACCTCTCGCCGCCTTTTGACCACAGACTACCACCATTGCATACTCAGGTTCCCTGTAACCAAACGAACTGTGGACACTTGACATGTTATGTCCTTTACCTCTGTAACTAACCTACTGCTCTAATAGCTATGATATTCAATGTATGTACAACGTTAACCAAGGAGCTTACTTATCTCTGTAACAGCGCCACGATGCCCATGGGCTGTTGAGCGATATACAAATAAAAAAATTAAAAGAATTTTAAAAGTAAATATACCTCTACAGCATTAATTTGGCACAAATATAAGTGGTGCTTTGAGCCGTAAATAAAGAAAAACCAAAAGGGCCAGATAGAGGCCAGGCTTGCCCCCTACTGATGCATGTGTTTCTGCTGACCCTACCGATGCAGGTGTTTATGTTGACCCTGTCAATGCAGGTGTTTCTCCTGACCCTGCCAGTGCAGGTGTTTCTCCTGACCCTGCTGATGTGGTTGTTTCTCCTGACCCTGCCGATGCAGGTGTTTCTCCGACCGTACCGATACAGGTGTTTCTCCTGACCCTGTCGATGCAGGTGTTTCTCCTGACCCTGCCGATGCAAGTGTTTCTCCTGACCCTACAGATGCAGGTTTTTCTCCGGACCCTGCCAATGCAGGTGTTTCTCCTGACCCTGCTGATGCGGTTGTTTCTCCTGACCCTGCGATGCAGGTGTTTCTCCTGACCCTACCACTGCAGGTTCTTCACCTGACCCTACTGATGCAGGTTTTTCTCCTCACTCTACCGATGCAGGTGATTCTCCTGACCCTACCGATGCAGGTGATTCCCCTGACCATATCAATGCAGGTGTTTCTTCTGAACCTACCAATGCAGGTGTTTCTCCTGACCCTGCCGATTCAGATTTCTCCTGACCCTACCGATGCAGGTTCTTCACCTGACGCTACTGATGCAAGGTTTTCTCCTGACTCTACCGATGCAGGTGATTCTCCTGACCCTACCGATGAAGGTGATTCCCCTGACCCTACCGATGCAGGTGTTTCTTCTGAACCTACCAATGCAGGTGTTTCTCCTGACCCTGCCGATTCAGATTTCTCCTGACCCTACCGATGCAGGTTCTTCACCTGACGCTACTGATGCAGGTTTTTCTCCTCACTCTACCGATGCAGGTGATTCTCCTGACCCTACCTATGCAGGTGATTCCCCTGACCCTACCGATGCAGGTGTTTCTTCTGAACCTACCAATGCAGGTGTTTCTCCTGACCCTGCCGATTCAGATTTCTCCTGACCCTACCCATGCAGGTTCTTCACCTGACGCTACTGATACAGGTTTTTCTCCTCACTCTACTGATGCAGGTGATTCTCCTGACCCTACCGATGCAGGTGATTCCCCTGACCCTACCGATGCAGGTGTTTCTTCTGAACCTACCAATGCAGGTGTTTCTCCTGGCCCTGACGATTCAGATTTCTCCTGGCCCTACCGATGCAGGTTCTTCACCTGACTCTACTGATGCAAGGTTTTCTCCTCACTCTACCGATGCAGGTGATTCTCCTGACCCTACCGATGCAGGTGATTCCCCTGACCCTACCGATGCAGGTGTGTCTTCTGAACCTACCAATGCAGGTGGTTCTCCTGACCCTGCCGATTCAGATTTCTCCTGACCCTACCGATGCAGGTTCTTCACCTGACTCTACTGATGCAAGGTTTTCTCCTGACTCTACTGATGCAGGTGATTCTCCTGACTCTACCAATGCAGGTGATTCCCCTGACCCTACCAATGCAGGTGTTTCTTCTGACCCTACTGTTGCAGGTGTTTCTCCTGACCATACCGATACAGATGTTTTTCCTTCTTTCCGAGACCTGCTCGCAATGTTCGAGTGCCAAATAATCAGATGCACATAATAAATGTCTTCTGCATATGCTCATATTTAATTGAACTGAACTGCATTAAAATAGTTGTTAGATGGTAAAGCTATAGGCTGCTGCATACTGAGGTCCTTTGAAATGTCTTGTAAAAAGATCTTTAGTGGCGTCTGGTGAATTTCACTATCAGAGGTCGGGTCCTGGTTCATATTTACTGAGATACATATCCTGATTTATTGAAAGAAGGACTATTTGTCGCGCTTTCCTTCCAAACCGATGAAAAACATGTGTCACGAGAGGATGATCTCTCCAGATTCACAATTTTCATATTCTTTGGACGTGAAAAAAAGGAAAAACTGAAAAGCTTTTTATTCTAAAGTCCTATATTCATATTTTGCGGTCTGACACATTTCATGCGATTTATGATGTGGGACTAAGGGGGAATTAATCTGTATTTCTCAACTAGAAAGTAAGGAAAATCACTGGCGAACAAAGAGTTCAAGTGGGCGCCAGATCTTAAAATGTAGTGCAGCAACACGTAGGGGATCAATTGGGAGTGGAAAGGTAGGGTTGCGTGACAGTAGTGTTGTGCCATGCTTTCAGTAGAAAGGATTTGAGATTCCCAGGGCACCAGAAGATGGAAAAAAATTGGTGCACATAAAGAAATAGTAACTGCTATCACAGATCTCCTACCATTGTTCCAATCTGCCAGATCTTTTTGTTATTTAATTTTTTTATTTGTGTCTTAACCAAATCATGGGTTTTCACAATTTAACAACATATAACAAAGAAACAGAAATACAGCATAAAAACAATATATATATTCATTTTCATAAAAGATGAGGAAAGCAGGAAAAGAAAGGCTAAGCAAGAGAAAAGAAAAGTAAAAGAACAAAATATACAATATACAATTCCCCTCCCAGAAATCCATAATTAAAGAAGACAGTTACCAGGCTTTGCATTAAGAATACACCACGAATCTCCCCTTAAGCAGAAACCACTCATATGATTGCCTAAGGACCTGCCTGTTTCTGATCAGAATTTAGCAATAAGGCCTTATGCTTGGAGCACTAGAATCACTTGGATTGTTAGAGCGACTTCTTCTCCCACAATCAATCAATTCCAAAACATCTTGGAGTGTAGAACCTCTACCCTCTCTCCTGCATGACACACATTTCTCCTCACTTCCCAGGTACCACTGCAGCTCAATGCTTGAGGGACTGGACAATATTTTCTTTGTACCAATTGCAACCAGTTCCCCAAGCGTCACCCTTGTCACGGGACATAAGGAACTGATATCTGCCAGATTTGATGACTGTTGGATCTAGGTCTGGCTGACCTAGTGCTGTAAGGTGTTCATCTTCTTTTAGAAAGGATGCATTAAATCCGTGCTTCCCTAAATCCATCTGCTGACCTAGTCTCTGTGCCCTCTTTCCAGCTTCTGCCAAAATAGAAAAAAGCGCAGAGGCAGGTCCTTTCCACATATGCACCCAGACTCTGGAACAACCTCTCACTCCCTCTGAGACTCGCTGCCTCCCTTTACCAGTAGGTAAAGGTACTCAAAACCTACCATTTGAAAGGGTATCTGCCACCAGCAGATGGTTACCATTCTCCACAAGCCAGTTCTTCTACCCACTCACCATTCTATGCCCTCTGCCCTATCTCAACAATGGTGATGGAGCAAACCTTTTTTGTTTGTTATTCATCCGCCTATGTAAATGGTCTTGCGTGCTCTCCCTAGCCTGCGCCTGCTGGGCACGTATTCAGTACCCTTTTATTCTACACAGCATTCTGCTATGCTTTGCAGCTGTGCTATGTCAATAAGTGTAACACATCAAAATGCATTTGTTAAAAGTATTTATTAGAATACTTTGGAATGTATCAGTCTCACCCTTGTCATTTCATTTTCCTTCGAGAGCTTCACTGTGTATTAAGGCAATAACATTTCCTAAAAATTGGTTTGCACTTTTCAAAGAACTCATTGTTTAAAGAGGAAAGAAAGGTATCTTTTTATCACATTTTTAGTGCAGCTTCATAAAGTATACACGCAAAAGCTCACAATAACCAAAACAACCTTAATGAGCCCCCCTGTGTCTCCCTCCGACCTCCCTGGCAGTATCCCTTTCCCTATAAGCATATTGTTACACCCTTCTTGGGCTACCTGTGACAGATGGGCTATCTCTTCGTCCCTCGACCTCACCTGCAGGCTGGAATTTCGTGATGAATGGCCCCATATCGCATCTATGTTTTCCCTAGGTTCATCCAAAATCCTTGTACGCCTTTCCATATTATAAATGTCCCCATTCCTTCATATAGCCATTCCTGTTTTGCGGGCATCTGATGCATCTTCCAGTATTGGGCCACAAACCCCCTGTGGCCAAAAGTAAGGAGTGTGTCATGTGATTCAATGAATGTTCCTTGACATCGCCCTCCTCTATTCCAAAGTGAACAAATAGCAGGGACATGTGTCTTGTAATACCATCCAGGTCCTTTACCCAAGCTAGGCCCTTCTTCCAGAACCTCTGGACGTGGCCACACCCCCATCACATGTGACCATAATCTCCAATCACTTGTCACCCTCTCCAGCATCTTGGGTTCACTCCTGGGTATATTTTGCATAGTTTGGCTGGAGTGTAGTGCCATCTATGGAGGAGCCTAATGTCTCGGGCCTTGTATTTGGTGGCTATAGAAGTAAGCCTTCCAGCACATGAGTGACCATAGGTTGCCAGTGATCTCCACCCCCATATACTTGCCCCACTTAGTGTGCAATCGGATGGGTTCAACCGGCTTTGCCATCAATGTTTCCCTATAGAGGGATGAGATGAGACCCCCTGACCACCTCGAGATCAGGATTAGCTTTTCATAAGACTTCATTTCCCTCCGGAGGTTGTCAGGTCCATCAACACCCATTTGAGCTGGAGGTAGAGGAACACAGGCAGGGTGCCCACGCTCAGCAATGCCTCTAGTCTGTCATGCGCCATAAAGTCCCATACATCAATAGCTGCCCCGCTTTCTCTAACCCGGCCTCATACCATCCCTCGAACCTGCCAGGTTCCTGATTAAGATCTCTAATGGAGGCAGGTGGGCAAATGCAGCTTTTTGGGGAGGGTCCATTTATAAGCCATTGCATACCCCCGCACCCTCCAGAGCTTCAAGAATACAGATAGAACCGGGTGGCCTATTATCCTCTTCAGGATCCTCTTCTGTGGAACCCACAACCAATCTAACATGAACACCAGGTCTAATAGGGAATTTTCTATGTAGGCCCACTTCTTGGTATTGTGGTGAATGAGGTACTTCACCAGTGCCCTCAGCTGTGTAGCCGTATAATATGTAGTAAGGTCAGGGAACCCTACAACTCCCTTTTCCTTGGGGTGACAGAGCGTCTCGTATGCTATTCTTTCCCATTTATCTATGTCCCGTTGGATCTGCTCCGATAGAGCCACATAGTTTGCTTCAAACAGCTTGGAAAAGCCATTAGTGACTGTAATTCCTAGGTATTTGAATCCATCCACCCGTGTAAGAAACAGAAGTGCCTATAAGATCCCTTTTCCATCCTGCCAGATTACCCACTCGGAAGGCTATGGATTTAGCAAGGTTGATTTTGTACCTGGATAGTCTCCCGTATGCCCGAAGCTCTTCCATTATGTAGGTGATGGAGTCCTGTGGGGAAGACACATATAGCAACATGTCTTCAGCAAAAAGGCTAAATTTAAAGATCCTCCCTTTTATCTCCACCCTCCTTACCCGTTCGTTTTCTCTGATACTTGCCAACAACGGCTCCAGTGTTAGGGCCTATGGAATGAGGGAAAGGGGAAACCTCTGACTCATTCCCCTCTCCAAGGTGAAGGGCTGAAACCCGTGTCCATTGACCCACACCTTCATCATAGGGCTTGAGAACAGAGCCCAACCCATTGTCTCCAGAATCTCCCGAATCCCATTCTCTCCAGTACCATCTCCATGAATGCCCAGCTCACTTGATCGAATGCCTTTTCAGCACTGGGGAGAGCATTACCAGCCATCAGGTCTAGTGTCTCCCTTAAGTTGTTTGAGCCTTACCTATCATGGCTGAAACCCACCTGATCCCCATGGACCAAGCCTGGGAGGACCATGTCCAATTGAGAAGCCAAAACCCTGGTGAAGATTTTCATATCGAGGTTTAGGAATGATATTGGACAGTACGATGAACATTTAATCTCATCCTTCCCTTCTTTGGGTAGAACTACTATTAAACCAGGAACGAGGATGCAATACCCTTGCTACCCCAGATACCATTGAAGACTCAGACCAGGTGAGGGGCTAGGATTTCTGCATAGCATTTATAGAATGTTGCTATGCATCCATCTGAGCGCAGTGATTTGCCTTCCTTTAGGTGCTTTATAGCCTCAAGCACCTCCTCCGTGTTGATGGGTGCGTCTAGTCACTCCCTGTCACCTGATGTTAATGTGGCGGAGATCCAGGTTTGCTAAGTAGCCTTCCATATCCAACATGGAGGCCTTGTCTCCATTCCTATACAGGCCTGCATAGTAGTCAGCAAATTCTGCTGTAATATACTGCAGGTCTTTCAAAACCCTCCCACTAAATCATTGCACCTATTCCACCATGCCGTCCACTCATGCACCTATTTCACCCATGCGCCAGTGATCCGACCCTGTCCCCCTTCTCGTAGTATTTCTCCTTGGTCAGTTTCATCCTGTGATAGATTCGACCCACCAACAGCTTCTGTAATTCCTGTTTTTCTCCTGAATTCCTAGTGCTCTTTACGCACCGCTGGGGTCTCCCTCTGCAAGCTCCCCTTCAGGACTGCTAGCTCTGCCTTCAATACATTTTTGACCAGGACTCACTACCTACATTCCCTTGCCCTGTCTGCAATCCGCGGACTTCCGACTGTGGCTTTCGCTGCCTCCCACACATATTTCAATGCCACCTCCTATGTGTTGTTAATTTCAAAACATTGTGCCATTTGCTCCTTTTACTGGTCCCTGAATGGCTAATCCCCCAGCAGTGAGTAAATACAACAGCACCTTGATGAGCCCATTTTGTGAATTGCCCACTCCAGGGTCATAAGCACCGTATTGTGGTCCGACCACGCAATCCCATCCACTGAGCCTTCCCGTAAGCGATATGTCTGTCAACCTGTAAGTAATCGATTCTGGTAAGGGTTGAGTGTGACGCTGAATAGAATGTGGAACCCACTAGTGTTGGGTGCAGGTGTCTTCATGCATCACACCATTGACCTTCCTCCAGGCATTTCCCCAGTTCCACACTGCTGCGATATCTACCTCTGAGTTTCCTCCATGACAAGAACTACTGTGGCTCTCCAAGCAGCTGGGTCCCCTCCCAACATTCCACACCAGTGCTCGGGTCTCCTCCTGTCCCACAACGGCTTGTCTGCCTTCCTTAGTTGTGTAAGGAGCCTGCCACCGCTCTGTAGCTTGTTTGCCTCTTCCAGGCCCCGATCTTCCTCCACTTTAGCCGTGGAGGAGGGGTACTGTGGTGTCCGCTCACCTTGGGGTCACCAGGGGCCTCTCAGAGCCAGTGGTTCATGGGGGACGAGAGCCTCTATCGATTTGGAGCCAGACCAATGTCTTCAGGCAGCCATCTTCCGCCACTCCTCCTGGTGGCCTCAGTTGTTATCTTTTCTACATGACAGATTAATCAAAACATTACTTGTAAATGTAACTATTGCACAAAATACATACATTAAACATAGCATGTGGATTGTATCTAGCAAATAATAATGCATACTGACACTTCAGATAATGAATATGTCCCTTCACCTGTATTGCTGTAGGATGTTTTAATGGGGCAACAAATAGCTTTAGGACATTTTCCACCCGCTCCAAATCAGGTGCCCACAATATTCATTTATTTAATACAATTCTTTTTATGAATCTGGGACTCCCAATTCAACAATATTTATTAACCCACAGGAACCCTCCCTTTTTTAGACAAGAAACACACTGGGTTGCACGTTCTATTTGTTAATAAGATAGAAATAATTGAATCAATTTAAATATAAAAAAATTATACATATATGAAATTCCAATGTTGATAGTGACTTCAATGAACAACAATCAATGCATGGATTGCATTTCTTTTCTATGCTATGTTTACGTGAATGTGGACTTTTGTAACACCCACACAGCAGCCTCTATAGATTGTATTTACTCTGAGAGCACATGTACCATGGATTGAAAAATACATGATGGTCCAGGATAAGGCTTTCATTTGTTAAAAACCAAATTAAATCAGAACATCCCAGACTATCTAACTCTCTCCACTTCCCCCTGAAAATAGACACATCCCTCCATTAGTCAATGGACAACTAGTTTCCTAGAAAACTGAATTGAAATGACTAGCTGCTTAACATTCCTCATGTACAACACTTACAAAATGAAAGCCTATATTTGCTAAATTACCTTTAGTGGTGTTTCAATTGCACTAATGTGAAACACGTGCATTTCTCATTTTCACTGGGCAACTCAAAGGCAGGAAAATGGGTAGCAGTTAATAACCCTCTCCTCTTTTTCGTGAAAGATTTAGCCCTGGTAACAAGACTCTGCTTGGTTATATAACCAGGAATGACTTCAATTACATCAACCTTCTAGTCATGTGCAGAGTGAGAAATCAATGTGCTCCTAGTCTGCACTTGTCCATTGCACAGAGAAGGAGTCAAGGATCTCCCAATACATGCACACACACACATACACACACTTTGGGGTCTATTCTAACAAATCTAAAGTCTCCAGAACCACTTACACCTCTGAAATATGTATCAATTTTTCAGGAGATCGAATCCATTTATATACCCTGCTCCGTCAGTACTTTCACAAATAAAAGGGGTGCGATTTAATCTGTTCTCCTGTAGAGTATCGCGCTTATAAGGATTATATTACCTTGATATTATACTGAAATAAGAATTTCTTTTGGCTGTCAAATAGACATTCGGGTACCCTCTTAAGGACTCGTTTAATTCTTCCTTTCTGGAACAGGTGGGCATCAGTCAGCAAGATGGTGTCAGCTTCCCTCCACAGTCTGGTTCCTTTATTTCTGTATTTGGGCCTGTCTGCTATCTTTCTTACCGAAGAAGGAGGATAGCTCAGGGGCAACATGCTCACCTTGGAAACAAGACGACACAGAGTAACACAGGTTCGATCCCTGGGTCCGCACTTAGAAACCTCTGGGTAATAGGCATGCATCTTTTCCAACAGATTCCTATCGACCATAGTCTTTCAGATATGCTGGAGGAGCTCTCGATCATTATGCTCCTCTCCTCAGCTCCTTCTCGTTGCTGCTGTCACTCATCCTCTTTATCTCGCGGACACTTCCTCCATAATGATACCCAGCTGAGACATTCTCTTTTTGTACTAGACCCAAGTTCCTTCCAAAAATACAAAAAAGGTAGCAGGCGCCCCCCTCTCGAAAGAACACAGCATGATAACCTGTGAGCAAAAAGTGTGTGCTGCAGACTCTCATCTCAGAACAGTTTATCATGACATGTTCTTTCTGGAGAGGAGCGCCTGCTATCTTTTTTGAAATAGTTGAAAGGAACTTGGGGTTGGTCACCCTGAGTTACCTGGGGGCAACCAGGCGTGGACTCCCTGCTCACTGTGCTCAGAGAGGCACAGCTTCACCTCACTGATGAGGCCCAACAAGGCTGAAGCACGTGTATGGGGTTGCGGTTGGTACTATTGTTCAGAGGGGAATTGCCATAGCATTTCGGTGCTGGACAAGGAATGATATGCAAATGGGTATTTCCCATCTGTGAAAGGTACAGTGAACAAAAAGCATGTGCTGCAGACTCTCATCTCAGAACAGGTTATCATGCCATGCTCTTTCTGGAGAGGAGCACCTGCTACCTTTTTTGAAATATTTGCAAGGAACTTGAGGTTGGTCACCCTGAGTTACCTGGGGGAACCAAGACGTGGACTCCTTGCTCACTGTGCTCAGAAAGGCACAGCTCCACCTCACTGATGAGGCCCAACAAGGCTGAAACACGTGTATGGGGTTGCCGTTGGTACTCTTGTTCAGAAGGGAATTTCCATAGCATTTTGGTGCTGGACTGCTCATGTGGGCGGGTCAAAGACTGATAAGCAAATGGCTATTTCCCATCTGTAAAAGGTAAAGTGAGCAAAAAGCAGATGGCTGTGAACTCTCAAAATGGGAAAAAAACACAGAACAAGTTATCATGCCATGTTCTTTCTGGAGAGGGACGTCTACTACCTTTTTTAAAAATGTTTTGCAAGGAACTTGGAGTTGGTCACCCTGAGTTACCTGGGGGATCCCAGACATGGACTCCTTGCTCACTGTGCTCAGAGAGGCACAGCTCCACCTTACTGATGAGGCCCAACAAGGCTGAAACATGTTTATGGGGTTGCTGTTGGTACTCTTGTTCAGAAGGGAATTGCCATAGCATTTTGCTGCTGGACTGCCCATGTGGGCGGGACAAAGACTGATATGCAAATGGATATTTCCCATCTGTGAAAGGTACAGTGAGCAAAAAGTGTGTGCTGCAGACTCTCATCTCAGAACAGGTTATCATGCCGTGTTCTTTCTGGAGAGGAGCGCCTGCTACCTTTTTTGAAATGTTTTTATACTGTTCTTGGCCAGCTGTGCCCAGACAGTGCAACAACACTGACACCCTATAGTTTGTGCCACATATCGTGGTGGTGTAGTGTTTGACACTACACAGAGCCTCATTGACTTTTGGAAAGGAGTGCTTTTAGAGATGCGGGGGCTGTTTATGTAGTGTAAGCAGGTTTCCAAAACCAAAAATAGGGACAGCCCACCAACATAAAAGTAATTTGACAATGACTGCCAAACAAACGTAGCACTTCGTTTCAGTAGTGCTTAATGGACTTAGGATGTTCTCTAGTTTGTAATGTCAAAAGACATCTGAATTTGAAAACCTATTTTCCCAACTAAAATCATGCAGTTATGGCACACTAAACTGAATTTAAAATGTAGTGGGGCACAATTCATTCTCTGTTTTCTCCTTTTTATTCAAGGTGATGTGCAGGAAGTGAGCCACTGAGAGCAGTAATCTGAAGTGACAATTGTTATCAGGGTGCCATGTGGGGTTAGGGGTGCGTTCTACCGATCCCATGCACCCTGTCCTCTCCACCCCACCTCTCTTACCCTAACACATGTCTTGCTCCTATTTGATAGAGTCGCCTCCGCTGTTGATGGTAGCACCACAACCAGATGAAAGACACACCTACCTTGAAGGAGGGATGTTGTGTTTTTTTATGTTGAAGCATACATCATCATTGTGTGTGTCATACAGAATGTTGCCATAACACTGAGTACCCATTGCCTAAATGGCGAGAGCTGAGGGGGGGTGAGTATAGGCTCAAAAGGGGTTCCTAGGATTTCAACAGATCTTGAAAACGAATAGTGGTTTTGCATGCTGTAATTAAGGTGCGGGGTTCAGCAGAATAACCCACCAATCAGTGATCAGAACGCAAAATTAATTATTGCCTTTGTACTCAAAGAATAAACAGATGGTTGATTTTATTCTGAGGACTACCCATTCCAACGAGGAAGGACATTTTGATCGAAAATTAGCGGGCTTTCTTTTCAAAAGAAGCCACTACAAAAAATAAATGATATAATTGTACTAACATCTTAAACAATCTTTTTTAAATTTGACAATTTTCATTTCTAATGATCGCTTGGGCTATATGTTGTAATCATAATACGAATGTTACCAGTGACTTTCAGAACAAAGCACATTATGAAAACCTCAAAGAACTATATTCATTGTTTCCGATTTTGCTCTTTGTAAACGCCCTTATGAGAGGGTGGAAGTAAAAGGGGAAAAGAACCAATGAGGATTCCTCATTGCATGAATCCAAAGAGCATTCTGGGAATATACAAATGACCACCGTTCTTTACCTTGACAAATATGTCTATTATAAAGGGGATCTATGCTTGAATATGTAAGTGCACGATGCACGCTGGACTGGGTGCCCATTTATTTTTCAGAACACTCGATTTAGGAGTGATATGTTGGAAACCAGGAACCATTTTTACAAATTTCTCTAACTTTAGGCCTTGGATGTAAGAAGGGGGGACACAAGGAGTATTGGCAAGCGTTTCCCCCCCGGGGTGATTTTGGGTGCCGCACAACTGCGCGTAGAGCACCACGGAGGGGTGGGTAAAAGGAGGGCAGGGACGGTTCGGGAGCAAGCGACAGTTGGGAAGAGCGTTTGTCCCTGCCCACCCCCATGTTTTTGGGTAATAAAGTGGGGAGGTGGGTCAGACCTTATTTGACAATTTCCTCCCCCTATTTTGTAGGTGCAGGGCTTGAAAAGGGTTAAAAAGGGGTAGAGGGGGCTGGTAGTTTTTTCGTGTGACAGGCCGGTGCGTTGATGGGGCGATTGTAATGTAAGATACATTGTTGCTGATTTAGCAGGTCAGCCTGACTGCAGGTCATAGGAAGGAGGAGATTGGTGTAGAGGGGAGTTTATGGGGTAAGAAGTAGCTTGATGCCGGGGACATGGCGCTTTGGAGGAGGGGTCGGGGAAGCACAATGGGGTACTAGTGTGGTAACGATCTACCCCGGAGGTACAAAGAGGGGGAAGAGGAATTGAAGGAGGGGCGTGGCCTCAAGGAGAAGATGGGAGAAAGCGGGAATGAAGGTTGAGAGGATTTTGGGGAGACGGAAGGGAGCAAGAGATAGGAAGGGAGGATTTTTAAATGCTTTCATTATTTAATTGTGGGGGAATGGAATTTTTTTTTAATTTAACTGTTTGACGATTTGTTAAAATGAATATGTGAGTCTGTAAGGCCAGGGAGCCAGGTTAGCGTTATTTTGTGAGCTGTGTCTTGTGACATTAAAGCGACCTTTTCCACTTAAAAGCGAGTATGGATATTTTTGTGCAGTAAGCCCAAATAGAATGTCTGTGACAGTTGTCACTGTATTGGGTTTTAAGGGCTGTCTTCCTTTCGTGTTCAATGATAGTTTTGGATGTGGAAGGCAGTCTCCAATGCAGAGATAACCTTACAGAATGTTATATTTATATATATCGTTAATTAACCTAAGTCAATAAAACGTTATACATATCCTGTTACCCGGTATTGTTTTGGAAAGGTCATGGCACAAATTATGGTATTAAAAATGCAGCTGCTTTTAATCAAATCTGATGACTTGGAATGCGCACTGCTTCTTTTTAATTGGAGCATAAATCTCGACAGCACCAAGCTTCTGCGGTTAACAATGCATAATAGAACGCAGATGACCAATCACACGTTGTGTTACTGGTTCAAAGTTTAGCAGATTTCCACATGGAAATTCTGAATGTGTTTATTATGAGTTATTTCTGGGAATCTGTCATTTCTGATGATGAAAAGTGCACAAGATTGCTGGCAAATTGACCAGTGCAATTTCCAGAAATACTGCATTCAGGTTTTGTGGAAATCGACAAAATGTATTTTCTCACTTTCCGTCATCCTTTCCCTTCCTTATTTTGAAGATGAAAATGGATTATATAAAGTATTGGTTCAAACCGCCAATGCACAATTTTTTAAATGCACACCTGTTTCAATTCTGTCTCTTTGTGCACTACATGGCATAGGGGATGCCATGATGGTTGTCCCCTGAATAGAGTGCGAAAGCAGGTTTAAAAAGCTCCAGGGAGTTCTTAAAATGTTTACCTCCACCATTCCTGTGCTGATATAAATTGGTGCTTAAACATGAGGTAATACCGCGCTAATTGCTGCCTGCAATACTCAAGTGAAACGCTGCATGCAGTAATTCTGCTAGGCGCAGATTCATGCGGTCGGTATTTGCAAATATTGCCTGATGCTACTGTTACCATCACATTCATAATGAGGTGTGATCAAATGAAGACATATTTGAGCCTGTGGCATGGCCCATTGCTTATTCCCCTGTATAGTGAATGGATTCAGGGAGCATTGATTTCTAATACGTCATCCTGGCAATTAATAGGTGAAGAGTGTAAACATCTGCATGCATTCTCCATTTCTGCAGGCTCCATCTTGTGTGGTTTGATGAGCTCCCCAGAAGTGCTCCTGTGCAATGCCAAGGACTGGACACCAACATCCAAGGTCGGCGGCGATGGAGTTTGCAAAGGCGTGAAATCTAACAAGGAGAAGAAGCAGTTCTCCTTCAGTCTGGGGGGGCAGGAGTTCACAGGAAGTAAGTCAACAACTTGAGCCACACTTCTTATGCAAGCCCCGGAAATGGAAATGTATGCTTATAATCTAGGGCCTGTGGTGGTAAAATAGAACAGCTTCCCATGATGATGAGGGGGTTGCCCTGCAGAGCGTGTTGATGTTGCTCTGCCCGTGGCCACATTTGCTGTTCCTTTGTCCCATGCTTGCTGAGGGCCTGTCTTTGTGATGTCATGGTGCCTTGCACAGAGTCATGAGCATGATCACAGGAGGTAAGATGTTTTCCTTACAGATGTGGAGCGGTAGAAACACATCTGTATGGATGTTGTGACTACTTTTTTTTACCACTGGATTAATGCATCACCTTCCGTTTAATTGGTTCTTGGCTAAACTGTCACATTGTGATCAGTTCCCCTACCCTTCCACTAAACATATCCCACTGTCCCACACATGTTGCTTGAGTGATGTTGGCTTAGTTCTATGCGAAAATATCCCCTGGGAAAAAGTTGCCAGGTAGGTGATTTAGTTCCCTGCACCCCTAAAAGCCTTCCCCCACATATTCCAGGACAGGTATTAATTACTGTTCTAACTCCAATCCTAGAATATTTCAGGAAAGTGCTTGATTTGCTGTGAGTGCAAATTTGGGGAAATGGTGCCCTCTGGTGACCTTTTCCCAGGCGACTTTATCACTGGATACCTGTTGGCTTGGATACCATCAGACTGATATGATCATTTATCCAGGTGTGAATGCCGCTCACTTCATAGGATATGCAGACAGGCTGGAATGTGGCACTCCATACCTGTGCTCATCAACACTACAGGCTTCCCACCTACCTCTTCCACACCCTACTTCACAGTGCACACCCATCCACTGTTAGATGCAGAGCTTTATGGCATGAGGTGTTAGATGAATGCCTGATTTGTATTTTGCACATACAATTACAAAGCAGAGCAAGACGCTTTCATGCTTCGCGTGCACCTCTTTCACTCACTGTTTGACATGTAACTATAAGCAGGCAGTTTTGTGTTGGAAGTGTTGTACAGTGTGTGTTGGTCCAGACTGCTGAAAGGACCTGCACGTGGTAGCTAGCAACGTGCACCATGCACCTTTGATCCGTAACATGTTAGTCCAATCCTGATGTCCTGAGACCATACTGAAAATCCTATTACTGATTGGGCCATGTGTGACTCATGTTGTCTGACTCCAGGAACGTTGACAGGTGGACATGGTCAGCAGAGTCACCTTCCATATAATAAGCGGCATTTCTCCATGCACATGCATGAGGAGTGGGTATTCATCAAGAAGTTGCTGGAAACCTGACCCAACATGTGAGGTCCATGAGTCTTCTGTAGTCACGATCAGTGTCCTTGCCAGCTGGTTCTCCTGGGGATGAATCTGCATTGGACCCACTGTACTCCCTTTGGTGACCCTCCTCTCTCTCTCTCTGTAACCTGGGGTACAAGTGGCCTACCCACCCTGCAAGTCTTTGACATTTTGTCACCTCTGTGGGCATGGACGGAAACTGCTGCAACTTTGCAGACAATCCTCTGCCAAAACTAATTTGTCGTGACTGTAGTGGGTTCCACACTTTGTGAACCAAATGTTGACCAGAAAGCAAACTTCTCTTTCCACCCTCCCCCTCTACTCCGGGGTCCCCGTATCTACTTTTGTGGCTCATCTTGTTCGGATGTCTGCTCTGCTGCTTGAATTGAGATGAATGGTACAGCTTAAAATGGCCGCCAAAGCGGATGGTATCGTTGTGTAGGCCAAAATTGATTTTTTTCAAAACATCCTTTCATGGAAGTGTGCTGGTGGTGACAGACTTGTGGTTTGTTCCAGCGGTAGCAGTATTTTCAATATTGCAGGAATTCCCTCAAGAACTGCATTAAGTGTCTTGTTATGAGTTGGGTGATATCCTCTGTGTAAAGTCCGGCGGAGACAAATAGCACCACACTTGATGTGTTCAGTATATGTGCATGCGTTCTTATCACAGGGCTCCTTCTGGAACATGTTATCTCCATGTGTTGCATTTGTTCTTCATTTCTAGTCTAGTTTTCAGCCCGCAGTCAGTGTGAGCATCTTTAATGCGGTTCACATTTCCCCTTTTCCTTTAGCTTGTAGGGAAATTCATTGTAATTCACTGTATTGAGCCCACCACCGCATTTTATATAACCAGCATGTGGAATACAACTTGGTGCCACCACAAAGCTTCTTGGCCACACTTGACCCTCCACCCCCTTCAATGGACAGAATGGAAGGAATTCTAGGCCAGCTAAATTTTTATCATTGAAGATAGGGAGGGGCTAGTAACAGGGTCGGCCTGGGCCATTAAATTGTCTCGGGCACCAATGAAAAAGTGGCCTAGAGTTGCAAATGGCTATTCATTCCTTTTGGCACACTGTTTGAATAGTAGCCAAGGTGAAATTTGTGTATAAAATGTTATGCAAATTGTGTATTTTAGAGGATATTTATTCAGCATCACTGGTCAAAACTATCAGCCGCATAGTGAAGTAACTCATCAAACTGGCCCACATTGGCCAAAAAGTGGCCCACCTTCACCACAGAAACTGGCCCACACCAACATTTTTCATATTTGGTTCAGCCCTGGGCCTATTTCCCTATCGGCCAGTCCCAAGCCAGTCTACTAGCCAAAAAGAAAATGATCAATTACTTCTGTATTGTAACATTATGTTCTTATTTAGTTATTTAATCTATTGAATCTAAAGGTCAACGTGTCATTAGATAGGTGCCTGAACTAAGTGCGAAAACGTTGGGTGAGAAGCATAGTGAGTACCAAGTTGCATAGGCTAACATCTCAATCTTTCCATAAACTTGCACAAGCTATGCTTGTGGAAGCAGGAGGAACATGGATGAATAGCTGAGTGTGTGATGTACAAATCCAAGTCTTATGATTTTGGTGCTGGTGTACTATAATTGTGAACACTTGGATAAAGGATCAAGCAAGCAAGCATGCTAAGCAGTAATGTGGTAGAAGATCACTTTTCATTGCCGGGCAATCCCAGTTGGTACGCTACGCTGCAACATGTTGTGTGGCAAATCTCTAGTAAAAAGGAAGTGTGCAAAATACTGCACGTGGAAGCAATTGTGGTTATTCCAACAGAAGAATAGGTCATTGCAAATAACCATTTGCAAGTTATAACATTAAATGCAGTGCATGTGAAAGTGCCAAATATCCAAGAAGAAACATGGAGCATGGGGGATGCTTTGACCAGTCTAATGATGAGTTGAAAGAGGTGCAGGCACTTGCTGAGGTTTAGGCAGGCAAAAGGGATGGTCCAGAGTGCATGTGTGTGCCCCTCATAGCTAGCTCAGATTCTTCTTATTCAGATCCAGGTGTGTGGCTCAGTGGACTAATGCATCCGCTACTGGGACCTGTGTTAAACTTCATGATCACAGGTTCGAATCCTGGCAGAAACTTTCGCTTTACAAATACACCTGTTATTTTATGTTAAAGTAGCATTTACTATGCGGGACGATTTATGCCAAGGAGGTGTGCCTCGTTAGCATATACCTTTTGATGCCACACCTGAAAGGGCATTTGAGCCATTGCCTGTCATAGTAGGGGCCTTTTAAGAAGTACGGTTGGATTTTAAAGGGCATTTGTCCATAGACAACCTATGTGTGGCTAGAGAAAGGATAGCGTGGCAGACAAATAGCTGTATCCCAACAGGAGGGACTAAATATTGGCAGCCAGGAACCGGAACTCTCCGATTGATAAGATTAGTAAATTCTTATTTGAAGGAAACTGTTGGCAGAGGTTTTTCTTGATTAAAAATTCACAAACCTAAGGGATATGCAAACAAAACAGTAAAATGTAATTTCTTGCCGAAGGCACATACAAGAAGGATAGTCCCTCTTATGTAAGGAGGATGTAATTAACTATTTACTTTAGCTAAATGTGTGATCATTTAAACTGTGGATGCTAATGTCAAGCTTTCTCCAATTTTGATTGCCAAAGTTTATTTCTGCTTTGATCTACATCATGTATGAAACAGTATCTGAGTGGAGCAGGTGCCCCTGGCCTTTTATTAGCCAAACTCTCAACGGTATGAATGCAGCTAAGATTGTTTCCAGTTTTAAGAATAAATGATTGGCATGACACGCTGTGCCTGAAAATATGGGTAATTCTGAAATAGAATTATAAGTCATAAGTGAAAATAATGCAACATGTATTCATATAATGTGATTCATTTAATGTCTTCAAAGGAGGAGGATGTTACCCATATTTTCAGGCAGTGCGCGTCATGCCAATCATGTATTCTTAAAACTGTATTACTTTGTAAGTGCTTATGGGTGCACTCACCCTTTGATTTTGGCGATGCAGCCGGCCACAATTTAAGCATTAGTGATCATAGCGCACTCTCTTCGGGACCTATTGCTATACTTTCTTACTTACTAAGATTGTTTCCACGCTTGATATCTTTGTTGTTGTGGGGAGTCAGAAGGACACAGACTCTCAGAGGACATGATATACTCTTGTTTATTAAAGTAAAAGGCCTAACTTTCCCTATGTCTAGGGGTGGTCCCTGCCTATATTACTAACAAAGGTGGTGCCCAAAACTACCCTAACGGACCCTACCACTAAAAGAAAACTAACTTTGGCCAGGAGAATGACTCCCTTTTCCTGAGGGTACTACTATACAATTCGCAAATAGTCTTGTGACTTCTTGCATTAATCTCTTTAATTCCCTAAGAGGGATGTTCCCTTTTGTCTCTCTCTTAGTTGGTTTATACTTTTGGTCATAGACCTGCGTGTGTCCTTCTGATTGAATATAATTACCATGGGTCACTCTAGTTTGTAGCTGGTGTATGTCTGTAGGCTCAGAGTACTGTCTTTCTCTCTCCTTAATACTAGCTTGTTCTTGTGCAGGATAGCACTTTGTTTTCCCCCTTTCCCAGGGTATTTTGTCCCACTGGTTCTGTCTCTTATTATTCATTTCTCATAAATGTTCTCTCTTGGTTCGCAATATTAACTCATGTCTTCTACTGTGACATGTTGTCTGTGTATTATACAGATTTCTTTTTTTTTTAACTCTTTATTTCTTATTTTGCAAGACCACACCCAAACACAATATTAACACTAAACAGGTCATTGGATCGTTAACACTTCCAAGTCATAAAACAGTTTCAGAACAAGCAAATACAAGAGACAACTCATCCATAATTCAAGACCTAACTTAGTCTATAACACACACATATGACAAAAACATCACAAGACAGTAGACAGGACAATTACAATTATCACCCTACCCTCCCAAGACCCTCATGCCGTATTGCTGCAATACTATTCCATAGTGCAATTTCATATCACCCATAGATTTCATTAAAAGATCTCCACATTTCATCACATACTGCTTCTTTGTGTTGGTTACAAAACATAGTTTTCTCATAATTAGAAAGAACCTGTACATCCAAGAGCCATCCTTCAACCGTCGGTTTCTTCTTTGTTTTCCACACTTTTAGTATCTGCTTGGTAGCCACCAGCAAGGCTTTAATAATCCAATATGAACTTGCCCCGTTGTTAATACATCCAACTTTCCATGATTGTAAAATCACAGTTAAAGGGTCACGTGGAAATGAGATATTCCAAATTGTATCAACCCTATCTAGAACTTACCTCCAATAGTCCCCACCCTCTTACAACTCCATAACATATGTAACAGACTGCCTTTCCCTCTCCCACAACCCCAAAAGCAGTCACTATCAGACATTCCCAAAGCACACATACGGTCAGGTGTCCAATAGACTCTACCGAGTATTCTCTGATGAATGTAACATAAATGCAGGTCTGTTTTAGCTCTAACTGGGACTCTCCATAGTTTATCCCAGTCTTCCACTGGCAAATCACTATCCAGCTCCTCTGACCAGGCTAGTCTCAATTTCTCCCATGAGGTCAGCCACCTTTCCTCCAAAGGCATAAGTTTCAGAAAATTGGACACTTTATGAGACACAGAGCAAATTAATTTATAAATCTCTGGTCTCTGCATAAGCGGCGTATCCAACATCTGCCGCCTTTCGGAAATCAAAGCTTCTAAAGCCCTATATCTTCCCAGCTCCCTTTCACTCAACCCAAACTTCTCCACCATGTGCTCAAAGGGTACCACTCCTTCATTACTCCAAACATCACCAATCAATAATATGCCCCTATTAATACAGCTTCTCCAACACAAAATTTTATTACTGATCTCTAATCCTGGATTATGCCAAAGTGATGCCTCTTCATACATGAACAGCCATTGCCCATTACTCACTATCAATGCAGTTAATGCATCTTTAGTGACAGCCACAGTCACTAAATTCGACTCCCGCCTAGGTAGCCTTCCCAGAGAGTAAATACTCTTAGCATCATATGGTTCCAGTTTTTGCTTTTCTAATTGCACCCACCACGGCATCTGATTTCACTCTTCATTTGTATAGAAAACCAGCTTTTTCAATAAAAACCTTTCACAATAGTTCTGAAGTATAGGATAACCAAACCCACCATCCTGAACACTTTGGACCATAATATACTGTGGAAATCTAGCCCTTTTTCCCATACCCTAAAGAAACTCCTGAAAAACGTTATCTATACGTCCAAGGACTCTTTTTGTAAATCACAATGGCAGGGAATGAATGACATATAAGACCTTTGGTAACAGTACCATAAATGGTCAAGGTAACACGTCCCCATTTCCAAACATCTCTCTGAAGGACTTCTATGATTCTATCCACATTATACGCTGCAATTTTCTTGATATCTATAACAATGTAGTCAACTAAATATTTCACACACACTCTTTCCCATTTACAATTCCAACCCCGCAAACTACCAAAAACTCATAGAGTCTTTCACAGGAAATACCACTGTCTTTTCCCAATTGATCCGGTAACCGGATAACCTCCCAACTTCTTCAATCATGCTCTTTAAAAGGCAACCTCCTTCCTCAGGATTTTTTAAAACAACCAAAACATCATCAGCATAAGCCAAAACTTTAACCTCCTCACCTCCCACACGTAAACCCTAATCCCCCCATTCTGCCGAATATAAATTAACAATGGCTCCAGCACCAAATTATAAAGCAGAGGAGATAAAGGACAATCTTGCCTTGTGTCTCTATGTAATTGGAAGGACGCTGAAAATACCTCATTCACCCAAACCCTAGCCGTTATGTCTGATTGCAGTGCCCCTATTCCGTTAATAAATAGAGGTCCAAATCCCAGCTTCGACAATTTATAGTTCAGCAATGTCCAGTTCACCCTGTCAAATGCTTTCTCAGCATCTAAAAAACCAATAAAATATCTTTAACCTTGGATTCCGGTAGGCTCAACATATCCAGAAGTGTTCTAATGTTGTCATAACCATACCATAGCTTCATAAACCCTGTCTGGGCCCTATCAATTAGTTCTCCCATATATTTGTCCAGTCTAACCGCTAGAATCTTGGTAAAAATCTTCATGTCCACATTAACCAATGAGATAAGGTGATAATTGCAACATCTAGTTGCATCCTTTCCTAATTTTGGGATCACTGTGATGATAGCCTCCTTCATTGAGGGACATAGAGATCCCTCCATTAAAAAATGATTATGGAGAGTACACAATTCTGGTGCCAATTGCGCATCAAACCTCTGATAGAATTTGACTGACAATCTGTCCATACCTGGCGACTTCCCTACTTTCAACACACTAATTGCCATTAGAACTTCCGGGATGGTAATTGTAGCATCAATGGAATTCCTACCCCTTTCTGACAAGGAAGAAACATCAATTTTCCCAAAATAATTATCCAATTCATGTCCTTGCGGGGTAAGATTTTCAGCATACAGATCAACATAAAAGGAGAGAAAACATTCACCTATCTCTCCCCTCTTAACAGCAAATGCACCTGACCCACCAGCAATCCTATGGACATATGACCTTTCTGAGAGACTTCTCAATCTGCTTGCTAATAGTTTAACACCGCAGTCTCCTTCTTCCCAATATCTCTGTTTCATACAATACATACCCTTCTCCATATGCAAGTTCAACTCACATTTCAATGCCTCCTTCACTCTAATTAGCTCAATTCTGTCTTCATGATCCTTAGGTAAAGCATATCACTGTTGTAATGCACCCAATTCAAGCTCACGCTCTTTCAGCCTTGCTTCTCCTACCGCCCTTACCCTTGCGGTCCAGTTCCTCAATTCCCCCCCTAATAGAAGCCTTAAAAAAATCCCACACCACCAACCTGTCTGCTGAACCATTATTTTCCATAAAATAATTTGTTATAAAGGTCCTAGAAGCCTCTAGAGCATTTTCATCCTTCAGTATGTACGGCTTCAGCCTCCACCTATAGACGCCTTGCCTGTCCTTGTTAATCTTTAACTTAATCTCCACCATCGAGTGATCAGAAAGATTATGTTCCCCTATCTTTGCCTCCATCACCATTTCAACCAATTTATCAGACACTAAAATATAGTCCAGCCTGGAATAGGAATCATGCACCGGTGAGTAAAATGAAAATTCCTTATAGCATTTGCATTTCCAATCATCAAATTACCCTATAATCTTGTTTAATAATGTAGTATTGCAATGTAATAGAACAATATTTATCACAATTATCCCCCAAAAGACAAACAAAAGACGCCACAAAAACACAAAACAATTGCATTGGTTGAACAAAATCCTACTCAACTCAGATTTTATCAAAAACCTATTATATACAAAGCGATAACTATGCCCAACTATGCCCCCAGAATCCTGTGCCCATCATCTCTCTTAAATAGCTCTTCCTCTTCTCCTTATCAAAACCATCCACACTCCCACACGGATCCACAGTAAGTTTCCACAGCCATATAATCCCATCAGGCTAATTCATATCTAATTTATATCTAATTTATATCTTATAGCAAATTCATCCCCCAATTCAAGAAGGTAATGTAATGGAGTTCCTCAACCTGACCCCTAAATAACAGCCTTACAAATCATAACCATTCCTATTTACACATCCTGAAGTGTCCAAAGTCGTGTTAAATTATATCTTCCCACAATCAGAAGGAGTACCTAAGACCCCATTAGCACTTCTTCCCCTAAATGCATACAGTATTACACCTTCTCATCAGAGTCCCCCAACTCTGTCATAAATAAATAAATAATTAAAATAAATCCACTCTGAGGTACCCGTCACTAAATATTCACACAATGTACACTTGTTCACCACAATAAAACCCTCCCCAACAATGCAATTAGTAACAAAAGGCCCTTCCAATAAAATTGTCACCCCATAACTACTACCAAAAGAGTTGAACACCCAAAATATCCATCCTAACCCACCAGCCTATGCCTGCATCTCTTATGAACCCTATGGAGTTTACAAACACTTGATTATGAGTACACCTCTTTCAGAACTACATCTACCCAATATACATAAAACATCAACACCGATCACATAAAAGAGTCACACCGAACGCACTACAGCTCAGATGGCATCCTATATAACTAACCTCCCTCCTCTAACAACTTAGTTAATGACAACTGTCAGCGGTTATGAGCCTGAGCGAACGTTATTCACTCACGCAATAGTTAGTGATAATAGCACATACACCAACCATATGAATTAGCTTCATTTCCCGGCCTAACATAAGATCGAATAGAAAACCTACATTAAAAACAATAGAAAATTAACAGCATTTTACAGCAGAACTTTGGCAGCCACAAAGAACACTGCAGGAAAGCAGCATTATGTTACCAGTTCCAGCTTCCGAAAACTGAAATGTGCACTTCTGGCATGCCTCAGTGTGCCACAATGCACTCCACCTCCACCTTCACCATCAATAGCTAGGAGAGAAGGGCTCTAGACAACCTTTAGTTTGCGTTGAAGATGTCAATGAAAAAGTTCCAAAATCAACAAACCACAAGGAAGAAGGCGTCATTCATAACTCAAACACTTGAAATTGTCACCTCTAAATGATTGCGCAGCCCTGAGCAAATGGTAAATGTCCTATTCAAATTGAGTGTGTAACTGGACAACAGATACGGTGAAACAAAGAGTCAAAAGCAAGTAGATTCTTCAGTCACAATTTCAAGTGTTTGTATCTATTAGCAGTTTATGAGTTGACTGCTGGTCCCTCTTTCGTGCAGCAACCCAATCTTATTTGGTTTGTAAGGGTCTCATTGACTTTAGTTTGTCTTCTCAAATTTAGTTCTAACCCAGCGCCTCACCACACCGGCACACCTCGATTTTGTCATTCATAACTCCCTTTCCCAGTTCTTATGCCTGAGAGAACGTTTCCTTCCTCTTTAAGAATAAACAGGCTTCTCAACAAACGCAGTAAAATCTATCAGATGCTGCCATTCAAGCCGTCCATTGTATAGGCTGGTTCTTACAGCACACCGGGGCCCTTCATCAGCAAATACCCTTTTGTGAGGCAAGACCACTAAGTGATAGTATGTCATGTTGGTACTACAATCTGTGAGAAGTCAGCCACGGAGTACCCCGTACCAGTTGCGATGATACCTCCGCAGAACAGACTGAATCAAAATTGTGTACAGATTAGGTGCTCAAAGACGCACTTTCCTTTCGTTTCTGGTCCTGCTCATCTAATAACTGAATGCGATATCCGAGATGCCTTACCTTCCCCGGTCGTCACTCCTGACTTCCTCGCGGCACCACGGGGTAGCTTATTGGACTCCCAGCCACCTGATCACCTACATTCAATGCCCAGCCGCCAGGAGGAACCCCCACCGGCATATGGGGAGATCCGAACGCAAGGGTAGGATGCATGTTAACTTGAGCGTAGCCAATGTAAGACGCGAAGCACGTTCTCCCGCTGGAGGTCCTTTCCTCACTCTTCCGAAGCCTCCTTCATTAAAAAAATATCAAGTTTGTTAGGAGAAACAGTGAAACAAAAAACGTAGTAAAAAAAAACATGGAAACTCAGTGTGAAACATATTTATATCAACCAAATCAATCCAAACAGACCACATTTCATATTTTCTTCTTTGACTGTCCCGACCTTTGGGAAGATAAGGCAGCTTCCATAGGCTCAACATTCAAGTCAGTTAAAAAAGCCTCTGCACTCTTATGATCAGTAAATGAGTGTAATTGTTCTTCCACTACAACACATAAGATTGCAAGATTTGACATGTAATACTTGAGTTTCTTGAGTCTTGTTTTTTCCTTTGCCACTACAAAACACTTCCTTATCTCCATGACATCCCTGCTCAGATCAGCAAACACCATGATTTTACTTCCTCCCCATGACAAGTCACCAATTTCAATAAACTTTCTAAGTATTTCTCAGGTTGGAAATCATAAAAATGTAACAATGAAATGCTTGGGACGCTGGCCAAGGATGGTTTTTGGCCCAGTGATCTATGTGGCCTTTCAATTTCCAGTGAGATTTTGGGATCCAGATGAAGCATGGAAATGAGTGCTTTTTCCAAGAAAGAAATGGGGATCCCTCTCTAAACATTTTCTGGAAAACCAGCTACCCGTATATTGTTCCCCCTTGAGAAGTTTTCCTTCTCTGACAATTTGAGCGACAACTTTTCATTTTTAATCTCCAATTGCCCCACCTGATGTGCAAGTTTCAAAGTCTTATCATCCATAGTAGAGAGATGATCTTCAACAGCTACCATTTTAGTGGTGAGGTCCAGACACCTTTCATCTGCATTTATCAATTTCGCCTTCATATCAGCAATATCCATTGTCACTTTTGTGAGCAGGTCTAGCAGTGTGTCATCCCTCTTCTCATCCTCTCCTTTTTGTCTTTTAGCAGGCTGAGCAGTTTCAGTAGAAATGGGGTCCTCAGCCATCATTAGGAAAAAGAGTTCAACAGCAAGCACAGGAGCTCAGAAGTTAGGCTGCCATCACTGGAGCTGACAGTTCCGGAATCCATACGGATTTTTTCTTGTTGTACAATTTTTGTATCTGTTTAGTTTTAAACCTCACTCTATTTCATGTTGTCCACTGTGGTGAGTTGACTGTACAACATGTTGATGCTCTACTAGAATCTCCCTACACCTCCCATTTGCCCAGTTACTTTCTTTCATGGCGGGGAACGCTGTTGGAAGGTTTCAGTCCCGGGGTCTATCCTTCCTGCTGTGTATCATGGACACCGTCTCCTCTCTGATGTGTGCTTCTTTAATCTCTCTCCTTGCCATGCTGCCATGGTTGACTGCACTCATGGACACCCAGTTTTCCTGGGTTGTTGGGGATCTCGGTTGGTGTTCTTTGAAGTGACAGGCCAACACAGAATCATGTCTACGGTCTTGCCACCATCTCTGCTTGAGCTCTTGCCCTGTCAGTTTCTTGTGCCCTGGAATTGCTGTGCCTTTGGCATCCCGAAAAGCAGCTGTAAGCAAGTTTGGAACTCACAGGTTTCTTGCTCACCTCTCCCGGCCTGTGTAGTGCAGCTTGGGGTCTCCCACAGCCTGCAACTACGATCCTCTCTCTCGTATCCTGCTTCTCTCACTTCACTCTTTGGAATCAGGTTCTTTAACATACTCCATCTTAATTTAAAGGGATACAACCTTTTCTCCCAAGATAAGGATATCCTTTAGGAGTTTCTTCATCCCAGTCTTGATAATTCATTTGTTCCTGTGTTTTAGTACAACCCATGTAAGCTATAGTAGGACCAGCCTGAGGAAGTACCTCATGGGAACGGGAGCCTGTGTGACCTTATTGGGAGTCTCTCCTGGTGAGGTTCCACTTGCCGCTACCCCTAGGTAGGGTATTACTGAGTGGGCTCACCTCACAGGAAGGGACTCCCCCTTTGGGGAGAAGGGATGAATTCCCTTGATTAGTCACACCACCTACCATTAAACCCTGATGCATGAGTCCAAACACCATTCATTTCACCCTCAGGTGCCTTCCAGCATGGAAACATGCCTTTCAGTTTGGCCTCAGCAGTGTATCAAATATTCCTGCAGAGGATTCTTCAGGGAATGATTGGAAGTAATTGCAGAATTGAAGCTGGAAAGGTGGACTACATAGGACACACCTCCTTGAAGATGAAGTCTGCCCTACGGAAGGTATTCTTGAAGCTGCGATGAAGTCAGCCTAAATAAAAAAGATCTGAACTGTTAACCAGGCCACCCTCAGTTCTACAGTAACTTTGTAAAAGGGTACTTGGATCTCCCACAATCGTTAAGGTCCCTCGTGAAGAAACATTCTTGGGTTGTCTGGTCTGAGGAATGTTCTAAACTCTATCAAGAAGTTAAAGGCAACATATGGACTCACCGCCATGAGTAGTTTATATATAGGAGTGTTCTTTATCATTACAGGAAATGTGATAGGGCTTTGAGTGCAGTGTCGGCACAAAGTTACATGGATATTGAGGACTTTATGGGCCTGATTCATGGAATGTTTTCCTATGGGATTGCCCCATTAGAAAACACTTCCATGAATCATGCTCTATATGTTTTACGTAAAGACCAATGTTGGAAACAAAAAAATAATACTGTGGTATGGAGGTAGAACATTTAGCTTGCTGTAGGGAAGATTTGTCTGTGAAAAGAAATGTACCTAACAAAGAGATGATACTTTAGGTGGAGGTTCTACCCATTACTGAAATATCTAAGACTGGTTCTATTATGATTAGGCTAGGCCTGAAGCCGGCAGACCTAAAACTGCAAGAGCACATTTTAAGGTATAATATCTTCTGGCTAAAAGCAACTGCGTGGTTGATTACTTTACAAGATGTGTCTGGAAGAATATGCTGTATAAAGCATATTGTCTGAGGAGATCTGCTTGTCATTGGAGGACAGATGCAGTTATACTCTTAATGTATACAAAGAGCTTTCTGGCATTTGGGTGGCCAAGGGTGGGCCGATTTATCAGGATACTGACAAGATAATGAAAAGATACTGACAAAAGTCTACTGGAAAGTTTAGAGTGAAGTGTCAGTGTTTGAAGGTGGGCTATATCAGGCACATGAGGTGAGGGCTGGTAAGGATGATATCCTGGCATTTCATGCACTAAAGCAACATTTAGGATCGACTAGTCAATGCCGAGTATGAGCACTGACATTTAGAGTGTCACTGGGAACCTTTGGCCAAGTCCCAACAGTGGAAAGAACTAGACCTCCTAGGCTGTATCACTTATATTTTTAACTGTTTCACAAAGTCAGTGGCCCAGTTTAGGGGGTAATGTTCTCTGACCATACATTGTGCTAAGAGGGCATACATGTTTGCTTTTCTCATTGTTTCTTTCTAGAAATAGACATGGTCATGGTAGTAATTAATGTTTTCACTCAGAATGCAGTTTGATTTTTGGAGATTGTATTTAATGAGAAGTTGGCATTCCCAAAGACATTTAAAGGAATAATAGCCATCAAATGATTGTCCCTGCTAGAACGAGTTATGGGAAGTACATGGTTTTCTGTTGGAAATTCAATTCATCGTACCATCCTTCATGCAATGGCCTTGTAGAAACAACAAACAGGGTTGTTGCAGTCAGTGTGTATTCGAGAACAATTTACATTGGAAGAAGACTCTCATAGAGGCTTTGCAAAGCCTTAGAAGCCCCTGAATAGCTTAACTGATTGCACCCCCTTCCCATTGATGATAGGTTAGCAACACCAAGTTACACCCAGCTCAGTATAACAAAGTGGCACTCAGTGAAGGGGATATTAATTTCACGAGGGAGGGAGAGACCGAGTGCAGACCAAAGAATAGTCCGTTTTTTACAAAGGCAATGAAATCTGTCACAAAATAATTGTCAAAGCAAGAGATTGGAACATCTTGCACCGAACCACGGAACATTAACCAAGCTTCGATACAGATTGATTATTCAGCCCACCATCAAGAACGGACACTGATCCAACGCTTCAGGCCAGAAACCCCTAAGAAGGACTATTAACCACTTGCCCCCCGCCTTGACAAAGACTTCGGTCGAAACACGTGTTGGCTCCCTTCTTACATGCACCTAGCATCTGATGCTAGGTCAATTGGTTATACAATTGTAAGAACAGTAAACCTTCACATATGAAAACGAATGAAGAGTTACATACTTATTCTAACTAGCTAGAAGCAAGAAACCAATGGTTACAACCAATCTCCAGGGCATCTACTCAACAAGATTTGCCTACCCACCCATTCCTAAAACCATTGGGAACCTTGGAGTTTTGGTTCCCAGACAAACCATGTTATAGGCTGCAGGACATAGCGGACCAACAACTCAACCAATAGATAGCGCAGGGGTCCCCTTTTCCTACAAACTCCAGCCAACTGTATCTGGATTAACATTACATTTGTTGGAAGCAGGATAAAAAGCAACCTAAATTATTAATGTTTGTCAGAATTCGGAAATATTTTGACAAATGTGAGATTGGTAGAAATGTAGGTTATGGAGCACAGGCCATCTTTCTAAATGGGATGTAGTACAGGAAAAGAGAGCTATTCAAAGAAGAAGTAATCCCAATGACAGAAGTGCTATCAGCCCCCCTGGAGGTTCAGGGCGCCCCATCATACCGTGGGGCCTCTGGGGCAGTGCCACGACAGTCACAAGGTGGGGCTGTCATGCAAAGCAGTCTGAAAAATGTTGTCTGGAGGGCGCCTTGGGCAATGCCATAGGATACATTCACAGTTTTCGTGCCATCACTCCTCAGTTTCAGAAAAAAAAGTCACACTGAGCGGGAGAGGTATGCAGAGATGTGAATCCTGAGATTGCTGTCCATAGAAACCCTAGCTACATTTCCATGATGACACCCACTGAGGCCAAAACATGTCTGGGGTTCTTTGTGGTTTTGTGCAGAATGGTTGTGGCCTCACAGTTTAGGTAGTACAGCCTCTCTTGTGGTGAGACCAAGTCTGATGTGTATTTTGCTTTTTCCCTTCTGTACTGGCATTGCTGGAATACCACATGATAGTATGGACAGTTGCCCAGAACAATGCCAGTGGTTATGATTCAGTCCAAACTTTCCAGCCCTCACTCTTTAGTTCTGCAAAATCTAAAGCAATCTCTGATGAAGGGAACCGCTCTGCATGACAGCACTGATCAGCCCTGCTTACAGGGATGGCGCAGACCATTGCTCCTTTTGAAGGGATCCTACTGCTCATAGGTACTGATTTCTTCCAGCCTGTCTCAGTTGGGCCCCCCATAACATACTGCTCAGTTTACATCCCTTCATGTTTGAGATGCCCTCACTACCACACACATCCTCTCCGAAAGCACTCGGCTACATACCGTCTGTCTTCTCGAAACCTAATAGTATATCATCTTGTCTAGATAGTGTTTTAGCCTGGATTTCTTCCCACTTCTAACTAGTAATAGGTGTTGTTTTTAGAAAATGTAATGATCCTCAGTTTAAGGACCGACTTTCGAACCTGTGATTGTAGGTTGCACACGAATCACTGTCGCAAGTGCTTAACACGCTGAACTATCTCACTGGTTTGATTATGGGAAAGTAACTGGGCCATGCAACAAGAGTAATCACCCGCAATCGTTAATGCCCATATATCAAAACGTTTATCTTGAAACCCTTTATAGTGAAAGCTATTTATTTTGGGGGGTGCTCCCCCTAGCCTCCGTTTCCCACCCCTAAAACATTCTGACCGTTTCCCCAAAAAATGTAACCCTTTACCCCACCCAAAATATATTCTATGTAAAGGTTTTCAAGATAAAATATTAGATATATGGCGAATAGATATGCAAGATTCAATATAAACACTGTATACCACATAGACCATGCCTAAATGTATCTGTAGCTACGACTGATACAAGAATAAACAGATACAAGTTGCCTACATCTCAAGGAGACTGAAACCCGTCGGAATGACAAGCAATTCCTCTTTTGAGAGGGGGAAGCGGCTTACGGGGAAGCCACAGTAAGGTACAAACCAGTACAATAAATACATATCTAAACATAGAGGACTAAGAAAGTGGCCACATCTATGTTCCCATTCAGATCCTGGAAAATATGGGTCCTCTTCAGATATTGGGCTGTCCACCTCTGCCCCCACCGATAGATCCTTGCTTCCGTATTAATCCATTCATTAAGTCGTGAGAAATATAACTGAGACATTGGGCAAGAAAAGGTACATTATTGAAGGGGGCACAAGATCGCCGAAAGGAGGTATCTATATAGATGATATAACAAATTAACTAAAAAAGGTATTAAGTTGGCCAAAAGAAGGCCCCCAGCACCATCTAATACATTCACTTTGATGACTGTCAAAGGTTATGTAAGACCACTTTTCTACATATCTTGGGAGACAACACATGCTGTTTTGAGGTCTGAGATATGCAGAGCCATCTGCTTTACTTGGAATTAAATTATAAAATGTGTCATGTGTCATTTTCTTACCTGATCACGGCATGCCTAATGCCAATCGTGTAAAGCCACAGAGATGGGCCAACTTGCTATGACTTGCAAACTACAATAAAAAGCATAAGCAGGGGGCGAACAGAAGAATGTGAACAGCTGGAAAAATGCCCCCGCCCTTCAAGAGTCAGCATCTGCACGGACGCCCTATCAAGACGGCGTGCCCTGAAGACGTTGACGCCGGTTATGATCCGCATTGAAGCTTTTACGGCGTGAAAACATTGCAAGGCTTGCTTTATAATTCATAGAAACCATTTCAGAATGATCAAACACTTCATAATAAACTACCTCAGGCGGGATTGCCTTTTTTTTTATTTGAGTTTCAAGCCCAAGCCGCATGACAAGCGTGCACCTCGAACACATGCATCAATGTACTTCATCAGTATTATCTGCAGCGTCACATGTAGTCATTATGATGTTTTAAAACACACTGATGCAGCACATGTAGAGGAAAAAACAAGTGAAGAAGATATTGACCCTATTATGCAATGTTTCTATAAGACTTTCCTTCAGGGGCTGCCCTCTCTAAAAACATCTTCACACAGAAGAACGTCCACCAGACCCCTATGGAGTGACAGGTGTTTCAGAAATTGTGCTCACATGTTCCCTTTATAAACCGGCACAACTCAGTACTTTTGATTCATGTGCACAAACACTTTAATGTTCGAATAAGAAGAGATGTTTTCCTCGCATCTTACTTCTGAAGCATTCTGAAGGGGTATATATAGTTCATGATTACAAACACTTTAATGTTAGCATAAGTGTTGTTCAAATGATCACTATGTACACTGTGCATTATGTAGTTTGTCATTCAAACAAACAACCATTTCATCACAGATATATTTGTTAAACATATGGATATATGGTAATTCTGATGTTCCCAACATGCACTTTGCTTATATGCAAAACAGCCAACAACCCCCATTGCTGCAATGCATCCTTTTTCCTTTTCCCTTTTCCCATAGGGGTATTTCAAAATAGTTCAGTAAGACATGCATTATCTTGACTACAAAATGTAATGACCGTGCTAGTTGGAAATTAGCATTGGAACATTATGAAAAGAGACAGTTTGTTATGTTAGTAGAATCAAATATTTTTGGTTCTTTGATCGGTTTTTGGATAGTTTCTTTTGCCAAGAATACACAATATTTTGTCCTAAAAAATGGTCTTGCTTCTTGGAAAAAGTACACTCATTGCATTCATTCATTTTGTGTGCAGGCCACTGATTGGTGGGTAGCGCTTCTGAGACTTTACTCTTGTTGCATTATGTACAAACACTAATAATTAACAAGGTCTGTCAGAACACCTGCACTCCACTCAGAGTCTACCTCAAGCCAGACAACAGGTCCTCAATATCCTCGGGAGGATAGCTCAGGGTCGAAGCAAGACGACACGGAGCAACACAGGTTCCCTCCCTAGATCCCTGCTTAGCAACCTCTGGGTATTAAGCGCGTTATAAATAACATATCATATCATGGTAATTGCTGCTGGACATGTAATGACAATGTGTGTTTCTAAATATCTGACTGATCCCCTTGAGCGATGCCTCTATCGCTGCGCTATCCAGTGTTGTTTCATCCTTGTTCACAAGTTGAAACCCTGGTAGACCATGAATGTCTCGTGCCATGTGTTAAGGAATTGGCAATACTAGAATAAGTACATTGAAGCAGCACAGTGTTCCTGGAGTCCTTCCAAAGTAAAATGTTAGCTTGACAACAGGGAAAGTTGGACCAAGGATGTACTGGGTCAGGGGTCTGAAAAAAACCTGACCGTCCAGATAGAGGAATTGGAACAAAATAATAATTATGTAATTATTGACTGTGTGGAAGTTAATCTTCCTTAAACCATCTAAGATTATATACATCAAAATAATCCTCAATTCTAACTATATGTCAATGGGCTTCATTACGAGCTTGCCGGTCCGGATACAACGGTACCGGTTAGCATGCCGGTACCGTTGTCTCTGGACCGGCAAACTCCGAGTTGTGCTCGCGGGTGCCTTTCATTCCGCCAGGTCTGACCTGGCAGAATGAAAGGCACCCGCGAGCACAGCATGACTGATGCACTGCCACCGTTTATAACGGGTGCCGGTGCATCCAACCTCCCCATTCCCATTGAGCCCTATGTGGCTCAAATGGGGATGGGGAAGAATGTTTTCCGGCGCCCAGGAATGGTCAAATACCGGGTCCGGCAAGGCCGTAATGACCCGGTAATTGCCCATTTCTGAGCGCCGGAAAAAAATGAATACCGGCGGCAGCCGTGCCTGTATTACAGGCACGGCTACCACCAGCCTCATAATGGGGCCCAATGTCTGTCCGGTGTGTCCGGTTCTCAGTAGCTTTAGGGGATTCTTAGGAACCAAGGAATATAGGCAATCACTATTACTGTGCAAACCCCCCTCTTCCTGACTGTAGTCGCACAGGAAAAGGAAAGTTGACACCGTGTCGATGCGTTTTAATGGTTGCGCCCCTTCTTACTGGCACTTCGAAAACCCGACTCAGGAGAGGTGACAAAGGAATTCGTTAAAGATTTCAAATAGTGTTGGTCTGGGTGCTTGTGAAGGTAACAAGCAACATGACTTAAAGCAAGTACCTTGTCCCCTGATTTGTCAGGCTTGGACCCCCCAAAGTGCCCACCTCTGTTGTTTCACAGACTGAAATGATACCATACTAGTCACTTGTCTCACTGCAGGTTGCCTTAGATCAATACTCTAGGTAATCTCCACTCGCCACTCACTCCAGGTGAAAGCAACGTATATGGCTCAGACACAACAAAAGTTACTTTGCCCAAAACAAGTAAGTTTCCGTGCACGCATACGCAACAAACATTACGATGCCTCAAAACATGCAAGGCTACTTGCGCACAAGAATGAGGTATCAATATAATACAGACATGTGGTCTCGAGTCCCTCCCGGATGTTGGACGGGATATCTCGGTACCTGAAACCCGGGTCGTGACTCGCGGGTATAGCAGACCTGACCTGGCGTCCTACCAGTTTGCGAGATGCAGCCGCTGTTCATTATTCTCAGCTTTATCTGAACTGGAATGGAAGCAGAACTGTACGTTCTCATGTACAACGACGGCCATCTTGTGGGAGCAGTAGAAGTGTCACCACAGAATGGAACAGACTAACTGGCGGCCATCTTTAGGGAAATAAATTGAACGTCAAAAGGCATTATGCACACATAGTCTACAGTATCGATAGGGAATCAAGGGTGTTTCACTGCGCCTTGTTACTGCCGCATCTACATGGGATGACAAACCCTGCCTGGCAGCAAAGGAGCTGTGCGAGGACGGAACCTAAGAGTGTGCTTTAACAAGTAAAATCCAGCATGTGTGCTGCATCTTTTTCTTACCTTTTCTTAACTACTGCTATAATCACCCTTTTCTTCCTTCATACCAAACTCCAAACAAGGCTAATAAGAAATGCGAGGGCACGAACAGCAAGATGCAACTTCTCTCTGCTTCTGAACCCTTCTGAACCCTATTAAAAAATGATTGTATGGTGTTGACACCTAGGTGGTGTGGCGGTGTGGAGTGGTAGAGTGCCGCGGAGGTTAGGAGATATGAGTGTGTGGAGTGGATTTGTGGGTGGTGGAGTGGTGGTGTGGTATGTTGGGGTGCTATGGAGCTGTGAATTGGATCAGAGTGGTGTGGAGTGGTTTGGGGTTATGGTGTCATGTGATGGCGTGGAGTGAAGTGGGGTGGTGGTGTTGTGTAGAATGGAGGTGTGGAGTGGTGGTGTGGTTGGTGAGGTGAGATAATATACAGTAAAACACATGGAAAAAAGCAGAGTGGTGGTACTCAGGAGAGGGGAGATGGTCCACAAATTGAGCAGGCCCTGCTTCACACCACAGTTCTCCTGGGGAAGTGTTGTGGAACCTTTAAAACGTGTTGAGTGATGTGGAGGTGCTAACTTCTGGGGAGTGCTGTTGTGGTGCGGTGATGCAGTGGTAGTGTAGAGTAGAGTGGTGGTGTGGAATTTTGGAGCCTGGTGGTGCACTGGTGTAGATTGGAGGTGTATAGTGTTGGTGTGGTGGTTGTATAGAATGATGATGGTGGTGATGTGCAGGGGTGTGTGTTGTAGAGTGGTCGTGGGCATGGCTTTGTGGTGGTGTGACGGTGGTGTGGAGTGGTGTTGAGTTGAGATGTGTGAAAGTGTGGGTGTGGGATGGTGTGGCTTTCTGATGGTGGTGTGGTGGTTGTGTGGAGTGGGGATGTGTAGTGTTGTTATGGAGTGGTGGAGTGTTGGTGTAGTGTGGTGTACGGGAGTTGTGGTGTGGAATGTGGTTTAGGGTTAGAGTTGAGAAAGCTGACATGGAGACAACTGAAATAAAAGGAGAGCGGACATGTGTCTCTGCTAGCACTGGCCCACTCTATATCATGCCTAGAGTGAGGGGGTGTGGCTTGACAGTTCGTTGGGAGTTGGGGGAAAGAACACAAAAATGTGGGCCCTGCTCCACACCACGATGCTGGTGAGAGGGTGGGTCAGGAACCTGAAAAAATGTAGCAACCCATGATTTTGTTGGAGATGCTTTTACACCACATCGCATAACTGCTGGGGAGGGGGGGTTTGGGGTGAGGGACATTTTGGAGTGCCCAACCTGTACCAGCGCTGGAGGTAAAATCACTGTGCAAGCCCCTCCTTCCATAACCGTCTAGGAACACAGCTTCATGTTTCAAAGCTCATGATTGTGAGAAGTTAAATTCAGCAAGCCCTAATTGGATTACACAGTGCAACATAACAAGAAGTAGTATTTTATGCACTAGCATTTCATGCCACAGCATTGCCAGCTGCCATGCCAATAAGGTATTCTGCTTCTTAAAAAAATCCACCTTTCTCTCTTCCGTGTGGCAATGGTCTCAGATATTTTTTGGAAGCTGCCTCTGCAAAATGCGCCAAAACCAAAAATTAAGTGACTACATGTCATATACACATCCCAAACAAGAATTTGAACTGCAGTCAAACAGGTGGTTAGGAATGTGGGCTTTAACCGGTGAACTCATCCAGCTTTCCAAGCAGCAGGTTCCCCCGGCTGCCATCTTCCACCACCCACCCTTTTCTTTTTTTACATTCCCACTCCCCCTTACCTAATTTCGGCAGCGGCGAGAGCCGCCGCTGCTCCTTCTTCTCTGCTCCCGACGTCTGCCTTTGAAAGTCAAGAGGGGCTCCGTACGGTGCTCCACCTTCCCTTTCTATGGTGGCCTTCTTTGAACAGTCTTTTTGTTCCGTGAATGGGACGCTGTGAGGTTGGGACGGGTGCTAATGGCTAACGGCGTTAAGCACCTGTTCCAAGGGTTGGAATGGGTAGAAACATCCCGGTGCTCTAGTTATAGGCCTGAGAGAACTCAGCTGCTGAGCCATTACCACCAATTCCAGCACTTGAAATGGTTGCTCAATGCCACATTCTGCTGTACTCAGGCCATACGTTCGTAGATGACCACCCGTTCCAGAACTGTAACTGGAAAGGGAAATTGGAGAATGGACAGAAATTCAGAATAATGGTGGAATCCAAAGACAGTTTCTTCAGTGGGGGGCACACAATTGATTTTTCAAACCTGTGGCATCTCTCTTCTTAATACATGTCATGTAATCACTGTATGCCACTTATGTAACCATTGCTTTCAAGATATGCGCCCGGTAGCCTCCGGGCCTGGTTTGCGCTATACAAATAAAACAAATACAAATACAAATAAATACTTCTTAATTATAGTGAGTGGATTCACACTTAAAACTCAGTTTCAACATTTACATACACTTGGGGTGACGCTCACTGGGATAAGGAATAGCTACTAGTTTATATTATACTTACATACATGCATATTTGACTAAGTTCAGAAAAATATGTTTCCTGTATGATTCAAAATAACCCTTAAAACGTCATGAGTAAAAGCACAGAAGACTACTCTTCCAACAACATATCATCAGCCACTGGTAAGTTATCCTCACCCCCAACTTATCCACACACTCTCCCTTACTCTACTGTACCTCACACTTGCTCATACAGGCCTTTGTTCCTCACCTCAAAGGCTGCCACTATAGAAAACCTCCTTCAAACATAAATACATTTCATGAACAGGGGTTGTTTCATGACTACAATGCCCACTACTTCATGGCAGTATTTTAGCCACCAGTGTTAAATACATTGCCAATTCAAATTGTGATTAACCAAAAGTACGGTTTTCGACTCTGGAAACGTATAACTCCCTAATGTGTCAGTATGTTTGTCGTCAAGATGCAATTTAATTAACCTTCGTATGTTTTGATCGTAATAGCTCTTTCTCATGACTATGATAAATGCATAGCACTGTATTTGTGCTTTGGTTGAGACTAGTCAGTCTCCTCTGTCTCTGTAAATGTATACTTTTTAAAATGGGGGAATTCCTTTCCCATGCCCATACCAAAACGCTTATTTCAAACCCTCCTATGCCTTCCTGAAATGCTGTGAACCCTATTGGTTCTGAACAGAATGCATGTATGTTTGTTTCAATCTTTTTATGTGTACCTGTATTTGTATTGTATTGCTTGTCTAGTGCTTTCCCCATAAAACAGCCAGTAACAATAATTACAATGATAAGGAGCTAGAAGGAAGAGAAAGAAAGGCATTGGTATTTGAGAATAAAATAAAGCCAAAGATGACTAACATCAAATCAAGAGAGGTAAATGGTTCCGGCATCAGGGAGTTTAAAGAGAGAATGTGTGAAAGCGAGACCGAGCTCAAGGAGGGATAGAAACCATATGAAGGACATGTAATTGAGATCAAAGAGAACAAGCAAGCCTGTAAAGTGAAATAAGGCAGGACAGCTATGGGGGAGCAAGGCAATGGCTACTGCACCATCCGCATTTCCGGCATCTTTCTGCTTTTGAATCTTCTTCAAATCCTTACAGGACTCAACATTGATTGCACTACATCCTTTGCCAGCATCCCTTGGCTGGATTATGAAACCATCCTTTTAAGGGCACACATATATTGGCCATTACCAATGATCTCAGAAACACCAGAGTAAGGAGGCAATCTATATATAAATAAGGTATAAAACTTACCTTCAACACGATTGTCTAATGAGGACACAATTCTTTTGAAAATATGAGAGTGGGAGACACTTCAAATTTCTTTTTCACCTCCTGAAGAACCGCCTACAACCAGGGCGGGAAAACACGTGCCGAGGTACAGACATTGCTGCTCAACAGAGAAACAGACACTGCTGCAAAATAGCAATGTATTTTTTGGAATACTACAAGATTCATTCATCTACAAGACTGAAAGTTTCAGACACCTTAACCTATTGGAATCTTAAAGAACCAACAGTGAAGCAAACTGCAACTTATTTTTGTGTTTTATTTCTTTGACCTAAGTATACAATTTAACAAAAACACTTTTTTGCAAGCAGATACATGTTTACTAATAAAAGATATATTGACAATGTATTGGCTACATCGAGCCATTTCATTGGTACAAGCACAACTTAGGGCTTGCAATTTCCTTTTTCAGTTATTCAAGGCCCTGACCAGTCACAGGACAAAGCCCCAGTTAGCAGCTAACTAGGATACAACAGACACTTTGACTGTATAGCGCCAGTGCTGCTTTTGACTGGTCAAATCTGTGATTTATACCTAAAGGGAGCAAGACTATGAATACATTTAAAAACAATGCATAGAAAGTGAATAAGTAAACAAGAATCATACAATAGTCAATAGAGGGGAGCAAGAGAAGCAGAGATATGACATCATTCTGAGTTTGTCAGCTCGGAAATAAGTGTGCTTTTAGCAACTTACTGGTACCCTTTCTGGACCGTCAAACTACAACTCTGCCTGCCAGGGCTGTCGCACCTGGCATCTCTGAACTGCCGGGTACATCGGCCGCCGTAGGTAGAGTTGTCATGGAAGCACCGGCACCATTAGCAATTGTGCCAGTGCTTCTGTGTCCCCATTCCCAAGGAGTCCAATGGGACTCCACGGGAATGAGGACTTACAAAATCCGGCGCCTGACTTCCCGCTCAACCGGGCAGTCAGAATCCAGATTCTGTGTTACGTGTCCGGTAACAACCTGCTGGAGTTGGAATGAGACCTATGGAATCTCTATGAGAAAGACAAAAAACAAGACAAATGGCAAAATTATAAATAGAGTGAAGAGGAGCCAACTGTACCAAATACAAAAGCAGAACAGTATTCAAATCGAGGGAAAGAAATGTAGACACAAAAAGCTAAGTAGGATGAACTGACGGAACAGTCTAGGCTTTGCATACATCATCTAAAGGGAAACAACAGGATTGAGCACAATTAAAAATATGAGAAGAGAAAAAAAGAAAAGGACCAAAAATAACACCACGATTACGAGCAGAGGCAGAAAGAGGAAGTTGGGCTGGAGGGAATGCGACAAAAGGAAAGGGGAACAGGAGGTGCAGTGGAAGCCACAGGAGAAAATAGAACCTCGGTTTCGAAGGCATGTAGCCAGTAAGCAGCCATCCAGGAAGAGTGGCGTGAAGAGAGCCAGAAAAGGCAGACGATTTGGGAATCGTTCACAAAGATGTGAGAGTAACGGTTAACCAAAGCGAAAATAGAAGAAAGGGGAATGGAATAAAGTGAGAAAATAAAGGGGCTGACGACAGGGTCTAGAGGAACCCTGCACTGGAGAGGAAAATCAGGACAAAGGTGGCTGAACAAGACTATAGCAATAAGAGTGAAACCATTGAAGCAGAACCCTAAGGAAGTAAGAGCAGAAGGAAGACTAGTGTGATCAACACTGCCAAAAGCAGCCGATAGATCAAGTTAGACACGAATTGAAGAGTGCTTAGAGTGCCATGCAGAAATGTAGGTACCAGCAGCATAAAGCAAATCCGTTTCATTGAAGTGAAAGGGGTGAAATACAGATTGGTGAAGAGGTTAAAGAGAGTGTTGATCAAGAGAAGCAGAACGTAGAAAGGGCCAACAGTGTGTTTGGAGATCGGTGAACAATGTATTGCATGGCAATTTGCGATGCATCACTTAATCAGGAATCGTAGATGTACACGTAATGTATCAAATTGAGAATGAACCACTTGACTCTTATGTCATTTACAAAGGCTAGCTGCTCGATGAGTGTTTGATGGATGTCCCCGAATCGTGACACATTCTCTGCTCCTATCATTGGTTAGCAACAAGTATATGATCAGCTGGTGATGGGGAAATAAGATGTGTTGCAAATCTCATGCAGACCTTATATTTATTTCCCGGGCACCATCTTTAAAAGTCTTAATGCAGATTGTCGTGGTGTGCTGTATATGCAATAGGACTTACTAAGCAGACACTGAACTGGAAATGGTACTCTGAAACTCATGCACAATTTAAAAATGTATGAGCAAAGTTGCCCGGAACCCCCATTGATGCCACATATCCTTTTACCTTGTGGGCAGTGAGTGATCCGTTTGGTGATGTCTTTCAAGATTATGTTCACCCAAGCTCAGCCAGGAGGGTAATAGACGTTGATTATAAGTATGCTTGCCTTAAGGTGGTGTACCTGTGTCCACCCACGGGTCTTCCGCGTGCCCCACGCTTGGCGTGTTTATAAAGGATATTATATCCGTCAATATGAAAATCCTCCTCTGCCCATGCTTCCTGCAGCACGAAGATGTCCCAGGACCTAATCTGGGCGTTACCCCCAGGGTGTTTTAGGAAGGAGTCAATACCTTGTGTGTTCCAAATGATCCAACGCATGTCCTTTTCCCTTTTCCTTGTCTTATAGGGGTATTTCGAAAGGCTGCAAAATATATTGACAGTGAAATGAACATTGTAACATTTTGAAAAGAGTCATTTTACAAAGTTGGTACAATCAAATAATTTCATTTTTTTATATAGCTTCTGTCCTCCAAGTGATTCCAGCTCAAAGTAATCCTGGTCTCCTCGGCAGTTTCTTACCCATGGGATGAACTAATGGGAGGAACTGCTGCCATCTTCCCCCTACCCTCTGTCACCCTATTTTTCCCTCCCTTTCTCCCCTACTTAGCTTTTTACCATGGCGGCTCCTTCCCCTCGCCTCCCGCCGGCCATCATGGAAAGGAAAGAGGGGCTCCGTGTGGAGCCCCACCTTTCCTTTTCTATGGTGTCCGTCTTGGAAAAGGATTTACCTTCCTACTACGGGATGCCGCGCACGTCCCTTTGTAGGAAGGAACATCCTTTTTTTTAGCATCCCAGGTCACTGCTTTGGCAACCCAGGTGCTAATAGCGTTCATCCCCCATTCCAGGGGCTGGAACGGGGATAACGGCCCAGATCTCACGTTATCAGCCCTCGATTCGCTCGGATCGATAACTAGGGCTGCCGGGTTGTTATCCCCCATTCCAGCCCCTGGAATGGGGGATGAACACCATATAAAAAAAAATTTAAAAACCTGGCTGTGCTGCTTCGTACGCAGCAGCATCCGTGGAGAGTCAGGCAGGGTTGCCATGGAAATGGAAGGCTCGGTTCCACTTGGAGCCCCTCTTCCATCTCCATGGTTTCATCAGGAAGCCACGCGGCCCGGGCGGAGTAGCCTTGCAGAGGAAGGTAAGGAGATTTAGGGGAGGTGAGGGGGTCTGGATTAAGGTGCTGAACACAGTTTAAACACATTATGGCCAGTCCTTAATTGTGAAATATTTTGAGGAGCCAAACAATAAAGCAGTGCGCAGCAGTGGACAGGTGTTTGCATGGATAGTGAATCACGTGCTGTGTAATGAACATTTTAAGTGGGATGCTGAGGGGACAGTGGGTCTAATGTACAAGGCTGATATTCCAGGCTTCCTATTGGTTGAAATCCATAATTTACATGAGTGATGTCATTCCTGTGACTAATGAACAATAATTGCAGGTATGTCAACATCCTTCTCAACTATGACTTTTCAAACCACTGATTTGTATGCAATAAACATAGCCAAACATAATGCATAGATACACACCACATATTCTGTGATGTGTACGTTGTTTAAGTCGGCATTTATGTGCTACCTTTAATGATAGTACACAGAATGGCAACATGTATGCTGTGAACATCGAATATAACTACTAGGAAGATCCTGATCTTTTGCCACCCAAATGTAAGGCTCGTGGTTACGTAGAATAGCAGGAACATGCATTGTTGCTTTAGTGTATACGCTGGCATGGGGACCCTCATGGTTCAGGGATGCCGCAGCTGGTTGCTGCACTGCAAATGTTGTAGGACCCCCTGGCCAGTGTAACATTTACCAATATAGGTGAACAATATCAGTGGTGCAGGCCAAGTCCCCCTCAAACAGGCTGTATGGGCCATCGTCACTGGCTCGTGCACATATTGCAAGTTGTCAGGCTCCGCAGAAATGTGGGGAACCAAGCTGACGGAGGGAAATTAGAGACACACCCACCATAGAAAAATCGATCCAACACAAATGTTAGGCTGATTATATATCTTGCCGCTTTTACATGCTTAGAACTAGAGTTCTTTACCTCACCATGGCGTAATCGATGAACGACTTTAAATAAAATACCCAAAATGCTGTACTATGTAGCCAGTAAAGAAATACTAAATAAAGTGGGACAGCTCCTTCTGACCACCAGTAAAGATTATTGGTATTTAGAGCGAAGTAGCATGATCATCATACAACATGGGCAGAACACCCTATAATATACATAGTACCAATGACAGGACATTCAATCAACACACTCAGGCCCAGGATCAATAAATACCCAGTAAATATTCAATGGGCCAATAGCTGTATTTCTCTTCTTCAACCAGCCTCCATTTTGTGATTGGCGTTACTCGGAGCTACCTGGCCTTATATTCGTAAGTCAACCTAGCGGTATAAAAAATAAAAAATAAAATAAAATTACAAAAAATAATACCCAATTCCTTACTCTAGCTACTTGTAAACTTTGTGTCTGATTCACAGAAGCGTTTTATAATGGCGCACTCCCATTTTTAAACGGTCTGTGAATCAGGCCCTTAGTCTCTAATTCAGTGCACCTCGTGTGATGCTGGCTGTTACTTAATTACCAAATCTATGACTTTCTAGTGTTTACAGCCTGTTTCCGTGCAGTAGTAGACTAAACCTAGCATTGACAGTAGTAACTGAAGTGTGTCATTACTGACGGCACCCGTGACGCCATGTCCTTTCATTTTGCAGCTTATGCACTGTTGTCTAAAAGTATTAAGTCGGTGGAGTACAGCACGCAACTAACGCCAGAAACCAAAGAGGAAATCCAGAGGACCTTCTCCGTGTTTCAGTCGGTCTATCTGTGGAAGGGTGAGTTTTCTGTAGGGGAGGGCTGTATTATATATGACTCATGTGTAGATAAACATAGGGGCACAGGGGTGGACTGGCCTGTAGGGAGCTCTGGAGATTTCCGGTAGGCCTCTGCACCCTGTGACTCTTTCGTGTGGTATTTTATTTCCAAATGTTTTCATAGGAAAAAGGTTGGGCTGGCTGAAAATGTGTAACATGGGGAAACTTCAAAAATTATTTCCAGGGCCTCTTTTGGCTCCCAGTCCAGTATTGGTTCCACAACCTACCACAGAGTAGTGTTTACTCATCCTTTTTTCATAGACCAGCATAAAAGCATTGCAGTTAACTGGTTAAATCCTATTTGCCACTGTGCTGCTTGTAAACAGTTTGGAAACCTATTGTGGATACGCATTACAGTACGGTGTAAACACGTGTGGCTTTTTAAATATGACATGTTTAAAATACCATCTGATTATGAGTTGGGATTGGAAGCGATATTTATCGCGTCGGAGGAGTAGGAACTACAGCATGGGTTAGTAGCCCATATGTATCCCATGTCGTACATTCTGTGTACCCCACGCAGCACATAACGCTTGTGACCACCAACTCCTAGGTACAGAAAAGTGGTATGTAAGATACTACCAGTCAGAAGCTCAAAATATGTCATGGCACGAGGGCAAGCGCACCTCGTCATTTGCGACTAAGAGGTTGTGCTCTATTCTCAATTGTCATGCGAACGCGTACATTTTCCAACCACCTCTGAACATTTGCACCAGTAAAGGGGCACTGCCCCCACTTAAAAGCAGGCTGTTCTCTAAAAGGCTATGGATTACAACACCCATATCGGTAGAGCAGGCAGAATTCCAAAATATCACCCGTTTCCCTGGTACCACACAACTTATAATGAGGTCCAGCGTGTGAAATGACTCGGGGTTCCCAAGTGTTTCAGACAACACATTCATGATGTCTTAAAGTCCTGCACTACACCCAATGTACACAGCGCGTCATATTTCGTTTGCTGCCTCTTACATAGGTATGTTATAGGCAGGCAGCCCTCTACGCACTTCAATATGGGTACGGATGTAACTTTAAAACAAGCAGTGTTTGGAAGTCAGCCTGTTTTCAACATCTGCCTGATTTCAAGACTTGTGGTCTTTGCAGTGTGCGATGTGGCATTCCAGGCGAGTACTGCATGCTATACATGTTGCATGGCTAGGAGTTTGCTTTCCACACTGGAATTCCCCCACCTTTAATCATGGAAAAAACCAGCACTGAAATAATGTGCGTCATCTGCAGACTCGTTTGTAGTACCCAGGGGAGTTGCTAGGTCTGGAAAAGATCTGGGGCTACGCTGATGTCGGAACTGTTGGGACTGGGGGCTAGCTATCCTTTTGGCTGCATCTCCTGAGATTCTATCCGGGGCTACAACCAAAAGATCAGGGGCTATAGCCCCCTTAGCCCCCCCTAGCAACGCCCCTGGTAGTACCTTACGCTGCACAGACTTGCTTATATTTAACCAATAATCCCTGAAATTGAGGCATTTATGCCTTGCAATTGCCAAGGGCCCAAGCACCATTTCCAGCCTGTAATGTCCCAAATCAAAGGGGTTACAGCAGTTAGTGCCCTGGAAAACCATTTTGTTTATTTGTGAAACGGTGCGGCGGCCATTTCATAGGCTTAAAAAAGACACAGAAAAATGGACGTGATGGAAAAAGCAGAAGTGAGCTAGTCTGAGTCCCCTTTCCCTTTCCATGGTGGGTCTTACAGAAGGAGGAAGAGAGGGGCTGGCAGAGTTCAGCAGGGCAGTTGTGAGAGGCAGAAGGATATATGTGTAGGGGGAGATGAGATGGGGAGTGGATAAGGTGGCTGGTGGCCGGTGCCTGGACCCCCGGGAGGCAAGATGGGTCAACACTCTCAGTGCAAACATTATGTCCATCTGTCCATCCATCATGTTTGCTTGAAACCCAGAGCTCCCCACCCACAAATACTTCCTAATCTTTACACTTGTACAATCACCTAAAATCACGAAGCCTGCGGCATCCTTCATAAAGTCCCCCTGTAAGTGACTCCGATCAAGCAATCCCACTAAGTCAATACCTTGTCTGGGATGCCCAAGGGAAGCCCTTATTTATGTATTTTTATGGCAAGTTATAATCTGGATGATGAACCCTTGTATAACACCCCTCTCTCAGAATCCCCCCGACCCCGCTGAGCCAAGAAGTAGGTTTGTTTTGCAAATTTAAAAGGTTTGTTTGAAAAATTAAACAATGTATATATCACACTTTTATAATAAATTAATAATTGATATCACACTTATGAATATAATGCTGATCAACAATGGGTAATCTGACACTGGCACACCTCTTTACAATCAACGAGGAGTTGGTATAGGATGGATAAGGCAGCGAAAATACTTTTATGGTTTCAAGGGAAAAGCAATGAGGAATGAAATGCAGTACAGAAATAACTTGATATGTTTTTAGCAAAAGATAATATAATCACTTTTTCTCTGGCAATTCACCCCCCCACTATGCAATGTAAGAAATGGAAGGAGGAGCCCACAGTTCTCAGGAATGCAATCAAATACAATACGAAATTCAGTTCCCCCCCAGCAAGCTTAGAGGAAAACAGGTAGAAGTTTGAAACACAGGCAAATTACTTTAATGTGGTTTGCAAGGAAGTGAAAAGGTGCTAAAATTGCTTTTAATTCCCTCTAGAGGTTCAGGGTAGGTGATGGCTACTTTATATTAGTTCAGGCTCACTTTAGCAATGCTCTATGAGCAACTAGCAGGTTAAACGAATTTTAGCAAAGGAAAGCAAGGAGCTGCTGACTTTTTTTACTGGAGAAGAAATCAGGCCAAATCGCAAATCGCGGTAAAATTTGCGAGTGTGTGAATCGTGATTACGGCAGAAGTATGAGTAGCAAGTTGGTTTAGGTTCGTTGGAAAGCCAGAATCTTAGCTTTTAAATGAAAGTTAAACCACGTTCCTAGGACAAACGGTTCCAGAGATACGGACGATTTAGTAAAGGTAGTTTTTCGGATTTAAAGTAAAACTCAAAATGACAGGTGACAGTTTGCAGCTTTAGAATGACAGATGACAGCTCGCAGCTTTAGAATGACAGATGACAGGATTACTAGGAGGCAGTTCTACTTAAGATAAAATAGTTTGGATTAGATTATTTTAACTAAGAGATTGGGTTCTACACAGTTCTGGCGGATACTCACTCCTAATTTTGAAATGAATGGGCCTCGTCACGGATCTGGACAACTGGACTAGACTTCGGTTGGTTCTGCTCACAGCGTCTCGGTCAGCTCTGCTCTGCTGGTCTGGCTTCTCTGGATACAGCACGGCTCCTGGTTCTGGATGTTTCTGTCACAGGGTTCTAGGCCAGAATCAAACAGCTCAGCCCGGCTATTTGAAGAGTTCAGTTGCAAAAGATTTTGAGGCCTGCTGACAAATACTTTTGCTTGCAGTGGGCCTTCTTGGTTCAAAGTTCTGTAGTCTCTGTTTAGCTTGGAAGTCTAAGTGTTGGATCTCTGGATGTGAAGTCGTCGGTCAGCACGCTCTGCAGCAAATGGAATTGAATGTCTCTACCTGGGTTTCAATGTTCCTTTTATGTGTTTTGAAAGTGGGTGTGTGCGTAGCATCACTAAGCCTGCCCCTTTCTTGATTTGATAGGTCAATAGATTCTTTGGTCCCTGATTTGGGAAGGCATAGTGTGTCAGAGTGATGTCATTTTTATGGCCTCCAGAAAGAACACTCCCCTGTCATCTTTACACACAAAATATATTTCTGATCCAAATACATATTTCCCAGATACACAGTTGTTTGACATCACATACACACATCATATATCACTTAAGATAGTCCCTGTTCCGACTCTGGCGTTTCTAGGAGCTTGGGTTAAGAAATGGCAACTTATTTTCGATTTTAGTGGGTTTTGCAACATTGGTTTTTCATCAAAAATTATACAAAGGTACACCCCCCTTCTCCAAATATCCCAGTAACTTTCCAGGTCTCTAGCTTAAATACAGTCTCTACAATATTCATAATTAGCGGGGTTTTGCCCCAGAACATCACACAAATTGGAGTTTGGTCTTGAATTGTGGGCACAGTTTTCATTTTAAGGATCCCCAAATTTCACATTTCTGTCATCTGGTTACAAAGAGTTATCAGTGTTTTAATGAAACATATATTTGCCTTCAATTCAACTCCCCAAAGTGTTTGGGTCCGCCTCCAGAAGCTTGGGTGGGTCAGGAAACACATATCTCTCCTTCCTGGCAGAGGGCTGTTGACAGGAAACACTCAAAATTAACATACCCCTTTCAACTGAAAGGGGCTATTGTCTCTCTCCTCCAGGCTGAAGGGGAAACCCCCTCCCTCTCATTCAGAAGGGCCATTTGATATCCTGCCTCCTGTTGTGAGTCTCTGGGGTGTTTAGAGTTCTCAGCCTCTTGGCCTCTGGGAACCGCAGGTGGCTAAGATTTTCAATTAACCAACAGACTTTGAAGTCCCTGCCCCTCTTGCAACTCCTAAATACAGTTTCCCTGTCAGAGTTTAGACCGCTAGCGCTGGTTTGTGGACAAAGCTGGTACTGCACCCATTTTTGGGATCTGTCTTGAATTACTGCATTTCAATAGAGTGGTCTTTTGCTTGATAGAATAGGACCCTTGCTTAACATTGTTTTGATGGCATCCTTACAGTAGAGTCGTGATGTGGAACCCCCCACAAGAAGGTTGTATCTTTGGAGTGGTCTTGTGCCAACTGCGCAGTTCTCCTGGATTCTGGCGTGAATGTGCTCATCCCCACATCCACCCAGTCTATTGATTTAGTTTGTTCTGGGATAGAATAATGGGCGGCGACAGCTCATCCCCACATCTACCCAGTCTATTGATTCAACATGGGTCAAAACCCTTGACACCCCCTAAATTAGACATCCAAAACACTAGGTTTGTCAACTTTGGCGTTTCTGCACTAGCCCCTATCCTTACTCGGCTCATCAGTGGTTTTTGTGAACCGTCATTGCCCATGCCACTTTCAAACATGCTCCAATACTCACACTACTGGACCAAATAAATGCTCACCTATTGAGCAGGTCCAGGTATAGATCCATATTAGGCCTCCCTGCCCTTACAAAGGACAGGAAAGAGTGGTCATTGCACAATTCTCCTCATGCCTCAAATCAAATGGCCTAGTGAGTTCCAATCAGACCTCAGACCCTGCTAGGGGACAGAAGCTCTCCTCCTGAACATCCCAGAAGAAATTCTGACCACATGTGACTTGGAACATATATATGCACTTCTACTCTTAGATTTCTCTGCTTTGGACATTGTCAGACACTGGCCTTTGCCAAATACATTGTGATTGGAAGAAGTGCTTTATCATTGTGAACATCAAGTTAAGTTGGTTTATTTCATGTCTACAACTTCCAGCATCATCAGAGACACAATACAGGGACTGGCGCTTTCACTGATCCTCTGCAACCTCTAAGTAAGTCCAAAAGATCACATTGTGGAAGCTTGTACCATTGGCTGCCATACGTATGTAGACGATACCCTGGTTTGTCTTAAAGTATGTGAGTGATTCCAGCATTCCTTCGGAAGTGGTTTGAGGGTGTGAATCCAGATGCTAGCTTTCACACACAAATTCAAACAAGATTGCTTGATAGTTGTGTTCATGCCTGCACGTTTACTAGTTTGCTTCTCCTGTCTGTGTCCATAATAATAATGGTGTGCTAGGCGGAATTGGTATTAGGATTTCCCTTTTCCATTGCAGACTGTGGTAGAAAGGTAGTGGTCCATGTTGTTTTGATGTGGCAGAAAGTCTGAACCATGTTCATTTCTGAATACAAGGAATTTGGATCCACTGCACGTGATTGAAGGCTGTTAACCTGCTCAGAGGTTGAGCTGTTCCAGGTGTTCCACCCTAAAACTTGCCAGGCCCACTGTCACTTCCCCCACACCTTTTACCAGCAATCTATCCTTTACACTTTATCCTTTGCTGCCCCTTATGGTGATCATGTCACCTTCACTAGTCTCTATTTTTCAATAGAAGGTTTACATTTCCCCTTCAATTAATAGAAATAAAAATTATCTAAAAAAACATGACGAGTGAAATATATGGTGACCTTAAAATACATGACAGCCTGCAATACCCATATAAAAGTCTATAAATCATGTTCTTATTACAGGCTAATTGTGACATCACTGCTGACCGGTAATAAGAAAATGACATCACTACTGCTCTGTAATCAGTTATTACAGTTCTGTTGTAACGTCACAATGCCTGCTGCTTGAGCCTGTAAAGCGGGTCAGTTCCAGCTGCCACTACAGCACTTGCAGAGCCACGTGAGCACCTGGAGACTGCCCTTGGGTGGTAGTGGTGCACCTATAAATCAACATAACAAGACTTAATTAGAGCCATGAAAAAGCTTTTCAAATTCATTTCCTGTGCAATTGCTTTCTGTGACACTTTACCGACACCAACCTATAAAGAGCTGTTTGTGGTATTAAGTTTATTTTGTGCCCTGCAGGAGTTTAGCCGTTAACCCCCTACCGCCAGCCTCGTAATGAGGCCCGGTAACTTCTAGCCTTGTAATCAATGCAGAGGTAGGTAATAAAATGTCTTAAATTAGTAGGACGAGGGTTTTACTAACTATGTTTGCATGGCTCCTGCCAAAAATCCCCGCTTAGTGCATTCCACATATCTTTTTTTCTGTCACAGTTTTTCAATATTTCTTCCCTGATTAAAGTTTTATTTTTCAACATCAGAGGGAAAATAGGTAATGTAACTTCATCTGGGAAAGCAAAGCCAATTTCTTCCAGGTGCACAATTTCTGCTTGTTTGAGGTCACAATAAAGTGCATTTTTCAGGTTGTTACTATCATTATTCTCAAAGAAATTAAGTAACTGCACATCTTAATATAAAACTTATCCACAAGCATGATGACGATGATAACAATGTCACCCTAAATTTGCATCTTAAAGATTCAACCGGTACCGATTTCAGTACTCTCAGTATAGCATGCAATAGTTTTCCCTCCATGCGGTCTAACCAAGAGACCTTAGATAAATGCAAAGTCTCAATTCCATACAGAATACTGGGTATGATGCCAGTCTTAGAGATCTCTAGTAACCCATCCAAGTTGTGTTCACCCTTCTTAATTGTACATTGTCTGATAACCATCCATCTATTAGTGACTTTCTGCATGACAAAATTGCCCAGTAAAGTGAGATTAGAGTGCGATTTAAAAGGGATACCCAGATATATATATATTTATATATATGACGTTACATCGTTCAATACCAAGACCACAATCTTAGTCTTTGCTGGATTGATTTTCATATTATTCTTACTAGCAATTTTACTCAACGCATCTATGGATCCTTGTAGTCCAACAGGTGTAAGGTCCAATAAGCTGGTATCGTCGGCATACAACAACAAAGGAACCATTACATCTCCGATGCGAGGGGGGAAGGTACGACAAGCTCTAATCTCCTTATACATATCAGCCACATAAAGGTTAAACAACAGTGCAATAAAACGCACCGCTGCTTTAAACCTTGGTTGACATTAATGTGCCTGGATAACGTGCCTTGTGAATCAAGTCAGACAGTGCCTGGTGACTGTGCTGTTAGCATACAGCAATTTGACGTAATGAAGTACATTTGAATCAATACCCCAAAGCAAGCGTTTCTCCCACAACATAGAGCGGGATACTATGTTGAATGTGCAGATTCCCTCAACATAAAAGTGATAGAGCTTCCTTCACTGATGCCGAGTAATGTCTGCCATCACATATTGAATGGTCCAGATGTTCTGGAAGGTATAAAAGCCACTTCTAAAGCCTGATTGAACATGTTGTAACAGGCCATGCTGTTCTACCCATTGATTAAGCTTGCCTAGTAAGAGCATAGCAAACATTCTGCAGGTTGAATCTGTCATTGCCAGGAGTCTGTATTTCTCCTGGGCGGGTCTAGAACCCTTTATAAACACTGGGATAATAATGGATGCGGAATGATACCAGTTATCATGATTCTGGTGAAAATCCGAGACAATAACTGCGCCCAGAAGTGTGGATTACTCTTAATCACTACTTCTGCGAGGCCATCCGGTCCCGGGCCCAAGATCCTTTAAGTTTCCCTATCGCCAACAGAATATCGGTTTCATCAAACCCCTCTATGTTTGACCTGCCTTGAAAAATCGGCAGCTCCAAGTCATTGCAGTTGAGGGGGTTCAAATAGGTGTCATTGATATATTCAAGCCAAACCTCTTCCCCCATGGCATTGAACTCTATTGGTAAAATTAATACTAAGCATTTTCTATAGCAATACGAACCTTTTCTGCTATCGTTGGACTTACGCAATGCAAAGAGAAAACTCCAATCAGCCTTATTCACTTGGTGCTTTTGATTTTGAAGCCAATTTTTGTATTGTGTGCGGAGAGAGGTCATAGATCTCCTTTTTTCATTTAATGAATGCTGCTGGGATCTCTCTATGTTACGAATTTCTCTCTTGCAAGATTTTCTTTCTATTGGCGATATGTACATCATAGAGGCCCAGATTCTTATCCTTCTTAGTGAATGAAAAAGACCCCCGGGTGCATTAAGGATATTGTAGACCTGGCCATGCTAGGGATGTCACAGCCATAGTGCTGCATAAGTATAGTAGTTCAGCACTTATCAATAGATAACATTGCATTAAATCTCTCAACAGTGCATGCTGACCAAATCAGTCTAATACCCTGCGAGTTAACAGAGACCTTAACAAGAGTGTTACACAGCTTTTTCTCTTGCTTATGTAGAGACCAGGCACGTGTGGCATGGCCGCTAAGCTCGGTAAAACTAGTTATTATAGGAGTTGACAAGTTCCAAACCTGAGGGCTCACAAAACCATAATATAATATTGAAAAGACCTCTCCATTCGTCCAAGTGTTAACATCACCTTTGTTTCCTCTAGTCCCCATTTCGAGTAATCTCAAGTCTGTAGGACGTAGACACTCACAGCAGAAAAAATACAACCCGCTAGGGTGAAATGCCCCACACACCGCTTGCGGGGATAGCAAGTTTTGTTTCCACACAAAAATGGAAAGCGCCAACAAAGAACTCTGCTGCCGTGGAACGTTCTGCCAAAATGTGTACGAGCTGCACATTAAAGGGTACATAGCGTCATCAATGACATCATTACATACAGTGGAGACCCGCGTCGCTGGTTAGTTAGACCCTATACATGGGCTGTCTGCTCCATAGGGGATGCCAGACCATTGGTCCGAGCCACGTCTGTCCATCTTCTTCCACCTGGGTGATGCTGTATTGGTCATCGGTCACAGGCGAGGTAATTGGCGATTTATTTGCAAGTTAAACAACAGATCTTTATCTATGTAGCAGTGCAACTGATACGAGCAGACAGGGGCCTGTGGGGGAAAAGCTAAGGTCATACTAACTCACACACTTTACTCGCTCCCAGACAGGCCGGCACCTCTGCAAGGTCCTCAACCCTCATTCTGTGCTATAATTTCACCCCCCCCCTTCACCTCGCAGCACAAATTACATGACCCAGAAGTGAAGGCAAGAGAGGTCTGATTTCTGATCTTTCTTGATCGATCAGGGGTCTTACAGCTTTACATGATCAGTGGTCTGGGGCTGGCTGTTACCTTGGAAATCAGCGGTCGCAAGGCTTAGACATTTGGGTGCTATAACTTAGAATTGGGACTGGTGAGGATCAGAGGCCCATGCCCTCCTTCTCATGAGATTGCAATGTTTACAGACACACAGCCCTCCTCCCATGGCCTTGCAGGGCACACTCCTCCCAGGGCATGAATGATAGCAACATTTTGGAACAATTAAGTGTTTTCTGGTTTTCTGGTTTTCTGTAGTTCTGGCCTTTCCTATCAGTGTCTGAGATGCAACCTATTCCTTTGCTCATGCTCGCGGCCTACGCCTGGGTGCTAACTGCCATTCTACATTTAAGCTTTTTCCACAATATGGCTGCTAATATCTAAGATGGCATTTATTTTTGCAATCACCCTATATCTATGAAGCACGCAATGTTATGATCGTGTAGCAGCACACCTCTACCCCCTGGTCCCTGTGGAGGCCTTTGCCTTAGTACTAAAGCTCCTGGGGGTGCAGAAAGAAAGTGTCCCCTTCCCAACAAGTCATACCATCTAAGGAGGTCAACTCAACAAATACTACTAGAGGATAAGGTGCCCTCTCCTGCTCCCTTAATACCTCCATCCACTGCTTGAGTAACTCACTGCGCTTCATACAAACCATCAACCTGATGTGCAAGCCTTTGCTCATTGAATTCGCCCCAAAACAATAATGTAATTTCCTAGACAGATTATTCTGCAACCTTGTGCAGTTTCCTATGGTCTCTTAATCCTGCAGGTGATCCCATGTATGCAATATTGAAACATCTATCAATGTTCAAGTGAGGCTCGGTGACATAAGCATTGCATTGGTTAGACTTCCAATTCCTCTGTTTCTCTTGACCTATCTTTATATCTTTTCTCTGCTCACGATTATTTATCTTTTCATAACTATTTTTTTCCAGACTCCGATGTAACAAACCGGACAGCCTCCTCTAAATGTAGAGACTTTGTTACTGCAGGAAACAATGACTCTTTGATTGAAGGTAAGAACATTAGCATAATATTTGATCTCGAAATCAGACAAATTCCCAGGAGGAGCGCGACCAGGAAGAAGAACCCAAATAGTCTAGCTTGGTTGCCCCCAATCAAGAAATCACTAGATGGAGCCAGTTTCCCATTTCTCTGTGTGTCATACAAACAGGTTATGTGGACAAAAACACTCCAATTAACAAATAATAACTTTGATGGTTGCTGTTGACTATGTGCTACTCCCAATGGCCTGTGGAAATGCATCACAATATGTGTATGATGCTCATATGGCACAAATACAGCTGGGGAGAATCTGAGTGTCATGGAAACAATAGGGCAAAAGCAATTTAGAGTTGCTCAATATTGGCCTGGGAAAACTATTCAAGTGGATGCCCAGAAATGATAAACCACCCATCACAGAATCTTTTCTCGAATGGGAGGTTACTTTTAGTACTTCCCCACATCTGAGGTCATTCATTTGCTTGAGTCAGAGCTAAATACTGGGATCACATAACAGTTGACTGTCTGCTATATAACTGCATTGGCTTCAGAGAATCCTTCAAACCTTTTTAGCTCTTGTACTTTGCTATTTCCCCATAAACACCTATGTTTGAGTCTCAATGACTAGATGCCAGCTGGGCTTTGAGCAGCTACCTACATGTGTCCAGAAAGATATGATTGTACATATATAAGGGACATCTAGATTTCAAGATTAGCTGGGGAGAATTGGAGTGCTGTACATGAAAGGCAAGTCAACCACTGTTAATAAAGAGCGGAGGGTGGTGTACATTCCAGTTCCAGTGATCATCTGCTAACAAGGTGCACTTTGAGGGTCCAGGTATTCAGTTCCTTATTATTTGCAAGATGGAGGAGGCTGTCCTGATGTGGGTTGGCATGCTGTTCCAGCTTACAGGCGGATAGCCGAATGGTTGCTTTCTTGTTTTCGCCTTCTTGTATTTCTTTAGTTCTAACGTTGAGCATCTCATGCTGCATTGGCATCTGGAGGTTGGGATCTTTCCCACCACGTAGAAGGTATTTTGTTACCTATAGCCTTGTAGAAGATAGGGTTTTCTTGATGGCGATAAGGTCTTGGAGAGGTAGACAGTGCAGTTCATTGAGGGTGGGCGTGATGTGATTGCATTTCTTCAGTTCCTTGGGGTGTCACTCTGAGACAGGCAGTAGAGCTTTCAGCAGGGCAAAGAGTTAGGTTCGGACAGTTGTGAGCCCGGCATTAACAGCGTTGTTGTGAGCAAGCAAAAGCGCTTTGATGACAGTTTAAAAGTTTTAGGGCCAGGATTGGTTTGCTCAATAGTGTGTGTTGGTATCAAGCTGTTTGTGGTTTATTCGTGCTTTGTGCCTTAAAAGAGGGGCGACCATCAATGGTGAATACCAACAACTGTGCACGGTGCTCAAGCTGAGAGCTGCATCGGCTGAGCTAATTTCTGTCAACCAGTTTTGGACTTGCCCATGATTGGTGGAGCTCCTCGGGAGCATGCATTTGCCATTTTGTAGTTCAGCTTTAGATAACAGCCATCTATTCAGGAGATGGAAAGTTAGCCCAGATTTTTAGGGAGAGCTGTGTGCCACAAGAATGCTGATGTATTTTGATATTGAGGTTGACCATGAGTTCCCCCAGTGGTTCCATGTAGAGGTTGAAATTTAGGCAGACAGGTGTTATGGGCCATTTGTCGTTGCTGTGCAAAGAGTTGAATTTGAATGACTGCAGACAATTTCACTGAAAGTTGCTCAGACATGGAGAATAAACACAACATATAAATATAGCAAATGTCTCAGTATTGTAAGATGGTCCTTATTATCCTTAAGGCCACAACATTTTAATTACAGGAGGGCACATCTTGTGTAATGATGGGTAGATGCAGGTTCAGCATCGATTGCCATCAATTCAGTCTCATTTTCCTATTTATGGCCACCAGAAGGGGAGAAGCTGTGCAATGCAAAGACCAGTTTACATTGCATTACAAAATAAAAACTGTTGAAGTCATGTGCCTTATTTATTAAGATGTATAGCAGCGGTAAAAATAAAACAAGTAAGGTACATAAAACGCATGTTTATTTTGCACATAAATATTTTTTTTTATGTTTCAGCATCCGCATCAGAAAGCTTTGACCTAGTGGAAAACAACTTGATTACTGTGGATCCAACACGCACTTTGCCGAAACAGCAGTACCTGCTCTTCAAGCACAAATACTCTTCTAAGCAGGCAGGACTCTGGTGTCTCACACGTAAGCTGATTTCAAATGCATTTCTGGCTAGAGTTGGCCACAGACCTTCTGACGGGTCAAAATACAGAAGGCCTGATCACGAGTTGGGCGGTATCCTGGCTGGAATATCACCCAATTTTTTTACCGTTAGCTCCCACCCCTCCAGCAATATTACTGCCAGATCATGGGTTGGATGCTAAGTGTTAGTGCCCATTCCCCATTTAGTCCAATGGGGAATTTTTGATGCAATTAGCGTGTGGTAATACCACCGGTGGACCCTTAAATGCAGCGGTAACACCATTACTGCTGCATTTAAGGGCTGCCACCCAACTCGTGATCAGGCCCAGAGTGTAGATGTCAGACACCCTCAGCTTTTGAACTCTGCCTCCTGCCAGTATGTGGTCAATAAACCACCCTTTTGATGTTCTTATAACGTGGAAATCTTACCTTTATAGCTTTGTCTGTCGAGTGTTGCTTCTCTCCCTTTGAGTAAACTCCAGTTGACGAGTTACACATTTCTCATGCTCGATCCATTTGCTTGCAAGTGATATTTTGGACATCTACTCTGACCTGCTCAGAATACAATCCCAGTAGATTCAACTTGTGTCATGTGGTTACCTATTGCCGTCCAATCATGCGCATTGCTTTCACATATTTCCATTACACTAGTGCACATTTATCAGCTTTGTCTGTAGGCATATACAGACCAAATGCCAGAAACCCACGTGCTAGATCTGGGTCTTGCTTGACAACCAAGTGTAACTGGTCAGTTGGAATTTCCACCACAAGCTCGACCTGCAACTACTAGAGCAGTAATGGCATTGGAGGTCAACTTTACCGGTTGTGGTTGACCATTATCAGATGGTACAGGCCACTTCTAAAGACTTTGCCGCCATTAACACCTGCCGCAGAAGCTTTATGAGCGATGCAAAGTAGTTTGAAAAAATATACAGCAAAAAAGAAAGATGAATACGAGACACACAATGGAGGACTTGCCATCCAAAGATGGGAAGGTCAGGCGAGCTGCCGGCGGGTGAGCCCTTCTTCACTTTTGTCTGTGACGGATGGGAGAGGAGCATTTTGGGATCTTTGGATGGTTCGACCATTTAGCGGGATAGGACAGCTTTGCTGAAAGTGCAGTGCAAACTCCAAATTCGGGTGGCACACGAGAATATAAAACGTTATTTAGAGTAAGCTGGTTAACTGTGCAGCTCTCTTAGGGGGCTTGTCTAGCACCCTTAGGGGCAGAATTGACAGCCATTAGGTGCCTGAGAAGCCTGCCCTAATTGTTCTGAGGAAAGCGAGGGACATTATGGAGGGCTCTAGGCTTTGGGCACCTAATGGCAGGGAATCCTAGGGTGCTAAGGTGTTTAGCACCTTTGGTCAGGGAGTGGACTGCATGGCAGAAAACTGCTATGGTGAATTGTAAAAGAAATGTTCTGATAAAAGAAATGGGAAGTGAGGGCCATCCTACTGGTGCATCGTGTCGCATTGCCATGGTGATGCAGCTCCACCCAGGAGTGGGGGAGAAAGAAAGAAGCAATGTTCTGAACATCACACATGCCAAGTCTCTCAACCAGGTGTGTAAAAGGATTCAATTCAACACTACAGCTAAGTCAATGCCTAGTCTGGGATACTGAATGGAAACCCTTATTGATATATCTTTATGTCCAGTTCATGCGTTCTGGATGACTACCCCTATATAACACCCCTCTCTTGGAATCCTCCTGACCCCACTGAGCCAAGAAGTAGTTCTGTTTTGCAAGTTTAAAAGGTTTATTTGATAATTTAAACAATATATATATATATCACGCTTTATAATAAATTAATAATTGAATATCACACTTAATCTGATATGATAAAGATTAACAACGGAGAATCTGGCACTAGCACACTTGTGAATAGGAACAGAAGAAGAAGGTGGTAGAGAATGCTTTATATAAGTTCAGATGGATGTAATGTTGAATGAAAATGCAATACAGAAAATACTCAATATGATTTCAACAAAACAATGTAATCACTTTTCTCTGGCAATCCACCCCCCCTTTATGCAATGCAAGGAAATGGAAGGAAAGCACACAGTTCTCAGAAATGCAATCAAATGTAATTCAGTTCACCCCAGCAGCTTACACTACAGAAGTTTGAAACACAGGCCCAAAATGCTTTTATATGTGCTGGCAATGAAGTGAAAAATATGCTAAAATGCTTTTAATTCCCTCTAGAGGTTCAGGGTGAGTGGTATCAAGTTAATATTAGTCCAGGCTCACTTTAGCAAGGATCTAGGAGTAACTAGCAGGTTAAACGAATTTTTGGCAACTGAATTGCGGAGGAACTACAAGGGCTTGCACTATCGTTTTGGGGTCCTAGGACAGCCTAGGATCTTAGCTTCCAGATGAAAGTTACTGCAAGTCTCTAGGACAAACGGTCACGGAGATATGAGCGATTAAATAAAGGTCGTTTTTCAGATTTGAAATTTTAAAGTTCAAAAAGACAAGTGCAGCTTGCAACTAGAAAATGACAGGTGACAGCTTTACAAATGACAGGTGACAGTTAGGAGACAGTTCTACTTAGATTAAAATAGGATTGAATTATATTATTTTAACTAAGAGATTGGTTCTGCACAGTTCTACTAGGTACTCACACTATATTCTTGAATTAGAATGGGCCTCGCCACGGATCTGGTCAGGTTTTAGACTGGACTCTGGTCTGGTCTCTGCACTTCACAGTGATCTGGGTCAGCTCTCTCTCTAGCCTCTCTGGATTCTGGAGATTGATGGATTTGAAGTCTGGATCTCTCTGCACAGCTTTCTCTAGAGATTGATGGAGGTAAAGTATGGATTTCCCCGGCAGAGCGTCCCGCAACAAATGGATTTGAAGGTCCCTATCTGTCCTGCCTGTCTGCTTTTATGTGTTTTGAAAATGGGTGTGTGTGAGCAGCATCACTAGCCAGCCCCTCTCCACTTGTCATTGGCCACTTCATCCGCTTCCCCTTGATTGGGGGAATGAAATGAAGTGTCATCATGATGAGGTCTGTTTATGGTACAGAGAACCCACCCCTGTCAAATTACACACAATCTATATTTTGACCAAAAAGACATATTTCCTAGATACACAGTGGTTTGAAATTACATGCACCCATCATGCATTTACTGATGTATACCCTGTCCAAATCTGCTCTTCCTGGGAGCTTGCATTTAGAAATGGCGACATTTGCACTTTTTGACTGGTTTCGCAATATCGGACATTAACCCAAATTTACACACATGTGCGCAAGGAGTATGGACATTAGTTGATGAAGTGTCAGATTTTTCACATGCACACATTTTGAGTAATATCCTCTTTTCCGCTAAAACCCCCCTGAACATACCACCGGGTCCTAACACGTCTTAAAATGTGGGCAGAAAAATCACAAGAATTATGGTATCATTTAAATAATTTTCACAAGTCTGCTCTATGAATGATCCATCTTTTTCTAAAACCATATTCTGGCTACGGGGTGTGTCTTTTCAGGTCACATGGTACAGAAACCAGTCTTTCCAGTTTCTGCCAAGCTCAGAGACCCTGCCCCTCCCAGCTTCTGCCAAGAGGAAGCTGTTTTACGACATCTGCAATTAACCATCTGCCTGGGTGAAGGGGGTTGCATTGTTCCGAGCTCCTGTATTCTGTGGGGGCTCCCCTTAATTCAATTATCAGAGAGATGGCATATCCTTAGTGTGGCCAGCAGGAAACAGCCAGGCCTGGGAAGTTACTTGTGAATCAAGTTTCACTCCTGATGGGGGTAGTTGCCAGGCAAAATTGGAATCTCTTTAAGCCAGTTTTTAGCCACATGTCGTTTCTGTTCCCCAGTTTTCTGCATTCAAATAACTAACAATTTTTTACATATGCAGCTAGAATGCTGATTCTAAGTTTAAAACTATGACATTTAAACAATTGCAGCCTATGTGACACTCAAAAGTAGGTCACTCATTTCTTTTAAACATTTAGATTTTTAGTGTCTTTCAGTCCAAATTTACTTAAACTGCTGAAATCCACAGCTCAGCCAGTCTTGTTATAAACCTTCAAGTCACTTCAGAATATAACTTTACATTGGATCCACCTCTCAGTAAGTCTTTCTTTGCCTTGCCTTGGGTTCATTTATTCAGTTTTACACGAAATCTGGTGGTTTTAAAACGCCGGCTTTCTGATAGTGGTGAGTACTGGTACTGCACCCCTTTTTGGGATTTAAGAAAATGAATTCCCAACAGTTATGGGTTTGCTTTTGGCAATCAGCATTGCCATTCCCAATGGTTTCAGACTACTGTGTGGGTAGTCCAATGGTGGTTTTAGGCAGTGTCCTTCTGTGCCCATAACATCGGCAAAAATGAGTGGCAGCCTATTCTTCATGCATTTCCCTGTGCATTTTCTGGGAAGCTCTGGCCATCATGATGTTTTCCATGTCAGTACTGCACAGTTTTGAGGTAGGGCTTGAATGCGTGGATAAAAACATCCCACAAGCCCCCCTCTTGCGATGGCCATTCTATTTCACTAATGGGACTCGCAAGACCTGGGATGTTTCCTCATCTTCTTCCAATAGATGGCACAGTTCAGCATCTTTTTCTCCATCCGGTCGGATCGATCGGTTCTCCTCGCCGGTCCTGATGGGAAGATTGGGCGGTACCCCGGGCCCCTTGCGTCTCTGCTCCCGGTCTCCGGATCGTCCTCCTTGTCCCGTCTCCAGGTTTTCTTTCTCCTAGGACGACAAAGGAAGAGCGGCAATACCTATTCATAGACATTTTTCCACCACTGTTGAGATAGTGGGGCAGCATATGCATTTCATCATAACGAAACATTACATTCTTATTTTGAAAGAAAAACAGTATAACTAAGAGACAGTTTCATGCAAATCACAATATTTTAGAGACTAGATGTGGTATGTTTTATGGTTGGAACTGAATTAGTCTGAGACAGTACCCGCTAGGATTCCAGAGGATTCCTCCAGTTGCTGCAGAGTGTGCCTGGGATGGCAACACTTCAACTGGTTAATGTGGACCCACTTGTCTTCCCCCTCTGCCAAACCGCCTTTGGGGATGCGGATCTTGTAGGCCACAGGGGAGATTTTGTCGATGATCTCAAAGGGTCCCTTCCATGTAGGCAAGAATTTCCGCTGTTTTGCCTGGTTTCTTTGGAAGTTGTATAGATAGACCCGGTCCCCCACCTGATATTCCTTCCTGGAAGATTTCAGGTCATAGTGGGTCTTCATGCTATCAGCTGATCTTTCTAGATTCCGCTGAGCATAAGCAAAAGCATGTTGAAGGTGTTTCCTTAAATTCTCCACATACTCATGAGTTGTGGAGGCATTTATCAGTGTCTGCTCTTGGGTCCTGTAGAGCAAATGCTGAGGAAGCACCATCTTGCGTCCAGTCATCAACTCAAATGGTGACATTTTGGTTGCAGATGAAGGGGTAGATCTGATGGCCATTAGGACCAGAGGTAATCGGATATCCCAACTTGGCCCAGAATCTGCAACAAACTTCTTTAATATGCTCACAATGGTTCGGTTATATCTCTCTACTGCCCCAGAAGAAGCTGGCCTGTAAGCAATGTGTAGCTTTCTCTTGACCCCCAGTATCTCCCACATCTTTGTCATTACTTCACTGGTGAAGTGGCTACCCCTGTCTGACTCAATCCTTTGAGGTAGACCAAAACGGGAAAAGATGTGGTTAATCATCAGGGCAGCTGCAGTTTCTGCCTTGCAATTTGGGGCTGGGAGACATTCCACCCACTTGGTAAACAAGCATGTCACAGTCAACCTGTACTTATTCCCCCTAGCAGAGCGAATCACGGGGCCTACAAAGTCAATTTGTAAATCTGACCATGGCAGTGTCATCCCCCTCTTTTGGAGAGGCGCACGGTGCGTGAGGGATGATGGCTGAAATTGTGCACACACAAGACACCCCTTCAAGTATTGGTCAAGGTCCTGCCCCATGTGTGGCCAGTATGCAACCTCTCTTAAGATTTCCAATGTTGTGTGAAACCCCCTATGACCGGCGGTGGCCGCATCATGGCCGTGACTTAACATCAGGCTTCGGAATGAGGTAGGAACCACCCACTGATCGTGGCCAGCTTTGGATTTCCTGACCAGCAAACCGTCTTGGATCCGGAACATTTTTGGACATTTCATCAACACTCTTAGGTCCTCTTTCCCAATGTAATCGGTATCCGTCAGGGGAAAGTTCTCAGGGTCCTCAAGGTGCTGGTAAAATTTACCAATTATTGGATCCCCCTTCTGAGCGGTAATCAAATCAGCATCAGGGGTCTCCTTGCTCCATTGTGCAATTGAAAGGTCATTGTGAGCATTTGTCTGGGACCTAGTGATAGCAGTGACCTGGATTTCCCCCAATAGGGACTCAATCTCAATTAGATCCCCTTGGATGGCCCCGGTTTTGGCCAGCTGATCAGCTAAGTCATTTCCAGTTTTGTCTGGTCCCTCTACTTTGGAATGACCCTTGATCTTTTTCCAATAGATGGTCATCTCATTCGAGGTGACCAGATCATCAATGTTTTAGATCAACTTCCCATGTTTCAAGGGTTTGTTGTTAGCACATAACATGCCTCTGGTTTTCCAATTAACCAGGTGCTCCACGAACCCGTTCCGTACATAATCCGAATCTGTGATTATGACCAGTTCATGGAGTTGATGCTGGACAGCAGCGAGGATGGCCTGATGCACAGCCATCAATTCTGCCACCTGACTACTTCGGGGACCAATTTTGTACCCAGCTGAGGGTTCTGGGGACTCATTCACCCATGCATTCCCTACGCCGGCCACCAGTTCTTTCTCCCCGTCGTTGTCAACATGGTAAGAGCATCCATCCACATAGACAGTGGGCATTCCCTCACACTTGTCCTCTTCAAAGACTTTGTGTGGGGAATTAAGGTATGCCTCCGTGTTGTCCTTAATTTTTAGACTTTCGTCCTCGAGACAGTTTTCTCTGGCACAATCATGCAAGTCAGCCAGACCTTGCGCGAGGGGACTCTTCTTGTTTTGGCCATATCTGACCTCCACAGGAAAGCCTTGCATTGACAGAATCCAGGAAGTAATTCGGGAATTACTCACATTTCCGGCCCGGATTCTGTCACTTTGGAGATATTGCAGAGGCTGGTGTGGAGTCTCCACTATGATGTGTTCCCCCTGGATAAACGGGCGGTAATTCTTCAATGCCCACACCGTTGCCAGGAGTGCCTTCTCACAATCGTTGAATTTTTCCTCCACAGAGGATAAAGTTTTGCTCGCATAGGAGATTACTTTATTGACCTTGTCATGCTTTTGGTATAATACTGCTGTCAGGCACGTACTAGAGAACCCCGTCTCCAGGAAGAACTCCTTGTTTCTGACAGGATAAGCTAGGCAAGGCGCTTGTGAGAGGCTTCTTTTGAGTTGTTTTACTGCCTCGGCTTGTTCTGGACCCCATTCCCACTTGACCCCCCCTTCAGGAGATGAATCAGGGGTCTGGTGATCTCTGCGTAGCCCTCAACAAACTTTCTGCTGTAATTAGTCAGTCCAAGGAGGCTCCTTAGTTCACGCAGAGTTGTGGGGTCTTTCAGTTTCTGAAGTGCTTCCACTTTCTTTTCCTGGGGACAGAGACCCTGCGGAGTAATCTCATGCCCCAAGAAATTAACACGGGTTCTACACCACTGTGCTTTCTGAAAGGAAAGTTTTGCTCCGGCGGACCTCAACTGGGTCAGAACATAACGGATCTCTGCTATGTGTTCCTCCACAGATGAACTTTTGATGAGGACATCATCTACATAAGCCAGGTTACCCCTCGCACCCAGGTTGGGCATGGCCTTATGTAGGAAAATATTGAACTCATTACCGGAGTTAAGGTATCCGAAGGGAGTCCGGGTCCATGTGTACTGCTGGCCCCCAAAGGTAAAAGCCAGCTTGTATTGGTCCTCCCTACTGACAGGCACAGTCCAGTATCCATTGGTCAGGTCTATTGCAGTGAATACCTGTGACCCCTGGATCTGGGCCAGCCCTTGGTTAATGTAGGGCAGAGGCCATCGGGAAGTATGGACCCGTTTGTTGAGTTCCCTAAGGTCAGCGCAGAGTCTCCACTGGCCGTTTGGCTTCAATATTCCCAGCACCGGATTATTGAAGGTGCTGTGGACTGGACGGATTATTCCCCTGGACTCAAGGTTCTTAATTATTTCAGTAAGGGACTCCATTGATGCGAGAGGCAAGCGATATTGCTTCACAAACACAGGAGTCATGCCAGGGTCCGTGGGGATTGTTGTTGTGTGGATGTCAGTGCGACCACAGTCATATGAGTCTACCGCAAAGAGATCTTGGAAATCCAAGAAAACTTGTTTCAACTTTTGCTTTTGTTCCAGAGTCACACAGGCATCAGCTAGGTTGACTCTCTCTTCCACCATCTGCCTTAAGCCTGGAAAGACTTCTGGTTTGGCTATTTCAGCGGCCTCCTCCAGCTGGGTGGAGAAGTCCCCGGTCAGAGTGCTGATTTGGACTGGAGGCTTCAGGTGGGAAAGGCAGCCCTCATGGACCTGGAAAATCACCTCATCCCTCCTGAAGTCACAAGTCACATCTTCCTTACCATAAGGGCAAGAAGTGTACACCAGGAAGTTCCCCCCATGCCGGGTAAAAATCCTGTCTGGTGTCGTATTGTCATCACTGTCACTGTCAAAGCAGTCCTTGGGGATTGGCCCTAACAGTTCATTACCTAAATCTATGGAAAAATGTCGGTCATCAACCGCCATTCCAATAATGGTGCCTGCGGCTAGAGTAATACTCTTTAAGTCGCTGTTATCCACCTCTATTAGAATGGTGTCATGTTCGATGTTGACTAATGGTGTTGGGTTTACCCCTAACCCTTGCTGTTGGAGAGAAGCGTTTAGATGTATGTAAGCATCAGGGTTTTTCAAATGTTGTCCTCTTTTAACTTTCACTTCCAGGGAGAATTGTCGGGTCCTTTCTGGGATGGTGACTTCCTCTTTGATCTGAATTTCAACTGCATAAGGTAGCAATTGAGCTGACCTAAATGCTTTTTCTGGATCATCAAAGCCCATGGGATTATCCGCTAATCGGGACCAAGCTTTGAAGTTTATTAGGTCCAAACTAATGGCAAAGCGATTGAGAATGTCACTGCCTAAGTAAAAGGCGGCAGGGACGTCTCGCACGACCCAACAATTGTGGACTATGCTCTTGTTGCCAATGGAGATTTTGAGCATACACCTGCTTGGCAGGAGATGTTTGGAATTAGGTGCTTCCAGGTCCATTTCCCATTTGTCTATCAGTTTGAAGGTGGGAATGGCTGGATCTTTTGGGAGTTGGCGGAACATGGCTTCGCTGATGAAGCTCTTACCGTTGTTCACACACACTCGAGCGAGAACAGAGTCCTTCCCATCATTTAATTGGACAGGGATGAACAACTGCTCTCCAATTTGCTGAATATCAGCCAGGCTCTGAGCTGATTTCACATCTTTCTGGACTATAGGAGTGGGAGTTTCTGATTGTGGATTAGTATAGAATCTCAGAGTGTTTCCTTCCAGCATGGAGTACCACTTTAGACTGGAAGGAAGGTTGATTTTCAGAAATAGAGAGGACCCCCCATCACCAGTCTGTTGTCCTACTGCTATTACTGTCACGTCTGGAATTTGGCTATTCTGGAAGTGAAATTCTACTTGGTCAGATTTTTGTTCAACCATGTGGCAGGTGCCGTTAAAACTAACATGGTTGACACTCTGTTTTAATTTTGTTGGTCGGCTAGTCTGGGTCCAGAGGACCTTGTTTACGCAATCTATTAAGGGTGACAACCTCCTCAGGAGGTCATTCCCCAGTAAACAAGGGGTGCCCTCTGGAGTCACAACTATGACTGGGTGTTTCAACTTGTGTCGCCCAATTTTAATGTCCAAGTCTGCCGTCCCCTCAACGGGAATTTCCTTCCCGTCAAAGTTCTGGAGTTGTCCAGGAAGTGAGGTGAGAGGAATTTGGTAATTCCCTCCCCTTCCGGCGTTCAGTTCATCAAAGGCCCTTCTGGACAGAAGGGTAGCTTGAGATCCCGTGTCCACCAGCGCTGAAATCGTACCCTGCCCCTGTACTTGTACCGGGGCATAATATCTTCCCTCCTTCTCCTCAAGGGGGCACAGATAATGCACATTTTTGGACAACTGGTGGGCTAACTTTCTGGTTTTAGACATTGCTAGCGAAGAGATTTGGGCAGAATTCTGTGGAGAGCCTTGGGAATCTAAAAGAAAAAGTTGGCAACTGGAGATCAGAGCCATTGTGGGTTCCCCTGGCTCCGGTTCTGGGCCGCCCCCCCTTTTTGGAGGCAGTCACCAGGATGGGTTTGAATCAGGGGATTTTCTTGCTGTTGGTTCTGGGATGAGATGGTGGGCGGCGGTAGCTCAGTCTCCACATCTCCCCAGTCTGGATTTGCATCCCTAGGGACCCATTTTTCTTTGGGAGGAGTTCCCCCCTCTCTGAAGGAGAAGATCCTTTTCCCAGGATCCGCTGAGGATCCCTCTCCCTCAAATTGTAAGATCTGTACCTACTCCTCAAACTGTGTCTGGTTGGGTCTTTTGTTTCTCCTACCCCCCCTCTGCTCCTTAGGAGGCAGACTTTCAGGTGCAAGAGATTTTGTTTCCGATTCCTGGGTTTCCAGGGGCTGTTTACAAGTGAGGAAGGAAGCTTCCTCCAAGGCTTTACACCCCCCTTCCCTTTGTGCCTCCTCCCAGGGAACCGGTGTGTTATCGGGGTGCTGCCCCCGTCATTGTTCTGGAGCACCAGGTCCAGAGTTGGGTGCGTGCTGCGCCGGCATGCCGATCTGAGGGTTCTGCTGAGCCCTCAGTATGTGACCCAATTCCCGCGCCATGTTTTGAACCTGGCGCTCTAACTGGGAAACCCGCTCAGGCTGATACGGGGCCCTGTTTTCTCCCCTGGGCTGATCCCGGGAAGGGTAGCTATCCCTTCTTTGGTAGTACCCCTGGTTGGGAAGATTTGGATACCCCTCCACCCTTGGCCTCCCCTCTCCCGGATTTGGTTGTCTGGGCTCAGGGAATTGGGGAAAGAAGGGTGGAGGATTTTGGGGCTGGAAATTGCGTGGATACCTGGGGAAAAAGTTCTGCCCAGGATTTGGAGAATTTCTGCCCTCCTGTGGGAAGTTGGGAGGGAAGTTCCCTGGGTTAGGTGCTTGGCTGGATCCCCCCCCTTGGGCTGGAGGAGTCCACACATAACCCAGGATGGGTCTATTTCCCTTGTAACGGGGGCTTACATAATCAGGAGAGCGAGGGACCCCATTTGTGGGGCTGCCTCCCTGGCTCCCTGTCTGTGACTGGCCCGAGGACCTTCTGGGCCTAGCATTATTAGGTGCAGGTAGGTTTTTAGGCCCCCCCATCTCCAAATCCAAAACGGGGGTGACCTTTACCTCTGCCACCTTGGCCGCAGCAGGGGTGTTGTTGGCTTTGGGGTTTTTGGGCGCATTATTTTTATTTTCTATTGGCTTCTGCACCTCATAGATGCGGGTGGCTTGTTCAATGACCCAGTCTAAAGATCTTTTCTCATGAAAATCTCTCACGAGCTGGGTCATTATATATTTGGGCAAGGCATGGAAAAATGTATTGACGAATTCTCTGCTGTCTGTTCGCACCCTTCTGGTGGTCTGCGCAAAGGCACGTTTTAACTCCTGCACAAATTCTTGTGGGGCCTGATCCTCCCCACACTGCAAATTGTAGGCTGCCTTGCGAGCCTCTTGAGGGTTTCTATGAGTAGAAAAATGTTTCAAGATGGCCGCCTTATAGGCGGACCATCTTAAATGATTTTGGTCCTCCAGCCCCGCAAAGAAACTGGAGTATTCCGGGGAGAAGGTCCACTTTACATATTGAATACAGCTTTGGCTGTCCTTCAAACGGAAAGTCTCCATCATTTGCTCAAACAACTCTAAGTGCTCCCAAACAGAATACTTGGCGTTCTTATGATAAGGCGTGATGACGCTCCTGATTGCCTTAATCTGCTTTAAGGGGTCCTTAAGCAAGGCCCTTTTTGTCTTATTGGCCCTTTTGGTCCGGGTAACCCTGGTCCATTCATCTTCTGACTCAGAGGCACTGCTCCCAGAGGTTCCCGTCTGTTCTTCCAGGTTTTCCCGGATTCTGCGAGCCTGGGAATGCCTGGCAGAATGTGGGGACCTGGTCTCCTGTGTCCTGTACCGTTCAGAGGAGTCTTCAGATTCCTCTTTGCTGCCAGGATTTGATGGGTACCCCCCCCCACTGACCTAACTGGGCAGAGGTTTTCAGGATGCCCTTAATGGGCCTACTCTCCTGGGGTTCCCCACTAAATTGCACTGTGCTTGGGTGCCCATACCCGGATGCCCGCCCCTCCATTCCTGGGTGGTACTGGCCTATGAGCCCCATGCTTCTGGCTGGATAGTAATCTGCCACCCCTGTGGCCCTGTGCTCATGTGCGCCAGGGGACATGGGGGTGGCAGAGTCCAGGGACTGAGAGAAATAAAGGCCTCTGGTACTAGGGCTCCTGGGGTTATGCTCAGGAGTTTCTCTTTCCCAGCGAACCTCATCTCTATCCGCCCCTGCTCCCTGTTGCAATGCAAGAGCCTGCGCCTTCAGTTCCTCAGTTAAGGCCTTACTAGACTCTATCAGTCTCTCCTGCATCGCTACCTGTTGTTGGAGCCTATCATTGTGCTGGCAGAGAGCCTCATTCTCTCTCTGCGTTTCCTGATTGGTCCTGGAGCACTGTGTTAGTCTTTGCTGCAGGAGGGTTACCTCCTGAGCTGTGTCCCTATTGGCCTGCTCCTTTCTTGCCAGAGCATCCTCCACCTTCCTGGTGTGCTCTAACAAGTTCTGGTGTTCTTTTTGGAGGTCACCCAGTCCCTGGAGGGCCAGGTGATTTTCTTCCATTTTCCTTTTTAAGTGGCAGACTTCCTGGCCTAAGGTATCCCTTTCCTGACTAAGAGCCTGCATCTGTGCCGCCAGGTCGTCCCTTTGCCTTTGGAAGGCACCAGCTTTCTGGCGCTCCTGGTCAAATTCTGCCTGGGTATCCAGGTCTTTCAAAATCAGTTTATTGCTCTCTGCCTTCTCCCTATCTAGGTGGCTTTGCAGGGTGACTACCTGCTCAGCACATGCCCTATTGAAGTCTAACTGTTGCTCCAGCTTTTTCTGGCTCTGCAGTAGGGAGTCCAAACCTTCTTGGTACTCCTTCTGCAAGGCCAGAAATCTGGTATCCTGGTCAGCCTTTTCCTGTTGCAGGATGTCCATATCCCTCTTTATTTTAATGATGTGCTGTCTACTCTCATTTTCTGACTCCTGGCTCCCCTGCAGCCTCTGCTCAGAAGAGACCAGGTCAGATTGGACCTTCTCTAACGCCATCTGTCGCTTATTCGCCAGATCTTGGCTTTCAGTACATTTATCCTGCATGTCTCCCATATATAGGTACAGGTATGCCGCTATCCTAACCATCTTGTCTTGTTCATCCTTAGCTTTAGGAGCCATGTATAGTTCACTCAGGGCCACATGTAGGGGACCCTGATCTCTCCATATATCTGACCCTGTTTCCGTGATCTGGGGTGCGATTGCTTGCAACCAGACCGTCTGGTCCTGGTGAGTCCACTCACCTCTCATAAATAACTTATGTAAGGAGTGCTCTCTGGCTATTTTCATATCTACCAAGGTCGTCATTCTAGAGATTGGTCTCTGTCCTGACTTACAGAAATTAGTATTTTATTTTTGCAAAACAGACCTTTTTCTTAGAGCGTTCCTTTGAGGAGTGCTTTACAGCTTAACACAGCGTGTGATCCGACCGGATATGTGTATCTGGTCAGCTGGCACGCTGTATTAATCTGCACAAGTGATAAATCTAATCCAAACGTCCGGCACGAGCCCCCAATTTGTAAAAGGATTCAATTCAACACTACAGCTAAGTCAATGCCTAGTCTGGGATACTGAATGGAAACCCTTATTGATATATCTTTATGTCCAGTTCATGCGTTCCGGATGACTACCCCTATATAACACCCCTCTCTTGGAATCCTCCTGACCCCACTGAGCCAAGAAGTAGTTCTGTTTTGCAAGTTTAAAAGGTTTATTTGATAATTTAAACAATATATATATATATCACGCTTTATAATAAATTAATAATTGAATATCACACTTAATCTGATATGATAAAGATTAACAACGGAGAATCTGGCACTAGCACACTTGTGAATAGGAACAGAAGAAGAAGGTGGTAGAGAATGCTTTATATAAGTTCAGATGGATGTAATGTTGAATGAAAATGCAATACAGAAAATACTCAATATGATTTCAACAAAACAATGTAATCACTTTTCTCTGGCAATCCACCCCCCCTTTATGCAATGCAAGGAAATGGAAGGAAAGCACACAGTTCTCAGAAATGCAATCAAATGTAATTCAGTTCACCCCAGCAGCTTACACTACAGAAGTTTGAAACACAGGCCCAAAATGCTTTTATATGTGCTGGCAATGAAGTGAAAAATATGCTAAAATGCTTTTAATTCCCTCTAGAGGTTCAGGGTGAGTGGTATCAAGTTAATATTAGTCCAGGCTCACTTTAGCAAGGATCTAGGAGTAACTAGCAGGTTAAACGAATTTTTGGCAACTGAAAGCAAGAAAACTGCTGTTTTCACACGTTGAGAAATTTGCAAATCGCGGCAAATTCGCGAGTGCGTTTTTCGCGATTGCGGAGGAACTACAAGGGCTTGCACTATCGTTTTGGGGTCCTAGGACAGCCTAGGATCTCAGCTTCAGCTGAAAGTTACTGCAAGTCTCTAGGACAAATGGTCACGGAGATATGAGCGATTAAATAAAGGTCGTTTTTCAGATTTGAAATTTTAAAGTTCAAAAAGACAAGTGCAGCTTGCAACTAGAAAATGACAGGTGACAGCTTTACAAATGACAGGTGACAGTTAGGAGACAGTTCTACTTAGATTAAAATAGGATTGAATTATATTATTTTAACTAAGAGATTGGTTCTGCACAGTTCTACTAGGTACTCACACTATATTCTTGAATTAGAATGGGCCTCGCCACGGATCTGGTCAGGTTTTAGACTGGACTCTGGTCTGGTCTCTGCACTTCACAGTGATCTGGGTCAGCTCTCTCTCTAGCCTCTCTGGATTCTGGAGATTGATGGATTTGAAGTCTGGATCTCTCTGCACAGCTTTCTCTAGAGATTGATGGAGGTAAAGTATGGATTTCCCCGGCAGAGCGTCCCGCAGCAAATGGATTTGAAGGTCCCTATCTGTCCTGCCTGTCTGCTTTTATGTGTTTTGAAAATGGGTGTGTGTGAGCAGCATCACTAGCCAGCCCCTCTCCACTTGTCATTGGCCACTTCATCCGCTTCCCCTTGATTGGGGGAATGAAATGAAGTGTCATCATGATGAGGTCTGTTTATGGTACAGAGAACCCACCCCTGTCAAATTACACACAATCTATATTTTGACCAAAAAGACATATTTCCTAGATACACAGTGGTTTGAAATTACATGCACCCATCATGCATTTACTGATGTATACCCTGTCCAAATCTGCTCTTCCTGGGAGCTTGCATTCAGAAATGGCGACATTTGCACTTTTTAACTGGTTTCGCAATATCGGACATTAACCCAAATTTACACACATGTGAGCAAGGAGTATGGACATTAGTTGATGAAGTGTCAGATTTTTCACATGCACACATTTTGAGTAATATCCTCTTTTCCGCTAAAACCCCCCTGAACATACCACCGGGTCCTAACACGTCTTAAAATGTGGGCAGACAAATCACAAGAATTATGGTATCATTTAAATAATTTTCACAAGTCTGCTCTATGAATGATCCATCTTTTTCTAAAACCATATTCTGGCTACGGGGTGTGTCTTTTCAGGTCACATGGTACAGAAACCAGTCTTTCCAGTTTCTACCAAGCTCAGAGACCCTGCCCCTCCCAGCTTCTGCCAAGAGGAAGCTGTTTTACGACATCTGCAATAAACCATCTGCCTGGGTGAAGGGGGTTGCATTGTTCCGAGCTCCTGTATTCTGTGGGGGCTCCCCTTAATTCAATTATCAGAGAGATGGCATATCCTTAGTGTGGCCAGCAGGAAACAGCAGGCCTGGGAAGTTACTTGTGAATCAAGTTTCACTCCTGATGGGGGTAGTTGCCAGGCAAAATTGGAATCTCTTTAAGCCAGTTTTTAGCCACATGTCGTTTCTGTTCCCCAGTTTTCTGCATTCAAATAACTAACAATTTTTTACATATGCAGCTAGAATGCTGATTCTAAGTTTATAACTATGACATTTAAACAATTGCAGCCTATGTGACACTCAAAAGTAGGTCACTCATTTCTTAGATTTTTAGTGTCTTTCAGTCCAAATTTACTTAAACTGCTGAAATCCACAGCTCAGCCAGTCTTGTTATAAACCTTCAAGTCACTTCAGAATATAACTTTACATTGGATCCACCTCTCAGTAAGTCTTTCTTTGGCTTGCCTTGGGTTCATTTATTCAGTTTTACACAAAATCTGGTGGTTTTAAAACGCCGGCTTTCTGATAGTGGTGAGTACTGGTACTGCACCCCTTTTTGGGATTTAAGAAAATGAATTCCCAACAGTTATGGGTTTGCTTTTGGCAATCAGCATTGCCATTCCCAATGGTTTCAGACTACTGTGTGGGTAGTCCAATGGTGGTTTTAGGCAGTGTCCTTCTGTGCCCATAACATCGGCAAAAATGAGTGGCAGCCTATTCTTCATGCATTTCCCTGTGCATTTTCTGGGAAGCTCTGGCCATCATGATGTTTTCCATGTCAGTACTGCACAGTTTTGAGGTAGGGCTTGGATGCGTGGATAAAAACATCCCACAGGTGGGAGAGAGATTTTGCTCCAGAAAGCGGGAGAAAGTAATGTCCCCGTAGGATTGCATTGGAGTTTTAATTATGTTAGGCAGGAGAAAGTGCTTTATAAATCATATTCAAATACAGTGACATACAAGAAGAGAGTGCACCCCTGATAGAATGTCTCAAGGAGCTCTACCTATGGATGAACATCAACAAACTGAAAATGAACCCAGACAAAACTGAAATCATGATTACACCTGAAGACAGAGGAAACAATCATCGATCCCATCGCCAAAAGAACTGGGAAACCCACTGTCACCATCTGCAGCTGTAAAAAACCTCAGAATCGTCATGGACAACAAGCTAACACTAGAACCCCAAGTTAATGTGATAATCCAGAAGTGCTTCTTCCACCTACAAACAATTACACAAAATCTACCATTCCTCTAATTCACGCACAAAACACTGGCCATGATATCCCTCATCATGTCCAGGATCGATTATGCTAACGGCATGTACCTTGGAATGCCAGACTACCTACTAAGGAAACAGCAATGAATACAAAACACGCCACCATAAACTCAACAGAAGAGATCACATCACACCAGCTCTTAGGATGTTATGTTGGCTCCCGTTCAAAGAAAACAATAAGTACTGAAAAAGGAAAGTAGCCTGAAAACAACAGATGAATGAGGGATAGGACTGAGAAGAGAGACCTCAAACAGAGACTCCCCCGCCCCCTAAAGAGGGACTAGTAAGAACCAAGAGAATCTGGTGGGCCCAATACGATTAGGCCAGAGAAGGAGGCTCAAGGGAAACTGAGCAAATCAGGGAAGGGAGACCCTCAGCCTAAGTGTACCCACAGTGAGGACCAACAAGTGAGCAGGAGTAATGCACCAGCACCTTCCCAATAGATAATAGACAACTCCCATAGGCTATGGAGGAAGATGACAAACTGTCCCCTGCGGATTCACCTTAGGCCAGTCAACACATCACCTAGCTCGCAATAGGGCTTGTACAAAGAAATCAGACAGCCTAACGAACACCTGAGAAGGTTAGGAATCATAACCGCTGAGGTGATAATTAAGGTAAAACCCAGAATGTGCCACTAGGGAGGAGACAAAGATCACAACAGCCACAGGTGATGCAATCAGATGAATTTCATGGGTAGGAAATGTGATGCACTTAGACAGATTTCAGGGGTGGGAATTGTGATGCACTTAGATGGATGTCAGGGTTAGGGAATCTGATGCACTTGGGCGGATTTCAGGGGTAGTAAATGTTATACACTTAGATGGATTTCAGGGTTGGGAGGCATGGCGCAGTTGGGTGAATTTCGAGGTGGGAGATGTGATGCCCTTGGATGGATGTGCGGGGGGGTGACGCACTTGAGTTGATACAGGGGGTGGGGGGAGTGGTGCACTTGGGTGAATTTCCAGGGGGGTGGGGGATGCACTTGGATGGATTCCTAAGGTGTGAGATGTGGTGCACTAGGGTGGATTTCGGGGCGGGAGTTGTGGAGCACTTGAATGGATTTCTAGGACTTTCACCAACATCCTGTATTAACAAACTCACTCCTCTGCATACACCTCTCAAATTCTGGACTTAACACAACCAGACCTCTACAGCACCGCAATCTGCAGGTACTTTACAACACCACAACAACAAAACAAACCATACATAATCTCAGACAACAGCACATGGCGGCCAGTCTGAAAATCACATTTATGCTCAGTGAACAGTGTGTCAGTGTATCCAAACTGAAGCTGCCAACAGCACATCACAGATCTCTTGCTCTTTTCCTGCTCAACCCTACTAAACACCCACCCTCCATCCTTGCATTACAGATCCGCCTGAGCACCTAGAGACCACACAAGTGGCATTGATGCGCGGTATAAAAACCTTTTACATTAACATTAACATGGAGAGGGGGCGGTCAAAGTAAATATGGGGGGAAGAAGACAGAAAGGAGACTCGCCAAGCAAAGGCCTATAACTTGGACCAGGGCCATTACCAGCACACCCAGCTCGCCACTCTAGCTATTATTGCTTACATAGTTCCCAGAATTTGCTCAGAATCCTTGTTCCTGATTGGGTATGCCAAACAGAATATACCAAAGTGGGTCTAAACATGCATTGGGCCTGGTAATCTTCTCTCCAGTTGCTGAGGTCTCTAAAAAAGCTTTGAGGCAGAGCTGTACTTTTTATTTAACTTTTCATGTTTCTAGTACATCCTTCTTCATTCTGTTGTGTATGCATCCAATTGGCAGTGCCAGAGAATGATGTTTCTGCAATTGAAACACCTTTTAACAAGATAAGGCAATTCCAGAATCTCACAATTCTTGATGTAGAAAAAGGAGTGAGATTTAAATATTATTTTGGGGTATTGGTTTTCATTCAACTGTGCACTCAACAGTTTGAAGGAGACACTTTTAAAATTAAAAATAAGGAGGTGGTAAAAAAGCTAGTGGTAAAAGAAATGGAGACTTGAAGCTTCCAAACGTATTGAGAAAGCGATTTAAAGGAAGAAATGGTGTTCCCAGAGTCATTGAGAAAGGAATTAAATAGAAGAAACAGTGCATGCAGGAACTTGAAGGCAATGGATTATACGCACACTGGAACAGCAGAGTTCTGGATCACCAGAACAAGCAGATAATTTTGATGAAATTATTGAACTCTACCTCCGATTGCCATATTTTTAAGAAAACAGCAAAAAATGTATACAGTTTAAAAAAAATCAACAGCAATTTAGCTGAATGCCTTCACCCAGGCAGAGTGTGAAGAGCAGCCAATGCAAAATACAACATGCTTGCACACTTTTATGGCTTTGTTCTTGGCAATTTAAATCAGCTGCCCTCTGGTGACATAAAGTTCCAAATCCCTAAATGAATATTTTATTGCGATAGGCAACCTGCCTTGAAAGGGCTCAATGGCTTGGACCACGCATCACACACACATGACCTACAACATCGCTAATGACGCTTTCTGCGCTGATCCTTAATAAGGGGATGATTCGTCCCTTTTATATCCATTTGTCACTGTTTCACAGATTTAAGTTCACTTCTCCTTCCACTCCTGGTTTTACTCTCCTGCCAGGATGTCACACTACTGTTTCACAAATTCAAGTTTACTTCTCCTTCCACTCCTGGTTTTACTCTCCTGCCATGATGTCACACTACTGTTTCACAAATTCAAGTTCACTTCTCCTTCCGCTCCTGGTTTACTCTCCTGCTAGGATGTCACATTACTGTTTCACTTTGTCTTCCTGTGTGTGTATGTGTGTGAGTCCCAGGCTCACTTTTTGCCTGGTTTACTAACCTGCCAGGGCTTTTCCATCCTCCAATCACTCTCTTTTTCATCCACTTAATAATGGGTCGCCAACCCTTTCTCAGCAAATTTTGCATTTACATTAATTCCTCTTCTGAAATTTTGGGCCGTTGACCCGCTCTTAACATTGCTTGCATCCATATCAGTTTCTATAATGTTATCACTTTGACTCTGTCTCACTGTTCGTGCAACAAAGCATTCACCTTCAAGCACTCCTGTAACCCATTTACCTTCCCTAGGCTTACCAGGCTGCTTTGGTGTTTCTTGTGTCCTTCCTTCTGCTTCCTTTTCAAACCACGGACTCAGCATGCATCCCATTGGCCGGTAGCCCTCTCTTTGCCTTCTTCTGCTCCATGTGGCTTCAGCTGCTTAAGGCCATCTTCAGTTCGGTCTCATTTGCATGCCCTTCATGTTAGCCTCCGTACTGATTTTTACAGTCTGTTCGCCTTCAGCATTCTGACCCTAGTAAGAAAAAGTTGCCAGCAGTTTCAGTCTCTTCCTCTCTCTCTCTCATTCTGGTCTGCTGTGTCAGCTTTAAACTTCTGCCATTGTTTAACATTTTCCATAGACAAGAATGCAGCGTTGGCTTCCCACTTCTGGTCATCTTCATTGCTCTTTCCCTCTTCCTCATCTCAGTACTAAAAAGGGGGGGTGTAAATAAGTTGGTTGGTTGAAAACACCTGGGCATTCCTTAACTACACCACAATAAGCTATGTAGCTATGTAGCTATGTTGCAGGGGCATACGAGTGTCATCAGGATTTGTGACAGCAAGAGTATTTTGAACCAGTGGTTGTGTGCCTCTCTGGAGTTTGTCTTCCCCCACGTAGTCCTCCTGTCGATAACCTCAGGGTCAGAGTCATGTAGCTTCTGTCTTTCCCTGGCCATGGAAGAGAAGCTTTTGTTCAGAGAATCAGTGATGATATTGCTAGATTCATCACAGATCATAATATTCAGTCTATCTGCCTTTTGCAGATATCTATGTGTAAGCGTGTTTAGGCGATAAGAGATCATATCTGATATCATTCAATAAATGCATTTTTCTGCCAGAGGAAATGCCTCTTTTTGTTTCTTAAAAGTATAAGTGTTCACAAGAAGTACCTAGTTAAGAGTGAGAGTACATTTCTTTCTAAGACAATGTATATTTTTAAGTTGAACAACAAAACTGTAAAAACTATGTTCCAAGCTCCTAAAAAGGAATAAGTGTTCAGAAAAAATGAAAAGATCAGAAAAAACAGGATTGCTATGGGGAACATCTGGTAATTTACCTGGAATGGGAAAAGCCACACTTTTCTTAAAACGTCTTTGGAGTATATTGGAAAAATGTTCTTGGAGTAGTTCTTGCTGCTATTGCTCGTTTTACTGATTGGCTGTGGTCATCACTACGTCCGTGGTCTTCAACCTCTTTCAGACAGGGGGGCGGGGGTGTCCCAACAATACTTCTTGACGTCACTCAGATGAAGCTACTCTCACTGTCCTTCTAATTTGACAGCGGAAAATGTGGCCGCTTCTACAACATAAGGTCTTTCAAATCTAGGCTTGTGCCAACGCCTCATGAAGTTCCCACAAAGAACTTCATTCAATGGATGTAACTGGAGGGGCTGTAATAACCTATCTACATTAATGTGCCCGGTTAGATCTTCGGTGAATCTTGAGCCCCCCTGTCTCACCTGCACCTGTTTGGTGATACATTTCAGAGATTTAGTTATAGCCATCAAATAGTCATGCATTTCTACACCAAGTACAGTATCTGAATTCTAAGCATCAGTTTAAACCCATGTGGGAGGAGCAAGTGGGGCAGTCATTCTGTGTCCTGTCACCAGCTCATGAGGTGTCAGGTGGTGGTCAGAGCCTGGCTGATTGTATAAGGTAAATAGAGCCAGGGAAGGCAATTTGTATGCAAGGTATGTTTTATTTTTCAATGCATTTCTTCAAGTGGCCATTGAGGCACTCACAAAGTTCATTTGCTTGTGGGTGGTAGGCATATGATAATATGTGTCTTATTCTTTTTGGACCTTCTGCTGAAAATTAAAGACCTGGCTTTTCAACTAACTCTGTTCCTCCTAAGACTCATCACTCTTCTTAATGCATCCCCCCTTCCTCTTCTTTTTCCCTCACTGTAACTAGTGCCTAGATACAGAGGGTTTTATGCGCTGTAATAAATTCATAAATAAATAAATAAATACATTCCCAATAGGGAGGTTATGTGTTCAAACACTTCTTTTACAAAATGGGGTCCATTATTCAAGCGTAACACTTTGCATACTTTCCATCTAGGAAACACCACTTGTACAAGGAATTTGGGAGTTGAGATGGCATTTGGATGTGTGCAGCATGGACCTGCTTTGATCCACCGGGAAAAATAGCATACGGCTACGATCATATATTTGTAGCCGTTACTGTTTTGAAGCATATCTACACAGTCGATATGCAAATGCTGAAATGGTCCATTAGGCCGGGGTATCGCTCCTCTCACCATTCTTAATGTGTGGCCAGCAATACATTTCTGACACGTCATGCTATTTACAATAGCATTTGCCACATGCTCTTTTAGATTAGGGGCAAACCCGTTATCCGAAATCGATGCTGCAAGGCATTCTCTGGTGATATTTGCTGGGTAATGGAGTTGCTCCAGTGCTACTGTGAGCAACTCGACAGGCATAGCAGGTTCCCCTTTGCTATCCTGGTGCCACACTAAGTCAGATGGTGATAATGAGCATCCGTCTTTCTCCATAAATCCTGCTCTTCTTTTGGGGCATGTCCCTGGTCCTCAACAATCTGCATTTTGGCAGTGTGTTGAAATCTTCTGCCATTAACATGTTATGTGTATGTGTGTATTTAATTAGGCCAATTGTAATGTCTAGTTTCTCAAGAAAATATGGCACACTTTTGTCTTCTGCATATGTGGCTTTGTTTACTCCAGAAGAAATGTATGTGCCTCTTGTATGCGCTGCACACTTGACCACGGCTATCTCCGATGGACGTTCAAGTGCTTCCAATAGTCTCTCTAATATTGGTGCATGCTGTAATGGTGCGATGTATGTGTGCTGGAAGCCCCGCCTTTTCCAACATGACACCCCTGAATGCACTGCTGTCATCACGTAGGCAAAGTCAGAGTACACTGTCACAGCCTCATCCTCGTGCTCCTCAAGTGCTAAAATCACAGCTACCAACTCTGCTGCCTGCGATGAAAAATGTGCTGGCAATCTCACGCGTTTCACAACTTCAAACTTTCCGCTGTCTATTGCCTTCACTATTGCTGTGCCACTATTTTGCAATCTACTGCTTTGATCTATTGTCGATGACCCATCGACGAAGATAATCACACACCCCCACAAGGCGTTTTCCTTAATGTGAGTCACTTCACTATAGAAATCAGTGTAGGTAATACAGTCATATACATAATCACCCTCTTCCACTGGTTCTGCTATAAACCTTGTTAGGTTCACTGTGCGACACCTCACAATTTTGAATGATGGATTTGAGATAATGATCTTGTAACCCAATGCACTCTAAGTAGTCAATGGGCCTCATTATGACTCTGGCGGCTGCCACCGGAGTCATTTTTTTTCCGGCACCTGGGCATGGGCAATTTCCGGGGCATTACAACCCCGGCGGACCCGGTAATTGCCCTTTCCCGGGCACCAGAAAGTATTATTCCTCATTCCAATTTGAGTCCCATTGGACTCAATGGGAATCGGGAGGCCGGATGCACCGGCACCATTCAGGAATGGTGCCGGTGCATCCGACATGGCCTGCTCACGGGGGCCGCTCCGCCCGGGAGGTCAGACCTGGCGGGCGAAAAGGCACCCACGACCAGAACTTGTAGTTTGCCGGTCTGTTAACCACGGCACCAGCAAGCTTACCGATACCATTGTTACCAGACCAGCAACCTCATAATGAGGCTGAATGTATGTTTGTGCATCTCAAGAATGGCAAAATGAGCATGTTCCACATATAATGGAACTGTGATATTCGCTGACTTCTCAATTGCAAAGGCTGATGCAGCCAACGCTTGCTCACATGGGTAATGGTTACTGGATATAATATCCCACTGTAATATGCCAGGGGTTTGTTCCCAGTGACATTCAGTGTGTGAGGACATCCATCATCACAACTCCATTTGAATGGGAGAACAAAGAAAAGTCTTTGTTGTAATCTGGGATCCCTAACACAGCAGCTGTGCTGATTGCTCTTTTCAACTCATCAAATGCATTTATCATTTCACTTGTCCATGCCATATCTCTTCTTTCTGTGCTTCCTTCACTTCTTCTAAAAGCAGACTAACATATGTGTCTTCCTGACAATGCAGTTTTTCTTTGACCACCTTGTACCTTTTTTCAGCCAAAACTGTCCATAAGTTCACTGAGCCTTTCCTGTGTTGCACTGCAAACTAATAAGTCATCCACATACTGTTTGACCGTGCTGTCAGTTTGGACATTTCACAAGTCCATTTGCAGCACTCGATTAAAGAAACTGGGGACTCACATTACCCGTTTGGGAGGCGACTGTGTTGTAATATGATTCCGCAATAAGGAAACGTGGTCAAATAGTGTGAGTCTTCATGCAGGGAGATGGAGAAGAAAGCATTTTTCAAATCAAGTACCGTAAACTATTGGGCTGTAGATGGTATATTACATAAAACAGTAGCTGGATTGGGTGCTACTGGGAACTCAGCTTCAACAATGTCATTATGAGGGTGTAAATATTGTATACATCTCCAAGACCCCCCTTTGCCTTCTTTATGGAGTACACTGCTGTGCTATATTACTTGTGGTAAAATGCCATTTTTCCTCAGTTTTATTTTGACTGCTTCTACTCCTTTTAAAAAGCTAACGTCTTACGGACTGCTTGTCCACAATGAACTTTCTCACCAATAATATTAATTGGGGAACCTCTCTGTACTCTATTTGCAAATGACATGTAAGACAAAAATCAAAAATCACCTTGTCAATTGAGTCGCCATCTCCAAATAGGTCTTCATCAGTCGAGTCTGTTAATCTGTGTGTTGAGCCAAGTGCTGCTACAGTGCGCCAGGTCACGCTTGCACATCAACTCCATGTAATATCACTCTGTCCTCTCTTATGATTGCTACTTCTAATTCAATGGAAATGATTGGTCCTTTCTCCACATCCTTGGGTATCTTTGACCTGAACAAAACTTCTGAGGGTATCCTCATCAATTTGTTTTGTATCGTGGAAGACATGGCAATAATATCTGTACCCCATAAAGGAATACCGCTGGGTGTGGCACCGCTCTCTGTGCTTTCTGACCATAGAATGCTTTGATGAACTCTCAAGCCATAATGAATCCCTTGTGTGGAACAAAGTATCCCCTCTTCAGTGAAAGAAATCATCATGTTTAATTTACCCATCAGGTCTCTCTCCAATATGTTGACTGGTTTCTTTCGAGAGTTTAACAATCTTGTGATTTCCTATGGTGATGGGCAATTTGTCTATAAAAGGAACTGTTGTCCTAGCCCTACAAAATTCTTGTGCATATATTGATATTCCTGACATTGGGAACGTTCCTTCTCTAACACAGGATCTCATCGCACACGTATCAACCAAGAAGAAAAGAATCTTGTAACCTATAACTGCCCTGACCCTCGGTTCCTCTTGGGGGCCTGGGGTAAACGATAGAATGGAACACATCAAGTTGCGTGTGTGGGCTGTTTTATTGTGTATACATGTTCGGTCCTGTTCTAGTAAATAGATTCTCTTCCACCATTGTCATACCCCCTACTATGGGTGCTGCTGGTGCCTGCAGCAATATGTTTGCATCCCATTGTACTACTACATTCTGCAGTACTTGTGGTTGCACTTGTGTTTGCTGTGTCTGGGATTGTACCAAATGTTGTGGTTGTTGCGTTTGTGGCTGTAGCGCTTGCTGTGCTTGCAGCATTTGCAGCACCTGTGTTTGCTGAAACTGCATGTAATCTTGGAAATTATAGTCTGGTGGTGCAGCGCTATAGTGTGGTGGGTATGCTGACCACCCTCTTGGACCGCATTGTTGCCAGTTTTGTTGTACCCCTGCCATACTTCTACAAACCCATGAAATGTGCCCCAAATTCTTGCATGTCCAGCCCTGTGCTGGTGGCCGCCAAGTTGTGGTTGCCCTCGATTAAATCCTTCTGCCTGTGATACTTGGAATCCAAACCCTCTGCCTCTTGGTACAAAACCTCTCCCCCGAGAGTAATAATTATAGTCCCCTCTTCCTGCAAAGTTTGCTTTTGACCCTGGCTGCATCTGATGGTCTTCCTGCATATTGTGGTTCTCCCCAACCTTTGTTAATATGGCTCCTTCTACTGCCAATTTTGACCATTTCTTTTGGACCAACCCTGCTTCCTCTATCTTTTTTTCCTCAACCTTCTTTCTGTCATTCTCTTGTTTAGTCTACAATAGTCAATTGTCTCTCAGGCAATGGTTTTGCCCCAATCCCCACAATTTTCTTTAATTGTCTCTGTACCTCTTTGGGGATGCCCTGGCATAACCTGATAAGAAATGGTTATATTTTTGTCCCATGCTTCCCTCATTTCTAAACGCCAGTTCTCCTGAATGTCTTGTATGTAGGCAGCAGGGTCCTCATCTGGTCCCATCTTTTCTGTAATTATTGCACTCATGTCTGATGTGTCTGGAAATGTTATTCTAAGTGCCCTGCAAACGTCTGCTTGACAATTGTAAAAAGGTGCCCCATCATGTCTTGTATTTTCGCATGTCACCTTAGGATACCCTGCTTGTTTCCAGATGTCATCTGATTGCTCGCCCAATATAGCAGCAAACAAGTTCTCTTGTCTCCCATAGCTAATGTCATGCCAGCCATCTTTCCTTCTAAGTCATAAACCCACTTCCCTGTACCTGTTGTAAGTGACAGTAATTTGTAAATTAAATAATTTGTATTTGTCTGTGGCCATGGTATGTATTGTGCCAGTCCTCTACCTTTCTGTAACAATGGGAATTGTGTCAGTCCCATTCTGCGTGCAGATTTTGTTGCACCCTTTATCTATTTTGGCACACCCATCATGCAAACTGTTTTGTGTCCTGGTAAATCTTTCTGCCTGCTTACATATCATGTTTTTCTTTTTGGCCTTTGCAAATTCCTCCCTGGGTGACACGGGTATTTAATAGGCTCTGGCCTTATCGTTAGTTCCTCTAAATTGGACCAAGCTACATTTCCTCCTACACATGTGCCTGTATATGGGGCCCATGTAGCTTCCTCTTCCCTCCCCTCCCGTCACCTTCCACGTCTGACAGTGCTTCTTCTTCTTCATCCTCTCTGTCCTCAAACTCTAGTCTTCTAAGGGGATCTATCCCATGTGTTCAACTCATTATCTCCATGCCTGCCTTGTGTATACCTTCCCCAACTCTCCCTTATACTTGTGCCATGCATTCTGTTCCTGTCTAGGCTGTCACTATTCTTTCTCATAGTGTCTTCTTCTCCCTGGCCCAATAATGTAAGCCTACTAAGGATGTCATCAACTTCCTTGCAGCGTCTTTTGAAACACCTCTCCTTTTCCTTCTCTTCATTTTGTCATCTTTCTCCTCTTTTCCTTCCTCTCTTTTGCTTGCTTTTACTCTCTCTTCCTGTCTCTTTTCTCTTTCCCTGCCTTCCTCTTGTCTGCTCTCTTTCTCTCTCCGCTCTTCATTTGTCCCATTTTCTCTCTTCTTCTGACCTCTTCTCATTCTCTTCCTCCTGTCTGGCTCTACCTTCCCTCGCCTTCTCTTTATCTTCACCAATACTGTTCCCATTGGGTTTCAATAATATTTGTCCTCCTATCCATGTATCTGACACGATCTATGTCTCATCCTTTTCGTCCTGCATGCTTTTTGATCTGTGATACTCCTTAACTGCATCTGTTAACTTCGCTTGCACCCTACGCCGCATATCAGATTCTTCCGGTAATAGCGCTGGCCTTTGCCTGCTCACGTTCTCACTTCTCATACCATCTACATCACTATATGGGAGGGGGTGCATATATGGAATTTGAATACCCTGGTGCAGTCTTTAATGGATATAATTTCTATACAGGCAAGGACGGATTACTTGTTTGGGGAAGAGGCAGGGCAGGGGAGGTTGTCTGTGGGCTCTTCACCTGTTCCATCATGCTGGCTAAGCATCAATATCAAAAAATATCAGGATGTGAGACCCTAGAACAGTTAAAAAGTTTTGGACATATTTATTTAAATCTCAAAAACAGTTTTTAGAAATTTACATTGCTTTCGCTAAGCACGAAAGTGACACGGATAGATTTTATACAAACAAGGGGAAGTACAACTATGTACCATCCTCAGAAGTGTGGAAGAAGAGTTCCCTAACAAATTGCACAAGTGAGTACAATGATTGGGTGGAAGATAACTCGAATGAGTGCTGCCCGAGGCTGCTATTCAGTCCGGGTATACATAAGAACGGTGTACACAACACTATATAGAGACATACAAAAAAGGAGTTTCGACAGTTGTGTCACAGATTATCGACACTGTAGTGTTTCGGCCACAGGGGCTTGATTCGAGCTTGTACATGTGGTGGCCTTCATCAGGAGAGACTTGTCAAGTGGGTCTGTCCGTGGGTGTTCTCGTCAAACAGAAGTAAGGCAGAGTAGCTGTGCTGTTATCGTTCCTGGTATTGGTCCTGGGAATCGAGGTGTATTAAGTACACTGTGGGAGGTAGACCTGCAGTGCCGGGTTCTAGTGTTCCAGAGGGCACTGGGCTTATCCTTAGCCTTGGATCAGCACCGAATTGCTCACGATCATGCTGCGGTCACGACTTGCCGAGTCAAACACTGGCCAGTGTGTTGTATTATATGTACCTAGCAGTTTGTGTGGTGATTTATTATACATGCGCCCATTCAGGTAGTGGCCTCCTCTGTCGATTCTTGTGGCTGCGATAAAACGGTTAGCAACAGCGACAGTCTATTCTTCACAAATTGCAACTGGAGGAGCCTGGGCTCTACTTCCAAGCTCTTCCAGGTGGGGAGCATGACAAATCTTCCCAGATGTTGTGTACGTACTAAACCTTCACAATTGTTAGCTTTATCATCGGAGGCCAACCCTATAGTTCGTCCGTGCGTGATACCTGCCTTTCCCTCCTGTCCGATCCCGGACTAGTCTTGGTTGACTTCACAGATTAATGCGTGAGAAACCCCCACCTGCCCCTCTGGCACGAGACATGGCCATAGCACACAATTCCTTCCATGACAATGCCCGCTGTACCTCCCAGACTATCCGAGTGCAGTAGTGATGTTCTTCTATCTCAACCGCTTTGACTGCAATTTGCCTGTTTTCCCGGTCCGTGCCAGGTGCAGTGACTAATCAATCTTGTGACATTTCATAGTGTGAAAAAGAGATGAAGGCCCGTGTTTCGAGCTGGTGGTGCTTGTGGGAACTAAAGTCATGATTGGTGTTTGAATAGTGTGTGAGGTCCGGGGCACTGCATGTTGCTGCAAGGTTGGGCTGCTGCGAAAATGGCCAGCGCTGCAAGGTGCTGCAAGGTCGGGGCTGGCCCGGTGGTGAATGTTCAAATGCTCCGATTGGGAATTGGAAGGTTAGGGACGGGTTTCAGGATAATGCAGCAAATGAGTAACACATTTGCGGTTGGGCAGCAGTTACTTTTCCTAACTCCTCTCTCTCTGCCTATGTTCGTCCATGATTAATATTGTTCTTCTGTGGGTGCAAGAGAGATGCCAGAGTTACCTGTCTGGGAAACATATTTTTTATGAGCACAATATTGGGCGTTTGCCAATGTGTTACATGATATAATCGTAGAAACAAAATGCAATATACATTGTTTCCTTGGATTTTGTATTACTATGAAGTCAGACAAAGTAGGATATGGTGGTGGGCTGCTGAAGTAGTGGTTGGCATATAGTAATGTGTCTTCAGTACGCCATGCTTGATTACCATAACAACTGACTGTTGGCCCCTTTAGGTAGATTTTGGAGGACTCAATTCCCTGGTAGTTGATAGTCCTATAAATACCACCCGGGGGTGGGGGTATATTGCCTCTTTTAAGAGTGCCATCTTCAGAGCTTCCCTCAAGGGCTATAGACTTGGTATATTCTTCACAGTTGTGGGTCAGGGGCATACCAAGGACAGGAGGCATTGGCCCAGATGGTTAACTCTCCATGTTACTTGGCAGCCCATGGCAGCATTGCATTGCTGCCTTAGTGTTGCACAGGAAAGGCACAGAAAAAGCGGGATCATGTTGTTTGTGTGATTATATCAAAGTGACGCATACATCAACATCTCTAATGTTGGCCATTCTCTCTCGTCCGCAGGCTGTGAAGATGAAGGTGCCATATGCCAAGTGGCGGATTTAACAGATACTGCAGATCTGTACTTCACGTGCACCCTTTATTCACAGGCCCAGGTCTGCGAGAACATCACTGATGCAATCCCAGAAAACTGCGCTATTGTTCTCCCACAGAAACCCCAGCTTCTTTACCAGAAGAAAGGTGAGCCTGATACCGCCATGTACAGGCATTCTCTAACTCTCCTCAACAGCCTGTCATGGTCCTCAATATCATCTTGAAGGGGAACTAATTCACACTGACGTTGATGATGTTTTGGTGGATTATGTGGATTGCGTTACAGAGTAAATTCCCATACAGGCCAGTGCTCCTCTATTTGGGGAACTTGATCGATCTCCTAAGGTTCTTCCTATGCGGTGTCTGAACATCACCCCCTTGTCTTCCCTTCTGTCTGTATCCTTGGACCTTATATGCCACCAAGGCCTGTGCTCCACTGCTATGCTGTGTATGCACAAAGGGTTCCGTAAGAGGCATCCCCCGGGTTGCTTTACCTCATTTTTCTTTGATGTGGTAAATACGTTAACCTCCTGTTTCCTACCTCCTCCTCTATCCCTGTTATACTTTGGGTTTCACACTTTGCATTTTGTTGTCGGGGGGAGACCCGCTCCCCCCTTGTTGCATTGGAATTTTTTTTTAAAACCTTATTGTTGTAGCTTGTTCAGGCACTGATTCCACCCACATTTGATATTTGTCCAAAATGGAATCCTGGATGAATGACACTGGACCAACCTTCGAATTGATGTTGCAAACAGAGGACCTTTTGTTCCATTGCGTCTCTTGCCCAAAAGGCCCAAAAGGGTGTTGTTTAGCAGATCAGGGTCTATTTCTAATTTAATTCTAAGTAATAGAGTCGGAATAGATTTTATTCTAAAAGATTGTCACAGGCGGCTCATTTCTTGCATACACTGGGCCGAGGAACCCATAGCCAGAGGCCCCGCAGAATGATGTGAAGCTGTCAGAAGTGCTAAGTAGCTCATCTAAACGTCTCACGAGTAGGCTTGTCCTTTTTCGCATAGACTTGCACTTAAGGGGTTAAGTGGTGGTCATTGGGTTCCAGAGGCAGCTGGCTTGAACTAAACACCTTCACGCAAGAGTAAAAAAGAGGTTTTGTGGGTAGGCTAAGATAAATTGATGAACTGATGACTAAGAGGGCTTCACATACAAGCAGAAGTTGCTGAATGGTTTGTACGATTCGTGAAACTACAAAGGATGTGCTGATTGGGGCAGTATGAATTGATGAACGGCATAATGTTGAATGGTCAGATAAAAAATGTGCCTAAATAATAATTGAGGTGTAGTATGGGATGAAAAAAAAGGGGGGGGTCTGGGAATCTCTCTACCAGCACAAACACAGCCCAATGACCTGTTCATGGGTGAATAACCCCATGGGAGATACTCTACCAAGTCTTTAGCTCACTGTCCCTTTCACAGAGAAGAAATGTACCCGCATATCAGTCTTTGTCCTGCCCACGGGCAGTTGAGAATCGAAATGCTAGGCAATTCTCCTCTGAACAAGAGTACCAACAGCAACCCCATAGACATGTTTCAGCCTTGTTGGGCATCATTAGTGAGGTGAAGCTGTGCCTCTCTAAGAACAGTGAGCAAGGGGTGCACCTCTGGATCACCCTGGTAACTTAGGGTGAGACCCAAAGTTGATTTAAGCAAAACAAAGGGGGGGTGGGTCTGGGAATCTCTCTACCAGCACGAACACAGCCCAATGTCCTGTTCTTGGGTGAATAACCCCTGGGAGAGACGCTACCAAGTCTTTAGCTCACTGACCCTTTTACAGAGAAGAAATGTCCCTGCATGCACCTTTCCATGATGTCACTCTTTGCTACTGCCTCTGCGTGGTGTTCATTCTACCGGTTAGACCGCTCAGTCGGAAGGACATTTCACCAAGAATATTGGAGACTCAGATGTGACATCTCAGAGTCACAAGGCCCTTCGCAGGAAAACTCTGGAAGTGACATACTTGATTTCAGATCCAGATGATGAGCCATATTAAACACAAGCATGCCAATAAGCCTTGATAGATAACGTGCCCAATAGACCCTGAAACCCCCACCACCGGGGTTGTGAGTGATAGCCAAATAAACTCTATCAATCTGTTAGGCCCAAACGACCACCTTTAATAAAAGCCAGAGACACACTTTGTTTGAAAAGATCAGCAGTCATATCATTTCAGTTAGAGGGGTTGCACCACTCTCAAGGTGGTAGCACGGAGCAACGTAGAGACAGTGAATCCTACCCCTAAAAACCCCAAAACAATGCCTATGCCACAAGGTCTCCAGTGACTCCCCGAAACTGCTGATGATTACTCTTAGTACACCGCTAGGTGGTAGCGGTGCACGGTACAAAGCAACATAATATAACATGTGAACGTGACATCGTCATGGGTCCCTTCACATGGTAATCCCCCCTGTGGCATTCACGGGTTGGGTCAGCCCTACTAGCAGAGTGCTATCACGATGCTTAATATCATTCATCCTGCCCAGGGATCTAATTTTCAGGTCTTTGTATGGCCCTTTATCTATTGGGACATTAAAGGTTAACTAATCACAAGTGTCAAATCGTGAGCTTAGGTTGATTGTGTTTTCAAGTGCATACAAATATGCAAGAATGAATCCCTCCAATTGATGGTAAAGGCATTTATTTCTTTTGATCCACCTTACGCCATCTTGTGAACAATACTTTCAGACTTTTTCTTCACACTGTTTTCCCAAAATATGAGAAGGAAGTGTTTGCCTTTGCATACAGTCCCTTCATGAGGTTTCTCTGTAAACAAGGTCCATGGGGAAGTGATGACCAACAGTTGGTCTCTTTCACGTCTGCAAAAGCACGCTTGTCTTTTTAGTCACCCTAGAACTATTTTTAATCAATGTTGCCATTTTTTTGCAGTTGTTTTGGCAGAAAAAGTGAAGAACTTTTACACTCGTTTGCCCTTCGGGAAGCTAACTGGATTTTCTGCAGTAAACACAATTTCAATTTCTGGAAAATCGGTCTTCGATGGGTAAGGAAAAGAAACTGCACCTGTGTGTATATCTACTGTATATCTAGAGTTGGTCCCTTTATCACTGGTTCTGCCGCAGCTTTCGTTCTCTGTTGTTTAAAGGTTTACAATAGGCGACCCTTCCTGCTTGGTGGTGGCAGTGACATGGACAGATGACCTATCGCGCAGTCACAGAATTACAAATCATTTCCCCTGAAGTTCTAAAAGTATGTTCTAAAAGTGGTTCTTCATTTCCCCTGAAGTTCTAAAAGTATGTTCTAAAAGTGGTTCTTCATTTCCCCTGAGGTTCTAACAGTGGTGCTCACTGTACCTTTCACAGAAAACCACTTGCATATCATTCCAGCCTCACCCACAAGGGCAGTCCAGCACCGAAATGCTATGCAATTCTACTCTGGACAAGGGTATTCATCAGCAACCCCAGCCATATGTTTCAGCCTTCTTTGGCATCATCAGTGTGGTGAAGCTGAGCCTCTCTTACCACACCGAGAAGGGGTCCATGATTGGTTCCCTGTAGCTATTTAGGGTGAAACCCCACGTTTTACAAAATGTACTAAAATGTGGGAGCTGAATTGTGGACTGAGCCAGTTTCAGAAGAATGAGTGGTGAGGTGTTGTGCATTGCCGTCACTATGCACTCTCCCGTGTTCCCCGCAGGAGTCTGGCCTGTGCTTGCAAATTCAGCCTTGCCTGTTTTCATCTCAAAGTTAAGTCCATTGTACTGAAACCACACTGAACTCTACTGTGCATTCCACTCTCCATGCCACCTCGCCATTCCACTCTGCATGCCCTCCTCATGCCATTTTCCATTCCACACTGAACTCTACTGTGCATTCCACTCTCCATGCCACCTCGCCATTCCACTCTGCATGACCCTGCTCATGACATTCTGTATTCCACACTGAACTCTACTGTGGATTCCACTCTCCATCCCACCTCACCATTCCACTCTGCATACCCTCCTCATGCCATTCTGTATTCCACTCTGCACTCTACTGTGGATTCCACGCTCCATGCCAACTCACCATTCCACTCTGCATACCCTCCTCATGCCATTCTGTATTCCACTCTGCACTCTACTGTGGATTCCACTTTCCATGCCACCTCGCCTTTCCACTCTGCATGCCCCTCCTCATGCCATTCTCCATTCCACTCTGCACTCTACTGTGCATTCTACTCGCCATGCCACCTTGCCATTCCACTCTGCATGCTCCTCCTCATGCCATTTTCCATTCTAAAATGAACTCTACTGTGCATTCCACTCTCCATGCCACCTCGCCATTCCATTCTGCATGTCCCTCCTCATGCCATTATCCATTCCACTCTGCACTCTACTGTGCATTCCACTCTCCATGCCACCTCGCCATTCCACTCTGCATGACCCTGCTCATGCCATTCTGTATTCCACACTGAACTCTACTGTGGATTCCACTCTCCATGCCACCTCACCATTCCACTCTGCATACCCTCCTCATGCCATTCTGTATTCCACTCTGCACTCTACTGTGGATTCCACTCTCCATGCCAACTCACCATTCCACTCTGCATACCCTCCTCATGCCATTCTGTATTCCACTCTGCACTCTACTGTGGATTCCACTTTCCATGCCATCTCGTCTTTCCACTCTGCATGCCCCTCCTCATGCCATTCTCCATTCCACTCTGCACTCTACTGTGCATTCTACTCTCCATGCCACCTCGTCATTCCACTCTGCATGCTCCTCCTCATGCCATTCTCCATTCCACAATGCACTCTACTGTGCATTCCACTCTCCATGCCACCTCACCATTCCACTCTGCATGTCCCTCCTCATGCCATTATCCATTCCACTCTGCACTCTACTGTGCATTCCACTCTCCATGCCACCTCGCCATTCCACTCTGCATGCTCCTCCTCATGCCATTTTCCATTCCACACTGAACTTTACTGTGCATTCCACTCTACATGCCATCTCGCCATTCCACTCTGCATGCCCCTCCTCATTCCATTCTCCATTCCACTCTGCAGTCTACTGTGCATTCCACTCTCCATGCCACCTCGCCATTCCACTCTGCATGTCCCTCCTCATGCCATTCTCCATTCCACTCTGCACTCTACTGTGCATTCCACTCCCCATGCCACCTCGCCATTCCACTCTGCATGCCCCTGCTCATGCCATTCTCCATTCCACTCTGCACTCTACTGTGCATTCCACTCTCCATGCCATCTCGCCATTCCACTCTGCATGTCCGTCCTCATGCCATTCTCCATTCCACTCTGCACTCTACTGTGCATTCCACTCTCCATGCCACCTCGCCCTTCCACTCTTCATGCCCCTGCTCAGGCCATTCTCCATTCTACTCTGCACTCTACTGTGCATTCCACTCTCCATGCCACCTCGCCATTCAACTCTGCATGTCCCGCCTCATGCCATTCTCCATTCCACTCTGCACTCTACTGTGCATTCCACTCTCCATGCCACCTCGCCATTCCACTCTGCATGTCCGTCCTCATGCCATTCTCCATTCCACTCTGCACTCTACTGTGCATTCCACTCTCCATGCCACCTCGCCCTTACACTCTGCATGCCCCTGCTCATGCCATTCTTCATTCCACTCTGCACTCTACTATGAATTCCACTCTTCATGGCACCTCGCCCTTCCACTCTGAATGCCCCTTCTCATGCCATTCTCCATTCCACACGGAACTATAATGTGCATTCCATTTTCCATGCCATCTCGCCATGCCATTGAACTATGCATGTCACTCCTCATTCCATTCTCCATTCCACTCTCCACTCTAATGTGCATTCCACTCTCCATGCCACCTCTCCATTCCACTCTGCATGTCCCTCCTCATGCCATTCTCCATTCCACTCTGCACTCTACTGTGCATTCCACTCTCCATGCCACCTCGCCCTTCCACTCTGCATGCCCCTGCTCATGCCATTCTCCATTCCACTCTGCACTCTACTCTGCATTCCACTCCCCATGCCACCTCGCCCTTCCACTCTGCATGCCCCTGCTCATGACATTCTCCATTCCACACTGAACTCTAATGTGCATTCCACTTTCCATGCCATCTCGCCATGCCATTCAACTCTGCATGTCCCTCCTCATTCCATTCTCCATTCCACTCTGCACTCTACTGTACATTCCACTGTCCATGCCACCTCTCCATTCCACTCTCCATGCCACCTCCTCATGCCAGTCCCCATTCCACTCTGCACTCCACTGTGCATTTCACTGTCCATGCCACCTCTCCATTCCACTCTCCATGCCACCTCCTCATGCCAGTCTCCATTCCACTCTCCATGCCACCTCATCATGCCATCTAACCACACGCACATAGGGTTACCTGCTTGGAGAGTGTATCATTGAATCTGTCTCGGATATTTATGTAGAGTAATATAAAAGTATAAACAGCCCATCATGATATATTATACGTTCCTTGGAACTTCGACATGTGAACACGTACAGGTCATTTCCTAAAGAAAAATAAATTGCAGCATAATGCAGCAACCAGTGCCCAAATAGCACATTCATTTTAATTTGCTAAATGTCAAGTTATAGCTGAACACAACCTCATACTAGATGCGCAAAATAGACTCAATGAATGTACAAGAGTGAATTGGATGCGCAGCAATGTTGACCCACATCCCTTGAGGCGTGTTGACATCGACTATCATTTACCCAAGAATAATTAGATGGAAGAACGTTTTCTGACTTAATAAAGCAAATTGATAATTATCCAAGCACTTTTTCTTTAATTCAAATGTATGGAAAATATTGAATAATGAAGTTTCTCATTTTTCTGATCATGTGTGTTATTGGTATGATATGATATGATATGGCATTTGTAACGTGCCTATACACAAGTGTTTCAAGTGTTTCAAGGCGCGACGAGGCAGGGAGGGGGGAACAAGGGGAAGACAGACAACGATCCTACTAGGCCAGGTGTCATTCAGATCGCGCAAGTGCAGGGGTAGGGGGAAGGGAGAAAGTGCAAGGGGAGATGAGGGGGGAAGTGCAGTACAAGGTAAGTAGAATAAAATAAGTAAGGGCCAGCTGGTGGCAAGTGCAAGGTAAGTGCAGACAAGTGCTGGGAACGGGGGCTCTAGGGATACAGAGACAGTCCCGCAGTGCAGGGGTTGCCAGGGACGCAGTGCAAGTGTAGAGTGGCTGGGCCCAGGACCGAGGTGGGCGAGAGTGGCCCAGTTGCAGATTCGGTGCAGATTCAGCGAAGAATTAGCAGGGGAGAGGGAGAGAGAAAGCAGAAGCAAAGAGGAAGGTTTTGAGGTGCTTCCGGAACCAGAGATGGTTCTCCACAAGTTTCAGGGAGGCAGGAAGGCTGTTCCAGAGGGAGGCCCCTGCCGCGGAGAGAGATCTACCCCCAGCTCGTTGCTTCGAGAAGCGGCTGACCCTGAGGGAGTTGGAGACGGATGAGCGAAGGGCTCGGGAAGGAAGATATTTGGGAAGAGAGAGTTGAAGGTATTTAGGCCCCAGGCCCCAGAAGGCCTTGTGGACAATGCAGAGGGTTTTGAACTTTATCCTCGCAGCCACTGGGAGCCAGTGTAGAGATTTCAGTCCTGGAGAGATACGGTCCCTGGGCTTGAGGCCAAGGACAAGTCTTGCAGTTCTGTTCTGGATGAGTTGCAGAGGGCAGAGAGTGGAGGCAGGCAGATTAAGATAGAGGCTGTTACAGTAGTCCAGCTTCGAGAGAACCAGGGCTCATGAGACAGTGAGCTTCTGGGGGAAGGAGAGGAAGGGAAGAATACCTCTGAGGAGGTGCAGCTGGTAGTGTGACTTCTTAGAGACGGCAGATATATGAGGAGAGAAGGAGAGTGTGGAGTCGAAGATAACCCCGAGGTTTTTTGCCTTGCAGGTAGGAGCAGGAAGAGGGCCAAGAGAGGCCGGCCAGAGAGCTGCAGGGAAGGAGGGAGTGGGTGTGCCGATGAGTAGAATCTCAGTCTTACTGGCATTAAGGCAGAGGTCATTGGCGGCACACCATTCCTGGATAGCAGACAGTCAGAGATGAGGGAAGGAGAGGAGGAGGCCGAGGGTAGCCTGAAAATGAGCTGGGTATCGTCCGCATAGCACTGAAAGTTGGGGCAGAGAGCGGCGATGCGGTTGGCAAGGAGTGCCAGGTACTGGTTGAACAGCCAGGGGGAGAGATTTGATCCCTGGGGGACACCACAGGTGGAAAAAAAGATGTCAGAGAGGAAGGACCCCAGTTGGACCTGGGAGGGTCGATTGTAGAGGAAAGAGGTCAGCCACGCCAGAGCCTGACCAGTGATGTTATCACGGAGACGGTTGAGCAGGATGTCATGGTTGACAGTGTCAAAGGCAGAAGAGAGATCGAGCAGAATGAGAACACACGGAGTGTTGGAGTCAAGGTTCAAGAGTAGGTCCTCACGGATGTTGAGGAGAGCAGTTTCCGTGCTTCTGGCAGCTCTGAAGCCAGATTGATGGTCAAGAAGACTGCCAACAGATTCAGCATGGAGGTTAAGCTGGGAGATGGCCGGTTTCTCCAGGAGCTTGCCCAGGAAGGGAGTGATGGAGATTGGGTGATAGTTAGCCGGGCAGGAGGGGTCAGAAGAGGGTTTCTTAAGAAGAGGGTGCACAAGGGAGTGCTTAAGGGGGGATGGGAAGACTCCAGAGGCGAAGGAGTGGTTGCAAAAGTCAGCCAGGGCAGGAGCTAGGGAGTCGATGTGGTCCTTGATAGTTTTGGAGGAACAGGGGTGAACCTGTTTAGACGAGACTTTCATAGATCGGACTTGTCTGGAAACCTCGTCAGCAGAAAAAAGGTGAAAGGTAGAGAAGGAGGGAGGAGGGGTGGCTGTAGAAGGGCCAGAGGAAGAGCCAGGAAGAGAGGGAGGGAGGTTATAGGAGGAGAGTGAGGACGGGATGTCCTGAGTTTTAGAGATGAAGTGAGAGGCCAGTGCAGTGCAGAGGGCCTGGGAGGGGACAGGAGAGGTAGAGACTGCAGCAGGGTTGGCAAGCTCCTTGCAGATTTTAAAGAGTCATACTTAATTCATATAATATGTACTTTCCTCAGATAAGACTCCAGTGCATTAGTGTTGACTTAATGGAGCCATTAGTTCAGCCGTTTGCTCCCTATCTGGGAATCACCAAATATTCGGTGCCTTTCTTTGTGGGTGTTTCTTCTTTTACATCGAGCCTCATTGACCTCGAATATAACAATGGCGGTGGAATGGCCTGCAGGCTACCCGGGAGATTTCCCAGTGGGCCGCTGCACCAGGGGCCTCTTTTCTGTGGGTCTCATTGTCCCCTTCCATTCATATCTCCCGCCCCCACCACATCCCACATCAATTTTGAGTAAATACCTTGTTATAAAACTTTGACTATGTGGTTCCCTACTCGTAACACATCTTATACTTTAGCTTTTTGTTATCTTTAACTACTTCTATAATCTTTGTATTGCGACAAACGTGCTTTTAAATCCACCATTTGCACTCACTTTTCCAAATTTATGTGGGGGAAGAAGCTCCCACCAACCATACTTAAAGACCTTGGTCTTGCTTGCCACATTTGCCTGCAAAGTGTGATATAGGGCCACTTTAGAAATCATTTCCATGGACACTTTTTGTTCTCAATCCACCCCTGGACAATGGAGTGATTTCCACTCTTTATTCTCCCGCAGTCTTGCACTCAGAGGAATGTTTGCCATTGTGGATGTTACATGCAGACCCAATGCATATGTTTCTTATAATTATAATTATAATTGGCTATTTATAACGTGCTTAATACCCAGAGGTTTCTAAGTGCGGACCCAGGGATCGAACCTGTGTTGCTCCGCGTTGTCTTGCTTCCAAGGCGAGCGCGTTGCCCCTGAGCCATCCTCCTTGTGAATCAGTTTGAATCTGTGCATGGGAAAAATATGCTTTTTATCTGTTCACATGTACAGTAAGCCACCCCTTAAGTTACATAATCAGCCCCAATGCCACGGAATTACATTAAATAGAAGCATCAGCAAATGACATGACTACATACGTAAGCGGCTGCACCCCCATTTGTGCTTTCTTTCTGCTTCACAGATTCTTCGATTGCGAGCGCCACTGTGACACTGACATCTGCTGCAAAGGATTTGGGTTTTTGCCTTCTCCGGAATCTTCAGGTAACGTGGTTTATATTTCTTCATAGTGCTTCCCCAAAATGTGCACAGGTGCGCTCAGGAGTTCCACGTTCACTGTTGATAAGTTTCAGTTGGATGCCAGCTGGGAGAGCCTGATTTAAAAGGTATGTTAGCAAAGCTATATATCAGGTGTCTGGAAGCTGCAGCTCTTCAAATGTTTTGAAATTTGACTCCCATGATCCATCGTCACTGACTATGCTGGTAAGGGATGATGGGAGTTGTAGTCTAAATCATCTGTTGATGGAAAGGTTGTAGTCACTCTATAAGGAACAAGTAATGTCAGCAATAGGTTGAATGGCAGAGCATTCTGGTCCAACAATGGGATGTTGAGTAAGCCAAAGATATCAAGATCCAGGAAACAGCAGATTGTAGAAAAGGGTGAGCCTGGAAACCCTTCTCACCAGGGCTTGGATTTAGTGTCTGAGGCTTCCGAAATAGAGAGGATGAAAAATGCATTCATTACAATTGTTCTTAAATTTTCTTAGCTGTGTCTAGTGAGAGCTTCATCTCTCTCGAATAGCTGTTGCAGGAGAATGCAGGGGGACCCTGGAGCCATTCAGCTGTCCTGTGATGCATGTCTCTATGCATCATGGGGAAGGCTCTGTTGCAAGACTGGACATTTTGTAGAAGCTAATGCTGCTATATAAATTAGCAGGGGAGGGTGTAGAGTTATAGAAGGTTTCCTTTTAAATCGACATCATTCGTTTGGATTCAAAAATACTTACTTTACTTTATTGCATTCATATTGTTTGACCATTGACCCTTGGGTTTAAGGGCGCAGCAAGACAGACAACAATTAACAGATAAGCATGTGTAACGTGCAAGAGAAGAAGAGGCATTCCTGCAATTAGCTAAACAAACAGATAGGTATTGAGTTTCCCTTTGAAAATATCGAGGAACTCAGTGCAGCACATTTCTAAGGGAAGTTCGTTCCAGGCCTTCGGTGCAATAGCATAGAAGGCAGCATTGGCGACTTTCACCGTTCTGCATCTTGAAATAGCCGGAGGATTCTGCTGACTAGATCTAAGTAGTCTGAGTTTTGTTGGCTAATGGTTCTCGCAGGTAAAGAGCCATTTTTCCCTGAATGCATTTCTGCGTAATAGTGAGGATACGAAAAAGAATACGTGGGTGAATGGGTAACCAATGCAGGCTCCGCCTTGCCTCAGTGACATGATCTCTACAGTCGAACGTCTTAACCACTCTTACCGCTCCATTTTGGACTACTTGCAGTCTATTGCATGTGGTTTTATCAATGCCTATCAAGAGGCTAGAGCAATAGTCAATCTTTGCGCCTATAATTGCTTGCGCAATCGTTTCTGCGCTCTTTTGCGATATAAATGGTCTGAGGTGGGTAAGTAGTTTTATATAGTAGGCACATGATGATATCAAACTGCTTACATGTGGGTTCATGATAAGATTATCAGCATTTAAAGATTATGTTTATGGTAGATTTTGAACTGTTTTAATGTATTTGACCACCACAAATCCATGTCCACTGAAGCATCTCAAATCTTAACACAATTGCCAAATATTCCTCCACAAGCACCGGCAACTGTTTTGTTGTCACACGTGAATTCGAGCTTTTGCATCATCACGCTTCTGACTGCACAAGTTCACATGCTGGGAAAAGGATGATAAACCATTGTGTTTTCCTGCTAGTGGCTCTCTAAATGTAGAGGGTAAGACCTCCGGGTCTTGCATTGGAGGGCAAACTGTACACAAAATGAACAATCACTATTTACTAGAACAGAGCTATTGACTTTGCCAGTGCTTGCTCTACTTAGCCACTATCTTTCTTTATAGACCGGGAATGCAGCTGTGGGCCCAACTGTACGCAGACTGTTTCCTGGTGATACATGACTCAGTTATTGCAGTCCAACATTCCACACATGGGTATTCATGGGGAAATCCGGCCAGTTCCTCCGTGATGAATAACCGCGAAGCAATGAGGGTCGGATTCTATAAGCCTTCACAGGGAATCCACAGGGAATCGTCTGAAGTGGTCAGACATTAATTGAGTAATGCCCTCTTCTATAACCAAGACGCGGGAGAGAGGGATGCAGGCCTTTTGGCTCCCCACGGTGCCCACAACGTACATTCAGGAATTCTAGGTTTTGGTGTATAATATTAGGCAACTTTAGTTGTGTGAAAATCAGACATCTTTGGACATATATTATATATAATTGGTTATTTATAACGTGCTTAATACCCAGAGGTTTCTAAGCGCGGACCCGGGGATCGAACCAGTGTTGCTCTGCGTCATCTTGCTTCCAAAAGCACGTTGCCCCTGAGCTATCCTCCCGAAACGAGCTATCCTCATATTCTAGGTCCACAAATGTATTAGGGATGGGTCCTGTTATGTTGGCACTTAGGTGCTAAGAGGTCCCCTCAGTGCAGTTTTCATCATTTGCACTATGAGGTGCAAAAGGGGGGTGCAGTATAGGAGGGAAAATCTCCTGAAAGCCTTCCTAATGCATTTCGCAGTGTAAATGCAGTAAAGACTGCCGAGAAGTTTACCCATGACAAGCACCATTTACGAATGATTCCTGTGGAATCCACCTGCATTTTGCTGGGGTAAAAAGCAGGCAGATTCCATAGGAATCCACAGCATTTAAGCCAACATAAAAATGTCATGCTAGCGTAAATGCTGCCAGCATTTATATGTCGGGGAGGATGGGGTGGCGTAAATGGAAATGTCATTCAGTGTCTCCTCTCCACCATACAAATGGATGGAAATATGGAGTGGCATAAAATCCATGTGTAATATATGCATTTGGCGGTATGCCATGATGAATATGAGTTCCAGTATGTTTCATGGAGACGGATCCCCACTGTGGTGTTGGCTTGGGCTTGAAGAACTTTTTGCCAAATGAAATTAAGAACTTTTGCAGAGATATAATGCTCTTACTAATACAAATGTGACGGACTGATATCAAGGACACACTCCATTGCAAATTACATGATTGATCTATCAGTTAATTAGGCAATTATCTGTAATCTAGCGGTACATGTATTGCATTCCGTATGTTTTTGCGGTGAAATGCACATTGATGCCTATGTTCTGGCTGTTTCCTTGACAGGAGGGAGGGTGCAGTGCCTGACTCTTAATGGCCTGGGGATTCAGACCTGCCCAGAAGAGATAGAAGGCTCTTGGCGCGCTCTGAAATGCAGCTTTTCAGACTCAGAGGCATTGGCAACTCCATTTGGCTGGTATCAGAAACCTGGTAAGTGTTTGATATCACACAGGTACCTTAGTCTAGTATCTTTGAAAGCGAGTGCTACACTGACGTCAGAATGTAATTATTATGTGAACACAATTGATTTTGATGTCACATCTCTTGAGTACTGTGGGCCGCGTGTTTCTATACTTCAGCAGGAAATAATATAATGTCACGGCTGCAGTATTGGGCTTTTGTGCAGAGCGACGTTATGAGCTTGCATGCACCTATGCTTAATTGGTTTAATTGGCTTTTTTATAACGCACTTAAGTTTGGTTTCTAAGTACAGATCCGGGAATCGAACCACTGTTGCTCTGCGTGGTCTTGCTTCCATGACCAGCGCATTGCCCCTGTTCTATCCCCTGTTCCTTACATGGGTTGTGTGGCGAAGTCGCGCACTGGAGGTTGACAGTGGGGCAACCGTGGTGAGCAGGAATCACGGTCCACTTCCTGGTTTAGGCCCCAGTCAAGCTGAATATACAGAACACCCTCAGATCCCACACCGGCCCCAGCCTTCCATGATGACTTTATGGCAATCTGCAACTGACCAGGAAACCTTAAAGAACCATAACATGTGTTGACATGAGGAATGTGGCAGGGAGGGAGGGGCATATGTCCGGCAGGCAGGCCTGCTACTGCGGGCACCTGCGGCACCCACAATAACATGAAGAAATACAACATATAAATATTGGCAAAAGGGGGGTGGTGCAGGAGTAGGGACATCTTAACCCACTAGAAAAAAAAAACACTCTGGTTTGGGTGCCTGGTCATTAGATTTGGGCTTTTAGGCACCAGGCACTTAAGGGGTGGGGATAGAATGGTTAATTCCTTTCTCAAGCAGGGAGACCAAGAAAGCACACTATGGATTGTTATGCCTGTCCCTGTTCTTGACTGTGTGGACTCTTGCACTGGTCAGGTGGGGCAGGTCTTCTCCTTGATGCCTGTTTCAGGTTGCACTGCTGTGATATTACTCACGATCAGACATTTCTGTACACTTTCCCACTGCCAGCTTCAGAGGGTCACTTACAGGCAGATTTTCAGTTGCTCCAAAGGGACCAGCTTTTCTTATGAGACGGGTCTGGCTAAATGTCTGAAGCGGCACAGTGGGACTGCTACGTAGCCAGAGGGAGGAGACACAACTCCTCCCTAACCACGGAAGCAGAATGGAGTACAAACCTCCCACCTTGGTTGGCACGGGTGCCTCATATGTAGCTAACAGGACACACCGAGTCAGACCATGGGGGAAGAGGTTTAGGGAGAAGTTGTGGATAGGTAAGGGAGAATTAGGAAAACCGGACAGAGGATTAGGGTACTTTATTGGCTAGGGAGTTTTTTGGGGGGGAAATGACATACAATACACAATGCAATGATTTCAGTAATATCACACACCTTAACTTGCTTTACTTGAACCCTGTTCCTACGGCTGTCTTGGCAGGTCACCCAGAAACACCACTAGCTGGTTGAATGAGGTTGAAAACACATACTGGGCCATACTACACGGTGCACATGTAATGGTTGCATGAATTTCCGAATACTCAGCCACAATAGAGTAAGCAAATGAAGCGACAAAAAAAACACAATAGTAACTCAGTGAAAGATAATGCTCCTTAAAGCCTGGCTAACACAATAATTGTAATCCTAAGCATTCTGCTCCCTGTTGCAGGACAGAGTACCAGTACCCTGTTTAACACATAAGTCTTAACACACACATGGATGGAAAAGTTTTGCGTGGTGTGCCTTTATTTTACTGCGTTCCTGTTACAATCACAGCATTTCTAATAGCACACTGTAGTTCCCACAATATATTTCATATCAAGCACAGCAGAACACTTAACTCAGGCTCCCGGTGCCTCCATATCTCCCCCGAGTGGATGAAAGCGAGCAGTGATGTCAGCGAGGAAGAGGATTTCACCAGAGGTGAAAGGCACGCCATCGCCGCCGCGCTGCCCGTGCCTCACCAAACACAATTACCAGCACCTGGCATAGGCAGGGCTGACCTCTATAACCGTTCCTCTGTGCATGCTGCGTGCGCGAGTGCACCGGCACACAGACTCCTGGGAAATGTAGTCTCCGATGGAATAAATGGTCCGGGGCATCAGCGGGCAACATCTCTGGGCTTGTTAGCCTCTGCTTGGTGGTTCTGGTCACAGAAGCCCTCAGGAGCTTCCACCAGCCCCACAATCCTGACATAGAGGTTAAGAAAGCCAGTGAGGTAGATACACTTCAGATTAGGAGCAACTCTGGCTAATGCGGCGATGAAGGAGAAGAACTGTGACCAAGGGCAATGATGAAGGGGATGGACTTTGACGAAAGACTGTGATGAAGGAGAGGGACTAGAAGAGAGGACTTTGTCAAAGAGAGGGACCATGGCCAAGAAGCTGAAACTGATGTGTGTATCAGTTCCCTACCTTTATGGAGTTGGGTGCAAATGTTGCAAAGATAGATGTGATTTTAGGGCTGAATTCCAGTTGCCAATCGAAACCTTTGTGGGGCCTGTACCACCCACATTTACAGGCGCATGGTTAGGATTGACCATTTGCCGCGTGGAAGTGGCAGAGGCGGGTTGAGCTTGGTACCAAACATAACAGGTGGCAATCTCCTGATTATAGTAATAGCACCTGGCAGGGAAATGTAACAGGAACCTGTTCCATGGCCTGTTCCCTAACTCAAAATTTCAAAAGGTGAAGTGCAGGCCGGAGTCAACTCAGCCCGTCTGTAGTTTTTCCTAATCACCAGCCAGGGCGAACTCATAATATACATTCCAGATATGAGGATGTCTTCCCAAATTATAGAGTTTAAAATACATGTTTGTGTTAAGGCTCAAAAATACTCCTTAAAAACGATGATATGCATATATTTCTCCTTTACACTCCCACCAGATACTGGGAGGAAATGCAACCTGCTGGACATGAAAAACACACTGTAATCACTGCATAATGTAAACCAGACATATAGGTGTTTGCATTTGCTTAGAACTCAAACTGCAGTATGATTATAGAAATTACAGCAGTTTCATTAGTTTTGTTAATTTGTGGTTTACTCCTGACAGACATACTTTTTTTAAAAAAAGCAAAACATTGAGTCACTTTGACATACAAGAATCATTTACCAGTAATATGACATTTTCGGGAAAAAACTGGTTATTAATGCCATTGTCAAAGCTAACAAGCCACCTGTCGGTAAAAAATGCGCGAAAGTAAACGTTATCATGTTCATTGGTTTTATGTATGACAAAAGGGACACAGGTGTTCAGAAAAACTAAACAAACGCATATGACGAAAGAGATAACCAAAGTCACACTTTCAGTACCTTAGATAGAAAAAATGATGAAATCAATTGATAAGAAGGTGAGCTTAGTAGCAGGAGAACCACAGAAAAGCGGACCCTACAGAAGCAAGTGTCACCAGGCATACAATTACACACTACTATAACGACACCAGTCATAAAATTTACACACTACTATAACGAGACCAATCATACACACTACTATAACAACACCAGTCATACAATTACACACTACTATAACGAGACCAATCATACACACTACTATAACAACACCAATCATACAATTACACACTACTATAACGTCACCATTCACACAATTACACACTACTATAACGACACCAGTCATACAATTACACACTACTATAACAACATCAATCATACAATTACACACTACTATAACGACACCAGTCATACATTTACACACTACTATAACAACAACAATCGTACAATTACACACTACAATAACGACACCAGTCACACAATTACACACTACTATAACGACCCCAATCATACAATTACACACTACTATAACGACACCAGTCACACACTTACACACTACTATAACGACACCAATCATACAATTACACACTACTATAACGACACCAGTCACACAATTACACACTACTATAACGACACCAATCATACAATTACACACTACTATAACGACACCAGTCATACAATTACACACTACTATAACAACAGCAATCATACAATTACACACTACTATAACGACACCAATCACACAATTACACACTACTATAACAACACCAGTCATACAATTACACACTACTATAACAACACCAATCACACAATTACACACTACTATAACGACACCAGTCATACAATTACACACTACTATAACAACACCAGTCACACAATTACACACTACTATAACAACACCAGTCATACAATTACACACTACTATAACGACACCAGTCATACAATTACACACTACTATAACAACACCAGTCATACAATCACACACTACTATAACGACACCAATCATACAATTACACACTACTATAACGACATCAGTCATACAATTACACACTACTATAACAACACCAATCATACAATTACACACTACTATAACGTTGGATAATGACAGCAGAACATGAAACAAACGACTAATTCTAAAGAAACATGCCCTCTCACTGTCGTTTGTAATAATATGTCGCACTGGAGAATCTTGATCTAGAGAACATAATATTTCTAGTACATTCACGCCATCTTGTGACCAACCTATTGCTTCAGAGAGGGGAGAGAAGAGAAAGGGGTATTGAGAAGCAGAAGATTAGTTTGCATTTTCTGCAGGACAGAGTTTTATTTTTGGTGTCTTCCTGCTCATCACTCTTTGTTCTAGAGACCTTCACCTGCATCAGAGTCCTTCTCCTTTAAGGCTGAACGGTGAATTGAAGGTGATGCCGAGGTTAAGGTGTGCTAATTTCAGATGTCCCCACCCATCATTTTCCTAAATATGAACATTTAGGTAAAAATTGGCCTAGTGCAAAAAAATGCAAAAATCTTTCGTTGTATTCTTGAACCAGGGCAGATATTGTGCTAGTGCTAAAATGACACAACATTAGCAATAGGGCAAGCATTGCGCTTGTGAAAAATTGCACTGAATGAACACACCGTTGCACTAGTGAAATGCTATCCTTCATGCTACTATCATGAAAAATTGCACATTTCCCGGACAGTTTCCCTGATGAGGCCGCAAGCATGGAGGCGGCCTTCTCACTCGCGCTTCCACTCTTACAACAGAGATGGGCGAGGGTTGCTCAAACCCTGCCACGCAAACCGGTTATGCTCCAAGTGAGTCGAAGGGAAGGCAAAGCACAGATGGCAATACAGAGAAGGGGGCGGAATTTGAGGGCATGCAAAGAGACATGAAAGCAGGAGGGTGGCATCCGGGTGGTCGAGATGGTCACACGGTGTGGTATATTTTGCAAAGAACAGCGACTTTGGAACACAAAATGGCCGCTGCAGGGCTAGCCTATCTCACGCCCCTCTTCATGTTTCTCCTCTTTTCTCATGTTTATTTATCTTTCGGTATTCTACCTACTGATACGTGCTAATATGATAGAAAGCAGCACCCACTAATCGAATTAAATATTGGTACATAATGATAAGGGTTTCGTTCTGGAGTGTGCGAATCCACATTTTCAGGTTAAAGCGAGGCAAGCAGATCTGTCCTAACAGTCATAATTAGGAAGCACTGGCAGGTGTGTAATTTCCCACTTGGGACAGAAATACAATTGCCGTTTTCTCTTGTTTTGCGTCGTGGTAATTTTCCTGCGCCTTCATAGTGCTTAGCCTTTAAAGCGTGCCTCTGAATCTCAGAATTATAGGTTCGCAAAACCATGTCAGACGCTTCAGCATTCCACAGGTTTCCAGGCCAAAAAACCCGCTGCGATTCACTCCCCACTCGAGTGGAACGACAGCAGGTCCTGGGAGACGCCGCTCGGCGTATTCTGTGGGACCGGCCATGTTTTCCAGGGTGTATTGAGAAAGTTGACGTTTTTTCAGCAACTTTTCAAAATCACATCAGTTTTGGTTGTGGGGGAGTTAATGTGGGTCACGTCTTTGAAAAACGACTGCAGTTTGTTAAGTTCTTCCTTAGGTTTTTGTGTTGAGCGGAAACCCCTGAATTCCTCGGGTAGGGCTATTTGTTTTGCAGCACAACCTGCCCTGTGATATTCTGTAGCCGCCGCAACCCTCTGCAGCCAAATGGCGTCCATTTTTAGCAGTGCCCTGATTATATGGTCTGACTTATTCGCAAGCACGGAACGGAAATATACTTCTGTAAACGTGCACTGTGCACATCTGGTTGGTCCACTGGCTTCCTTCTGAGGTCGTCTCTGTCTGATCTTTGTTCTTAGCACAGATGATTACTCGCTTGTTTATGTCGTTGTTGTTGAATGTGATCTTAATTGGACCTTGGGGTCGATCTTGCCAGGTACATGGTTTCTATGTGGAGCTCCTCATTGTGAATTAGTTTTGCCTTGACCAGCTGCTTCTCGTCAGGACACCCTTGATCGCAGTTTCCAGTCGTCTTCCTGTAAGAGTGGTGGCATAGAAGGGGCGATCTCCATGAGTAGCCTTGGAGCTCTTTGGGACTTCTATCATCTGAAAGGCTCGACATTCGAACCCTGTAGGCCAGTGGTCGAAGTGCAGGAAAAGAAGTAGTGGAGCTATGTTCCCTGCTGGTCTGCCCCGCTCTCCAGAAACGCCATCGCCACCCCTTCCCACACACAGTCCATACCCCCAAACAAACACACCAATTATTTAAAGGAATGTTCAGTGCAGTGCACTGAAGTGCAACATTCAACTTCTTCCTACACTTTTATGTATGGTTTCTTTTCAAAATAAAAGTATAGGAACAGTGAAACTGAAAAATGAAAAAGTATAGGAGCACCGCTCCCGACCGCTCCCGCCCACTTCGACCTCTGCTGTAGGCAACAGTAAATGGGCCATTTCCAGTAAAGAGGTTTAGCGCCTTTTAGCGCAAGTGAAGGATAACCCTGTCTTTTATATGTTCTTTAGGAAATTCCACTATCCTGATGTCATCTGAGTGGAAAAAATGCAAGGGGGGAATGTTATGAAATAATCGCAAGGTATTAGCTTGGTTCAAAATAGGGTCATCCTCGGGTCATCCTGTAATGGCAGCAAACGTTCTAAAGTCACCATACATGATCCTGTACAGTTACTCTCATGTCTATACTGTGGGGACCTTTTATTTGAGATTTTATAAGAGCCCTCCCTCTTCGGCGGGCTGCACATCCTATTCAATTCAGCCCTCCACGGCCGACAGGTGGCCACTTGCTGAACATTGCCGTCTTGTTGAGATGTTGGGTGTTCTTTTACTAGCGTGGCATTCCATCTTTCTGCCAATGTTAGAAAAGATCTGGCTGATGTAGTTATTTTCTGAGAAGCAATTTGGTTCTTAACTGCATCAAACGGATTCCAGGACGATGACACTTTGCTTGAAACAGATTTTTGGCCGACGACACGTCCCACCTTTGAGGAGCACCTTGGATTGCATAGGAACGTTGGTTATGTAGTTGATTGGGTAGGTCAAATCGTGCTAGAGGGAATGTTTCCTCGTCCGGCACCTCTTCTTCCTCAATCGCGTATGTAGAACCATTCAGGCAGTCTTTGTCTGTATCCTCAGAGGTATACGTCTGCACTTCTCTCTCATCATCATCGATCTTCGGTGGAGGGAGCGTGGTTCGGGCTGTATGCTTTTTGAAGCAGATTATGTATTTTTCTGAGTAATCAAGGGCATTCTGGATCTTGGAGTGGGAAGGTTTCTAATGAGACTACGAACAGCATTAGAGTTCTTGTTGTTGTGGCCAAGTAGATTTTTTTATTTTTTTCTCAATGGCTTTTCACTGCAGGTCAATCTATTGATTATCCTTTTTTCATTATTTTGAAAACAACAAAGGGTTGCAAATTCCTCCCGGCAGGGCATTCAATTTTGGTTTCAGTTAAAGGTAAACTCTGCTGGTTAGCCATCACGTTATAATCTTTTCCCGTAGGATCTACGATACTCAAGAGTGATGGTTCCATATCCTGCTCAATGTCTCTTCCAGTTGGATACGGGGAACCTTCTCGATGTTAGTGTCCAATCTCTTGTAAAAGGAACCCTTGGACCTCATTACAAGTTTGCCGGTCCGGGAGCTATGGTACTGGTAAGCTTGCCGGTACTGTAGTTCCCAGACAGACAAACTACGAGTTCTGCTCACGAGTGCCATTACGGCCGCCAGGTGCATCCGGCCTCCCCATTAGGGCTCAACGGGAATGGGGAGTTAAAGTTTCCGGGCCCTGGCAATGGGGAAATACAGGACCTTGTAATGAGGCCCCTTGTCTTTCTTGTTATAGCTTACAGTTTGCGTTGGGTTGGAATATAACTATCCGTGTTCATCACAACAGGGGAGGCTGGATTGTGCATCAATGATGACCCCCTTTTCTGTTTTGGACCAATGACTTTAACTGTAGCAATTCCAGGACTGAAATTTAATAGACATTTGTTATCAGCTCGCTCCAGATCCAATGCATCTTGTAGTATTCTTTGGATTGTGTTCTCACATTCCACCTGGTGGTCCACTCTGGATTGGAAGGTTGTTATAAAAGACTGGATATATATAATTTTAGAATGAATCATTGCAAGCAAGGTTGCTTGATCTTTAGAGTTCTTGTTCGTAGTCTCATATAGTTTCAAGAAGGGTGCCAGTGAGATAGTTGATATTGATATTGATATTTTATTTCTATCGCACTCGTACACAAGTGTTTCAGGGCGCAACAAGGCAAGGGAGGGGAACAGGGGAGAACAAAACAGCGATCTTACTAGGCCCAGTGACATTGAGAATGCGCAAATGCATGGGAGAGGGGGAGGGGAAAAGTGCATGGAAGTGTGGAGAAGTGGAAAGTGCGAAGCGGAGGAGAAACAGATAAATAACAATAAATAAATAATAAAGGCAACAAACAGTTTTAGTGCAGCCAGCAATTTGCAAGTGCTAGGTTTAAGGCAGCAGACAGGGTAGGTCTGATAAGTGCAGGAAGAAAAAAAGGGGAGGGGCTATATGGGTACAGATACAGACCCCAGTGCAAGGGGTGGCCTGGAGGCAGTGCAGGAGGGTGGCAGGGTGAGCAGGTACCTGGCCCCGGGGGACAGAGGGTGGCCAGGTGCACAGTGTCAAGCCAGAGAGAACAGATCAGCAGGGGAGAGGGGGAGCAAAGGCAGAAGAAAAGAGGAAGGTCTTGAGGTGCTTCCGGAACCGGAGATGGTTCTCCTCAAGTTTTAGAGTGGCAGGGAGGCTGTTCCAGAGGGAGGCCCCAGCCGAACACAGAGATCTACCCCCAGCTCGTTTCTTTGAAAAACTACTGACCCTGAGGGAGTTGGAGGTAGAGGAGCAAAGAGATCGAGAGGGATGTATTTGCGGAGGGATAGCTGAAGGTATTTTGGACCCAGGCCCCAGAAAGCCTTGTGGACAATGCAGAGGATTTTGAATTTAATCCTTGCATCCACTGGGAGCCAATGGGGAGATTTGAGAGCTAGAGAGATACGATCCCAGGGCTTGAGGCCAAGGCAAAGTCTCGCAGTCCTGTTCTGGATTAGTTGCAGAGGACGGAGAGTCGAGGCAGGTAGATTTAGAAAGAGGCTGTTACAATAGTCCAAGCTAGAGAGAACCAGAGCTTGGGATACCATGACCTTCTGGCGGAAGGAGAGGAAAGGCAGAGTACCTCTGAGGAGGTGCAGTCCGAAATTTGACTTTTTAGAGACCTCAAAGATGTGGGCGGAGAAGGAAAGGGTGGAGTCAAAGATGACCAAGAGGTTCTTAGCCTCGCAGGTGGGGGTAGGAGGAGGGCCAAGGGAGGCTGGCCAGAGAGTGAGGGGAAATGATGGTGAAGGTGTGCCGATGAGGAGGATCTTCGTCTTGCTGGCATTTAGACAAAGTTCATTGGCGGCACACCAATCTTCAATGGCAGTTAGGCAATCAGAGATGAGAGAGGGAGAGGAGGTGGCAGAGGGCAGCCTGAAAATGAGTTGAGTGTCGTCAGCATAGCACTGGAAATCTGAGCAGAAACTGGCAATGCCGTGGGTGAGAGTTGCCAGGTATTGGTTGAAAAGCCAGGGCGAGAGGTTAGACCCCTGGGGAACACCACAGGTAGAGAGGAACGTAGATGAAAGGAAAGACCCAAGTTGGACCTGGGAGGGTTGGTCTGAGAGGAAAGAGGTCAGCCAGGCCAGAGCCTGATCAGTGATACCCAGGTTTTCACGGAGACGGTTGAGCAGGATGGTATGGTTGACCGTGTCGAAGGCAGAAGAGAGATCGAGGAGGATGAGGACAGAGGGAATGCTAGAGTCAAGGTTGGAGAGCAGATCTTCACAGATGTTCAGGAGAGCAGTTTCCGTGCTTCTGGCAGCTCTGAAGCCAGCCTGGTGGTCATGGAGACAGCCAACATAATTGTAATGAAGGTTAAGCTGAGAGAAGGCCAACTTTTCCAGGAGTTTGCCCAGAAAGGGAGTAATTGCAATTGGGCAATAGTTAGCTGGACAAGAAGGATCAGCTGTGGGTTTCTTGAGAAGAGGATGCACAAAGAAGTGCTTCAGAGGGGAGGGGAAGGATCCCAAGGCAAAGGAGTGGTTTTCAAAAATTAGCAAGGGCCGGAGAGAGGGTGTCAATGTGGTCCTTGATTGTTTTAGAGGAACAGGGATGAACCTGTTTTGAGGAGGCTTTCATAGATCGGACTTGTCTAGCGACCTCGTCAGGGGAGAAAAGAGGAAAGGACGAGAAGGATGGTGGGGGGGGTGGCTAAAGGAGGATCAGCAAGCACAGATGGGGAGGGGAGAGGTGGGGTGTGGGTGGAGAGGGTGGGCATGATGTCCTGGGTGTTTTAAATGAAGTGAGATGCAAGGGCATTGCAAAGAGCCTGGGAGGCAACAGGATGGGTATAGACTGCAGCAGGGTTGGCCAGCTCCTTGCAGATTTTAAAGAGTTTGGCCGAGTTGTTAGATGCCGCAGTGACACGAGCTTGAATGTGGACTCTCTTCTTGGTGAGGACAGAGTGTCGGTGTTGCCTTTGTAGCAGGCGACAGGCCAGTTTGTCAGAGGAGGAACAGGAAGTCCTCCATTACCTCTCAGCCGCCCTACACTTACGTTTAAGTGTAGCTAGGTCAGAGTCATACCAGGAATTGCACTTGGCTTTGGACTTCAAACGGATCCTCATGACAGGGACAAGAGCGTATCAGAAATTGAAAGAAGAGCAGAGACATGGCTGTGTCAGGATGTGAGACAGCCAAAGGTGGAGGGGGGGGGGGAGGAGAGAAAGTGGCGGCAAAAGCCTCAAATGACACACGCTTCATGGCCGGGTGTCCGAGAAGGTAGGTGGCAGTGCTGGGTAGGCTTGGCTTGGGGGAAGAGAGGGAGAGATGAGAGGAGAGGAGGGAGTGATCGCTCCAGGAGAGAGGAGTGGTCAGAGGGATGGAGAGGAGGAGGTCAGAGGAGATCAAGACATTGAGTGTGTGCCCTGCAGAGTGAGTCGGGCCAGAGGGGAGGATGGATAGGGAGAGGGAGTCGCAGGAGTCACAGAAGAGTACAGAGGAGGAGCAAGGATAGTCTAAATGTATATTGAAGTCACCAAGGAGGAAGAGTTGAGTGGTAGAGGCCAGGAGGGAGGAGGAGAGGTCTGCCCACTCAGAGAGAAATTAGGTGATTTGACCAGGAGGCCGGTAGATGGTAACCACAGTAAGAGAATGGGTAGGCGAGAGAGAAAGCCTACAGACAAGGCATTCAAAAGAGGAGTAGGTCTGAGTGGGAATGATAGAGGCAGGAATTCACTCAGGAAAGATCAGGGGTACCCCCCATCCCCACTGGACTGGGAGGATCTGGGTGCTGAGAAGATCTTGTAGCCATCAGGGAGGAGAGTGTCAAAGCTTGTGACAGAGCTGGCCGTGAACCATGTCTCAGTTAGACCAATGACATCAAGGTCTAGTTCTTCAAGGAGGTGGCAGATGTCAGAGGGGCGTTTGACAGTAGAGCGAGAGTTGAGAGTGGCAATATGAAGAAGGTTGCCAGCCTTAAAGACCTTCCGGGGAGGGGTACAGATCAGAGGTACACCCTATGGAGGACAAAGAACCCTAGGAGGGGCAGAGGAGGAGGAGGAGAGAGAGGGCAAGATATCCAAGGGGGGAGAGGAGGGGATAGCAGGAGATGAGAGGAAAATGATGAGGCGAGGGAAGCGTCTATCAAAGAGGAGGAGATTGGCCTGAGGGCCTTGGACCATGACAGTGCCATTTAGGTAGACATTAATAATGACTTTAGAGGAGTCGAAGGAAGCCATGAGAACTTCCCAGTGAGTGCCACCATTAATGGGAGAGGAGGAGATAGGGCAGAGAACAGAGACCATATGAGGAGTCCATAGATCTGGAGAAGGAACGACAAAGAGGATGTCGGTGAGGGTCTGTCTGGCGGAAGCATTGGAGTAGGTGTCGGCGATAGGAAGACCAGGGTTAGAGGCCAATATATCCTTTTTGAACATCTTCCTACCAGACTTGGTGAGAAGGGAAGGATAGTCAATGGAGAAGCAGTTGGAAAAGATAGGAGATCCAGAAAGCACCATTGGGGTGGAATCGATCAGAGGATGGAGATACTGGGGGGGGCTAAGGCAGGTAGGTGTGGGACAAAAGAGAGTGGTGAGATCAGTGGGCTGGCAAGTTGAAAAGAAGAAACAATATACAAGCAAAATACAGAGAATTTTGCAATGGGCAGCAAGATTTGACTTTTTAGCACAAAGCAAAAACAGCAAGATTTGACTTTTTAGAACAAAGCAAAAACAGCAAGATTTGACTTTTCAATCTTGGAATCGGATGTTAGCAAAGGGTTTTAAGAAGCACTGCGCATCAGGATGACAACATGGGAGTGTCAAGCAGAAAGAACAGTGATAGTCAAAGGCGGTAGGAGTGAGTCCATAAGGAGGGAACTAACCCATAGTTCTGGAGGAGGCAAAGTCAAGGCAGTCCAGATTTCTTAGAGGAGTGAGGTGGCAGCATCATTGTGGTTAAGGTGTAGGGAGGACCCCAATTAGCGTTCCGTAAGCAGACAGGGAGCAGACAGGGGCCTTAAAAGTGGGCCTTTGCCAAGAGGGCCGGCTAAAGCCTGCCAGTCTCTGATTGGATGGAAGAAAACACTCAGCAACCAATGGGAGTGCAGCACAGGGAGAGGTGGTTCAGCACAGCCTGCCTACACAACAAAGAAAACCATGGTGGCCATCTTGGCAGGGCCAAAAAACAGTCAAATAAGCAGCCAATAGTGGGACAAAACGTGTGCTTTCAAAATAGCAAGGCAGCTCCCGGTATTAAAAAGCTCAACAAATGGCAGCACGACGAAAATGCCAAATAAAACAGTCATTTTTTTAAGGCAGCCATAATGGTACGTTGTGAATTGAAATATGTGAGGTTCAACCCCTTGTTAGCGTCTTCAATAGGTTTAGGAGAGAAGACTGAGTCATCCAAAGAAACTATATTGGGCCCTCCCCGTGGGTTTTTGCAAGGTGTTTGTAGAGCCCCCAAGTCGGTTGAAAAAGAAATAATCTGCGGTTGATCTTTACCTGTAAAGGACTTTTCCTTTTTAGGGGCCTGTGGTACGTTCTTCACTGGTGGAGGGCTGGCGGTACTCAGTGACATAACAATGTTTTTAGGAGGTATTGACTGAACCCCTGATTCAATCAAGTGGGAAGAAATTGTGCGTTATCTAGAAAGAACAAATCCCCTATAGGTGTATCTTTGTCTTCCTTCAGTGTCAGGCTGAGCTGTTTCCCACTGAGGCAAAATAATGAAAAGCGTGTGCCACTGCAGAAGTCTCAAGTAGTGCTTCTTTCTATGTAACAAGGACCGCACCATCCGAGACTCCTCTATTTGCGTCTTGAGTCTGGTTCATTGTGATTTTGATTGCAGTTGGCATCGCCTCTTCTACCTCACAAGGGCCCATGTTTCCGGACCTGTTCACCACCGACTCCCTATCTACATTTGTCTGGAGGATCACTGCTGGGACAGGGTAGTCAACCGATCCTACCTCATCACTGGTCACGGGTTTGACTAAGGTGTTTCATTCAGCCTCTAAACTTCCTGGGCTCCTTAAGGTCGTCGTCTGGTCAGAGCCATTGATATTGTCTGCAGTCTCGCTTTGCAATATCTCTAAATCTGTGAGGTCCACTACAATGCTTTTGTTTGAAGCCGGTGGGCCTGCATCCTTTGTGGGCAAGGGGTGTGCTATTAGGTGGGCCTTCTCGCAAAGGAAGGGGAAGGACTTAAAAGGTTTCAACAGTCAGTTTAGAGTCTTTCCCCTTCAAGGCATTGGTTAAGCCTATACATTCGACCCCCTATGGAGTCTTGCAGCCATGTTTTAGCATCCTTCATTAGGCATACAGGCCCATGCTCAGAGCTCATCTCAGATAGTTTCAAGAGGGAGGGAGAATGTTTATTTGTCTTGGTAGTTTTTGACTGTGGACCGATCACCTTGAGTTTCGACTGCTGTCTTGGTCGTGTCATCGGGAAGAAATGCAGCGTGTCGAGCCCCGGATCCAGAGCAGATGCTGGGACATCGTTCAATTCCCAGGCCTCCCAGGCAACATGGACAACACTCTGCTTCATGTCGCTCCGTGACCTGAATATGTTTTTAAAGTAATGTATCCGTGATGGTGTAGAAAGAGGCAGCACACTTCCACCAGCAAAGCTCCACCACGGACAACACTCTGCTTCAATCCGCAGATTGAATGGGCCACTTTTTGATAGGCTACTTCACTATGTGGCTAGTAGTTTTGACGAGTGTTACTTAATTAATATGCTTTAAAATGCACAATTTGTATCACATTTTATCAGAAATCTCCCCCTTGGGTACCACCCAGTCTGTTACAAACGCAATTAATTGCCATTTGCAGCTGTGGGCCACTTTTTCATTGGTGCCCAAGACAATTTTATGCCCCACTCTGACCCTGGCAGGAGCGTTGCTCTTCACTCTCAATTGTCAATGGCAATGGACAAGATGCTTCAGCCCATCTTCACAAGCCATGCTGCTAAGCATTACTCATGGGGTTTTTCATGCCTGCTCCTCTTTCTTCGGTGCGACAGACTCCCACTTTCCTTGGCAGCTTTTACAGGTCAGCAAGCTTTGCTGCTGTGCTAGCACTAGTTTTTTGCCAGCTCTGCCTCTTTGCGGCCCAATTCAGTATGGGACCTATCTCGGCATTGGTAAATGTCAGGATTGCTTCATTCGATTCTAGTGGCTGCAGATGTAATTGAGCATTCCACCTTTGGAGGCTGTACAGCGCTGGGTCTTCTTGGTGTGGATTTCACCCTAGGTTCCTCCTCCTTGCTATAGACAGCTTCTGCCTGGGATACCTAGTGGGCCTTTGGGTCACTTACCAGGCTCATCATACTCTTATTTCGCTTACTTTTCGTATTCTCATCTATTGGGCTGCAGGCTGCGGTCTTCTGATCCCTTCCTTGCATCTCCAGGATTGAACTCACTTCCATATCTTGTCAGCACTCACCCTTCCTGGCATCTCTGGAGTATGTGGGTACTTCGCCACCATTGACGCGCCATCACGTTTTCCTCTGAGTTTGCAGTGGTCTAGTCTATTTCCAAGATGGCCGCTGCCAGAGGGTTTACCTTCATTCCACAGAATGCCTTTGGTACGTTGCAACCCGTATTATTGTCTTTGGGTGTAACGTTTGCTTTTTCCCTCCTTTCGAGCATACCACTCCACATTCCTTCGGTTTTCCTCTCTTGTGCACGCTGCGCCTCCACTAAGTGGCACTCCCACTCCCAGTGCTCTGTGCTCCCACTCTCTCTCTCTTTCATTCGGTTTTCCCGAGCGTTCTCTCTTGTTGAACTCTGGTTCACCTCCTGTTATTTCCTTCTTCCTATTAGCAGCATTTCCTCATCCTGTTACTTGGCTTTATTGGGCTTGCTGACCATCCTGGTCTGGAACTTTTTGGTGCTTCAGGAATTCTACTCACGTTTTCTCTGGAGTCTTCATTATCATCGAATTCAGCATCTATGATATGTTATGATATGGCAATTATAGGACACCTATACACAAGTTTATGTATACTCACGCAGGGTTTTATTCAGGCTTATCCAGGCTTTTTCCCCTAACCCGTCTGTTCCGGGGGAAAGGTCCCTTGCCTAGACAGTCTCTAAGTCATGCATAGTGGCGTCCCACAGTGGCAGACCTTATCTGTATAAGGAGAGAAGAACCACTAGAAGAAAGAGACAGGTGGTTCCACCAAAAGACTTCTCATCTCCATCGTTCTTGGAAGATTCAGGTGAGGACGAGGAGGGCAGCATTGACATATCTTCACAGTTATGGGCTGTGCTCTACCGGTCAAAGGCACCTACGGATGGAGGTACCTGATCACTAGGACGGAAGCCAGACTCCTGTTTTGATCTGTTCAGTCTGATACAGTTTGATCAGGAGGATAGCTCAGGGGCAACATGCTCACCTTGGAAGCAACACGACACAGAGCACCTAGGTCACTTTATCACATTCAGCTTAATCTTGAATACTCCTGCAAGTGGAGTAATATGACAGATTTGGTGAAAGTAACATGGAGAACTATTACTGAAGAAACTGTGTTCCACACACCACATTCGATTCATACAAGGAATATTCGTTAGGTTATTCACTGAACTATGCATGTTATTGGCCATCTGTACACATATGAGGCATTTATCCAGTGCCAACTAAAAGAGGGTACCCACTTGAAGCTACCGAGAAGATTTAGTAAGTGCTCATTTGATAACACGCACTCAAGATTATTCTTATACATGAATCCCTAATGCATTAAGGTGTGTGGGGAAGCGAAGTCCAGCTCTAAAGGCAAATCCAAAAAATACTGGAGAAGAAGTATTTAATTCCCATAGAAATGTGACGCTCCTTAGTGTAAACAAGTATGGGGCCAGCATAGCCATTTTTATCAACATTTGTAAGAGTGATAATGCTTGGAACAGGGCCTCTTTTTCTCCCTAGATGCCGTTGTCCTTGAGCGCTATATTTTTGGTGCACACCTTTTATGCTATCATTTTCCTAGACCATGATAGACTGTGTGTCAGAGTATGAAAGTGGACTGTGTATTGTATTGTATTTTTTCATTTATATATCACCTTTTACCATTATTACAGTCTCAGTGCGCTGTTAGTGCGAAAGACCTCAGAGGACTGAAGTCCAGAGTGTTGGAGGTCATGGAGTAAGATTACGATGCGTGTGTGCATTTGGCCAAACAAGGCTTAGCAGGCTGGCCAGGCTCCGATAGAGAGCAACCCATGTTGACAGGCAGGTAGATGGGTGCTAAGAGAGGTCAGGTGATGCCGTGAGTGCTAGAGACTCGCTATGTGTCCAGCGTGCCTGAATTTGTCATAGGTCTGCGCTGCATTCTGATGTCAAAGTGTTGAGTTGTAGTCTGGTGTGAGTAGGCGGAGAGTTATGTGACCAACACGACCACATTTTGTCATAGTCCTTGGTGTATTCTGATGTGTGCGGGTAGCCTTGCCTGCGGCCAGTGTCCACTGGAGTGGTGTGTTATACGTACCTGGTGGAATTCGGTGGGGTGTGTCCGCCCGCACAGGTAATTGGCTTCTTCTGTCGCATCTTGTGGCCTTTCTGCCACCTGGGCTTCTAGACGTATCTACCTGCTAATGGGGTTGGTAAGCCAGAAAGGGTTTGCTCCAGAACCCTGTCTTTCTGCGAATGGAACCCCATAACCCACTATGCTCTTGATGCCTAGGATGGTTCTTTTTGCATCTCGGGGTGAATTGTGGTCTCTGGGACCCATCATCGTTCCATGAAAGATCCTGGATGGGAGTGAGGCATGCCACTGGAAATTATATTTGCATTTAAACCTGGCTGCACCCCCCCCACCCATCCATCCCCACTCAGATCTGATTCTATGTGCACAAGTGAAGACTCCAGGTAGAAACAGCAGGACACAAAAACATCAACCCCATAACTCCCCCCACCCAAACACACCCTGCCACTCTCCAAGGGCCGGTGCACATGATGGCAGGCGGAGAGATCAAGGGGGGCTGAGCCAGACTCCTTGCATCTGATTGAAAGGCCTGTGCAGGGCTTCAGTTAACAATATGGGAAAGGAAGTCATAACATGCCAAGTCTAAAAAATAGGAAAGACATTCCATACGTTTGGAAGTGAAGCTACTTCCATGCTGAACGTTTTGGGAGTAAAGACCTCTTTGACAAAAAAAGCAAGTCATCTGTTAAGTAAAGAAGGCAGGTATTGTGTTGTCTCTATTTATATAGCACGCCAAGCCCTAAGGCATCTGGGCACATTTATCATGATTACATGAGTTACATAGTTACATAGACATGGACAGTATTTACATATTAGCATATTGGGATTACATGGGTTTCATGACTTGCATCAGTACAAAAAGGCATTATTGACATATTTAAGGTTACACAGTACAATGGCATATACCGAGGGTGACTATTTACATAACAAGACATATATCTACTACAGTGTTTGAGCTATATGCATATCAAGATATATATCTACAACAGTGTTTGAGCTATATGCATAACAAGACATATATCTACAACAGTGTTTGAGCTATTTGCATAACAAGACATATATCTACAACAGTGTTTGAGCGTAGTTGCAGTGCGTTAGTGCGAATGAGTTGAGAGTCTCCTCCCTTCCATTTTCCAAGCCTGAGAACTAAACAAAAGACAAAGCAGCAATCAATGTATCAAAATCAAAGTTTGGCCACAAGATGTGCAGGGAGGAGTACTGAGAGACTTGCAAATATAATAAAAATACTAGTTGCACATTTAAGAATACTTCTGAAGGTCCACATCTGGAAGTCATACTTTAAACACTGTGCAATGGAATCCTTAGACTTCCTTGTACATGTTTTTTAGAAGCTCTGTCGCTTATTCTGGACTTACTAACATCCCAAAATGGCTTAATTGGAGATATATAATTGGCCTCATTACAAGTGTGGCGGTCTGGGATTACGGGTGCGGATCTCACCGTACCGGAACCCGTTTCCGGACCGCCACATTAAGACTCTGCGGGCAGGGCGCCATTGCACCCGGCAGGTCTGACCTGCCGGGCGTAATGGCCCCCTTCGGCAGAGTTTTCACGGAAAAACCGGCACCATTAGCAATGGTGCTGATGCTTCCGTGTCCCCATTCCCATGGAGTCCTATGGGGCTCTGTGGGAATGGGGACTAACATTTTTCGGCGCCTGACTTCCTGATCTGCCAGGACTTGTAATGTCCCGGTGGCACCAGGAAGTCATGTGCCGGAAAAGTGTTACGAGTCCGGCGACAACCCGCCGGAAGCACCGGCAGGGTTAGCGCTGGGCTTGTAATGAGGCATATTGACTAATCCTTCTGTTCTTAGTCTGCTTGTATTCTATAGAATGGGACCAGCATTGAAGGGTGAATGCACTCGATCCTCAGTCAAAGATGCCTGGTACTCGGAGTCTAGGCACTCAATAGGACCTGATGTGTGCCCAAACTCTGCATTTGATGACAACTCATAAATTGACAAGTCCGCAGCCGGGTATATAGTTGGGGTGTATAGCTGGGGTAAATAAGACTCATTACACATGCATGCATCTTTTTGGCATATGTGACAGGCATTGCCCCAGGAGCAGGAACAGTATGTTTGTAACTAACACTGCAAATATTCTTTTTTTGGCTTCATCCAATGTGAAATTTGAATTGGCGCTCAGCCACTAGAATTATGGCACATGATGGTGGATCATGTAACAAGACATGTTGGGGCCAGCTCGCTGTTGAGCGATTGATGTCATTCAGTTCTTAGACTCGTCACCTTTTTTAGGCCCTCATTATAATTATTACTGGTGGGATACCAGCAAACTATACTACTGTTTACACCATTTGGGGCACTATTCTCATCTAGGTGTTAAGTACTGAAAAGGATGTTAAAAGGCTTATTCTGAAGGTGGCGCATTCCTCTGAAGTCGGAAGGAATGAGCCACTTTTGGAATACATGTGGTAGTTGCTGGGATGGGTTGGAAACCAACCTAGCCACCGCCACATTCGGAAACTGGCTTTTTGGAAGCCTATTTTTGTGGCACTCCGCCAGTTTAATATGTGCGCTAAACTAGCGCACAAATACGGTACCCTTTTGGTGCTGTTAATCTGGAGCAGTGCCACAAGAAGCCTTGTTTGGTGTAAATTAAAGTGTTCATATATACCCGTGTGTTGTATATGGACACTTTCATGTACAACACACGGGTGTATTTGAACACTTCCATTTACACCAAACCTAGCAGCTTCAACGTTGCAGCATGCAACGTTGAAGCTGCTCGCTTTCAATTAAAGTGTTCATATACACTGCACGGGTGTAATTGTACACTTTCACTTAAACCAGGGTTCTCCAACTCCAGGCCCTGAGGGCCGGACACCTGATGGGTTTTCATGATATCCCTCTTTAATATTCATGAGCAAAAATGTGCATACATTTAGAATCCTTGTATGCAATTTTATCTCATGAATATTAATGAGGGGTATCATGAAAATCCGACATGGATCCGTCCCTTGAGGCCTGGAGTTGGACAACCCTGATTTAAACCAAAGCGAGCAACGTTGAAGCTGCTCGCTTTAAATGAAAGTGTTCATATACACAATAAAGGTGTATATGAACACTTTCCTATACACCACAGTAATCCTGCAATGTTGAAGCTGCTCACTTTGGTGTATAGCAACGTGTTAATCTGTGTTCTCGGCAGCATTTTCGTAAAATAACAAATCTGTCTTATTTTACAAAAATGCTGCCGAGATTGGATTGCCGCCGTAACACCTTAAAACAGGCACAATCCTCACAGATCACTGTCGTGCCCTACGAGGACACCCAGGCCCACTTGAGAGTAGCCGTGGAGCCTGGGCGTCCTTTTTTGGCACAGTGAATCGTGCTGTTTAGCACCTTCACTGCGCCAAGTTGAGAATAGGGCCCTTGGTCTGTCATTATTACCAGCAGATTCCAAGTGGCAGAAACGCAGGTAAATGCCCATTTCCTGCAGTGCCGTAGGACTCCCTGGGCGTATTTACATGCATTACCGGTAGTTTTATCACTGGGCCAGTAATGATGGCAGTTTTGTGCCATTAGGGAGATGGATACGCCTCCATCTCTTAGCTCGAGGTAAATCTTGCACCCTACCAGAAAAGTGCTGGTACACGTTACTACCGGCACTTTATATTCCTGCACCTGCCAACTTATAAGGAGGCCCTTAGACTCTTGTGCAAGTCGCATGCCCGTGAACCCCTTTTTTGTGCTCGCTGGCCGCATATTGAGCAGGATACCTGAAGGCCGGGATGTGCTGACGTGCAGAGAACGCACTTTGCAATATAAGCCTGATTATCAGCCAGAAACCTAGCGATTTGGCTTATTGTTTTAAAAGAGCTGCACTATAATAGTTTATGTCCAGGCTCGGACTGGCCTAAGGGCCAATAGGGCAATGCCCGAATTGCTGCCCCGACATGCTAGTGCAGGACAGTTTCCTTTGGTGAAAGTAAGTGGGCCAGTTTGGTATGTTACTCCACTGTGTAGCTAGTAGTTTGGAAGAAATATGACTTGATTTACAGAAATGTTTTAACATGCGAAAGTCCCAATGAAAATGCTTTTGTAAATCAGGCCCATAGTCTTGAAAACGCGCAAATTGCATCGCATTTTACCCAAAACTCCCCCGTGAGTACTATTGTGCTTGCGGCAGTGGGCCACTTTGTTGCGAGGAGGCAATTTTATGTGCCAGTCCGACCCTGTTTATCGCTGTAATTTATGAATTCATTTCTTTGAGTTAGAGCCTAGATCGGGCCTCAGTACTTTAGATCAGCGTAGGGACTGACTCTTGCAGATACCCACGTGGCCTGTGTTTGTGCCATTAAAGCACACCCATTGGCTGGTTCAGTATTTGAGAAACTCAGTGCTGATTATCGGGGTACACATTTTCGTAAATGCAGCAACTTATTTCTGTTTGTGCAAAGCAAACGGAAACTATGCTTTTCTATCCATGGCAGCAGCTATAGTAATGTCCGCCCATTCACGTGTCTGCTTTATAAATGGGATCAATGTACATCTTTTGTTTTTCATAGAAACCCAACAGAGCAAAGTTTCCGCCATGTGCCCACCTGTCGTCCCGCCTCACATGCCAGGGAGGGGTAAGTGAAACACTCATAGAATCATGCTGTAAAACGGATCTGTGTAAATCTCTGTGCACTGTATCACTTGCATGTACATATACGGCATTGCTTATTTTGGCATTGTACTCTTGTCACGCTCTGACTTTATAAACTTAAAGCATGATGCAGTGCTGCGTGAATGCAGATGAGATATGCTCACTCCTACCACGCGTGATGCGGTGCTGCGTGAATGCAGCTGAGATATGCTCACTCCTACCACGCGTGATGCGGTGCTGCCTGAATGCAGCTGAGATATGCTCACTCTTACCACGCGTGATGCGGTGCTGCGTGAATGCAGCTGAGATATGCTCACTCCTACCACGCGTGATGCGGTGCTGCGTGAATGCAGCTGAGATATGCTCACTCCTACCACGCGTGATGCGGTGCTGCGTGAATGCAGCTGAGATATGCTCACTCCTACCACGCGTGATGCGGTGCTGCGTGAATGCAGCTGAGATATGCTAACTCTTACCACGCGTGATGCGGTGCTGTGTGAATGCAGCTGAGATATGCTCACTCCTACCACGCATGATGCAGTGCTGTGTGACTGCAGCTGAGATATGCTCACTCCTACCACACATGATGCAGTGCTGCGTGAATGCAGCTGAGATATGCTCACTCTTACCACGCATGATGCAGTGCTGCGTGACTGCAGCTGAGATATGCTCACTCTTACCACGCATGATGCAGTGCTGCGTGAATGCAACTGATATGCTCACTCTTACCACGCATGATGCAGTGCTGCGTGAATGCAGCTGAGATATGCTCACTCTTACCACGCATGATGCAGTGCTGCGTGAATGCAGCTGAGATATGCTCACTCTTACCACGCATTATGCAGTGATGCGTGAATGCAGCTGAGATATGCTCACTCTTACCACGCATGATGCAGTGCTGCGTGAATGCAACTGATATGCTCACTCTTACCACGCATGATGCAGTGCTGCGTGAATGCAGCTGAGATATGCTCACTCTAACCACGCATGATGCAGTGCTGCGTGAATGCAGCTGAGATATGCTCACTCTTACCACGCATGATGCAGGGCTGCGTGACTGCAGCTGAGATATGCTCACTCTTACCACGCATTATGCAGTGCTGCGTGAATGCAGCTGAGATATGCTCACTCTTACCACGCATGATGCAGTGCTGCGTGAATGCAACTGATATGCTCACTCTTACCACGCATGATGCAGTGCTGCGTGAATGCAGCTGAGATATGCTCACTCTTACCACGCATGATACAGTGCTGCGTGAATGCAACTGTGATATGCTCACTCTTCCCACACTGCATGATGCAGTGCTGCATGAATGCAGCTTGTCATCAGAGATATGTTCATTCTTCCCACGCATGATGCAATACTGCATGAATGCCGCTTATCATTAGAAATATGTTCACTCTTCCCATGCATGATGCAGTGCTGGGTGAATGCAACTTGTCATCAGAGATATGCTCATTCTTCCCATGCATGAGACCATGCTGCTGCGTGAATGCAGCTGAGGTATGCTTATTCTTCCCGCGCATGATGCAGTGCTGCATGCATGCAGCTCGTCATCAGAGATATGGCCACTGTCTCAATGCAAGCTGCCCTACTGCATGAATGCCGCTTATCATTAGAAATATGTTCACTCTTCCCATGCATGATGCAGTGCTGTGTGAATGCAACTTGTCATCAGAGATATGCTCATTCTTCCCATGCATGAGACCATGCTGCTGCATGAATGCAGCTGAGGTATGCTCATTCTTCCCGCGCATGATGCAGTGCTGCATGCATGCAGCTCGTCATCAGAGATATGGCCAATGTCTCAATGCAAGATGCCCTACTGCATGAATGCAGCTTTGTAATACAATCAAAGAAGTTCCCATAAACCACCCTTGTGGCATTTATCTGTAATCCTTTTCAGTGAAATAGGCAGCACACAGTGTGTTATTATTTGTATTTCCATTGTCCTCTTATTTGAATGTCATCATCTCATTCTATTTCTCCTTTCCACTCGCCCCTTCCCCCACTGTTTTCCTCTGCCCCTCCCATTCTACATGCTCTGAGGCGACTCGGCATGGAATGTGAACGCTAGACAGCTCGAAATAAACACCCTGATCACATAGCTATCTAAATGGACCCAACACTCCAAATGCAATGATGACCCAGCTCCCTGAATGCATGAGACCCCCTACAGAAAACTCCATCTAATGGCCTGCCGTTGGCTTCCTCGGTGGCTTCAGTACTGCTAGATTTCTGATCAGTTCCTTTACAAAAGCCATGTTCCATGTCTCTTGAAAATGACAAACTTGCATATATTGTTACATTGACTTATTTCACACTAATGGTGTAGGCTGATGTGTACCTCCTCACATGAATAAGTACTGACCCAATCAGAAAATGCATTTTAAATTAAAAGGTAATTGCATCCAGGGACCCACAATCACTTGCACTTAAGTGTGGCTGGCCCCCTGCATGCAAGTGTAAACACTTTCAAAGTGAAGTGTAAAAGTAAAGCGCAAATGAAGGCAAAGTCACTTAGCTAAATGCAACACTGCCTGCAAATATGCTTTGCGGACAGTGTTATATAATGGGTTCCAATGGTATCGGCTATTAACAGTTGCTAATGAGAGGCAGATTCCATTGGAAGCCATTGGTTTAGTGCCTGCATGCAGGTGTAAAACCACGTGCTCTCCCGAGACGCAGGAGGAAAGTAAAGCACAGATCCTATCGGGGATGCATGTTAAAATGCCATATCCTGAAAGATCAAATTACAAAATTGCAGAGCCCACTTGCCCGCATTTTGTGATACGAACCTTTGGCATTTTGCCCCTTTGTCTCCTGTGTTTACACTTGCCTTTCATTGCTCCACTTTACTATACAATTACCCCCAAAGAATCCACAAGAGAATCTGAACAGGAAAAGGTGAGAAGGAGTTCAGAAATTAACAAAAGAGAAGGTAATCTAATCTCCAAACTTTAAATTGTTGTTTTGTTGTGGGTCTTTGAAAATGCCTAATAAATAGAAGTGTAAAGATTCTGGTGTTTAATAAGATCAAGCCGTTTCTTCGGCATCTAAGTGGTGTGGTACATGGTTTTAGTTGGAGTATAGCTGCTACTCCACACCATATACTGCAGGGGAATGTTCATATTCATAGCCGTTATCTAGCAATCGATTTGTAAGACCGGGAATGTAAGCAGGACACAACTCCTACTGACCAACCTGTATTCATGAACCCATTGCAAAGTGTTTTGCGTCTGCGTTCTACTCTACTTGACCCGCACTTCCCTTGCTACCCTTATGACCATGCACCGTGTGTATTTGATCTTGCGGCAAGAACAGGTCGCGCACTCAGAGGAACATGCTGCGATTGATTTGGGAATGAGAGTGCAGATATTTTTCATTAGGCCTGGGCAAACTTGATCAAAAAATGGACCTGTGGTAACAGGCACATCTGTTAGAGAAGACCTATCCCTACCACAAGAAAGCAATGGCTCTTAAGATGTTGGCGAATCCCCAACAAGTCTTGCACAATGTTTCATTGTCCAATCCAGAGTGGCGGATCTCCTGCCGAATAAGGGGTTTATTCAGTGGGATTGCTTATCCAACAAGGGCCAGGTCTAGAGATTGGAAACGTTCAGGAAGCCAATTGGAGGCCACACATTTCTTAAAGGAAGTTCCTTCCCCTAAACAATGCCTACTTCCTGTTCGAATGTGGGATTTGCTTTGCTGTAAGGGAAGCTGTTACCCTGGGCAAACTAAAACTTGGAGTGTGCTTTGAGGGTTTTCTGAGCAGTCTTGTGAAGAGTGTTTTGTGTTTTTTGTTGTTCCTTTAATTAATTAATCTTTTATAAGGCGGTAAATACCGGAGACCAGTCTCAAAACGTGCAGCCAGGATACAAACCTGTGTTGCTCTGCGTTGTCCTGCTTCCAAGACAAATGTGTTTCCCCTGAGCTATCCTCCAGACCCTTTGAGGAGTGATTTCATTTCGAAGCCATTTTTCTGTTCCCTCTTGTCTAAGAAGTCTACGTTCAATGTCTGTTAGTGCCATGTGTTAGTTTCCCTTTAAAGAAAAGGAAACAGAGTTTGACTTTTCATCATGTCATTTTCCCTTTTATTGCCCCTTTACCATTAAAAAAACAAACAAATAGGGCTTTCCACACCTGTTTGTTTCCCCAAAACAAAAAGAATACAGTTTCCCCTACTCTGTGCGTTTGTCATTTACTGTTTTTCGTTTTGTTTTGTATTGTATTGTATTTTAATTGTAAATTGTAGTTGTAGATTTGTGATTGTAGATGGTAGGTTGACTACGTGAAAACATCTAGACTCAGTATTCGTTCTGCCAGGGTACTCTGCACTTTTTGCATCCTGCCTCTCGAGTTCCCCAGAATGATCCTTGGTGTCCAATGTCTTTTACTTTAAGGTGATCGGATTCAACATTCAGTGCCACTGAATATTGGGGCTTACTCATCTCCTCGTCTTGTGATCTTGGGCATTGTGAAAATAGTAAAATGATCCAGAGGTTTTGGACTAAAATTCCCATGTTCCCTTGCCATTAGCTATGATGCGAGTTGTAGTCCAAAACATCTGGAGAGCCAACGTTTGTAGGCTGCTGTCCTAGTACAACCCATTCTACTTTTTCCCCAATATTCTCCTTCTTAATGGATAAACAACTACAGTTGGGTGGTCGAAACATATGTCATTATAGCCTCGGATAATTCATATGGACCAGTAGCTCAATCTGTGGGAAGCCGTTCCAAACCCTTGCCACATGTTCTCGTTCCCCTTCTGCCACATTACTCCACACATTTCTCTGCATGATTGCTGGCAGAAGCATTCCTTTGCACGCTCTTGACATTGCTAACATATACCTGGTCTCCAAGCAACCCCTTTCCACCAGGGGGGACTGTCCACACTCCCTAAGGCACCTATCCCCAGAATCCTAATGATCAGAGCCATTGTCTTTCCCAGACTCCATACGCTCCTCTGTCAACCAGTCCATGGCGCTCCCTGTGTGGTATTGTGCACGTGATCCATTCCTATAGATATCATTTGCATATCTTGTGAACCAATCTACTTTTTAATTTGGCAAAGTGGAATCCACAAACATCTCTTGAAATGCCCCTAGTGATCTGTTCGGTGGGGGCAGATAATGCACGCCCCATGAGTCAATTGTGAAATAATAAAAAAGCACGATACAGCCTCCTCTCTCCCTGCGGAGTGATAGGTTATTGCTCCCAATATTTCTGACGCTTATTAATATGGCTGACATTCTCTACTGGCTCCTTAAATGTGCGGCCACATTATCGGGCATGTGAATAAAGTAATATTTCCTCTGAATTGATCTGTATGTTATTTATTTATTTATTTATTTATTTATTACATGTTTATAGCGCCCATACCCGGGGGTATCACAGTGTCTTCAGAATATGGAAAGGAGAACAGATAGGGTCGCAGTCAGATGGTACAGGAGGGAAGGGGGAGGGTGGAACAGGTAAAATGACATTATTCATATGTATTGAAAAGCCAGGTTTTGACAAGTTTCTGAAAGATGGACCATTATTTGTAATGGTTTTATACAAATAAGAGAAGCTTCGAACTTAGCAGGTGAATCATTTTCTCAACAAGGCCGCAAATGCGGCGGCTTTCAACATGTCTGACATATTGAAGATGTCGACTGGTGAAGCATTCTAGCCAATCTGTGCAATAGAAATCCTGTGCTTTTCTCAGCTCAATGCCTTAAGGGACAGATCTTATGTATTACCCTCCCTTCTTCAATCCCTTCATGTGATGTGTGACTTGTTTGATCGTTTTGTTGATGCCCTGGGGCGATCACCCTTTCTGGCATATTAGCACATAACTCTGTGGTTGAATGCCATGTGCTTCCATGGTGCTTACTCGGCCTGGAGAGTGTAATTGTTCATTCATAACACGCTTAATACCCACGGGTGGTTTCTAAGCGCAGGATGGGGGATTGAAACTGTGTCGCGCCGCGTTGCCCCTGAGCCCATTATTCCCCTATATATCAAGTAAGAACTAAAACACTACTTGGGGTTACCACATATTCAAAAATGGACTCCTCCAGAGGGCTGAATGCACACAATGTTGGATGCTCTAAAATAGCATTATCCTGCGTGGCCACCCAGCTGCTTCAAGCCCCACATCTTTATAAGCTATTCTTTTTACCACTAATACTAGTATAGAATGAAGGGTGGACCACATCTGAACACGGATGTTCATGCTATTTGAAACCCGGCACATTCGTACACACATTTAAGAGAGCCTGCCTTTTGCTCTTGGGAATGAGGCTGCTGAGTTGGTTCTTGTGACATATATTTCTGTGTGTTATTTCCTCATGCTTTGTAGTGCTGAGGTGTGGGGATTCGAAATGAGTGAGACATGTTAACCTGCCTCACAAGGCAGTGGCAAGTAAGACAAGCACTTGCCTGGCTGGGGGTGTGATGCTGGAAATGCATCGGAGGGACAGGGCCTCTGTATCCTTGTCCTTTACTGCTTTTTATTGTGTGTTCTGTCGTGTTTTCCGCGCAGGAGTTCATGTGGGACTCCTGGCGGTGCAGCTCTCTCTTTTGGTTTGGTGTACAGATCCATGGGATTCCCTTATGGCACCCATGGGTGGGGGTACAACCCTGTGCCCCTAGTGTATGTTTTTGGGCACCTGTGCATAGCCCACAGAGCAGGGTATGGGCTGATGGCAGCTCCATGCTGAATTTGACAGGTGCTCTGAGTATCCTCCATTTTGGGATACCCAGGCCCTTCCATTGGAATCAGTTGATTCCTGATAGGAAACATGATGACCCCCGTGGCCTCTTGCTTTATATTGCCTGTTACCTTGTTTTCCCAAAGTCCTGGGAAGCCCTGACTGTTGGGTGGAAGTTCAATATATGGTGTTGTGAAGTCCAGGCCAGACTGGCTGGAGCCTTCCCAGTGACTGTATGTTGTGGGTACACCCTGTGGCTGGGAACTGGGTGAATGGAGTGTGTGACGAATACGCATTCTGTGTTGTGGGTGTCTAGTATCTGGTGGTTGACACAATGACTGAGAAAGCCCTGCCCGAAACTGGTATGAATGCAGTGTGGAGTGTTGAATGGCTGGGTACTTGACCCAATACACATAACGTGTTGTGAGTGTCTGGAGAGGAGTGAATGGCCTGAATGCACTATGCACCTGATTGGATGCCTGCCTGCATGAATGCCCTTCTGACCGATTGGTTGCCTGAGTGTGACCCAGCAGAATGAATAGGAGATCAACTAGTATATCTGGGGGCCTCTCACTGCTAGAATCTGTGTTCAGAAGCTGAAGAGTAACTGGAGTGAAACTGAAGCTTAACCTTGAAGCCCTGTTGGAAGAGAAGAATTGCTGTTGCTCTCCTTCATCAATCTGAAAGCTGCTGTGTCTCCAAGGACTGACCCAGAGAGGACCTGGTAAGGCGCCCTCTTCCTGAGCTACGAGGGACCATTGTGCACCAGCTGATCTTTGCCAAAGCTACCTGGTAGACAGACCTACGACAGGCTGCCGACCGGAGACGGGGACTGCCGCAGAATCCCAAAGAGAAGCGCCCGGACTGTTGTCCGCCGTGCTCCCGTTTGCCTAAGAACTTCATTTGATCCAAGGACGCTCTCGTCTGCATCGCCACTCGCTTTATCGTGCTGGAGAAAGCCCGAACGTCGAAGCACCGAGGAGCATCTGCTGGTGGGTTTCCCACCACCTAAAGACCACAGAGACGGCGACGACTCGACACCCTTGCTGGGCCACTGTTCTTCATCATCTCTTTGCGGTTCAGAACTATCGTCACTGAGGTGCCCCGCACGCCTCATCCTTGCAGGACGCCAACGCTCCGTCGTCGACGAGCACCACTAGGAACGAAGCTGCCGCTTCACTGCCGTAGTTCACCCTGTTCTCCATCGGACGTTCGACGACCCGTGACTCCTGCCTTAAAGGGAGAGCACTCAAGAAGGGCCTTCAATTTCCCATTGACAAACGCTATAATTCCAGGTACATTGGGGCTGTAGAACTATTGTAGAGGGAAATAAGACTCATAGAACAATATATGGACTGGGCTTGTGATAAATCTTTGCTTTACAGGTTGCCCAGGTGGGGGGATCTCTACACAGAATTGTGCCTAGTTGGTAAAGGCCAGTATTCTGTCAATTGTTCAACCATCTTGCTTTCCTTCCCATCTCTACTGCTGGTTTCCTCTTTATTGATCTGTGTGACATTTTGACAGTATAGTTGATGCACTTTAATGAGATCTGATAATAATTGTGGTACCACTTTAGAAATCTACATATTTACCATTGTTGATTTTCTGAGCACAAAGTGAATTATTGTGATAGTGTACATAACCTTGAATATTAATTATATAAAGACTGTGTTTTAACTAATACAGTGTGTGGACATTCCTTTGTGGGGGCTTGGGGACTACACTGTACTTAAGAACCAGCCTGCATCACCCCCTGAGAAGCTAGGCCTTGATTGCTCGTCCATTGCTACCTTATAGAGAATCTTGGCTGGGGTCCTCTGTGCCTCTCCTCTACCATATAGAGAGCAGAAGTACAGACACCCCCCCTCCAGTCTTTACAGGGGGATTAGAAAGGTGTGAGACATTTTTACCCTGCCTCACAAGGCAGTGCCAGTTAAGACGAGCACTTACCTGGCTGGGGGATTAGAAACGTGTGAGACATGGTAACCTGCCTCACAAGGCAGTGGCAAGTAAGACGAGCACTTGCCTGGCTCGGGGATTCACCATCTCCGGCGCCCAACACAGCACAACTCCAACACTCGGCCTAGACTCAGTGCTGTTTCTGATGCACTGTACGTGGCCCAGATGTATGTATCCCATTACCTGTCCTCTTCAAGAACTGGCTTCTCGTTCCCAGACACCTTCACTATATGGCAAACGCACCCTTCACTGGACAGCCTCTGTCTCCTGTACTCTATTCTGTATTCATCATTTCTGCTCGAAGTAACAGCTCAGCCTTCAATAAGTACGATGTAATGCAGTACAATATCACCAGTCTGCAGGGAGAAATGTCGTTAATGTTTGTTTGTGAAAATGTCGTTGAGGCCACATTGGAAATAAAATGTGGTGGATACCCCTGCAACCCCACCACATCCACCCCAACATAATTAAATACCTGAACCCAACTCCATACATATTTGTTATGAACTGCGTTAAAAGATTGTGAATATATGGGCCACGAGGAGCAAATGGGCCTGCGAACAAATGGGGTAGAACACAGGGGAAAAACTACAAAGCAAGCCTTCTTATGCTACATGCCGGTATTCTGCACCAAGATACCGCCTTATATCTGGGAGGTGCCTTCCCGTATTCCCTTCAGAAAGAAACGAAAAACCACTCTCCTCTTCTCAGTGAAGGGTAATGTTAGCTCTCTGCTGCCTCTGGGCTCCCTCAGCGCTTAAGGGTCTGTGTCTGTAACCCTACAGTCCCTTCTCTTTCCACTAATACGCTACCCTCTGGCAGCACTTATTGAGTCACCTGCACTTCTCCTCACCACCCACCTCCCCCATTCCTGGCACTTCTCCCCTCCCCTCTGTCCTGCACTTGCGCGATCTGAATGTCACAAGGCCTAGTAAGGTCATTGTTTGTCCTCCTTCTGCTTCCCCCTCCTTGTCTTGTCGCGCCTAGAAACACTTGTGTACAGGCACGTTATAATGTCATAATCTCCACCTATAGCCATGCTCTTTCATGTCTACCTTAACCTTATTGTACAGCGGCCCCATTGCTTCCTACTTAGGATTCTATGCTAGAAAAACACCATATGCCAGGTTCATACTTGTTTCAATAGGAAAAACGCAGCTTACCCCTTAAATGTGCCCAGTCCTCCCCATTTAAGAAAGACTGGTTTAACATGGTTTATTTACACATATACTACTCATCTAATAGTTTCAAATCCTTTGAATGTGTAATGGAAAATAGCTGTCATGAGCCGATAAGCGGAGCACCAGTCACTCTCACTTCGTAAACAAAGAAATACCCCCAACGAAAATAAATGGGGATCATAAATACTCCCCAAAAAGTATGACTCAATGGACACAATGGGGCTTGCCCCATCCTTTCACTCACACAGCTCTGTGGATATGTTCAAATCAGTACATACACATTAGTGCAACACGAAGGAGCTGCACTATTGTCCCTGCCTGACTGCAGACGAACATTAACCCTTTCAGTGCCAAGGACTTGCATAATAGCCTGGCACGTGAACTTGCATATTTCGAAGTGCATGAACCACAAGTTGCAAAGAAATATGGATTATTAAAACATAATTGTTTTAGAGTTGAAATATATGTTCACTTTTAAATGAAATAAATGTACTTCAAACGTCCTCAATTAGCGAGAATGATACTCCCATTTCATCATCTTTTCGAGATTCCTGGCTCGTAAATATTTTTTGTTGTAGGTTCAAAATGTTTGCATTGTGCACAACATACACCCCAACATTTCCGCATCAGGGAAAGAAACCAATTGTAATAATATCCACATTTCCTTTAAAAAAACAACTTCAATAACATTCGCCAAAGTTTAAACTTCTAGCATCTCTCAATGCCCAAGATTAATCAGGAGCGATGGGGATGCAGGATTCAACTGACGCAAAGTCAACACATTCCACAGCCCTCCAAAAGATTCAAAGAAGTAAGCATTGCCAAAACCTCATTACACCCTGTGACCACGCAGCAGACCTCTCTCAAAGCCCATTCTTAACTTTGAACGAAATTAGCAGCCCCCCAAAAGATTCAGAGGAGTAAGTACTGCAAAAACCTCATTACACCCTGTGACCACGCAGCAGACTTCTCTCCAAGCCCATTCTTACCTTCGAAGGACATTAGCAGCCCCCCAAAAGGTTCAGAGGAGTAAGTACTGCCAAAACCTCATTACACCCTGTGACCACACAGCAGACCTCTCTCCAAGCCCATTCTTACCTTCGAAGGGCATTAGCAGCCCCCCAAAAGGTTCACAGGAGTAAGTACTGCCAAAACCTCATTACACCCTGTGACCACGCAGCATACTTCTCTCCAAGCCCATTCTTACCTTCGAAGGACATTAGCAGCCCCCCAAAAGGTTCACAGGAGTAAGTACTGCCAAAACCTCATTACTCCCTGTGACCACGCAGCAGACCTCTCTCCAAGCCCATTCTTACCTTCGAAGGACATTAGTGTTGTAAAGTGCTTATCTGTGAATGCATGAGATGTGAGAATGTTGGAGTCTTGCTGTAGAATGTTGTCCTGTGAGAGTGTGTGAAGATTTATTTTCAGAAATCCATGGGGACCCTTATGTGTCTATGCCTTGCTCTCCCCATAACAACCCTCAAGCTCCATAATCTCCTTTTCTGAATGAACATGAACTGGCTCGCACTGACCTCCCTGTAGACAGTCTGCCCATTCTCCTAGGTGCCATTGCCCAATGGCACATGGCCCTCCAGACATCAGTCTACGCTGCCAAAAGTAGTGTAGAGTCTAGAATGGTGAGCTGCTCTTAGTAACCATGAATACATTATCCCCCTTCAATCACGCACAGGCCGTTCAAAACAGGTTGACTTCCCCGATGTCTCCCTCTGTGAATGAGAAGGCAAAGAAGATCCTCCATCCTTGCTGCCACTATTGCACTCCACTGTCATGACCTGAAGGACCATGGACTGCCATCCACCCAGCATCTCTGTTATCACTGTGAGATCCTGTGGCAGCTCTGGATCCTCCTGTGACCTCATGGCGATGAGCAATCTTGCCACTCCCTATCTCTGATCTGCCTTGCCATCGCTCCTCCAGACTCTCCAGCACTGGCTCTTGGCTATAGCTTGCCATGGCACTCTCCATCGCCTGTGTGCTCCCCCTTGACACCGTGTATCTCAGAGACCTGCAAGGCCTCTTCTCCTCTCTTCACTTAGAGATGCACTGCAAGCTGGTGGGTGGTATCTTCACTCTGACATTTGAACAGGATATGCCCCAGCTGTTGGTGATTTCACGCCTCATTAGCAGATTCTGTGGGAGTGTGCATGGTCTTCTCCACCTTTGCCACATCTTTTCAGTTCATTGAGTAGATCCACTTTCCAGGGATGTCTTTGCAGCCTCAAAAGAGGAGCCCCGACCAGAGCTCAACATAGTGATGACTCCCACCATAGTCAATCTGGCTTTGCCCTCCATTCTCCTGTCTTGTGGGGAGATACATCTATAAGAGCATGGAATAAGACCGCCATTATCTTCTGGATTTCCCAGAAGGACAAGCAGGCTTTGCACATTAGTCCTGTTGTTAATACTTGGTCTCTGTCCACAAACTCCACCGTTATAGCACCATGATACCGACTTTGTTGGCAAGTTACTTTCCTGAATTCAGCGTCACGGTCTGATCTGTGGGCTTCTTTGAAAATTAGGCATGGATTCTGGTTGAGTGAGTAACTCCAGACCAGAAGATAAGGTGGATGGCACAATTCTTCAGCTTATGAGAAGAGCTTTCAGTCACCTGACTAACTGCGTGCAGCATTCACGCCTCATCAGATGACCAAATCTTCGCTGCCCATTTATGCGCATATGTGTGTAGCATGCAGCCCTTATCACCTCCTCTGTTCTCCACGTTAGTGATATGCAATGCGCCAGCGGAGGACTTGAGCATGCACATGAGGAGAAGGAAAACACGAGGCACGCGGGGGGTTGTGACAGTGCAGAGAAATGGTCTATATACAGCACTCTAGCAAAACTGCTATGTAAATATCACATTATTATTATTGCTGCCGAGATGGTAGAGTTGTTTAGAAATGTGAGGAAAGTACAGCACTTAACGCAGAATGGCACCCTGTCGGCTCAGTCAAACCTGATCGCCTGATTTTTGTTTACATTCAATAAGAAAGTGAACTTGTACTTTGGCTTGAGGTTGTCTCTTGAGTCTTGAGTCTTGGCACTATACACATACAAAATCAAACGTTTCACAGAAAACTGAACATAGTTATGCATATATTAACGTTTTCAGCTGGACACAAACCAACAGAAAACTTCACAGTGCGCCCCTGAGAACTTGCAGACAACAGATATGTAATGACCAGACAAACCTACTGATCCTCATACAATGCAACTTAACACCTAGGTTCACACCGCCAACACTGCCCACCCAACCTGAGGTTGGGCGATATGTTCCCCATTATTTCCATCCCGGGTTCCATGTAGCGATCTTGCTGCCAAATTGACAGCCCTCCCCCCCATTGTTAGCTCCTGCTCCCTTGTATTGAGCCTTTGCAATCTGCTTCCTTCGCTGTGTACTTCAGCCTAGGACTTCTAAAGTGCTCCTTTGATTCCCAAAGCTAGGTCTACACTCAATAAATACCATTAAAATAATAATGCAGAAAGCATAACCTCTAAGAAAAGATACTGAAGGCAAAGATCAGAAGACGTGACCACCTTGTCGGTGGCAAATGGCCCACTCGGTTTGATCTCCGCCATTCGATCATCTCTCCAGTGGACACCACAACACTTCCTGCATTTGCCTCGGGCGGCCCGAGGTTTCCGTGACCTTAGTGACCTACACTCAACGGTGAGCAGGCCGCCAATCTAGAACCCCCTCTCTCATGCTAATCTTGTCACATCCGAATAAAAGCAGATCACTCATATATACAGATCGTTGGGACTTTCTTCACTCAGACTCTAAAACGATAGTCCAGATTTATGAGTTAGTGCATCCTTAGACATGCAATTCTATAGGAAACTGACACGGCAATGTAACAACAGTCTTCCCAAGTGTCTTCAACTGCAGGAGGGTTGGCAAAACAGGGCAAGTCATCATATGATTCACACCATATGCACAACAGGTCAAGGAACCAGAATGAATACACCTAGGGTATTAAATGCACATGTGCACGTAAACGTTGAGCTGTAGAAGCTATGTACGCACAAGTTAGATATGTTTGTGAGTCACAAAACCAGCTGCAACTTTACAACCAACCAATCATAAGCGTAAAGCACAGTGTGTATGTCACTTTGGTGAACTGGCCCCTTAGTTCAGAGAGAAATAACTTATGTATAAGTGGTTGTTCAGAAACACCAACACATATAGTGACGTGGAAGGCAGAGATAGTCCAAAACGGTGCTTTTCCCTAGAATTGATACATTTGGAATTCTTTGCGATAAACAGTGCTGTGTTTGGTGGGGTCGGCCGCTCCCCTGGGGTAGCTGGTCATTAGCTAACTTCCAGAAGCTTCTGAAGCGGAGCGCGGCGTGTTCCTTTATATTCTTAAACATCTATGTTCATGAATGAGGTTTTTCCTTCCCCAGTCATTGAAGGACAGACTGTGCTGCATTCCAACAGACAGGGCTAAACACCTGGTTAAGATGTCTGATCGTCTGTATTTTTTAGCTGAAGGGGACAAACGTCTAGAATTTGAGCCTGTTTGGCCGCAGCCCTTCCCCCCATAGTAGGGATCCCTCCGCTAGCAAGTGCATGTTTGGAAGCACGGGGTATGTTTAAAAAGAATCCCCATTGCCGTCCATAAACATCTGGTTATATTGTTGTTGCTCTGTGCCTGAAATGACACCACTGCCAATATCCGGGAGTGCCAGAGCCATTTGCATGTTATTTCTTTAACCCTTTTAAATGCTCCAAATAACATCTTGGGCTGGATGTAAGTAGCAGTCATGGCTTTCTAATTATACCAAGTATAGGTTTTAGGAAATGCCTTATCCTTTGTTGGTGTCTCCAGCCGGTTTTGCAAAAAATATAAGAAAATAAACATGGTCTGTTTTCTGTGCATGGTTAGACCACTGGGTTCAGTCTTGTTGCATGAGTCAAAGTACAAACTGCAGCTGTTACACCGCCTCTGTAAATGTCATCTCGCTATGTTGATAAACTCAATAATTGTCTGAAAAATAAATCTGTATGGACCTGATTGAGCACAGACGTGCTCGGATGCCATATTCCATAACATTAAGTTCATGATTTGTAAGGTCTGATGAATGCATAGACATATTGATACTGTGACGAATCACAGGAATGTGTCTCTTCTCCCTGAGGAGGAAACCCCCCCCCCCCCCCCCCCAGATCCCCAGGGAGGCTAGGGAGGTGAGCCTACTCCGCAATACCCTTCCTAGGGCTAGAGGCAAGCAGGACCTCACCAGGAGAGACTCCCCCACTGGGGACAAGGACTGCCATTCTCAGGAGGAATTCCTAAGAAGACCCTTCAATGTATCATCTGTATAGGCCGAGAGGATAGCTCAGGGGCAGCGCTTGTGTCTTGGAAGCCAGACAACGCATATAAACACAGGTTGGAATCCTGGGCTCTTGCTTAGAAACTGGTCTCTGGTATTAAGCCTGTTATAAAAGAACAATTATAATTATAGGGCCTCATTACGACCCAGGCGGTAAGTTACCGCCTGGGTCGTACCTTTACCACCATGGCGTAAACTACATTTACGCCATGGTGGTTGGCGGACTTACCGCCCCATTCCGAGGTTGGCGGGGCGGTAAGTCCCCATTAACCCATTTACCCTTCCCCATTCCCATTTTTGCCCCATAGGGCATAATGGGAGTGGGGAAGGCGTTAATTACGCCACCGTAAATTACGGTGGCGTAATTAACAACAAGGTCCCTTAGCGCCATGGATTTTAACACCTGCTAAAAGCAGGTGTTAAATCCTCCATGGCGCTAAGGGCCCTCGGAATCAGGCGGTAAGGGTCGGCGCTGTTTACGCCGCCGTAAACCCCTTACCGTCTGGGTCCTAATGAGGCCCATAGTCTGCCTGATGACAAAACCTCTGAAGAACAAGTTAAAATGTGTTGCTGACAACTTGAAATATCCCATTCTACTGGGATGAAGAAAAGGCCCTATGAAGGCAAAGAGAACCAAGTCGAGGAAGAAAAGAAGGAATGGCTTCTTGGGCAGGGGAGGACCACAAGCCATGTCATCCCAGAGAGGGGAGGAGTCTGGGGAAATGAAAACATAGCCCACGAGATTCAAAATGAGAAAGACGCTGGCTGCGAGGTGCAGAGACGGGCTGTGCAGTGTTCTGCAGTCGTGCACAGGCCTGGCTGTCAGAAGTGCTACGGTCAATAGCAAGAGACACAGCAGGAAGGAGAACGGATGCACAGTGTACTGAGGATGGAAGAGAGCGCACACACTGAATGGTGGTGTGACCACAGAGACTCTGTGGTGGACCAAGGGTCAAACCAAAAACACGGAGGGTCCTTTCCACATGGCGGATTTGGGAAGAGTGGACACCCGAAATAACAGATCGCCCACCCGGAAGAAGCGAGGGAAGAGAAGCTGGACGAGATCCGCGAGATGCCAGGAATGGAGAAAAGGAAGACAATCCTGGATCTGTGAAGGACTTGTGATGCTAACCCTCACCACGGAAGGTAAAGGGAATAATGGGAGACCTGTGGAAAGGATTGTAAATCATTACTGGAATGCCCCATCACTGTCACAAGAGTAAAAGCATAAGAAGAGTGAATGAGAGTCATTAATGGACTGCTTGTACTTGTCACAGTCAGAGAGTAGAGACATAAAAAGAATGAATGAGAGTCATTAATGGACTGCTCCTATTCTTCAGTAACTAGGTCAAAAACATAAGAAGAGTGAATGAAAATCATTACTCGAATGTCACTACTCATCCCAGTCACAAGGGTAAAGATACAACAAGAGTGACTGAGAATCATTATTACAATGGTCTTACTCGTCACAGTCAAGAGAAAGAGAACACATCAAGAGACACAGAGAATCAGTATTGTAACACTCCTGCTCATTACAGTCAAGAAAGAGAAAATACGATAAAAGTAGTAAAAGGAAGTCTGAAAGACAAGTCATTTTGAAATTATCCAACGGATTATAAAGTATAGCACACAAGCCCAAGAAACAGGCAAGAGTTACCGCAGAAAGCTGAGAATGGCAGAAAGCTGAGAATGGCAGATTTAAGGACATTGAACTGTAAAGGAATATCCCTGAGGAGAAAAGTAATTGTTGGCAAAACAGCTAAGGGAAAGAGAAAACCATTATAAGGAAATTAAGGAAAATAAACACAAAGTCAAGACCTCACTACATGAACTGAGAAAAGTTATAACGTGAGCCTATCTGAAAATCAATTATTGAAAAGTGATTGAAAGCCATGTCAAGAATCCTCGAGATAAGGGAGGCTGTCTCCCATATTTAAGTTGTTAAGAACAGTGGTTGGGTCAGCAAGGTTAGAGTTGGATAGTGGGCGGCTCCTGATTTAGAGACATTCACTTACGACTGACAAGCACCTTAGTTAGTTTTGTTAGGTAGGGAAGTCTTGTAGAATTGGGAAAGATAGGTTTTATTTTATTCTTTCATAAAATCATGAGTAGAATCTCTAATCAGTGAGGTTCCGCGTCCTTCTTCTGACCTACCACATTACATAGATCATAATGGTCGATATGGACCATCGAAGTCTATGGCACTGTCGTTGATCTTACACAATGCTTATATGCCAGAGTTCACCCAAAGCCATTTTAGTTTTGGTTCTTAGATGGTACCTACGCTACCTAAAACCCAAAACATTTCTGTATGTTGATACACACAGATTTTAGGATTCATTCAGTACTTTTTCTTCACAATGGACTCATTAGTGAATGCGTTAAAACAAAGAGCCTGGCCCTGTAAATTGAATGCAGAGATTTCAGACTCCATCCAGGATACCTGCAGATATAAGTATGGTATCCCTGCCCTCCAAATGCTGCCTTTCCAGTCTCTCTGGGCAGTTTCTCAATATGGTACAGAAGCACAACGTCCCTGTATGCAACCTCCCCGAAACAGAACATTAGTACTACTGTCAAATGCAAAAAGGAAGAGGTGGAGGGTGCAGAGGCAGGAAGAGTGACAGGACACTGCAATCCAAACTTGCATCTGGTTCCTTCTAAGTTCCAGATAGTGGGAGAGCAGTAGAGAATCTTCACTTTCTCCTGCACGGCCACAGGTACCATCCTGCCCCAGCAGGAAGCCCGACAGGCTGATGAGGATTAATGTGCTGGAGTTGCATACTATCAAGTTTGTTGCATTTTCCGCTGTGATGCTGTACTTTGATAGATGGTGAGAATTTCTGGCCAATGGAGGGAATACCCAGCCTTTCGGATGGCAAAACATGCTATGTGCTGTGGGTGTTTGATGGCAAATCCTGGCAGATGCTGTGAGTAGCAGATCATTTGCAAGTTGCCTGCAAATGATTTTGTTAATGATATTTTGGATATGATAAAATAGCTACTGCCTGATGTGAGTACCAGAGCTTTTCACAACAATACTTATGAAATGATATCTGTGCATGTGCATTTGATGGCTAAAACTGGGAGATGGTGCAAGTACCTGTGAATACTATGCTAATACCTGGCAAATGGTGGGAGTAGCTGTTCACATGAGGGAAATACCTGACACCACCGAATACATTTTCACCAAAACCAATGGCTTATACTTACATCTTTTAATCAATTACAGTACTGATTTTACCCCAGCCACTCTTGTTATAGGGTGGGTTCAAGCGTGAATCACATAGTCCAAAATAAGCAAGACAGCTATGTGTTTTCTGGAATGGACTTTTGTGATTGTTTTCGTGCAATATATGGATTTCTCAATAGATTTGGTTACTGAACAAAAGGGACCTTGGGCCTCATTACGACTCAGGCGGTAAGTTACCGCCTGGGCCGTGACTTTACCACCATGGCGTAAACTATGTTTACGCCATGGTGGTTGGCGGATTTACCGCCCCATTCCAACCTTGGCGGGGCGGTAAATCCCCATTTTCCCATTTACCCTTCCCCATTCCTATTTTGCCCCATAGGGCATAATGGGAGTGGGGAAGGCGTTAATTACGCCACCGTAAATTACGGTGGCGTAATTAACTCCATGGTCCCTTAGCGCCATGGATTTTAACACCTGCTAAAAGCAGGTGTTAAGTCCGCCATGGCGCTAAGGGACCTCGTACTCAGGCGGTAAGGGTCGGCGCTGTTTATGCCGCCGTAAAACCCTTACCGCCTGAGTTGTAATGAGGCCCCTTGGGTGAATATTTCAGGAATGTACAGCAGCATCAAGTTCCTTGTTTGTTACGTTCTTCGTTGTAACTTGAAGATATTTTTTAAGTTTTCTACAGTGTCTTGATTTAGGGAAAACCCTAATTTTGTTCCGCAAATTATTTTTTGAATACCTGGGGATCAACATTGTTAGACACAATGAGGATTTGAGCCAGGCGAACTACCCCCCACTGTTCGATTAATTATTCAGGGACATGGAGGGCAGGGGGAATGGGCAAATCTCGTGGATGGGAAGAATAAATGCCATAAAGATGAATCTTCTCCCCAGGGTGCTATATGTTTTCCAGATGCTCCCACTGGAGGCCCCAGAAACCTACCTCAGTGAAGCCAAAAAGCGCATAACGAAATTCATATGGCAGGGCCAGAGACCTAGAATAGGATACAAGACACTCACCCTCCCCAAAGAAAGAGGGGAGTAGCCATCGCAGATCTGTGGACCTACCACAGAGTGGCCCAACTTAGGGCACTGGCACCCCCCATCTTAGAAAGGACCCCAACAAACAATGGGTCTACCTCGAAAACATTCTCCTGCGCCCAGTTACTGTAGGCGAGTGGTTATGGGTCCCATTGAAAAAGCTCCCAAAAAGAATCAGGGACCACCCAATACTAGGAACAATGTGGAAAGCATTAGCAGGAAAGGATAATACAGAGCAGGTGACCACATGGCCCTCGCCACTGAGCCACATTTGGTCCACGCCAGTGGTAGAGGAAATCCCAGGCCATGAACACTACCAGTCCTGGTTCGACGCTGGTCTCTGTAGGGCCGGCCAGCTGGTGAGGGACCAATTTTGGTCAGTACCATTCGATCGATGGCAAAAATACTGAACATATGGAGCAGGGTTTGCAGGGGTGTCCCCTGCTCCACATTTTTGGTATTTTTGGGCTTTGAGGTGTGCGGGGACGTCCCCCACTTCCTTGACAAATGGAAGTGGGGGGGACCGAAAAAAAAAAGAATAAAAAGAAAAAGGGACCCTGCTGTGTCAGATCCGACCGGTATTAGAGGGACAGATCTGATTCTGCAGGGGTGCAGGACAAGCAGCGGCGGCAGCGTCTGCGGCGACGAGCAAACAGGGAAGTAAGGGAAGGGGGGTTGCTGTAAGGCAACATTTGCTTTTTTGGGCCAAAGTAAAAAGTGACTAGAGTAAATTCCGACGCTAATCATTATACTTTGGACAAACAACCCAGATCTGTTATATTAGTCCCGCCCACCACCCTCCTCTTTTGTCTCTTGAGCTGTTACTATGGTTCAGCCATGAAGAGTGTGCAGATGGGGCGGGGGTGATAGGGAGCCATAGTCAACATGTGGACAAAAACCTGATCTCATGCCTGTCACTCTCCACCACCTTTCACAGGCGTTTCCTCCCCTTCCCTCACCGAAACAGATAACAAATACCAGCCTCATGCCATGCTCACCCACTGCCTCCCTTATGTGTCTCACAGAGCACAACAATGTTTTTGGCTTCCACCCAACCTCTCATGACACATTTGTGTATTACTAACACCCATTAACATGCCACCTTCCTCCACAGACTTCAATAAGTTAACAACTCTCCATAAAACAGGGCAATTGCTGGCACCCTTCCACCTTCTTATATACCTCAGCAGCCCCTTTACCTCTGGCACACCACTGCCGCATAGCAGAAGTAAAATACATAAGCAAGCCTGCTGTTCCCAATCTGTCCCACAGCAGCACTTTGCTTTGCAGAGCAACTGTCACAGGATAAAAACAGTTGTGCAATGCCAAATTCTTACATAGATACTAGGCCAAACCCATTATATTCTTGTGTTAGTCACCATAAAATTCCTTTTAAGCTTACACCAAAAGCGCACCTTCCTACTGCATTCCTTTCCATTACTCAATGTTCACCCGTTTTCTCCTCACCTTACCTTAATTATGACTCTCCCCATTCTAACGCGCGGCCTAGCATTTTCTCTGTCCCTTTCCCCATGAAGTGGAACTGGCTGCATTTCTGGAGGAAACATCCTTCCCCATTCATCTCTCTCCCCCATCATGTTTTATGATGGCTGCATTCCTGAGCTCCCCCCCTATACTTATGACAGGAGACATCTGTACCGTTCCAAGTACAGTTTAGATTTTCCTGTTTCACTTCACTACAGCTCAATACTGAGGTAAGGCATTTCCTGTTTACTGTCCTCCATAATATCTCAGTTTATTTTTAATGGGTGTATGCAGTGCGTGGATATATGCGAATGGCTGTACTGTGGAGATGGGCGGAGCCTAGTTTGGCCCACAGAAACCTTTATTCGGATAGAGGAACTGTCAAAATAATATTTATACAGCTATGTATGCAGAAACTGAAGATGCTTCTTCTCCTACGGTGTCAGAGAGCAGTGGTACAATTACTCAGGCAGACAGGTCACTGTGACAAGCCTGCTGAGAAGTACCACACATGTCCTGCTCTATTAGGGAAACGATCTGATTAAGGAAGGGAAGCATGTTTATTCGCTCTGCTGACAAGGCAGTAGTGAATAACCATTTTGAATTAAAGAGTTTTGATTAGGTTAGTAGATGTAATGTCTTCCAGTGGAGGCCATAAACAACATGGCCACACCATGCATCATTCACTTTGCCTTGCATGAGACATTGAAGGAACTCCATGCAAACCCAGGAGTGCTCTCCTGACCTACTGTCAGCATTAGGCCCACTTACTGTACTTTCATGGTGTAATGCTATGTCACGGTTTTTCAAGTTAATTCTCTACTTTTTGATATTTAAAATATACAAAGACTAACAAAAAGGGTAATACAAAACACTATTAATGAAACAAGAGTGCTCAGAAATAGATACATCACTCCCTCCATTTATCCATAAACACCCTCCAAATTTGGAGACAATTTTCGTCATCATCACTTGTAATTTGTATTTGAAGGAGCTCTGATATTAACACTTGCCTTACGGCATACCCCTGAAGATCTCGCACAAGCGCAGGTATCAAAACATGTCTGGCACCATGTATAAGGAATTAATATAATTTCAAGCAACAAATTACATAATTAAAATATTAACAAATACAATATATTATTTTTAATACAGTTACATAATTTTACTACAGAATATTGCTATTTATTTAATTTAAATGTATAGACATTATTTGTATCTGTATAGACTGCTACCTAAAACTCTCATAGCATAAATGAATGAAATCACACATTACTCTAGATCTAATTTAATACACTTTGCTTTTTCCTATGGCTATCAATCTGTGTTTAAGTTGGTAAGTCTCTATTCAAGATAGAATTAGTCCTATCTCCCTATGCTAGCATTATCTTATTGTATTTTATGCCTAAATGCTTTACAAGAACGTTGTGATGAAATAAAGGTCGAAAAATGAGGCATGATCAATCAAATGGATAGCAGATAGAGTTTTAGGCGAGATTTTAAGAGAAGCAGAGAGGATATAAAAAATCGCGAAATAATGAGAAGATTCCAGCGCTTAGCAGCCAGGAGCTCATAAGCACTGGAAATCGGCAGGGGTTACAGGGAGGACGAGGCGCTGACAAAAGGAAAAGAGAGTAAGAATGGAAGCCCCAAGGAGGAGAATAAAACAAGATCAAAGAAGAAAGATACAGGGGGCCAACCCATTGTAACATTTAAATACAAGACAGAAAAAGTTAATGAGCAAGCGAGATTTAAAAGATAGTCAATGCAAAGAATGTAAGGCACCAGAAATTGAACCACTGAGGGTTAGGGTACACAGAATGCGAACAAACGGAATGGAGAGGGAGGAGCAAGTTGATAAGCAGTGAGGCCAAGTAGAAGGCAAGAGGAATAAAAAGGTGGGTGGAGAGGTAAAGAAGAAATAATAAGCTATGCAGCATTAAAGCTGAGGAACCAAGGTTGCGAGCTGAGGATGAGATAGCAATGGCAGATGGGGGAAAATAAATGGATAAAGGGGAAGGGGAGTGTAATAGTACAAACAGTAAAACAACTCAGCCTTCAAGATCTAGGCAGTGCCTAGACATCGAGGTTTGAACGGAAAGCAAATGGGTAGAAAAAGAGGAATTAATGGGGTCAGAGAAGGAAAAAAGGAGAGAGGAATCATCTGGGAATCTTTGGTATGTAAGTTATAAGAAAATCCAAAGGAAGAGATAATAGCAGTGAGTGGGGTGGTGTAGAGAGAGAAAAGAAGAGGGCCTACAACAGAGCCATGGGAACACCATGAGGAAGAGGATAGATGAAGGTGATTGACCAACCCAAGAAACAAAGAAGTGCGATTGGAAACTGTGATGATTCATGGGATCTCAACACTTCTCCCCATTGGGGAGCCCTTCCCTTTCAGACTAGGGAGGTGAGCCCGCTAATCAACAACTCCCCGACAAGTGGCAGAATCTCACAGGGAGAGACTACGCTCATGAGAACAAGGACCCCAGTTCCGTGATGGAACTCCCTAACCCCCTTTCCTTTCAGACTAAGAAATCCTTGAGGTCCTCCAAGAAACAACTGTAAAGTACTACTGTGTGTTATTTCAATACTCCCTCCTTTCCTCACGTAAGTCTTAATGCCGCCAAGATGAGGAAGAACATGAAAAGTGATAATAAGTCATCTCCCAAAAGTACTGAGATGAGAAAGAGTGAAGTAATGATGTAGACTACTAATTTACCGAGTCTAAACAGTACTACGAAGAGGTGGCCCTAAGGAGTATTACTACGTTGACATCAAATAAGGACTATGATACTCCGCTGGCGAGGACCCAGCTACAGGACATAAAAAGCAAGAAGGGGCTTAATGAGAAGAGAACCCAATGTAAAGCGTGTCAGCCCCAGGAGAAGCAAACCTAGGAATGAGGAAGTGAGCAGGAGAAGCTGGACCTCGGTCAATAGCACATCCTGGAATGGTCAGCACAGCACTCCATAGCCAACTGGAGACTCGACCAGCGTAGAAGCAGTAGAGAAGCCAACGGTGACATGACCTCTGACAGGTGGACCAGGCGGTCCTTCAACCACACTGACACGAATGGCAGAGAAGCCTGCAGAGCAAAAACAAAGAGGTGGTGGCTGGAAGGTTTAGAATTAATCTTAACCACTGGCAATGCTCTGGGCAACCCTCCAGACCACCGTTCTTCGCCTGCCAAGCCATTACAGAAGGGAAAGACCATATGCAAATCAGGCTTGGCCCCACCCCAAAAGGGAAAGTCCAGCCCGAACTGCTAGGCCACATCCCTTCTGCACGAGACCACAAGCATCCCCAAACATGTTTCGCCCTTGTTGGGGCTCATCAGTGAGGAGTAGCTTGGGTCTCTAGGCCCAGCAGGCACGGGACCCACGTCTGGGCATACCCGTCCCACTCGGGGTGACATAGCAAAAACAAAGAGGTGGTGGCTGGAAGGTTTAGAATTAATCTTAACCACTGGCAATGCTCTGGGCAACCCTCCAGACCACCGTTCTTCGCCTGCCAAGCCATTACAGAAGGGAAAGACCATATGCAAATCAGGCTTGGCCCCACCCCAAAAGGGAAAGTCCAGCCCGAACTGCTAGGCCACATCCCTTCTGCACGAGACCACAAACATCCCCAAACATGTTTGGCCCTTGTTGGGGCTCATCAGTGAGGAGTAGCTTGGGTCTCTAGGCCCAGCAGGCACGGGACCCACGTCTGGGCATACCCGTCCCACTCGGGGTGACATAGCAAAAACAAAGAGGTGGTGGCTGGAAGGTTTAGAATTAATCTTAACCACTGGCAATGCTCTGGGCAACCCTCCAGACCACCGTTCTTCGCCTGCCAAGCCATTACAGAAGGGAAAGACCATATGCAAATCAGGCTTGGCCCCACCCCAAAAGGGAAAGTCCAGCCCGAACTGCTAGGCCACATCCCTTCTGCACGAGACCACAAGCATCCCCAAACATGTTTCGCCCTTGTTGGGGCTCATCAGTGAGGAGTAGCTTGGGTCTCTAGGCCCAGCAGGCACGGGACCCACGTCTGGGCATACCCGTCCCACTCGGGGTGACATAGCAAAAACAAAGAGGTGGTGGCTGGAAGGTTTAGAATTAATCTTAACCACTGGCAATGCTCTGGGCAACCCTCCAGACCACCGTTCTTCGCCTGCCAAGCCATTACAGAAGGGAAAGACCATATGCAAATCAGGCTTGGCCCCACCCCAAAAGGGAAAGTCCAGCCCGAACTGCTAGGCCACATCCCTTCTGCACGAGACCACAAGCATCCCCAAACATGTTTCGCCCTTGTTGGGGCTCATCAGTGAGGAGTAGCTTGGGTCTCTAGGCCCAGCAGGCATGGGACCCACGTCTGGGCATACCCGTCCCACTCGGGGTGACATAGCAAAAACAAAGAGGTGGTGGCTGGAAGGTTTAGAATTAATCTTAACCACTGGCAATGCTCTGGGCAACCCTCCAGACCACCGTTCTTCGCCTGCCAAGCCATTACAGAAGGGAAAGACCATATGCAAATCAGGCTTGGCCCCACCCCAAAAGGGAAAGTCCAGCCCGAACTGCTAGGCCACATCCCTTCTGCACGAGACCACAAGCATCCCCAAACATGTTTCGCCCTTGTTGGGGCTCATCAGTGAGGAGTAGCTTGGGTCTCTAGGCCCAGCAGGCCAGGGACCCACGTCTGGGCATACCCGTCCCACTCGGGGTGACATAGCAAAAACAAAGAGGTGGTGGCCCGAGTGGGAAGGGTATGCCCAGACGTGGGTCCCTTGCCTGCTGGGCCTAGAGACCCAAGCTACTCCTCACTGATGACGCCCAACAAGGCTGAAACATGTCTGGGGATGCTTGTGGTCTCGTGCAAAAGGGATGTGACCAAGCAATTCGGGCTGGACTACCCCTTTGGGGGTGGGACCAAGCCTGATTTGCATATGGTTTTTCCCCTTTTGTAATGGCTTGGCAGGCGAAGAACGATGGTCTGTAGGGTTGCCCAGAGCAATGCCAGAGGTCAAGATTTATTCTAAACCTTCCAGCCATCAACTCTTTTGTTTTGCTATTGTCACCCCGAGTGGGAAGGGTATGCCCAGACGTGGGTCCCTTGCCTGCTGGGCCTAGAGACCCAAGCTACTCCTCACTGATGACGCCCAACAAGGCTGAAACATGTCTGGGGATGCTTGTGGTCTCGTGCAAAAGGGATGTGACCTAGCAATTCGGGCTGGACTACCCCTTTGGGGGTGGGACCAAGCCTGATTTGCATATGGTTTTTCCCCTTTTGTAATGGCTTGGCAGGCGAAGAACGATGGTCTGTAGGGTTGCCCAGAGCAATGCCAGAGGTCAAGATTTATTCTAAACCTTCCAGCCATCAACTCTTTTGTTTTGCGAGAAGCCTGCAGAGCCTTGTGGAGCAACGTGAAGAGTATTCGACCAGAGAGAGCGATACCAACACCCCAGGAAGAAACAGTGACATGCCTCTGCCAGAAAGAAAGAAATGGGCGCCACAGGAGACCCAGTAGGGGTTTGGGCAAGAGTGAAGAGTATCTCAGGAGTAATCTCCCTCATCACAGTAGTTGCCAGAAAGATAGCAAGAGTGAAGAGCCCCTCGGGAGTAATCTCCCTCATCAAAGTGATCATAGAAAAGCTACCAAGAGTGAAGAGTATCTCAGGAGTAATCTCCCTTATCACATTGATTACAGAAGAGATACCAAGAGTGAAGAGTATCTCAGGAGTAATCTCCCTTATCACATTGATTACAGAAGAGATACCAAGAGTGAAGGGTGGGTCAGGAGTAATCTCGCTCATCACAGTGATTACAGAAAAGAAACCCAGAGTAAAGAGTGCCTCAGGAGTAATCTCCCTCATTTATTATTTTTTTAATTTGGTTGGATAATATAATCATCCTTTCAAATGTAGATAACAAAACATCAAAATTAACCAAGTTAAAACAATTGTCACATCTTATCTGTAATTATTCCATGTCATATTACTTATTGCTTCTTAATAAAAACATCAATTCCTTTAGGATAGGACACCATTTCATTATTCATCTTTTACACATTTAGGAAAAATTGCTTCCAGGAAAAGAACTATTGCCACTCGAAGTGCTATTTTAGAACTATTAAATATACATTGCCAAATTTCACTCAATTTCATGTTACAATATTTAACGATTAAGTGTTTCTTGAAAAAGATTTTTCATTTACTGTTCAGCATAGGACAGGCTATTATGCACTGTTCCAAAGTTTCTTTTTCAGATTTATTAAGGCAAAATCAACAATAGTTCAATTCCTTCGGAATTAATTTCCTTCTGGCCATTACCTTTCTTGTCGGCCATAGATTCAGCCTAAAGCTTAAATACTGATCACGTATAGATGGTGACGGGCATTAAGTAAGGTAATCTGCCATTGTACGATAACTTTTATGCCCAAACAAAAACGGCGTAAAATCCTTATAACATAAACAGAAATTACGATTTTCAATCAAATCATGTTGATACATTTTTGCTTGGACCGAAGTGGGTTGAGTAATAAAAGTTCCAGGCTGATTGAGGCATCGGTTGAAGCATCTAATATGTAATTGCACCACGTCTTAGTAAACACATGTTCGCGTGCACGTAGATGTTGTGCCATAATAGCTAGGTACCAGATGTGGATATGCCCATAATGGACTTTCTGAATAGTGCACTCATTCTCCATTTAATTTGTGATTGCAATGATAGTAGGCCTAATTCATACCGAATAAGCAGTAGCAGAGTGGACTTAGGTAAATTAAGTAATTGCTTCCAAAATTGAGATTCAAGTTTGTCCCACCATTTGCTATCTTTTGGCAAAAAAGTCTCAGCACCATATGTCAGGCTGGGAATCACTTTTTGTTGATAGAATTGCATGATATGTGATAAAGAGAATTTACCAAATTTGCCTCTAAGTATTTTTGCTTGAGAGATTAAAGTTTGGGATTTACAAATCATCTCGTGTTCAATTATCTGATTGGACATAAAGTCTGTGATAGTGATTCCCAGGTATTTGTATTGTTGGACTTTCAAAAGGCTCACGTTTTGTAAGTTCCAATTGCAAGATCTTATTTTTGTTCTCACATTTGCTTTACAAACCATAATTTGTGTTTTTTGTGTGTTAATCATCAAATTATTTGCGGTCACATACAGATGTAATTCATTTAGCAATTTCTGTAAACTTATCGGAGTCTGTGACATGAGTATGAGATCATCTGCATAGAGTAAATGACAGATTTCATAAGATCCCAGTTTGGGCGGGGTCACATTGTACTCTTCGCAAAGATATGCCCAGATCAAACAGGAATAGATTGAAAATGGAAGACGCCAATATGCATCTCTGTTTGAGTCCTCAATGTGTTTTAAATAAGGCAGATAGGCTTCCTGCTAAAGTCAGTCTGACTTGAATTGTTGCATGAGTGTGTAGTAGCATGATCAGTGACAGTATAGAGGTGGGGCAATTATACCACAACAGTTTATAATACAAAATGGTACGATCAACAGAGACGAATGCTGCTCAAAATCAATAAATGCTAAATATAGCAGTTGTTCTCACGCCACATACTTATATCTTAACATATTCAAAGTAATCAAGTTAGGATTAGTTCCAAGGCCAGCAACAAATCCGATTGGAATGGATCTCTGAGATGTTCTTGCAGAGTCCATTAATTTAATTCTCTCAGGATTATTCTAGAAAATATTTTTCCTGGGGCGTACAGTAACGCTATAGGTCTATAACTAGTTGGTGACATTCAGTCACCTTTTTTATAGATCGGAACTATGATAGATAGGTCCAGGTAGCCGGCAAAGATTGTTTTTCGTTTATGAGAGTGAATATGTAATACAGGATGTTTTCCCACAATTCTGGGTGTCTTTTCAAAATCCGATTTGAAAGTCCGCCTGGGCCACATGCTCCTGACTGACTGATTTCGGTTATAAAATAACGAATGTCATCTAAATCAAAATTTAAAGAAAATTGATTAGTAACATCCAAGGTTTCTGGACTTAAGGAATTCGAAGGGAGAGTATATAGATTGGAAAAATGAGTGATCCATCTCTGCTCAGTGACATTATTGACCTGAGTGATAAACTGAGGACCATGTGCCACTTGATTCAGGGGGACCAAGTGCCTGCAATACTTTTGGATTGTAATGAGCACAGCATGGATGCCCCATCTTTTTGATATAATTTAGCTCGCATCACCTCTAACCAATTCTTATATTTGGTCTTAATATTTGCCAGGATCGACGCTCTCATGGCTGGAGGTTCTTTTAAGGCTTCTCGCTTTTGAAGTCGATAATAGGCTTTTCTTTCTTTGGCTTCCCAATTAAATACATGCAGTTTAGGGCGAGGCAAAGTATGGTGCGGGTGTTTCTTAGATACTTTAGAATTTTGGAAATGTTGTATCATGACAGAATAAACAATGTCATGAACAGGTGCTGCCATTCTCATTTTGGTCACTTGAATGTCCAAGTATATATTAAAATTGGTTAGCGATTCCTCCGACCATCAAAGTCTGTTTCCACCAGAATTCAGGGTTAAGGACTCTTGTTGATATCTGTTGCGTTCAATTAGATTAGATCTAGGGATCGCCCATTGTGCAGTAAATTGGTTACGGTCACTATTGATGTTTTCAATTATGCAAAATTCAGAGATGCAGTAAAAAAGCTGTGTGCATTTACATAAATATAATCAATTGTGGATACACAAGTACCTCTTCTCCAAGTTGTACGGGGGAAATATCTGATGAAAGGGTTCCATTGAGCATATATAAATTATGGTATGACACAAAACACAGCCAATTTGACAATCTAGTGTTGTTATTAGACAGCTTCTCAGATATACAATCAAGATTCAAATCACCTGCAATAATAATCTGCCAAATTGATGTATTCATTATGATTAGGTTTAAAAGTTCACCTAGGTCTTTTAGAAAACAGCCATCGGATATTCCCGCCGGATTCCAGTATGCATTAATCAAGGCGTAGGAGATATTATGAATTGTTACTTTTACTAATTGCATATATTTGTTGGGGGACGCCCACTCCTGAGCAGAAATACCCTGATCAATTTTGATGGCTATATGAAGCCCTGATGTGGGACGCAGGGTTCAAAAACACATCATAATTGTCCCATAAAGGAGCAGACATCATCCAAGTTTCTTGAAGCATAAGGCTATTGTAATTAGTGAATGAACTTTCATTATTATTTATCAGGTGTCTGAATCCCCTTGTATTCCAGCTGGGTAAAGATATATTTAGGACATTCGAAACATGTGCTCGTTAGGCTGAGTGGGATATAAATTCACAAGTGCATTCTCGTCGATTGCATATTGTGGCCTTTTGTTGGGATACTGTAGTATGGAACTGGTTCTTACTCGCTTGGTATTGAGAAGGAGCTCTGAGGTCATTTGATTACAAAGCCTAGAGTATAAAGTAGATTTTTTGCCATCCAAATGGTGCTCTGGGTGACTCGGGAGTTCATCCAAAGCCTGGCTGAGTTCAAGTTTGAGTTAGATAAGAACTCAACTAGACCAATATCCGTGGTGTTAATGTCTTCAAGTTGGGGAATATCAGAAAATATGGTCAAAATCGACCTCTGATTCAGATCATATTGAGGAAACAGACTCTGTCTGCAAGCAAGCTTAAGAGAGATGTGCGCTGGAAGTTTCACATCCTGCTTTCCCATGGGCCCATTTTTGGTCATATTAGGCTTCGTGTTTGAAGTGAGCTTGTCCATCGGGAACTTAAATTCTGTATTTAAGGCTGATTGAATCAGTTGCAAAATCTCAGGTGCAACTTGAGCAGACAGTTGAGGCAGGAGAGCTCTGAGGTGGCTGGATGTTGTCAGTCTGTTGCTGGTGACCAGCCAATCCATTCTGAATGCACGTTTTAGGTTTGGAGGGCAGCACAGACTTCCCCTCTGAGACCCGTTGTAAAGAAGCTGCACCATCCACATTTAAATGGATGTCACAGGACTTTAGACAATCGGTTCTCCAAACCTCATCATTTTTGTCACTTTTCTCCAAAATGGAAAGTGAGAGTTGACTAGCCATATCAGCATCCACTGCTTTTCTAATCTCCTGCCGATGGAATTCTTTGATGTTCAATTCAGGACAATGGGGGTCATTACAAGGATGGAGGTAGCCATGCCACTTTTAGCAGCATGGCTACCCCCGTACCGGGTCCGGGCTCCTGGAATGAGGAATTACCGGGCCATTCCAACCTTGGAGGGCCTAGTAATTCCCTTTCCCGGGAACCCGGACCCAGTACATCCCCATTCCCATTTGAGGCCCCATAAGGCTCAATGGGAATGGGGAGGATTCTAACAACGGCCCGTTAATGACGGGCCTGTTGTTAGCACGTTGCTCCGCACGTGGGTCCCGCTAAGGACGTCTGGTAAAACCAGGCGTCCTTAGCGGGACCCGCTAGCGGACCTCGTAATGAGGCAGTAGGGGGTTAACGACGCCGACAGCTCTACCAGCGCGATTAACCCCCTACTGCCTTCCTCGTAATGAGGCCCATGTCTGCTATCTCCATTGCCTGATCGAATCTGAGTTGAGTCAGTTGGACTCGAATTGACGTTGTCAAGCTTCGGAGAAAAGACCATCCAATGGGGCAAATGGCTCCATTGGCTTTGGTACCTCAGGCAATTGGTTCGTCATTTTGTTAAGAGTAAGCTGCTGGTATTTTTATGAGACTATATTCACTGCCAGTTGCGTACTTTTGTTAGGTACATTCAATCTCTTAATAAACAGTTTTGTGTTTGCGGTATTAATCCTCTTTGGATTGTTCTGATTTTTTCACAATTTAATTTGAGGGTGGCAGCATGATGACGATTTTCTCTTGGAGTCTTTGGAAAAAATAGTATAGGCAATTTTCAGGACTTTCTCTCCCTGGGACTGGGTATGACTCGTGCCATTTTCTATACTTTCGGGCTTTATGTTTAAACCAGTGTCAGGACAGAGTAGCTCAACATAAGCACCAGGTTCTCAAATGATTTTCTCAATAAGTGGGAGGGAACCAGCCGGAGTTTTAAGTTCTGCCTCTGCTGAATGAGAAGCTGCGGCCTTCAGTAACTGAGCACTAGCGGACGTTTGAGTAGGGACAGCCACACATATGGGAAGTAATTGAGGTTCTGGACATGAATTGCTCAACTTGGGCTGTAACAAAGACCTGGGGCCTCATTACGACCCAGGCGGTAAGTTACCGCCTGGGTCGTACCTTTACCACCATGGCGTAAACTACGTTTACGCCATGGTGGTTGGCGGACTTACCGCCCCATTCCGAGGTTGGCGGGGCGGTAAGTCCCCAATCCCCATTTACCCTTCCCCATTCTTGCCCCATAGGGCATAATGGGAGTGGGGAAGGCGTTAATTACGCCACCGTAAATTACGGTGGCGTAATTAACAACAAGGTCCCTTAGCGCCATGGATTTTAACACCTGCTAAAAGCAGGTGTTAAATCCTCCATGGCGCTAAGGGACCTCGGAATCAGGCGGTAAGGGTCGGCGCTGTTTACGCTGCCGTAAACCCCTTACCGCCTGGGTCCTAATGAGGCCCTTGGTCTTGTGTTGCCACAATAATAGTTTCTCAATTTGAGCCGTTGCTCATTAAGTTTACCATTGAGTGTTTCAAACAACTTAGTTAGAGTTAATAATGACAACTGCATAGCGTTTAAGTCAATTTACACTAGGTGAACGCCTCCTTCCATGCCATTCGTGAGAATGGGTTCAGAATTAGGTAACTGCATAGCAATTGGTCTACGTCGAGTGGGAACACAGTATGATACATTGACAGTAGAGTTACTCTTTTCACTACTGGTAAACATGATAGGGGATTTGGATAGATTATAAGAGAGCAAATTCTGGGGAAAAACACAAGTTAATTATATTGAGGTCAACTATAGCCACATCAGAATTTACAGAAGATATTGTCCCATCGACTGCGGCTATTTGTGCAGTCAGGGGTACATTGTCCAAAAGAATGCTGTCCGTGATTGAGTTATGATCTTTGAAATGGACACTGGTTTGTTGAGTGCCTCCACAAGGTACAACTCGATCAGACTTACCAATAGTCTTGTCGCAATTGGCAAAATGTTCATCCCGCAATGGTATAGCTCTTTTCACGATGACTCTGGGGCATAATACATCTGTAACTACTGTTGGATCTAGAAGCCCTTCCGTTGGTGTTACTGGGGTCATGACGACATATTGATCTTTACAATATTTCCGTATATCCGACATGACCATGGTCCTCACTATAACTCTGGCGGTAACCGTGCCCTTATTAAGGGCACGGCTGCTGCCGGAGTTGGTTTTTTTTCCGGCACCCGCGAATGGGCAGTAACTGGGTCATGCCGAGTTTGGCAGACCCGGTAATTGCCCATTCGCGGGTGCCGTTATGGCCGGCCTCCCGATCCCCATTCGGCCCCATAGGGCAGAATGGGGGTTGGGAGCAAGGTTGCACCGGCACCGTTTATAATGGTGCTGTTGCAATCATGAGTTCTGCTCGCAGGTGCCGGTATGCAAGCCTGGTCAGACCAGGTGTGCAATCCGGCACCGGCGAGCAGAACGCGTAGTGCGGTGGAGAGGTAACAACACCGCCAGTAGCACGACAGGCCCCATTGTTGCCTTTCCGCCACACTCATAATGATGCCCCATGTCTTTGAATCCAAGCTTTACAGATTTGGGCCTCCGTGAGTCTTTCGGGGTAGAGCAGGTTTGATTCAAGATGCACTTCCGTGTGTTCACAGCCATTACCCTTGAATCAGCTGCTTGTGGTTCCGGCAACATGGTCTTCGGCATGCTGGTTTTGAAAAAGTGGAGCACATTGGACAAATGGTCGCACAAAGGCACTGAGAAGTCCCGAGAGGTGCCGCCTCGCCGCGTCGCTTCTTCGCCGAGGTGAAGAGGCAAAGAGGGACTTCAAAGGGCTTCTCTCGTTGCGCGTGTGCTGGTGCGCGCGAGAAGTCGCCTTTATTGTCACATGCTAACAAGAGGCGGGACTTGTGCCAAGATGATTAAAAAAGCCAACTACTGGCTTTTAGGTTGATCTAAAGTAAGAATAAAGATACAGAGTATATATTAGTCCACCATACAAAGTCTGAGAATGTCTTTTGAAGATGCTTTGATGAAAAGTAAGTACCATGTGCAGACAGGCACAATTCTCCGAAAACAGCAGTCGAGTAGAGCTCTGGGCAAAGATGGTTTTGACAGGGCTTCTCTCGGTGCACGCGCACTGTTGCGTGCGAGAAGTCGCCTTTATTGTCACGTGCTGACAAGAGGCGGGACTTGTGCCAAGATGATTAAAAAAGCCAAATAATGGCTTTTAGGTTGATTGTGTGCAGACAGGCACTATTCTCCGAAAACAGCAGTCGAGTAGAGCTCCGTGCAAAGAGGGACTTCACGGGGCTTCTCTCGGTGCGTGCGTAATCTCCCTCATTACAGTAACTGTAGAGAAGATACCAAGAGTGAAGAGTGCCTCTTGTGTACTCTCCCTCATCACAATAACTGCAAGGGAGATTTCAAGGATAAAGATTACTAGGGGAGCAGTCTCCATCCAAAGAGAGTTTGTGGAAAGAGCCCAGGACATTACAGGAGTAAGCTCCCTTCTTGCCAGAGCCAAGAGGAAGATAAGGAAAGTCCAGGAATATATATAACGCTGAGAAAAAATAACTGTTGGACATTTCATCAAGTCTCAAGAAGTCCTTGGGAGGAGTTACAAGAACTTGTAAGAACTGTTACTAGAGACTATGAGAAACCAGCCCTTAACAGGAACCGGTTGGACCAGGAGAAGGTCATTCTCCTGCCTTTATTTCTGTTTGCTGAATACGTTTGATTAGTGGTAGAGTTAGAGTATGATAGCTTTGGGATAGAGGACTGATTCTTACATTTGACAAGCACTGTGATTCCGAGCACCCGAGTTAGAGTTCAGTTAGATGGGGCAACCCCTCCAGGTATAGGGAAAGAAAGGTTATTTTCTTCTTATTTGAATAAAACTGTGAGTTGAAATGCAACCCCTTTGGCCGACTCCTTCTTCTGACTTACCACAAAACATAGGAGTGAATCCAGTCGAGAACAGACTCACAAAGGCAAAGATGATGCAAAGAAGACAGAAGAATGGCATGGTCCACTGTATCGAAAGCGGGCGATAAATTAAGGCTGACAAGAAGAGAAGAGAGTTTAGAATAGCGGGCAGAAAGAAGAGAGTCAGAAACAGCAGCAGAGAGTATGCTTGATATATACTCCCAGCCCAAGATGATCAATGGGATGCGTTCACCCTTCAGGTAGTGCATCCAAAATTCCTTAGCCTAAGGTTTCAGAACATTTTTCACAAATCTGCTAATTATCACTGTTTACTCACTGACAGTACACAAATATATGGTGTGGTGTTTCTAGTTACTGAGGGTCTTTACATGCTGTCAAACTAAGACCAATCAAAGTCTGCTAAAGAATCCAAGTAAATAGCAAACAGTGCAGAGTAATTTTTGAGAAAGCTTTGCTGCCCATTTGTATTAGAGCCAGGAACATTTGCTGAGAGTTCTGTAATGCAACCAGTCTGATACAGAGTCCATGCTCACCTTTTTCACCCCCTGCTGTAAGTGGACTGTAGGAAGCATGTTTTCAGGAGCATCCAGTTAGGCAGTCACACATTATCTCATGGGATCCTCACGTTAACCCTTTTTTTAAGTCTCCTGGATTTCACCCACTTTGCTTATACTAATAAAAACATGTGTGGTTATATTGCCCTATTTACTTGTGATTAATTGTAATCATCCTTCAAAGAATAGCAGTATACTCACTGAGCTCCCTCCATATTGGACAGCCTTTCTTCTATATCTCACAGATTAAGGAAATATGGGCACCCCATTTATGTTTCGATATCTAATTATCTTGAAAAGCATCATTCGGGCAGAAGATGAATTCACTAGTTGCCCCAATGTTTTACTATAGTTCTGTCAGATAGCCTCTAACATGTCTACTTTCACAGCAATAACTATTTTTTTTAAATATTAAGTCATAGTGTAGCTGTCTTACAAATGCTGTTCTCTTATTTCTAAAAAGACAAATATTTATTTTTATTAAACCCACATTTATTATTTTGAATGGCTGGCGTACATGTTATGTTATGTTCTGTTAGAAACACTTATAGCGTGCCCGTACGCCCAAAGGCACGTTGGCGCGAAGTAGTACATAGCAATGCCACAGAGAAGATACCAGGAACAAAATCAGCAGAAAAGTGTAGTCTTAAGTAGATGGCGGAATGCTAAATGGTTTGTTTACCACACCCATTAATAAACAAATGCGTTTCTGATTTTTTTGACTCCCTCTTTTGGGCGCTCTGACATCATGCAGGTCACTCCATCTGCCACGTTTTTTAATAACCTTCAGACACTCAAAAATAAAATCACTGCTAATTTCCTGTCCACTGAATAATCTTATCACTTCCGTTGTTTACAACAGTGTTTCAATCATTGTGGAAGAACAATTGAACTTGTTTACTTCCTTTTTAATCTTGATAAGGAATGGCACTTTCTGCTCTTGAGATTTCCCTAAGGCATGGATGCTCATTATGTGGCCTTCAAGATGTTTTGGACTCCAACTCCCATGGTTACCATCCTGCATAGTCAATGGTGATGGATCCTGGGAGTTGTTTGGGAATCAATGTGGGAAAAGTGTATCCTAGAGTGAACATGTAATCTACAGGTGTGGCTGATGTATGTGTGGCCTGACTAGACAGAGCTGAGATATTCCCTTAATAATTCTAAAAGTCTAAGGTTTTAATCTGTATATCCAAAGCTCCCATCACCCCCCTTGTTAATTTGCATATTCAAGTAACTTTGGGTCTCACCCTAAGTTACTAGGGGAATCCAGACGTGGACCCCTTGCTCACTATTCTTAGAGAGGCACAGATCCACCCTACTGATGAGGTCCAACCAGACCGAAACACGTGTCTGGGGTTTCTGTTGGTACTCTTGTTCAGAGGAGAATTGCCTAGCATTTCGGTGCTGGACTGCCCCAGAGCAGGACAAAGACTGATATGTTTGGGATATTTCTTCTCTGTGAAAGATAGTGAGCTAAAGACTCTGGGTAAGTCTCTCGTAACAAGGACTAATGTCTGGCAGAGGGACTCCCAGGACCCCCCTTGTTAATTTGCATATTCAAGTAACTTTGGGTCTCACCCTAAGTTACTAGGGGAATCCAGACGTGGACCCCTTGCTCACTATTCTTAGAGAGGCACAGATCCACCCTACTGATGAGGTCCAACCAGACCGAAACACGTGCCTGGGGTTTCTGTTGGTACTCTTGTTCAGAGGAGAATTGCCTCGCATTTCGGTGCTGGACTGCCCCAGGGCAGGACAAAGACTGATATGTTTGGGATATTTCTTCTCTGTGAAAGATAGTGAGCTAAAGACTCTGGGTAAGTCTCTCGTAACCAGGACTAATGTCTGGCAGAGGGACTCCCAGGACTCCCCTTGTTAATTTGCATATCCAAAGCTCTGACCATTACCAATCTATTTTCAGTGGATGGTATCTGTTTAGTCCACAAGAAGCAGGGCAGGTAAGTTTTGTAACACTTTCTTAAAGTTACATGCATTTTGAGGCCCTCCTGCAGTAGAGATCCTAGCAACTGCCTGACGCTCCAGGGGTTCAGTCCTATATCTCCTTAGATAGAACTCTGGGTCAGGATACCATCACCCAAGCAACCACAATAACATTCCAGGCTGCCTGGGCAACTGGATACACATAATACTGTGACCTGGTGCATGCAGCCTGTTCAAGATGCTGTTTCTAAGATGCTGCACTTAGCCATATACAGAAGTTGAAGCCTATGTACAATTTACACTAAAGTTAAAACACACCTTACAGTAGCCCTAGTGTTTTTTAAATCTATCTTGTCCTCATCCTCAGTGATTGGTCTAAGACATTTTGCATTAAAGTTGCCAAGTAAGGAGATTGGTCATTGTGATGACGTCCCCTGCTTTGCACTTGGGATGAGAGGTGGAGACGCCATAGGCGCTGGGTGCTATTGCATGGTAAGCAATACTGGGCCGGGGAAGAAGCAGGGAACATCCCTGACATATCCCACCACATCCAACTCATTTGGCAGAGGGTTGTCCCCTGGATACCAATAGTATGCCTCTCCCTTTAGCAGGGAACCCTAGTAGAGGACTAATGGCTTTGTCAAACCCTGAGATAGTAAGCAGCAGCAGAAACCCAGTGGTAACATAAGTGTGAGACCCCACCCACAGGAGGGCATTCTACCCCTAGTTGTGGATTCTGCAATAGTGGAACGTGGGCATGGCAGTCCAAGAGTTCAACAGATTATGTTTCACCAAGTAAGTGAGCTCAGAAATCTGGGAAGCTTGAAGGGAAACAGTCTCTCAGGAGCTGGGCAGGTAGGTGAATGACTGCTTAGGTGAGAACATGCGTCTCACTCACCTGAATTCACTGTTGAACAGTGCTACATGCAGAATCAAACCACAAGACACTGCAGTGATGATAGCAGCAGTTCCACTCACATTCCCAGGCTTTTGGGAAAGCAGGATGGTGGCCAACCTCAAAAAAAGCTTAGTCAGTCTCAAGGAAAGGAGGAAGGGCCTAACCATTCTAAAATTCACAGTAGCCTCTGTAGTCGGGTGAGTGTTTTGAGGAGACAACAAAACAGTAAAGGAGTTTTTTGAAGCTGGAGACGGGGGAGGAAGCCTGGGGCAAGAAAAGGCCAGAGAAAGGACGATTCAGAGTGTAAAGGTGGAGTTGGAGAGCAAACTGGAGAGAGGAAGGAAGGAGATTGGGAAGGTAAACATACAGGTCACATATATATTAATTTCCTTCCAGTACTTTTCCAACTTTGTACAAGCCCACCATACATGTTGCCAGTCTCCCAGCATTCCACATCTCCTCCAGCACCTGTCTGAGGCGGATGTTTTCATTTTGTGTAGGTGTGCCGGTGTATAATGCCATTGCGTCATTAATTTATACCAGAATTCTTTGATTTGCAACTATCTGGTAAGTTCAGGTATTACCTTCCACAGCCCCTCTCATTCTACTGCCGATATTTCCTCCCCTAATGTTTGATGCCAGCGCTGTTTATATCTGTGTGAGGTAATCTGAGTTGTATCATACATGAGTTTATGCAGGTTCAAGATGAGGGCTTTATTCCCTGGGTTGGACATCACAAATTTCTCAAAAGGCGTGAGATCTCTTACTGCCGCTTTACACACCGGAGGAGCTAGAATCCAATGTCTAAGTTGGAGATATTGGAATCGGAAAGAGTAATTTAGGTATCATATTGTTGTGACTCAGGAAGGTGGTAGAAAGGGAAGGGGGGTTAAGGAACAGAGATAGTTCTGTAAGGTAAAGAGAGGATATGAGACACCGAAGCCTGATTATTTCCTGATAGGTACCCAGAAAACAACAAGATATTCAATATACGTTGACTCATATATAAAATAAACTTCTGAACCTCTTCTTGTAAAATCAATGCATGCCCGCTATCTTTCCAATCAGATGTGAAGGTCTTTATACCAACTGATACCAGAAACTCCAACATTTGAGCTATTAAATGTGTTAATGGTCAAACTAGGGCATTAGCAAAAGTCATTAATGATTTTTCTATTGAGAGATTGGCCATGAGCAGCACATACAACCGAAAGCAATGTTCAGCAGAAAAATGGCATGCAGGCAAGGCGGGCCAGGACTTGAAAGAGAGGCCAGAAAAGTCTACCGTGCTTGGCTAAACCCATAGTGTAGAGAGACAAGGCAGGGGCTAGCATGAGGAGAGACGACAATATTGTGAACCTATCTCAGTACGTCTTGCACCTTTACCAATCATAAATCAATAATACTCAGAATGAAGACCTGTCAACTATGCATCCTTAGGATATTGCAAGCCACTGAGGATATCAACACCATATAAAGAAGAAGCCTGTGGACCTGCCAGGCGTCTGGTCAGTGTGGTGGATGGGCTTCTGGGAGGTGCATCATTACCCATTGACTTTTCTTCACCTGTTAGAATGTCTACACTGATCTCAAAGCTCAGTGTTTATACATGTATCAGCGGGTTGGGGGCACCATACACATTGCCAAGATGTTGGCTCCAAGAAATGATCATTGTGATTTGTTTGTATTGGTATTGCAACCCCGAAAAAAGCTACTTCTGAGTTTGAAAGTAAACACCTCTCAATATTTGAATGTTGGAACACAGCCCATTTTCCACAAACTCCTGCTTCGCAAATGGTTTATTACAAGGCCTACGAGTTATCTGCCCCTATAAAAAGAGTCAGTTGAGAGGTATGAGGAGGAGGTAGCAGATTACCCTGACTGTGGCTGGCTCTCAGATTCCACTCAGAAATGAATAGTAATAGTAATAATAAATACTTCTTTATTATAGTGGGCTTGCTGGTACAGTTTTTGCAGTTTGTTGTACTGTATGCAACAAAGTATTACCCAATGGAATGGTATTGAATTTATCATTGGATTCCATGCAATTCTAAAATAATAAAATCAGATATATAGCTATTGTAGTTCCACTTTGAACTCGTGTCAGATTTGCTTGTAGGGTTATTTTTGGGCGCTCCCTGGTGTTCTTCTGCTGGGGCACCCTGGTAAGTTGCCTAAAAATGCCTTGCTGTAGAACTGACCTGGGTTGTTGGTCAATAGACAGCATTATCTGTTCAAAGCTTTATTGAGCCATAGAAAGTGGATTTCAATGGCCTTGCCGTAACATGAACCTGGTTTGTGGGTAAATAGACAGAATTACTTGTCCTGTTCTTTCATGAGGTCTACACAGCAGCTTAGAATTGCCTTGCTGAGAAACTGGCCATGGTTTGCGGGTAAATAGACATCATTATCTGTTCAATGCTTTATTGAGCCCTAGGAAGCGGATTTGGATGGCTGTGCTGCAGAATGAACTTGGCTTGTGGGTAAATAGCCTGCAGTACCTGTCCAGTGCCTTCTGGATGCCCAGTCAGCGGAAACTGGCCATGGTTTGTGGGTAAATAGACATCATTATCTGTTCAATGCTTTATTGAGCCCTAGGAAGCGGATTTGGATGGCTGTGCTGCAGAATGAACTTGGCTTGTGGGTAAATAGCCTGCAGTACCTGTCCAGTGCCTTCTGGATGCCCAGTCAGCGGCTTAGAATGACCTTGGCGTACATCTGTGCCTGGTCTGTTGGTAAATAGACAGTGTTACCTGTCCAATGCTTTCTTGAGCGCAAGGCTGTGGCTTAGAATCGCCTTGCTGTAGAAATGACCCTCAGTTGTGGGTAAATAGACAGTGTTACCTGTCCAATGCTTTCTTGAGCGCAAGACAGTGGCTTAGAATCGCCTTGCTGTAGAAATGACCCTCAGTTGTGGGTAAATAGACAGTGTTACATGTCCAGTGCTTTCTTGAGCCCTAGGCAGTGGCTTACAATGGCCTTGCTGTAAAACTGACCGGGTTTGTTGGTAAATAGTCAGCAGTACCTGTCCAGTGTTTTCTTGAGGCCCAGACAGCAGCTTAGAATGGCATTGCCAAAGATCGGACCCTGGTCTGTTGGTAAATAGACAGTGTTACCTGTCCAATGCTTTCTTGAGCGCAAGGCAGTGGCTTAGAATCGCCTTGCTGTAGAAATGACCCTCAGTTGTGGGTAAATAGACAGTGTTACCTGTCCAATGCTTTCTTGAGCGCAAGGCTGTGGCTTAGAATCGCCTTGCTGTAGAAATTACCCTCAGTTGTGGGTAAATAGACAGTGTTACATGTCCAGTGCTTTCTTGAGCCCTAGGCAGTGGCTTACAATGGCCTTGCTGTAGAAATGACCGGGTTTGTTGGTAAATAGTCAGCAGTACCTGTCCAGTGTTTTCGTGAGGCCCAGACAGCAGCTTAGAATGGCATTGCCAAAGATCGGACCCTGGTCTGTTGGTAAATAGACAGTGCTACCTGTCCAATGCTTTCTTGAGCGCAAGGCAGTGGCTTAGAATCGCCTTGCTGTAGAAATGACCCTCAGTTGTGGGTAAATAGACAGTGTTACATGTCCAATGCTTTCTTGAGCCCTAGGCAGTGGCTTACAATGGCCTTGCTGTAGAACTGACCGGGTTTGTTGGTAAATAGTCCGCAGTACCTGTCCAGTGCTTTCTGGAGGCCTAGACAGTGGTTCAGACATGTTTTTATGTAGAACAGACCAAGATTTGTTGGTAGATAGACAGCCGTACCTGTTTAGTGCTTTCTTGAGGCCCAGACAGTGGCTTAGAATGGTCTTGTTGGAGATCCGACGCTGATTTGTTGGCAAATAGACAACATTACTTGTCCAGTGCTTTCCTGAGGCCCAGAAAGCGGCTTAGAATGGCCTTGTTGTCGAATTGACCGTGGTTTGTTGGTAAATAAACAGTATTGCTTGTCCAGTGCTTTCTTGACTTGAAATGGCTGTGTTGTCAAATTGTCCCTGGTTTGTTGGTAAATAGACAGCCGTACCTGTCCAGTGCTTTCTTGCGGCCTAGACAACGGCTTAGAATGGCCTTGTTGTCGAACTGACCATGGTTTGTTGGTAAATAGACAGTGTTACCTGTCCAATGCTTTCTTGAGCCCTAGGCAGTGGCTTAGAATCGCCTTGCTGTAGAACTGACCCTCAGTTGTGGGTAAATTGACAGTGTTACATGTCCAATGCTTTCTTGAGCCTTAGGCAGTGGCTTACAATGGCCTTGCTGTAGAATTGACTGGGTTTGTTGGTAAATAGTCAGCAGTACCTGTCCAGTGGTGCTTTCTGGAGGCCTAGACAGTGGCTTAGACATGTTTTTCTGTAGAACAGACCCTGATTTGTGGGTAGATAGACAGCATTACTTGTCCAGTGCTTTCATGGGGTGTACACAGCAGCTTAGAATTGCCTTGCTGTAGAACTGACCTGGCCTGTGAGTAAATAGCCAGCGGTACCTGTCCAGTGCTTTCTGGAGGCCTAGACAGAGGCTTCGACTTGTTTTTTGTAGGACCGACCACTGATTTGTGTCCATGATAGTCAGGTGCTTCCACCGGATGAACATGTATAAGCGCTACTGAAGGCTCAGTGGCACACCTGGGCTGGAGTCGCAATCCGCCGTATTTGGGGGGCTCCTCAATGCATGCGTGTGGTGTTTGAAATCACTCTGTAGGTTGGCATGTTCCTTGGCAGTAAGGAAGCAGACGGGATATAATGTAGGCTGTTAATCATCACATTGCATCCTTTACTGTACTCCCCTTTGAAGGATCCCATCCCATATAGTAACCTCATACTTATTTCTATCACATGGTCCTGTGATTAGCATCAAACTCTGCTGGGGACAGGAGGAAGGTGAGCTGCAGCAGTTTTCTTTTTGTTGCTCCTATGTGTGCCACAGACTATTTGTTGCCTAGTTCTCTGAGGTTTGATCCCAGGTGTCTGATTGTGGAATCAAATCTGTTCTATGTTTGTTTGTGCTGGGAGCTTCTACCACAGGAAGAGAATATGCCCCGGACAGCACATCTCCAGTTATTGTACAAATATCGGATCATGGCCGCTGGGAATGGACACCTCATGTTCAACTCAAGGACTTTAAGATGAATCGAGACTGATAACATAACTCTCCTGTCCCTTCTTCGCCACAGTCATAAGATGGAATAGCCCATGTACACTGATGGGGCAATGCAACCTTGGACCCCAGGCTCTAGCACACTCATAAACTCTTCTAAAGACGCAGAACTTTCTGGTAGGCCAACAGACCGAATCCACCCTCTGTTTCAATTGACCTCATAAATTGGTCCTGTCACCTTCCACCAAGAAGCAAGACTATAACTTGAACCTACTCTTGGTCGAGCATTCAACCCGCCCCCAGATCCCAGGGCTTGCCTCTAGGCTCGGATCCTACACGCGCATGTGCCGACCCGACTCCTGCCAAGCCCTACCTTTGCCAGTGATCGACGTCTATCTAGGCGATCCGGTAAGGAATGTCCGAAATGCCCATTTAACTCTCTGCGCCATCCTGCCACAACGCAGCCCAAACTGTGCAACACACGGGTGCAGACTTCCAGGGCTCACTAGACATGAACTTGCCCACGAATACTGTTCACTGTCCTAAAGTGCTTCACTGTTCATTATTGCTCACCCAAACATTGCCTCTGCATTTATGAAGGTTGACTGTTGGTTGATTAAACCTACTCGGAACTTACCGATTCAGACGGTGCCTCCTGCCCTCTGCCTTATTCGACATGCTGTGCTCTGTGATGTGCTGCACAACCTCGTCCTAGTTTACTGTGTAATTCCTTGATCTGTATACCTTTTCTCTCTCTACATTTTGCGTTACTTTGATACCTGCCTAATGCTCTACCTTTTCTGCTCTTTACTGTATTATTGCCACATTATGATGCTCAATGTACTCACATGCCGGCCTTTATCCATCACTGCCTGATGTATGTGTGACGTATCTGCACCCCGTGCCCCCATCGTACGCATTGCCTAATGCAGTGCCGACTTAATGTGCGCTCCGCCTCCACATAAAGCACTGCTGCCTTGATCTGTGATGCACTACCTGTAGCCTTCAGTGTACACTTGCCCTCATTCTAAGGCAATGCTGCCTCGTTGGGCAGCGCACTCGTACCGCTGCCTCTGCTAACGTTATGTTTAATGTTCCTTTATGCACATGTACATATGCCCTCACCTTATAATATCTAGGTTCATGCTTTGACACGCGTGCAATACTCAATCAAGTAACTGAGCAATGCCCCACGCTCCTGTTCCTCCAAGGTCACTCACTTACTCACTGGGTATCCTGAGCACATCTCAGTCTTCTATTGATGCTGATTATGGCACTTGTAATACACAGTGCCCTTTGCTCTCTCAGAGCTTATCACATTATGCCCACCCGTGACCAAACTCGCTGCTACCCAGGACTATTTGGTTCTCTAGCCCTACTGATCCTGGCACGTATTCACCTTGGCTGCTCACTACCAGTCCTGCACTTTAACTTCACCATGCTAGTCTCAGAGCACAGCAGCTCTGCATTGCCTTCACATCTGCCCACCCTCGGCACCCTATCAAGCCTGCAGCACAGCAATATCACACAACTCCACCCTCATCACTGCCTTTCAATCCCTATCTCAATGCCCCTGATCGAAGGCCCGAGCATTTTGCAGCCAAACCAACTCCCAATCAACCTTGTGCTACACATATCAGGAACATTAGACTAGGCTCTAGATCCTCACGCATTGCCAGCGCTGCTTGTCACTCCACCCACCGCACCACTTCTACACCTACGCCTAGCACTTCATACCTCAGCACAGCTCCTGCTGACCTGCACACCACTACTCACGACTCTACACCCAACCTGAATACTAGCACGCCTCACACGCCTAAAGATACTACCATTAAGTGTGCCCTTATTAACGCTAGGTCCCTTACCGCTCACACACTTTATATTGCTGATTTCATCATTACTCAAGACTTAGACTTCCTCGCTATAACCGAGATGTGGTTCCGTGCCGCATCAGGACCCCTTCTCTCACTTGCCATCCCTAATGACTATACCACTATTAGATGTGATCGAATCACCAACCACTCTAAAGGTGGTGGTGTTGCCTTCATCCACAAAAAATCGATCGCCATAAGAATCATAGCCAATCAACAGATCCCATCAGCAGAACTCCTCTTGGTCAAACTTCCCATTTCACACAACCAAACTGCCACCCTGCTTCTCATTTACAGGCCACCAGGACCCGTCATGACCTTTTCAGACGATATCACAACTATACTTGCAGACAAAACCAAGGTCAACTCTCAAATACTGTTACTAGGCGACTTCAACTTGGGCTTCAAAGACCACAATGATCCTAAAGCCCTAGACATAGCTAACTCACTTGCTGACCTAGGCTTTACCGACCGTATCCTTGAACCCACCATGACAAAAGCCAAAAAGGAGACTTATAACAAGCGTGTCCTGCTAGCTGAATCTAACACCAAAGAGCTCTTTAAGATTCTCAAAGAACTTGAAACCCCTTGCACACCACCTGACATGTGTTGCAAAGAGAGCTCCTAGTGCTCAAACATACAAAAAGCACTCCTAGACAAAATGTCCACCCTCCAGGCCAAAATCAATACCAAAAAAAGCAGTCTCCAATCCAACGTTCAGCTCCACTCCCTCTTGGAAAAATCTAACCTCACCTCACACATTCTTACCCCGTTAAACTTCTCATCTGTAACCACTGCAGAGGTTGAGAACATCATTAGCAAACTCAAATCATCTAATTGCCAGGGCGACACATGTCCAGCTCCCATCATAAAGGAGGCTTCCCATGAATTAGCGCCCTTCTTCACTGCGCTAATTAACACTTCGTTCAGCACAGGCATTGTGCCTGATAACTGAAAGGACGCTGGGGTTATCCCCCTCTTAAAAAAGCCGCCATTAGACCCAAACATACCTACCAATTATAGGCCTATCATGACCGTACCGTTTTTGCTAAAAAATCTTAGACCGAGCAGCTTATCTACAGCTCCAGGATTACCTGGAGCGTAATAAACTCCTTTGCCTCAGACAGTCGGGTTTCCGCCCCAAGCATGGAATGGAAACGGCCTTGTTAGACTTAAAATCTCAAATTGAAGACCTGAAAGAAAATGGCAAGATCGCCCTCCTCTTGCTCTTGGACTTATCGGCCGCTTTCGACTTGGTGAACCACCAAATCCTATGTCGACATCTCAAAGAGGCAGCCCACTTCTCAGATAAAGCCACCACTTGGATCAAATCATTCCTGGTTAACAGATCTATGAGGGTCTTCTCCCCCACTGCCTCAGCCGATTCAGCTCCAGTCCTTTGTGGTGTCCCCCAAGGATCTTGTGTTTCACCTACGCTTTACAATGTGTTCACAAAACCGCTCTTTGATATTCTCGACTATCTGGGTGTCACCTACACTAATTAGGCGGATGACACCCAGATACTCATCCCTATCACGGGCGACCATACAGCTGACACCAAAGCCTTAAATAATATGTATTTGATTATCCAGGCGTGGATGGCCCAATACGAACTCTGCCTTAATGATAATAAGACAGAGCTCCTCATCCTAGGCTCCTCCAACCGTCTGAGCAGATTAGACCCCATATTCAATTCTTTTGTTATTGATGGCAACATTATCAAGGTGACCAATGACACTAAAACCTTAGGTATTTATCTGGACTCTTCCTTATCGTTATCACGACAAACCAATGCTGTGATCTCAGCATCGGCATACACCTGCAAACTTATCACTGCTTGCCGACCATTCATTACAACAGCTAATTGCATCATTCTTGCTAGAAGCTTAATTATGTCCAAGCTAGACAACTGAAACACCCTATACCTTGGGACTAGTCTACGGAACCTCTGTAAGCTTCAGGTCACCCAATATAATGCCATCATAGCGGCCCTGAACATCCCAAGGAACCAACACATTTCGGACACCCGAAGCAACTTGCATTGGCTCTCTGCTGCCCAAAGAGTTTCCCTTAAAACTCTTGCCCTAACTTATAAATGTCTGACTAATAAGGCACCCCCTTATTTCGCCGCCCGGTTCTCTCTCCATACCTCCAGCCGACCTCAAAGAGCAGCCCAAACCCACTGACTGTCAGTTCCCAGATTCAAATTACAAAAATCTGGTGGGGTCAGCTACCCGGTCCTCGCATCCAAATTATGGAATTCTCTGCCTACTTCTCTCAGACTGGAACCATCCTTTTTTGCTTTTAGGAACAAAGCCAAATCCTGGCTCCTGGCCCAAGACTCGCACAACCATTTAATGTAAGACCCTACATCAAGATGGGTTCTTTCACTACAACTGTCGTAGCCTGTTGTGTTGTAAATATCCTAAGATGTATTGCCTGTAAATACGATGTATATACCCCACAAATGTATATTATGCTTTTATTTGTAACTGTATAATACTGCTTCTCTTGTAACCTAAGATATGTGCCCAGATGCCCTCGGGCCAGGTGCGCTATATAAATAAAGAAATACAATACAAATACAATTACAGGTTTGATTCAGACCTCCCATTCATGACACATGTGAAGCCTGCCACTAAACTGGACTCTTGGCGTCAACAGCGCGTACAAGGACCTCTACACAACTCACTGGATCCTGCAGGTCCTTGCTGTCTTCATTGCAGTCTGATTACTGCAGCAGCAACTATGTTATACCAGTCAAAACTCTGTGTTAAATGTGCAGAGGGCTCTCAATAAAATAAATAGATAGATAACAATTGTTTGAATTGTCAGATTTTGATTGTCACCTTTTCGTTTTCACTTTTACTCAAGATTTGATTATTGCTATGCCATCTTCGCCAGAACCTCCTAACAGAACATCCACAAAATGCAAGTAATCCAGAACCATGTTCTACTCTCAGTGCTCAACATCCCCAAAGGGGAGCACATCTCTGCAGTAAGAAAGGAAGCACAGTGGCTCCTAATTCGGGAAAGCATTATCTTTAAAACTCTGTCTATAACGCAGCAATGCCTAGCAAAGACTACCACCAAATACCTATCCCAAAAGATGACTAAATGCCTATCCAACTGACTGGTAAGAACAATCCATGCACATCGCCTTGCCATACCAAAAGTCAAAAGAGCTAGAGGAGGAGGACCCAGCTTCCCATATGTGGCTGCTAACCAATGGAACAACCTCCCTCCAGCCCTAAGAGCGAGGAGGGTTACTGGCCCTTCCGATAGGCCGTGCAAACCTGGCTCTTTGCCTAATTACAATCTCCACCCACAAACGTGCTCCCCCCACAATCTCCCTCCATTCCTCACCATCCTTGTGTGCAACTGTGTTCATGACAGCGCCTAGATGCCCTCAGGCTTGGGTGCTTTACAAGAATGAAAATAAATAAATAAATAAATTCACAGTCTGTAGGTAACAGACCTTGACTGTGTCGAGTTAGCTCCAGGATGGTCTAATGCCAACCTTCTTGTTCAGCATTGCATTCTCTGACCATTTGGTCTACTTGTTCCTTTTATTTACATTTTCACTTATTCATTATCCGTTTGTTTTGTTGATTATTGTGCAAACCTACATCGAAAGTAGCAGAACACTCTACATCTGTAGGGTGCCAGAATTGGGCTTGGCATTTTATACAGAAGCGTAAGTTATATGATATGATATGATATGATATGATATGGTATTTATAACGCGCCTATACACAAGTGTTTCAAGGCGCGACGAGGCATGGGGGGGAAAAAACAAGGGGAGACATACAACGATCCTACTAGGCCAGGTGTCATTCAGATTGCGCAAGTGCAAGGGAGGAGGGGAAAGGGAGATGTGCAAGGGGAAAGGGAGAGGGGAAAGTGCAGTACACAGTAATAGCATACAGGATAGTAACAAGGGCCAGCTAGTGGCAGTGCGAGTAAGTGCAGATAAGTGCTGTAGGGATACAGACACAGTCCCGTAGAGCAGGGGTTGCCAGGGAGGCAGTGCAGGGGAGAGTGGCTGGGCCAAGGACCGAAAAGGTGAGTGGCCCAGTTGCATATTCGGTGCAGTTTAGTAACTTTAGCAGGGGAGCGGGGGAGAGAAAGCGGAGGCGAAGAGGAAGGTTTTGAGGTGCTTCCGGAACCGGAGATGGTTCTCCTCAAGTTTCAGGGGGGCAGGAAGGCTGTTCCAGAGGGAGGCCCCTGCAGCGGAGAGAGATCTGCCACCAACTCGTTGTTTGGAAAAGCGGCTGACCATGAGGGAGTTAGAGGCGGATGAGCGAAGGGCTCGAGAAGGAAGATATTTAGGAAGAGGGAGTTGAAGGTATTTTGGCCCAAGGCTCCAGAAGGCCTTGTGGACAATGCAGAGGGTTTTGAACTTGATCCTCGCAGCCACTGGGAGCCAGTGTAGTGATTTCAGTCCTGGAGAGATACGGTCCATGGGCTTGAGACCAAGGACAAGTCTCGCAGTTCTGTTCTGGATGAGTTGCAAAGGGCAGCATTCACTGGCGTCCTTACCTGAGAGTTGCCAACAAAAGGGGGTCTGGTGAACCTTCTTCCCGCAGCCACCTTAACTCTTGTAGGTTTCTAGCACTGGAATCTTTACCTTTGCTTGTAGACTTGATCTATTCTATCTGGGGTCTGGCTGCTTTACTGGATAACCAATTCTTTTACATATTGCCACAGGATCTCCTGAAGGTGCTTAGTTTTGAAATTTCTACATCGAAGTCTCATCAGCTTCAGAGCACTTCTCATGATTCAAGTGCATTTCATGTTGTTACCACTACTTAGGGTTCAAGTGCTTTTCAGGTTTGTTCACCCCTTTTGATTCAAGCGCTTGGCAGGTTCACAGCACCGCTCGGGGTTAAAGTGTTCAAGTGCATTTTAGGTCCACATCACCATTTCAGCTTCCCAGCACTTCCTGTTGTTCAAGCACTTTCTGTTTCTTACCACCTCTCAAGGTTTAAGTGATTTCAGGTTCTCAACACCTCATGAGTGCCATGTGCCATGAGTTTTATTGTCAGATTTACTTGCTCCCAGGTTTACATCACCTCTCAGGTTCAGATGCCCTCAGGTTATCTGCACCTCCAAGGACCAGGTGCCATCGGTTTCCAGCACCTCTCAAGTTTAAATGCTCATAGGCTCAAAGAGCCTGACAGGTTCTCTGCACATATGAAGTTGATTTGAAGAGGACTATGAAGTTCAGAGGTTCTGTGAAGACATTGTGTGTTTGGTTTACGTGTAGACTTCCATACATTCATGACCTCCTTCTAAGTGAACCTAATTGCCCTGTACACCCAGCAGTAGCAGCAAGCAGTGAGGAAGGTAGTCATGGATCTGCCACGGCTGCCTTGCGTTGACGGGATACGCCTATAACCAATCTAATCTGATCAAAAGCATGCAACCCTCAGGCATTCCCAAAATTAGGACTCCCAGTTGAAGAACAAAAGTCTATGAAGTGTTGCCAGTGAGAAGCAGTCAAACAGGAATACCTGCTGCATAATGTACTGTAGATTCAGATCACAACTATTCCTCTTATGGGGACTACATACACTTTCTCACCTGTCATCTCTAATGACAAGCGTTATGTCTACACTCCTGTCACTCATAAGCTTACTTTGCCAGTGACGATGGTCTGTGTGCTGACCAACATAGAAAGGAAAATTCCGCCTGGCACCCGTTTGGTGCAAAGAGCCCACATATCCGTGGAGTATGTGGTAGGTCAGAAGAAGGAGACAGACTCATTTTTGGCAGATGCACCAAGTGGTTTATTGAAATAAGAAGAAAACGGCCTATCTTTCCCTACTTAATGGTTTTCCCTATTTTACAAAACTAACGAGTGTGCTTGTCGTCAGTAGAGAAGTCCAACAGCTTAACAGTCTGCCCTCCGTCTCAAAGCTAATCTCTTCTGGCCCTACCACTAAGGAAAAACAACAAAAAGTGCAGGAGAATGACGCCCTTTTCCTGGATAAGTGGCTCAGCCCTAACAGATGATTTTCAAATATGTTTTTGGCTTTCTCTTGAATTAATTCCTTTACTTCTTCTCAGGGACTTTTGCACCCTCCTGGCTCCCCCTTTCCTTTTAGCGAGGACCTTTTGCGCCTTGATATATTTGAGTGTTCACCCCTTTGGGCTATGACCTCTGGAAGTGTCTCTGTAAGGGTTCCCTTTCCCCAGCACTTTGGAGGAACCCAAATAGCCCTTCTCCTGATCGTATTGCTCTGTATTCCCTTGCTTTCTTATCTGCCCATGAACAATGTGTTTTACACAAATCTTCTCTTGGTCTGTTATTCTGATTTTTGCTTTGGGCTGAATCGGACATTCCCAACTATTGCAAGGGTTTTGTTGCTCAGCTCGTGTCTTGTAATGCTTCATGAGACACGTTCCACTATGACTCTCTTTAGGGTTATTCTGGTTCTTAATAACACATGCCTACTCAATGGGATGAGTAGACCGAGTCCTGTAGTTATTCATGCTCTTAGAAACATTTGTTTTGTCACTGCAGAGGTCTCAGTGCTGTTTCTGGACTGAACAGTCCACCTTCCCCAGGTCACGCCACTGCTCCCTCTGTTCTTGTTTCCTCAGGGTTCTCTTTCCCTGAACGACACAGACCTCTATTTTCTCAGTGCCTCTTTGGTACTCTCACTGGTCAGGTCATCACGACAGAGGATCTCTCAGTTCTCTGCAGCTCCCAGCTCTTCCCAGGTTTGAACTTCCTGGCCTTCACCCTCCGTCTTAAGTCCTTCCTCTCTTTTTATATCCAAGTTCTGGGTCCTCCCCAGCGTGACATTAAATTCCTTTCTCTCTCTTTGGTGAGTATTCTCTCATACTTGTCTAGGCTTCTTCGTCGCAGTTGGGTTAACTTTAGACCATGGAGTGATCTGTATTACTCACTCATCTCTCTTCTTTGTCTCATTGATTTTGGCAGTCATTTCTTCAAGATGAATGTTAGTGCTACTATTACAATAACATAAAGTGGCTTTTAGGGAATTCCTTGGTGGAATGGCAGTCCTTTTTCCCAAGAGGGGAGTCTCTCCCTGGGAGTTCCTGCTTGCAGCCACCCCTAGGGGGAATGTTGCATAGCGGGCCCACCGCTCTAGGCTCACAAGGAAAGGCTCCCCTGTGGGTAGAAGTGACGAAACCCTGCGATTCGTCACAAGTGTCACCTGTTCTCAGAGCTGCTATACCATTCAATGCACAAAGGGGATATTTCAGTTAAAGGTACCTTCTATCCACCCAATCAAACACTGTCTACTTATATTTAATCCATTCTGATGAGTGAATAGACATGCCCACTGACAAATCCTTCACTATCAGGACACCTGTGTTCTTTCGTGAAGTCCACTAAGGATTCCATGTGTAGGGATATATGTGTGTAATATGCCCTAGGGGTGCCTTGGCCTGTAGTAGGTAAATACACCTTAGCATAGATATGCACTCATTCCAGTTCCTAGCAGCAGAGCACATTGTTTTGGGGACCATGCTCTTGCTAAAGAAATGCTCCAATGACAGCCGACTCTGTATGCCATAGTGCTTGGCATATCCCCACTCCTAGACAATCAATCCACTCATGGTTGTTCTGGTCAACAGGCCTGGTCCACGAATGAAATGACCACTCTCTATGAGTCCATGCAGTCAAGACGACATCATGTGATATTATATATTTGGTGTGGCAAAGGTTGCTTGACAGTCCCGTGAAAACCTTGCCACCAAAAGCAAGGACGTTGGAGTGCAGAAACAATCAACGTGCAAGCCTCGGGAAGTTATGAGTTGACAATCAAACATTTCTGTTCAATTTATATCACTCGACCCACAGTGCAATGCTATGGCACAACATGGCACACCACAGGGAAACACCCAACCCTCTCCGGTCTTGACACACCGATAGGCAGCGCTGCACTAACAAAAATATTGCACATGTGCTTTTGTGTTCATTATTGAAATGTAACTCTTTTGTACTCGGGCCCAGGCACTCTGATGCCACCTTTAGGACACAGCCCTGCAGCCCTGCAGTATATGTGGATCGAGCAGTCTGACATGCATGTGCATGTAAGAGCATCTACCATGGCGTGATATTCAAAGCGGCTTTGAGGATAATAGGACATTGTTCAAGCTGCAAGTGCTGTGCTTCACATGACCAAAGCGGCATATCAATGGGCTCTCATCTACATCTCAATAGCGGAGCAGTGGAATTCTGCGAGGCACCAAATTCATTGCCAGTGCAATCCAGTTACCTATAGTCACAGGCCCACACTCTGTGCAGATCATTTCGGCTACCGAATCTTCCTCTGTATTCCTATCCCACATGTGTCCGTCTCCTTCAGAACAAGGTGTATTCTGACTGAAAGGCAGGTTGTCTACACAAAATGACACATCTTAACCTAATGGAAACATGGCCTGCCATTCACATGCACAAGAAAACTTTTCCCATGGTCTTCTCAGGAAAGAGTTCATGGCCTGCGCACGGAGTCTTATCTGATTAATTATTTAAAACCTTTGATTGAGGGCACACACATCCTAAAACGTAATAGTGTGCGTTATATGTCCCAAAACACAAGAACATACAGGAACAGCACATATCTGACAGCAGACCTTCTAGTGCTAATTGCCCGAAGGCTGGGAGCAAGGTGGATCTCCCCTCCAATCAGTGTGCAGCTTAGGCGCACCTGCCAAAAAAGAGAATCTGCAACGTCGGTATAGTGATCGAAAGCCTGAGAACCTTAGGACTACAGGCGACTTTTGGAATTTGCAGAGCTGATGTTCATCCCTCAGATAGGTAGGATTATCATCACCAAGGGACCTGAGGATAATGCAGAAAATATTGGAGGAAATACAGTATGACAATGATGGGGAGCTGAGCACAAGCACATTAGAACTAGGGCAATGTATTGAGTTTCCCTGGCAGGTGAGGACGAGCGTAGCTGCACAAGAAAGGCTTTCTTTGGGAGGTACCACTGACGTGGGAAGTGCCGCTACAGTTGCAATTCAAAGATGAAAATGAGAGATACAAATGACTGGATGAAAGTCAGAAACACTTTGAAACACCTGAAAGAAGCACGTTTTAGAGAAAGCTGCAAAGTGAGGCATCAAACGTTATTTATAATTCAAGGCAAATCTAACTCATTACACCAAAGTCACCAAGGAGGCCCGATTCCCGAAGCCATTATTGACAACAGCCATCCCATGAAGGGGGCAAGCAGACATGATGAAGAGTAAAGCAGACACTGTTGTAGTTTAATGTTAGGCAGTGGCGGGACAGTCAATCCTCTATTGTCCCTGAGACAAATCTCTAGTCCAGGAATGTTAAACAAAGACGCCAATTTGAAATAAAACTGGGGTGTCATTGGCCTACTGATAAATGGCTATGACTGATCCAGCAACCCCTGGGTGATTCAATGGCTCTTTTTAGAGAATGTCCAACTGTGGGGCTTTCACATAACATAATAATGCCAGTTAGGTACTTTGATTCTTTCTAAATCCGAAACTGCAAAATTGTAGCTCCTCATAGAAAGAATCACTTTGAATCGCTGGGGCTAGGTGTCACAGTGCTAACTTTTCCCTAGAAATGGAAGGATATCTCTAGTGTATGGTGTGGTGCTGCCTATCTAAAAATGTGGATAAAAGATAAGGTTGTCTTCTTCAGTAATACCACATGTACATGTCTAAGTCACTTTAGTTTACATGACCCACAAGTGGACGGTAAAACAAAACATGGAACAGGAAAGAAACGGTATCCTTTATTTTTCCTTCTCCCATGTCAGTCAATATTGAGTTAAAAAGCCCCCACCTGACCATCCCAATCTATCGGCCAAGGCTTGAAACCTTGGGATTGTAGTGTTGTTCTCTTTCATATGAATTGATATGATATGATATGGCATTTATAACGGCGAGAAAGAAAGGGTGGAATAGAAGAGGACCCGGAGGTTTTTAGCCTCACAGGTGGGAGCAGGAAGAGGGCCAAGAGAGGTTGGCCAGAGAGTGCCAGGAAAGGCGGGAGTGGGTGTGCCAATGAGGAGAATCTCGGTCTTACTGGCATTAAGGCAGAGATCATTGGTGGCACACCACTCCTGGAAGTAATCCTTCAGAACCTGGAATAAGACACCACGATCCCTGACTCCTGAGATTTCAGGGCACGCCCGAATGCTGCAGAACAAGAGGCATCCCTGCAACAGATGCAGTGAACTTAACAATCCTTCCCAAATAAAGTGCCGAGATTCTCCTCATTGGCACACCCACTCCCGCCTTTCCTGGCACTCTCTGGCCAACCTCTCTTGGCCCTCTTCCTGCTCCCACCTGTGAGGCTAAAAACCTCCGGGTCCTCTTCTATTCCACCCTTTCTTTCTCGCCGTTATAAATGCCATTTTCATGGGGCAGTGGGACATCCAGTGACGCATGAGGCAGACACAGTTCAAGATGCTCTGGAGAGGTGGGGGCAGAGGGAGTAGTTTTCTTTCATTGGAAAGGAGGTGGCAGGAGGAGCCAAAGCAAGAGATCCATTTTTGGAGCATGAACGCGACCAGGGACTGTTCCTTTCTGAACCTCCTTTTCTCTATGTTCTTCTACTGCCGCCACCTTCTTCACCTAGTTTGGGATGGCTCTGAGTTCCATGATGCTGAGGGCGGCAACAGTGAAAAAGCCTATGCGCCCTGCTGTCGTGCCATGCTGTCATGTCAAATCAGCGTACACTAATGTGCCCGAATGGGACACAGGATTGCCTGCGTTGGCCCACCTGCCAGGATTCTCCTCTGAGGCAAGTGAATAGGAATTCAGGTAGACGTTGCTTGGATCATCCACCCAACTTTCCTAAAACCTGCTACGCCCTCGGTCCTAACAGATCTGAGGCTTTGGTAGCTGTAGCATGGTGCTTTCACCTGGCAGGCCAGTGACCCCTGTGTGGTAGCCTGAGGCAAAATGAGAATACGCCATTATGGTTGCTGATGTCTGGAGTGTTAGATAGGTGGTTGGTGATTTGATTATATGAGGGATGCGTGTGCCGGGTGTGGCAGGAACTTGACCCCTGTGTGGCAGGCTGGGGTAAAATAAGAATACGCCATGATGGTTGCTGATGTCTGGAGTGTTAGATACGAGGTTGGTGATGTGATTATATGAGGGATGCATGTGTGCCGGGTGTATCAAGCCCGTGACCCATTTCTTTGGCAGGCTGGGGTAAAATAAGAATACGCCATTATGGTTGCTGATGTCTGGAATGTTAGATACATGGTTGGTGATGTGATTATATGAGGGATGCGTGTGTGCCGGGTTTGGCAAGAACTTGACCCCTGTGTGGCAGGCTGGGGTAAAATAAGAACACGCCATGACGGTTACTGATGTCTGGAATGTTAGATGCGAGGTTGATTCTGGTTACGCTCTTTCATATGGATATGTTTTGACTGTGGATGTGTTGGTGGTGAGTTTGTCTTCGGTCCTGAGTGTAGTTAGTCCTGTGTGGTAATGTGCCATGCGTGGCTCCCCTTCCTTGCACTTTATAAGGAAGGGGAATGTGTAGCATGGTGCTTGCACCAGCTACCTGGGATGGAATGTGGAATGCCATGGAACCTGGAGTGCCCTGAGTCTCCATGAGTGACCGGTGGTCACACAGGTTATGTGAGCTAAGCTGGAAGGATGGCCATGACCTGTTCTCCCTCTTTCCTACTAGCCAGCTACCTGAAACATACTAAAGAACCTATTTCTTTTGTACTCACGCGTCCTGGTGATCGTGGAGTGCTTCCTGCCTCCATCAGATGAACACTGACACTGCAGAAGCAACTGCAAGAGGCCACTCCTTCGGGTCGCAGTCAGATGCTGTGGCGTGGCCTCTCGCCGCCTCTCCCCAAGCGGTTTCTAGTCACCTTGACATGCGCATGTTCAGCCATTGCACAATGTTTCTAGGAACACTTCAGTGGTAAATACCACTAAACCTCTGACCTACACAGCTGAAGCTCTGTCTGTTATTTTTGGTCTGGCAGTAAATGCTGCTAACAGTTTTATTAAGGGGGATAAACCTTATAAACGTTGTAATCCTCCTAAGTTTTAAAATGGTTTGGATAAAGTATAACTTAAACTCCAAAAGTAGTGCATGTGTATTTATACTTCCTTCAGCATCCAAGTGCAACACAATATGGGCACTAAACCATGCTTTCTTATAGGCATGTAGCGGTCCTAAGCCACCACCATGGGATGGAGAGGATGAAGTCAGTAATGTTTCACGGTTAGTAATCACATGACCAGGCGGTCGCGGAGGACAGAAGGGTATGGATACATTTGAAGTAGTGAGAATATGTTTAACATATCTGCATGGTTCGGGAATGTATAGTGTATTCCTTATTCTGTAGAGGAAAACTGGGTTATAAATTGTAGGTCAGCAAGTTCACGAGGGGAAAGAAAGTTGCTGGTATGAAAGGTGCAAACCAAATCAGGTTGTGACTTGATACGGAGTCGCAGAAGTAGCACATGACATCCCCTGCACCAATCATCAGCATTCACATCATTAACAGAACATTGAGGCGACCAGTCAGCGTAACAGGAGCTTCAAACGATCCAATAGGCTCTCAGTGGCTGTTCTTTTCCACTTTGTGGCCACCACATGGCACAGATCTACCAGAAATCTAACTTCGAACTAAATACTACTAAAACAGTATTATTTCTCCTTGTTGATCCCAAACAAACCAATGTCCAGCCATTGCTGTGTACCCTCTCCACCACTCTTTTTTTTCTCCCGACTTCCCTCACTTCGCCCATGTGACTTTTATTTTGTGTACCCCTCCTCTTCACTTCAAGACAAACTTTTATATATAAGCTCAGACCGTATCATTACTTGGACGTACTCTGTTTTGATCTTGCTCATGCGAATGTCTGTTGCTGGTATGTTCTGCTCTGAAAACTCAGAGAAATTATTTATATGACGAGGGTATGCAATTTATGCACATATGTGATTTTTCCCAGCCATCCTCACACCTCGAGCAAGGTCTTTCTGATTCACAATCGAGAGCATCCAGTCATTGCAGACCCACAACACCATGAAAACCCAAACTACATGGCAACAGCCATAACGCCGTTGCAAGATCAAGCCTTTCGTAAACCCACTGAAAAACATCGGAACTGTCTGCCAAGCCGTAGTCCTCTCCCATGTAGAAGGCAGACACCACCTTCTGGGGGGCTGTCCAGTGGTCACCCTGTCCTCTCTAGACGTCATCAAGACATGTCTTATCACTGGCACAAACAATCTACCACATCTCCCTTGTTCCAGTGGAAACACGCTAGCCCCCATTTGACGCGTCCAATGCCTCCGCTTTAAGGCAATTGTACCCAACACCCCACCGACCTGGCCGAGAAACTAAGCTATCGGGAGCCCTGGGATCCACCAGAAGCCAAGGCATCTCCAAGCTCTGAATAGGGGGGAACTGCAGGAAAGAAAATACCAGGACGCAGACACTCTCCTGCCAGGCGTCCAGCATCTGTAGCAACCTGCAAACCGATATGAGGCCAGCACCTTCCATTTTACACTTCAGCAAAAGGATGTGAAACTCGTACTCATCAATATCTGATTGCTGGCCCCGCCCCCAGAGATACAGATGAATATTATTCTCCTTGCCCAGTGCTCCATTGGTTGCTAGCACGCTCTGCACGCTATACTGTACTTGCATGATGAGGCAGAATTCAAAATCTCTATATTCTGTGCGCCTGCAGCAGGACAGCAAGAGAACGCGTATCACCCAATCCAGATGTTCCTTCCTATCGTTCAGGAAAGTCATGATTCCATTAAAGACACATAAGCAAAGTATTATGCTTGACATCCCAAACTCGAGCAGCAAACATTAACAATAACTTTAACCACAGACCTCATAGAACTACAATCTACTAAAACATGTAGTCTTTGCAGTTTGAACTCTAACGCTCTAAGACATGACACAGTCCACCAATCACAACGCTACAGTCCCATCACCTCACGGTTCCTCCTTCATACTTCTTCTTTCTTCTGGTGTCTGGTTGCAGTATCCCACTACGTGATTCCAGGCTTAACTTTGAATAGAAAGATGAACCAGAATTTATGACGGCTACTGGTCCACTGGGCCCTGCAGGGTATCACCATCCTCCGCCTTCCCTCATCCCCATGGGGCCTCTCAGGAACCTGCCAGCTTGACATTTGCACCTGAAAAGACAGGCCAAAAACCATGCTTGTACTAAATCTGTGGGTGGGCAATCGCAAAACATTTTCACACTTGCTCCTCCTCTGGCCGAGCCTCTAGCGCTTGTTGCTGCACTCTGCCGCCTTGCCTCATAGCACACTCTCTGTGTAATTCTGTGGCATTATGTACCCGTTCCACGGGCAACACTGGGGGGTAATGGCCCAAGGCCCCAGTTAATGGCTGGAGCAAAGTGTCTCTGCAAGTTCCGCAACACTGTCTGGCAAAGGAGGCCTGAGGCATTCAGCTTTCAACTTGCTCCTGGCTTCCCTGTTTAAAGGCGTGTGAAGACGCTTGCTCAAATAGTTTGATACTGTAGCTGGAGGTTCCCATTAGAAGGACTTTGGGTGGACTAATAGGTCTGGGTCAAAGGCTTCATCTGGGGAACCTTCCCTGCGACCCTTGCCTCCCTTCTTGCGTCTCTTGCCGGCTCGCCGTTGCTGTCTGACTCTGAGCTCAAGGTGACATGCACGCTTTCATCTTCGCTGAAGTCCCGAGGTCCATGGCAATCTCCACCCTCTTGATCTTCCTCCGGGCTGGAGGGTATGTCACCATGCCATCTCCGCCGCGCTTTATTGCATGCTTGCTTGCCTTTCGTGTGCTCTGTATGCGATATGAAGGCTTGCCCTACCATACGGGTGTATGTTCCTCTTGCCACTGCCTCTTCCGATCGCGGGCTTGGGTTTGATCACTTTGGGGCCCTGAGCAAGGTGACCCAGTCCTGTATAAAGTCCAGTTTGTGGGACAGATGCCGTAGCCCCGCCCACACTGCCTTCTCCACAAATCTGCCCAAGGAGGGCTCTCGCATGGGATCAGAAAGCTCCTCTCTGGGCGAAACGCTGCTGGAGGATTCTCCTCATGTTAAGGCCATCTTGCTTTACTAGAACACTATTGGCTGGTGACCGCACGGCTGTGTACCATGTGTAAAGAGAACCAGGTTATCTTGAGACCTGTACCCATGCACTGACCTGCTCTGCAGGTAATCTTGGACTTGCACCCATTCCAATATCCATCAGGGTGTCTGTGAGCCTACACCCATATGCTTCACTATGTTGCAGTTAGTCTTGGCCCTGCCCCCTCTACCTCTGTGAGGCTGTGACTGGTGTTCCAGTTTTGCACTTAGTGTTGTTTGAAGCACTGTGTGGAGCGCTCCTGTCACTCAGGTATCCTTGGGAGCTGGTCCCGTCAATGCACATTCGCCAGCTCATCTAGGCGGCGATGCCCCCCTGCTGCTGGCAGGTGGCTCCCGAAGGCAGGAGCTTGTCGTGGTGTGGCGTGTGAGGCTTGGCAGCGACTGCTGTGCTGCCATGCTCTGAGAGGTCAGGTGCACTTGCCGACTTTCACTGCGTGGGGTACAGATCGCTGCCCCTAGCTCTTATGGCGTTCAGGCATTCCACTTAGCAATGAGGAAAGGGTAATTATCTGCTGCTCGAGCAGAGAAGAAAGAGGAAGTGTGAAGGAGGAACCGTGAGGCGATGGGACTGTAGCGTTATGATTGGTGGACTTTGTCACGTGGCATGCCTTAGAGTTCAAGCTGCAAAGACCACATGTTCCAGTAGATTGTAGTTCTATGAGGTTTGAGGTTATTAATGTTTGCTGCTTGAGTTTGGGAAGAGTATGCATAATACGAGCCTCCGGTCTGTTAGCACTCTCCACCGGATAGTTGTGCACACCAAGAACGCATCAATTCTGGAAGAACCCTCCACTGGATACTTGTGCACACCAAGGACACATCAAAATGATCCTCACCACAACAGTTAACTATTTGTTAACCAATGCTGCTTCAGCCCCTGTTTAGATGTGCTCTAAACTTTCAACTCTGATCTGAAAGCAAAAGTTGGATCAACTCAACTCCTCATTTGAGATTGGAGAAGATGTTGTCTATCCCTTACAGACTCATTGCTTGGGTGTGCCGCTGTTGCATGCGGGACCTTGGTATGTTCTCTAGTAGACCGGGATATGATTTTCACGGTATTCAGCTTCAATACTTTTTTGTTGGGCACGCAATGTTCATGCTAGTTGTGTGCTGCCAGTCCTGACCGATAGTGTTGTTTGTGTGGCCTAGGTTAAATGCTTCAATTCCTGAAGGTGGAAACTCCTTCCCTTGCATATGCCAAATTATGAGCTGCATAAGACTTAATTGAGGACTCGTTTGTGTGTTGAAGGACAGCGCCATATCACATGGCTGCAACCTTCATCTTGATGATACATTTGTGTTTTTCTAAGAACGTATCCAGTTAAAATCCATATCCGTAGACAAGAAAATGAAGGAGGGCTCCAGTTTACATTCTAGACAAACCAAGCCTAGGGCCTCATTACATGTGTGCCGGTTCAGTAAAAACGGTGCTGGTAAGCCTACTAGCACCGTTGTTACTGGACCGGCACACTACGAGGCTGCGGGCGGGTGCCGTCCTGGCCGCCAGGGTCAGACCGGGCGGGCAGAACTGCACCCGCCCACAGACTTTCACAGAAGTACTGACACCGTTATTAACGGTGCCGGTGCTTCTGTGGTCCCCATTCCCATTGAGTCCTATGGGACTCAGTGGGAATGGGGATTAACATTTACCAGTGCCTGACGTCCCGGAACACTGGGGTCGTAATCCCCCGGTGATTCCGGCAAGCCAATCACCGGTAAATATTGCAAGTCTGGCAGCAACCCGCCGGCACACCGGCAGGGTTACCGCTGGACTTGTAATGAGGCCCATAGTGTTTTAAATTCGCAAAATGCTTGGGATGGCCTTGTTGCTGAAGATACCCAAAACATTAAGTAAAAGGAGGCAGATCTCTCTTTGTGCAGGATCTAATGCGATGGAACCTTCTACCAAGTATGTTCCATCTTCAGTGAAGAAAAGGATGCCTGACCATTTTCTTGTTAGAAACATGTATGTAAATCATGACACATATGTGGCTGCTTATTTTAAAAAGGTATCCGTATGTAACCCCCCCACTGTTTGCCCTTTCCCGCCCTGCACTGTTTTCAAATATCCCCACCTTGTAGTTTTCTAGGACATTTCTGTGGGGGGGGCAGCTGATTAATACATGACATAATGCACTATTGCCCTCAGCCCCTCACACACTCACTCAGTTGCTCCCTTATTCACCCACTCAGCTGTTCAACTCTCTCATTACTCACTAACTAAACACATCCTCAACAGCAGTAAAATGCAACAATCAGATCAAATCTACACACTTACCATTGGTGTTGCTAAACGTTCCATTCTTGTGGCGACTGGGTCACAAAACCTTCCTCAATAGAAACACCAAGCGGGATGGCCGCTTTCTCATTCTACCCGGGCCCGGCTGCCAATGCAGGCCTTTGATTGGTGATTATCTTTAGGGGAGGTCCTTCCTTGACTGGCGGCTTCAGTTTAAAGGTGGACGCCCTTCTTTGTTGTCATAATGTTATTCTCAGCTTCTGATTCTAGTCATCAAAGCTAAAATGCCAGGGCTCCTCCTTAGCAATAATTGGCATGCATCTAACGCCACCGTATATTGTGATCCTACACAGCAGTATGTGTCTGAAGGGCTACAAGTGGAGCAGCAGATTGTGGGAAGTGTCACTAAATGACCCGATGTTAGCAGCACACACTTGGTTTTGTTTTTACAACGCTTCCATTAGAGGCCTAAATCACATTTCTAGATTCTTCTATAGAGAGTTATGGGTCTCTACCTAAGCTCTTGAGTCAAAATGTAGAGGGTACGTAGTGTCACTTAGCTTCTCTGTGATGCATTGACCGCAGAGCCGGCTGAAGGGACGAGGAAGTGGTGCGGTCACACACGTGCACCGCTAATAAAGCGCACCACCAGCGCATGACAGTTTACATTGGGTGCGCTGGCAGCACCCTTTACATGAAACTGTCATGCAAAGTGACAGTCAATGACTTTCTATTAGCGAGTGACAGAGGCGCGGCCTGATTCTTGAATGGGCGCCGGCGCCGCGTCTCTGTCACTCGTTAACAGAAAGTCATTGACTGACAGAAGGGCGCTGCCAGCTCACACAATGTAAACTGACATTGAGTGAGCTGGTGGCGCCCGCACAGGGCGCTGGTAGACCTGGAGCCGGCGCTGATTGAGTGCTTCATGGTGAGGGTCTGTTATTGTATCTGCTGTTTTGTAGCAGTGGGCCTATCTATGCTACGTTGTCAAATGTTGCTTTCATGAGCTTCCTTTTGTTTCCACGCTGATCGATACATTATGCCTTTCCGCAGCATTGCCATGAGGCTAAGATCTAGAATAATGAGGCTCCCAATCCATACCAATCGACTGCTCTGTGATTCGGAGTTCGCCTTTCATTGGACCTTTGCCTCTTAACTAAAGTAATATTTCCATGGGCGCCATATTGGAATGGCAGGACATGCCTGACAGTACTATTTGCACCTCTGTGTTTTGTTCTTTTTTTAATAAATGATGTCAAAGCGGTGTCCACAGCTGCACTTTGTAAACTTGAATTGCAGCAACGCTGTCTCAGCCTTTTATCCTTCTGACATCAATGAACTGAGTACCAATTAATTATGTCACTATAACAGGTACTATTGCAGCACTTAGAAGAGGGAAGAATCATGCATGACACCTCATATATAAAGCCATATAATAATAATAATCATATTTTTATTATTATTATTATTATTATTATTATTATTATTATTATTATTATTATTATTATTATTATATGGTAGGCATTACAATAAGATGTTGGTGGGGAGAGTTCGTTGTTCCTCACTGTAGTAAATAGCACCGTTTGATCTTGGGGAAAATCATGTATTCACAGTCCTTGTAGTAAAGGGGAGCAGAGGGATGAAATCAGCACTTTTTGATGAAGAAATTGATTACAGAGCTGCCCTTTTACCTTGAGCAATGATTTAGGCACTTTGTACAGTGTGCCGTATGATCGAGGAGTATATTGTGAGCTCTACTTTCCATGGGGATTAAAGAACAGAACATGTCAATGGGAGATGGAAGTATTCATTACAGTGCAGCCATGTGCTCATGATCAAGCAGTATAGCCTGAGGTCTTGTTTTTCATGTTGGAAAGAATAGGAATCCACATATGGAGTGAAGGGATTCAGTGCAGTGCAGCCTTGTGATCTTTGGCGGATACTATATATGCTGAGTTATTGTATTCCAGTCATAGGGAATAAAGCAACCGGAACAGCAGTCAATAGTGGTGTGGGGGGATTCATTATAGTACAAACTTGTGCCCTTAAGGAAACAGTATAACCAGAGCTCCTGTGAGGCAACCAAGAGGAGGAATCACAGCAATCGACCATTGTAAGTAAATGTATTATTTCAGAGCACCCTTATAATATTGATCACACAGTATATTCCAAGCTCTTAGGCTTCATTTTGTTGGAATATGACACACAGTACTGTGCAGGAGCCTCTCTTTAGGTGCTGGGGTACTTCCTCAACCACATCCAGCATTCCTGATATCTCATCCCGCACATGTAACCCTGCTCCTTGAGTTATTGTATGGGGCAGACTCAGGGACTTGCATTCTGGCAGAGGCAGATTGCTGTCACTTCACCCGTCTCTTCTCTCTCCTCAGCATGTGACATAACATACCTCACAAAGTGGGCACACCACTTAAGCGAGTGCACACTTTGTATGGAAAGTAAGTTTATTGTACAATCCTCTGGGGAGTAGCTAGATGATGCTGTAGAGTCAGACTAACCCGAGTCTCCTCGAACCACATAGGTTCACACATTATATCCATTTTTGCAACAGTTAAAACACTCTCATGTATTTTATTACAATTCACCTCCCACACGTGATTGGACAAGACCTATACAAAACAAATCCAATCTTTCTCCAATTATCCTATTCTCATTGGCCATAATAATCTTAACTACCATCTTCAGCTCATATTCATAGCATACCCCTTTTTAAGTTGTATTTGTGGCAGATCATGACATCATCATACAGTTGCACATTCACATGCAAACATCATTTATTACAAGTTCCAGCTGGCCTTAAACCGTTTAAACCTAAATGTAATTGCACATGATTTGCACGAATACTTCAAACAACATGAGGAAGAGCAGAATAATCAGGTTCACTCTCACCCACCCTGACTTTACTGGCATCCCAGAACATTATATTCTAAATGACTACCATTTCAGAATGCATGGCACATCCTAAGAAAACAATTGAAACTCAGAGAGCATCGGTCACTCTGGCCTCGAGCGTCCCTTCACCCCATTTTTATTGTTGGTCAATGCAAATGGCCGGGCCCCTCTGCAAACTCTCATGCACTTAAAAAGATGACATCTTCCTTGACGATACTGCTGAGTCATAAAACTTCCAGCCTGGCTGGTGTGTGACTAGCTAGTTATTGTTAGTGCTGCTTTGGCCTCCCAGCTTTGCCAAACCAGTTTTCCAGTCACCCAGAGTTAATCTCCCTAGATTTTATTTACAGAGCCTAAACAGATTATGAAAAAGAATACAGTGTTTATAAACTTATGAATTCCCCATGTACATGTGCCATTGTGCATGCATGCTTAAAAAATGGTTGTGTCCTCTTTACAGTGAGTTTTTCATGACAAGTCCCCTTCCTTGCATGTGCATTATAAAACTCCTCGTCAACCAGCTTCTAGGCACTTCATAGCACATCGTATCTGGATTGTGTTCATATTTCACTTGTCGATTTTGACATTTATCTTGCTGCGCACATGCAAATCAAATATGTATCAACTGAAACACAAAGTAACACTTGAAGTAACACATCCTTTTCATATTTAACTACACTGGATACATCTATGACATTGCAACCTTGCAACTTCACTGCACCCCCAGTCACGAATATGGCGTGTGCAACATGAACTCCTCTATCTCGGTGGGACCTTTCCTGACCACCCCAACACAAGACCCCCTATCTGTATCTGCCTGTTAAAAATAATGCAAGTACACCTCAAAATGCCCCTTTTTTCTAGTTTTTACAAATAGTTTCTTGGTCACCGGAGCAACCACAAACTGCTTGTAAATTAAGGTGCATTTATCCCAACAAAAAACATGTCTGAAGCGCTGGTGTAATTGTTTCCACGTTGTTCTTACAAAGTTGCTGTTGGGTTGAGGGTGTGGGTGTTTTGCGCATGCGTCTTTCCACCGCTGTTACTTCTACCACGGTTTGGCCGAATTTTGGGGGTTGTACACATTTCATTTTTAATGTGGGGTTCAGCCACCATAAGCCGTCCCACATCCCACACTCACCCACGCCTACCTCATAGGCCTACAAAAGAGTGACGACAGGCAATATTTACGCTTTGTTCAAGAAAATGAAAGAATTCTTAAGTCTCAGCCAAAAATGAGTAAAAGTTCCTGAACAAGATAGATTTGTTCGGTTACGGTAGACAGTGAACTTTATCAAACTTTATTATAACTCAGAAAAGCTAACTTACATAGTAACACAGACGTCAGACGTCGGGTATATATACTTGTCGGTGTTCCCGAAGCTTCTGCTTGCGAATATTCTACTAGGGTCTGAAGTCAGCGGGAACTCGGGACACACTGACAGAAAGCTTCATTTCTGGAGTTTTCTCGTGCGTGTGCTCTAGTGGGATAACATTGAATTAAGTAGTGTGCGCATCAGCCCCTAGATGGAGATGACCATCACTACTGTACATTACACATACGTAGTTTGCTCCAGAATTATTTATAAACAGACTGCTGCCAGAAGATGCGCTTTTAAGAGGCAAACTGTCATTTTAAAATGCTGTCTCTGGTTAATGTACTTTAAGTTGTTAATGGGTACATTACATTAATACAGTATTTTCTCTATAGTCTTTAATGTAAAGTTTTTGTGTCTGTCAAGATCAAATCAATATTATTTTTAGTCATTGTCGCCGGCCCCTAAAAGGAGTGGGCCCAAAGGCCGGTGCCTACCCTGCCTAATTGGTAATCTGGGACTGGGTCTGGTCACCTTTTTCTTGTGAAACGTTGCAAAATGTTTCTTTTTTAGTGAACATTACAGTAAATATTGTACTCTTAACTTTTTTACTCACTATTGCACTGAACATTGTTTGCTGAGGCCTGGGCCTTCAGTTTGCTGGTAATAGGTCACGCTGCACCACAAAAGCGAAAGCACATACCATCTTTAACTGCTCATACACTTCCGCAAATATTGTCTTTGGTTCACAAATAACCTTTCTACTTGACACTGCCTTTCAATTATGGCACTTTGACAAGCCCAAAAAGCGTCCAATAGCAACGTGACGGGAGTGAATTTAAATATGGCACACACAGGCACAGGGAGTGAACACAAATACAGCACTCAGCATGTCACTGAAAGGATAAAGGCACGCGCACAGGAAATGCGCATGCCCCGGTTTCTTATCCGCGGCACGAGCCTTCCCCTTCATGTAGCACGTGTAAAAATTAAAATAAATGTAGACGTCATTGTGGGTTCTTAGTAAGTACAGGACTGCATCCTGAACTCTGTTTTACTGGCATCGTTTTTTTGTTAATGTTTAGTCCTACTCTGATGCCACTGTGCCAGTAAATCTGTGGGGAGTGTGAGTGCAGGGGAAATCGAACCTGCACCTTCTAGTTCTGCTGCTGACCCCTGCCCACTCACGATAATCACCGGAACCTCAGCTTTTACCATCTGCCGGTGCCCCTCGGCCCGAATGAATGGGCTCAAATGGCACCATTGCCAGCCTGTACAGCAGACCACCTGCGTGATTACAGATATTACCACAAGGACATAGCATCCGGGCTGCTAAAGACAGAGGCGCTGTATCATTTCTGAAGAAGAACTTCTTCACACACCTCATTCTCAGAGCACAAACAGTTCAATCAACAAGCATTGGAAATGCCAACAGTTTGGGCTTTTGTGTAGGCATGGGAAAGGCACTTGCCAGGCACTGCCATTGTGGTATTAACTGTCTATAAATAGTAGCAGGTGCAAAATGGTGAAAGTACATGGGTATCTAATAGCAGGGCCTAGCAAATGTGTAATATGTATGCATAAGCCAAAGCTGTTGGCTTTGACAATGCTGGTTTTAAACAGGACCACAGTGAAGGACATACATAGGGCCTCATTACGACCCAGGCATTGGACCATGGTCCATGCCGGTAACTAACCGACTCCGCCATGGCGGAATGGGGAATTACCGCCCCATTCCGAGGTTGGCGGGGCGGTAATTCCGCATGCCGCCATGGCCCTTCCCCATTCCCATTTTTGCCCCATAGGGCTCAATGGGACTGGTGAAGGCGCTAAGTACGGTGCCGCAAATTGCGGCACCGTACTTAGCACCAAGGTCCCTTTGCGGGTTGGTTTTTAACGCCTGCAAAAAGCAGGCGTTAAAGTCTCCAACCCGCAAAGGGACCTCGTAATCAGGCGCTAAGGGATTACCGGTACCCGGTACCCTTACCGGTACCGGTAATCCCTTAGCGCCAGGGTCGTAATGAGGCCCATAGTGTTTATGCATAGAGTGGATGAAAACCTGGTTAAGACATTTTTATTATACCAGTAAAAGTTTACAGCTCCAATTAAGTCATTAACTCTCAGAAGACTGCTTTGAATATTTTTTAATTTTAACTTTTTTAATTGGATTTATTTATAATGCGTCCAACGGCCCATGAGCATAGGTGCGCACATAAACACAAAATACATAATCCAATAATGACAGGACAATTAAGCAGGACATATACAACCGAACCGAAGAAGACAGAGCCTTATGAGAAAAAGGTGTGTTTTCAGCAAACGTTTGAGTCGGGAGGTAGTTTATTCCAAAGAGTCGCAGCTGAGTAATCAAAGGCCATGTGGCCATCCTGTTTCAGGCTAAAGCGGGGAGCGAGCAGCAGACAGGAATTATTCAGCCTCAAAGTTCTTCGTTCTAGTAGCCAACACACTCTGTCCTTCAAATTCTTTGGGCTAGAACCCTAAAGGCGTAAAGGAGATACGAGCTATAACCGGGAGCCAATGGAGCTGTGTTTGCGCCTCTGAAACATGGTCTTTGCGAGCCAGACCCTGTACGACTCAAACAGCTCCATTCTGTATAGTCTGCAGTCTACTTTGATTTTCTTGGCTGAATCCCTGCAGCAAGCTACAACTGTAGTCAAGCTCGGAGCCAATAATTGCTTGAGCAATCATGGCCAGCTCTGCTTAGATAGAAAAAGACAAATCTGTCCGAGCTGTGGGAGGTAAGAAGAGCAACTGAAAACAATGCTGCTGACATAGGTCTTCATAGTCAGATGCGCATCTAGGTGTATCCCCAAAGTTTTAACTTTATCAGATACCCCAATGCACGTACGAGCAACATCAAATTTGTGATAATAAAGGTCACGTTTTTTCAAGTCCCCACTTAAAGCAGATCTGTCTTCGCATCATTCAGCGCCAGTGAACTGTGCGCCATCCAGCTTTGGATGAGCGTATACATTTGGTTGATCAAGGCGACATTTGTACAATAGTCACCTGAGATGGGAAGAACGATTTGCGTGTCATTAGCAAAGTTTGTATACATAATGCATTCTCATCCAGGAGGTCAAACAGGGGCTTGGTGAAAGGATTGTATACGCTGTGCGAGAGGCAAGAGCCCTGTGGAACACCACACTTTATTTCCACCGGGTCAGCAGTGCCCTCATTGCTGAAAACCCTAGCCAACTAACCTGACAGGAAAGAGCGAGTCCAGGTTGCCACCTCAGGAGAGAAGCTGGCACTTTTCTGGAGCCTCTCAAACAGCAACTCATGATCCACCAGATCAAAAGCGGCAGAGAGGCCCAGAAGGAGGAGAAGGGTGACTCCTCCTTAACCACGATTTTGAGTAGACTGGATTTCAAGTCTAACAAAGCGGTTTCAGTGCCATGTGCAGCTCTGTAGCCGGACTGTCTTCTACCCAGTAAGCTGCATTTCTCAAGATTGTTTCTGTAGCTGCAAATAGGCTACTCTATCCAAGACTTAGCAGGAACGCAACATCATTGGTAATAGGTCTGTAGTTCGTGGGTACAGATGGATCCCTAGATAACCTATTCAGCAAGGCCGTTATGCAAGCGTCTTTGATTGAACACAGAACATTCCCTGAGCTGAAGGGAGAATTAATACATTTGTGCAACCATGGGATGGGAGCAGGGGCACCATCTTTGAGATTTGCTGCTGGACAGCAGTCTGCTTTGCAAGCAGTAGGTTTAATGTCTGCTAGCATCTCAGCCACTTCATCCTCAGTCACTGGGGAGAAAGTAAAGGACTCACAGTTTATGTGTCCGTGCATATATGTATGTGTGCTTTTTTATTGTCATGCTTGCATATTGTGGGCACCATCATGAAACTATTTTACAGTGGCAATTTTTGAATGTACTAGTGCACAGCCAACATAAGCTCCCTACAGGGCATGCTGGCATATACTATGGGAGGATAGTGTGTAAAGGTATGTGAGTGAGGGTGTCTGTGTGCGTGCATATATGTATGTGTATGTGTGTTTTTTACTGTCATGCTGACCTATTGTGGGCATTATCAGGAAACTGTTTTACAGTGGAAATACTGGAATGCATTTATGCAAAACAAACATAAACAAGCTTCATACAGGGTCATGCAGACATAAACTGTGGAAAGGGTTATCACAAACATATACCTTACATTGACGGTGCTGCCTTTTTTGTTGGCCCCATCATGAAAATGTTTGACAAAGGCAATACTGGCATCTATTTGGAAACGTCCAGTGTGAAAAGTGTTTTAAGAGTGATGCTGGTAAGCATTGTAGACCGAGGCATCATGAAGATGGAATTTACAGTGGCAATGCAGACACGTATGGCATATATCCTCATGAAGGTGTTTAACACTGACAATACTGCTATATGTTTGGACACATCCAGCATGAACACCTTTTTCCCAGGGTAATTCTGGCTGATATTTTTGACAGAGCCACCCTGAACGTGTACTTGTATAGTGGCAGTGAAAGTGTTTTGCAGTTGCAATACTGGCACATATTGTGACACAGCATGACCACGTGATTGAAAGGTCAACTGTGGTGTATATCATGGCCAGAGGTATCATAAAAATATATGTTACAGGGGCCGTGCTGACATATATTATGTGTGTCATCATGTCAATTGTTTTATAGTGGTAGTAATTTCATGTATTGGGGCACAGGAGCATAAATAAGTGTTTGACAGGAAATGTTGTTCTCTATTGAAGGCTTTTACAGTGCCAATACTGGCATGCTTTGGGGCACATGAAGCATGAAAAAGTATTTTAAAAGTATTTAGGGCCTCATGGCAAGTTCAGCGGCAGCCCTTAAATGCGGCGGTAACGCTATCAACGCCTCATTAAAGGGTTAGCCCAATCATGAGTTGGGCGGAATGTTTGGAGTTTTACTTCCAGATTTTTGCTGGTGGTAAAAATCTCCACATTCTGCCCGTTTTTGGAACTATTGGCGCAACGCTAATTGCACCGGCGCTAATAGCGCCAATGGACCCAGAAGCGAATGGGGCTTTACTGCCTTACCACTCACTACTCATGATCCAGTGCAAATTGCACCTGACCGAGTAGCGATAATGCTATTTGCGTTGGAGGTATCCCGGCACAATTACTGTCGGGATACCACCAACCTCCTGATGAGGCCCATAGACGGAGGCATTATGCGCATCTGCTTTAGCCTGGCAGTGCTGGCATTTGCTGTGGGCACCAACATGACAATGTTTTACAGTGAAAATGCATGAGTCACCTGTCTATTGACAGTGCATTTATTGCTCTAATGAAAGGTACCATTTGTTAGGAAAGATTTCATCTTTGAATGTAATTCTCCCTCCATGTGGCAACCCCCAAACTTTTTGCTGCTGTTTTACACCATGATCTAAACTTTGCCAGAGAAGCACAGTCCTCAGCTATACTCCTTTGGGCTTTCGCTCACTTTTTATGGGGAAACTGACATGCCCTTAAGACAGACAGTATTGGGAGACTTTGTTTCCCTTAGACCTTTCCTCATGTTGCAGCTTTTGTGCAACATGTAACAAGAGTGCAATGTAACTTACTTTACCTCACTCTTGGGTCTCTAGTAATTCCAAAGGCCCTAGAAACTCTCGCTGGACTTATTATGAACTGTGCAGGTGTGTCACGGATGGGACTGGTGGCATCTATCGTTTATCTTAGGTTTTGAACCCTTTTTTGCCAAGTTATCCGCGCTTACCGCGTTTGGCACGAATATGTGGCCTGGCTCCAAAATGGCCATGCCACACGGTTCTTTGTCCTGTCCTTTTGCCATCTTGCCCCTTCACCTTCCCCAGGTCGAGCTGGCCCAGGTAAGTCCTTATTTGCTCAGGCACTTTCCCGCGAAACCCAAAGCTTTCGCGGGCTTCTGCATGCCTTGTGTGTGTGCCTCCAGGATGTGGGCTGGGATGTCTGTTCCCAATACACATCCTGGGTGCCAGAGAGTCTAGAGTATCCTGAATGCCTGGGACCACCGTGGTCCGTGATTGGTCCACCTCCGTTTTGGTGCGAAGGGAACTTTGGATAAGAGGAGGCTGAAAACACCACTACCTTGTCAATCTCCTGAGTTCACACCGAACAAGGGATAAGGAGCCAAGTATCCTGCAACAAGAAGCCGAGTCGAGGACCCGCTGGTGATCTGCTGGAAGGTTTGGCACCCTGAGCCCGCTGTCGTCCTGCAAGACCCCTCTGCCTCTGATCATCCTAGAAGGTCTGCGAAGGCACTTCGACCCATTGGAATAGTGGGACCAACTATTCTCGGCACCTTCATCAACCCCAAGTAAGCCTCTTCGGAAGTGTCCCTGGGCCAACCAGTGGGCTGACCAGCTTACACGGGACGTTTGCTCTATCACCGCCGCCATTTCAGGGAAGCCCTCGAAACTTGGCCTACTGCTAGCTCTGTGTCCACGGCACCCTCACACCGAATTTCGTACACTTGGCATTCCCAGGTCTGAAGTGAGACGAGTGCGCCCGGACCAGAGTGAACGTGGTTGCCGTGTTGCCCTGCTGTGGTAACGAACTGTGCACGTTCGCTGCATTTGTGACCCCCTTGCAGAATCTACATGGTGTCGAGACGTCCTGAGTATCGCATCCGAATCTGCCAGCAACGTCAACTGAACTGGCGAAGTCTGGGTCTGCCTGCGTCGGGGACCAGTGAGTAGTCCATACCCCAACCGGTGGCCCCTAGCGCAGGAACCCAGTCCTTGTCTACCACTGTTGCGAAATAGCAGATCCATCCCGCACTTTCACCCTGCGTCTGCCCACAAGCGGAGGTCTTGCTTGAGTAGTGGGGACTTGTTCTTCATCGCCTCATCCACCTTCCTGAACTGTCAAAGATCCTTGAAGAGACCCTAATTTTGTCCTTTGGCACAAGCGCGTGCGTGTACTATTGAGCATAAGGCTCCTCTCTTCGTAGGGCTTGGACTGCCTCCTAGTTAGGTGTATTTCCGATGTCAAACTGGATCAAATGATTACTTGCACTGCCTCTTTTCCTCCCCATCTAGGTGGTCTACACATTTCGTGCTCCTAACTCCTTTGACCCCACGGTCTTGTATATATATTGTATTGATTGTGATTTGTTGGTTTACTTTAGTATTATTGTGATTCTTTGCTATGGTCGATGTTACAAAGGCCTTGTAAAAAATGTGTCTATATTTTTAATATAACACCTGTCTGGAGTCATTTGTAAGTGTCCCTACCTTGTGTGCTCATTGAGGTCTTTCCGTCACCCTCACCCCTCTTGAGACTTAGGGCCTCATTACACAGAAGGCAGTAACCATGGCGCTATTAGCGCCATGGTTGCCACCGGTAATTTACTGATCCCGCCATGGTGAATGGCGGAATTACCGCCCCATTCCATGGTTGGCGGGGCCGTAATTCCCCATTCAGCATTGGGCCTGAATGCTGAATGGGGAATTACGGGCTCAATGGGAATGGGGAAGGCGGCAATTACGGTACCGCAAATTGCGGTACCGTAATTGCCTCCAAGGTCCCTTTCCGGGTCCCGTCCTTTTTCCGATTTGCGGTTGCTGTGCCATCTTTTTGCGATGTGTTAATGCTGTAAAGCTGATGACACCTGTAACCGGTTTAGAGCAAAGGCGGTCTATCCACATTCTGCTGCAGTCTGGAGTTCAGTAACACACACCTGTGCCAATGCCCAAAGAATATAACCAACTTCGTGGCACAACTAGTACATCCTAGGCCTATCAGAGCTGTGAGATTCTTATGTAATCCCTGCCTGGCAAAAATTGCAAAGAAGGGAGCATTTTACTTTTAGCTGGCACTGGACACTCAGCTGACGATTCTACAGTGGAAGACTCCCAGTGCCAGTCAGCCCAGCCCCTTTACTAAAGCAGGCCGCGGCAGAGGCAACCTTTGGTGCCAGGTGGAGCAGGGAGCCTCTGGCGGGTACCTCCATTATCACTAGTGCACACATATTTGTCAACACATTTTTGCATCAGGGCAATGTTTGCCCAACTCCTGGTACTCAGTGCTGGGAGGCCGGATTTACAATATTGCAAACATGCATTGAAAGAAAAGAACAAAGAGCTGGCTTTAAGAAAAGCTGGTCGAACGGCGACTCCTCTATAAGCCTGTTTCAATGGGTTGGCTATTTGTTAGAAACTATCTTGTAGTTGTATGTTGATGGTTTGTCGCGTCTTGTTGGAAAAGCGGATATAGCCAGAAACCGCTAGTGGTTACTGTAGAATTGTGTCTTTTCAAGACTGCGCCAAATGAAACTTAGCACAATAACTTAATTAGTTGACATAGTTTCGTTTTTATTTTTGTTTTATGATGCACTAAACTGACACGTGTTTCGGCTGATTCCAGCCTTTTGCAAAACCGGGCATAATCAAGATTTCGTGGTATCATGTATCATGGGTTTGATCCCTCATTTCCTTGCTTCTGATGCGTTCTCTCGAGAGCGTCGGCTCTTACTAATTTGGATTAGTGCTAATTTTCATTTGGTGCAGTCTTGAGAAGACACAATTATGCATTGAAAGAATATGTTTTTGCACTAGGGCAGTTTTTGCGCTGGTGATAATTGCACTTGCAGCAGTGCAGTTTCTGTAATATGGCCCTTGCAGTTCAGAAGCCATTTCTATGCTTGGGTTGCAGTTTCGCACCAAAGGTATGCAATGAATGTGCTGCCCTGAACTATAATTAGCATAAAGTATATCTCCCTGCGCAGTTTGCCGGAGAAGGCCCCTTTTAAGTGTGGATCATCTCGGCAAATACTCTGTGTTTTTGTGGTCAACGTTACGCTTGTTGGAAAGCGCGTGAAAAATTCTGCCGCCATGTTGTGTCTGCGGCTAAAGTAAACGATGCCTCCATTTTAGAGCAATCATATTCATGCTGTTGTGGGCTGGCCTTACAAATAAAGGCGTTACTGTGAGAAAATGGACAGCTGCTGCCGCATTCCCCAGAATAAAGCTAATTACAGCCTATAGGATTAACTGTGCTGGTCCTTTTTCTGCGCTTTCTTTGATCATTAATGGCAAAGGCATGTTTCCACTGTACTTTTTTAAGAACATGCCTGTTGACACTCACGCACTTTGGAGTTGGAGCTCAGCTGAAGCTCAGCTGAAGAAGATTGATGCACTTGGACCACCATTTTGCCCTGCTTTTGTCCCTGAGCGCTCATTGTGAAAGCAGGCAGCTCCCTCAGTGGCCCTTGCAACCATTGTGCTTCCTGCCTTTGTGCTTGTGCTTACAACCGCTCCTTTCAGCTCTTGGCCCCCCTACATTGGAACTATTTACCTCTCTCTATCCGCTCCATCCCCACCTACTCCTCGTACCGCACCTCCCTGAAATCTCTTCTTTTCCATTCTCCCCCTGACCTCCTTCACTACCTTCACTCCTCTCTTACTTCCATATTCTCCCTCCTACCCACCTTTCCTACCCTCTCCTTTCCCACTCTCTCCTTTCCCCTTATCCTTCCTCCTATCCCCCTTGAAACTTCATCTTTCCCCATCTTGACTCCCTCATCTTTTCCCTTACTCCTCACCCCTCCCTTATATTGTTTCATTGGTTTGTTTCATGTTTGTAAATGTGCTTCTTTCATTATTCTTGTATCCTGTTGTTATATTGTAAAGTGCTTTGGATTTAAGCGCCATAAAAACCTAATAAATACAAATACAAGCCGCCCCCTATCGCCCCCTCCGCACCCCCAGGCTGGAGTCCAAAGCAAAAGGCTGCGCAGACAAGGACAGGTTCCGTTTGGCCCTGTCCCATTTCCTAATTCTGTGCAATACCGTTATGCGCTTCAACTAATGCATACACCAATTGCACCTTGTAAATTGCATTTCCTGGTTTCTTAGGAATGTGTGATTTCTCAACTTGCATGTCTTGGGTACCTTGGACCCTGCACTTGCTTAATTTGTGTTTCTCGGTTGCCTAGAACACTGCAATGTATTAACTAGCATGTCTTGATCCTCTAGGACTCTTGCATTTCTTGGTCTCATCGTACTCTTCGATTTCATCATTTGCATATCTTGTTCACCTATGACCCCGTGATTATTACTTAGTCGCTTAGTATTCCGCAGTTCCCTAATTTTCATTTCATATTCATCTAGAACTCTGTGATTCCTTACATAGCACTTCTTGGTCACCTATGACCCTGTGATTTCTAAATGTGCATTTCTTGGACCCTGTGAGTACATACACTGGATCTCGTGGTTGTGTAGTACCCTGTAAATTCTCACATTCCATTTCTTGGTCTCCTGTGTTCACTGTACACCTTTCCAAGTGCTTTTTGCCTACGATGCTCTTGCTACTCCTCTTTACTGCCCCTCCCCCTCTCTCCAATGGCCTCTGTGACCCCTGCTTCACCCGTCCACTCCCCTGACTCCTCTTTGCCAGTCTCTACATCTCTGTTATTGACTCTGACTCACCTCCTAAACACCACTAAGGCAACCCTTCTCTGCAATCTACCCCACTCCAACCTCATCCTGTCTACCTGCTTCCCATCATCTACTCCCGCAACTATCTCCTCTGTGTCTCCTACTGCATTGGCCTCACCTCGCGTCTCTGAATGGCCTAATCCCTTCACAGTAAAATCTTTACTCGTGAAGCATTTCAGTTCCCATAACCCCAAACGTTCGGTGATGTGTATCGCTGAAACCTGGATCCATTCACATGGCATTGCCACCATAGCAGCCCTTCATACCGACTTTGCCTCTAACTTTCATTACCCTCGCCTCTCCAAAAAAGGAGGCATTGTTGGTCTCATAATGAGTCAGGACACACAATCTGCACACCTCTGCACTCTCATTTCACTCCCTCCTTCTCACTTGAGCAAATCTTGATTCAACTTCTCACTTACGCCCGCCCGCTCTTCTCTGAATTGGACTTCTCCTTGAAACACTCTCTGCTAATATCCCTGCAGAGATAATGAGTGGCATCAACCTCTCTAATATAAATAAGGCCTAACAGTTCCCACTTTGCTTTAATCTCTTTGACAACTCACTGGTCAAGCTACATAACCTTCCAACCCACACCCTGTCTCAATCTCACATTCCTATCGTCGACTCTGGCCTCCTCTGGACCAGAATTGAGCCCTTCCCCTCGGATGACTCACTCATTTACTTCATCCTCTCTATTTCTCCGCCACTATCTCACCCCCTCTCTCGTCTATCACCAAATGTAAAATCAAGCTGAACCATTGTCCCCTACGTTGACCAAGTTAACAACTCACTCAAAACACTCTCTCTTCCACTTGCTCCCTCCATTAAAGTCGCCATTCCCGAATTCAGCTCTGCACTGTCTACTCTCTTTAGTAATCACTTTCCTGCCCACTCCATTACAGTTTCAGGTGTGCGCCTTCAACCAGAGATCACCCTCTCCGCCCAGCAGCTGAGGACAACATTGTGTTGCTGCTTATGAAGATGGTGCAACGGCTGATCCCACACTCTTCTCACTGCCTATAAGAACTCTCTACTTAAACTGACATAGTTCTCAGAGCATCCAAATGCTCTTATTACACTTATTTAGTTTCCTCTATCTGCTCACGCCTTCTCAAAGTATCCATTTCATCCTCTCTATCTCTGCCAATGACTTTGCCATCCATTTCTCCACTAGAAACACCACCATTTGGGACACCTTGTGCACTCCTCTACTTATCCCACCCCCTCTCTCATTCTCGCCTCTCCCATCTTCTCCACACTCTCCTTTCTATTGCCTTCTTCCTCACTTCCCACTCAACTTCTACCCATGCTTCACTCCGCCAGCCCATCCTAGAATACAATGGTCCGTTAGTAATCACAAATTGTTAATGAAGTTGCACTTGTCGCCTCTGCTCACCACTCCACCTTATTCAGCTTATCTCTCTCAAATGTTATCATCCGAGCGTGTTACAAAACGGCCACAGTCACACGTTTCCTAAAGAAAGCAACTGCAGACCACAACAACCTCTCCTTCGGCAGACCTGTCTCTCTCTTTCTCTAACACTCTAAGATCAGTGAGAGGGTTGTCTTGAAAGCCATAATCAAATATCTCAAAGTGCACTCACTTGCTGAGCTGCTCCAATCTGTATTCCAGTCCAGACACTCTAGTGAGATGGTGCCCTTCCATGCCACCAGTTTTCTTTCTACTTCCCATCACTCTCACATCTCCTCCATTTTCACTTGTCTAGACCTTTTACCTGCCTTTGACACTGTGGATCATCCCTTCGCCGCTCCTTCAAATCTTTCATTACTTAGCTTCAAGGACATTGTCATCCTCTCTCTCTGGATGCTCCTTTTCCATCTCATGGGATTCTAGCACCTCCTCTCCAGCACCCCTTCATTTGGGTGTCCCTCAATGATTAGTCCTGGCCCCACTTTTTTTACACCCATGATACGTCCTGACTCGACAAACTAATTTCCTCCTTTGAGTTTACCTAGCTCCTGTTTGCTGCTGATACACAGATATTCTTCTGCTTTCCCTCCTTCACCTCAGCAATCCCTGGACACATAACCATGTCTAAGTGCCATTTGCCACTGATGGGCTCTATGCTGCCTCATGCTAAACTCTTCAAAGACTAGGTTGTGTTTCTCCATGCCCCCAATGCCAACCCACTCTTCCATCTCCAATCTCTTTCCACCCTAACCTTCTCACCCCTTCATCCATGGCTGACATCCATGGGGTTCTTCTTGACAACAACCTGAAACTCTGCCAGTTTATCATGGCCACTGCAGCCAGCCTCAACGTCCAGACCATTTGAAAAATCCATACACACAACTTAACAAAAACCCTTTTCTCTAAAACGGGACTACTGCACATGTCTATTCCTTGGTCTACCCTTCTACTCTTTCTCCCCTCAACAAAGTCCAGAACTTCATGACACACACCGGCCCTCATTACGACCCTGGCGGAGTGGGTTTACGCCAGCGTTATTCGCGGCGGACCCGTCCGCCCTACTACGAGTTTCCGTAGCGCCATGGAACGTTTTCCGCCTGGTTTTTCCGGGCGGAGAAATCCATGGCGCTACGGGACCTTGTTGTTAATTACGCCACCGTATTTTACGGTGGCGCAATTAACGCCTTCCCCACTCCCATTATACCCTATGGGGCAAAAATGGGAATGGGGAAGGGTAAAATGGGGAATGGGGATTTACCGCCCCGCCAAGGTCGGCATGGGGCGGAAAATCCGCCAACCTCCATGGCGCTATCGGCAGCTTTCCGCCGTGCTCCGCGGTGCATTTAGCACCACGATTTCCGCCAGGGTCGTAATGAGGGCCACCCTGTTTAACTCACCCAGATCGTTCACCACCTCTGCTCGCCATCGCCATGCTGGATGGCTATCCATGTAGAACTGCCCTTTCCTTATATTCCTGCTACTCATCTATGTATTCATCCATGCCCCCACCCGCTACCTCACTGAATGCATCTTGCTGTACTCTGCCTCTTGAAATCTTCACTCTTTGACTCTTTACAACTTATTAGTTTCTCACCCCATGCCTTGTCCTGCTTTCACCATTAATCCATTGCCCCACTCCATTGGAATGCCAACCCCACGGCCACCAACACCCTAATTTACAGCCTTTCTGGAGGACAACGTTGTTTTGAGGATGCAGCCCTCTGTTTTACCTCGGGGGTAATTCATAGAATTTAGCACACAAGTGGCGCACGCGGCTGGCGCACGGTGTGCGCGTGTGAATCTCTGCGCCAGCCGCGTGCGCTAAAATCCATTTCTGCGCACAGTGTATTCATGGATTTTAGCTACCAAAACCAGCCGTGGCACACAGTGGCGCAGCAACCCTGCAGCAGCGCCAGTTATGCCCCCAAGAATGCCCCTCGCGCAGGGAAAAGCCATCAAAATCCCCAATCTAGCGCAAACGGCTGCGCTAACCCTGTACCAGCACGGCAAGTGGGGAACGTGTATTACTGGGGTTCGCGGGAAGTTTCACACGCGATAGGACCTGTGCGAGCGGGGTACGTGTATTACTGGGGTTCGCGGGAAGTCTCACACGCGATTTCAGCAGGGTACGTCTATTTCGGGGGTGCGCGGGAAGTTTCACACGTGATAGGCCTTGTGCGAGTGGGATACGTGTATTACTGGGGTTCGCGGGAAGTTTCACACGCGATAGGCCCTGTGCGAGTGGGGTACGTTTATTACTGGGGTTCGTGGGAAGTTTTGCACGCAATTTCAGCAGGGTACGTGTATTTCGGGGGTGCGCAGGAAGTTTCACATGCAAAAGGGCCTGTGCGAGTGGGGTACGTGTATTACTGGGGTTTGCGGGAAGTTTCACATGCGATTTCAGCAGGGTACGTGTATTTCGGGGGTGCACGGGAAGTTTCACATGCGATAGGCCCTCTGCGAGTGGGGTACGTGTATTACTGGGGTTTGCGGGAAGTCTCACACGCGATTTCAGCAGGGTACGTGTATTTCGGGGGTGCGCGGGAAGTTTCACACGCGATAAGCCTTGTGCGAGTGGGGTAAGTGTATTACTGGGGTTCGCGGGAAGTTTCACACGCGATAGGCCCCGGGCGAGTGGGGTACATGTATTACTGGGGTTCACGGGAAGTTTCACACGCGATTGTCCCTGTGCGAGCGGGGTACGTGTATTACTGGGGTTCGCGGGAAGTTTCACATGCGATTTCAGCAGGGTACGTGTATTTCGGGGGTGCACGGGAAGTTTCACATGTGAAAGGGCCTGTGCGAGTGGGGTTCGTGTATTACTGGGGTTCGCGGGAAGTTTCACACACAATTTTAGCAGGGTACGTGTATTTCAGGGGTGCGCGGGAAGTTTCACACGCGAAAGGGCCTGTGCGAGTGGGGAAGGTGTATTACTGGGGTTTGCGGGAAGTTTCACATGCGATAGGCCCTGTGCGAGTGGGGTACGTGTATTACTGGGGTTCGCGGGAAGTTTCACATGCGATAGGCCCTGTGCGAGCGGGGTACGTGTATTACTGGGGTTCGCGGGAAGTTTCACACGTGATAGGCCCTGTGCGAGCGGGGTACGTGTATTACTGGGGTTCGCGGGAAGTCTCACACGCGATTTCAGCAGGGTACGTGTATTTCGGGGATGCGCGGGGAGTCCTACATGTGAATCGGCAGTGTGGGTCCTCCCAGGTGTTCCCTCTACACCCTCCACGGCCCCTGCAGGCAGCCCACACCACAGGCGACTACCCTGCACCCCTGGTCATGTCCCGTAGGCAGCCCATCCACCATGGGCATGCCCCCCAGCCAAGCCACATGTCAGCTTGCACTACTGATCACCAACTCATGTCCCCCTGCACCCCTAGCCCCCAGCAGTGCAGGGCACTTGCCAGCAGGCCCCCACTCATGTCCCCCTGCACCCCCACACCCCAGCAGTGCAGGGTACCTGCCAGCAGGCCCCCACTCATGTCCCCCTGCACCCCCACCCCCCAGCAGTGCAGGGCACCTGCCAGCAGGCCCCCACTCATGTCCCCTTTCACCCCCACCCTCCAACAGTGCAGGGCACCTGTCAACAGGCCGCCACTCATGTCCTACTCATGTCCCCCTTCCCCCAGGTCATGACGATCCTCAATCATGGCCCTTATGGCCAGCCTCCCCAGCCCAAAGACCCAACCAAGTATTGCATCCACCCACATAGAAAAGGCAATTACATGATACAACCCCAATGGCAAGTATGTAAATGAACACATGTCCGTCACACACACACAATGGGTGCAAGGGAATGTGAAAACCCATATCATGACATGCATGAAACCAATGAGATAATACCACACATCGAAGTATGAAGAAAAAAATGTATTAAACACAACATGAATCTAATTAAAATCCAACACACAACAATGGGAATAATAAAAGAAAAGCTGCATGTCCGTAAAAGAATAAAAAACAAGAAATCATAATCCAAAGAAATCCAGAAGAAATGGTGTCCAAAGTCACAGTCCAACAAAGCAAAGCCTAGGGAAAAAAGAAAGTGAAAACCATTGCTCCATGGTGAAAATAAAATAAAAGAGAATAATCCAATGGTGAACTTTGTACAGATGAACAATCCAGGGTCCATGAGCCCAACTGATGAAATGAAACCTATCAAAAATACTACCTAATAAAAAACTATTTACAAAAATGTGGTGCATTGTCCAAGCGCAACCAAAATAAAGAAAAAACAAAAGGAAACCTAACACCATCTAACTATATACAATGGCGGCGGGCAAGTCCAGCGGCTCACTCTGTGGTGTCCTGGGCCAGGGCATCATCTTACTCCATGTCTATTTGCCAGAGGCGGGCCTCTGTTCTGGCCCCGAGGTCTTGCAGGGAGGCACTCATGGCCTGTTCCAACCCCCTGCGAGTTGCCTCAAGGCACTCTGCCCGCCTCAAAGCCTGACACATGGAGAACTCCGCCCTGACCATCGTGAGCCGCGCCTCTTCCGCCTGCCGCTGCTCCGCACCTATCTGTTGGCCCAACCGGTGCCACTCGGAAGACACTCCCATTCCTGGGTCCTCCTGCCCTCTGGCCGATGCCTGCCCCTCCGATGTTGATGGCCCGAGCCATCATTGCTCCCACCTAGAGCCTGCTCCTGCTGCTGCTGTCCATGTGCCGTGTCTGATGGTGCCTGCACATCCTCCATCAGCTGGTCTCCAGTTGTGGTGTCCACCCCTGCTGGGCCGCCGACTCCCGACTGTGGCAGGGATGTGAGCTCCACCAAGCTGGCTGTGTTGGTCGGGCCAGGTCCACAGGGGGCCCTGGTGGAATCTGGGCCGGAAGACGGTGTGGAGAACGACTGGCGTATAGTCTCCACAGAGGAGGAGAGGTCCGCCAGAGTGCGCGACACATGTAGGAACCCACCATCCAGGGCCCCTCCCAGCAGTGCCACGTCACGACGCTGCTCTCCGTGATGGCGTGCGTTCTCCACCAAGGAAGAACGCACGTTATCACGAATGACACGCGTGCGCAACGCAACACCAACCAGGACGGAGCCCATACGTTTGTGGGACCCCTTGTCCGCAGGTAGTGGAGAGGCAGATGACATGGCACTCTCCCCTACCTGCGGACGGGCCTGGGACGGGGCCTCCCTGCTGGTACATGGTGGTGCAGTCACAGGGTCAGGGACAGCGACATGCACAGGCCCCTCCGCGGTGACCTGTGCTGCCTCCTGACCCTGGCCCTGGATTGCACCACTTGCACCAGTGGTACTACCCCCAGCAGGCCCCATGTGCGGCTCAGTAGCGGGCTCCTCCTCCTCTGTGGAGACCACCAACCTGGATGTCTCCACACCGTCTTCCGCCATTGGAAGCCCCTGTGGGGGCTCACCCGGCCCTTCCTCCACAGCCGTTGTGGCAGACGCAGCACCAGCCCCCTCGCTCCCGGATGATGGTAATTCCTGGGAGGGTGGCTGGGCCTTGCGTCGCCGCCCAGTGGAGGCATCCCCGCCGCTTGGCTCCACAGCGCCGTCTCCACCCTCTTCTTCACTTGACGCTGCATAGAGGGGGACATAGAACACAAGCATCAGGGTACAGTACAAAATACCCTAGACAGGAAGCAATAACACATGAGTGGCACTGTCAAATGTCACTTCCATCCTGTCATTCCACAACACATGGGTGAATGCACACAACACACATGCAGAAACAGTCCCGGCGCCTGCAATCAACATCAACATCCATGTAGAAGGGCCCCTGTAAACCAAGATGTTGCCTTCAAAGTCACATGCATCCATGGCGTTTCAAAGTCACACACACACTTCTCAGGCACACACACACACACATGTGCACCATACACGTACATGACATCAGCACCCATTCCTCACCCCCCCTCCATGTCCAGGAACAGAGACAGCCATGCTTTCATGTGTGCATTCCGCATAGAGCTCCCCATGTTGCATTAAAACACATGCACCAACCATGTGGTTCACACATAACTGGTCTCACATGCATGACCATGATGTCCCTGCACACACACATCCATACATGGCCCATGTCACACATACAGGCAAGCATCAGACTGCCAGCACACTGCAACATGCCCTGTCTCACACAGCAATGCTTGGCCACTTACCGTTCAACTCCAGACGGGTCTGCCTCCGAAGGATCTGGGCGTGGAGCGCTGGGCCTACGCGTTCCAGGACCCTCATCTGTATGTTACTCATGCATGCCCAGCCCCCCTCCGCGAGGCGCCGGGCCTTGTGGAGGGTCTTGGACCTGAAGTCCTCCCAGCGCTTCTTGACGTGGTTGATGTCATGGGTTGCCACCCCCTCCGCGTTGATGGCAACCACTACGTCGTCCCAGATCCTCTCCCGTCCTTCCTTGTTGGCGCATGATGTTCTGAAGAGGGTATCATAATGCCCCAGGACATGCTCCACCAGGACATCAACTTCGGTGGCAGTGAAGCTGGTGGCCCTCTGCCTCTCTGGCTGGGGGTTGCCAGTGGTGCCAGATGGAGATGTGCCCGACATGGCAACCCCAGAGGCAGGAGTGGGTGGGCAATTGGGTCCTGGGGCTGGGCTGTGGAGCGATGGTATCCCAGTTGGGAGTCTTCTGTTCCAGCAGGGGTGGACACAGCAACTGGACCCCTGCAGATGGCTGATGTGCAGGCACCAAATAGCAGGGCACGTGGGCAGCAGACAGTCAGGCAGCAGCAGATGGCAGGTGGGAGCGTGCTCGGGGCTCTGGGGGGCAGGAAAATGGCCTTCAGGGCAGGAGCGTGGTCTTCCGTGTGTGTACGCGTGGCCAACTTGATACGGAGTGATTTGGCACGTGAAAAAATTGCACGTCAGCGTGTAATTCGAGGAAAGGCCCTTAGCGCGTAAGTGCGTCAGCACACGTATGCAATTTCATTGGACCAAAGGCCCTTAGCGTGTAAGCGCGTCTGTGACGTATCGCGCACGGGCGTTGCCCTTTCGCGTGTAACACTTCCCGCAAACCCCAGGAATACACGTACCCCACTCGCACAGGGCCCTTTCGCGTGTAAAACTTTGTGCGAACACCAGGAATACACGTACCCCACTCGCACAGGGCCCTTTCGCATGTAAAACTTCACGCGAACCCCAGGAATACACATACCCCACTCGCACAGGGCCCTTTCGCGTGTAAAACTTCATGCAAACCCCAGTAATACACGTACCCCACTCACACAGGGCCAATCGCGTGTGAAACTACCCGCGAACCCCAGTAATGCACGTACCCCACTCGCACAGGGCCAATCACGTGTGAAACTACCTGTGAACCCCAGTAATACACGTACCCCACTCAGTATATACGTGCTTTTTATTTGTGCACACTTTTGTAATGCGCAGGGACGATACCGCCTGCCATCGTGTGGCGGATGTGTTTAGGCCTGTGCGTGTCTTTGCCCGTGCGCGTGTTTGCCCTATTCGATTCCATGAATACATTTGGTTTGCGTGCGTGTGGGCGTTCCGTGTACTTCCCAGCAGTACTTCCCCTGTTACGCCTTCTTTTTGACGCGTTATTCCCCATTCCGTGTGTTACGCCCCTGTTCCGCCTACTTTTGTTGTGTGCGCAGCGCTATGTGCGCTTTCACTGTGCGCTTAGCGCACACTGTTTGGAGAGGTGTGCGCCAGCCTGCACCATGCACAGATTTGGCGCACAACCAGTGGGAAAGTAGCGCAGCGCCTTCCTTGAATCGCACGCGTGCACGTGCACTGCGCTTTCACTGTGCGCTTAGCGCACACTGTTTGGAGAGGTGTGCGCCAGCCTGCACCATGCACAGATTTGGCGCACAACCAGTGGGAAAGTAGCGCAGCGCCTTCCTTGAATCGCACGCGTGCACGTGCGCTTGCTTTCTCACGCTTGCGCCTCCTTGCGCCTGCTTGCGCTGGGATTTTCGGCGCACGTTTGTTCCATGAATCGGCCCCCTAATGTCATCTCAGAATTTTTTCGTAGTCAGTTGCATAGCTGGAAGGAATCAAATATACTTTTATCAAGAGTGATAGGTTCATACAAATCTTTTTTAAACAAGAAGTGGTCCCAATTACTGAGACATGCATGGGACACTATATTAAATTATCATACAAAACATCAAAGGTGTTACTCTGGCTAAATTATACTATGAAATGGCAATTTCTTTTAGATCTTGCAATTTATATACAGATCCTTTTTTTAGTAATGATACTCAATAATACATATTCTGCCAATGTTACCATTTTAATCACATTTTATAACATGTCATTTTAATACACATTGGGCCTCATTCCGAGTACGGCGCTAACCAATGGCGCTATTAACGCCTTGGTTGACGCCGTACCCGGAACGGCAGCGCCTTGGTGGATGGCGGAATCACCGCCCCATTCCAAGGTTGGCGGGGCGGTAATTCCCCATTCACCAAGGCTCTTCCCCATTCCCAAATGAGCCCCCATAGGGCTCAATGGGAATGGGGAAGATGCAAATAACGGTGACCGTTCATTACGGTCACCGTTATTGGCTTGCAGGCCCCTTTGTGCCCTCGACTTTAACACCTGCTCAAAGCAGGCGTTAAAGGCGAGGGCGCAGAGGGAACTCGGAGCATGGCGGTAAGGGATTACCGCCACCGGTCTCGTTACCGGTGGCCGCTATCCCTTACCGCCATACTCGGAATGAGGCCCATTCTATTCTTACTTTCCCTAACTAAATAATAACGCTTAAAATATCCACCAAACAAATCCTATAAATCATTTTGACAAGAAATAGTTTCATGCATTTTAGGATGACATGCTATACGGTCACTCTAAGTGGTTAGAACTAACACTGATTGATGACCTTTCAAAACTATTGTACCTGATTTGTCTCGGGAGGATAGCTCAGGGGCAACGTGCTCGTCTTGGAAGCAAGACGACACAGAGCACCACAGGTTCCATCCCTGGGTCCACGCTTAGAAACCTCTGGTTATTAAGCGTGTTATAAATAACCTATCATATCATGCTTTTTGTAAACCTCACTATTTAGTGTCAGTAATTTCTCTTCAGTTGGGCTACAGTATAGCTATTCTGCCTCTCTGTATTTGCTGCATACTTCTGTTAAAGTGACTGAAAGGGAGTGAAATGTAGATCTAAGCAGAGGTTACTCTCTCCAGGGACACCAGAGGTCCCATTTCCATGGTCCCATTTCCTCCAGTTGGCGTAATGCAGATGGGTGCTGTTCACATTAAAAAAGAGAGTTTGCAATGCAGGGAGCTCTGGTCTTGTTTCCTTTTCGGATGAGAGTTCCATCAGGATGAACAAAACGGGGCTATGAACTAGGAGTACTGAATACCACAAGGTGGTTACCCATGTTTTTATGTGCCTGTGAGCACTGTTCAGACAATCCAAGAAATAGACAAACCCGAGATCCGGGTAATGACCGGGCAATGTAAACAACTCCATGATCGAGAATGAGGAATTTAGAAGTGTCCACATTTTTTAGTGCAACATAAATTATGCAGGCAAGAGAGTAAGGCCCTCATTACAACCTTGGCGGAGGACCATGGTGCTATTAGCACCATGGTCCATGCCGCTAAGGTTACGATTCCACCATGGTGGATGGCGGAATTACCGCCCCATTCCAAGGTGAGTGGGGCGGTAATTCCCCATTCACCATTTGCCCTTCCCCATTCCCATTTTTGCCCCCATAGGGCATAATGGGAATGGGGAAGGCGCTAATTACGGCACCGTAAATTACAGTGCCGTAATTAGCTCCAAAGTCCCTTTGTGGGTTGGAATTTTAACGCCTGCTAAAAGCAGGCGTTAAACACCAACCCGCAAAGGGACACTTGTAATCAGGCGTTAAGGGTTAACGGCGCCGACGGCGGCGTTAAACCCTTAACGCCTGAGTTATTGGGCCTCATTACGACCCAGGCGGTAAGTTACCGCCTGGGCCGTGACTTTACCACCATGGCGTAAACTACGTTTACGCCATGGTGGTTGGCGGACTTACCGCCCCATTCCGAGGTCGGCGGGGCGGTAAGTCCCCAATCCCCATTTACCCTTCCCCATTCCCATTTTTGCCCCATAGGGCATAATGGGAGTGGGGAAGGCGTTAATTACGCCACCGTAAATTACGGTGGCGTAATTAACTCCATGGTCCCTTAGCGCCATGGATTTTAACACCTGCTAAAAGCAGGTGTTAAAAGCGCCATGGCGCTAAGGGACCTCGTAGTTGGCGGTAAGGGGTCGGCGCAGCTAACGCTGGCGTTAACCCCTTACCGCCAGGGTCGTAAGGGCCTAAGACTCTAAAACAAAAGAAGAGATCCCCCAACCTAAGTCCGAAAGCACCCTTTAACTGACAGCAACTTGTGCAGTGAAGTATTCTTTAGTAGTCTTCTTGCAGCAGTGGCCGCTCCTTCAACACCCTTCTGTGTTAGCAAACGCACTAGTGCAATCCATGCATAGCCAGTGTGTCTGAGCATTGAGGACTTTCCTCTTCTTCTAAAAGTGTCTCCGGAAACAAGGAGGATTGCCCTTAGACCTCAACGGAGTGACAGTTGTCACAGCCATTTGATCTTGATAGCAGAATCCTGAAGATATCTGCATGAGTCAATGAGATTCATGCCTAAACCCACATTATTGTTAGGGTGAGTGTTTAAAAATAAATTGAGCACATAACACAGCGTGAAAATATATGTAGTCATTCAAGCATAAACCCTTTTATCACAGACATATTTGTGAAATATCTTTACTCGTTCTTATGCTCCCAATATGTTCTTTGATTTTTGACTTAGAAGCCTGGAACACTCATTGGTGCTATTTGAACCTTCCTCCATTCTCCTAGGGGCATTCCTAAGATCAAAAGCTGCTTCTGTGGCTTCTCAAGCCCTCTTGAATTATTTGAGGAGCGGTAATATGATCAAATCCTCATGCTTCTTATTAAAGTGATTCTTTAGATTTTAGTTTTTGGTCTGTCAGTTCTAAATCATTTTGGATGAGTTAAATGGTAGATATTTCATCTTGCTGATTCATTTTGCTATGCAGTCTCTTGTTAGTATTTACAAATCACACAATTTCGAGTTTTGATAACCTTTAATGCAGAAATGGAAAATGCGTTAGCTTTAAAAAGTCCCAAAATCACTTCCCACATATGTGGGAAAGCATACACAACAGACTGCTTTAATTATATAAAGGCAAGCATGCCCTTAGACAATGTACTGCTTCAAACTGATTTCCCTGCAAACTAAAAAGTCTGTGGTGTAGAGTTGCAACTCTTAGATACAATTATTACAGCATTTCCATGCAGTCACAGTGTTTTCTATGTTCTTTTGTTCCTCTTTATAGACTATGTGCAAATAGTCTACTGTTACCTTCTGGATTAACTTCTGTAACTCTTGTAGGGGCTGACGGTATTACTCTCCCCTTTTGTGCAAACGATGTTTTCCCAAATGTCTTTATTATATTCTTGTTCTCAGTTTCATGACCTTGGTTGACTTTTCCCTTTTCCCACGGTAACAGGGTTTCAACTCTACTCCTCTCCCACTTTGTGTATTTCATGTAGCTCTACCCTTCATGAACATGGTTCTCATTCCTCAGCCTATCTCCAATACATTTCTCATTAGCACTGGGACGAGTTTTATTCAGGTTATGATGAGTCCCTCTTAACTGTAAGGTAATCCTGTTCCCCGTATTACAGTATTAGCTTTCTGCTTCTTCCTGTCTCTGCAGCTCACTTGTCATGCTGTCTGATTTACGTGTGTTTTGTTCTTGTCTTCCAAATCGAACTTGCTCTGTATCTAGGGTTGGCAGTGGTCTTCTCCCATCAGTGGTATCGGCACTGTTTTGCAGGCGGACTGCACACCACCATTGCTCTGTGGCCATGCTGCCACCAAACTCTCTCTTCAATCGTGTTGTGTTTACTTCCGTTCTCACATGCCGATCTCCCAGCATCTGTGGCACTGCTTCGGAGCTTGACTGTCTTATGCGGCTCTGTGTTCTGCAAGAGCTCTGCATCCCTCCGCTCTACCATGCACAGGGGGCTTCCCCTGGGTCTCACTGCTTTTTGGCTTCTCTTGGCTTCTCGCTGTCTCACACTCTCTCTTGTCATATCATCCCTTTTCAGCATTCTTGGCACATACCATTGGAGGGACTGATTTAAAGGGATAGTCTTAGTTTCCTGTTGTGGATAGAATAAGTTCACTTCATCTTTATGGAAGTGATACTGTTCCGTTATGTTAGACATATCCATATCGCCATCACTTTTAGGGCATCAAGAAGTTCCTCACAGGAAAGGTCTTCCCACTTTTTTCGAACCCTATGGAGGGTGTTGCGGAGCAGGCTCACTTCCATAGCCTCAAAGGGATGGGGGCTCCCCCTTGGGGAGAAGGCACAAAACTCCCTCAATTCATCACACCCCTTACTCAATTGGACTGAGATTGGTACTTAGGAGTAGGAGACGGCAAGACAGGGTTACTCGGTCAGAGTAATTTACAAAGCTTTTTACACCACCATGCTTAGCTACTCCTCCATCAACCTTTATGTATTGGCTACCCCTTTTGCATTACCTCTATCAGCAACATTTGAAATGAGTGATTCTGGAAGCTTACAAAGGGAGAGCCAGGAGTTACAATTTCTCTTTCTATACTTGTAACCTATCCCTCCACCTTCTCCCATTACCGGCTGCTCCCTAAAAGCCCCCATGGCCTGAAACTGGCTGTCACTCTCCAAACCGTCAGCCAGAAGGTTTGGAGAATGAAGGGCAGTATATTAGTCTATGGCATTCAGTAAAACGTAATTGCTTTATATGTTACCTAGATCACAGTCTGATTCCAAATTTGTTTTATTATCCAAGTGTTTTTAAATCATGTTTCTATTTTCATAGTAACCTCTCTGAATGATCTTTCTTCACAGTGTCCCTAGAGAACTGGACACGCCTGGATTTTTCTTCAGTTCTTGTCGACGGGTCCCTCTCAAACTTTGACATTGCACATGTCAGCAGATATGGATCTGATGATGTCATCACTGCCAGAGATTATTGCTTATCAGGTAAATATTTAAAATGCACTATTCCAAGATCATATTTTGTGTTTCATACTGCGTTCTAGAGCTTCTGGCATCTGCAAATGAAATGACGATGACTCCCTTAAATTAATTAGGATATTTGTTATGAAATCTCTATCAAATTTAAACATTGTGCTCCTTTCATAATGTTGCGCTACCCTCATAACTTCACCTGTGTCCTCTTCCTCAGTTTGCTCTCAAAACCACTCATGTGTGGTCACCACCCTTGAGGTCCGGCCATCAGCCATAAGATGTGTTTTCTACCCAGAGACGCAGACTTGCTCACACAGTCTGGAAGGCCTGCATTGCCAGCTCCTGCTGAAGGAGCCAGCCGCCTACATCTATCGGAGGCAAGGTAAACACGACCTTCTCCTACCTTATCATCTCCTATGCCCGACTGGCAGCTAACTTCAACAAAGTGGGAGAGGTATTGGGATTTAGAATAGATGGAGGGTTCCTGAGCCTTAATGCCGCTTGCATGCTTCCATGCCCCCACCAAGGGTAGTGATTCTATGTCAAGACTGGAGGCGAGCATTATGCTTCAACTTCAATTAATGCTCGCCTCCTAGTCTTTAATAGAATCAAGACTCCCTGTGCAATTAGCAGGGGTAATCTTCATTCTACAACTAAACTCTTTAATGAAATAGCCCATCTGATATCACAGTATGATCTCTTCTTTAGGCTCCATGGAGTGTTTAAATTCGAGACACTGCGGACCAGACAAATAGTTGCTAAAAACAGGATATTCCCATAGAAAACGAGTGCGTTACGCCAGCACGAAAATCTTATGCTGGTGTAAAACAAAGTGGTTTTGCAGATGGAGTAAGAAGGGGAGGGGAACATGTGTAGTCTCTTCCACCCCCCCCCCCCACTCATGCCTGCAAAGCAAGGACCGTAAAACATGCATTATTTACACTTCTATTTTATGCCATACATAAGGGACTTAAATACGAACGTGTCATTATTTTAGGAATCGGCAACAGGGTTTAATATTTAGAAATAGTACACACATTGATAATGGTAGAGGCAATAGCATTGTCCTTTTATGCATTGATATCATGGAGTGGGTGTATACATCATTGTACTTTCTAATTTTACCTAAGTCTTTAACAGGATATGAAATGGGATAGTCGTGTAGGTACTAGGAATGTCATGTCAAAAAGTGTCTCACAAATATTAAACAGTTAGATATTTCGACAAAAAAAGATCACACTAATTTCTCAGATTGAATGTTTTTTTATTTTAAAGTAAATGTTTATTTTGAACGGCAGAGGCAAAATGGAGCACGCAAGCAGTACAAAAACTACAAAAAACAATGTAATCCATAAAACCAAGTGGTAGAAAAACACCCAAGTGCCATTGGACTCACAGCAGATGAAACAAGTGCATGGTGGAAAAAAGAGAAGAGAAAGGAACACATCATGTATCATGAGAACACAGAGAGCAGATCATGTTACAGCAGGACACTACAGCAAGAACAGCAGGGCAAGAACAACACCAAAGAACGCAGGGTGTATATGGTGGTTGGTGAAAGGAAGATATAGACGGCATTGGCCGCAAAACCATTCTAGCTTGATAGGTTGGAGCTGTCTGGTTTGTGTGGCCTAGAAACCATCTTCTGAAATCTGGACTTGCCCTGGCAAATCCTTTTTTCCTTGGAATAAAATGGCATCTTGACAAATGTCTTTTTGATGGTCTTTTTTAAATGAGCAATAAAAAATGTTGGAGAGTTAGGCTTAGTGTAGGATCAGCTCAGGGTTTGGAAGAGAGATGCAACCAAATAGAAAAATAAGAAATAAGGTGATAGATGGTTGTGAATAGGGGAGAGTTTGAGTTATGGTTAGCAAAGAAGCGGAAATCATCATATTAAAGAGAAGAAAGAAAGACAAAAAGAAAGTAAGAAAAAAAGACAAAAAGAAAGAAAAAGGAGAGAAAATATGGGGACGTAGAAAGACATTGGGCCTCATTACGACCCAGGCGGTAAGTTACCGCCTGGGCCGTGACTTTACCACCATGGCGTAAACTACGTTTACGCCATGGTGGTTGGCGGACTTACCGCCCCATTCCGACCTCGGCGGGGCGGTAAGTCCCCAATCCCCATTTACCCTTCCCCATTCCCATTTTTGCCCCATAGGGCATAATGGGAGTGGGGAAGGCGTTAATTACGCCACCGTAAATTACGGTGGCGTAATTAACTCCATGGTCCCTTAGCGCCATGGATTTTAACACCTGCTAAAAGCAGGTGTTAAAAGCACCATGGCGCTAGGGGACCTCGTAATTGGCGGTAAGGGGTCGGCGCAGCTAACGCTGGCGTTAACCCCTTACCGCCAGGGTCGTAATGAGGCCCATTATGGGACAAAGCCCTCGTAACATAAACACACATTGGGAAAGTCAACCGTTTTGGCTCTTATATAGGCATTAGATTAGTGCTTGCAAAGCACTGCACTCATATGCACAGGTTCTCACGACATTTGTCAGCTGTTGCCATCCTACTCCCAAGTCGTACCATCACAGCAGTGCCAGTCAAATCATCTTGTATTCCCAAACTATTGGTTTTGACAATGTATGTTTTTCAAACACGTGTTCAAACCTTTCAATCTTTGCTTGCCGGTACGTCAGGATCTCAATGGGCAGCTTTTAAGCCATATTTATGAAGCAATCTGGGTTTGTGGGTACTGTCGTGGAGCTTAAATGCACACTTCATCATTTTCAGAAAAGTTTATTTTGGAAATACAAAACATACCATCCAAACCACAACAATAATCAGCAATCCACAATATTACAGTCATGAATAAAAAAATGCAAAATACCATCAACATTAAAACCATAAGAACATTGCCAAGATACTCCGGTTCAGACAAACCTTAATAAACGTCCTCCGAGACGCTGTAAAAAAGGACAAAAGTGGCCACCCCACATAAACTAGTCTGCCCATAACAAATAATGGAAAGCAGGCTCATAACAACGGGATCCTTGGTCCTGCAAAACTGGTTTTAATGTATGACCTCTAGTGGATGAGAATGCGTCCAAAACATTAACATATGTGCTAAGTTTTTTTTGGCCGTGGCACAAAATACACATGATTGAACCTCTTTCCCCTTGGACCAGGCCATCACCACAGCTCTCAAATGGATGCTATTAAAATGCGCCCTTGTGATTAGTATACTCTGAGAAGGATTCTGAGCCCAACACAGATACTTCTGGAGACTTGGGGCCATAATAATCATGTGTTTCCTATTAGCCGGCCCCATGATCGCCAATCACTCTCTCTTCTCTCTAAAAGACTGACGTGCACTGGCTTTCATCGTTTTTATGACATTAGAAGGTATTAGATCTACCGTGTAAAAACATTGAATCGCATCCATTGCCACCAGTGATGCTTTAACATACCTGAGCCTGGGGATCTTCAAATGGGAGTCCATAGGCACCAGATATATTTAATTAGCTCATGAGTGAAAATGGCTTTACTATTCCTCCAGACTCTCAGCCAATGACTTACAGGCTGGGATGCAATAAAATCACTAAGAAAACTGCACCCCAATTCCTGGTGCACTGCAAAATTAGGAGCTGACCTAGGAAGTGCCAACATTCTCCACCACCTGAATACACTCAATCTTTTATAAGTCATTTACAACGTGGCTGTACACAAAAGGAGTTCCAAGGCCTGCTCTGTGGTTCCAAGACCCAGTCTAACACCAGGCTGAATAGGGGAAAGAATATTACTACTCTACTCCCAAGACTCCAACCTCCCCAGGAAAGCCCTGCCCAAGATCTTTAACCTCAGTCCAAAAGAGAAATTGGTCTATATGAGGTTGGGAACGCCCTGGGCTCCATTTTACAAATTAGATGGATCACTGCACGGGACCAAGAGACATGGTGAGTACCTCTCGCACAAATAGCATTGAACCCCAAGGTCGGAATAGGGGCCCAAAGGTCTGGTTCTACCAGAAACAGATTGGCTGGCACATTATCCGGGCCAGGAGTCCTATTCCTAGCCTGACATTTCAAAGCTATCAGCATTTCCCCAATTGTGAAGGTAATTTTGTCTTTCGTCAAAGATAATAGCTGTAGCACATCCAGAGCTCATGGCCGTTTAGCTGCCACCACCACAGTACCACTGCTATATAAGAAGGAATAATGAGAAACCCACACCTGGTCCGAGACCATCACAACCGTGCCACTATACTATATTTGTAAAAAAGCTGATTATTAACAATGTCCCGAAAAAGGTTTACTGTCATTAGTGACCGAAGAGTTAACCCACTCCTCTCAAGACTCTGCTTCAGTTTCACACTTTTTGGAAGCAATGACTTTCTTGTAAGTGACACGCGCCATGGCTATATTACGCTTCGTGGCCAGGGGATTCTTCAAAGTTTCAAGCAGGGAGGACTTAGATTTTGTGCAGTCTGCATTGAACCACCCAGGGTGCCGTCTTTCCTTCCTATTGCCAGCCGTCTTAGTAAATGAGGCAGAGAGGTTGATCTGAAAAAAATGTCGGCCCAAATAATGTTATGATCTGGGCTATCAGAAAAAAATGGTTCGAACACCCACCAATTATTTATTACTATGTCCTTCTGCAAACTCTCTCGGTCTGCTGACTGCCATTTTAACCAGTGCTTTTGGCCATCAAGGGAAACCTCTGTCTGATAGGACAGATCTACAGGGACATACTTGTCCTGCAGCCTGACCTCAAGCCAAATGGGGACATTGTCACTGCATATGTCACCCAACACCCTAAATCCAGTAACACAGTCCCAAGATTTTACAGGGACACAGAAATAGTCATTTATGAGTGACCCACTGCAGAGGAAAAGGTATGATCCCCGGAATACCATTGGGGAAATGGCCATTGGCTGGTGGCAGTCCCCATTCAAAGAGGAGTAGCCTGAGCCCCTCTCCACAGGTTCTATCATCCCTCATGATGGGTGGCAAAATTCCCATCAGATAGTCTTCAGAAGGATCAAATATAGTACAATCTGGACCGCTACCTAACTTAGCATTAAACCCCCTCTACCCAAGATAAGAAATAGGGCATTTGCAGCTGCCCACGTTACCAAGCCCTCCATCACAGAAGCTAATACTGAAAGGAAATTCTTAGTATGCTGAGCATGAGGACTATTATAAATGTTTACCACCAAAACATCACAGCCGCCCACCCTGCAAATGCTCACCACCTGTAGAAAAGGTCAGGAGAACGCCAGCTGAAAGTATTCACTCACAAGGTGTGTTTTGACCAGGACACACAAACCTCTGTAGCAGCACCCCCTAGGGTTTTTCTGTGCTGCTACGCAATAGGTCATAAACCTATCAATAATTGCATCCTTCATTGCCCTTGTCTCCTGTAGTAAGACAATATCAGCCGCCCAAAAAGTGACAAAGCCTTTGCAAAGCCTAATCTGGACTTAATGCCAGTTACATTCCATGAGCCAAATGACAACAATTCCGCTGACTGTGAAGCTGGAGATTTAGTGGACGTTGCATTTGGTGGATCTCCATCCACCTGCCTCTGACGGGGCCGTACTGAACCTCCCTCTCAGCTATCAGCCCATAATCCCTAGAGCTGCTTCATAGGTGGGTCCTAGATGATCGAGGCATACACCTTCTCCCAGGTCTGCTTGGAGACCTGAAAGGTCACTGGGGGGATCTGCCTCAGCCTCTGCTCCAGTTCAGGTCCTGTCAGATCAATAATAGGTCGATTAGGATCAATAAAGTCTCAATATTTCTACCTAGCCCAGAATTCCAGGAGAAAACAATGGGTTTCTCCAACGAGGAAACACCCCCCATCCCCAACCCCCTCCTCCTTCCAGTGATATCAAGAGTCATGGATATGACATAGATCAGCCTTCATATCTTCAAATACCTCAATACCCCTTATTGCTAGAGCCTCTCGACAGTTCAGAATGCACATATGAAAATCTGCGTTGACGAAGGAAAAAAGAACATTACACCCCTTGCAGAACATACAATCTGATAAGATGCAGATAGTTGGAACCAATTTAAAAGAAATATCGTTTACCCCAGCACTTCCAACAGCCCACACTCTAACGCTCTTTTACAGGCATTTTTATTGCCATGTGTTAGGCCCTTAAAACAACATATTAGATTTAGGTCTCATCAGCCTCTCCAAGGATCATTTTTGACAACTCATCACCCCACATCATTGCAGGGAGCGCCCTGGGAGGCCTGGGGGGCGTCAGTCCTCCACATGTCTCTGCAAACACCATGCTCAGATCCGCTTGGGGAGCATGACCTTGAAGAACAGAACCAGCGTGTGCAGCAACAGTTCAGGTGCAAGAGAGCCGATTGTGACTCTCCACCAGGCTGCCAGTGTGCATCGAATAGTTCTTTGTCCTCTTACAGCCAACTCTGCCCCGGTTGGAGGGCACATCAGACCATCCCCAGTGTCTTTCACCACCACCTTGCAGACATTGCAGGCAGAAGGCCAGACCGAGCATTTGCGGCTTTGATGACTTTATCATCTCTTACATCTCTTGCCACAAGGGAGGTTAGGAATTTCACCAACAGACTAATCATAAGAGGCCAGTTTTTCCACTTCTTTGTCACACCTGTCCATCAAGATCATGAACGCATCTCTCGGTTCTCTGAAAGCTGTAGCAAGCCTATTAATATGCTGATCAAGGTATGAGACTTGTTCTAAACTTGGGCCCACACAAGACTCAGTGGCTAACTCAGTGGCTGGCTCAGCGACTGGCTCATTGACTGATATACCATTCAACAACAAAAAAACTTGAGCCCACAAGATTCTGAAAAACAGGAAGTGAGTTTCGATAGCCAGCCTGTGCGCATTCTGGTTGATAGCCACACTGTTCCTTAGTAACGGAGAAGATATACCGGGGCTCTCTGATGTGACTACTCCCCTGGTTGCCAGCAGAACCTGCCGGACAACACTGGGCGTTTGTCAAATTTTGCACTTGGGGGGAATTACCCCTCAAAAGGTCCCCGGCTCTTCCAAATCAGGGAAATCAGCATAATTCAGAATAAGACCACCCCTTGCCCCCTGTGCTTCCCCTGGCATCCAAGGGAGCCAGGAAGACAGTTTTCTCCATAATAGCAGTCAAACACTCTAAAGCCTCCAGGATTGCTCTTGACGAGGGTTCAGTTGCAACAGAGGGGTCTTGGCCAGCATGAAAAGCAACATTAGAAACTGTATTCATTGGGGCCCTCGCCCCAGACAGCTCCAAAGATCCCTTACCTACAATTCCAAGACCTGAGGTAGGGACTCGGATAGCTAAGTCAGGAGCAAGGACTTCCAAAGCTGCTGCCAAATCGCTTGACATCAATATCTGAACGTCTCCACCCTGAATCCTAGACAAACGTTCCACTGGGTGTTCAGTCATATCTTCAGACAAAGCAGCTTCGAAGCCACTCAACTCACTTATATTTATACTAACAGGTGGGCTGACGTGTGCCCGCTGCAACGTCCACATTTGAATTGGTACTGGATGCCATCACTGCCACAGTCTCCATGCTTTCATCTTCACTTGTCCCTCTGACTGTCGGGGCCCCCGTGGCCCTCTGACTTCGAGCCACGCCATCAATGGTGGACTGCCTTGATGGCTTACAGGGCACTACAGCCTTCATACCCATGAGGCTAGCTGTGGCGCCTCCCTTGTTTACTGCCTTTTGTGTTCAAAGTTTTGCCACCATGTCCAGCTAAGCCAGCCAAGCCACTCCTCCATGCCTTTCCCACTGCACAGCAAGTACACAGAGACTGCAGATAATAAGGCAGCCTCCTATGGAAATTAAAAACAAAAAGAAGAAAAAAAGAAACTTGTATTTTCTGTTTTTCCTTTCTTCCTTTTGGCGGTGAAGGTGGTCAATGTGGGTCAGTGATGTCAAAATGTTCTTGCAGGCCTACAGGCTTCACATGCTTACAACAGAGAACCACCAGCTCCTCTTTTAAATTAATAGGGTGAGAATGTCATATCTGCCCATGGCTCGCATAAAGACCCCCTGGCCTCCCAACACACCACTGACATGCTCACTGAAAAGCACGCTCCAAATGCTGCTATTTTCGTGAGACCAGAGCATGCTGCTGGTAAACACTGTCCCCAAGGACAATGTATGATCTTACCCCCAGCAGTCACTCTGCAGGAAGCACAGCCCCCCAGGGAACGAAGGCACTCTCTCACCTTCTCTCACAACAGCCCAGATAGTTCTGGTTCTAGCTCACGGGCTGCGTAGCTTGGCCTGCCAAAACAGAGAAGCGTCTCCCAACAGGTGCTGCACACTCACTGGTGCTGCCGACAGGCAAGCACAGTGTTTTGTGTCGGGGTGCAGTCTGCACTCACCACCGCCCTGCCTGCCGCTTTGTCCTGCAAATGAGCTCACCATGCATGCCTGCCTGCCTGCCTGAAGCCTCAAGCTGCATCTACCCGCGTGTCAGGCATTTTCGACTGCTTCACAACTTCAGCATCTAGTCATGGCGCTATTCGGTTCGGTTCGTACGTCAGCACCACACTGACACAGCTCTGGGTCGGGGCTTCGTTGATCCCGCGCCACATCTCCTTCAGCTTTGACCTTCCCTTCACTATGGCCCCTATCTCAGGCTTAGGTCAGAGGAGAGGACCTAACACCCAGGAGGAGTCCCGGAGGAGTCAAGCCGCACTGCACAGCACCACAACATTCACTAGCAGCCGCTTCCAACTCCAAGCAATCAATGTTATATATAAAAAGAGAACTACTTAGAGATTGAACATCAATGCAAGCATGTAGTCCAGAATTTTATAATTTGCACCAGATCGTTATTCCAAAAATGTATTCACCAGGAGCCACGAGGATAGTTAGATTAGAAATCTCCTTTATTTTTAACAGTTGCAGAGCCAGGACAAGGGTTGATCTCTAGAATCACCTGAGTTGAGCACAGAATATTTCCCAAGAAAACAATACATGAACTATCTAGAAAGGCAATAGCAATGCCTGGTGACTGCAACATAACTGATTACAAACATCAACTGTCTTGGAATTAAGCAATCACAAACAAGGCGTTTGTACAGGCCTTAACAAGTGCTCTGGCACGATTAACAGGCAGTATACCCCTCCACAGAGTTTTGTTTAGATTAAGTCAAAAACTGTTGATGTCTGTAATTGGTTATATTTTCTGACATGTGAACAGCTTTTATGTATTAATTAAGCAGTAAGACCCTCGCAGGGGGGGCATTAACACTTCAGGTAATGCTCCGGGGCCCGTAGTTACAGGCCCGAGCAAAGTGAGGGCCTTAACAATGGCCCCGGGGCGTTACCTGAAGTGGCAATGCTCCCCCCCGGCGAGGGGCTTATTGCTATTAGTACCCCTGGCCCACAAGACCAGGGAACTAAAAGCATTGTTATTTCTGTTCCAAAAGGCTCCTATGTTTCAGAAAAGAAAAAAAAGTTTAAAACATTTCCCCCGGGGAAGGGAAAACAGGTAGTTTTACCTTTCCATGTCGGCTATTGAAAAAAGTAAACAAAAAAAATGCCCGCCTATGAAACGGCAGAAGGGACTACACGGAGTCCCTTCTCTCTCTCCATGGTGCCCATTAAAAAAAGTAAACAAAAAAATGGCCACCATGGAAAGGAAGAAGGGACTATGTGTAGTCCCTTCTTCCTTTTCATGACGGCCTGTCGCAGATTAGGAGCGGACGCGCTAGGAACAGAAGTGTTCCCAACACTTCTGATCCCGAAATGGACTGAAAAGAAGGTAAGCAGGGGTGGCGGGCGGGGAGGGAATTCGGTGGATGGGGGAGGAGGGTAGGGAGAAGGGGAGTGCCACACTTACCGCGTTCCACAGCGGGGCAAGATGGTGGTCTCCAGCCATGAGGCTGCTCGGAGAACTTTGGCAGTCAGTCGAGGTGACGATGGAAGAAGAGTAGGAGTGGCAGTTGGAGACTGGCCAGGAAATTCAGGAGGCATGTGAGTGAGGTGGGGGACCATGTGTGGGGAGTGGGTGAGAAGGGAAGGTCCCGTGGAGGGGGAGAAGATGTCAGGCCCAGAGAAGAAAATGGCAGGAGGAGCTTAATCATGGGTACAGAGGTGCAGGCCTAAACGGGGAGGTAAGGCCCACATTCTGACCTTCATAATTAGCGAAGAGGGCTCTCACATCACCGAGGTAGGTGTCAAAATGACACTGGCCTATGTAAAATACCATTGTAAGATAACATCAATGTGGCTTCTGCAGCTGCCCGTGCACGATCACTACTGTATCATTAAATAGAAGCAAGTAGTGTGCACCATTAAATGTATTTTGAAGGTTTTGAAGCTAAAACTAGTTGGAGGCAGACTTTGCATATACATTAAGTGGCTGAAGGCACACTTGGTTGAAACACTCATATACATCAGGAGAGGATTTGCTGTTACAATTAATCCATTATATTTCAGAAGTTTGCTTCACAGCAGCAATGGTAGCTCTAATAAAGCATGTCAGTGAAGGCACGCCCCTGAACGCTCACGGCAGTAAAAATACAACTCACTGGAGAAAAATGACCAAGATATTCTTGCAAGGATAACAAGTTTTAATCACACAAAAAGTAGTTAGGCCAGCAAAGAACTCTGCTGCCCCAGAGCGTTCTGCCAAAAGTAGCACAAGCAGAAGGTTATAAGGAAACACATTGTCAATAATGATGACGCATTATAAAATAAAAACTTGTGTGGCTGGTTGGCGAGACTCTATACATGGGCGGCCTGCAAAATAGGGGATGCCAGGCTGCTATTGGTCTCAGCCCCATCCGTCTGTCTTCCATCTCGTGGGGTCAGCTGCGCTCATCGTCTCCAGGGAATGAAGGCCACGTTCCTCATTAGTTACCATTGTAAGACAATGATATTCTATCATTATCACTGGTACTGGGAAGCTCTAGGACTGGCAGAGGGGAGGCTTAAGATCATGCTGACCCACACATTCTTTTCTCATTCCATATCGCACTATCCACACCCAAGATTTCCCCCCTTACTTTGGACTATAAGTTATTCCTCCCTGTACCTCGTATTACAAAGTGTGTCCTTATGAAATAAAGTGGGATGGCCATGTTCTTTTAGATCATTTATGACCACTGAGTTTATGGTTGGTGGTCTGGGGTCACCTAGTATCGTGGAATTTAGGGGTCTTGTGCTGGGGCAGTTGTGGGTGTCATAAATCCTGGTGGGCTGGGTGGGGATTGGAGGTATGCTTTTGGCCTGGCTGTGATAAATGTGCATGGTGGGGTGCCTGGTGCTGTCTCGCGGCTTTGCAGGGCACATGCCTTCTTGGGATAACAAGTGTGCGCAACAGTTATAGAACAAAGAGAGGCTTCTATGGGAGTTAGCAGCGCAGGTCTCTCTATCATCAGTGCTTGGTCCTGTTCAGATTTCTTCATTGGGCCTGTGTTAATCGTGCAGCCATGCGGCCTAATGTTTCTACCATCACTATAAATATGGTGTTTACTTGTCTGTATCTGTATTTCATGTAATATTGTGGTCGTGCAGGGTTTCTTAGCACATCCAGCCTCTCCCCTGGTAAAACACTTGTGTATAGGCGCGTTACAAATACCATATCATATCATATCATATCATATCATGTATGGGATTTGCCTCCTTCTAAAGCGCCTAGGGGGGTGGGAGAGGTTAGTTTCCTTCCAAACATCATTTGCTGTGAAAAGTGGCCCTTGTTGGGTAGAATGGACTCCTCTCCTACTCATGCCTTCATTCATCACAGGTCGTTAATTGAGTCCCACCAACATAGAGAACAATAGGTCTTATTACAACCTTGCCGGTATCCTGGTGGTAAACCCGCCAGGATACTGGCAAAGGCTGTTACCGTTTCTGGCACTCGGTCCGGAGGCATTGCTGCTGGATTACGAGTGCCGGAGGGACGGAATAAATCCCCATTCATGGAGTCCAATAGGACTCCATGAGGGGATTTGCCGTGATTACCGACACCGGCAATGGCGGTGCCGGTAATGAGGGCTTTGTTTGCCGGTAGGGTACCTGGCTTACACTCAGGAGTAAGCTAAGGTGCCCCACTGACAATCCCATAGTCGGGCGGTCCAGTAAAGTTCTGGTATCCACGAATACCGGAATCTTGTTACCAGACCACCCAACTTGGACTGAGGCCCAATGATTATTCGTAATATATGTTACGAAACTCTCTGAAACTGTAATTACCAGTATGCAGCACTAAATAGTGCACCAATAATGATAATAATAATTATTATTATTACTATTATTATCATCATTCTCATATTGAAGTCTCACTTTCTGAGATGCAGTGGCATATTCTCAGGCTGCAACAGTTTCGAAAAACAGTTTTTCTCGAGCAACATTGTCAAAGAATGTCATGCACCTTTTATTCTGGAATCTGCTGCTTGGATGGGGACGTCCCTAGAGATTACATATTGCCCTTCAAGACGGCCCCTCTACCACTGGATGTAAAGCCTTCTACGCAATCTAGCAAATGAGAACCCATACCCATTGGCTGAGCCAATGACCTTCAACTAATACCAACTCCTCTCCCACTGATTAATGGAACGCAATCACGCAAATGAGAACCCCCTCTCCCATTGGCTGAGCCAATGACCTTCAACAAATACCAACTCCTCTTCCACCGATTAATGGAACATAATCCAGCAAATGAGAACTCCTCTCCAATTGACTGATCCAAGGCTATTCAACAAATACCAACTCCTCTTCCACCGACTGATGGAACATAATCCAGCAAATGAGAACCCCCTCTCCAATTGACTGATCCAAGGCTATTCAACAAATGAAAACCATTTTCCATGGACGAATGCAAAGCCATCCAGTAAAATGACAACCGCTTTGCCAGCGACTGATCCAATGCCATCGAGCAATGGCAACAACTCTCCCTCCTACTGATAGAGCACCATGCACCAAATGGCACACCTTCACACCAGGTGTGATGATCATTTTCCTTTCCACTGACTCTGTAAGAAGGTTCACCATGAGATCTGCTGCCTCTGCTCACTCATGATCTTCAGAAAAACCCTCAAAATCTACATCTTCGTCAGCCACACTACTCGTTTGCCCCACCCGAGCCGGACAACATAAAACCTCTGCCAGTGCACTGACTCCGAGAACAGCTCACAGGGGCACACTCAGTATCTAATGGACACAGTTCCACTTCAAGGCGGCCCATTTCTAAACATCGGGGCCTCAGAAGGGATCAGTGCTAACCTTGAGACAGTTACATTGCAGACTGATTGATGCAACTTAAATGAACACATATCGTTTGGTTTGCTTTGTCTATTTTCTATTCGTGGTTTTGTGTAGACTGCAATTAGTCATTATGTGTGTGATTTGTCTCTCGTACACATGTGTACCATGTAAATCGGTGTGGCGGGAGGTCAGATCCACATAAAGACATTCAGTGGTAAGCAGGATGTGTGTGAGAAGGGGAAGTTCAGGTATGTCGAACGAATGACTACATTCAAGATTTGTAAAGTGTATCAGCAGAATCAAAAGATCAATATTTATTCAAGAGGCAATTTATTACAAGAGTGATTGACGTTGAGGGGCTTTACAACTTCATAGGCTGAATGAATTACGCTGATGTGACTGCATGACTATGGTGTGATAATGTAGTGCTTGTCCACGATGCCGCTTGGAGAGCACTGGAAATGCCATTAACCAATGCATCCATGGAACAGGTATGGCCCAGGAAATAGTGGTAGTATAACTGTACATATTTCCCTATGCTACATATGCTGCTATGTCTTAGCACTGTTCTCGATGGCCGAATGGTACAACTGTTCAGCCCTGTGGCCGCCACTGTACCGATATTAATACAGTGGAAAGTGGAGTACCAACAATTCCATGGATGCTACCATGCCAATTTACATGGGTCACTGAACAAACAGGCACTTTAACAATGCTGCATTGTGACTGACCAGGCCTGATGGTCAACTAACATCTGATAGGCTCTTCCTGTGACAAAACTGTGAGACAACCAATCCGCTTCCTGGGCAATGTCCAATATGTACGTAAAGGACTGGCACTCGAGTAGGACTCTACATTCTTGGAATGTGATGTAGGGTGTCCTTTTACCTAGACAAGACATTTTGTTAGCAATTTAAGTGTGAGTAATAGGAGCTTGGTCTGTTTCCAATAAATATGACAGAAACAGTTTTTCGGCACTTGTCGATTTTCTTGCCTGTACACACAATGGGAAACACTTAAATGTTTCCATTTTCGATGCCACTCAAAAGGCACAGCTTGTGGAAAAGCCTTCCAAAATCTGCAGAGTACTGATTGTTGATGATTGGCAGCAATAACAATATCAACTATATGCTTGCAACAAATTATGATATCTTGGATGATTCAGTTAGAGTTAGTAAAATGAGTCTGGTGTTTAATGTTTAATTTTCATTCAGTCCTTGTTGACATCAGCTCTTTGGCAGAATCTTCACTAATCTCTCCTCAGAAGGCCCGCCGTCCACAATATGTCAAACGTTTATTCTTCAAAATCTCTCTCCAAACAGATCTGTCCTTACCCAGCTCGGAGGGCCTTTTAACAACAGCGTCCCTTCCCTCGCACGGAACTCTTTTTGGCAAATCCAAAGCCGTCCAGGTTGTGTCCGCCTGGAAGAAGATCCACCAGTTCCTTGGGATCCCATATGCAGACCCTCCAGTTGTGGAGAAGCGGTTCAGTTCTCCTGAACCTTATAATTGGACGGGGTCATGGAACGCTACAGCACCGCGGTAAGAGGCTATGGGGATGGCCACTTTATATGCCCAGGTTTTTATGGAGTATGCCTAGTCAATGCTTTATCATGACATGTTAGGTCTTGCTATGTCCTGCTATATGGGGCTTGATCGCTTGCACTCCTCGCTAACCCGCTCACCATTCTTATTTCAACCTTATACTGTACTATTCCCATGTTCCCCACTCTGATTCTCCCTGCTGAGGTTTGTCCCCACATGTTGTACTGTGATATGGATCCTACGTGGCTCAAATTTAATTGTGCCCATCTGAGGTTTTGCTTCCGGGTGGGGACCCTATGACTATGCCTCCTGGTGCCCATTGCAATTAGTGCCCTTGTGTGTTCTGTTCGTCAATGCCAAATTTAATTCCCGTGACTGGCTCTGCGATATCACACCTTGTCCTTGTAGCTTGCTGAATGGTTCCTAGTGACCACACTTTTTGGGCCTCATTCTAAGTTGGGTGGTAATACTGTTTACTGTCGGATTACCACGCTGCCCAACTAGGAGTTTGGGGCTAAGGTGGAGGAAAAACCTCCAGCAAGAAGGTGGAGGCATTTCCACCACATTACCAACCAAAATTGCCCAATTTGGCAGTATTACAGGCATTGGCATTATCGCTGGTGGTAACACTGCCGAAGTCCCCCATGGAGTCCTATGGACTCTAATTAATGGGGACTAACACTGCCTACCGCCACTTGTAATCTCGCGGCCGCCAAACCAAGCATACAGTTAGGTGGTATCTCAGCAGATTTACCACAGAGATACCACCAAACTCGTAATCAGGCCCATGATTCTACCTTCTCTGGAATACCTACTCTCAGCTCCCCTCAAGAACTACTCTCACCCACTGTCTATTCAGTGGCCACTACATCGTGCTCCTTATGGGTTTGGCTCCTTCCCGTGTTGCCACACCCTCCTAAAGGACTAGTCGCTGAGCAATTTCTACTGCCACAGATACCAGCCCACTCGAGGGTGCGTCAGGACATCGCCTCGCAACTACCTTACTGTAAAGGCCTCACTAAATGATGTCACCACAGCCATACTGAATGGATGCTCCAGGTTGCCCACCCGGCTCTCCATTAACCTCAAACACAGCACACGTATATAAACGTAACCACTTGCACATGGCAAAGTAAGAACAATCGCAACAGACATCAAACAACAGAACCCAGCCAATGCATAGTAGTACCTTGGGCATGCAAGGCTCCGCTCCGGATACAAATGTGCCTTGATGTCAACACCAGACACCTAGAAACAAACCCACATGCAGAGCTCATAGTACTTCTGGTCTGCACGCATGAACACAACAGCACAATCTATCTTGCATTTTCCATCTCTTCTCAACCAGTAACCCCCAGGAGTGTGTGGTGTAAATCACAATACCACAACATGTGAACACAATCACATACAGCAGCATACTAACCGTTTCTTTCACTTCTCCTTTGTGAATCTGCATAGTAATAACATAAGTGTATTTGAAATGTTATTCACTCTGATCTTAAAGGCATTTTGCACTCTCCCTTACATTTATTTTTCTCTTTTCTACCCATGTTTCTGATATGTTTTTTGTACAGAAACCCTCAGAAGTATCCATAAGTGGGCAATTGTGCTGCTATATAAAACAACCTAAATAAATGAGTGCATAGCTCTCGAAAGTTGGCCAGGGGCTGTTTTCCGAAAGCAGGGGCTATAGCTTTGCTGGACATTTCAGAAGCACATTTCGCTGTCAGGGAGTAGGGCAGTAGATCATGATTAGCTTTGATCCAAAAAGTAGCTGCTCTTCTTAAGCAGAGTTTTCCGTGTTGCCCTTTCCCTGCTTTATGGTAAATTTGACAGTAATACGGCCTGCATAGTGTGGACTCTGCCACAATGGGAGTCAAGGTGGAAATGACAACAGTCGTTCAATGCATTCTGCCTGACCTTTCATGACACCTAGTCTACACTCTTACGGCAATCCATGACACCCATGCTCTAGACTCTGACAACCAGTAATGACACCCCTGGAATAGACCCTTACAACCATCCATGACAACCCTGGTCTGGACCCTTATAACCATCCATGATACCCCTAGTCTAGACTCTTACAACAATTCTTATGACTATGCATTACACCCCTGGTATAGACCCATACAATCATCCATGACACTAGACGCTTACAACCATTCACAAAACCCCTGGCCTAGACTCTTAGAACCATCCATGACCACTCTGGTCCAGACCCTTACAGCCATCCATGACACCTAGTATAGACTCTTGCAACCGTTCATGAGACCCATGGTCTAGACCCTTACAACCATCCATGACACCCAAAGTCTACACTCTAACAACCATTCATGCCACCCCTGGACTGGAACCTTACAACCATCCATGACAACCCTTGTATAGATTCTTACGACCATTCATGACACCCCTGGCCTAGACTCTTACAACCATCCATGACACCCATGGTCTAGGCTCTAACAACCATCCATGACTCCCCTTGTCTAGATACTTACAACTTTGCATGACACCCCTGGTCAATACTCTTACAACCATCCATATCACACCTGGTTTAGACTCGTATAACCACAAAGATGAACTAAGACTCCTGGGAGTACTTTGGAATAGGGCTAGCTCAAGACTTGCAACACCAAAGGTGTGTTGGGATATGTCAGAAGCAGAGGCCCACAATTAAAAAGTCAATAAAAAAAGTAAGGTCTACTTAAAGACCAGGATGCAAATTAGCACCCGGGGCAGGGGAGACAGCCAATCAGATAGCTAGGAATGCGGGCTTGAACCTGCTACAAGCCTGCGTTCCATGCTGCCTGAAAGCCGGCTCCCCCGCCGCCATCATCCCTCCAACCTCATACCACATTTTCTTTTTTGTCTCGCTGACTACTTACCTTATTCCGGTGGCGGTGAGTGCCACCGCCTCATCCGCCCCTTTCCCTTTTCTCTGGCAGGCTGCCATGTAAAGGGAAGGTGGGGCTCCATGTGGGGCCCCACCTTCCCTTTCCATGGTGGCCATCTTCGTAAAGGATTTTCATTCATTGAGCGGGAAGGGCGATGCGTCCTGTTCAATTAATGAAAATCCTTTTTTTTTTTTAGCATCCCGGTTTATCAAAGCAGTAACCCGGGGTGCTAATGGTGTTAAGCCCCTTGTTCCAAGGGCTGGAATGGGGGTTAATGACCAGGAGCCCTAGCTATCCATCCTCGCTTCGCTCGGGCCGATAGCTTGAGCTGCAGGGCCGTTAACCCCCATTCCGGACCTTGGAATGGGGGCTTAATGCCCGTGATGCTGGAAATCTGATATCCTCCAATGGATTGAAGAGTTTGAGATAGCTTGTGCAATTCATGATGTTGATAAAAGAGATTGGGCTAGGTGTTTGTTAAGCAGAGTGCCTCAGACTGGACATGACTGTATTCTGAAACTGAGTGTGGAAGAAAGGGGTCAGTATGAGTGCATGAAGTCTGCTTTGATTGCCAAGTTTGGCAAGACACCTACCCAATACCTTAAAAGGTTCAGGGAATTTAAAGGAATGGTTCGGCCAAAAAAGATGGGCAATAATAAAAAAAATCGATTGCCACTTTTTTTTTAAGTCCCTATGTAAAATTTTGAGAAAATGAAGCTCAAAATTTTAAAAAGGAAGCACATGGAGGCATCCATTTTGTGAAATGGATGCCTGCCTGTGCTTGCTTTTGCAGCACTAATGAAGGAAAAGCCAGCCAGCTGTAGTAAACAAAAGCTACCAGTGGGTGGCTTTTTTTTCATTGGTGCCGGGACTCGGAGGATGCAGACCGGAGACTACAGGCAGAAAAGCTGCAGCTGCATCTTGGTAAGTGCTATTTATTTAAAAAAAAATAAGCACTAGCTGCGTTTTTTTCTTCTAAGTTTTGCGTGCTGGAAGAGCCCGGGAAACGTTACTGTGTTTGAAAATGCTGCGGTTTTTCTTTCCAAGTTTCTCAGGCTCCTCCGGCTCGGAAGAGCCTGAGAAACTTGGAAAGAAAAACCACAGCGTTTTCAAACGCAACCGCGTTGTGTTTCTGCCTAAACCTGCTTTCCCATTTAGGGCTTTTGGGCTCCCTATGGGGAGCCCGAGAGCCCCAAATGGGAAAACAGCTTTAGGCAGAAACACTGCGGCATGGAAACACAACCGCATTGCGTTTCTGCTGCCTAGGGGAGCACCGGAGACCCAAAGTGATAGCCACGGCAGCAGAAAAACAACGCGGTTGTGTTTCAAAAACGCTGCGGTTTTTCTTTCCAAGTTTCTCAGGAAACTCAAAGAAAAACCGCAGCGTTTTCAAACACAATAACGTTGTATTTATGTGTGCGGTAGCTTCAAAAGCTAGCGCAAACATAAATACAACGTTTTTAAAGCTGCGGTTTTATTTCTAGGTTTTCCGGGCTCTTCCAGCCCGGAAAATTTAGAAAAAAAAATGCAGCTAGTGTTTATTTTTATTAAAAAAATAGCACTTACCGAGATGCAGCTGCAGCTTTTCTGCCTGTAGTCTCCGGTCTCCGCCCTCCGATTTCCAGCACCAATGAAGGAAAAGCCACCCAGTGGTAGCTTTTGTTTACTACAGCTGGCTGGCTTTTTCTTCATTAGTACCGCAAAAGCCAAAGCAAGCATAGCAGCGGGCATCCATTTCACAAAATGGATGCCCCCATGTGCTTCCCTTTGAGCTTCATTTTCTCAAAATTTTACATAGGGACTTTAAAAAAAAAGTGACAATCGATGTTTTTTATTATTGCCCATTTCTTTTTCAAATAACATTTTTTGGGTGAACCATTCCTTTAAGAAACGAGAGAATGGGGGTCATTACGAGTTAGGAGGTAACCATACCGCTATTAACGGCATGGTTAGCCCCTTACCGAGGGCAGGGTCCGGGTTCCTCGAATGAGGAATTACCGGGCTATTCCAACCTTGCAGGGCCCAGTAATTCCTCATTCAAAGAACCCGGACCCGGTACTTCCCCATTCCCATTTGAGCCCCCATAGGGCTCAATTCATGATGTTGATTCATGGATTCCATAGGGCTCAATGGGAATGGGGAGGGTGCTAACAACGGGCCCGTTAATAACGGGCCCGTTGTTAGCCCCCTGGTCTGCTCACGGGACCCGCTAAGGCCGCCTGGTAACTCGTAATGAGGCGGTAAGGGGTTGCCGGCACCAGCACCTTTACCGGTGCCATTAACCCCTTACCGCCTCACTCTTAATGACCCCCAATGTGTCTTGGATTGACTGGGTGAGTGCTGCACACATGAACATGATGAGGTGGATTGATGGTTACAAAATGAAAACGTTTGTTGAGCTGTCACACCTTTTGTTTTTGAGCATTTTTCGGAAGCCTGTTCAACAGAGATGCGTCAGTATGTTGCTGACCAGAACATTTTGGATACCTTTAAGCTGGCCAGGCTGGCTGAGAAGTGGGTCTCCCACTGGGTGTCCCCTAAGGACTCCAGTGGGAAGGACAAGGATAAAGAAAAGGGGACCTCTCAGATGTCTGAGGAGTCCCAGAAGCAATCACAGTCGGGTAAACCAAAACCTTCCTCTCCAAAATCTACTGGGGATGAGTCCTATGTGGGTGGGAGTAAGAGTACTGGTCCTCCTGCTGCAAAGCAGGCTCCCAGTGGTTCGAGTACCGTACCCCACATTCCTGGCACTTTTTGCGAATGTGGGGCTCTGGAACACAAGAAGGGTGACCCCAAGTGTAAAGGTAAGGCACTAGGAGTCCAGGTTGTCAGCCTGACCTACCCTTACCCCATGTCTGAGGTTGAGGCCACTGTCCTCCCCTCCTCTACAGGAATCACCTTCGGTGTTCCTGAAGAGATTTCCCTAGTGTCCCTTGGGGCCTGGGACCAATACGCAGAAGTACTGGCGACAGTCCCACAGAACACCCGTAGGTTTTTGAGAAGTGTCCTCTTGAATGGCCAGCCTTCAGCTGGTTTGAGAGACACTGGGGTGAGAATGACAGTGATGGACAGGACCCTGCTCAGGCCAGAGGACTATGTAGGTGCTCCTCTGAGAACCACCAGGCTAGCTGGTGGGCCTCCCAAATTATCACCTGTAGCCTTAGTCAACATTATGATTGGAGAGAAGACAGCAAAGCTTCCTGCCCTGATTCAGGACAACGTGCCTGCCAACATTTTATTCAGAAAGGATTAGGTAGAAATGGGGATGATCTCGGATGGTCTACCCATGGCTGCTGCGGCAGTCACCCGATCACAGGTCACACCGGGTCCGGCTGCGAGTTTGGTACCCTCGCCGATGAGGAAACCCAAGGCACAACAAAGACGGAAGAGCAAGAAGGCCGCCTCTGCGAAAGGGACCCCTTCTCTTCCTGCTGTGTCAGCAGCACCCACTGGGATTCATGCTCCGGACGGGCTGGGTCCAGTGGAGAACCCAAACTCCACTCCTGAGGGAGATGAGGCAGAACACCCTCCTGCGGGAGAGGTGCTCAACCCGGAGGACCACCCCGACCTTCAATGCCTGTTGGCTGAAGGGGCACCCTCCCGGGCGGACTTCTGTAAGGGTCAGAGAGAGTGCCTCTCTCTCTCGAGGGTCTGAAGAAACAGGCCCTGTCCCAGGCACAGGGAGAAGTGCCTAGGACATTCCAGCTCTATTGGGAGGGTGAGCTCCTTGTTAGTGAGCCCACTAAGCCTGAACCTGGTGCCCTCAAGAGGTTGGTGGTACCCCAGGTTTACAGGCCCTTCCTACTGCAGTTGGCGCATGAGGTGCCTTAAGCTGGTCATATTGGGACCAAGAAGACAAAGCAAAGGCTCTTTGCCCATTTCTACTGGCCTCGGATGGGAGTTGAAGTGAAGTCCCACCGCAGGACCTGCCCAACTTGTCAGTTGTCTGGCAAGACTGGAGGCAGTGTCATTGCCCCACTGCAGCCGTTGCCAGTGGTTGGCACACCGTTTGAGAAGGTGGGCATCAGCATGGTCTGTCCCCTTGACACTCCTACTTCAGGTGGACATCGGTACATCCTGGTCTTGGTTGATCATGCCACTAGGTACCCTGAGGCTATACCCCTTCAGACTATTATTGCCAAGGTGGTTGCCAGGGATCTCCTGGGCATTTTTACCCATGTTGGATTCCCTAAGGAGGTTGTCTCTGACAGAGGATCCAACTTCATGTCCAGTTACATGAAAACCATGTGGAAAGAGCGTGGGGTAACCTACAAGTTCTCCACCTCTTACAATCCCCAGACCAATGGTCTAGTGGAGAGATTTAACACAACTCTCAGGGGCATGCTAGGCACTTTGAAAGAGCCCTAAGGAGGAAATGGGATCTCCTCCTGCCATGCCTGCTGTTCACTTCCTTGTCGTAATCTCCCGTCAGCAGTATGAGGATCTGGGTATCATCTGCATAGTTAGTGTAAGTGATACCCACACCATAGAGATCATCGAAAAGGGGCTTCGTGAAGATGTTGTACAGAGTCGGGGAGACACAAGACCCCTGAGGCACGCCACAGGTGATTGAAATAGGGTCGGCTGCTGCAGATGTGGAAAAGATGCGCATGGTCCTGTTACTAAGGAACGATTGTATCCAACTGATAGCTTCCTGTGAGAAGTGGGCTGCAGTGTTTAGGTGTATTCAGAGAATGGTATGATCTACTAAATCAAACGCCACTGATAGGTCAATGAGGAGAAGCAGGGCAGTTTTGCCATTGTCTCTGAGAGTGTCACTCTGTGCTTTGAGATCAATCTGGCTGTCTCTGTTCCATGTTGGCATCCTTCATAAGTGTAAATTGTTCACATATGGTTGCACTTCATTTAACACTGTAGTTGTACAATGAAGGATGTAGAAACAAGAAAGGAGAAAAATCAACATAGGGATAAGAACATTTACAGCAATTTAGTCAAATGGAACATAAGAGTAGACTGCAATAGAACCTAAGCAGGTCTGGTAGGCACTAGTTAGTAGTGCACACACAAATAAATATACGAGAAGAGTGCTTGTCCTTACAAAGTCAGGACAGATCCCGTACATTTAGACATTTGTCTGTGATCTATAGGTGACCAACCCTTATAGATCACAGACAAATGTTTAAATGTACAGGATCTGTCCCGACTTTGTAAGGACAAGCACTCTTCTCGTACATTTATTTGTGTGGGCACTTGATTTATTTGTGTGCGCACTACTAATTAGTGCCTACCAGACCTACTTATGTTCTATTGCAGTCTACTCTTATGTTCAATTTGACTAAATTGCTGTGAATGTTCTTATCCCTATGTTGATTTTTCTCCTTTTTTGTATCTACATCCTTCATTCTACAACTACTGTGTTTGATGAAGTGCAACCATTGTGAACAATTTATACTTATGAAAACTCACTGTTGTAGAACACAATTAAGATACATGCTTTGAATGCTATCTGTTGGTTCTTATAGGTATCAAGATGCCCTACCTTGATTGTTGCTGGCCCAATACCATAAGCTTTACGTAATAAATTTGCACTACGAAAAGCTTTTTTTGTTAGTTCTGTGTTTACATGTACAAATTAAAATGCTTGTAGCCCCTACCCCATGGAGTCCTTTAGACTTTGCCACAGTATGGACCATTGTTGATTCCTGTAACACCACAACTATCTCTTTTTAAATAATGTCATACAAAATCAAAAGTATGTTTCAACTATTGTCTGGCGGTTACCCCCTTTTGTGATATATCAAACGCCAAGGGAACACACAAGCTGCCACTGTATCCGGCTCTTTCTGTTCGGACGGGTCTCTGAGCATTCTCTGCTTCGGAAACTCAGGTTCAAGTAGAAGAAAATATATATTTCTATGCTATAATGGCAGTGGGATATATGTTGCATATAATTTCCATTTCTTTAGGGGTACTGCATTTAGCAAGATATTTACAGTAGGCGGTAATGGCGTCCTATGGAAGCAATACATATTTGCATAACAGTACAAAGACCTTCCTTAGCTAAAATATGATATTCCTCTATGCAGAAAGACAGGATTTATGTGCGTTTATCCAGGTGACTGAAAATTCGGTGGAGCAAATGTTGTGGATAAGCAGTAACCACTCTGTGCACTCAATTCTTCCCTTTGGAATCTACTCAGTGTCAAGCAGAATACCTGCACACCAACAATGACCAACATTTTAGTCCACCTCAGCCTGTACTCCCAGCCTGAACCCAAGCCGGAAAGGTTGGTGTCCCACTGGAAGAGGGAGGCAAATAGTTCCATGGTGAAATTGTACTTTTTTCAATTTCACAATTAAACCACAGTCCCTATACAAGGGGTATAATAGTCTTCAAAACAATAACAGTTTTTAAGACATGATAAACTCAAACACATAAAAATTGGATCAGGCAAAGACCAAAACAAAGAAAATGTACTTTGTTTTATATATAAACTGACTACGGCCTGAACGACTCATGGCGCCTTGATGGGGAGTCCATTACTCCAAAGATGGGACTCTATAAGGTCCACCTCTTGACTGTGAAATCGTATATATGTTTTACTGCTTGATTGTGAGATGGTTTATAAAGTCCACCACTTGACTGTGAGATGGTCCATAAGGTCCACCACTTGACCATGAGATGGTATGTAAAGTCAACTTCTCCCCTAGGTCAAGGTGATCTCTTTCAGGAGGATCACTGGTTGGTAACATAGCTGGCTTGAAGTCCACACCAATTCAGAAACTATGAAAGAGTCTATAATGTTCATTTTTGAATGAAATAGTGTGTAAGGTTCACATTTTGACTGATATGGTCTATAAAGTCCACCTTTTAACTGTGAGATGGTTTACAAGGTCTACCTCTTGACTGTGGCATGGTCTATAAAGTCCACCACATGACTGGGAGATGGTCCATAAGGTCTACCTCTTTACTGTGGAATGTTCTATAAAGTCCACCTCTTGACCGTGAGATTGTCTATGAAGTGAATCCCTTGACTGTGAGATGGTCCATAAGGTCTACCTCTTGACTGTGAGATGGTCTATAAGGTCTACCTCTTGACTGTGGGATGGGCTATGAAGTCCACCACTTGACTGTGAGATGGTCCATAAGGTCCACCTCTTGACCATGAGATGGTATGTAAAGTCAACTTCTCCCCTAGGTCAAGGTGATCTCTTTCAGGAGGATCACTGGTTGGTAACTTAGCTGGCTTGAAGTCCAGACCAATTTAGAAACGAATGCTCTTCCACTGAAGCTCGACCAACAGCCTTAGGAAGTAAAGCCTGGCTCTAGTTTAGACACCAGCCACAGGGCGTTGGCATCACAAGCAGTCGTTTCCCCAAGCTCCTTAAAGTCGTATGATTAGGAGAGCCAAAAGATTTGAATCAAACAGAAATGGGTCACGGGTGGCACCAACCATCTGTGAAGCTAAGAGAATTCCAATTTAACCCTGTGTGACATTAAAACATAAACCTCTGTCAGTCAGGGGAAACCGATCCTCAACCATTGAGCCAGGGAAGGAGGTCTTGTGACTGTATTAAGTTGACTGTTCCCTACAAACCATTGATCCTCAAAAGAGATTTCAAGCAAAAACTTTAGATCATCTTTGAGTGAGAAAAGACTGTTTTGCTGAACCATCAGTGCCCTGTCGAAGGATCTTGGTGAGGCATGCTACTCGCAGAAGTTTGAATTCCACAGACCCTTTGCCTGGACCGTCTGTGACAACAAAAGAACACAGCAACCTCCACATCAATCTGGGTACTTTGTATCTTGTGTAGGCATCTGCCAGTAGTACCTGCTCATATCCAGAGCATTCCTTTCACTTCAGTCACTGCGACCGAGAGCAGCAGGCAAACCCATCTAAAAACATTTAGACTTCCCTTGACAGAACCCATAATGAGCACATCTTTTAGGGACTTGTTCTCTGCCATTTACCACATTACAGCTTGGTACCAAACCCACAAGTCCATCCCGGCCAACTGCACTGACCCTATGCATTCATTTCTATTAAAAAAGCGTTATTGTTGGACTCTAATCCTAAAACTACATTGATGCACATGCTTTTATCCTCAAATGGGATGATAGCTCTTATTTGTAATCTTAGTAATGAATAATACACATGCTGTTCCCATGTTTGGAATCCCCTTGGTCTGGACAGCACATTGTCCACCACCCAGGCCTGTTTATGTTGTATGTTGTTTCTTGCATCCATCATTGCCTCTTTTAGGACTGCTCCTGGGGCTTGGCAAACCACAGAAACATACTTCGGGAAACGCTGTTTAACGTATATCTATGAATTGCTGAATCCAGGTTTTTTGAGGAATACCTCACGTGTTAAGTGCTCTCCTCTGACATGAGACCTGCCTGGACTTTGCAATTTTATTATCATTATTATTATTAGGGTAGTTATTGAGCGCAGACCTAGCTTCATGAAGCAACAGAGATTTTTACAATCATAGGAGAAGAATAAGGTTAGGGAGCAGAGAAATAAGGGAGTGGGGAACTAGCAACAGGGGAGGGAGGGCAGAAGTCAGCGATGGATATGCAAGTAACCAGTGGATTTCCAATTCTTTAGTGCCGACTCAGTTCAGCAGCCTTCTGAGGTCGATAATTGTCTGCTATGAATTTGGGTAATAATATCAGCTATCGTTACAGTGCTTAGAAGTGGGGGGAAACGTGGATGAAGCACTAAATCAAAAACCTGATAGTAGTATTATTATTAGTAGTAGTAGTAGTAGTAGTAGTAGTTTCATGACGTGACTGAATCTTCCATCTCTAGCAGGATAGTGGGCCTCATTAAATGTTTGGTGGTATCCTGTTGGTAAATCCGGCGGGATACCACCAAGTGGTATTACCGCTACCAGGACTTGGTCTGCCGGTGTTACGAGTGCTGGTAAGGGTGGGCATTCCGCATTCCATGGCATCCCATAGGACTCCATGGGCGGGAATTGCCTGTATTACTTGCAACGATAATACCAGTGCTATGCTGGCATTCGTTGGTTGTGGGGTGGTGGAATTACCAGCAGCTTGGATCTGCAGGTAAATCCGGCCACCCCACCAGCAAACTTGGAGTGTGCCGGAGCGCTAATGTGCCTAAATGCGGTAATACCGGCACGTTACTACTGCACCGGCACACTCATAATGAGGCCCAGTGTCTTCTTCATGGTGGCTATTGAAAACTGTCTAGTGGAGACGACCCTTTGTCACTTTAAACCTGTTCTAATCCGTGTGATATTTGTTTTTCAGGGCCACCTGTTGGCAGCCTGGCGATGGAAAGGCTCAGTATTCATCTGTTAGCGAAGATTGTTTATATTTGAATGTGTATGTTCCTGACACTGCTGTGAGTAGTCTTTATATATTCTTGCCGTTATCTCAATTTGCAGTGTTTTATTCTTAGCCGAATACATCGGCACTAGCAAAGCCATTCCCTCTGGATGATTAGAAGTGATGCCATGGGGTAGCCGGGAGCAGCTGTTGCAAAGCTGAACTGTTGTGCCTGCATATGCAGCGCTGCAGAAGGACACAGGGCCTGTAGGAGGCGCTGTGCTTGACATTCACACTATATCGCATGGAAGAGGAGTGTGTTGTATGACAAAGTTCAAAGTTGAAATGGTGGCTTGTTCCCAGCCTTCAGTGCACTACAGTACTCCAGTGCCACTTGTGTGAGCAGGTGGAGGCTCTCTCCTTAGTCACTCTAGTGACTGGCACATCATTGGTCATTACAGGTGTCAGCTGGAAGTCTGTGATTCTGTAAGAGCTACTCATCTAGACACTGGTGGTCATTTACCCATGCACGTGCACAGGGTGGAGGGCTGGGGATCCACAAATGAGTACCTATATGCAGTGCACAAATATGGCCTCCTATGATATATATATTTAATGACATAACTTTGTTAAAGGGATGTAATGGTTAAGTTTCTCTAATAAAAACCTTTGAAATTCAGAGGAAAAACGTTGTTAAAGGGACCTTATGGTCACAAAATCAAAAAGACAAAGAAATTCCCCAGTTATTGTAAGCCATAACTCGCAACCTCACCATGCACTGCTCGGACTAACAACCAGGGCATCAAAGACATCACGTCTACATGGCTCGATGGTCCCGGCGTCATCAGTTGCTAGAGGACTTGAGTTAATCTACTTCATTTCGTCTACTCTTACATACCATGCAGAGCTCACTGGCAGATGAGGGCACAGACACCTTCTTCCATTAGTTTTGAGTGTGGCCAGAAACTGACATTTGTTTCCAGCTGTTTCACAGGAAATTAAGAAACTTTAATTTGGAAGTATTACTATTAGACCACTAGCCATCCGATCTCTGGTTATCCACGATAGAAATATTTCTACATGAAAGTAGCATTAGTTATGATCAATTAGTCGGTCACACTGATCAAATCTTTCCTGTAAGCTTTATGATTTTGATGTTTTTTTAAAAGAGTGGCCCCCATCACCTGGGTTTCTTAACTCTAGAATGGTCAAACCTCATGTCGTGGTAAACTAGAAGGCACAAAAAAAACATTCACGGTGGGAATAAATGTTGATGTGGGTGATGTTGAATACGCTAAGGCAGTGTCTAACTGCAGAAAAGTGGCGCTCAATAGAGGGTTGTATACTAATTGACCTTTTCACAATTGACCTCGGGAGAATTGACCTCGGGAGAATTGACCTAATTTAGAAGGTCAATTAGGAAAAATATGCGGGGAGAAACCCCCCGCAACCGCCACCCAATCCAAAACCCCCTGCAACCCCCACCCAATTCCCTTATATTATTTATAATCCAAAACCAACCCAATACATATACAAAATAACTAAAATAATATAAAGGTCAATTGTGCAGAAGGTCAATTAGGACCACTATAATTAGGATAATTACGACAAAAGGTCAATTGTAAAAGGTCAATTTGGGTAATACCCATTAGGTGGCCCTCACAAGCTGCTCCAGACAATAGAGTTCATAGTAGTGAGGGGCTGTTTTCACAGCAGTGATGAATTCTGCCTCTGGAGGAAGGAGATGTTATGATTGTTCAGGGTCATATTATATACCCACATCGAAATCCTGAGGAGTTGAGGGAGGAGCTACAGTGGACTAATAGAAGAGGCACCACACTGTAAAACAGGGCTACACAGATGGTTTTTGTCTAGGCGTTGGTCTTCATTGCAAGTTTGGCGAATCAGAATTAATGTGCCGGTAATTCCGTTTACAGGCCTGTTTCTGGACCGACCAACTACAAGTTTGCCAGTGGGGGTTGATTGATTGACCTCAAGGGAAGAGCTAGAGGTAAATCTGGCTCCCAATGGCAAAAAACAGTTGGTATTACCCGCCCCGGTGTTGCCGATGCCGGTAATACTGGCAATTCCACCCATGGAGTCTTATGGGACTCAATGGAATGGGGACTTACCGCTGTTGCCGGCACCTGTAATATCCCAGATATTCCAGGATATCGGGCACCGGTAAAGGTAGGTCCATTTGACAGTATACCACCGAAATGACTGGTGGGTTAACGGCAAACTTCTAATAAGACCCGTTGTCGCCATCACAGTGGCAATACCACAGTAAGTGGTAGCTGAGGGATTGCCCTAGGCATGGGTGTCTTTTGACTGGTCCAGCTGCCGGAGTAAGTGTTTGCTCTCAGTACTTTGGCCTTTCCACATCATCGGTCATGAGAGCAGGAGATTGAGAGGGATGGCAACTATGGCATGCTCCACACGTGCCTGGCATATTCTGAACCACAATAAGCAAAACATGCTACAAAGAACTGGCTCACTCTTCTGTGCTAAGTCGCTGCGGCACCATTGGGGAAGCCACAACAATGATGTCTTGTTGCTCCTAGGAGCTTGAGCCATCTCTTCATGCTAGTTCTGCTGCATACATACAGCATCTGACAAAAATATCCTGGGAGCTCTGATTCTTGACTCTCCATGCTGCTGCATCTGCACGGCGATACATACTCCTCATCCTCCCACATGCAATATTCCTGCAGGCATATGTGCATGACCCACATGCCATCAGCAATGACTGCAGAGCGGTTATAGTTCTTCACGCCTATGGCTCACAAACATGCATTTTTATGTTTTTCCTAGGGGATATCTTTATTGATATCTTCCTGAAGGACTACATTTCCCTGCTTTCCTTGCTCTGGAGAAATAGAAGTTGCAATGCCTGGTTGAAGAATTGTGACCAGTGAATTCTCAAATATAGTGTCATTGGTTTTGAAGGTCCATTATGCAGCACCAACCATAATGGTTTCTGAATGCCCATTAGCTTGATGCCATTTGGTGATGTTTTGGGACATAGCATAGCAAAATATGCCGTGCCAGGGGGTAAGATAGGGTATCTAAATAATGATGGTCCTGGCAATAGTGGGAAATTATCACTGGTGATCAAAATAAACCTGACACAGGACACAATTTTCTGCACATGCAGCAGCTAAGCACGTGCAGTGGTGTTTAACTATTTATAGACCATGAACTGGTTATGGGTTTTATACTTTTTATGACCGCTTCAGGCCTATCTTATTTTTGGTGATGATTTCCAGCTTTTTTAGATGTTGTTTTGGGAATCGGCTGAAATGACAGCGAAAAAATGACCGAATGGGAGATTTGGCCGAATTCTGGCTCGTTCGAAAATACTGAACAGCCAAAAAGTTCTACCAAATCACCCATTCAGTGGCAGGGGCTGCGTGGGTGTCCCCCGCACCCTTGCTCACTATATTGTGACTGAGGGTTGAGTGGGAGTCCCCCGCAGCTGGGCCTGAAAAAAAAAAGGGAAAAAAAAAAAAGGAAAGGACCTGCGTCGCGGGTTCGCGATCACAGAAGTGAAAGGCAACAGGCGTTGCAGGGTCACAGTCAGTCGACAGCAAGAGCATTCACCCTTTCTGTACTTGACAGTTTGCAGTGATGCGATTCAAACGTAATGCGATGCTTGCTATCATTCAGTAGCTTACTAATGATCAGTACCCCTCCTTGCTGTCTTTTAGCTGTCGCTAAGTTAACAATATCAATGTACGGTTGAGCAGCACATGTATGTATCTTTGCCGCTTAAGTCCTTATATTTGATGTTTTCAGGGCAGAAATGCACCAGTCCTACTCTTCTTTCACAACAGTCCCAGTGACTACAGCGGGAACCTGCAAGCGCTGGTGGACGGATCATACCTGGCCGCCGTGGGGGATGTCATCGTTGTGACTGCAAGTTACAGGGCGGGAATATTCGGGTTCCTTACCACAGGTCAGTTTCTCACTTTAATCCCAATAGTCTTGCTGCTGGATGATCTTTTAATGAGTTTGGATGTTTTTGGGAGCAAATTCAGAATTTAAGTCCAACCTGATAGAAGATCCCGGGAGCAAATCACCTGTCATGGGGATTGTCGAGTTGCATTTTAGTGTGCAAGAAAAACGCACATGCATCACACACCAACAATGGTTTAAATCCCCTTATTAACCATTTGACTCTCGCCCCTAACCAGTGATCGAAGTGTACAAAAAGAAGTAGTGGAACTATGTTCCCTGCTGGCCAGCACCCACTCCCCACAAACCACATCACCACGCCCCCTGCTACGCGCAGTACAAACCCCCAAACACATGCACCTGCTGCTTAAAGAAACGTTGACTGCGTTGCAGTAAAAGTGCAAGTTTCAACTTCTTCCTATACTTTTATTTTAAAACGAAACCATTGCGGAACGGTTTTAAAATAAAAGTATAGGAACGGTAAAACTTAATAAAAAAAAGTAGAGGAGCACCATTCTCAACCGCTCCCGCTCACTTCGACCACTGCCCCTAACATGTCATGTGAAAAATATTGATATTTTGGGCCTCATTAAGAGTATGGCAGCGTGGCAAAAAAAGTGGCAAGATGTCAGTAATTCCACTACTGCCACTTTACTGTTACATAAGTGCACCTTAGTACCGCGAGGTATGGCGGTAAAACGGATGATTAATCATCCACTTTGCCATCAAAGACTGTCAGAATTAACGTGCAGATTACCACTCACAGTAAATTAACCAGAAATCGCCACATAGTCCTGGGCACTCCAAAAATGGGGACTAACACTTGTAATCCTGGATCAAGTAGTGGTAATGGTCATTAGATTTACCACTGATTTACCACCAAAGTCACAATGAGGCCCTTTGTTTTGCATCTTAGAGTGTGCAGAGACTGCAAGCAACTTTCTTATCAAAATACTACTTTGTAGTGTTGCTAAAAACATGCTATGATACTGGTGCGTCATTAACCAATACACTGCTTAATTACAACGTCATTCATGAGGATTTTAATTTGTGTGTTTTTTCCAGCATGTTTTGCCAACATTACATCCTCTTTTTAGGTCTGGTCTTTGAGTCTTTTAGCTCTCTGCTAGATCTCTTGCAACTATGTGCTCCGGGATGCAGAAAGAGTGTTTCATGGTGAACGCTCTGTTATAGTGCCATTTATTTGTAGAAGATTGTCGAACTGTATAAATTGGAACTAGAGTTGTTGGATGTTTCTTTCAGCTTCTTTTGTTTCTCTGATCTTGGGTACATTGTTTTTGTTTTACTTTTGTGCAGTGTTATTGTGTGGTTAAAAATATAATAGTGGGACTCCCAATCATAAACAGTTGTCTGCCTGATGATGCTGAGAGTGCCTTTCATTGGGGAACTGCTTCTTAAGTAAAACAACCTTTTTATACCCCACATCAAATTACCAAGTGGTTACATCATTATGAGGTATTGACATCAAATGCTTGGGTGCACACATGATTTGCCAGTTGTTACCATCAAACTCCCATACAATCAGATTGTTGCTAGACTGTGTCCTACAGAAGATGAAGGTACAGATGCTCAGCCTGCATACTTCTCACAATCTCTCGTCTATGTGGGAATATTTCTACTGGCAGCTTCTGTAACTGCAAGGGAAACAGGCTGATGGCAATTGGAGAAAAGCTGCATCTTTATTTTTGTTTTTTGTTGTTTCTATTGTACTGATTTATTTCAAACCTTATACAGAATATATAACGACTTTCACATAAATGGTATACATAAAATACAGAACTAATACCCGTAAAAACCTAAACTCCAAATCTCATTATTTCATAAACCTTCAATTGAGACAAAACTCAGTGATTATAAAAGGGATCAACAAATCCCGCCATTAAAATACCATTTCATTAGAATTTTTCAATCAGTTTCAACTTAATTAAGAAGGAAAACACTTTGATTAATAACACGCCTGGTTGAGCAGAAACAATACATTTTTGTGTTTCGGAATAGCTCCTCATAGACATACTCAATGAAGAATTGTGTTCTCAAATCCTTATTGATCAATGCCACTCTCTTCCAGACAGGTTAATGCCCACTAGACTAGACTCAACTATGGCCACACTTTCAATACGTACGGCAGAAGCGTTACTCGTCATAGGCTTGTATACCATGACACGCACCAGCCACCATCGTCTGACTAGGATACACCGGCAGCATGCCATTCTTCCACAAAGAGGGACGTTGCAGCCACTCTAAGCCTATCTCACCCTTTCACTACCCCATTTGACGATTGCCCTGACAATCATTCAGCAAAGTTTACCAATTTCAGTTCCAGATATTGCTGCCAGCTAATAGATTCAATAAGGAGTCCCAATCTTAGGGCGCAAGTCGAAAGTGACCCAGGAAAGTAATGTGGGGGTGGGGCAGAAAACAAGCATGAACAAAAACATGTTCTCTGCTTCTGCGATCTGTTTGCTCTAAACATCCCAATAGTCTGGAGGAGGACGGATTAATTATGAATCTACCAAAATTGCTGCCTATTTAATCATACTTTTAGAAGTATGCAGAAATAACTGTAATGGGTCCTCGTTTTGTGTGTGCAATGTTTTTCAAGTACTGACGTTTTAGCTAATATGTATCTGCATTTTTTGCAGGTGTTATAAAATATATTTTGATTAAAGGATGGCTTCTACATCAAGTGAACGCTTTGATCTAATTCCCCCTAGTATACTGTCCCACTCCACAATTATGGGCAAAAATCAAATGTATCTTAATACTTGAATCAAAGGTGTTTGCCAAGCTTTATACAGTTGTCTACAAAAATGAAAAACCCTGGCTGCTTAAACCTCATCATACTGATGCACATGCAGCCATATACATAATTAAAACTCTGTGTATATCTTAAGTTCGGAATAACACTAGACATTCAAGTTGCACTTCTGCCACTTGTCGTTCACTGTATTAAAACTCTTTCTTTCATAGTATCTGCAAAATACGCATACAGTTTTATTTGCAAATGATACATAGGACTTTGCTTTCCCTGATAATTCCAGCAAGTTATTGGAGGATGTTTTAATCGTGTGACAACTTGCCAGCAGCACAATTTTAATCTAAATGTTCTGAACCGGAGACATGCCAGTTTAACAGTATGATTCCCTACAGCCCCCCGCCCCCACTCCCCTTTTGGGACATGAAACACACAGGATTGCATAGAAGGTCTATTTATTGACAATATAAATAATTAAATCGATTTAATTATAAACACACAATACATCTATGAAATCCCAATGTTGCATGTTCTTTCATTGAAGAATAATCAATACACTGCTGGTCAATTCAATTGTCAATGCTACATTTACCTGACAGTACACTTTTGTAATAAACACATCCTCTCTACCCAATAGACATGTGATCATCGCAAAAACAGCATTCTTGGAAATTCAATTTAAAAACAGGCTACTTGATATTCCCACATTTACATTGCTTGCAAAAAGAAAAAAGCACGTTTAACCTGTATGTTCACTAGATTCCCTTCAATGGGGCTTCTAATGTATTGATGTGCAAAAGTGGGTATCATTTAATATCCCTGTTACCTTTCTCCTGAGTGGTTAAACACGAATAACAGGACTCTGCGTAGTGATGTAACCAGGGAAAGACTTCAATTACATATGTACAAAGTGTACATATTATTTTGGCTTCCATTGTGTGCTTGCGCATGGCACAGGAGGAGTCCAGGATTTCTCAATATACACATCATTGGACCTATTTTATACTCTCTATATTTCCTAGAATTTACAGTCACTTTATATACCCCCCTTGGTACTATCACAAATAAAAAGGCTAAGATTTCATCTATTCCCTTTTAGAGTATACTGAAAGAAGATTCAATTCAACACTACAGCTAAGTCAATGCCGAGTCTGGGATACTGAATGGAAACCCTTATTGATATATCTTTATGTCCAGTTCATGAGTTCTGGATGACTACCCCTATATAACACCCCTCTCTTAGAATCCCCCTAACCCCACTGAGCCAAGAAGTAGTTCTGTTTTGCAAGTTTAAAAGGTTTATTTGAGAAATAAGACAAAATATAGATACCACGCTTTTATAATAAATTAATAATCGATATCGCCCTTATAAATATAATATCGCCCTTATAAATATAATGTTAATCAACAATGGGTAATCTGACACTAGCACACTTCTTTATAATCAATGAGGAGTTAGTATAGGATGGATCAAGTAGCAAAAATACTTTAATGATTTCAAGGGAAAAGCAATGAGGAATAAAATGCAGTACAGAAATATTTGAGATGATTTTAGCAAAAGATAATATAATCACTTTTTCTCTGGCAATTCACCCCCCTCCCCTATGCAATGTAAGACATGGAAGTAGATGGAAAGAGGAACACACAGTTCTCAGGAATGCAATCAAATACAATACGAAATTCAGCTCCCCCCCAGCAAGCTTAGAGAAAACCGGTATGAGTTTTAAAACACAGGCCCAAGTGCTTTGAATGTGGTGGCAATGAAGTGAGAAATATGCTGAAAATGCTTTTAATTCCCTTTAGGAGGTTCAGGGTGAGTGAGAGATACTTGGGATGAGTTCAGGCTCACTTTAGCAGTGATTCAGAGATGGTGATTAAGAGGCAAACAAATTTTTAGCAAGGAAAGAAATGACTGCTGATGGTTACACGTGGCTGGATTTTTAACCAAATCGCAAATCGCGGTAAAAATAAAATTCTAGGTTCGTTGGAAAGCTGAGATTCTAAATTTCGTTACTATCCCAAACGGTTCCAGAGATACGGACGATTAAATAAAGGTAGTTTTTCGGATTTAAAGTGAACTCAAAATGACAGGTGACAGCTTGCAGCTGCAGAATTGACAGGTGACAGTTGTGCAGCTTTAAAAATGACAGATGACACGATTTCTAGGAGGCTGTTCTACTTAGGTTAAAATAGTTTGGATTAGATTATTTTAAACTAAGAGCTTATTTCTGTCACAATCTGACCTAAGTACTCACAATATATTTTGGAAGGACTGGACCTCGTCACGGATCTGATCAATCAGGCTAGCGGTACTTCACAGCGATCTGGTCTCTGGGTCTGCGGTTCTGCACGGTCTGGTTTGGTCTGGCCCTGGTCTGGTCTGTCCAGATACAGCAGTCTCTGCACGGCTCCTGGATCTCTGCACTGGTCCTGGCAAAAGTTCATGGCAAGGGATTCAAGCAGCTCGCCCGGCTGTGAGTAGCTTGCAATGATTTGAGGCCTGCTGCAGAGAACTCAGCTTGTGGTTTTAGGCCTCTGATTTAGGTTCTGAAGTATAAGTTCTAGGTTCTGGAGTATGTAGCTGGAGTCTGTCTGGAACTGGTATCTTCTGGATGTTGCGTGGTCCGGCAAAACGCTCCGCAGCAACTGGATTTGAATGTCTCTACCTGTCCCAGCAGTCTCTTTTCATGTGTTTTGAAAAGGGGGTGTGTGCGTTGGTCATAACTAAACCTGCCCCTCTCACTTATCATTGGCCAATTCCTCCTCTCTCCCTTGATTGGGGGAAGGAAATGTGAGTCAGAGTGATGCTGTAGGTTTTATGGTCAGAGGAACCTCCCCTTGTCAGTTTGCCCACAAATCTATATTTGATTCAAATACATCCTTCCCAGATATACAATTTGTTGAAATTACATGTGCACATTATATATTCCTTATGGTCCATGCTTGTCCGCCTCTGATCTTCCTGGGGGCTTGCATTAAAAAATGACAACATTTTGCGCTTTTTAACTGGTTTTGCAATATCGGACATTTACCCAAATTTACACACATGTGCGCAAGGAGTATGGACATTAATTGGTGAAGTGTCAGATTTTTAACATGCAGACATTTGGAGTGAGACCCTATTTTCCGCTAGCAACCCCCCAGAATACACCACAGGGTCCTAACGCATCTCAAAATGTTCACAGAAAAATCACAAAAATAATGATATTACTTATATAATTCTGACAAGTCCGCACTTTGAGTTATCTATCTTTTTAAAATGATGCCCTGGTCAAAGAGGGGTGTGGCTTCCCACATCATAGGGTGAAATAACTGGTTTATCCACTTCCCCCAAGCTCAGCTGCTAGCAGAGGCACTGCCCCTCCCAGTTTCCCCTAAGAGGAAGCCACTTTACGGCCCCCCAATATAACATTTGCCTGAGTCCAGGACAGGCCTTTGTTCAACTCCCTGTAGTCCCCAGCTGCTCCACCCCTAATCTAATCAACAGGGCCATGTGACCTCAGGATGCAGCCAGGCCTGGCAGCCAGGCCTGGGAACACAGCTGTTGATCCAGTATCAACTCCTGTCGGGGGTAGTTGTCAGGCAGAATTCAGTTTCATTAAACCAGGTTTCAGCTAAATGTCACTTTTTGTTCCCAGTTTTCTACATTCAAATCAAACTGACAATTTTTACATATACATTAAATAATTACTTCCTTCAAGTCATTTCAGAATATAGTTTTACATTGTATCCACCTCTTAGCAAGTCTTTCCTTGGTCTGGTTTTGTTTCTTTTGTTCAGTTTTACACAAAAATCTGGTGGTTTTAAAACGCTGGCTTTCTGATAGTGGTGAGTACTGGTAATGCAACCATTTTTGGGATTAAGAAAAAGAATTCCCCACAAGAAGGTTGTATCTTTGGAGTGGTCTCGTGCCAACTGCGCATTTCTCCTATTCTGGCGTGAATGTGGGCGGCGATAGCTCATCCCCACATCCACCCAGTCTATTGATTTATTTTGTTCTGGGATAGAATAATGGGCGGCGACAGCTCATCCCCACATCTACCCAGTCTATTGATTCAACATGGGTCAAAACCCATTACAAATCCCCCCGCCCGACTGCGCTTTGATTCAAGTCAAGGGGAAGTCGGGTGCAAAGGAGGTTTTGAGCCCTTGCGCTGGTATGTCCCCATTATCTTCTTCCAATCCTGTAGGTGGCACAGTTCAGCATCTTTTTCTCCCTCCAGTCGATCAACCAGTTCTCCTTGCTTGTCCTGATGGGAGGATTGGGCCGTACCCTGGGCCCCTCGGGTCTCGGCTCCCGGTCGTCCTCCTTGGTCAGTCTCCAGGTTTTCTTTCTCCTAGGACGACAAAGGAAAAGCTGCAATACCTATTCGTAGACATTTTTCCACCACTATTAATGGTGTGGCAAACATATACATTTTATACTTTAACATGCCTAACATTTTACTTTTGAGATACAAGTTATCATTCAAAGACAGTGGCTTACAAGAGTATAATATTTTAGAGACTATATGTGGGATATTTTAGGGTTGGAACTGAATTAATCTGGAGCGGTCCCCTCTGGTATTGCAGAGGACTCCTCCAGTTGCTGCAGAGTGTGCCTGGGATGGCAACACTTTAGCTGATTTATATGTACCCACTTGTCTTCCCCCTCTGCCAAACCGCCTTTGGGGATGCGGATCTTGTAGGCCACAGGGGAGATCTTGTCTATAATTTCAAACGGTCCCTTCCATGTAGGCAAAAATGTTCTCTGTTTGGCCCGGTTTCTTTGGAAATTGTATAGATAGACCCGATCACCCACCTTATATTCCTTTCGGGTAGTTTTTAAATCATAGTGGGTCTTCATGCTCTCGGCTGATCTTTCTAGATTCTGCTGAGCATAGGCAAAAGCATGCTGAAGGTGTTTCCTTAAATTCTCCACATACTCATGAGTTGTGGAGGCATTTATCAACGTTTGCTCTTGGGTTCTGTAGAGTAAATGCTGGGGAAGCACCATCTTGCGTCCAGTCATCAACTCAAATGGCGACATTTTGGTTGCAGATGAAGGGGTAGATCTGATGGCCATTAGGACCAGAGGTAATCGGATATCCTAACTTGGCCCAGAATCTGCCACAAACTTTTTTAAGATGCTCACAATTGTCCGGAAGCTGGCCTATAAGCAATATGTAGCTTTCTTTTGACCCCCAGTATCTCCCACATCTTTGTCATTACTTCACTGGTGAAGTGGCTACCTCTGTCTGACTCAATCCTTTGAGGTAGACCAAAACGGGAAAAGATGTGGTTAATCATCAGGGCAGCTGCAGTTTCTGCCTTGCAATTTGGGGCTGGGAGACATTCCACCCACTTGGTAAACAAGCATGTCACCGTCAACATGTACTTATTCCCCCTAGCAGAGCGAATCACGGGGCCTACAAAGTCAATTTGCAAATCTGACCATGGCAGTGTCATCCCCCTCTTTTGGAGAGGCGCACGGTGTGTGAGGGATGATGGCTGAAAATTGTGCACACACAAGACACCCCTTCAAGTATTGGTCGAGGTCCTGCCCCATGTGTGGCCAGTATGCAACCTCTCTTAAGATTTCCAGTGTTGTGTGAAACCCCCTATGACCGGCGGTGGCCGCATCATGGGTGTGACTTAACATCAGGCTTCGGAATGAGGTAGGAACCACCCACTGATCATGGCCAGCTTGGGATTTCCTTACCAACAAACCGTCTTGGATTCAGAACATTTTTGGACATTTCATCAACACTCTTAGGTCCTCTTTCCCAATGTAATCGGTATCCGTCAGGGGAAAGTTCTCAGGGTCCTCAAGGTGTTGGTAAAACTTACCAATAATTGGATCCCCCTTCTGAGCTGTAATTAAATCAGCATCAGGGGTCTCCTTACTCCATTGTGCAGTTGAAAGATCATTGTGAGCATTTGTCTGGGACCTAGTGATAGCGGTGACGTGGATTTCCCCCAACAGGGACTCTATTTCGATTAGATCCCCTTGGATGGCCCCGGTTTTGGCCAGCTGATGAGCTAAGTCATTTCCAGTTTTGTCTGGTCCCTCTACTTTGGAATGACCCTTTATCTTCTTCCAGTAGATGGTCATCCCATTCGAGGTGACCAGATCATCCAATGTTTTGGATTAACTTCCCATGTTTCAGGGGTTTGTTATTAGCGCATAACATGCCTCTGGTTTTCCAGTTGACCAGGTGCTCCACGAACCCGTTCCGTACATAATCCGAATCTGTGATTATGACCAGTTCGTGGAGTTGATGCTGGACAGCAGTGAGGATGGCCTGATGCACAGCCATCAATTCTGCCACCTGACTACTTCGGGGACCAATTTTGTATCCAGCGGAGGGTTCTGGGAACTCCTTCACCCATGCATTCCCTACGCCAGCCACCAGTTCTTTCTCCCCGTCGTTGTCAACATGGTAAGAGCATCCATCCACATAGACAGTGGGCATTCCCTCACACTTGTCTTCTTCAAAGACTTTGTGTGGGGAATTAAGGTATGCCTCCATGTTGTCCTTGATTTTTAGACTTTCGTCCTCGAGACAGTTTTCTCTGGCACAATCATGCAAGTCAGCCAGACCTTGCGCGAGGGGACTCTTCTTGTTTGGCCATATCTGACCTCCACAGGAAAGCCTTGCATTGACAGAATCCAGGAAGTAATTCGGGAATTACTCACATTTCCGGCCCGGATTCTGTCACTTTGGAGATATTGCAGAGGCTGGTGTGGAGTCTCCACTATGATGTGTTCCCCCTGGATAAACGGGCGGTAATTCTTCAATGCCCACACCGTTGCCAGGAGTGCCTTCTCACAATCGTTGAATTTTTCCTCCACAGAGGATAAAGTTTTGCTCGCATAGGAGATTACTTTATTGACCTTGTCATGCTTTTGGTATAATACTGCCGTCAAGCACGTATTAGAGAACCCCGTCTCCAGGAAGAACTCCTTGTTTCTGACAGGGTAAGCTAGGCAAGGCGCTTGTGAGAGGCTTCTTTTGAGTTGTCTTACTGCCTCGGATTGTTCTGGACCCCATTCCCACTTGACCCCCCCTTCAAGAGATGAATCAGGGGTCTAGTGATCTCTGAGTAGCCTTCAATGAACTTTCTGCTGTAATTAGTCAGTCCAAGGAGGCTCCTTAGTTGCCGCAGAGTTGTGGGGTCTTTCAGTTTCTTGAGTACTTCCACTTTCTTTTCTTGGGGACAGAGACCCTGAGGAGTAATCTCATGCCCCAAGAAATTAACACGGGTTCTACACCACTGTGCTTTCTGAAAGGAAAGTTTTGCTCCGGCGGCCCTCAACTGTGTCAGAACATAACGGATCTCCGCTATGTGTTCCTCCACAGATGAACTTTTGATGAGGACATCATCTACATAAGCCAGGTTACCCCTCGCACCCAGGTCGGGCATGGCCTTATGTAGGAAAATGTTGAATTCATTGCCGGAGTTGAGGTTTCCGAAGGGAGTCCGGGTCCATGTGTACTGGTGGCCCCCAAAGGTAAAAGCCAGTTTGTATTGGTCCTCCCTACTGACAGGCACGGTCCGGTATCCATTGGTCAGGTCTATTGCTGTGAATACCTGTGACCCCTGAATCTGGGCCAGCCCTTGGTCAATGTAGGGAAGAGGCCATCGGGAAGTATGGACCCGTTTGTTGAGCTCCCTAAGGTCGGCGCAGAGTCTCCACTGGCCGTTTGGCTTCAATATTCCCAGCACCGGGTTATTGAAGGTGCTGTGAACTGGACGGATTATTCCCCGGGACTCCTGGTTCTTAATTATTTCATTAAGGGACTCCATTGATGCGAGAGGCAAGCGATATTGCTTCACAAACACTGGAGTCATGTCAGGGTCCGTGGGGATTGTTGTTGTGTGGATGTCGGTGCGGCCACAGTCATATGAGTCTACCGCAAAGAGATCTTGGAAATCCAAGAAAACTTGTTTCAACTTTTGCTTTTGTTCCAGAGTCACACAGGCATCAGCTAGGTTGACTCTCTCTTCCACCATCTGCCTGAAGCCTGGAAAGACTTCTGGTTTGGCTATCTCAGCGGCCTCCTCCAGCTGGGTGGAGAAGTCCCTGGTCAGAGTGCTGATTTGGACTGGAGGCCTCAGGTGGGAAAGGCAATCCTCATGGACCTGGAAAATCACCTCATCCCTCCTGAAGTCACAAGTCACATCTTCCTTACCATAAGGGCAGGAAGTGTACACCAGGAAGTTCCCCCCATGCCGGGTAAAAATCCTGTCTGGTGTTGTATTGTCATCACTGTCACTGTCAAAACAGTCCTTGGGGATTGGTCCTAACAGTTCATTTCCTAAATCAATGGAAAAATGTCGGTCATCAACCGCCATTCCAATAATGATGCCTGCGGCTAGAGTAATACTCTTTAAGTCGCTGTTATCCACCTCTATTAGAATGGTGTCATGTTCTATGTTGACTAATGGAGTTGGGTTTACCCCCAACCCTTGCTGTTGGAGAGAAGCGTTTAGATGTATGTAAGCATCAGGGTTTTTCAAATGTTGTCCTCTTTTAACTTTCACTTCCAGGGAGAATTGTCGGGTCCTTTCTGGGATGGTGACTTCCTCTTTGATCTGAATTTCAACTGCATAAGGTAGCAATTGAGCTGACCTAAATGCTTTTTTCTGGATCATCAAAGCCCATGGGATTATCCGCTAATCGGGACCAAGCTTTGAAGTTTATTAGGTCCAAACTAATGGCAAAGCGATTGAGAATGTCACTGCCTAAGTAAAAGGCGGCAGTGACGTCTCGCACGACCCAACAATTATGGACTATGCTCTTGTTGCCAATGGAGATTTTGAGCATACACCTGCTTGGCAGGAGATGTTTGGAATTAGGTGCTTCCAGGTCCATTTCCCATTTGTCTATCAGTTTGAATGTGGGAATGGCTGGATCTTTTGGAGTTGGCGGAACATGGCTTCGCTGATGAAGCTCTTACCGTTGTTCACACACACTCGAGCGAGAACAGAGTCCTTCCCATCATTTAACTGAACAGGGATGAACAACTGCTCTCCAATTTGCTGAATATCAGCCAGGCTCTGAGCTGACTTCACATCTTTCTGGACTATAGGAGTGGGAGTTTCTGATTGTGGATTAGTAAAGAATTTCAGAGTGTTTCCTTCCAGTGTGGAATACCACCTTAAACTGGAAGGAAGGTTGATTTTCAGAAATAGAGAGGACCCCCCATCACTAGTCTGTTGTCCTACTGCTATTACTGTCACGTCTGGAGTTTGGTTGTTCTGGAAGTGAAATTCTACTTGGTCAGATTTTTGTTCAACCATGTGGCAGGTGCTGTTTAAACTAACATGGTTGACACTCTGTTTTAATTTTATTGGTCGGCTAGTCTGGGTCCAGAGGACCTTGTTTACACAATCTATTAGGGGTGACAACCTTCTCAGGAGTTCATTCACTAGTAAACAAGGGGTGCCCTCTGGAGTCACTACTATGACCGGGTGTTTCACCTTGTGTTGCCCAATTTTAATGTCCAAGTCTGCAGTCCCCTCAACGGGAATTTCCTTCCCGTCAAAGTTCTGCAGTTGTCCAGGAAGAGAGGTGAGAGGAATTCGGTAATTCTCCCCCCTTCCTGCATTTAGTTCCTCAAAGGCCCTTTTGGACAGAAGGGTAGCTTGGGATCCAGTGTCTACCAGTGCCAAAATTGTACCCTACCCTTGTACTTGTACCGGGGCATGGTATCTTCCCTCCTTCCCCTCAAGGGGGCACAGATAATGCACATTTTTGGACAACTGGTGGGCTAACTTTCTGGTTTTGGACATTGCTAGCGAAGTGATTTGGGCAGAATTCTGTGGAGAGCCTGGGGAATCTGAAAGAAAAAGTTGGCAACTGGAGATCAGAGCCATTGTGGGTTCCCCTGGTTCCGGTTCTGGTCCACCCCCCCCTTTTTGGAGGCAGTCACCAGGATGGGTTTGAACCAGGGGATTTAGGTATTGTGGGTTCTGGGATGAGATGATGGGCGGCGGTAGCTCAGTCTCCATATCTCCCCAGTCTGGATTGGAATCCCTTGGGACCCATTTTTCTTTGGGAGGAGTTCCCCCATCTCTGAAGGAGAAGATCCTTTTCCCAGGATCTTCTGAGGATCCCTCTCCCTCAAATTGGAAGACCTGTACCTCCTCCACAAAGTGGGTCTGTTTGGGTCCTTTGTTTCTCCTACCCCCCCTCTGCTCCTTGGGAGGCAGGCTTTCAGGGGCAGGAGATTTTGTTTCCGGTTCCTGGTTTTCCAGGGGCTGTTTACAAGTTGGGAAGGAAGCTTCCTCCAAGGCTTTACACCCCCCTTCCCCTTGCGCCTTCTCCCTGGGAACCGGTGGGTTATCGGGGTGCTGCCCCCGTCATTGTTCTGGAGCACCAGGTCCCGAGTTTGGGGCATTCTGCGGTGGCATGCTCATCTGAGGGTTCTGTTGAGCCCTCAGTATGCGACCCAGATCTCATGCCATATTTTGGACCTGGCGCTCAAGTTGTGAAACCCGCTCAGGCTGATACGGGGCTCTATTTTCTCCCCTGGGCTGATCCCGGGAAGGGTAGCTATCCCTTCTCTGGTAGTACCCCTGGTTGGGAAGATTTTGGTACCCCTCCACCCTTGGCCTCCCCTCTCCCGGATTAGGTTGTCTGGGCTCAGGGAATTGGGGAAAGAAGGATGGATGATTTTGGGGCTGGAAATTGGGTGGATACCTGGGGAAAAAGTTCTGCCCAGGATTTGGAGAATTTCTGCCCTCCTGTGGGAAGTTGGGAGGGAAGTTCCCTGGGTTAGGTGCTTGGCCGGATCCCCCCCCTTGGGCTGGAGGAGTCCACACATAACCCAGGATTGGTCGGTTTCCCTTATAGCGGGGACTTACATAGTCAGGGGAGCAGGGGACCCCATTTGTGGGACTACCTCCTCGACTCCCTGTCTGTGACTGGCCCGAGGGCCTTCTGGGCTGTGAATTATTTGGTGCAGGCAGGTTTTTAGGCCCCCCCATCTCCAAATCTAAAACGGGGGAAACCTTTACCTCTGCCACCTTGGCAGCAGCAGGGGTGCTGTTGGTTTTGGGGTTTTTCGGCACGTTATTTTTATTTTCGATAGGCTTCTGCACCTCAGAGATCTGGGTAGCCTGTTCAATGACCCAGTCTAAAGATCTTTTCTCATGAAAATCTCTCACGAGCTGGATCATTATATATTTAGGGAGAGCATGGAAAAATGTATTGACAAACTCTTTGCTGTCTGTGCGCACCCTTCTGGTGGTCTGTGCAAAAGCATGCTTTAATTCTTGCACAAACTCTTGTGGGGCCTGATCCTCCCCACATTGCAAATTGTAGGCTGCCTTGCGAACCTCTTGGGGATTTCTGTGCACAGAAAAATGTTTCAAGATGGCCGCCCTGTATGTGGACCACCTTGAATGATTTTGGTCCTCCAGCCCCGCAAAGAAACTGGAGTACTCTGGTGAGAAGGTCCACTTTACATATTGAATACAGCTTTGGCTGTCCTTCAAAGGAAAAGTCTCCATCATTTGCTCAAACAGCTCTAAGTGCTCCCAAACAGAATACTTGGCGTTCTTATGATAAGGCGTGATAACACTCCTTATTGCCTTTATTTGCTTCAATGGGTCCTTAAGCAAGGCCCTTTTTGCCTTATTGGCCTTTTTGGTTCAGATAACCCTGGTCCATTCATCCTCTGACTCAGAGGCACTGCTCCCAGAGGTTCCTGTCTGATCTTCCAGGTTTTCCCGGATTCTGCGAGCCTGGGAATGGCTGGCAGAATGTGGGGACCTGGTCTCCTGTGTCCTGCGCCGTTCAGAGGAGTCTTCAGATTCCTCCTTGCTGCCAGGATTTGATGGGTACCCCCCCCCACTGACCTAACTGGGCAGAAGTTTTCAGGATGCCCTTAATGGGCCTACTCTCCTGGGGTTCCCCACTAAATTGCACTGTGCTTGGGTGCCCATATCCGGATGCCCGCCCCTCCATTCCTGGGAGGTACTGGCCTATGAGCCCCATACTTCTGGTTGGATAGTAATCTGCCATCCCTGTGGCCCGGTGCTCATGTGCGCCAGGGGACATGGGGTTGGCAGAGTCCAGGGACTGAGAGATATGAAGGCCTCTGGTACTAGGGCTCCTGAAGTTATGCTCAGGAGTCTCCCTCTCCCAGCGAACCTGGTCTCTATCCGCCCCTGCTCCCTGTTGCAATGCAAGAGCCTGCGCTTTCAGTTCCTCAGTTAAGGCCTTACTAGACTCTATCAGTCTCTCCTGCATCACTACCTGTTGCTGGAGCCTATCATTGTGCTGACAGAGAGCCTCATTTTCTCTCTGTGCCTCCTGATTGGTCCTGGAGTACTGGGCCAGTCTCTGCTGCAGGAGGGTTACCTCCTGAGCTGTGTCCCTATTGGCCTGCTCCTTTCTTGCCAGAGCATCCTCCACCCTCCTGGTGTGCTCTAACAAGTTCTGGTGTTCTTTTTGGAGGTCACCCAGTCCCTGGAGGGCCAGGTTATTTTCTTCCATTTTCCTTTTTAAGTGGCAGACTTCCTGGCCTAAGGTATCCCTTTCCTGACTAAGAGTCTGCATCTGTGCCGCCAGGTCGTCCCTTTGCCTTTGGAAGGCACCAGCTTTCTGGTGTTCTTCATCAAACTCTGCCTGGGTATCCAGGTCTTTCAAAATCAATTTATTGCTTTCCTCTTTCTCTCTGTCTAGTTGGAATTGCAGGGTGGCTACCTGCTCTGTGCATGCCCTGTTGAAATTGATCTGTTGCTCCAGCTTTTTCTGGCTCTGCAGTCAGGAGTCCAGATTGTCTTGATGCTCCTTCTGCAAAGCCAGAATTCTGGTATCCTGGTCCGTCTTTTCCTGTTGCAGGAATCCATATCCTTCTTTATTTTAATGATGTACTGTCTACTTTCATTTTCGGACTCCTGGCTTCTGTGCAGCCTCTGCTCAGAAGAGTGTAGATCAGATTGGGCCTTCTGTAATGCCAGCAGTTGCCTATTCGCCAGATCTTGGCCTTCAGCACATTTGTCCTGCATGGCTCCCATATGTAAATATAAATATGCCGCTACCCTGGCAATCTTGTTGTGCTCATCCTTGGCCTTAGGGGCCATATATAGTTCACTCAGGGCCACATGTAAGGGACCCTGGTCTCTCCATGTATCTGACCCTGTTTCAGTGATCTGGGGTGCAATTGCTTGCAACCAGACCGTCTGGTCCTGATGAGTCCACTCACCTCTCACAAATAGCTTATGTAAGAAGTGCTCTCTGGCTATTTTCATATCTACCAAGGTCGCCATTCTGGAATTTGAGTTCCTTCCTGATTTACAGAAGTTTGTATTTTATTTTTGCAAAACAGACCTTTCCCTTAGAGCGTCCTTTTGAGGAGTGCTTTACAGCGTAACACAGCGTGGTGATCCGACCGGATGTATGTATCTTGTCAGTTAGCACACTGTATTAATCTGCACAAGTGATAGATCTAATCCGGAATCCCCGGCTACGAGCCCCCAATTTGTAAGAAGATTCAATTCAACACTACAGCTAAGTCAATGCCGAGTCTGGGATACTGAATGGAAACCCTTATTGATATATCTTTATGTCCAGTTCATGAGTTCTGGATGACTACCCCTATATAACACCCCTCTCTTAGAATCCCCCTGACCCCACTGAGCCAAGAAATAGTTCTGTTTTGCAAGTTTAAAAGGTTTATTTGAGAAAAAAGACAAAATATAGATACCACGCTTTTATAATAAATTAATAATCGATATCGCCCTTATAAATATGATGTTAATCAACAATGGGTAATCTGACACTAGCACACTTCTTTATAATCAATGAGGAGTTAGTATAGGATGGATCAAGTAGCAAAAATACTTTTATGATTTCAAGGGAAAAGCAATGAGGAATAAAATGCAGTACAGAAATACTTGAGATGATTTTAGCAAAAGATAATATAATCACTTTTTCTCTGGCAATTCACCCCCCTCCCCTATGCAATGTAAGACATGGAAGTAGCTGGAAAGAGGAGCACACAGTTCTCAGGAATGCAATCAAATACAATACGAAATTCAGTTCCCCCCAGCAAGCTTAGGTATGAGTTTTAAAACACAGGCCCAAGTGCTTTGAATGTGGTGGTAATGAAGTGAGAAATATGCTGAAAATGCTTTTAATTACATTTAGGAGGTTCAGGGTGAGTGAGAGATACTTGGGATGAGTTCAGGCTCACTTTAGCAATGATTCAGAGATGGTGATTAAGAGGCAAACAAATTTTTAGCAAGGAAAGAAATGACTGCTGATGGTTACACGTGGCTGGATTTTTAACCAAATCGCAAATCGCGGTAAAATTCGCGAGTGCGTGAATCGTGATTACGGCAAAAGTATAAGGAGTAGCAAGTCGGTTCTAGGTTCGTTCCTATCCCAAACGGTTCCAGAGATACGGACGATTAAATAAAGGTAGTTTTTCGGATTTAAAGTGAACTCAAAATGACAGGTGACAGCTTGCAGCTGCAGAATTGACAGGTGACAGTTGTGCAGCTTTAAAAATGACAAATGACACGATTTCTAGGAGGCTGTTCTACTTAGGTTAAAATGGTTTGGATTAGATTAATTTAAACTAAGAGCTTATTTCTGTCACAATCTGACCTAAGTACTCACAATATATTTTGGAAGGACTGGACCTCGTCACGGATCTGATCAATCAGGCTAGCGGCACTTCACAGCGATCTGGTCTCTGGGTCTGCGGTTCTGCACGGTCTGGTCTGGTCTGGCCCTGGTCTGGTCTGTCCAGATACAGCGGTCTCTGCACGGCTCCTGGATCTCTGCACTGGTCCTGGCAAAAGTTCTTGGCAAGGGATTCAAGTAGCTCGCCCGGCTGTGAGTAGCTTGCAATGATTTGAGGCCTGCTGCAGAGAACTCAGCTTGTGGTTTTAGGCCTCTGATTTAGGTTCTGAAGTATAAGTTCTAGGTTCTGGAGTACGTAGCTGGAGTCAGTCTGAAACTGGTATCTTCTGGATGTTGTGTGGTCCGGCAAAACGCTCTGCAGCAACTGGATTTGAATGTCTCTACCTGTCCCAGCAGTCTCTTTTTATGTGTTTTGAAAAGTGGGTGTGTGCGTTGGTCATAACTAAACCTGCCCCTCTCACTTATCATTGGCCAATTCCTCCTCTCTCCCTTGATTGGGGGAAGGAAATGTGAGTCAGAGTGATGCTGTAGGTTTTATGGTCAGAGGAACCTCCCCTTGTCAGTTTGCCCACAAATCTATATTTGATTCAAATACATCCTTCCCAGATATACAATTTGTTGAAATTACATGTGCACATTATATATTCCTTATGGTCCATGCTTGTCCGCCTCTGATCTTCCTGGGGGCTTGCATTCAAAAATGACAACATTTTGTGCTTTTTAACTGGTTTTGCAATATCGGACATTTACCCAAATTTACACACATGTGCGCAAGGAGTATGGACATTAATTGATGAAGTGTCAGATTTTTAACATGCAGACATTTGGAGTGAGACCCTATTTTCCGCTAGCAACCCCCCAGAATACACCACAGGGTCCTAACGCATCTCAAAATGTTCACAGCAAAATCAGAAAAATAATGATATTACTTATATAATTCTGACAAGTCCGCACTTTGAGTTATCTATCTTTTTAAAATTATGCCCTGGTCAAAAAGGGGTGTGGCTTCCCACATCACAGGGTGAAATAACTGGTTTATCCACTTCCCCCAAGCTCAGCTGCTAGCAGAGGCACTGCCCCTCCCAGTTTCCCCTAAGAGGAAGCCACTTTACGGCCCCCCAATATAACATTTGCCTGAGTCCAGGACAGGCCTTTGTTCAACTCCCTGTAGACCCCAGCTACTCCACCCCTAATCTAATCAACAGGGCCATGGGACCTCAGGATGCAGCCAGGCCTGGCAGCCAGGCCTGGGAACACAGCTGTTGATCCAGTATCAACTCCTGTCGGGGGTAGTTGTCAGGCAGAATTCAGTTTCATTAAGCCAGGTTTCAGCTAAATGTCACTTTTTGTTCCCAGTTTTCTACATTCAAATCAAACTGACAATTTTTACATATACATTAAATAATTACTTCCTTCAAGTCATTTCAGAATATAGTTTTACATTGTATCCACCTCTTAGCAAGTCTTTCCTTGGGCTGGTTTTGTTTAATTTGTTCAGTTTTACACAAAAATCTGGTGGTTTTAAAACGCCGGCTTTCTGATAGTGGTGAGTACTGGTAATGCAACCATTTTTGGGATTAAGAAAATGAATTCCCCAAAAAAAGGTTGTATCTTTGGAGTGGTCTCGTGCCAACTGCGCATTTCTCCTATTCTGGCGTGAATGTGGGCGGCGATAGCTCATCCCCACATCTACCCAGTCTATTGATTCAACATGGGTAAAAACCCATGACAATACTTCCCTTCAGTCATTATCTTTCCCCTTAATGTTACATTTGCATAGAATTTATTTTGGCTGTCTCACAGACAGGTGGGCACCTTCCTAAGGACTGATTCCATTCTCCCTCTCTGGCAATGCGGGCATCAGTCAGCAAGATGCGATCAGTTTCCCTACATAGCCTGGTTCTCTTCCTCTGAACCTATCTGCTTCCTTTTCCACTGAGTAAGGCCTGAGGTGGTTTTAACTCCAGACTGGCTCTTTCTACAGTGCACTGCTTGTAATCCAAAATGGGTCCAAATGAAAGCAATCTATTCTATTGGCCTTTCTGTTGTTGCCAATTCTCCTTTCTCTCCTTCTTCCTGTCAGTCTCTCAGTCAGTTCATTTCAGTCAATGAATGAGCCAGTCGGTAAGTCACCAGAATCTATGGGTTTGAATTTATAGATTATACATCCCTCCCCTTAGAGGTCGGTATCATTTTTCTGATCTAATTAGTCAGTGTCTGTGACTGGATAATGTTCCAAAAGTGACATCACACTAATTCATTCCCTTCTTACTTAATGGATAGACTAATCAAGAGGGTAATCTAAGGGGAGTAACTGCTAAACCCATGTTTCTTCCAATTTGATGTGTTGTCATCTTGAATGTTTCTACATTTTTTTTTAGTTTATTACAACCTTTTTAATTACAACATTCAATAAAACAGCTTCCATTACTTGTTTACTCATCTCCAGTTTTTAAATGATTATACTGTCCAAAAGATTTACTACTGAGCAAGTTAAGTGCACCAAACACCCACTCAAAATACGGATCCACAAGTCCTCCATGTTTCCAGTTTTAGGTGCATATTTGCTCAGCTGTAATGATCTCTGGTCTCTAAGAGACAGACATTCCACTAGTAGATGTTTAATGGTTTCCCTATTTGCTACACAATATCTACAAACATCATCTTTATGTCCTCCATATGTCGCATAAATAGCATTTGTTTAGATTTATTTGCATTTATTTGGAGGCGGAGGAAACCATCTCGATGATGTCGTGAAGGAAATTGTAGCAGATAATTAGGCATTTTCTCCAATTTATTCATCGTTACTCCTAAATCCAAAGCTGTTGGTAGGCTTTCATATTTGGACACATTCTGAATCCACAACCATTGCTTAAGTTTCTACATTAAACAATTGTGGTTTTCTGAAACATCATGTTCCTCACATGTGATCATGTTACTAATTAGTTTGTGAAATTGCTCTCAATCAGGTGAATCAACTAATCTGTGTCTGATTTTGGCACAACATTCACCAGCACAGACACTATAATATGTGAACCACTAATGTGTGATGTTTCTGTCCACACATACCCACATTGATATAACTAATGAATCTTTTATAACACACTTAATATCAGAGACCAGCCTTAAAGTGCAGGGCCATGACTCAAACCTGTGTTGCCCTGCGTTGACTTGCTTCTAAGAAAAACTAGGGACATTTTCTGAAATTCCTATGTACTGTGCTCAGTAAACACTTCTTTGATATAGTGAATTATTGTTAATGATATCTGGCTCACTAAAGACTTCACATTTTGTAATGGTTGCCATAGTAATTAACGCAATTGCTGTAAGAGTGATATTTCTTTTACAATGTTTTAGTAATTACAGATTTTTATTAAACTAAAACAGCTGACATTTGGTTCACATTGTAGCTGCTTTCTCAAGGCTACCGAAAATGCCTGAATCATGTTAGTTAAAATGGTTGCAGCAGTCCTTGCATGGAGGTATGCTTGCTCCAAATAAATTACCATAATGAATAGTTGCGGCCTAAAATAGGCATGCCATGCAATTTTAACATTCTGATTGGGTTTGTACTACTGAATCCTGCCATGGTTATGAGTCACTTAAACACTTAAATCATTAACATAAACATCTTCGGTCAATGGCACCTCATTTATGAATCTTTCCCCGCCCGCAGGCTCGGTGGGAATTTACAGGATTTCAATTGACTTTATACCCCATGAGAGATATTTTGAAAAGGTGGAATATTCTTGAACAAGGAATAAGTCATGGTTGATTTTGAGAAGATCTGCAAGAATTAGAAACACTGCAACATTGATTAATTAATTGGCCAAAACGTATGTAAACTCGAACTATGTTTTTTTAAAGATCATGTGCACTCTCTAACCCATGTAGAAAGCGAATTGATATGGAAGGGATCAGCAACTTGTTCTATGCTGGTTCAAGTCCTACCTCGCCAACCCCCAGCAGATGGACTCCACTAGATCACCAATGCTACCCGTCACTTGTAGAGTCCTGCAGGTTTCCAACCTCTCTCCAGTGATCTTCAATCTATACATGGAGCGACTAGGAGCCCTCCTAGTCACACACAACATCCACATCCACCAATTCGCTGATGACAGACAGCTATACCTCAAGATCGACTCCATCAAGGACATCCACAGGCTCAAAACCTGCCTCTCGCTGATCCAGTCTTGGATGTTCAGTGCATACTTGAAGCTCAACCCCTCCAAATCCGAATTCCTACTGCTCCCCAACAACAGCTAACACCCAGACATACAGACCTGGCTATCAACCATGAAACCTGAGGGTTTCACACCCAAGCTCACCTCCTAAACCAAATCCCTCGGGTTCCACATCGACAAACACCTCACCTTCAAGACACACATAGCTAAGAAAACTCAGACAACTTGGTATTAGCTCTCCCTCCTGCAGAAAGTCATGCCTTTCCTCCCTCAAGGCAGCTTTAGATCCACCATTCAAGAACTGGTGCTATCCCACCTGGATGGCAGGAATGCCCTCCTCGAAGGCCTCCCGTCATCCTGGCTTGCACCCCTGAGATGTGTCCTACACTCGGCCACATGCCTCATCAAGGGTCTATGCAGATTTGATCACATCACACCTGTCCTCATCGACCTTCACTGGCTCGCACTGCACGCACAAACCACCTTCAAGTCTTGTTGCATCATCCATACGGCAGTTGGCCTCAAGTCACCCAGCTACCTTGCGGAGAAACTCAATATTTCCGGCGGACAGCTCACCACCAGAAGTCAGGACATGTGCAGACTTGAAATCCGCTGATGCAAAAAGGAAAGGACCAGAAAACAAGCCTTCTCTGCCTACGCCCCAAGACTATGGAACCTCCTCCCAGTTAGCATCAGATTCACCCCCATGCTTCAACAATTCAGAAAAGAGCTCAAGACCCATCTCTTCAAGGAGTCTCGACTCTTCAACACGTAGGCCATCACGTCACCCCCATGTGCCACCTAACTCGCTAGACACCGTCCGCCCACTCCTCTACACCACCCTGTACAGCTGTACCCCTCCTCTGTTCCCCTCTGTAATCTACTCTGGCTGTATATCTGTTCAGTTACCTCTGAAAAGCGCTCCATTATTCATCTGTACTGATGGATGCCCGTGTAAAGCGCTCTGTTGAGTATCTGCATTGTTGTATACCTCTGTGAAGCGTTCAATTGCTTCTCAAAGCTAGGTCTGTTCTCAATAAATATAATAATAATAATAATAATAATAATAATAATAATAATAATAATAATACAAGAGATGTCTGGGTTAACCCTACATCGGTTGCCCTGTCAGTTATTTGGTTTCTCAGGACTTTAAACTTTGATGTTTGATCTATGATTGCAAGTTTTTTTTAAACTGCTTGCCTCCATAATGTAATTTGGTTAGGATAACTAAATGATCGACTGTAAGCTGTTTGGAAAAAGGTGCGTTTTACTTGTCTAAATTTAGTATGAAATGTGTTGGAATATTTAATCTTTGGATTTTTTGATACTATGGCCAGTTCCTATATGAGTTTTTAACTAGATGAGTACATACATATGTACATATGTACAGTTCTTCTTTTCCTTTCTTTCTTATATTGTTAAGGTTGAAACATGGTTTGTTTGACCCATTTACAATTTCAAAAATTGACAGTTTGCATTTTATTATTGGACATTTGCTCTGCCTGGACCCAGAGAAGATACCCTGAGCAAGTGCCTAGTGTACTGCCTCAAATCAGCGGAAATCTTATAAGCTGGCTGCTTGGAACGAAATGCCCAGACTTAAGTGAGAGCGCACTTGCCATGTCATAGTGTTGGGAAAAAAATAAATATATAATTAAATAAAGATACAATCTCTAGAAAGACAACATTGGGCAACTGTGCCGTGGCTCAATCGGTGAATGCCAAATACTGTATTGAATGGGAGCAAAATGGCATGAGCAGCTGATTAAAAGAGAATTGTGATGGCATTCAGATAAGGCTCTTTACTAGTCTGATACATTCCTCCTTCCAACACAATGCATTCTGGGAGTTGTGTTTTTAAACAACAAAAATAGAAGAAACATTTGCAGAAGTTTCTCAACATGCTGTAGGTCAGAAGGAGTCTAAGATCCAACGGGAGTCCACAAATGACGCCCATAATTAACCTTCCCGCCACAACGGATAATGCCAGTGCGAAGGCGCAGTATCCAAATGACTCACCGTGGGCAGTGAGGAAATGAAAATGTCAGCCAAATCACAGAACGGTAGGGTGATTTTGTACTGCTTTTGCAACACACAGTTTTGTGAAATGTCGGCTGGACGCCATCCGATATGTGCAACAATAAGACATTTCAAAAAGCTCCAGCGTTTACTGAACTATCAGAGCAAGCAGATGTGAATTTGTTGTGAGTTTCCAGAGGTATGAATTAATCTCAAGTTCTTCTTTTGTCAATCAGGGCCATGATGGCTTCGTAGCGCCTCACTCACGGTTGCCTAGCTTGGGTAATATCATGAATTTGAAAATTGAACTGGAGAACACATATATATATATATATATATATATATATATATATATATATATATATATATATATATATATATATATATATATATATATATATATATATATATATATATATAACAGATTAAAATTAATATGCAGGTTTTGACAGTGACGTACTAATCAGTGGCCATGACCAATAAGAAATAAGATATTTCACAGATATCTTTTAAAATCCTGTCTATTACAGGATTTGTTCTGCAAAATAACTTCATGAAAGGTCTTTGTTTTGGGCCAGAACTTTGACCCCTCAGTGGAGCACACTGGTGGGAATCCTACTCTCGCTCAATGGACTGTAGACTATACCCTTACCCATATGCCAGGGAACATCAGTGCTATTGTCAAACATCATTTTTTGCGCATCTAATCTAAGTCGCATCATACATGTCACTGTCAATAGTGTACACCTTGTTTAAGGCCTACTCTTGTATTGTGGGGTCCTCTCCCATTCCATGTGGTAGGAATTATGTGGGAAATAGTTGCCATCGCGGTCATCGTGGGGTTGAAGTCATCCTTCTGCTAAATGTCCACAAGCGAGGAAATGCCTGGTCCGAGAGTGTTGGTCATGATTTTTATTATGTACAGTGAGATTCCCTTATCAGGAATAAAATGGAGCTAATGATCTTTGGCTCCCCACAAGCCTTTTAAAACCTCAGTGAAGAGTATAAGACCATCAATATTAAAGGCTCCCCAATCACCGTGGTAGAGAAAGTGAAGACGCAGGGCATATTCCTGGAAGCCTCTATGGGCTCCGAGGCTCAGGTATCCTACCTCTCAAAAAGTTGTCAATACTATCTACGACAGCTCAAATCCTTCAGGCCATACTTAAATGAGGACAGTAGTGCTACCATAGCATGAGCCATCATTCTATCCAGGCTCGACTATGGCAATGCACTTATGATCTGAGCAAGCAAAGGCTGCATAGCCAAGTGCCAAGAACTGCAGAACAGTGCAGTGAGAATTGTAAAGATAAAAATGAGAAGGAACCATATAACTAAGGATAGGAAAGATCTGCATTGGCTGTCAATTGAAGATAGAATCCAATTCAAAGCCTTGACGCTGGTACACAGATGTATATCAGGAAAGGGGTCAGCGTAGATAAAGGAAAAAAATCAATCCTTATGCACCTGGAAGGCATCTGAGATCAGAGGATCAGGGCCTTAACAATTGTCCCATATTTAAAAAGATCAAAGCACTAGGTCGCGCCTTCCTGGAGAAAGCAGCCCAGAGGTGGAACAGCCTGCCAGTATATCTAAGGCTGGAGAAGAACTACTGCACATTTAGAAAGGCATTGAAAACCAACCTTTTTAGGTGAACACGTCATTTAGTAATTTTATCTTGAGGTAGAAATGGCATCATCATATGTGTTACTGTTCGTGTCTATATGTGAGCGCCCTGATGCCCGCGACCTTATCAGCACTATATAAACCCATAAATAAATAAATTGTTGGGGAAGCCTTGGTTCCTTATACGTATCTCCATGGTCATTTGTGCGCACTATCAGAGTCCATTGATGGTGTGATACGAGAAAGCGGCTTGAGAATTCCAACAGTTCATCAGGTTATCGAGTCTCTTGCATCCTTGTAGTGAGGTGACACTCTCCTCTTTCTCATCACAACCTCTTTGGGTGTCTGCTCTCCAGGTCTGTGTATGTGCTTGTCTGATCAAGTGGCAGACACATGCCCCAACAATTCCCAGGTCAGTACCAGTGGAATCCACTGGCTAAGATTTTCTTCAGTGTTTCCAACTGGATCCTTCAGTCTCATTACAACTTGGACATCAGGTTAACGCCTGCAGATGGAAGGGACTGGAACCCCACTCCGATAGCAGTTTGTATAAAAGAATCAACACATCAGTCCATTGTCACATTAATTCAGTAGCCATATTGCTACAAGAATCAGTGTTTCGATGACTAGCAACCTGTCCTCTGTAATCCTACAACCTGAACACCTTATCCCTGTTGCTTTTGTTGAAACTCCTGAATGAATGTATCATGACGTTTGTCGGCATTCAATCTTGTGTTTCAATTCAGGCAACAAGACATAGGCCCTCATTACGACCTTGGCGGAGGACCATGGTGCTATTAGCACCATGGTCCATGGCGCTAAGGGTGCAATTCCGCCATGGTGGTTGGCGGACTTACCGCCCCATTCCGACCTTGGCGGGGCGGTAAGTCCCCAATCCCCATTTACCCTTCCCCATTCCCATTTTTGCCCCATAGGGCATAATGGGAGTGGGGAAGGCGTTAATTACGCCACCGTAAATTACGGTGGCGTAATTAACAACAAGGTCCCTTAGCGCCATGGATTTTAACACCTGCTAAAAGCAGGTGTTAAATCCGCCATGGCGCTAAGGGAACTCGTACTCAGGCGGCAAGGGTCGGCGATGTTTACGCCGGCGTAAACCCCTTACCGCCTGGGTCATAATGAGGGCCATCGTGTTCTAGTCATTCACTAGCCCCACTCACCAAAATCTACAAATCTTCTCCATCTTCCTGAGGATACCGTTTCAACTATCCAGGAGCAGGGGAATTTCTAGCTTTGCAAGCATGGGGGTGGAGGGTGCTAATTCACGAAAACTGTCCTGCTACCCCCCCCATGCATGCTAAACTGCCAATCGTTCCTGTCCCCCATATAAGGACTTGATTCCGTACCCTCTCCCTGCAACATTTGGACAAGAGTGGGACATGGACCTGTGTGCTACTGCTCTGCATCTACCCTGCCTCTTATTGGGCCTGCAGTACAGTCAACGGCCTGGACTGGGACACAGAGCGTGCTACTGCTATGCCCACTATTGCGCATGGAGGGTACAGATCAGGAGCATACAGCCACACTGCTGTCCATGTCCTGCTCCAGACCACTGTTAAATAGGCAGCCAAGCCAAGCAGGAGCACACGGCAAAACACTGCTGCCCTGGACAGGAGGTGCAGAAAAAAAGGCATGCCACAGTAACAAAGGGCTAGACTGGCTGCCGCCGAATGCCAGTCTAGCCAAGTAATAACACATACCATGCATGCAAATCTTCTAATTTGCACTTGATTGCACCAACAGAAGTGACTTTACAGGAAAGGACATTGCAAGCAGCATCAGCAGTCTTTGATACTATATATGGATCAATGCTATAGTCATTAGGCTCTTGTAGTAGCATGATATATTAACATAAGCTTTGTAGTGAATTGCTAACAAAGCTGTAGATGATACACAGTGCGATTAAATGATTTGCCCAGGATCACACATTTCGGTTAAATGGTGAAACAGGGATGTAGACACATTAAGCAACTGACCACATCTTCACAGGTTTAGTTGATACAGATATTTATTAAGGTTTTGCTTTGCATTTGATGTGCTTAAATAATACTTTATTTAAAGCAATGCCTTGGCAGCAAACCACATTACATAATAAACTAGCCTTTCATAATAAACTAACTTTACACTATATACATCGTCATAGAAATAAATTGAGCAATAAGTGTATGGCTTTAGTTTTATTCACCCCATCCTGCATGCAAAGACACACTAACATCATGCAGATTAATGTGAGCCTGACAAATCCCCATTGGGTTTTAAATCATTAGCCATTATGCCATAAAGCATGCAGCATTATGAAACTTCTCACTTCTGTTCACCCTGGTCATATTTCTTAAGGGAAGCAAGTCCCTTTAAATAGTTCCCCCTCCCTCCCATCAGTGCCTAATGGCACCTATGGTAATTCTCTGTTGACACAGAGCAACGTGTTAGATCCCTGGGAGAGCGACTCTGCTGTCCGGAGCTCTAACAGGAAATAGGTCTGCCAGGACAACGAGTGTGCTAAGCAGGAACACTGCTCCTAAACCTCCTAAACGACCCACCGGGGTGAAACTGCCCTCCATACCCCTTCGCCCCGCTTGGTACACCACTGTTCAGGAGAGCCTGAAGAGGTGAACCGCCATCCAGAGGAAGAAAGCTCCATGGCAGATGAACACCTGTGAGAGGCAGACGCCTGAGCACCAAACCAGTTGGAAAGCCTAGAGAATATGTGGTAGCTGAGACGTGTAGCTCAGATGCCGGGAGTCAGCGCGGAGCCACCGCTGGCAGTGGTAGCACTGAAAGGAAGCGCGAGAGTCTCAAGCAGCTGCAAAGAACTGAAAGACACTGGTAAGCTCTCCAGAGAGGTAGGGGAAACAGGGACAGTAGGCAGGGTGGCTAGAAGAAGGGAGAAACATGGAAGCGAGTCTGGGACCCACACCCATATACATAATCAAAGCCTCCACACCAATCCTCATAGTCCCAGTACCTGGCAGGAGAATATACTAGGCTGGCTGTGGTCAACAAAGCAGTAGTAGTAGTAGTGGAAAAGGCGAGTCTGGGATTCATAACCATATGAAGAATGAGCCAAAGCAATCTTCATGCTCACAGCACCAGGCCGGAGAGTATACCAGGCTGGCTGTGACCAAAGGGGAAGTAGTAGGAGTCAAAACATATCTGGGATTCGCACCGACATGAAGAGAAAGCCAAAGCAATCTTCCTATGCAAAGCACCTGGCAGAAGAGTAGACCAGGTTGACTGTGACCAAAGGAGGAGGAGTAGTAGTAGTAGTCAAAAAGGCGAGTCTGGCATTCATACCCACATGAAGAGAGAGCCAAAGTAATCTTTATACCCACAGCACCTGGCAGGAGAGTATACCATGTTGGCTGTGACCAATGGAGTAGTAGTAGCAGTAGTCAAACAAAAAGAAAACATTTAAAGTAAAGGCAAGTCTGGGATTCACACCCACATGAAGAGAGAGCCAAAGCAATCTTCATACGCACAGCACCTGCAAGAAATCTTCATACACACAGCACCTGCCAGGAGAGAATACCAGGTTGACTGGGACCGGCAAAGCAGTAATGGTCTAGCAAGAAAACACACAATTGGGAAGTACAGAGAAGACAAACCCGAGGACTGAATGAGAACACTATTCATATTCACAGTACATGGCCAGATAGTGTACCAGGTTGGCTGTGAAACCAAGGAGAAGGAAAGAGGAAAAGACTCTCATTGAACATTCGAAGGGCATGAAAACCTGGGAGTAAGGTTGTCCTTCCTTTTGGAGTTTATTTGTTGCACCATTTTGGAACTTTATTTTGCAAGTTGAACAGTACTAACGCTTCTAAAGTCCTAATCTCCTCCCTTATTTTTTCCCATCTTTTCTACTGTGCCTCTCTTCTCTTTGGCCACCCTACCACTCACCTGACTCTCCTAAAATCCATCTACCACTCCTCCATCCGCACTCTTTGTCTTCTCGGCCCTCGTGACTCTATCTCTACTTCTCTCTCCCAACTCGGCTGGCTCCCATTCCTCTCACAACTGAAATTTCAATTCCTCTGCCTTGTCTATAAATCTCTCCATGACCTAGCCCCCCTTATCTCTCCTCCTTCCACTACTTCTACTCTCCCTCCCGCTCTCTCCGCTCAGCTGACCTACATCTTCTCAATGTACCACCAGCCCCTTGTGCTTCCTCATGTTTCCTTCCAACTCTTGGCCCCCCTCCACTGGAACTCCCTACCTCTCTCTATCCGTTCCTCCCCCTCCTACCCATCTTTTGGCTCCTCCCTGAAAGCCCTTCTTCTCCACTACCCCCCTAACTCTCCTTCCCTCCTGCTCCCCCTATCCTTACCCATCCCTTCCCCTACTTCCTTCCCCTACATCCCTATGACCTCATATCAAACGCTGAATGAAACCCTTCCTCATCAATCCCCCCCTGCTTCCTTCCCTGCCGCTCCCCACCTATCCTCTACCTATCCCTTCTTCTCCCACCTTCCTCCTCATCCCGATGACCTCATACAGGAAACTGTAACCACCTAAGGGTGTTATACTCTCCCGTGAACTCTCCTGCTCCCTCTCTCCCCCCCTTCCCCCGCTTCCTACTGAGTTAATTGTTCAATATACTGTACCACTGGTTTGTTTCAATTTTGTAAATTTGCTTCTTCTCATGTACTGTTGTTATTCCGTAAAGCGCTTTGGTGTAAAGCGCTATATAACCTCAATAAACATAAACATAAACTAAAGAACTAAAGAAGATCCCCTTTGCACATTAGTTTACCTTCTTAGTGTGAGGACTGGAAATAGGAATGTTGACTCAGCGATGGACTTGTTTCTTTTGAACTATCCTGACAGACTCCTTAGAATATTATCTCGAGGCAGGGAACCCCCTCTTAGTATTAGGGTCAGGAAGTATTTTTCCAAAACTTCATTTGTTGAATAAAAGTCTCTGCCAACAATTGTTCCACCTGTGTGTCGATCTCCTCCTTCCACACCATTACAGTTGACTTTATATTTTAGTGTGTACAATTCCTAAGGTTTGATATAAACCAAATACAATAAAGAATGAAATGAAAGTACTATTTCTAAACTTTAAAAAATCAAAAATTGGCTTGGCTGAAGCACTGTGTATGTGTGTGTGCATGCGTGCATGCATGTGGTTACAATGTTGTGTTTTGTTTCCATGCATGCCACTCAATGTTGGATGTCTAACATATTTCTAATTGTCCGAAATTGGTACCATAGGGGATCTGAAACCCTTGAGTCATAGCTATGCTGGTGCTGTGACTTTAGACAGATTAGACCTGGTCTGAAACGATGGATATCACTTGAGCAGCTCCTGTTTGTTTAATGCCAGGATAAATTTATCCCAGTACTGTAGGCCCACTTCTACCATAAACCAAAAGTATGCCTTACAGCCTAGAACACTCCTCTTGAACTGTAACTAACTTTAAGACATATGGTTTCTTTGCCTTAGAGAAAAGGCTTAAAATATGTGCCTCTGTGGTCACTGTGCACATCTGTTTCTTGCATGACAGGAAGGGTGGAACTAAGGGAATGCTTATATACAGCTGTACGACGTGCCATTAAAATAAGTGCTGGACGCACTAGAATGGTACATACTGCATTACATTGTCTGCAGTGACATCAATGTGTTAGGAATTAACTCTCTGAACTCAAAGCATGTGCGTTTTTGGAATCTTTATTTTGCTGTTCTTTGCTGTCCATTTGATTGTTAAGGAAGAAAACGTGTGTGAGTGCACGCGTGTGTGCTTGTGTGCATGCGTGTGTGAGTTGTGTGTGTTTTCTCCCATTCAATAGTGCCCTGCTTCCTAGCTATGTAGAGGGCTTTCCACATCACAGAGCTACCTGGTAACCCAAGTAACAGTGTCCAAGTGGATGGGGGTACACAGCATCATGCATTAGGGGGTGAAGGAGAAGATGTAGTTGAAGGGTTGGTTCAGACGAGTCAATGGTTCAGGGATCAGTGTTCAATAAGGTATTCTATAAAGGACAGGTCTTCAGTTCCGGTCGTAAGCGGAAATTAAAAGTGTGTGTGTTCCCCTGGTGACAGGAGATCCTGGAGTGAGCTCTGGTTCCCTGGTGACAGGAGATCCTGGAGTGAGCTCTGGTTCCCCTGGTGACAGGAGATCCTGGAGTGAGCTCTGGTTCCCCTGGTGACAGGAGATCCTGGAGTGAGCTTTGGTTCCCCTGGTGACAGGAGATCCTGGAGTGAGCTTTGGTTCAGCCACTTGTTTTATAAGCAGTATGCGTGTCCTTCACTAAAGTCCAGTTACAACAAGCATTGGCAAAGTCAACAGTTTCGGCTGTGCATAGGTACTAGATAGGCATTTGCCAGGCACTGCGATCATATGCATATGCACTATTTTCTAGCTGCTATCATTAATGAACCATTGCAGCAATGCCTGGCAAATACCTTTCCCATGTATACACAAAATGGTTGGCACTGCCAATGCTTGTTCTTCTTTGAGGACCGCCCAATTTAAGTAAAACAGATTTTTAGAAATGACTTATCTGAATTACTTATTGATATTAATGCGACAAATGACTCTTGCACTGGGCCGCTAATGTCAGCAAACGCCTGGTTCAAGACATTCTTTGAAAACAGCACAGAATATGGGGTTTTCTACGTAAACACTGGATCTTACCTCTTAAAAGGCCATTTGCGGGACTGGATTCTCAAAAAAATCTAAGACTACCCTGCATGGTAATGTTGCTAGTATGTACTGAACAAATCATTCTGCCATAAAATTAGCTCCAACAACCATGTAGATTACCAGGTGAAATATTCATCTTGTCTCCTTTACATACACAAGGTTTTCTCCAATTCATTATATAGTCAATGACTTTTCACGGCAAGTCAACAACTGAAATAGTGCTTTGGCCACTTTTACAGATATTGTGCCTCATTTTTCAATCTACATTAGGAATTAGGAAGTTCCCAAACCAAATTTGGTCTTCACCAGACCTGAAATGATTACAAATCACCATAGAAATCACCGTGAGAAAGGCACACATGGTTTGATACAAATTGAAAACACTGACAGCAAAGCAGACTACTCCAATCTGAGAAAACAAAGCAAAGAGGCTATCAGTGGAACCAAGAAATAATATCTTACCTTCTCTATTGATCTAGCAATGCATTCACCCAATCAAATAATGTCAAATCATAAACAACTTGAGAACAAAATACAACCTCCATTTTCCCCTATCACTATTAATTACCTCAATTCAATGCATGATCATTTTAAGACAAAACCCTCTTCGATTTGATCTAGTGTAATGAACTATCAAGTAGCTCAGGACCCCAACTCAACCCATGCTATCAGACCCTTCCCTATGTATGATATGATATGATATGGCATTTATAACGCGCCTAGACACAAGTGTTTCAAGGCTCAACGAGGCAAGGGAGGGGAACAAAGGGAGGCCAAACAACGATCCTACTAGGCCGGGTGTCATTCAGATCGCGCAAGTGCGTGGGCAGGGGGGCAGGGACAGTATAGTACATGGGAATAGATAGTAACAATAAGTAAAGTAACGACCAGCATGTGGCAAGTGCATGGGTAAGTGCAGACAGCAGGTGTCAGGGGCTGGTAGGGGGACTGTGGAGATATAGAAACAGTCCCCAAGTTTGGGGGTTGCCAGGCGGGCAGTGCAAGTGTGTGACGCTGGCGGGGGAGGGTGTCCAGGTAGCCAGTGCAGTTCAGGTTACAGTCAGGATGTCAGCAGAGGAGAGGAGGAGAAAAAGCAGAAGCAAAGAGAATGGTTTTGAGGTGCTTCCGGAACCGCAGATGGTTCTCCTCAAGTTTCAGGAAGGCTGCAGATGAATCAGCCACACACCCTGTTGTCGATTGCATGCCCATATCTCCGGAAGATATCCGCTTAGTTGTTTTCCAAATTATTCTCAAAATGAACCTGCCATCATGCCCTGGAATTCTGTGCCCTACGCATATAGTCAAGGAGTCAATTATTGAACTACTGCAAACCCTTAAGAGGATATTTAATAGCTCCCCTTTCCCAGGGCACTGTCCCTTAATCTCTAAATGTCTCTTGGTTAACTCTATTATTAAAAAATTCGCCCTTATAGACTCAGATAATAGATCAAGCTACCACCCTACAGCTAATGATACATTGTGTGGAAAAAATGTCTACCCCATTTTACGCAGGAAAATTCTTCAGTGACTCCTTATAACTACAAATTGACAATAGAGCCTTTCCAATCTACCCAAAGTCAAAACATTCTGACTCCTTTTTGACACACATCTGAACATGGCATTGCATGTCAATGTCATTGTTAGTTCTTTGACGTGTTATCTTTTACGTTTTCCCTAAATCCTACTTTTTCTAACCAACATATTCTGAGCCATATTGTCATACCTATATATCGGTTGTACAAAAAAGGTTGCCTCCTAATTGCAGTTACCTTAAAACAATATTGCTCATACAGAAGTGTAGAGGAGCAGCTGAATGCCTCGGCAGGAAGTCCCTCGACCCTACTTCATGTATGTTGGAAGCCTGAGATTGTGCCATGCTTGACACCAGCAGTTGTGACCAAACCCCAGAGAATATTCGAAAGAAAGTACCCTCTGAGAAAGCCTTACCAAATGTATTCCCGAAGAGACGAGAATCTGAGGGAGGAACTCGCTGAAGAAATTTGAAAAGAGTGAAAGAGGAGCTGGTGACATCACAAGAGACGAGCATGACGCACTGAGAAGACTGGTTGAAGAGAATATATGGTCCCTATAGAAACTGATGACAAAGTTAAGAATCGAGTACACTTTCATATGCAAAGAGAAGATTGCATTTGTGTGATGCACTGCAGAAAATACAAGTTGTTCAATAACTGTACAGATGCTGTAACAAAAGTAGATTACGTAACTTTAGAAGCTGGCTACATGTAGTGAATAGACTGCAGGCAGAGCCGCCATTGTATAGAAACTGGACATTGGTGTCACAAATTTAGTAAGCCTAGACTCATGGAGAAGAAAATATGAGAACTGTTGCAGTAAGAATTAGATGAGATCATAGATATGGATGGTGAGGCTGTTTGGCCTGGTAGCAAAGTCAAAGCAGCCAAGGCCGGTTATCTGTTCTTGAAGGCGGCACACGTTAGAAGCTGAATCATCCCTTCTTAAGGTGCAAAGAAAGAACACCAAGCGTGCCAAGTTTGTATTCAATTAAGATATTTAAATGCTGCAAAATAGTCCAAATCTGTCACAACCCACATCCCAAAACCCCTCTGGAAAGCCCATGGGCCAGGAGAGGTATTGGCTCGGGTCTCCAATAAACCTAGGCATCCCCAGTGAAGACATGTGTTTGGGGAACTACTTTATTTTGAAGCTGCCAACCAACATGGAGGCATCCACATAGCTTGGCTCCTAGGAACCAAGCTATGCGGTATAATGTTTTGTGTGTGGTAGCCTAGGAACTACTTTACCTGGACTACTTTCTTGAAACTATTTAAACCACACCCGACTTGGATAACACGCTTTGCGTTACTTTGCAATCCTGCAACGTGACGTTCACTGTGTCCAGCTATACCTGCGAACCTCGGAGAAACAGCACCTGTAAGGAGACAAAGGAACATTGTTAGCAGCAGCATCTTACCTGCAATTTTCGTCTTTAGCTGCCCAGAGCCCCTGCAAACAGCTTCCTAGGATCATCACGTCTCCCGGACCGACGGATCTGCAAAAAAGGAAAGAAACAAGGTATTAGAGACATTACAACATGACAAACTGTGCCGAAAAGCTTACCTAGCAGGTCGCCTCTCGACCAGCATTGCCACGGAATTCTACACCCTGGGTGAACACTCCAATCTATGGGAAAAGAAAAGAAAACAGGTTAGCAAAGGCAAGGCATCACTGCGCTGGGCATAGCGCCTACTTACCGCATCATAGCGCTCATTACACACCATAATTTACTGGTGAGACCCAATTCAGCCAATGCACCACACTGGACTTCTGCACATCTAAGGAAGAGAAAGAGACATTATCAAACCAAGAAAGGCATGCAGGAATAACAACAATATACAACAGCTATAAGACCTACCTGAAAGACTTCAAACGGGCCGGCATCAGTGAAGTAACTAGATCGCATCCCCCCACAAAGGACAACGCGCCCCTGCCAAGAAGGCAGGACGGAGAGCACACCTGAATCAACAATAAGGTGAGGAGAGGCCTCAGAGGGGCTGAAGGCATACGGGGTGGTGGGAGGCTAATTACCCCAGTTGGCCAGTCTTGAACATAGCCCTCCTGTATTACAGACAGAACCTCCCCCACTGGCCACATCTGGGAACCGCAAAGAAGGATACCAGTGTCCATACGGCTGGTTGGCGTCCCCGTGGATACCAGGTGAGCGTAACAAAATCATGGTCTCCTGTCACGTGAGCCAAGTTAAGCTTGGAGTTCTAGAACAACGATAGTGCGTGATCACACTCCCTTATATTCTCACAGACAAGAATACACTGCATGGCCAAGTTCAAAGACAATCTTCATGACAGAAGGCATGGGTGATAAGAGACGTTGGGCTAATTGGGTGGGGAGGTAGAGTCAAGTCCACCTCCAGGCACCTGAGTATGAGCTTACGTGCTGCTAAGTGCACCGAATGTTCCAGACATGGCACGAGCATGACAACCAATTATAGAGGGCCATATAATGAAGGGCCTTATAGTTTGAGAGCCAATGATATACCATGTACTCAATAGTGTTGAAGATAACTTGCTGTAGAGGTAGGCATAAATTGTCCACCTGACAGTAGATATCCAATCATAATCCCACCCCGTATAGAAAGTACACTTAGATGTTCCCCTTGAGCCTATCATAACCCCTCGTAGGTTTTTCTCATTTGCCACGTAGTATGACATCACGTAGGATGAATTTGTAGTATATAAATGTGTTTTATGTAAAATTAACCGAGAACTCGAGCGAGCGTCCGATGGTGTCCGTTGTAACTCTCTGTTTTAGACAATTGTTAATAAAACAGCAGAACTTTGCCATCTTCCTGATTTGGTTTGATTATTTGGTGTTGAGTTATTCTGCATCCCATCCATTGCATGCGTGTTATCCAAAGGACTCTAAGCTCAGAAGTTAATGTTCCTCCATTACGCCCGTTCTTTGGAAATTGCATTGGGTCTTGGCCTGGGCTCCGATTGTTTTCAAGGGGGCCATACTAAACTATCATGGCATCTTCATGCCAAACATTCAAACTACCACTCCTCGTAGATTAAACTATATCAACCTGATCAAGCTCTTAGATCAGCCCATAAACACAGTATTTCAGTATGGATCATAGCCCTCTTTTCCGGAATTATTTGCTATTCACACTCTGATGATCCAAATCAAACTTTACTCCCTTTAAGTTACATCTAAAATATATTTGTTTATCTGATATTTAAGCTGCTGAATGTTACTGTCTAATAAGATTCTTCAAAAAGGACAGGGTCCTCTGTGCTACATCAATCCCTTAACATAAACGCATAAACAAGGCACTTCCAAGTTCACTCCTTACCAAGAACAGATGCTGGAATAAACAAAACAATAGTATGTTTGTTCTTGCAAAGTGGAGAGTTAAGAATGTTACAAAATCAGGTATTTGTTTTTAGGCAGTAACCCTAAGCAATATGATGATATATGTCCCTGATGAATCCTCAGTGCCATTGAAACCAGTTACGGTTAACATATGAATCAATCGTGTGGTCTCACTCAGTTCAGACTCTGCCAAACTGCCATGGGAGCTGGATGCATCTTTGACAAGACTAGGCAGAGAACATTGCAATAGTGAAATTCAGACATGAAAGAGGCACTGCTTAGCAGGATACAGTCTGCAAGTTAGGGCAAGATGCAAGCAGAGTGCAATCTACTAACAGAGATCATAGCTGATCAAGCGTCCACAGGCCCTCAAAATCCAATTCTGACTCCCACTCTAGGGCAGGGCCTTAGAATAACTGCTCAACAGATGTTATCTTTTGGACCCAACGAGATCATATCTGTCTTTACAGCATTGGGGTTTAGGCCTATTATCTTGCATGCTCCATCTGCAACATCGTCCAACCATCCAGATCCTAGAAGAGGCGGCCACACTCTTAGTGAGGTCGATGTGGGGCTGGCTTGATGTTTGTCAGGGAAGTCAATCACCATCTCCCTCCTCGCTGATCCTCTGCAATTCTTTCCTCATCTACATAAATCTGAAGCACAAATAGTATTACGATGGAGGGTGATACAGCGACCATCAGACCTAATTTTATCTGATCTATTTAGCTAGCCGAATAGGAGCCTCATCTCCCTCTCTTCTGTTCCTTACCACATTGCTCGTCTCCTTCAATGCATCCCTCGGTCCCCCTCAAAATCCGTCTGACTCGATACTTCTTTCTTTCTCTCTTTGCCTTCTCCCACTATTTCAAAAGCAGTTGCAAAAAGTTGGAGAGCGCAGAAGACTCGTTCTCTACAGTGCCTTGCCCTTCGTCACCTGCACGCTATGCATACACTTTCCTTCAAGGACCCATATATCACCATCCATCTAATGCTAGAGAAATCAGAAGTGCCAGTGGTATTGAATTTTGTTGGGAAGTGTGTCTGCTAATTAGTCCTCCTATGAGGCCAATTAATGAATTTCTACCCTTTTCAGTGTGAAATTGAGGCTGATTCTTCTGCAAATCGAAAGTGTTTCCACTTTCTTTAGAAAATGGCTGCTTTCAACGGCTTCCTTATGCTAATTATCTTTACCCTTTACTCATAGACTCTGGTCTGCCGAGCGGAAATGCGGGCCTGTTGGATCAGGTGGCCGCATTGAAATGGGTCCAGAGAAACATTGCAAGCTTTGGAGGTGACCCTTCCAAGGTCACACTGGCTGCTGATCGCGGCGGAGCCGACATTGCTAGCCTTCACCTGCTGAGAGCTGATACTAACCTCTTCCGGCGGGCCATGCTGATGGTAAGTGCCTTCCTTTTCCCAGCATGAAGATCTCTGAGGGCAGCGCTAGTCACTCCATCTTAAGTTTCAGTCACTGGTCAAACATGTGGAACATTCTTCTTGTACTCCAGCCCAGGGGTCTGAAACCTTTGGCTCTCCGGATGTCTTCGACTACAACCCCCATCAGTGCTAGCCAGCAGAATCAATGGTATGGATCATTGGAGTCGTAGTCCAGAACATCTGGGAGTCGAAAGTTGCAAAACAGAAGCATTTAGTGAAGCTTTATAGCTCTCCCATGCAGGCTAGACAGGTCTGCAATGGCCTGGAAGGCAGCTTAACATCTGAACGAAGCACCCTTAAACGTTATGTGTCGCCATTGTATACAGATCATTTGAAATCCTTAAAGGTTCTAATTTATGTGTTAAATTTGTTTTCACAATAACAGTGTTTTTTTTGTTTTCTACGATTTGTGTCTCACTTCTACATCTATTAGAAGCTAATACTAATGAAACTACTGTATGATTAATTTACATGACTACGCGCATCCTAGAATCCTTACATGTATGTCTTGATTGATACTTCATTTAGATGAATATGTTCACCCTGTCTCCCCTGTGTCCAGACACTGGGGCGTGATCACATTAAGTGCAACAATGACAAGCACGTTTTCCTGGGTGCCAGGCACTTTTGACTGCTTGTCAGGCACTTTTTGCTGGGTCATGGTCCATTTTGTCCCAATATTTGCACTGATCGGTCCGTGACTCCCCACAGAAGAAATTGCATTTCTTTAAACCAACTGACCAGTTCAAACAGAACATTTTGCATAATACCAGCAAAGATGCAATGTATGTGTTTGGCCCTCTTTTTTTCAGAGCTGACCCCCCAGCCGATGGATTATGATGAATGTCCTTAACATATGTCTGTTATATCCCATGAGGCCACTTTCAGGTAGAGAGACACAATCTAACAACGGTTTATTTTATGCAATGTTGTCCACTTCTCTCAGACACAGACTGCCTTAACACAAACGCGCACACCGTACCTGGCTACATCTGAACTCCGCTAGCCGAACGCCATTTTGTTTTCAAATCCACTCGAGCTTCTGGAGTCAATGCAAATGGTTTTTCTAGAGGCCAAGGAGTGAACACACGTTTTAACAGCTTGACTGACATGTAGCTATGCAGAAATAAACGCAGAAAGCATTGCTGTTGTTCAGGACAAATGGAGCAGTTTTCTTTTTCCTTTCAATATTACAGTACACGCTCTTTGCTTTGACAACACACTTCCTTTATTCAAGCCTTGCATGTCTCGTGGTCATATTTTAGACCTATTTCTTTTAGATGTGTTATTAAACGTAAATACTCCGTTTTGTTTTACTTTACATAAAGATTATATCTGTATGTAGTGTTACTCATAGACTATATAAAAAAATATGTTATTCGTCTTCATTTTATAGCCTAGTTATCCTTTCATATTAAGGACACACTCTAAGAAAGCCAAATATCGAAGCTATATATTCAAATGAACTCCCCCAATAGATGGCAATAAGCGTAATGGAAAACTTCACACACATTACCGTTTTTTTATAAATTCTATCGGAGATCGCTATTTCTGATGAAGAAACACGCGTTTGTTAATACTCCCAGTGTAGGTCGTGGCCCTTTTCTTGCACCAAATTACATGTTTGGCAGAGGTCATAGACAGACGTGTGACTCACTTCCCAGGCACCCACAGATGAACTGAGCGCTGACCCCTTCCTGTCTTCATAAACACACGCCTGCCTCACTCACAGAACGGGCCTTGTTTACTTCCTGGGACTCTGTTGATAGTCCCGTAGGAAGTGGCCAATCTCGCGCCATCGACATCAGCCCTCGGAGAGCTCTTTTTTTTTCATCATTCGTCTCTAAAAGACTTCCATCATGTGCTGAGGTTGTGGCCAAAATGGGCACCTTCATTCAATTAAGTTTAGAAATTATATATATATATAGTCTGTCAGAGACATGTTGCAACAGGACATATTCCAGGCAAATCCTGACGTTTTTGTAGTGTGACAAGTGGTACACGTAATTGATATTGTAATTTCATTTCCTCCAGTAAGTAACGTCATGACGTGTATGGCACATGGCCTCTCTTTGGTTTTGAAGGCAACAGAATGCTGCAAGTTTACATTCCTATCTTCTTTTCCTTTGCTTTTTTGACCCTCTCTCCCCCGCGTTCGTTGGTACACAGGAATGCCACCACCAGTGATCTGGCACCAGCATTCTGCCGGCGGCATGCTGATCTGGAATGGTGCACATTTCCTGAATTTTGAGGCCAAGTAGAGAGGCTTGTGGACAAAGGTGGTGACTGCAGAACAGAGGGAGAGGTAGATATTCTTGTGCCTGTCAAATTGGACATCTAGTTGTCTACATGAGTCTGAGTCTTTAGGATTGAGGTCAGAAAGGTAAGAGTGTAGTGGACAAGGGGGTAACAAGGGGTTTCGGTTTTGGCAGTCAAGTGGGGCGGGGGGCATTGCCTGGTGAATGGATGCAAGTCAGAGAGGGAATATGAGGAGAGATAGCGGGAAAGAAGTTCTGGGTGTCTTCAGCAAAGAGGGCGGTAGGACATTCCATGCACGGAGCAGTGGCCAAGCAGGTTTTGGTGAAGGAGGATGGGAGCACCATATCATAATATTTTGCTACATTGTGGGCTGTCGGGCAGGTACATTGGTATCTAATGGTAGGTTGAGGGGCACATCTGCCCTTCAGCCCCACCTTTAGCTCCACTGTGGGCCCAGAGGTGCCTTTTTCAAGTGTGGTGGTCTACGTGTGTGTGCGAAGAAGTACCCCTCACATAGTCTTGAAATCAGTCGGCTAATCCCTGCAAGCCACTGGCCAGCTATGACGGGACGGAAAGGCAAAGGATCTAAGCAGCAAACAGAGGGCCTCATTACGAGGTTGGAGGTAGTCATGGCGCTATTAGCGCCATGACTACCTCCAATACCGGTACCGAGTCCGCCCTCGTTCAATGGGGACTTACCGGTCTATTCCGACCTTTGCGGGACCGGTAAATCCCCATTGAAAAAGCCATTCCCCATTCCCATTTCAGCCCCCATAGGGCTCAATGGGAAGGGGGAAGGCGCTAATAACGGTTCCACAAATTGCGGTACCGTTATTAGCTCTGAAGTCCCTTAACGGGCCCGTCCATAACACCTGGTAAAACCAGCCATTAAGGAAGGCACCCACTAAGGGACCTCGGAATAGGGCGCAAAGGGATTACTGGCACCAATGTCCTTAATGGTGCCCGGTATCCCTTTGCGCCCACCTCGTAATGAGGCCCAGAGACTTTGGGCCTCATTCCGAGATTGGAGGTAGCATTGACGCTAATACCGCCATGGCTGCCTCCAATAACGGTACAGAGTCCACCCTCATTCAATGGGGACTTACCGGTCTAGTCGGACCTTTGCGGGAGCGGTAAGTCCCCATTGAAAATACCATTCCCCATTCCCATTTGAGCCCCCATAGGGCTCAATGGGAATGGGGAAGGTGCAAATAACGGTACCGCAATTTGCGGTACCGTTATTTGCTCCCTGGATGCTTTGCGGCTCCCGCCAAGGCCGCCTTGTAAAACCAGTCGGCCTTAGCGGGACCCGCAAAAGGACCTCGGAATAGGGCGCAAAGGGATTACTGGCACCGGTGTCCTTATCGGTGCCCGTAATCCCTTTGCGCCAGCCTCGGAATGAGACCCTTTCTCAACCACCAAACAGAGATGATCCGGAGCCTGAGGCACCCATGGCACTCATTTCGCGATTTCAAGTTTTTACCATGCACGAGGCATAAAATCACAAATACAGTGAAAATGTACAAAAATAGCAACATTTCATGAACCGGTTAATTCTGATACATTAAAGGAGTGCACAGGAGCAGTTATTATTCAATACAAATAAAACCATCCACGTAAAAAAAATTGGGTGCCTGGTTTTTGTTATGCATGTTTATTGTATAGCCCATTTAAAGCTATGGAAATATTAAAAGCATAAAATATGTCAAAAAGTGGACAGGAGTTAATAGTCAGGCCGTGGGCTGATCCAGGAATGGCACCCACCTGCATTGCTATGGCAGAGATTTGGGGTATCGCGTCCATTTGCCGACACCTGTATTTCCAACGGGTGTTCTGCCGCGGGAGTTTTGCTGAAAATTCCCATCAACATTTTTGGGGGGGTGGGAAAGGGTAAATAAAGGGCTGGGGCAGGGTAAATAAAAAATAAAAAAAATTAAGGGGGGGTTGGGTGAAACCCCCCAAAAATAATGTTACAAAATGTAGATGAAGTTTTTTGGCAAAACACCCGTCAGAAAAAAGGTGGTCCGCGAAATGACAAGGAACCAGATTTGGAATGTTACGTCCACACTCAGTCTTTCCCGAGAATCAAACTTTTCTCAAGTGTTTTTCGATGGTCCTCGGAGCGGTAGCCCTGGCTCGGCTCCATATGATCTTCTCGGTCAGTTCTCATGGTTCTTTCAGTGGTTTACTTTCCATGTCAGAGAGTTTCATGGGCCCTTGTTGTTCTCCAGTGTAAGATCTCTTCATAGAATCATATGCTTTGAAATTGGTAACCTTCATCCAGCTTGGCGCATTAGAACCGCAGTCAACTCAGAGTCCAAAAATGAAGAAATGATCAAAAAACAAAGACTGAAAAAGGACTGAAAAGCTGAGAGAGTTCCAGGCACATGGGGCCTCATTACGAGGTCGGCGGTAAAGGGTTAACGGCAACGGTAAAGGTGCCGTTGCTGTTAACCCCTTACCACTGCATTACAAGGTCCCTTAGCTGCTAAGGGAACAGGGAGCTAATAACGGGCCCGCTATTAGTGAGCCCGTTATTAGCTCCTTCCCCATTCCCATTGAGCCCTATGGGGGCTCGAATGGGAATGGGGAATGGTTCTCAGAATAGGCACTTACCGGGTCCTCCAAGGTTAGAATGACCCGGTAAGTCCCTATTCCGGGAACACGGACCCGGTATGCGGTAAGGGTGCCTAGCGATCCCATTGGTTAGGTGCAAAAGGTCAACAATTAGGCAGATATGTTGTAAATTAAAGATCATTTACTGTGTTTATGTCCATGCAATGTTTTACTATGGCAATTGTTTATGCACCAGGGATTCCCAGCCTGATGATGGGAATTATTCAATCATGTGACACTAGAAAAGATGTTGAGAACTACAGCTAAAGGTAAGTAACTCATTCTTCGCCACTTCCCATTCCCGCCTTGGATACTCCCAGTAGCTGCTCGGCTGTCGGATATCTGGAAAGGCTACAATATGACAAAGCTTCAAACGGAAGTTGCTTGACACACAATTTGATGCTTCTTTAGCAATTCCTGAGCAATACTGTGAGACTTTGTCAGAAATGTGACGGGCACTGGTGTATTGTTCTGACCAAATGTTCACAGCATCTTGAACAGAGGGTATTTCAACGATGGGCACTGAGTCTCAGGTTTTCAGAGGCCAAATTAGTCCCACGGGGCAGGGGGCGGTGTGGGGGCCAACAATACTGAACAAAAACACTGGCCTGATTGTGGTCATAGAGGAGGCAAACCACTCTAAACACGTTCCCTGGTCTTTCAGGGAGTACATTGCCAAGGGAAGCTCTGTTTGTCTCACAGCTAGCATCCTTGTAGAGAATTGTGTATGTGATGTGCTCGACTCTCAAGCTTTAAAGGGACCAATTCCAGAAACCCCTGAGGTGATCAAGATGTCCGTGGGCATAGAGCAATTTGTTGGCAACGTCTTACTTGCTGGCAGATGTGTTATCTACCCAGCATTTATTTATTTATTTGTAAGGCGCTTATACATCAAGTAAATTATGTTTCAAATTGCCCACAGGACAGCAGGGAGGGAACATGGGAATGAAAATCAAATATAACTATGAAAGAGAGAGGCGGCCCTACTAGGCCTTTTAAGCATTCGGAATATGCAAGTGCAGAGAGAGAGAAGGGATGAGGGAGTTCAGGGGTAAGTGCTAGGTGTATCAAGAGGGAAGTGCTAGGGAGCGAGAAGCTGCAAGTGCCTAGGTGGAGTGGTCAGCTGACAATAAATTAAGTGCAGGCCTGTGTTCGCAAAGACCAGAGGATACCAAGGCAAGTGCAGGGAGTGGGAGGAGGCTGTAGGCAATTGGGTGTGGGAGGTCAGAACCAAGGAGGACACATAAGGGCCCTAGTCACCAATCTCAGCAACTGTGGAGTTTAGCAGAGGAGGGAAGAAGGGAAGGAGGAGGTGAAAAGTAAGGTCTTGAGGAGATCCGGCTGAAGACAAAGAGGGAGGGGGCGGCTGTTTCATAGGGAGCCTGCTGAGGAAAGAGATCGGCCACCAGCTCGCTCTATAAAGAAACACTTGACACACAGAGAGATGGCGCCGGGAGAACTTAAAGATCTGTAGGGAGAGTATTTAGTGAGAGCAGGTTGTTGATAGCGTGGTCCACAGCCCCATACAGCCTTGTGATATGTCTCCAGGCTCACGAGAACAAAAGAATGTTCTGTGTGCAAAGCAAGTGACAACCTTCATTATACTATAGCAGGTGACCACTGTTTTCTGAGTAAACAATTGTTAGTGCCTTCTGATATATGTAAGGGTTTTATGTTCATTCATCGACAGTGTTTTTTTGCTGAATGTTTCCTCCCGAAAAATCTCATCGGAAAATGTATTTTTATTTTTGTGAGTGTTCTCCCAAAACCCCTCCGTGCCCTATTAATTGTACACTATTCCCAACCCCCACCACTTATATACCCTTCCCCACAAACCCCTCGAATTTTCGATGAGTTTCTGTTAAAAAGAATGTTTGGCAAAAAAACCTGTTGATGAATGAACGTCGTACCATTTGTAAGGGATCATGAGTTGACAGATTCGTCATTGGCGGAGCCTAGACTCATCAACGCACAAAGTTCTATTTAGATGAGAACATATGTGTAAACTTGATGTTTGCAAATATGTTTTTTAATTCTTCCATTTCAATTGTAAGCCTACTTAGTATTCAGAACCAGACTTGAGAGCTGGATCCTGCTGTCGTTATATACTGTACTAAAAGAAAAAGCGGAACTGTGGCTTGAGGCTTGTTTGCTGAGCCGCCCGGCACCGGCCTATCTCTCCGGGCTGGTTTGCATGCACCAGGTTGCTTTCTTTCACTTGGGAGATGAAGGTTCTCCTGCCTAAGGGCCTTTCAGCTTAAAGGGCCGTCACACTTTATTGAAGCACTAAGGGATCTCAATATACCACAAAACCACATACTCAAAGTTGAGGTCAGAAAAAGGGTAACGAAATCGCCACCATTGATCATCGCAAAGTGCTGCTCTTTTGCGCAATGCTGGGTTTTTTTGCCCATTTTTTTACTCTGGAATTTTAGTAATACACATTTTACACATTTTCCGTTATCAGTGAATTCTTTCGGTTAGGCGATGAAATTCGAAAGTTGAAATTGTTGGAGGTTCATTGGGTAATCCCCCTGAATAATTAATACAAAAACAACAAGGCCCGAAAATAGCAAATTAATTTGGTCGAATTTTTTGATTTTGTTGTGCCTTTTTACACAATAAATAGATGGGAGTTGGGTTAGGGTATAAAAAAGGTGGGGGATGTTGGGGGCCAGTGGGGGGGACGGGGGTTTCCTCCTGTACTAAAAAAATTAAAAAGTTTAAAAAATCCCCAAAATATTTTCGAAATTCAACCCCAAATATTCGTTGTCTTTGTCCTCGTTTTTTCCAGCATTTCAACGTATAACCGGTTCATTGATGGTAAAGAAGTGTACAATGGTGAGGATGGCTCACAGTGTGCTTTGTTGCAGCAGCATCTTTTCTGTCGGTCTGTGCTTGTTTTTTCATTTCTTTGTACAATACTAACTATAGCATGTTGAAGTCTTTAGTGATGATTGAAGGCAGGACGTTTAGTGGTTCCTCTGCATTAGCACCCAGGGTGGGGGACGCAGCCAATCAGATTCCACAGAATGCAAGCTGAAATCTTTGATCTCAGCCCCCGTTCTACGGAAACCCCAGGCTGCCTCCCCGCCGCGGGACACCATTTGTTTTCTTAAAAACTTTTCCGCTAAAGCACCCCTCCCGCCACTTACCTTTTGGCAGTCTGAGCACTCTAGTTGGCCAACATGGAAAGGGAAGAGGGGCTCCGTGGGAAAGGATTTTTCTTCACTCAACGGGACGAGCGCGGCGTCCCATTGAACGAAGGAACATGTTTGTTTTTTTAGCACCACAGGATTACCGCTTTAGTAACCCGGGGTGCTAATGGCCTTAACACCTGATCCGGCCTGGCAGATCGGGTTCTGGGTTCCTTGTTCCGCTAAGGCCTTTAAATTGGGCCCCGGGTCGATAACATCCGATCTGACCCGCCGGAGCAGGTGTTAACGTCACATTTTTATTTTCCCGGGCTTTTGACCTGGTGGTGACCTGGTGGTGATTGGAGTGGCCTTGATCTCTGCAAGCAGGATTTCTTTGTTTGTCCTGGACAGGATTGGTTTCAGAATGACTTTCCTGTTTTGGAAAGGCACCCTTTTGAAGTGTGATGAGAGAATGATCTGTCCTCGTGCTGGCACATGCCTCGTAATTAATGAGTACCTTATTTTGAGAGAACACTAGCTTAGTGTGTGTTTAGTTTTGTGTGAAGGTTCGCTGCCAAATCAGATTAATACAGGAGTCTAAGAGCCACATTGACAGAATATTTAGCATGGAGCAAAGTGACTTTGCACTGCAAAAATACACTTTGCACCGGGCCTAATTCACACAGTGGAGCGAAGTGACTAAATGGTCTGTGAATCAGGGCCTAAATGTTTTCTCACTAAGCTTTGGGCCAGATGTATCACTTTCTTGTCAGTCCCAGGGTAGGTATTTATTAATTTTGTTTTATTTGTAAGACACCCAATGCGCACTGGGGTGGGCAGGGAATGGAGGACGGAGGCGGGGGGTAACAATAATGATGCACACACGTGCCCGGTCATACCAGTGCGGCTTCAAGAACAGCGCCAGATCGACAACATAACAGTCATCATAATATCAACACAAATGCCAATGAAAAAAGTGCCAGCAGTAGAACATGAGCATTCCGTTTGGTTCATGACAGACGTGCCATGGCAATCAGACATCATGAGCAGGCTTAACACGCTTGAGAGTAGTTAGGGGACACTGTGCCAGAGTGTTGGTCTTAGTAATGCAAAGGTCTTTCCTCCATGGCACCGTTGGTTTCACATAAACAGTTGAAAAAGCAAACACTGGATTCTTGCTTGGTTGGTTTACACCAGAATTTGCTTTGAAACACAATTTACTTGATGTATAAGCACCTTACAAATGCACAATAAATAAAATAAATAAATTAAGAGACCTTCCTTTTGCCAAAATAACAGCTATCGGCAACCCAAGTGTATGGCGGGATGCTATTCAGAGCATTCCGTGGCTAGGTAATCATACTGTCTGGTAACAACCCCATGGTATATTGGGCCCTGGACAGTCACCACCCGGTGTGGCTTGCCACACCACAGTGTATTGCCTAATTAGCACACGTAGAGCATAGTTCAGGTATATTTGTAGTATTAAGGATGGTGGTAGGCTCTATGGACCAGATTGCATGTATTCCACTAGTGCCACCTGGCACCTTGTGGCGCATTGAAGACCAGGCGGCACTAGTGGAATACGTTACGGTCATCCGCATTCTTTGTACCACTGGCTATAGAAAGAATGCGGATGACCGTAACATATAGTGATTTCAGTGGAAGCAATAGGGCCCCAAGTATTTGATATGATGTCAAGAAGTAATAGACTGATAATAAAGCTTATGAATTGTAGGTGTGGTAGAGTCCCAACATGTCTGTCCACATTGTAGGTGTGGTAGAGTCCCAACATGTCTGTCCACATTGTGGTGCAGTCACTACATCTAGCATCACTAATGCCCATGAAAAGGGAACTATATGCTGCAGTGGTCGATAATGGCCTGCCTCCCAGGGTATTGCTGATCGATTTTGTTCACTGCCATTACCTCAGGTTAGCAGGCTAGTACCAGCTGGTAGAGCGACATGGCACTAAGAGAGCAACTGTTCGAAACGAATGTCGCCACATTTCTTCGCCAAATGTTTTACCACAGAACTCGAGGGGAGACTGCATGCACACTGCTCTACCCCTTCACGCCCCTTCTATATACCCAACTCCAGCCCACTATCAATCTTTTTTGTGGTAAAAAGAGGTAAATAAGTGTGGTACAGTGAGATTACTCAAGACGATTCCATTCATAACTGCAGGCTACATCAATGGCCACATTCTTTGTCATCACCACCGTCACCATGACATACTGGCACTTGCTGCCAGCACTTTACTGTATTTGAGACCGACATTTTAACATATAGCTCTTCTCTCCCCTCCTCTGGAACAGCTTTCCATCGACATATATCAGTACTTTTCTTGCCCTAGATATCCCTTAAGTGTGGTAGATATAGGCGCCCAAAGCATTGTCAATTGTCGTACCACTAGGTGTTATTCCACAAGGCTCATGAAGCCTGCCTATGTATACTCTGACGTCAAAGTGCGTGGGTGCCTTTGGCTGAAACTCAATATGTGCTCAGGCATGCGCTGTTGCCATAGCGCTGGAGGACCAGAGCTCAGAGGACTCGCCTTGGAATTGACCAGCCACCGGCTATGTTGGTTCAAATCCTCCCACCGTTGATCTCATATTATTCACCCCCCCCCCTAATTATTAATCATAATTATTTGTGCAATATAAATAGTGATTTGCATTTTTAAAATCCCCTGATTATTTTTCGTGAGATGGTTAACCAAGAAAAAACTGCAAACACCCATAGCATGCCGTCATTTCAAAAAGACATACATTTGCGTGATAGACATTTATATTTTGTTTAGCCATTTAACAAGCTATACATTAAGGGCCTAATTGCCATGAAGCACTATATGTTAGATATTATTATGTGGGTATGCACATTATGCAGATGGGTTTTGACACCTGACAGCTCGATACAGGCAGGGTGTTGGTAGTCTTGGGGAACACAGGCTGTAGAATTCCGTAATCAACCTAAACCAATGCTCATTTCTATTATTTTAGAGCCCCACTGGCCATTGATGCAAGCACGCCCTCCTTGCCCCTTCGAATGCTGCTAAATGATCTATTCAATGTGTGAACCGTGCAATGGGATCCTCAAAACGTCTCTTAACTAATCTGCGTTTTTCAAAGTTCAGTATCTGATCCTCTAATTTAAATTTAAATTTAAAAACGTTTCATTTCATAACAGCAGGCAATCTGTGCAACTCTGCCATTCTGCATGCCCGGATGTCTTGGGTTATTATGGCAACATCCATGCAGTACTTTAATTCTGATGTGCCGGTTACCCCCCTTGCCAACCTGATGGTGTTACTGCAGAGGAGGGGCAAGTGAGCAGAATGTGGACTACCCAAAGCAACCAGGGGAGTTTCATTGCCAGAAGCACATGCATGCCACGAGTGGCCTGGCAGAAATCCGAGTCACTTGCCAGGTAATCACTTTTCCTTCAATAAAATAGAACACAGATACAAAAAACGTATAGCGATGGACGAGGTTTGGGCAGTGATCGCACGGCTGCCCCCTTTGAGTGCTTCCCTGTAAACAACTCTTAATTCTATATATTTGGTTTCATTTTGTACTCGTCTAATCTGTTGAAAATGCAATGATCAACCAGTGTTTTTTAACGGTAAGCCATTTCATGTCATAAAAGTTTGCCTTTAAAAATAAAAGGAAAGTGGAGCACTTTGCAAGAGGATCCAACCGAGCGCTGAAGGCTGATCCACTCCTATGTGCAACCCATGCTGTGGTTATGAAGCTCGAACAAGCGCACAAGCTTAATCACAAAACAATACATCAGTACACGACGAGCACCATCACATCCCTTATTCAATATATGAAAAGTCATTTTTTATTTTTCCCCGCCATAAAATAATAATTCTTACTTAAAGTGCCAAAACATTATAGATGCTTGCATTCAGAAAGAGATGCTCCATTTACCTAAAATAAGACAAAAGCAAACTCTACAAGATACTTAAGTAGCTTATTGTATTTTGGTAATGATGAAAAAAGTTATTTTGTAAAACGCAGCCAATAAGTACCATTGCCTTGAACATTAGCCTGTTCATATTAATATTGTTTATCCCACCTACTAATACAAATAATTCATAATATGACAAGTTTGCTTTGGTGGTAAAGAGGAATTTCCACAGGAGAGCTGCAGCAGATAACCACGCCATTGTTTACATGGTTTGCCAAAGTTCAGTCCCTCTGAAATGGCCAATGCTCTTTTCTTTTTGTTGTTTTCCTCTTTTGCCCTTTGCCCTTCTTGCCATTTTAACATTTTTATAATTATGCGGGTCAGTGACAGCATAGCTCTGTGTGTACTAAACAAAGCCAATAGGTGGAGGGTCATTGTCACAGCAACAAATCGATGCAGTCAGTGTGCAATGATGGCCTTGCACAAACTCACCCATGTGACAGGTGGCTACCCGTATTCAAGAAAATTACCAAAAAAGCAGTGAAGACGTAATTCTGACCTACCTCCCATTTATTGAATATCTTTTGTTTTATTCTGTACCTGGTCAATCTGTTCATAAAACCATACGGCACATTTCAATTAAGCAATGTGTTTTAATTCTAGTCAATTTCAGGTCAGACAAGTTTACATAATTTTGACCCCAGCTCAGACGACTGATACCTTTTTTGAAAGTCACTCCATCCTTGTATCCTATCAATTCTCTGGCTATGAAAATTATACAAGTGCACATGAGACTAAAAATAGAACTGTGTATCACTGAGCAATGGGCGCCATCGTCTAGTTGACATTTTGTTCTACGTTTTTAGACTGTAGATAATATAACATGTCTTTCTGTGTTCAGTTCATACAGCACTATTTACAGTGCTGTGATGCCTGACATGCAAGGCCCATCTTGCATGGAGCTTTGTTCGTATTTTGGTATTGATGAGTGGACCTGCGGACCATTTGTCTATGTGAAGCAAAGCAAAAGAATGGGCCTATTTCACTCGTGACTCTGTAAGGGTAAAATACATACTATGGATATAAAAAGAAGATCACGAGGCACAGGAATAGATAAACTAAACACAGTTTACTATGCATGGCAGTGGAAGTGAGCGTGGGAGCGTTCGAGCTAAGCCAAGTAAGTCAGCTGCTCACTAACAAGCCAAGCCCCCTTTTCTTACTGAAAAGAAATCCACTCTTTATACATAGTAGCAGTGATGTACATTACATGCGTAGAAGCATTTCAGAGAAGCATCATGCTTTTGATCACATGTAGTTCTGAAATTCTGAGAAAGCAAGACATATTGTGCGAGCATTTTGTCTTTGGTACAAGACATTCCAATTAGGAATGTTCCATCTCCCAAACGAAAATATTAGCAGTCATGCTATCTCTCTGCTCCGCAGCCAAGGCTGTTTTCTGTGGTGAGAATAGCTGACAGTCTGCCAACAGAGTCTGCCAAAAGACACTCTCTTACAATAACAGCTCTACACTGTTTAGCTGTGTTTCAGTATTTAGCATTGGCACATGAATACAACTAGTGCTTAGATACTAGAATGTGTGCTATAAATAATAACAAGTACAGTACAATATATATTTCTGCATGTCTCTCAGCAAATCCTCATCCATGATAGCTCAGAACAAACCATACTGCTAAACAGAGTTTACATTAATGAATGAATGGATTAGCTTATGCTAACCAAGAAAATGCAGATTCACATCTCTTTGGGGGTCTCTTCCTCCGTCAAGACACATGTACTAGCTCCTTACCTGTCTGACTTGCAAGCTTGAAGGGCTGGAAGGTCCACATACTATAGGACAAAAATAGTTCTACTGATTGTACTGCAGCCTGTCTGACCGTGTTCTCCCTGAGGTCATCGGCACATGCTGGATGGGCGAGGAAGCTAGCACATCTTCCAGTACTTCTGAATCGCAGTGTGGCAACCAGGGATCTTTGCAGACTACAGGGTGTGAGTAAACCTGATCCCTGTCCTGTCCGTCCACATTGATTTGAAACTGGAGCAGAACACATATGGCACAGGTGGTTTGGGTTGCTTGTTCTTAGCAGTCAGAGCCGCTCTCCAGATCCAAGACAGCATTCACCTCTTTGTGCCATGGGATGCCATGCACAGCCCAGCAATCAAGGAACAGGTATATTTTCAGCAATTATATCCGGTGCAAGTACTTTTTACAGGCAAATAGAGAATATAAACTTTGGCTTTGCTAACGTAAAATTGTTACGGGAATGATGGTTCGAATGTAGTGTAAATTGTGTGTTTCACAGAAGAAGAGTTGAAGGTAAACAAATGCATTCTGACTTGTAATCAAAGGAGGCAAGTGCCTGTACAGGAAGTCTCATACATGGTTTTGCCACACAATATTTAATTCTTTGCAATATCATGTGTGATTCATCATTTTATGTTTTCCAGATAGGATTGGGAAGAGTTCATGTGCCTGTGTTGCAGAGATCCTTGGGTATCCTGCTGGTGACATGCCCCATACCCCATGTCATAGATCAGGGGGTTGAGCACCGGTTTTGGATATGTGTCAAGTGTAAGCCAGTTAGCTCAACACCATGAGTGAATGGGTTCATGCACACTCTGTACATATCTGTTTGCAAATTCAATCCTTGGTGATTTGCATAGGCTAAATAAAAACAATTCCATACATCCAGAAGACACATATGCCCCTGCACACAGATGGAAGGCTGCGGGCGAAGGGCAGCTTTTGTGCCGGGGTCTTCATGTCGCATCATGATAGCAGCCTACTTACTGGTGAACATGGGGTTGTCTGCAGGAAAAGGATGAGATGCAGTATAATTCAAAACAGCTTCCACAGCTGAGTGGGTTAATGCCACCTCTGCAGAGGTCTATATGTACATAGATTTTGGTTTAGGGCCTTTCATTTCTTAATCTTGTGTTCCGAATAAAATCGCCTCCGTAACCTTTGTGATGCCAACTCAAGAGATGGATATAAACCTCTATGCAGTTAAATGAATCCATTAGAAACCTTTTAAAGTGAGTGTGCAGGCATCTGTACCAGGCCATAGAGCCACCAGGTGATACACATTAAATAATAGAGACGGATTACGGCAAGGGTGGGATATCTCAAATAGATTCATGTGCACCTCTGCTGAACACAGTGATCTCAGTAGGTCTATGTACACCTATACCTCTATGTAGGGTCATAGCCAGATAGTAAACAATGAAATGTAATCTACACCAGGAAATCGCCACTCAATAGTCCTCCATATGCATTTCAAGAGATGTACAAAAAAACTTAAATCAGAGAATGGATCTGACAAAAATCATTGGATAATAGTTTCTGCAAGATGTCATTGCTGACATTCGGATTTTTATTTCTCAAGCAAAGAGCTTTTACCAATTCCAGAAAATAAACAGGTGACCTTTTTGGTCAACATCACAAAATCATTTTTTAATTTTTTTTATTTAACGTTTGTGCTTTTTTTTATGAAAGAGGGAGTGCAGACTGGGTCGGCCTCTAAATGCACTTCCACACCAAAAAAGGCTTTGCTGCAATGATATGATATGATATGATATTTTATTTGTATCGCGCTCGTACACAGGTGTTTCAGAGCGCGACTGGGCAAGGGAGGGGAAACAAGGGAGAACCCAAAAACAACAACGATCATACTAGGCCCAGTGACATTGAGAACACGCAAGTGCATGGGACGGGGAAAAGGGAAATAGGGCATGGAAGGGGGAGAGTGGAAAGTGCAGAGCAGAGCAGAGGAGAGTAGATAAATAAATAATAAATAAAAAATAGAAAGGAGGCAATAAACAGTGATAGTGAAGCCAGCATGTGGCAAGTGCTGTGTTTATGGCGACAGACTGGGTAAGTCTGATAAGTGCAGAAAAGAAGAAAATGGGGTGGGGGGCTGTATGGGTACAGATACAGTCCACCCAGTGCAAGGGGTGGCCGGGAGGCAGTGCAGGAGGGCGGCAGGGTGAGATCCACCTTTCAGGATACACCAATACACCTTTTCTCCTAAACATTATATAAATAAGTGCTCTATCCATGCATCCTTCATGCTATCCTATGTTGCCTGGGATTTGAATAGCGCACCTCAGCTACTTTCAAAACCTTGTTTCATTGTTTACATTTTGTGAAAGACATAGATCGTGTATCTGCTTTTTAAAAAAAGATTTATAAAACATGTCAGCAAAAAATAAAGATAAATGGCCGTCTTAAATGCCCTTTCCTAAAAAAAGCGTTTGATGATAAGCCACAGCACTGTCACTTCACGGAAGCTTGTCTAATAGGCAGACATGAAGAATATATATAACCATCCACTGTACTCTGTTAAAGTGCATTTTGCAAGCAGCATGACAAACGAAAATTGCAATGAAATTGACAGAACAAATCGGTTGTTTGACAACCAGGAAAGCAGTAGGCACACGTTTGATGCCTCACGAGCAATGGCTTTGACAGTACGTTAAGAAATAAGCTTACCATCTGTAGACACGGACCCTTTGCAGCAGAACTCAGGAATGCATGTTCCCAGCAGGTACAGGCAGCAATAGAAGGTTCTCTTCATGCCTCCCATCACTACAATCTAATGTAACTAGACACGCCCTGGCCATAGCTGAGCATGCTTGGCTAGGACATCGTGACAGCAAATCAATGTAATGTGACGCGGGATGCAAATTAGAGATGGCACAGCACTGTAGGCCTCCCGAAAGGCCATGGAAAAATGGCAAGGCCTTATAAAGCAATCTATGCCTAAAGTGACACCTGTGAGAAAGTAAAAATGCAGCACCAACACAGAGAAAACCCCTTACAATGGTTGATCGAGCACTTATACCGGAAGAGCTGTACGGTGTGCCAAAATACAGGCTGCGGAGCCAGTCCCTTCTCTGACACATTTTCAATGATTAGGTTTTTGCAGGTAGGTCGGGCTGTGGTCGGGAAGTGTATTGCTGCATAAGAAAGGGGCCATTTTCTGGCATAATAGCGAAGCATACATTTGACCAACATTTACATAAATGCAATGAACCTATATACAGTTAGCATTGGGGCGGGGCGGGCAGGGTTCTTGGGGGTCAAGGGTAATCGTGGTAGAGGATGCTCCTTCACTGGCAAGCAGGTGGCACTTAAGACTGGTCTTAAGTAGTTCCATTGATTACATTGCTTTTATTCAAGGGTGGAGGCAATCCAGCTATGAGGGACCAGAAAAGGGAAGGTGCATAAGCGGCAGGTAGAAGAAGGAAAAGTGAGGAGCCTGTGTGGGAGAGTAAAGGGAGATAGAATCTGCAGCACAGTGGGCGTCTAGGGAATGTATAGATGTGAAGACTAGAAGCAGAAACTTGAATAGGGAGAGACTATGCATCGAGACCCACTGGGTATGGAGACGTTAGGCCGCAGTGTTAACGATCTAGTCTAAACAGTGGGTTAGTACTGTAGATCCGCACACTGGCCAAATAATATTAAATAAGCATAGTCACAAATGTCCTTGGATAGATTGTTTGCTGGTTTATTGATATGTCCAGCCGACACGTGTTTCGGCGCAAGGTCGTTCTCAAGGCCATAAATTCCCTGTTTCAATGCCCAATTAATGCAGTCTTAGGTTCTACCCTTCAGTTGTGCTGATTAGCGCGCTTCATATAAATATTACACATGGATAAGTGGCCTTCGTTAGACTAACCATTAGACGGGATTGATCCCGGGCACCGCGATTAGCACAGTATGTGTTAAGGATCTAGGTTGGTTTTAGAAGGCGCATGCAGAATAGTTGAGTACTTTGTTGAGGGGAAGGAAAGAGAAGAGAAAAACATGCAGCAGTGATAGAACCCAGTACGGTACACAAACCATTTTCAGCCACAAACTGAGAGCAGGAATTGAATTTTAAAAATGTCCAAAAATTCTGCTCCTTTTCAGAAATGTGGCATGCAGTATTGCAGGAAATCCACACTCGCCGTTCTCTGTGCAGCATATTTCTTGTGATCAAGAGGATTGCGAGTATTACAGCGTGTGGTGTTATATCTTTTGCAGTGAATCTGAACACAGTGTAGCCTTGCTGACTGCAGGGGAAAGTGTGGTGACGTCCCCAAGATGCATCCTCCGGCACTCAGCTATCTGAAGGGTCACTTCCCCTAAAGCATGACATTTGGTCCACTTGGTTGTGTGCTACTCGGGATTCTTCTTCATTTGAGTGCTGTCTTTGTGATTGTCCTTCAGAAAAAATATGTGTTCGTGATGTAAGAATTTTGAACATTTCGATTGACATACCCTCGGGAGGATAGCTCAGGGGCAACGTGCTCGTCTTGCGTCGACGGCAAGGAGCACCACAAGTTCGATCCCCCGGTCCGCGCTTAGAACCTCCGGGTATTAAGTCCATTATAAATAACCTATCATATCATATCATATACAATAAACCGGGACCCTCCCGTCCTGAGAATTCGCCACACTCCTTTCATACATTGCATGACTGCACATGTTTTTGTGCTGTCTTGCTTTACAAAGGAGGGCTGGATGTGAAAATGGCACTGATTGTTATCTTCCCCAAACTACTCTTTTATGAATTGTTTTGCTGTTTGATGGTGACATTAACAGGGTCAGATTCAATCCGAAATGCACAATCCGGCACTTTGTCACAGGATCGCAACAGCACGGCCACTTCATGGTAGCCTGTGACCTGACTCACTAGCCCTGGGGGTCCAGGAGGAGGGGCCAAAGAAGAGACGAGATGTGCGTGCAAACCCATCGGATAAGGGGCTCTGATCTTTGCAAGGCTGCTTTGAAAAGCGTCAAAGATCACTTCAGAACAAGCCTAGAATGTGTCCTTTCACAAAACTCGTTCTGACGCTTAACATTAAACCAGTGCGATATGTTGTGTCTATGTACGCTGGATTGTGATGAGCGGCCCTGTTGTGTTCACAGTCTGATTAAAAAAAAAAACTTTGTGTGTAAAGCAATCATGTAACCATTGCTCATATAACTTAATACTATATTGTGTTCTACGTTGTTTCATCAAACTGACTTACTTTGTGGGTAGTCACTTAGATGAAATTACTTTGTGTCAATCATTTCATTTTTTTAAATGATGGGTTTCCATGCCATATTCTCCCTACCCACCTCCAAACAAACCCATATAGACATTAACTGAACAAACTTCCAAGTTTAGTTAAGATGCCCAATTTTATTGCTACAAAACCCTTGAAATTCAGCGCATTTGGGAATCATGAACGGCCCAACTTGGTGCTTTCCCGTTGATGTCCTCCATAATGCTATGGCCCCTCATAATGTCATTTTATATGCCACTGTGAATCCATTTACTTATAATGTGTATGTGCTCATGGGCTTTGCAACGGGAACACCCAGAGTTAAGCCGGTCATAACCTACCAAATACACTGAATTTCAGTTTTAAGGGTTTTGTTGCAATAAATCTGGTCACCTTAACTAAACTTTAACTTAATTTTATTCATAGAATTTCATGGGTTTCTTTATACCATGGTTTCTTTCTGCGCCGCCATGGCCAGTGTATATTTTACAACATTACCACATCACCGGCCAGGGCCAGTGGCCACGACCTTCAGTGGTGGCCACTGTATAGTTTACAACACTACCAGGCCACTAGCCATGGCCTTTGCCTGTGCCTACTCCATAGTTTAAAACACTATCAGGCCTTTGGCCATGGCTAGTGATTTTTCATCCCCTACCTCACTGTAGCTGTACAAATATATATATAGTCAGTCATTCGGATTGAAAATCCATTAAACACAAAAAACAATGATCACAGTTCAATACAATCGTTAAAATCCCACCAGTTAAAATTCCACACAATGGGCCTCATTACGACCCTTGCGGAAATCGAAAAACGATGGCGGAAATGCAATACCGCCATCGAATAGCGCTCGGTGCGACTATGACCCGTCACCGCAAAGTACGATGCCATTAGCGACACCGTAGTGAACGCCAACGCTAACTGCACCAAGTATGCGCGCGCGCGCCATGCCAAACCGCAAAAACCACCATGGCGCAAGGGTACGCAAATTCCGACCCTAGCGGACATGTACCTAACGCCATCAAGCACGGCGGAAAGTACCATTCCGCCATGGCGAGAAGTACGGCATCGCGAATCAACCGTAAACAGCCCAACTGAGTGCCTGTACACCGCTCCCTGCCCACGTAGTACAACTCCCCGTAGGTGCAATGAAGTCACAATGCAACCAGTGAAATGTACAAGTCACCCATGCATGCCAACGAACAAATGAATCTCAAGAGGGCCCAATGGGAGCTGCAGGGCACAGATGGCACGAATACAGAAGCTATTCCAATGGACATGACCACAGTCCCCCACCAAGAAACGCACACAAACACAGGCACCTGTGACCAGCAACATTCCGAAAATCACATCATTCCACCAGTCCACCTGGCTGACCGGCATCTGTTACACAGAACCTAATCCCCCGCCCCTGAGCATGACATCATTTAAACAGTCATATTGGCAGCCCTCAACCCTGACCTCACTGGGCTTCGTAGGCAAACGCGCCCAGCACAGTACCACGCAACTATACTCCGAAGCTGGAACCCAATGCAGATCTCCTCACAATACATCGCTCCCCAAATAGGAATATGCCACATCACTTGCAAAGAAGAACGCTACACGGCCCATATCAGAATAGAAATTTAATGCACAACAAAATCACCAAGGCCATACAGCCATTAGGCCATGAACTCCAAAACACATTTCACCATTGTGGGCTGCATCCGCAAGAAATGACCAGCTACTTCTTGTGTGACGCCCTGTTCCTTCATGGTACACAGAGCCACATTCACGTACGAAAAGGCAACATGGAAGCGCACAGTACCGCAGGGCCGTCCCAATGGGGAGGCACTAGTCCAGCTGAAAGGCCGAAATGTTGCTCCGAGCCACTAGTACTGCGTAAGGGCATGTGGCCCATTGGCGATCCACCCATAAGATCGTAATGCTGCTCCACTGATTAACACGAAGCAGCAGGTGTCGGGAGTAAAAGCCATCTGCAGGAGTGGCATACAGATGGCAGTGGCAAAAGGGGAAGAGATACCTGTCAACCAAAAGAAAAGAAAAAGAACAGAATTGCGCATCCCAAACTATTCATATCAATCATTGCATCCTCGCCATGGCCCCTGTCTCAAGGACATTGAACAATAGAACGTTATATTTGCAGTCAGACCTGTGGGCATCTCCTCGCCGCTAGCTGATAACCGAAAGCGCCGCCCTTCGAATTCCTCATTTGCAACATCACGTCGAAAAGGCATCTGTGGCCGCTTGAAATCACAAATTAATCCATCTAGAGCGGCTGTGTGTGAAAATGGCAACTGCCTTCACTCACAAATGGGACGCCCCGCCCGTCGTTGCAACTCGGTACAGTGATGCATGAGGGCCCACCGTTACTCGAGCACTACGTTCCACTGACCCCTCACAAGTCTGTTCGCGACTGCAAAGATTGCATGTGAAACAATGGGACCATAGCCGAATGAACATATCAACCAATGTTACACGGCCATCGGGTACAAATACATGATTGCAATTGCAAGATGCCATGCGTCCAAGTGCAGCGTTGTGTGCGGGACGTGCTCGGCCAAAGGGGAGAGCAGCTTGCACAGGTGGAATGAATCACCACAGGTGGAGGCCATACAGCCTGAAAACACATAAATTGCACACCCAGTCTCCTCCCACAACCACACCCACTCCGAAATGCTACCGGCAGGACTCGCGATGTTGGCCCTGGGGGACCTGATAGCACTGCAAGTACTCCAACTCCAAGAAGAAGACGAACACCAACTACAACCGGCCGCACGGAGGAGACGCAGGAGGAGGAGGAGGGCAAGGCAGGGCCAGCAAGGGCCGCCAGCACAGCCACTACCACCACGCAGGCAGCCCGCAATCCCACGCCTCCGAGCACATCCGTTCAACCTCACTGATGAGCAGATCCACACCCTCTACCGTTTGGACCGGGACACCATAGCCTCCATCGTGGACATGACACAGGCTGACCTTGTCAGCATGATAGATAGCCCAACCGCCATCCCACCCCTACTGAAGGTGGTGTCTGTACTCCACTTCCTGGCCACAGGCACCTACCAGCACACAGTCGGACAGTTGCATGGCATTTCTCAGCCACTGTTCTCACGGACACTATTGCAAGTGCTCGATGCCCTCCTGCAGCACGCAGACGACTACATCTCTCTACCACGCTCGGAGCAGGAAATTACCAACACAAAAGTGGGATTCCATGCACTTGCCGGCATACCGGGTTGCATTGGTGCCATCGACTGCACCCATGTGGAATTGGTCGTCCCACATGCCATGGAGGCCCAGTACCGCAACCGAAAACAATTTCATTCTCTGAATGTACAAATGGTGTGTGACTCCAACAGGATCATTACACATTGTTGTGCCCGATTCCCTGGATCAACCCATGATTCTATGGTCCTGAGGAACTCTACAATACTACGCTACATGGAGCGACACGCAGGGAACAGATCCTGGCTACTCGGTGAGTCTCATTTCATGCATGATGATGTGGGGTATGTGATTCGGCAATGACCTGGCAGGAAGGGGGGGGGTGTGTGCGTACGTAGCAATGGCATTCCACATTATACGTTTATCGTCCACATACAGGTGATGCTGGATATCCACTGAAGAGATGGCTCCTCACACCAGTCCGGAACCCACGGGACCAGCATGAGGAGGACTACAACCATGCCCACTCACGTACCCGTGTAGTCATAGAACAGGCATTCGGCCTACTGAAGACTCGTTTCCGCTGCCTCAGCAGGTCTGGCGGGGCACTCCTGTACCGCCATGAGAAGGTTGTAAAGATGGTGATGGCATGTGTCATGCTCCACAACATGTGCGTACGTAGAAATGTGCCCATGCCCCCTGACGCAGAACTGCAAGCACCTGAGGATGGTCATGATGAGGGTGGGGATGTGGCAGCACCTCAAGGAGTCCGCGAGGCACAGGAGGGCCGTGACATTCGTCAGCATCTCATTGATGCATGCTTCTAGCACTCACGCCTGGTGGCTGATACATGGACACGGTACTCGTGGCACTGTGTGTGTCTGGTACATGCACAATATGGACTGTACGCCTATGATGGCCTAGTACACAAAGATCATTGTCCACACATCTCATTGGTTGATCGTGCATTGTTTATGGCATATGTGATATCATGTTGAACACCCTATCGACCCGCCACCCAAGTGAGCCCAACACACCCCCTCCACCCTCCTACCTCCCCCCCGAACACCAGTGTCCAAAGATGCTCATTGTCAGTGGGCAGTCGCTATTGCAAGCCCCCTCTGCGGGTATCAGGGGCACCCCTGCCTGTGGAGCGCAGGTTCCTCCCAGATCTACGTTGGGGGCTGCCCTGGACGGAACTTGCAACGGATGATGTCTCTGCCTGCTCACGTCCATGCATGTCCCTAAGGGTTTGTGAGAGCTCAGTGAGCACACGGCGCACTTCGGCAAGTTCGGCACATACGTCTTTGGACGTCGCATGCAGTTCCCCCCTCAGGCTCTCGGTGCTTCTCTCCATTTGGACTCTCAGGCTCTCGGTGCTACTCTCCATTTGTGCCCTTAGTGTCTCTGTACTTCTCTCCATTTCTGCCCTAAGTGTCTCAGTTGATGTTTCTATGTCTGTCTTAGTGCCCCCACATTCATCGGCATGGTCCTTGAGGAGCGTGGCCAGTTGCTGCTGTTGCACGATTAACTGGTCGAGGGACTGTTGCCTCTGCTGGGCCATGGCCATTTGCGGTGGTGTCACAGAGGGGCTGTTCGCCTCATGTTGCCCTGCCACAGGGCTTGTGGGGGATGGCCAGTCGTCGTCTTGTGGGTGCCCCTGCGTGGTATCCTCATGTTGTACGGGATGGGACAGACAGGGGGATTGGGACAAGTCATGGATGGATCTGACTTCGACATCCCCGTCTTCTGTGTCGGAGCATGCTGCCATCAATGGGGTGTCACCTATGGTGCTGCTGCCACCAGAGGCAGTGCCTTCTGTGGCATCCATTGGGGGGACCTGTGGTGCTGCTGTTGTGGGCATGCTGGCTGCTGGGGTGCCTGTTGATGTTCCCTCCTCTGTGCTGCCACCTGATTTGTGCTGCTGCCGTGTCTTGATGCGTGCAGCTGAGGTGGAGGGTCTTTGGCCGTTGGCCTTGGCCCTCTTTGCAGGTGTGCTGGTAGGGGTGTCCTGAAGCTCGTCGTTTGGATCGGACCCTGTGGTGGAGTAAAGGAGGGCGAGGGTTATTAATGGGTCTGTGGGAATTGGAATGGCATTGTATCACATGCATTGGGGTGGTACCTGAGGGTGATTTGGGTCGGGGCCTTGGAGGTGGTTTCATTTGTGTGTGGAGTGAGGGTGCAGTTGTTTGGCAGCCTGCAGTTAGGGTGTGCCTGCTGCACGTGTAGTGGGTGTTTTTGGGGTTTTTAATTATTTATGTATTTATTGTGTGTTTTAAAGTGCGCTATCAGGCCAATGTGTGTGGACGTCCTCCTGGCCATGTGTTTCTGTTGCACTATGTGGACACATGGTACTTCACATGATTGGACATTGTGGATTTGGCATTGTTTTATTTGGGCCACCTACCTGATTCTTCGGATGTCTGCACTCCTTTCTCCATCCCTCCGACTCCCTCTATACTCTCCATTCCAATGGTGGAGGCACAGATTTCTTCCCAGGGGGTCAACTTGATGGGTGATTCCGATCCTCCCCCTGTGGCTGTGGCAATGTTGCGGTTGGCAGAAAGTATGCTCCGGACGCGTATCCGCAGGTCGTCCCATCGCTTTCTGCATTGCTGTGGGTTGCGGGGTGCGGTCCCCACCGCACTTACCCGCTGTGCCACCAGAGCCCATATGGCCTTCTTGTTCGCAAGTGCCGTCCTGGTCATTTGCGTGGAGAAGACGGCGGCGGCATTCTCCTGGAGGGTCTCTGTTAGCACGGTGAGTTCCTCACGGGAGAAGTGGACCTGCCGCTTGCGGTCGCACGCTTTCTTCGCTACTTTTCCCATTTTTCTTGGTTTCGCTAGGGTGGATGACGGGTTGGGGTGTGTCTCAGGGTGGTGTATTTAGTGGTTGTGTGGATTTTGTGGTTTTATAGGTGTACGGCGGGATGTTTCCCGTTCCGGGCCCATGTTTTTACTTCCGTTTCCGTATATTTCCGGTCACCGTACTTTCCGGTTGGCGCTCACTGCGGTGTCCGCTAAGATGGGTGGCGGTATTGCACCTAGGGCGCAGTACGGCGGCGGTGTGGGCCGTTTTGGGGTCATTTCCGCCATCGCGGACTTTGCACTTCCGCCATGCCGTGGTGCTCGTGCCCGATGGGTCGGAATGGGCCGCACTTTGCTCCATCGTGCAATGGCGGAAATGCTATTTACGCTGTGGCGGTCCGGTCTGTCACTTTCCGCCAGGGTCGTAATGAGGGCCAATGTGTTTGCCACAAGTTTTACAAAAACATGCATAGTACAAAAATACCTACAGCAAATATAGCGAATGATAGGCTAAAGACCTTCCCCTCAAGCAGCATAAGATAACAGGGTGCTAGGGACAAGAGTCCCGTTCCTCGACAGGCCAGTGGAACAATAGTAGAAGCCAAATGAAACCTATTCGCCTAGGAACCACTCCCTAAGGTGCATAGCTCTCTTCAAAAACGAAAGCAGTGCCCATGCAGTTAGAACAGTATCAGCGCTAAGGAGAAACAAAAGACCGGGTCTGTAAAGGCAAATATTGGCCTCCCTTAGAACTCGCAGCAGAGTTGCTCGACGAATCCCCTTATAACCCGGACAGAACAATAGCAGGTGGGCCACGACTTCCTTTAGATAGCCACACACTGGGCAGGCCGCCTAGCCCGGATAGCCATTCCAGTTGACTGTATTGCTCCTCAGGAGGAGGCAGTCAAACCTTGTGCAGGTAATTAGCCAGCGATCCTTCCCAGTTGCAGCCCAAAGTAAGTAGGGTTGTATTTCATTAGCCCGGCTAATTACCGTGTGCTCTCTGTCAGCAATTAGCAATTGTTCCTGAAGGGATCTCTTTGCTATGAACCCTTCCCCCAATAAAGATTTATAATTTCTGAGCTGGATTTTGGTCAGTAAAGCATCTGATGGGGAGATAGATCTTGTGTCCCCCCGAGCAGTGCCTTATCGATGTAATCAAGCCAGGGAATTTTTTTCCAGCCAACCCTGGCCATAACGGCCCTAATTATGAAGTGACAAAGTGTGGCTCGTTCATTTCCCCAAATTCTCACTGAGAAAATAATCGGGGCTATGGCCCACTGGCCCTCCCAGAACTCTATGCCCAGCTCTCTATGAATAGAGATACAGGCAGAGGAGTTTGGAAGCCCCAGTAATCTCCTGAAAAACAAATTCTCCTTTACTTGAATGCCTTTTGGATGCCCCATAGCGGTGCACCATACAAGGTGACAGCCTTCGATTGAGCCAAATATACCTTCATCACGGCATCCAGCCGATTGCCCTCAAAACGCGAATGAAAGGGTGAAACTCCCCCCACCTTTTGGGTAAATTTAGCTGATCGATTTTGTAAGTCTGCCTTCCCTGTTAGAGATTCAGAGAACCTAATCCCAAGGTAGTCAAAATCCTTCACCCTGGGGATGATTTCTCTGTTACATAGCACGGGCCTCATTTTTGCTGAGCGCTTACTACATATGCAAGCCATTACGGCCGACTTCTTGGTGTTTATCTTCAACCCCAAGTTTCCCATAAAAGTTTCATAAGCAGATATAAGGATTTGCAGGGCTCTTGGGGTCCTGGATAGCAACACAATGTCATCCGCGTAAGCCAGCACAGGAAAAGCGCGACCCTCCAAAACCTGCCATTGTCTCCATCAGATCCTTGGAAAGCCCATTGATGTACAAACAGAAGCAGATGGGTGCAAGGACGAACCCTTGACGGACACCATAACCTACATTAAAACGAACTGTGCAATGACCCCCCAGGGCCACTGCGAACACAGGCCTCATTATTTCTGTAGATCTCTACCAAGACCTTCAAGATGTCCCACGGGCAGCCCAAAGACCCGAGTACGGCCCAAAGTTTAGATCTATCTACCTTGTTGAAGGCCGTGCTCCGGTCCATAAACGCGGGGTAAAAGACTGAATTTGCCACCAACAGGTACAGGTTGAGACTCTGCTCCATCGTGCCAAACCCGGGGTGAAAACCTAGCTGTACGTCGGACAAAACGGACTCCTCTGAGAGCCAAGATTCAATTAACCCCAACAGAACTCTCCCAAAGTTCTTGAAAGACGTGTCCAAGAGGGATATTGGTCTATATGAGGTCGGACACGCTACACCCCCTTTCTTGCAAATGGGGTAAATAATGGCTTTTTTCCAGGACAGAGGGTAACTGCCCGACTCCATAAAGGCATTAGACACTATGGTAAGAAGTGGTACCCATAAATCAATGGGGTCCTGGAATAGGTCGGAGGGGATCACATCGGGGCCCGGGGCACGATTATGTGCTTATTGGCTAATTGCTCTGGCCACATCCTCCAGCCTAAACTTCAGAGATGAATGACACAAACCTAATCCAACCCCTTCATTACCTCCCCTAAACAAATTCCAAAAATGCTCTAGCCATGCTTCCTCCTCCACATGGGTGCCACTGCACCTTTCCCTTATGGTCCCCGAGTTACCCCTTTCACAAAGTCCCAAAACGCCGTCTGATCGTTACGTTTGGATGCATCCAAGAAACCCTCACGGGCTTTACTTTCAACCTCCATTTTTCTTCTCTTGAGCTCCCCCCCGATAATTAGCTCTAGCGAGGGCAATCTCACTTCTGGAGCACACCAGCGCTTAAAGAACAACAGATCACTCTTGGCAGTTTTACAAGCATTTTCAAACCACCCTATAGATGGAGCCTTCCCATTCCTCTTACAGGGAGCCCTGAAGGTCTTGGAGAAAACCCCCAGTAGTGTCACAAATCGGTCCACAATCTCCCCCGGTGGCAAGGACTCATTGAGGATATCAGAAAATAGGGCTGCTTTCTCTGCTATATATATTTTTTATAATTTCCCCCATAGCCATGGGTATAATAACCAGGTACTACATATAGCTGCAGTTATCTGGAAAAATGATATAAAAAAATGCTTTCTTGCCCTCGCTGGCACACACCAAGTGCCGCCCTCACCTGTGCCTGCTCCCCCCACTCCGATCAAGGCCTCCTCACCTCCTCAGCCCTCTCCCATTCCCCCCAACACTTGTCTCCATGATGCACTTCCATATCCGATGTCGCGTAGCTGCGGGTATCCCATTGAATAACCTCAGCTACCAGAAAAATGTGCGTGCTTCGAGTTCTAAACTTCATCCGTAGCCCCCTCCAACTCCCACATTTCACATGGTGTCTTCTTGCCCACCTGCCCCCCACCTCTAGCCTGATGGTATTTCCATGTATCTCGATACTCAACTTTACTACAGTGCCGTGACTGTATATACATATTTCACTTTGCCACAAAGTAATTCCATCCAAGTGAATAACCACAAAGCTATTCAATTCGGTACAAATATATACAATACATTTTTGATGCTTGTGTTATATTTTCTTATAAGAAGGTCATTCTGATGTCGCAACTCGCTTATAATTAAAAAATATTCACTTGGCTAGTGACCTTGTGGCCACCTAGTTGTGCCACAATCCCCTTCACTGGGCCAGCACATATTCAGTTTTCAGTAGATGCTATCTTTTACTGACTGATTGTGGGAGAGGGAGTGGATATGATATGATAGGTTATTTATAAGGCGCTTAATACCCAGAGGTTTCTAAGCGCGGACCCGGGGATCGGACCTGTGTTTGCTTTCTTCCAAGGCGAGCATGTTGCCCTTGAGCTATCCTTCCGAGATCATTATTACATGGCCGCAGTTTTGCGTACTGTGTTTCTGCAGTAAAGGAAAAATGTTCAGATGGTTGCAGCCCTGATAGGGCAGCTCATCCCCTTTAGAAACAAGCATTGGCAATGGCAATAGTTCAGGCTTTTGTGTAGGCATTGGAAAAACACTTGCTAGGCATTGCCCCAGTGGTATTAAATGACTATTGATGGTAGCATGTGCAAAATGGTGCGAGTACCTGGGCATCTAATGGCTGTGCCTGGCAAATGCCTATTTTTTATACACAAAAAATATTTTTTTTACTGTTGGCTTTGCCAATGCTTGTTTTTAACAGGACTTCAGTGAAGGACATGCAGAGTGCGTATAAATCATGTGGCTGACGGCAGACCTGTTCAATATATTTCTATTACACCAGTAGAGCATTTAAAATCCAATTATGTCATGCACTGCCAGTGCACAGTTTGATAGTAAGGCTTGAATAAAAAAGGGAAATCAAAGAGTTCCCATGAAGAGATGTGTGGGTGGGGAGGGTGGGAAGGAGCAGGAACTGCGTGGGAATAGCCATAGGGATTAGCATTGCCATGGGCAGTCAATGGGTGGGCAAATAACTAAACAACACCTACAAACTATGGGCCCGATTCATGGAATTATCTGTGCGGAAAATTGGGTACTTGCAGCGCAACTGCGCGCAAATCTATCTTTACCGATTCATGGAACCGAACGCTCAGAACAGTTTTTGGACTTGTGTGGAGTTTGCGCTGGCTCGGCATGTCTGTGCGAGCTGTCAAGGGCATTGCGCGAGACTCCAAGCAAAGCGTGGGCGTGGCTTGCGCAGAGGGCCTGGAAGGGGGCGACACACTAAACATGGGCAAGAACATGCAAAAAAGTTGGCATTCCGAGGGACGGACTGCAGGCTGACCTTTGCACACCCACTATTCCGTGGCACAAGACCTATTCATGGATTCGATCGCGCAATGTCTCAGCTGAAAAATGGCCACGCAAGCCCTCCAAACGATTTGCCACCCGAAGGCAGTCGTAAGTACACTTGCGCGTAAGATTTTCAGCACGCAGGTGGGTTTGCATGTCAGATTTAGGGGTGCGTGTACTCAATCGGGGTGCCGATGTAACTTAGCGGTGCTCATAAGTAGTGTAGGAGGGTGCAGGAACGTTTTATGGGGGTTCGCATGTAGATTTCCTGAGTTATTGACGATTTTTTATACGCATGTTGTTCAGGTGTCAGATACAGTTATGGGGGACCCTGCGCAGTGTCCCTGAGTCGCAGGCCTGCTTACGGGGGAGGGGCATGGTGAAATGATCACGAGGCCGGCTAGGAAGTAGTGGGAGCAGGCATGAGCAGAAACCTGGTCCTGCAGGTCATGAGGCATCATTACGAGGTTGGTGGTAACCCGGCGGTGCGACCGGCGAGTTGCCTCCAACCCCGTAATACCACATCCGGCAACTGACTTCCCGGTGCCACCGGGACATTACAAGTCCTGGTGGCGCGGGAAGTCAGGCACCGGAGTTTGTAACTCTGCATTGCCATGGCCATCGCCACGCCGTCAGAACCTGCAGAATTAAGGAGAAGCAGATGGAACTTTCAAGCCCTTTATTCCCTGCAATATGGGACACTAAGCCCATGTCTGCCCCCTAGGATCAGTAGACCTTTGCAGTGATGCTGCCAGGATGCCATCAGTCACTGTGCTGAACTTGAAAGCAAGTAGATAGAGCCAACAATAGTGACCCCGGAATGCAGTGAGCCACTGTTGAGGCCCACATCTGTTAACAGGTGGAAACATTGAAGAGCTCCGCTTCAGGGGGTCGCTCATGGCTCGTTGCTTCTCTGGCTCATGCTGTGCTACTGTCCAGAGACTTGCTGTTAATTTTACTTACTGTATTATTGACACACTGAGAGCATTCACACAGGTTGCACGCCCACAACAGTCAACATGACATCATGCTACCGTGTCATGCATCAACATCAGTCAACCGTTATCACATACAGCATGTAACGGAGAATGAGATGGTTTGGAGTTCTGAGACTTTATATAGATGTCATTCTGTGTTCAATTCAGGATCTTTTATCCCACAAAAATACATAATATTTTCACATTTGGATATGATAGATTTAGATGTGAACAATCATTTATGCACAGAAAAGGAGCAGGTTGGGAAGGACGTGCAGTGTATCGTTTAGAACACAGGTCTAGGTATGGACATTCAGACAGTTTACAGAGGAGGATGGCGGGCGGGCAGGCGTGCGGTCAATGGTCTGGAGGTCTGAGACTGGGCATCTCATCCTGTCTTCAGCACTTGCCTGAACATTTTGGGAAAAATCTCATTATCTCCATTATCCTCAAATTTCCAATTTGTAAAAAAAAAACTGAAATAAAAACACAATACACATAAATGTACACTATGTAGTCTAATATTGTACCATTAATGTTTCCCTACTGTTCGCCCTTAAACATTCTAGTTTCTGTGACCTGGTGTTGATGACTTCCCTTAAACCATTCTGCTCAGAGCATGCTAGTCTCTGTGACGCAGTGTTAACCACCTCCCTTAGACCATTCTGCTCAGAACATGCTAGTTTCTGTGACGCAGTGTTAACCACCTCCCTTAGACCATTCTGCTCAGAACATGCTAGTTTCTGTGACGCAGTGTTAACCACCTCCCTTAGACCGTTCTGCTCAGAACATGCTAGTCTCTGTGACGCAGTGTTAACCACCTCCCTTAGAGCGTTCTGCTCAGAACATGCTAGTCTCTGTGACGCAGTGTTAACCACCTCCCTTAGACCGTTCTGCTCAGAACATGCTAGTCTCTGTGACGCAGTGTTAACCACCTCCCTTAGACCGTTCTGCTCAGAACATGCTAGTTTCTGTGACGCAGTGTTAACCACCTCCCTTAGACCGTTCTGCTCAGAACATGCTAGTTTCTGTGACGCAGTGTTAACCACCTCCCTTAGACCATTCTGCTCAGAACATGCTAGTTTCTGTGACGCAGTGTTAACCACCTCCCTTAGACCATTCTGCTCAGAACATGCTAGTCTCTGTGACGCAGTGTTAACCACCTCCCTTAGACCATTCTGCTCAGAACATGCTAGTTTCTGTGACGCAGTGTTAACCACCTCCCTTAGAGCAGAAGAACATCAATATTTTCTCTCCTGCACTTTTCAGATTGGTGATCACCATCTTAAACTCCGAAGGAAAACCTGAGCCTGTGCTCCATAATCCACCTCTTTGGGGACTCAAAACTATAGAACTGTCTGCTTGCTTCTCGGCTATCCCAGAAAGACCTATTCTGCGGTGACTGGCTCATCTGTGAGTGTGTCCTATATTCAATTAAAGGCCAATTTCTGACTGCTGTAGAGCATGAAACCCCAACCTCAATGCATCGGAATCTGGGGAAGGCCTACACATCAGAATGGTAGACCCCCCACCCTAAGGTGCTTATTTCGGTTCTACGTGATCTGCTCGAAAACATTTCATCAAATTGATTTTTTTACTGGTAGATTTTGCAGCAAACCCTCCTGCAACCCACCCCCTTAACCCTCCTACAGCAGTTATTAGCCTGATACCACCCCCCCCCACATATATTTGGGGCAGAATCCATAAAAAAACATTGATGAATTGTACTCTGATGAAATCTCCTGCGGCAAAAACTCTCTATCCCCTTATTTACATTCTTGTATCACGCGCGTTGTTGTGTATGATCCCCACAACATTAAGAATAATTCTGCAGCGCGTGCTCTATTTATAGCTGATCTGGAAAACAGGCCAACCTGTACGGCACCTCCTACCCTTAAAGAATGGAGAAAGGTGAATGCTCTTCCAGAATGTTTGTGGAACGGTGTGCCCTTGGGCAATCAAAGAACCAATGTTCTGCAAACACTGGCTCTATCCAGAAAAAGTCCCCTTACATTAGACAGCCCTTTTGGGCACTGACAGCAACAGCTCCACCAAAGAGCCAAAACTAAAAAGGGTGAGCATACATAAAAGGAGCAACAACCAGGGAGGGGAACAATACATGGAAGGAGCGACAACTAAAGATGAAAGGAAATGTACAAGGAGAAACATCATAAAAACGGGAAGAAACACAGAAGAAGTGACATTTCAAAAGGTGGACGATACACAGAGTGACATCTGAAAATGTGGAAGATACATAGATAGGAAGAATGATCTCTTGATATTCGTAGCTTGAACATGTTTTGAGAAAAGGGTCATGAGTGATATATTTTAAAATGTTCTCAAAATAGGAAGATTCTGCAATTCATAGTTTATGCTTATTTTAGAGAGACCTTCCTTTCCTCAACGGGATTCATGAAGGTGTTTCAGGAGTTCTGACTTTGTCCATCTCTAGTTAAGGACATGCATTGGTTATGTCCACACCTCTCTATTATCCTAGGGTGATGGCAGCTCCAGTTCATAGTCCTCTTCTGACATTAATTGAACACTCCTCCTGGTTGCCCCGGTTATCACTTGACTTCGACGATCCTTCTTCTTGTTTTTGGGATAAGATGGACGGTCATCTCCCACTAGTGACATGTACGAGGCGATGCTTTGTCTGAGGCCATAACTTAAGAGGGAGTCGTCATTTTCACTGGAGGTTCTTGTCCCTTCATGGTTCAGATGAAGCCTAAGGAGGACATTTTAGATGGTTAGCTTCTGGCCATCAAGTAATACATGCTTTGGCCTACATCCATGCTCTGCTAGCAGGTCATAGTATCTACTGAATATCACAACTCTCACCTTTTTGTATCTCTCCAGTTAAATTGATTGCGCCGCATCACTACAGGTGCCTCCAGAGGCTGTGTTTCTCTGTTGACTGTGCACTGAGTGAGGCAGGGAGTAGTGAGTACACAGCACAGACCATCAGCAGTCTCTGAAAGGAGAAGCAAGGAAAAGGGTGAACATGTTGTAAATGGTGCACAGAGAGTTGGGTGACGTTGTGGTTTACTGACAGCAGTTTCTACACCATTGGCTACTTCCTTATCCTAGGCCCATAGAGACTCTCAAGAATGTTTTCAGAAGTTTCAGCCTGGTCCCCAATGAACACAAACCTCAAAGACCTTCTTCATGTTCTTGCTGTCTGATAGATCAGCAGAAATCAAGGAGTATACACGTCCACCTCATGGTTCACTAGGCACAGCAGTTTCTTATCCCTCAAATCCTCATTTTCTGCTATTTCTTTCTCAAGGAGGTCATGTTGACTGTCTACCTTAGTTCCCTGTGGCAATGGATGGCCCTGCTTCTCCCTGTCGATTGCTAGTTTTGTAACGTCTTGATGTTATATACATCCCTCAGTGAAAGACCCTGTGAGCACACTGACAGAGGTATGCACCTGCTATCAGTCATAGGCAACTGCCCCCTTTGCATGTGTGTACCTTTTTTGTATCGAATGAATCCAGCTCCACCACAAATCCATGTGTGCCGGTGTAGGAGAAATGTGCTTGTCCAGTCTCCAGAATACAATACTCCTTTCTCTCCCTTGTGGTGGTTCTCACCTTTGACACTCACACTCTATTCTAAATTCCACAAACCTCACCATTCATTTTGTCCTTGGGTAGGCTGGCAGTGGATCCACAATGGGATCCATATACTTTCATCACTGTGCCGAGAAGAAGTGTCAGGGAAAATAAGGCGACATATGCTGGGTCAAACCCCACACCCTATATTTAGCAGAATCTCTACAGAAGACACACAATGTTACATTACATGCATTGGTAAGTGCGACCAAATGTAAGACTCTACTCTTTATTAAAAAAAAGTGGAAATGTGAGGACACCAAAGATTACGGTAGAAACAAAAGATATTAGAAAGATGGAGTTTTGTTACATAATGATATTAGAACTCTTCGCATTGTAGAAATCTCTGGATGTTGTAAAAAACCCATAACATATTGGCCTTAGGTTGCTTTGTATTTACTCTTATTGTAAGGGCAGGTAATACTTTATCTGGTTTGGAAAAGCCTATCACAAGTTGATATTGTTATTAACATAGCACAGTTAAGAGCCAATGGATTGGAGTGTGTGTGGCCCGCAATGTCCCCCTCACCGTTAGTGGATAGAGTAGTGCTGGCTTTGCCACATTGGGAGTGGCTTTGCAGGTGGTAGCTTGGAATGTCCTCACAATCTCTGGTCCTTAATCATCCTCATACATACTTTATTTCATCATATGGCCATTTAAACAAAAGAATGATCATACCAGCAAATACATGTATCTTGTAAAGCGACAGTAGAATAAAGAAAAGATCACAACAGCAATTAATTCAACAATACATATCACAGAATTAATGAATTCATGGAAAAATAAAAAAAGTCCTGGCACTGCTTCTAAAATGAAGACTCCCTTATGTTTCTGTAACAGTGGACTTGCAGGCTCTCGTCAATAGGCAGTGCCTCTAGTCGCCCTACTGAGAACGGGATACGATTTCAATTAGCAGCAGTATTATGTATATAATTTAGACAACAAATCTAAGCTTTCGCAAAAAAACCTTTTAATTACTTGGATCCAGTCTCATTAGTGATAGTTTCAATAAGGTAAATTGCATCATACATGCTCCTAACATTGTGCACATTTAGTAAAAGCTTAGAATATTACCTCATAGGCCATCCATAGAGTGGACAGATACATATACATTGACATATACCTTCCTCCCCTACACCACAATGTGTGCATTTCCAAGAATTCTCCATATTCCATTCAGTTTTGAAGTTACGTAGTGGTAAAATACCAAGTTGTATCTTTATAATCAGAATGTTGATGTGCTTATAGCACGGGATATCCAAGTACTTTTCTAGGCCGGTGCTGTGTTTGATTCTCAGGTGCTCTCCATATTTGGGCTGGGTTCCTTTCTGAGTGGGCAGACCTCTCCTCCTCACTCCTGGCCTCAACCTCTCAGCTCCTTCTTCTTGGGGACTTCAACATCCACCTGGATGTCGCCTGTCCTCCCTCTGTACTCTTTCGTGACCTTTGTGACTCTCTCTCACTCACCATTCTCCCCTCTGGCACGACTCACTCCGCAGGGCACACGCTGGATGTTCTGATCTCGTCAGACCTTCCCCTCTCTGTTCCCCTTTCCACTCCTCTCTCCTGGAGTGATCACTGTCTCCTCTCCTCCAACCACACCCTCCCTACCCCCTAGGACAAGCCACCTCCATCACTGCCACCCACCTTCTCGGTCATCCGACCCATGAAGCGCGTGTCATCTGAGGCTTTCGCCGCCACCTTCTCACCCCCACCTCCCACTCTGGCTGACTCTCACCCTGACACAGCCCTCTCCACGCTCCACTATGCTATATCTGATACTCTTGATATCCTTGCCCCCGTCATGAGAATCCGCCTGAAGCCCAAAGCCAAGTGCAACTCCTGGTACGACTCTGACCTCGTCACCCTCAAATGCAAGTGCAGGGTGGCCGAGAGGAAATGGCGTGCTTCAAGTACATCCTCTGACAAACTGGCCTGCCGCCTGTTCCAGAGGCAATACCGGCTCTCTGTCCTAACCAAGAAGAGAGCTCATATCCAAGCCCGCGTCTCTTCGGTATCAAACAACCCGGCTTAACTCTTTAAAATCTGCAAGGAACTGGCCAATCCTGCTGCAGTCTCTACCTCTCCTGTCCCTTCCCAGGCCCTCTGCACGGCCCTGGCTTCTCACTTCATCTCTAAAACTCAGGTCATTCTGTCCTCACTCTCCTCCTTTCCCCTCACTCCCCCTCTCCCCGGCTCTTCCTCCGACCTTCCTGCAGCCTCCTCTCCTCCCTCCTTCTCTGCCTTTCCCCTGTTCTCCGCTGATGAGGTTTCTAGACAAGTCCGATCCATGAAAGTCTCGTCAAAACAGGTTCACCCCTGTTCCTCCAAAACCATAAAGGATCACATTGACTCCCTGGCTCCTGCCCTTGCTGATTTCTGCAATCACTCCTTTGCCACTGGAGTCTTCCCATCCGCCCTGAAGCACTCCCTTGTGCACCCCCTTCTTAAGAAACCCTCTGCTGACCCCTCCTGCCCGGCTAACTATCGCCCCATCTCCATCACTCCCTTCCTGGACAAGCTCCTGGAGAAACTGGCCATCTCCCAGCTGAATCTCCACACTGAATCTGTTGGCTGTCTTCATGACCATCAGTCTGGCTTCAGAGCTGCCAGAAGCAAGGAAACTGCTCTTCTGAACATCCGTGAAGACCTGCTCTCCAACCTTGACTCAAACACCCCTTGTGTCCTCATCTTGCTCGATCTCTCTGCTGCCTTCGACGCTGTCAACCATGCCATCCTGCTCAACCGTCTCCGTGATAACCTGGGTATCACCGGTCAGGCTCTGGCGTGGCTGACCTCTTTCTTCTCCGACCGACCCTCCCAGGTTCAACTTGGGCCTTTCCTCTCTGCTATCTTTTTCTCTACTTGTGGTGTCCCCCAGGGGTCTAACCTCTCTCCCTGGCTTTTCAACCAATACCTGGCACTCCTGGCCCACCGCATAGCTGCTCTCTGCCCCAACTTTCAGTGCTACGTGGATGACACTCAGCTCATTTTCAGGCTACCCTCGGCCTCCTCCTTTACTTCCCTCATCTCCGACTGTCTGTCTGCTATCCAAGAGTGGTGCGCCGCCAATGACCTCTGCCTTAATGCCAGTAAGACTGAGATTCTCCTCATCGGCACACCCACTCCCTCCTTTCCTGTATCACTCTGGCCGGCCTCTCTTGGCCCCCTTCCTGCTCCCACCTGCAAGGCTAAAAATCTCGGGTCATCTTCGACTCTACACTCTCCTTCTCTCCTCATATCTCTGACGTCTCTAAGAAGTCACACTACAAGCTACACCTCCTCAGAGGTATTCTACCTTTCCTCTCCTTCCCCCAGAAGCTCACTGTCTCCAGAGCTCTGGTTCTCTCCATGTTGGACTATTGTAACAGCCTCTTTCTAAATCTGCCCGCTTCTACTCTCCGCCCTTATCCAGAACAGAACTGCGAGACTTGTCCTTGGCCTGAAGCCCAGGGATCGTATCTCTCTGGGACTGAAATCTCTGCACTGGCTCCCAGTGGCTGCGAGGATACAGTTCAAAACCCTCTGCATCGTCCACAAGGCCTTCTGGGGCATGGGGCCTCAATAACTTCAACTATCTCTTCCTAAATATCTTCCTTCTCGAGCTCTTTGCTCATCTGCCTCCAATTCCCTCAGGGTCAGTCGTTTCTCCAAGCAATGAGCTGGTGGTAGATCTCTCTATTCCGCTGGGGCCTCCCTCTGGAACAGCCTCCCTGCCTCCCTGAAAGTTGAGGAGAATCATCTTCGGTTCCGCAAGCACCTCAAAACGTTTCTCTTCTCCTCCGCTTTTTCTCCTCTTCTCCCCTGCTGATTCCCTGGCCATCATGGGAACTGCACTGGTTGCCTGGCCACCTCCGATTCTCGGGCCTGATCCCCCCACTAGACGGTTCCTGACAATCCTTGCACTTGGTGACTGTTTTCTGTATCCCTACGGTCCCACTACCTGCACTTGAGACTGACGTCTTCACTTACCTCTTTCACTTGCCACCTGCTGGCAGCACTTCATTATTGTTTACTTACTGTTATTTTTAATGTTTTGTTCTCTATCCCATGTACTGCACTTTACTCTTCCATTTCCCCCCCCGCACTTCTCCTCCTTCTCCTCCCTTGCACTTGCACGATCTGAATGACACCTGGCCTAGTAGGATCGTTGTCTGTCTTCCCCTGTTTCCCCCTCCCTTGCCTCGTCGCGCCTTGAAACACTTGTGTATAGGCGCGTTATAAATGCCATATCATATCATATCATATCATATCATATCATAAGAGTTCGAAAGATTTTTCAAAGACCACTTCTCAATGCCCTTAAATTGTGAACCGATATACAAGGATTCTCTCAGCGTTTAAGGATTTTAATATCTTCCTTCAATAAGGAGGCTATGTTGGAATGGGCCCAAAGTCCAGCCCCATAGGTTATAGCAGAAATGTCCTGCATTTTGCATACCTCTACTGTATGCAAAAGAGATCGCTACAATATCGCTTATTTATTTACTTTTAGTTATTTATTTATTTATATTACGCCGGTCGCCCGCAGGCATCAGGGCGCTTCATGAAGACTCAACAGACATAAAGAGACTAATGTGGAGACGGGACAGTCTATAAAGGAACAAAATGGCTGGGAACTATGAGTGAAGTAGTTTATGGGAGTTATTTGATGAGGAAGTTTTTCCGCTTTTTCCTGAAGCTCAGATGGTTGGTTTCTAGTCTTGAATCTACAGGCAGACTATTCTATTTGACAGCTGCGCATATGGGGAAGGCCTTACCCATTCCGTTGGATATCTTGTGAGTGGCTCCTGTGATTTGGTCTCTGTGTTCAGATCTTAATGAGGCCTGGAATATATCTGGAACCTTTTGATTTGAGATATGCTGGTGCATTCCCATAGAGGCATTTATGGACCAGCATCATGGCCTTGAACAAGACCCGGTCTTCCACTTTGAGCCAATGAAGCCATTATTAATGTGATTAGATTTGGATGTCTGCTTGATGATCCTGATGGTATTATTTTGTATGTGCTGGAGTTTGTGGTGCACTGTTTATTTGCACCAAGCATTAGAGAATTTCCGTAGTCCAGCCGCGATAGTATAATTGCTCTAGCTGTGGTCGTGCAGTTCTCTTCATTAAGGTAGGGTTTTATCGCTCTTAATAGCTTGAGATGATACAAGCAGTTTTTAGTCACATACGCGCCTGAGCTTCGGCATTCATAGATGCCTCCATGGTCATACCCAGCGTCTTAACCTTTCCTACAACTTGTATTCGAAGTTCCTTAATGCAGAATAACTCGTATTGAGGGGTTAATTTGGCTTGCGCTTGGTGGGAGCCAAAGATAATTAGCTCTGTTTTCTTGCTGTTAAGGCATAGCCAGTTGTGGTCCATCCATGATTCTATGTGGTTGTACACGGTTAGTGAGCACCATGTCTCTTCTGGCTAGGGTTGTCATACTTTTGTCAACTTGGTCTATCCATTTTGCTGTTTTGGAGCTGTACCCCTCGATAATCATAGTTGTCATCCTCCCCAACAACAGACTCCTTGATTTTGTGTATAAATTGGTAACGGCTAGACAGCTTATTTAGAGAAAAGGTAATTGCCTTTGTTTTAATTATATTAATTGATAACCCTTTTTCTTGGCATCTAGAAGAAAAAAATATTCAATGAACACTGTGTTTATTTATTTATTTATTTATTTATATATTTATATAGCGCTGCAGCCCGCAGGCATCAGAGCGCTTCACAAAAAGACAGACTAGAGAATAGAGAAACGGGAAAGGCCAAAGGCCACATATAACAAACAAATGGAAACAGTGTTGGGCTAGCTGGCTAACAGAGGTAGGGACTTTATTTAAAGAGAAGTGTCTTAAGTTGCTTCCTGAAGAGTAGGTGGTTGGTTTCCAATCTCAGTGCAGGAGGGAGTTTATTCCATATAAGGACTGCCTTGGTCGTGAATGCCCTACCTAATCCTTTAGCTTTTTTAGCAGGAATAACTCGGAGGAGGCTAGTTTTGTTAGACCTCAAGTTGCAATGTGATTCGTACCACATGAATTGTTTTTTTAGGTAAATCGGTGCTTTTCCATATAAGCATCGGTGTACTAGGGTAATGGCTTTAAATGTGATGCGTTCCTCGATCGCCAGCCAATGTAAGTCCTTTCTGTCTTTTGTGATGTGTTCTCTCTTGGGTTTATTGGTGATTTGTTCTGATGGCGTTATTTTGGACCACTTGACATTGTTCTAGACATTTACTGCTTGCGCCTAGGAGTAAGGAGTTTCCGTAATCCAACCGGGAGAGAATTGTGGCTCTTGCTATTGTAGTACTGTTTTGTAGGCTCAGCAGGGGTCTAATTTTTTTTCAATAGTTTCTGATGATATTGGCAATTCCTTTTGAGGTAGGCAGTGTGGGCTTCTGCTCCCAAGGATGCCTGAAGATAAACGCCTAGTGTTTTGACTTTTTCTGCAATAGCTATTTGTGTCTCTTTGATCTTGAATTCGGTGTATTGTGGACTATATTTTTTTCTGGCATAAGGAGATCCGAAGATCATAGGTTCTGTCTTGGAGGCATTTAAGCACATCCAATTGTCCTTCATCCAAGTCTCGATGATGTTATAGATTCCCGAGAGTTTTTCGCAGTCCTGTTCGTAGTTACCGCTAAGTTCGAACTGTAGTCCAGTTAGGGGTTTTACAATTAATATCACATCTTCAGAGAAAAGAAGAAGCCCACATTTTTTGTTCCTAATCAGCTTTGGTGTTATTCAATGAATCAGCAATGCCATTTATATATAATGAAAACCAATAATACAATAAACGTATAGCGTCAATTAGCCACGGAGCGATGGCTAAGTCAACTAAGAGGGCCCACAGTTGGTTTCTTTGGACAGAGTCAAAAACAGTTTGTAGATCAATAAAAGCTACAAAGAAGGGAAGCTTCTTCAGATGAACATATTCTGGTAAGGGCAGCATTGTTATGAAATGCTGGTCTACGGCGGATATGGACTTCCTAGTGCCTGCATGGACTGGTGACAGAATGTTGTTTGCCTCACACCATTCTTCTAGTTCAGATAATATTACTCTAGCATATATCTTCGAGAGGGCACCCAGAAGTGGTATATGCTGGTAGCTTGAGGGTTCATCATGACTGCTCTTTTTATGGAAGGGAACAATTTATTTATTTCATTTATTTATGTAATATTTGTTTTTATAGCGCGCCTAATACCATACCTGACTTCGATTTCTAAGTGCGGATCCGGGATTCAAATCTCTGTTGCACTGCGTGGTCTTGCTTACAAGCACCATGGAAGCTACGTGAAATATTTGATCTGATATGTGGGTGCTCTCTGTCACTATAGGGATGACTCAGGAAGATATTTAATGCCTGCAGGCTATTAGAGCAGGAGCTGAAATGCAGCAACCCAATTAATAGGCCTTGATCTCAGCTGCGGTTCCCTGGCTGCTTTTGTTCATACAGAAAATGCTGCGGCACACATGAGGCTGGTCTGGCACAAAAAAACAAAGGTTCATTGATGAGCATGCACGGTCTGGCTACTGCTGATGTGTTATGACAAATTGGCGGTTCCCACTGCAATTCTCATTCATTCTGAGACTCAACAGGGAGGATGGGGATGACAAGCTCGTAAAAGCAGTTTCTCCTCCACTCCTCCCCATTTAGGAATGCTGGTCACTTCATATCTCCAATACAAACAGAGCAGAAATCCAGGGCAAAGATCTATTTCCCCAAACGTTATGACTCAAGTGTACCTCACTGTGCAAACCAGCACTAGTCCAGGAATCTTGGCAGAACATGATCTAACTAGCTCATGGTCCAACTTTTGCTCCAAATGCCAGCTAGTCCTTCCTGGCCAATCCCCATTGGAATTATTAACTTTTCTGTGTCCTATGTATTGTGAGTCTGCTGCCCTATTTGTGAAACTTTTCCATTGCAATTAGGTCAAAGATATTGATGCCAGCAAATCCTCTGCTGTCAAATGAGGTAAGCATTGATGTAGTAGCTGCTTTGCAGTCCCATCTTTGCAAAACCCTCAAAAGGAGATGATGCCTTGCCACCTAACGTGGTCACTCAACTTGAGCCAGTGGGGCGTCTGTCACTTTGTTGGAGCCCAGGGTCTAATATGCATCTGTTTTCATTTGCTACTCTCTTGAAGTAAGACTATTTAAACATATCCTGCCATGATATATGACTGTCTGGGAACATTGATTGGAACATTGATTGCTCAGCGGCAACGTGCCTTGGAAGCAAGACAACACGGAGCAACACAGGTTCGATCCCCGGGTCCACGCTTAGAAGCCTCTGGGTATTAAGCACGTTATAAATAACCTATCATATCATATCTGCTATTCCAGTGTGGATCAGTCCTCCGCTTCCAAATGCTGGGACCTGGATTGCGGGGAAATTTTATCACAATCACAAAAAAAGTGACTGATGGTTATTTTTGGGTCAAGGCTGTAAAGCTGAGCTGATCTGAAAATTCGAGGCTCACTTGAGTGCTCCGGAATCCCATCATGAACTTTCTGTGGTATCCTAGCGCACCCATTTTCTGATTTTCCAAGGGATCTGAACTGCAAAGGCTGTAGATTGGGATCAGCGATTGAGATTTGTTATGGTAGAACATCTCATAATCAAACAATCCCTAGGGAAAAAAATAATGAGCATCTTCTTAGCATAAAGAGGTCAGACAAGTGTGCTCAAGCAAGAGCAAAATACTCTAGAGTGAGCCGGTCTCTTTCAACTAAGTGAAAAGAATTGCAATTTCTGCCATCATCTAATGCTCTTGGTGCCTTCTGCTGCTATAACTCTGCCCCCTGCACCAATTCCCATGGCAATGCCATGCAATGCAAATGTGCCGTTGCTATTTCCTAAGCTTCTCATCGTCTAGAGCCTTTCAGAGTAGGTTGTATAAGCCCTGTCAGTATGCACAGTATATACAAACGAATTAAAATAAGAACGTAAGTGGAGCAAGGCTGCAGTAATAAGAAAATGTAGGAACAATTTCTTAAACACAAACCTCATGCTCTGAAGGGCATCTTGGCACTAGATGATCAATGCTGAGGGAGAGCATCGAACATTATTGACAAATTATTCTTCGTAAAGGAAGACTTTAAGCATTTCCTAAATTTCATGTTGTTCTCGTCCTCCTTAAGAGTCCCAGGGATTGCATTCCAAAGAGCAGATGCTTGTAACATGAAAGAAAATTTGCTCCAGATCATGTTCTATGGTTTAGAAATAAAGACGAGATTCGTGTTGCAGGCACAGGGTGTCTTAGCAGGTATAAATTGACTGCTGTCCTTCCCAGATGAAAATCAGTCATAAATATCAGGTATAAATTGACTGCTGTCCTTCCCAGATGAAAATCAGTCATAAATATCAGGTATAAATTGAGTGCTGTCCTTCCCAGATGGAAATCAGTCATAAATATCAGGTATAAACTGAGTGCTGTCCTTCCCAGATGGAAATCAGTCATATATATCAGGTATACATTGACTGCTGTCCTTCCCAGATGGAAATCAGTCATAAATATCAGGTATAAATTGAGTGCTGTCCTTCCCAGATGGAAATCAGTCATATATATCAGGTATACATTGACTGCTTTCCTTCCCAGATGAAAATCAGTCATAAATATCAGGTATAAATTGACTGCTGTCCTTCCCAGATGACAATCAGTCATAAATATCAGGTATAAATTGACTGCTGTCCTCAGATGAAAATGAATCATGAATATGTCAAAGGATTTAAGTAGAAACTGCTTATACTTAAAAAAGCGCCATGCCTAATGAAGGAAATACCTTTGCAATGGCTGGAAATACAAGTGAAGCAAGATTGGGGGACTGCAGCCCACTAAAGGACCCCACATGGCATTGGAGCTGCATGGGGATTCAAAAGCATCAATCATCCCTGATTGTGTTCAACCAGAAAGTACCCAACCGAAGAAGATGGCCTGGGAGATTGGCATGGGTGACAGTGTCGAATCAGGCACATAGATCCAGCAGTACCAGAATCCCTATTCTCATGCCATCCACCAGTCTCCTGCTGTCGTCTACCATGGAAACTACCATTGTCCCTATGCCAAAGCCAGCCCGAAATCCAGCCTGCCTAGTTTTCAGAATTCCAGTAGCTTCGACATGATGGATATATTAGTGAGTTGCACAGAATTTCATGAGCTTGCTAATAAATGTTAGTCTGTATAGAGGCTGGAAATTAGCAGGAAGGGCTGGCCTTTTCTTTTTCAGATGGAGTTGAATGGCTTGGTTCCTCTCCCGAGGGAGTGAGCATGAGACAAATAATGTATTCATGAGCTCTTTCAATGGATCGCCTAGCAAAGGCAAAAAGCTGTTCACTATCTTAGCTCTATAAAGGTCTGGCTGTTATACGTACAGAATCAAAACCATTAGTAAAAGGGGGTGAGAAACAGTCAAATTTCGCTGGATAGAGTTGTGATGCCTGCATCCTATACGTGAGTCATTGTCAAGATGAAGGCATTTCAGGTTAATCCCAGGAAAGGTGTTATTTACTTTACCAGTAAAGCAATTAGCTATGTTAGTAAAGAGCTGTGCACATGCATTAGTATCTAGATATCAACATTTTGCTAACATTTTATTATTATTTGTATTATGATTATTATTCGGCTATTTACACCTTAAAGAGGACTTAGCTCTGGGAAGCAATGGAGTGCTTTACAGTCATGAGGGAAGAACACAGTGAGGGCAGCAGAGAAAAGGGGAGCAGGGAGCTAGCAATAGGGGAACGCGGGCAAATGGTAGTAAGGGGATCTACAAGCAACCAGGGGAGGAAACAGTGGGGAGTAGATCACTGACTCTCAGGTAGGGTCTGGAGTGGAGGGTGTGTGGACCTAGGTGTTAGGGAGGAGCCATTCATTGAAGAGGAGGGTCTTGAAAACCTTCCTGAACAAGTGATGGGGTGAGTCTGATCTTGACAGGGAGGAGGTTCCAGAGTCTTGGAGCATAGACAGAGAAGGACTGGTTTCTGGTTCTTTCCTTCCTGCACCTTCGTTGTTCAAGTCTACACTTCTCTTTACTTCTGGTGGATCACAGGCCTCCGGAGATGCTGTTTTCTCAGTGAGGCAGCTTGGGGACTTCTGGGAGACAGCCTTATAGACGATGCAACTTTGCAATCTTTATTCATTTAGGACTTTAAAAAGTTATTTTGCTATAGTCTTTTAAGATAAAATGCTTAAGGTATTATGTTTGCAGCCTCAGACTTGTGTTTGAGAACATTCAAGTCCTCATTACGGTTCCAGTGATGCCATGTGCATTCTGCTCTGCGTGACATTTTCCCTCTGCAAGTTCCTCTGAAAATAAACGTTTTGAAAGAGTTGTTTGGGATTGTTTTTGTTGGTGCTAGGAAGAGTAGAAAAGAAGAAACTAGTGACTTTATTGCATTGAAAATTTGTGATGGAACTAAACTAATTAAAGTGTATGAGCCAATCAGTGTCATAATTGAGATGGCTCACTTTATGGTTTTTGTACACTAGTTTCTTGCGTCAATTTTTCCACACTTCGGTTACATACTAATGCAAAAAGAATACCCTATCGAGCTTGGGATGATGGTATTGAAAATAAAATTACATTTAAATAATACCCTGCACAACAACAGTTGCAAAACCCTCTTTGCACCAGGCCAATGACTCTTGGCACTGGTGTTAGGTCTGCTAATGCAGGATACCTACTGAGTATCCTGAAGCATGCACAGTAGGCATCATGTTTGTAATGTTTAAGTCAATGCTCAGTTCTACTTCCTACCCCTTTCTTTCAAAAGTCTGAGATCAGAACACAATCAGGTGCACATTGTCTGTTGCACGCTGGTTGCTGTCACAAGTCCTTCGACCCTTCCATGAGCCACATCTTCAGGCTCCCCATCCACATAAGAGTTCCAGGATTTGGGCACTCAGTAAAAGCCATGAAAGGTTCCACTGATACTTGGTTCTTTTCTATCACTGGCAGCATGTTGAAGCTAAGATTATTTAGAAAAACGTGCTCTGGTCTTAACCACGTGCTGATCAAAATAAAATGTCCGGATGTGGTTTTCTCTGCACATTTGAGATCTTTGCAATTTCTATGTTGATGGAGGGAGCAGTGGGGGCATAAGCAGGTCCTCGGCCTGGCAGAGCATCCATGCCACTTAAAGATCTGAAGATTAAGCCTTTTACAGGAGGTGTTGTCAGAAGAAGACCCACTTTTAAGACTTCACATGCGATGGAATTTCTTAAAACCCATGTGTAAACATCATTTCCGATACTTTGCAAAGCTGGATAACGAAGCATCACAGTGGGTGGAGTCTGGTGCTCTTGTGTGAGGATGAGATTGCAGTTGGCCAACCATCGTGAACTAATATGTCTTTGTGGACCTCCAGGATGGGGTAAATCACGTCTACACATGGACTTCATCTAATATTTATGTCCCGGCGAAGGGAGGCTAAAGGCCAACACTTGCAGAAAAAGGCACTTGCTAAAGGTTTTCGTATTGCTTCATACTTATTTTAAGTCTACATTTTGGCTATAAAACACCAGGGAATTGTAATTCTTTATGCCATATCGGTATATCCCCCGTGATTATGACCCCGGATATCGTTACGTCCCTACCAGTTCCTCCTATTGACCCCTCTATAAACTGGTCCACTTTTCCATTATTTTCTGAGGCCGATGTCTTAGCGGCTATTTTAAAAATCAAATCCTCTTCACCTGAGGATGCGATCCCCGCGACCATCATAAAAAAGGTTGCCCATGACATATTAGTTTATATCACGGCCGCCATTAACAATTCCTGCCAGTCAGGACTGGTTCCTTCAGAGTTGAAATCTGCGAGGGTTATCCCCCTCCTCAAAAAGTCCTCTCTTGACCCCACAATTCCGGCTAACTTTCGTCCTGTCTCTCTACTCCCCTTCTTGTCCAAACTTTTGGAGTCCCTTATCACCCCCCTTCTATCTTCTTATCTGGAGTCTTCAAACATTTTCAACCCTGCCCAGGCTGGTTTTAGGCCAGGGAGGGGTACGGAAAGCGTGCTTGTCTCTGTACAAGACGATATGTCCAGACTGGTGGATGCAGGCGGAGTTGGCGCCCTGATCCTGTTAGATCTTTCAGCCGCGTTTGATACGGTTGATCATCCCATTCTGCTCTCATGGTTGGCGCAAATCAGGATATCCGGCTCTGTCCTTGCATGGTTCACCTCTTTTCATTCAGATCGCACCCAGACCCTCGCTATGCCCCCTTTTTTGTCCTCCTCTTGTCTCCTCACTTGTGGTGTCGCTCAAGGATCCTCACTCTCTCCGATCCTATTTAATATTTATATCTGGGCTCTGGTTTACCTCATCCGTTCCTATGGACTAAACTGCTATTCCTATGCTGATGACACCCAAATCCTGATCCGCTTAGATAAAGATCCGGTTGGAGTCTCGTCAGGCCTTAATGAGTGTTTTAGGGCGGTGGGGGATTGGATGGACCAGGACTGGCTCAAACTCAATGGCGACAAAATGGAGGTTATGGTGGTGGGCTGCCCTCCGGACTCTTCACTGTGGACCCCTGCTTTTTGGCCCTCCTCTCTGGGCCCTTTCCCTGGTCCAGTGAACAAAGTGAAAAATCTAGGGGTCATTCTGTCTGCCACACTCTCTATGTCGAACTAGGTCACCGCGGTGTGCCAGTCTGCCCATCACCAGATTAGAGTTCTCAAGAGGGTTCTACCTTTGCTACCTGAAGCCACCCGCCCCCCCGGTGGTGGCGGCATTAGTTCTCACATGATTGGATTATTGTAACTCTCTTTATCTTTCCCAACCGATTGGCCTTCCACAGCGACTTCAGCGCATTCAGAACCTGGTGGCCAGGCTAGCTACTGGCTCTCCTTACGGTGCTCACACCTCGCCAGTGCTTCCTCGACTTCATTGGCTTCCAGTGGCCCAGCGGGTCCATTTCAAGTCACTCTGCATCGTTCGCCGTGCGGTCTATGGCCAAGGAGCTGAGTTTTTACAAGCTAAGTTCCTTCGCTACTCTCCGGGACGTGATCTACGCTCGTCCTCTACCAACCTTGTCGCAGTTCCTAGTTTTAACCGCAAAAGGATTGGTTGCAGGGCTTTTTCCATTGCCGCTGCAAAACTTTGGAATAGTCTGCCTCCAACACTTAGAAGTACCCCTAACCATCTGGGGTTCAGAAGAGCTCCTAAGACTATCTAATTTTAGCTTCCCTGTTTCTTATGTACTGGTTCTTCCTCGGTAAGCAGCTTTCCCTCTCCAGCGCCATGATGCCCTTGGGCGAACGTGCGCTATACAAATTCAATTAAGATAACATAACATATATCGCTTTAAGGCTCTTGTTCTAGAAAATACAGACTAAGCAGAACACTTACACAGTTACAAAGACCATAGGTGGTCTATCTACCAATGGAAAGGGTTGGGTCCATTAGAATCTTCATGTGCCGCATTTAAAATATCGCTTTCATGCCCTGGCTTGAGGGTGAACGTGGGCTTTAATGGCCTGCCAGCACGAGCTTTGGTAGGCCCGAGCCAATCGAGGGCCTCAGCTCGGGCTGCAGGCTGTAAAAGCCCATGTCCGCCCCCAGCCGAGGCATGAAAGCTATTCACAACCTGGGAATTACCGGGGGGTGCAGATAGTTTTCTTTTTTTTTTTGTCCGATGGGAGATCAGCTCTTCACGAGCCCATCTCACGTTGGAGAAACTTTTTTTTAAACAAAAAATGGCTGCCGCCATTAACATGGAAAAGGGACTAAGTCCCTTTTCGGATGACAGTGGCATGGAAAACATGTTCCAAATGGCCACTGACATAGTCCCTTTGTGCGGGCGGTGAAGGCTCAATCCAAACCAGGAAAGAGAGATTGTGATTGGTCAATCTGTCTTTCCCAGGTGCAAATAAAGACATCTCATATATTGTGTACACATGGTCGCCCGCTAAATGAAAGTGTACACCATCAGACAAAATTAGTAGCTTTCTTTGAAATGCAGATAGACAGGTTTGGGAAGTGTCTTCAACGATAATGCACATTAGCATAGCGGGACCTTAGTTGGGTGAAGGGGCTCAGACCCCAGCTTCAGCATCGTTACTGGTGCAATCACATCACATCATTGACATTTAGTACAGCAGTCATTTTTAAACACCTACCGGAATAGTGATCGACCAGGTGCTCCAGGCACTGGAAGGTGAGCCGTGGAGAGATGTAGTACCAGTTATTGGGAAGGCGGAAGATGCGGTAATGCTTCACTTGTCTGTGCCGGACCGATAACGAATATAAGCCTGCAGTGAAGGGTACATGATAAGGCATCTGGCTAAAGCAAATAATCACAATTCTGCAAGAACAAAAAAGATATGTTCCTACGTGGAAGAGACTCTTCTCTATGGAAGAGAGTTCATATTTTCTGAAAGATTGGTTACTAAATACTGGCAAGCATGTAATGGAACAAAAAAAAGTTGCGGGACCAGAAAAAGTGCCCACCATTTACAAATTGTAGTCTTTGCCTTTCACAACAGCATGTTTGAGTGGTATCTCCAGATGCAAATTTTGGAAAACCTATGGGCGATGTGTAAAGTGACTTCTATTCAGTACTCCAACTAAGTCAGTACCTAGTCTGGGATGCCCAAGGGAAGCCCTTATATATATGTTTTCATGACATGTTCATAGATCTGGATGATAACCCTTGTATAACGCCCCTCTCTTTGAATCCCCCTGACCTCACTGAGCCAAGAAGTAGGTTTGTTTTGCAAGTTAAAAGATTTATTGAAAAATTAAGCTATATATCACACTTTTATAAATAAATTAATATTTGATAGCACACTTATGAATATGACAGTGATCAACAATGGATAATATTACACTAGCACACTTTTTTAAATTACTTAGGAGTTGGTATAGAGAGGATAAAGTAGCTGAGAATGTTTTTATGGGTTCAAGGAAATGCAATGATGGAAAAGAATGCAGCACAGAAATAACTGAGATGGTTTCCACAAGAGATAATATGATCACTTATTCTTTTGACAATTCACTCCCCCCCTATGCAATATAAGGAGATGGAAGGTGAGCACACAATTTTCAGGAATACAATCAAATGCAATACCAATTCAGTCCCCCCCCAGCAAGCTTAGAGAAACAGGGATGATTTTAAAACACAGGCAAAAATACTTTAAATGTGATTTGCAAAGAAGTGAAAATATGCTAAAATTTGAATTCCTTATAGGAGATTCAGGGTAGGTGATAGCTACTTATGATTGGTTCAGGTCAACACTATCAGTGATTCATAATGGATTATCAAGTTGAAAACGGATTTCAGCAGTTGCGAGCAAAAGACAGCGATTTTGACAGGTGGAGAAATTTGATTCAAATTGCAATTCGCTGCACTTTTTCTGAGTGTGTCGAGCGCGATTACGGAAAAACTATAAGGAGTAGAAAACTTTAAAATGAAATCTTGTTCCTAGCACGTATGGTTCAAAAGATACAGACAATTTAGTGGAGGTCGATTCTCGAAATTAAAGTAAAGCTCAGAATGACAAATGACAATTTCACAGCTTTGAAATCACAGAATGAACACACGATTTCTATGATGCAGTTCTGAATAGGTGGAAATGGTTTTAATTAGATTATTTTAAACTAAGAGATTGGTTTTGCACAGTTCTGGCTGAGTACTCACACTATAAATTTGAACTAGGCCGTCAAGATCTGGTCAGGTTGGGACTGGACTTCCGGCGGGTGGTTCGGAAGTCACAGCTATCTGGGTAAGCTCTGCTCTCTGGTCTGGATCTCTGGTTCTGGTCTTGGCACTGCACAGCGGTCTGGTCTGGTCTGCTAGCGGCACTGCACAGCGGTCTGGATACAGCGGTCTGGTTCTGGCACAGAGTTCTATCCAGAAGCAAAACAGCTCGCCCAGCTGTTGAGAATCAGGTTGCAAAAGATTTTGAGGCCTGCTGAAAAGGATTCAGCTTGTGGATTGGCCTCTCTGCTTCAAGTTCTGGAGTCTGAATTCTAAGTTCTGGTCTCTGGATATTGTCTGGTCCGGCAAAGTGCTTCGCAAGAAAGTGGAATGTGACTGTGTCTCCTTGGGTCTCAATGGCTCTTTTTATGTCTTTTGAAAGTGGGTGGGAAGGCTGACTTTCTATGCCCAACCCTCTGAGGATCCTGATAGGCTATAGGATTCTCTGTCGCCTGACTGGGAAACTGAATTGTGAGTCATCCGGCATCCTTTTTATGGCATACAGAAAGAACACTCCCCTTGTCACTTTGCACACAAATCTATTTTTGACTTAAATGCATATTTATCTATATACAATTTGTCTGATATTATATGTCCAGTTAACATATTTTCTGTAGCACCAAACCATCCGATCCCTGTCTTTGTAAGATGTTGTGTTCACTTCTGACAGAATTCTGCCCTTTTCATCCAGAACACAACCTCTAAACTTTTCCAGAATTTACACAAATGTGCGCAAGGAATATGGGCATCAGATGATGAAATGTCAGATTTTTAACATACATACATTTGGAGTAATACCCTATTTTCCGCTACTACCCCCCAGAACATACCACAGAGTACTAACACCTGTTAAAATGTGCACAGAAAAATCACAGGAATCATGATATTATTGATATAATTTTGACAATTATGTACTATGAATTATCCATCTTTCTAAAATTATGCTCTGGCCCAGATGGGTGTGGTTTAGGTCCCAAAGCACATGGGGAATTCCTTGTTCGTCCACGCCTCCAAGCTCAGCTGGCTGAAGGAGGCAGTGCCCCTCCCATTTCCTTCCGGGAGGAAGCCATTTACGACCCCCTGATTTAGCATTAGCCTGAGCCAAGGAAAGTTCATTGTTCTGTTTCCTGCAGTCTCAGGTACCCGTCCCCTAATTCAATCAGAGAGGTGTAATCTCCTTTTTTGTGGCGGCAGGAGAAGACAGGCCAGGCCTTTGAATGCAGTTGCTGGGCAAGTTTCAACTCCTGTCAGGAGTTGCCGGGCAGAATTCAATCTCTTTAAGCCAGGCTTCAGCCAAATGTCACTTTTGTTTCCATTTTTCTTCATTCAAATCAAACTTACAATTTTGACACATGCAGCTAGAACGCTGATTCTAAGTTCAAAACTATGACATTTAAACAGTTGCAACCTATGTGACACTCCAAAGTAAATCACTCATTTATTTTAAACATTTCGATTTTAGTGGCTTTAAGTCCAATTTCACTTAGGCTGCTGACATCTCCAGCTCAGCCAGTTTTGTTATGAACATTATTTTAGGCTCTTCATCTTTCCAGATTTGGTATGCACACAAGACTTCATGCTACCAGACGTCTGCTGGTGTTCAGTAAGATTTTTGAATATCTTGCAATGTTTGAAATAGGCATTTTGAGCTTGCATTCAGAGAAACAAAGGTGATTTTAAAGTTTTTTTTGAGCTAACAGGCACTGCTGCTTTTCCTTTGGCACCACGTTTTACTAATGGCGCTTCTGGCCCATCACGCTCGCACTGGTGGGTGGCAGGTCAGGCGACCATTTTGGTGTGCGCAAAAACTGCGCGGTTTTCCTGGATTCTGGCGCCAATGTGGGCTTTTCGGCCATCTTGGATTTTCTAAGCCCACAGCACCAAATGTTGCAGCATAATAACTTGAACGTGGGTCGATACACCTGACAGATGGTGCCTTTTTATAGCACATTACGCCAAGATCTTTTGTTAAAACTACGAGCTCAACAGTCTTTAAAGTGCTCACATTGTCCATGAAAGCTGGCCCGCAATGTTCTGTCAGGCCGGCCAGGCCATTGGTTGCCTTCCTATGACTAGTCCAGGCCTTAGTATTGCTACAAAGACCAAGACCAGATGAGGTCTCAGCTTGAAAATGGAAAAGTAGCCTCTATAGTAAATGTCAAGTACTATTTTTGTGAAAGGGAGGTCCAATACAAGGCACAAATTTGGCCTCATTATGAGTTTGGTGGTATCTGGCCGGTAAATCAACCCAGATACCATCAAACTGTCTTACCATTACTGGTTCATCGGAATTACCACTGGATTACGAGTACCGGCAAAGGATGTAAATCCTCGTTCCATGGAGTCCCATTGGACTTCATGGGTGGATTTGCCGGTATTACTGATTTTTGCTGGTAATGTGCCTAACTTACCACCAGCTGTTAGCCAGAGGTAACTCAGGTGCCCCAACGGCAAACTTGTACTTTGCCAGTGCGGTAACATAGCATAAACGGAAATATCAGCATGTTATCACTGCACCAGCAGAGTTATAATGACCCCCAATGTGCCATAGAGCAACATTTAACAGAGGCCTTGGATATCTGGTGCCAAATAACTAATAACAGTGTTTGAACACATTGCGTAGCAACCTCATGGGTCATTGCCATTATAGAATGAGTCCTATTACCACTGATATAAGACACAGAAACAAACGCGCATGACTTCACACATTCAAATGCGGGTCCCTTTGCGCTTCTTTTCAAGCTGCTGCACAATATGCTCTTAAAGCAATGGATGTATCTCAGCCTTTATGGTGGAGCGTTTTACTCATGTGGCCAGAAATATACATGAGTGGCATATGATGCAAACACAACAGGTCAAAATATTGCAAAATAAATGACACCATGCCAAAATAATGCAGGAAAAATAAACTCAAGGTCGAAATATTAAGGCAGATATCAGTGGAATAGAACAAAAAGAATGCGCAAACAGTACAGTTGCACATTGCTTAAAGATGTGATGAAACATTCTCTTTTGGGATATGTTGGTGTTTTGTTTGGTTATTGTCGACTGCTGCTGCAGTTGAAATATGGGTGGGGGGTGTTTGCAGGTTTCCCCTCCGAGGCTGTTAGAGATGGCGGATGTAGTTGGAATAGCAGGTTCCTGCCGGGTATTCCCTTGACAGCACATTCTGCATTCAGGTACAGTAAGACATTCTTTGGTTATATTTGCTATAATAATGTAATAGTATTTTTTGGGGGAGTATAGTGTCTTGTTTTTTTTCAGTTTAAAATATGTTTTGTCATTAGATGATATGAGTTCTTAGCACCTTTTTCAGGTAAATTAACCAGGAATTTCTCACACAATTATTGTGTCAACGATTGCATGGACATTATAGGTTCTCAACCATTTGACTGCATCACAGTGCATAACACTCATAATTGCAACTACTCAGCACATGCCATTTCTTTCTTTGCCCAGAGTTGGTAGAGCAGAGTGCACTCCAGATCATTTTCTGGGCCATTACTCAGGGATGAAATGTGCATCCCTTCCTGTCTCCCTGTTCTCCAATCCTGTAATCAGAAGTGAGTATGAGCCCCGCCCCGACCACCCTCTGAAACATGGTTGCTTCAGCCTGAAGTCCTCAGTGTTGATGCTTAACTTATGGCCCTACAGGAAGTGCAGAGACACACCCCACTTAGTCCTCTTACTCAAACATGAAGCATCTAGTGTGAACAAAAGAAATGGACAACCTACCTGCTGTGTGCTCCTGTAGGTGCACTCATGCGTAATGTGCCATTATCAATATTAATATCATTAATGCTTATGGTAGTAACCACTTCTTAAGTATGTACCTTGTATTGTAAGAACTGAGCACGTTTTTTAATTTTAAATTTGGTTCAGTAAAGTTGTGTTATGACATCATGAGTTCTGTTCATGAATTACTGTCAGTAATTTGTGCCACATATACACTATGCATTTTGGTTTAAGATGTCAAATATGTATATTTTATTTCTTTATTGTGCAATAGTTTGTAACAACCCTTTCATAAAGTGCAACAGTGTGATCAGAGCAACAATACAATAAGAACAATTATTAGAAACAGTTAATAGAAATTACAGATACAAATTTTCAATAAACAAATTACATAACCATTCAATATCACGTTCATCAAAGTTAAGTTTAAAACATCATTATAAATACGAATTTGGAAACACATTCTCTAAAAAAGGGTATAGTTGCTAAAATAAGTCACACTGGAGTACCTCTGAAAACCTTTAACTACCATTCCTCTGGAGTCATTACTCGAAAATCCTTTAAAATGGATTCAAAGTGATTTTGTGTTGTCTCGGCAACAGCCGAGGAATAAACCACCACATGCTTCAAAGGTTCCACAGCTTTATCACTTTTACAAAATCTACAGAGTCGATGGGAGCGATACACCTTTTGATGCACGCCCACAACCTCATACATAGGATATCGGTTCAACCTAAAATGTAAAAATATATCTCTCCAGAAAGCCTTTGGAAATTTTGATAAGTAATTCAGTATTGTATTGTACGCTTTTTCCTCATGTTCAAAATGATAATACAATTTAAAGTTTTTACATTCTGATTTGGTTTTGATATAATCAATGGGCCAGAGCATCAACTTGACCTTCTCAGGATTAGACAGGAATATCTCAGATGAAATATCTATTGATTAGATCAAGTTTAGACACTGTGATTCCCAATTCGACAAGTTTTTATCTGTGTTTTTTAGAATAGCTTCTCTTAGACATGAATACAATGTGTTCGCATTAGAACTAACTCAAAATGAATAAATTGTATCAGAACACTGTTAGGAAGTTGAAGAACTTTCTTCAAAAACAAGCCTTCTATTAGATTCTTAGGAATAGCAGATATGTTTAACAAGAATTGCGATCCATATGTCAGAATGGGGATGACTTTCATCTTATAAAAGTTGATCCTGGGAATTCGAGAGAATCTGCCAAATTTCAGGATGGAAACTTGCGTTGTTAATCTTCTAGCCTTTTGTTTAAAAATCACTATGTTATTCTGCAAATGGACACTTTAAAAAATCTTAAAACCTGCTTCGAGCCCTTATAAGTAAAAGCATGTGATAAAGAGCCATGTTTGCTCAGTTTAACTTTAAGAGGTGCATTAAAATAGAGGTCCTCTATAATTGCAATCAGGTAATCCAGACACCCCATTTCATTAGTTTTTGCCAAAGAATCGATTGATTTACACTATTAAAAGCTAAAGCAACATTGATAAATGCAAAATAATGTACCAACCTAACTGACATTGTCCTTTCCTTGAATACGTTTATCAGGAAATTGTTTAGTACAGTGTTAGATCCTTTTACAAAGTCAGCCAGGTGGAGGCAGAAACATTTAGCTGTAAACGCTCAATCTTCTAGTTTTGACCTAAGCAGAGAGACTTTCCCCGGGATATCTTACAATGCAATTGGTTGGTAATTTTTGGGATCTAGATGATCACCGTTTTCAAAAATAGGAATAACAATTGAAGTTCACCAGATGGCCAGAATTCTCGGTTTAGATACAACATCTCTAAAGATCCTTTCAAGTGTTGCTGCCCAAGTAGAGGATCTCCTTTTAAAGTCACATTAGTTAGGCCATAAGGGCCAGCCACGCTGGAGGTTTTACTCTTTATAATGGCAGTACATTTCTTTTCTTCATTAAACGTCAACTTCCACTTTATTTTTTAAGAGAATTGTTTTTCTGAATTTCATGTTCCAGCTAATGTTCCATCTAATGCATACATTTTTAGATACTGTGTCAGACAAATTGATTCTGCAATCGGGTTTATTTGTGAACTTGGTGAGAATGTCCTTCATCATTTAACAACTGCCTCATGTTTTTAGAGCAGATAGAATTTAACATTCTTTCTGCATCATTTTGCAATACAATACAATACAATTGCTTTAACCAATTTTTATATTTAAATTTTAGCTTCTTAATTTTGTCAATAGATCTGTCTATATTTTTGGGAGTAATATCTCTGATGTTTTTCCACAAAATTCTCTTTTGAGAACGAATTTTCAAAAAAGTATTTTTTTTATATGTGAATGCATAAAACATATAAATCAGTTGCATGACACATAGAAGATCTTAAAAGGTTATTAAATCTGTTCACTGATCTAACATTCCATGACAACCTATTTCTGCTGCTCTGTACATATAAGTCATAGATGTACATGTTCCTACAGGGACAAGATGCTTTCACTATTGTTAGGGAGAATTCTCTTATAAGGCTAATTTCCCAAAACTAGTGAGTCCCCCAGCAGCTTTGCTGGATTTTTGGTTTTTTTTTGTTTTCTCCTGCTAAGAGTGAGACTCTTTTCCTCCCACTCTTACGCCTGATTTCAGGTATGACTTGGACTTATTGTGTGCTTATGGGCTATGGGGTCTTTTACTCCATAGGGTATCATCTGTTTTAGTGTATGTGTTACACAGCACCCTCAGTGCAGTAACACAGGGGTGTCATAGTGACCTCCAAACATAGACTCCATACCCTGGGACTGACTACTGTCTCCCAGGGCATGTAAAGTCACCATTGGCTTTACTAGTCCAAAATTGTGAACATAACCAGTACAAACCATCATATTGTGGAAGTACTGGAAGGGGTTCATTAGATTGCCCCTGGGTATGTTTCCAAGGGGGCATTGTCCAGTCCCCCCTTGTCGAGTTTCTGGCTGGTGGCAGTGGTTACCACGCAAAATATTCCACCGGAATATTTCCTATGGGATTTTCCCATTGGTTTTCAACGCACCACTTTTTTGGTGCAATGTTAAACCGCTGGTTTATTTATTTAATATAAAATCACCGGTTGGGTCTTTTCACCAGAACTCTTTTCCAAAATGGCGTTTGTGTCCGTCTCTGTAACTCCAACCAAGGTCGGGCCCTTTGTTCCACATTTTAGCGGGCTTCTCCACAGAAGCCCTCCAACCGGTGCCACTCTGTCTGGGTTCCACAGGATGTGTGGTTGGGGGAATTGGCACTGTGGACTGCATTGCCTTAGCAACCCAAGTCGCACTCTGTTCTGATTGGCCCAGTGGTGAGCCGCCCGGCTCACCACTTAGCATGTATGAGTGACAGCTAGGCTGTTGAATGGGGGTTTTTCTGCATAAAAGCAGGGCTTTGTGGGCTGGAGCTTCATAAGTCGCCACAGGACCTAAGAAATCCGAAGAGGGGAGAAGCTGAGCCATCTGCAACGACGACACCACCAGTGGAGCCCTGCTGCAACGACCTCACTACTTTCCCAACGACAAGAGAAGATCTTCTGCTGTAAGAGTCTTCTCCCTTTGAGCTGGTGGGGACAACCAGTTCGCCATTCGTCCTTCCAGGACGTCCCTTGGTCGAATCGCCAGTGCCAAGCACCCCGGCGGCCGGATAGCCAAGCTTCCCCACTGTGACCGCGAATTAAAGGAACGCACCTTTTAACCGAACAAACTCTGTGGCTGGTCTCTTCCCTGGGCAGTGCAATGACTCCAAGTTTCCTCCTCGACAAGATATTCTCTTCCCCTGGTCAATACCATGAACTGCACCCACTGCCAGGAACAACTGCCACCGCTGGAGCTCCCTCACTCTTTAAGGTACTGTGTTCCGCCTGGCCTCCCTTTCTGCGGATTGCTAAAGGTGACCCTTAAATCCTTGGCTTTCCAACTGGGTTGGCCCCCAGACCTTCTAACTTTACCTTTCACATCAAACCAACCTCCTGTGAACATTTCTGCAAAGACTTGAGTGCTTTTTAAACTGTGTGATCTTGGGCACATTTCGCCTTGTTCCATTTAAAGTGGGCCTGGCCTATGAACTTTGGCTCTACAGTAGACTCTGCCTTCACTAACTTGCTGTGGTCTTAGAAAAGTGTTGGGAACTGTTTTATTTTCATGACCTGCCTTTTTCTCTCCCCTTAACTTAATTATTGGAGTGCCGTTTAAGTTAAGCGCTGACATCTGTTTTCACAAATAGTGATGTTTTGACCTAGACTTGTCTAATAATTATAAGGGAGGTGTGTATACTTTTCTGATTGTGTTTGAACTTGCTTTGATCTATCGTGCTTAGTGTATTTCCTAAAGTGTGTTTTAAATAAATAATTATATACTTTTGATACCAAGCTCTGCTCTACTGTGTTTTTAGCCCTATTGTGTATCCTCTGTATACTGCCATACTCATCTTGAGAGAAGTCTGACTCATCAGCCACAGCTACCAGGTAAATCTGGGCGGTGCAGACTGCTACCAATTGGGTTTACTGCTTACTCCTGTAGTCTTAATCTTCTTGCAGTGTTCCCCAAGGGAACAGCACAGGATTCTGCCTAACAACTATGCATTTCAATCTGGGTATAGCATGATCACTTTCCTTATTTGGTATAACATACATTGTTGAGCAAGTGTGAAAACTACAAGCAGAAACAAATGTATAGTCATTCAGTGAACTTGAACCCCATGTATTCTGTGCAGGGACATCCCCTTTGAAGTTTCTATTTAAAATATGCGGCGTTACAACCCTTTCAGCTAAGTGGGGTGGAGAGACAGAAGCGGGGACAGCGGGGGTGGGGATGGGGAGGTAAAATGATTGGACAGGTTGGTCAGAAGGCAAGCTCACAGTGTGAGCCACCTGATTGGCTGTAGCACCGGACCCCAGTGCTAATACAACTTAATCTATGGTGGCCTCCCTTCAAACATTTTCAAATGCCAGCGCATATCTCACAGGCAGCAAAGATTCTGTATTGCCTTTTGACAAAAGAATGCATTGTCTTCAAGTTCTTCTGCATTCAACATACCTCCTTTGGCTCTACAGCTAGCTCCCTGGCTGAAGTACCCTCACATGATAAGAGGAGTATCCGCCTAAGTGTTTGGCAAAGTGCCAAAGGTAATATTTGGTTGCATGAGCACTATTCAAAAGCACCAATACTTTTACAAACATGGCTCTCATCAATCACCTTCTGATATAGGAGCGTGAGCAATAAAAGGAGGAACGCCCTTCTAAGTGCTGCTCACCTTTTTTATTTTCGCTCTGACGAATCATGTAAGAGCCCGTCTTGGTGTCAGGAAGTTGTAGAAGTTCCTCCGCCTTCTCCCGTCCAACACCATCGAATAGCCACCTATGCAAACATTGGAACAGCATGGGAGTTAATTATCTGATCTCGTATTCTTCTTTTTCGGGGAAAGGAAATGTATGCAAAATCTTATCCACTGCACATACATTGCTTCCTTTTTATCTCAAGTTCTGCAACCATGTTTTAACCATCCCAGTTAAAAAAGTGCCTTGAGTATCTGAATTATGCACCTTTTGAATTGTATCATATGGAAAGAATTTATATATCCTTCCTGGAGCTACTTTCAACATTCTATTACCTCTACGTGTCCAAATTACTACAATTTAAAAAAATAGAAAATGTTTGTGTTCATTTTTCTCCCCTACAGTTTATAAACGCTTGCTTGAAAACCCATAGTTATTGTTTGGTTGCCACTCTCTCTCTCTCTGTCTCTGTCTTTCTCTCTCTCTCTTTCTCTTTCTCTCTTTCGCTCGCTCTCTGTTTTTCATCTTAATTACTCAGCCCAAATAAAGAGACTAAACCAGAGGGACTCCTTCCAAAAAGGAATGGCATTATCCTGACAAATTGTATATGCACATTTCCCTGAAATGTTAAAGGCATCGGCAAGAGTACAACATACATATTTTCTGGCAAACAATTTTGAAAACATTTGTCAAAAATAATTTTATTAAAGATCTATCAATAACAGATAGAATAATTTATTTTAACATGTTCACATACATTAATGCACCCATGGGCAAATTAATATACCATATCGCCATAGATTGATGCCAACATAGATTAATACCATCTAGGTCATGTAAGAGGATTCAATTCAACACTACAGCTAAGTCAATGCCTAGTCTGGGATACTGAATGGAAACCCTTATTGATATATCTTTATGTCCAGTTCATGAGTTCTGGATGACTACCCTTATATAACACCCCTCTCTTAGAATCCCCCTGACCGCACTGAGCCAAGAAGTAGTTCTGTTTTGCAAGTTTAAAAGGTTTATTTGAGAAATAAAACAAAATATAGATACCACGCTTTTATAATAAATTAATAATAAATATCGCCCTTATAAATATAATGTTAATCAACAATGGGTATGATTTCAAGGGAAAAGCAATGAGGAACAAAATGCAGTACAGAAATACTTGATATGATTTTAGCAAAAGATAAGATAATCACTTTTTCTCTGGCAATTTATCCCCCTCCCCTATGCAATGTAAGAAATGGAAGGAGATGGAAAGAGGAGCATACAGTTCTCAGGAATGCAATCAAATACAATACGAAATTCAGTTCCCCCCCAGCAAGCTTAGAGGAAACAGGTAGGAGTTTGAAACACAGGACCAAAATGCGTTTTAAAGGTGATGGCAATGGATGGGAAAATGTGCCAACTGATTTTAATTCCCTCTAGAGATTCAGGGTGAGTGAGAGATACTTGGGATGAGCTTAGACTCACTTTAGCAATGATTCAGGGTTATTACCAGGTTACAAACGGATTTTAACAAAAGAAAGAATGGAGCTGCTATCTTGACAAGTGGAGAAATTGAGCCAAAATCGCAAATCGCGGTAAATTTTGCGAGTGCGAGTCTCGCGATTGCGGCAAACTTCAGTTCTAGGTTCGTTGGAAAGCCTAGATTCTAAGCTTTCAGAGGAAAGTTAAACCAAGTTCCTAGGACAAACGGTTCCAGAGATATGGACGATTAAATATAGGTAGTTATTCGGATTTAAAGTAAACTCAAAATGACAGGTGACAGCTTGCAGCTGCAGAATTGACAGGTGACAGTTGCGCAGCTTTACAAATGACAGATGACACGATTTCTAGGAGGCTGTTCTACTTAGGTTAAAATAGTTTGGATTAGATTATTTTAACTAAGAGATTGGTTTTGCACAGTTCTGCTAGGTACTCACAATATAAATTTGAAATAGGCCTCGCCACGGATCTCGTCAGGTTTTGGACTGGACTCCGGTTCTGGTCTCGGCACTTCACAGTGATCTGGGTCGGCTCTCTGGTTCTGCTCACAGTGGTCTGGGTCACTCTGGATCTCTGGTCTGCTTTCTGGGTGTCTCTGCTTTCTCTGGGTACAGCACTGCTTCTGGATCTTTCTGGCGCAGGGTTTCAGGCCAGAATCAACAGCTCAGCCCGGCTGTGAATAGTCTGCAAATGATTTTAAGGTTGCTGAGTTTGTGGGTTTAGGCCCTTGCTTTAAGTTCTGAAGTAAAGTTCTGGTCTTTGGAGATTGATGGATTTGAAGTCTGGATCTCTGGATGTGAAGTCGTCGGTCAGCATACTCCGCAGCAAACGGAATTGAATGTCCTCTCTAGCTTCCAGTGGCTCTTTTTATGTCTTTTGAAAGTGGATGTGTGTGCAGCATCACTAAGCCAGCCCCTCTCTCAACTGATCATTGGTCAAGCTTTTCTCTCTTCCTTGATAGGGGAAAGAAATGTGAGTCATGGTGATGCTGTTTTATGGCCTGCAGAAAGGACACTTCCCTGTCAAATTGCACATAAATCTATATTTGACCCAAATACATATTCCACAGATACACAGTTGTTTGTCATTGCATACACACATCATGCATTACTGATGGGAGGCACTGTTCCGACCCTGGCGTTTCTAGGAGCTTGGGTAAAGAAATGGTAACTTTTTGCGCTTTTTAGTAGCTTTCCCCATATCGGATTTTTCTCCAAATTTATACAATTGTGTGCAAGGCATGTGGGCATTTAGATAAGGAAGTGTCAGATTTTTAACATGCAAACATTTAGAGTAACAGCCTCTTTTACGCTCGTAAACCCCCAGATCATACCCCCGGGTCCTAAAACCTCTTAAAATGTGGGCAGAAAAATCACAAGAATTATGGTATCATTTAGATAATTTTGACAAGTCCGCACCATGAGTTATACATCTTTCTTAAAATCATATTCTGGCCAACAGGGGTGTGTCTTCCCAGGTCACATGGTGGAGAAACCAGTCTATCCACTTTGTTTAAGCTCAGCCTGTCCTCAGAGGGGGCTGCCCCTCCCCGTTTCTGCCAAGAGGAAGCCACTTTACGGCCCCCCAATATAACATTTGCCTGAGTCAAGGAAGGGCTTTGTTCAAAAGGAAGCCATTTACGACCCCCCCCCCAATAAACCATCTGCCTGGGCCCTTTGTTTAGTTTCTTGTAGTCCCCTGGTAATTCAATCAGAGAGTGGGTGACCTCCTTTTGGCAGGGGCAACAGAATGCAGCCAGGCCTGGGAATGCATTTGTTGGGCAAGCCCCCACCATGTCGGGGGTAGCTGTCTGGCAGAATTCTAGTTTCCTTAAGCCAGGTTTCAGCTAAAATGTCACTTTTTGTTCCCCAGTTTAAGTCAATACAATTTTTACATATGCAGCTAGAATTCTGATTCTAAGTTCAAAACTATGACATTTTAACAGTTACAAACTATGTGACACTCAAAAGTAGGTCACTCAGTTAATTTAAACATTTTGATTTTGTTGGTTTTAATCCAGTTTCAGTTAGGCTGCTGACAGTCATAGCTCAGCCAGTTTTGTTATGAACATTGTTTTGGGCTCTTCATCTTCCCAGATTTTGTATGCACACATACTTCATTCTGCCAGATGTCCGCTGGTGTTCAGTGAGATTTTTGGATGTGTTGCAATGTTTGAAAATAGGCATTTTGAGCTGGCAATCAGAGAAACCAAAGGTAATTTTAAAGCGTTTTTGAGCTAACAGGCGCTGCTGTTTTACCTTTGGCACCCATTCCACTCATGGCACCCTGGCCCATCATGCTCGCACTGGTGGGTGGCAAGTTAGGCAGCCATTTTGGTGTACGCACAAACTGCGTGGTTCTCCTGGATTCTGGCGCACATGTGGGCTTTTTGGCCATCTTGGATTTTCTAAGCCTACAGCACCAAATGTTGCAGCATGATAGCTCAAACGTGGGTCAGGACACCCAACAGTCAAGTTCCAACATAGAAAACTATGAGTATTTATTTGTTAGGTATGCTGTGCAGTATTATCTAAGGGATCCCAGAGACAAATGACAAATGACCAAATCTGTTCCATGACCCCTATAACATTATTGTAGGAGCACAATTATTACCCATCTTTCCTACGATTCAAGAATATGATATGGTTCAACAATCCGTCAATGACAAAATTAGCATGACACATGATAAGATCCACAAAGATTTGGTAGCTGATATATCCTCTGGACCACATGTTCCTGGGTCCATTTCACTTAATACTAATCATAAACTGTCATCTAAGCAAAACCACTGCATTTTCAATTTCAAGTTCATCACAGTATAGGAAATGGAAAAACAGTGGGCACAATTCACCCAACTTTTCTGTCCCGAAGACATTATCCCTTCATAGCTAATCCTGAAGAGCAAAGGGACGTTTTCCCCATTTCTCACTAGATTTGTGAACGCATCCTTCCATTACAACCATGTCCCAGACATCATTAAGGAAGTCACGGTCAACCCCCTAGTAAATAAAGTGGGTCTTGGTCAAAAGATGCTAACAACCTAAGGCCCATTACCAATTATAGCTGTTTCCTGAAGATTGTAGATAAGATGGCCACCTTGCAACTTCAAGCATACCTAGACTCCACATCTAAACTACACACCAGGCAGTCAGGGTTCCGCTCAGAGCACAGTACAGAGACTGCTCTGCTTGACCGCCAGCCCCACATGTTTCCGATCCTAGACAAGGGAAAAGCAGGACTGTTAATCTTATTGGACCTATCAGCAGCGTTTGATCTCTTGAACCACAAACGCCTTCTCAGCACTCTTGCAGATATAGGAAACGGTCAATTGGATTCAATCATTCTTATCCAACCATATGCCCACCGTGCACTGTGGTGACACCACCTCAGAGCCTGCTCCCATCCTCTGCAGTGTCCCCCAGGGGTCCTAACTGTTCCCTGCATTGTCCAAAGTCTATATCAGTCCACTCTGCGACCTCCTGGCTAAAAACACAGCATTTCTCCCATATTACGCTGTCAATACTCAGCTAATGCTTGAGATCAATGGAGAGCATGATACCATTATGGCCAAACTTTCATATGTGTACAATATGATCGGACATGGATGACCACCAATTGGATGTGTCTTAACAGTGGGAAGACATGGATTTTGATCTTTGGGTCTTCTCAGGCCCAGGCTGAACTGGATGTTAGTTAGTTCTAGTTTTAACATTAAGGACTGTATCATCCCCACATTAGGGCAAGTTAAAACCATAGGCACTTATTTGGAATCCTCCCTCAGTGCAGATGCACATGTTAACCAGACAACTAGACGAGAGCACATTTCCACAACTACGACAGCATGCAAATGGCTCTCGATACAACAAAAAATTGACCTCAAAACTATCTGCCTCACCTACAAAGCCTTAAACAACCTAGCCCCACTATATCTCACCAACTAATTCACTATGAAATCCGCTCCCAGAATCACCAGGTCATCCAACTCCTTATGCTTGGTAGTGCCTAGATTCACATTAAATAGAGCAGGCGGCTCCAGTTTCACTGTGCTTGCCTCTCTACTCTGGGACTCCCTACCCCTCAATATCAAAACCATTGAGTCCTTCTCTATCTTTAGGAAACAGGTTATTAGCTGGCTACTGAACAAAGAGTAGTGATCACCTCTGAATCTCTGCTGAACCTGCTTAAGTTCTGTAAATAATGTAAATTGCTGTAAATTGCTGTACTTTGTAATTGTTGCACCATGTATAATGTATACTTCATTCCTGTAACTGAACTCTTTATGCGCCCATCTACCCACGGGCCTGGAGCGCTTTACAAATATAATAAGCAAACAAACAAACTAAAAACTGCCAATACAGTCTCAGTACCACATGGATACTCTTAGAGCAGAGAGAACAATCATGGATAATCACTTTTAACTCTTTGGGCATAGGTCTTAATGAAGCTGTGGCTCATTGCTGGGTAGGAAATAAGCCGACTTTGGCTTCTTGAGAAGTTAGGAAATGCAACGGTTTGCATTAGAGGTTCTCAATAAAATCTAGGCCCATTTCAGAAGCGTCTTAATTGTATTTATGGTCTCTTTGGGAGATCTGTAGATTGAAGAGGTGGTTCAGGTCTTTTAAATATCTGTTTAAATAATGAGCCATTCTCAACAACTATACCACATATGAGGATAGGAATCATTTAGGAGCATTAAGGTACGGCTAGTGAGATCTGTCAGACCCACGTCTGCCATCAGTATCACAACATATGAATAGTAGTGGCACAAAAGTATTTTATCAACTATATCAAATGAAGGAAACATGGAGTATGTGAATCACATGTTCATTAACACTAAAGAAATATCAATGCATAATACAGGGCATAAGACCAACACCAGGGAGAGGAAGTTTACACCAGTGATTATGGTATCATTTTTAATCAAATCTTGGAATATGTATCCTCAGCCCATGCCAAGCGGATTGGGTCTGATCTGCTTAAATGCAACATAGGCCGACTCTGGTAACATGTGGGAGATATAAGGACACATGTACAGGGGTGTGAGACAAAGGACCATTCAGAGGACCATCACATACAAAGATTGGAGTAGGTTTATTTTGGAGAGGGTGGATGATAATATATGGCCAACTTCTTGCTATGTGGGTAGCGTGTATGAACAGCGACTGTAAGGGGCTATATTTATAAACCATGTATTTATCAATCTAAAGGTGTCCATACCCTCTTTACCTCACAGGCAGCAGCACCTGTATATCATTTTACCCAGTGGCTAAGTTCTGTTTAGTTTCTGCCGTGGAGAACTCTTGTTATATCCTATGTGGATATCTGGTCCTTATTGCCCACTTGTAGGCACACAGTACTAGATTTCCATGGTTGCTATTCCCTGGGACTTCGCTATGGGGCAGCATTTTGATATGCATTACCTAATTTTGACTCTCTTGCATCGGTATACCTGATATAGCCCCCACACCACAAGGTGTGGCTTTGCCAGTTTGTGCATTTACCCTCATGTTCTCTCTCATGCATCTGCATACCTGATGTAGCCTCCCGCACCTTGAGGCGTGGCTATGCCAGTTTGTGCATTTACCCTGATGTTGTCTCTCATGCATCTGCATACCTGGTGTAGCGCCCTGTACCATGAGGTGTGGCTATGCCAGGTTGTGCATTTAGTCTAAATGTGTCTCTCATGCATCTGTAAGCCTGATGTAGCTCCCTGCACCATGAGGCATGGCTTTGCCAGTTTGAGCATTTACCCTAATGTTCTCTCTCATGGTTCTCTATATCTGATGTAGACCCCCGCACCATGAGGCGTGGCTTTGTCAGTTTGAGCATTTACCCTCATTTTCTCTCTCATGCATTTGTATACCTGATGTAGTCCCCCGCACCATGAGGCGTTGCTTTGTCAGTTTGAGCATTTACCCTCATTTTCTCTATCATGCATTTGTATACCTGATGTAGTCCCCCGCACCATGAGGCGTTGCTTTGTCAGTTTGAGCATTTACCCTCATTTTCTCTCTCATGCATCTGTATACCTGATGTAGCTCCCTGCACCATGACTTTGCGAGTGCATCTCATGCTAGAAATATTATCAGGCAGATCAACAAATCATTTCTGAAACATTTAACAGTCTAATATTGATGGCGGTGAATGTGGAAAAAAATATCTATCCCAAATAATTGAATGCCTTTTTTCATTCTGGAAGGGTTTCACACATGTTCCAGGATCCCTGTGATGATACTCAAACACGGTGTTTCTACAAACGGGTTTCCCAGTTTGTATAGGGCATGGCCAAGCTTCTCATGAGATCAGTGTTCAGATGGTAATTTAGAGGCTGAATTCTGCTGACTGCCCCAGCGATTCTTGACCGCTAAAAACCAGGTGCTGTTTATCAGAATCTATTTTAATTGCAGCCACCATGTTTTTCATTACTTCTGCCATTAATACACTCTGCTATGCGTGCAAGGGGGAGGTCTTATGGATTATTTTCATTCTGCGGTATTGGGTACAGGAACACAGAGACCCCAGGATTCTGCGTCTGGTAACCGCACCAGGGAATAATCATGAGAATCTGGCGGAGATGGCCTGGCCTGTGGGGGATGGTCATCTTTTTATTCTAAATTCTCTGTCGTCTTTAAAATAAGGCAGTAAGGGTTATTATCACACATGTATGTTTGGTTTATCCCAATAATAAATATGTGCACAAATGTTTTGTTAAGACAAACATGACTTCACTCTATTCAGAAGGGAGCCAAAATAGTCACTTAAGCAACTTTTTCCAAACGCTTTTAGCAGCTGTAGTTTACATTTTTTTAATTATTACCTGTGGCCTTGGAAGGTTTTGTAGTTTGCTTGATCTTAACTTTAACAGAGTTCGGGCTGATTCATGGAATTTGTGCACCGAAAAACGGGGATTTTTGCGCCATTCTGCCCGCAAATCCCCATTTGTTAAACAGGGATTTGCAGGCAGAATGGCGCACTAATCCTTGTTTTTCGGCGCACAAATTCCGTGAATCAGCCCCAAAATATGATGGTCTGATGCTTCACGCAAACAGAGATGGTTTTAAGTTTCAAGTTTATAATTTAGCCAGTTTGATTAAGGATCATCAGTAAATTATGCAAATTTATATTGTGGCAACCCAGGGCTGCCTCAAAATTACTATAAACGCTGTTTAAATGACAATACCATTTTGGGTACATTACATACATTGGGCATCATTATAACTTATTGGCACCTTTTTTCAGACCTGTTCACTTCGAGTCTGCCGATAGGGGCACTGAACAACCAGCAGGCCTGACCTGCCGGTAGTTCAGGCCCCTACCGGCAGGGTTTTCACTGAAGCACCTGCGCCTTTACTAATGGTGCCAGTGCTTCAGGGTTCCCATTCCCATGAAGTCCATGGGAATGAGAATTTACCATACCGCTGCTGCCTGTGATATCCCGGTAGCGCCTGGATGTCTGGCGGCGGTAACGGTAATACGAGGTTGCCGGCAACCTTGCAATGAGGCCCATTGTATCTAAATTTGAGTACAAATAATTGGTCAAGCAGGGTAACATGAAAGTTTAAAACATATGTTTCAACCTAATCAAACAGTACCCATAGAAAATAGTATACTCACCCGTGGTAAACCTTTGCGACACATTGTGCTGGAATATAGTTCTCTCGACCCGTATTTAAGGAGATTACTCTCCACCAGCCCCCTTCACTGTAAAATCATAAAATTAAACATTGTGTCATGAATCGTGGTGTAGGATCAGAAACATAAGAGAGATAAGGGGCACATGGACACAGCGGAGTAACACCTTAATAATTTTGATCGATTATATTCGGCATCCAGTTATAAATTGGTCCATATTATTCACTACTATGAGGATGTGAAAAACCTTGCTATCTTACTCTACAGCAGAGGTGTTGTTAGGGGGGATAAGGGGGCTATACCCCCTGATCTTTTGGTTGAGGCACCGGATAGAATCTCAGGAGCTACAACCAAAAGACTAGCTAGCCCCCAGTCCCAACAGTTCCGACATCAGCGTAGCCCCGTGTCTTTTCCAGACCTAGAAACACTCCTGCTCAACAGGGTAGAACCAATCTTGATTAGAAATTTACTATAAAAGTGTGTGTCTTACCAGTAGGGAAGCACAGTTAGTGAGGGAGAGAGGAACAGAAAAAGATAGAGAGAGGAAGAGAGAGAGTAGGAGAGAGAGAAAGTGAATGAAAGCCCAACCAAATATTGCAAGGCAGTGACCATAAAACCCAGTAATTATGGTTTACAGACAGATATTATCCCCATTGACAGTGTGTATGGGGCACGAACATAGCAATATTTGTTCACAGCTTTCCTGCCTGGAATTTCCAGAAAAAGTGCAGGCCACAACTGTGAGGAATTGCCACCTGGCCTGGCAAGGTTTCAAAACCCTGGATTTTTCAAATAAATTAAATTAAAAAATGATGCAGGTAATTCCACCTTTGCCAGGGTGATCTGCTGATCAGATTCCCCTTTCATAAGCTTGATGCCAAAAGCATAGTATGTATATGTGTCCTGCTGCATCAGGTATCAGGCACCAAGTTGACAGCTCCAGTTGCAGCCAATCCTCTGCAGCACAGGGGCTTCATTCAAGAAAGGCACCCCTGTACCAAAACTATGAAGATCATAACCAGCCCATGATGGTGGCAGGATGAACTCTAAAAATTAAGCTATGCCTGAGTTTAGGCATAGTGCATGGCACTACTTATGATCATGGCTGCCACATCCCAAATGATATATCACATGCCAGCTCCTGTGAGTCAGCTCTATTGTGGAAGGTGATGTGTATTCGTGTCAGCCATGTGGGGACTGCCAAAGGGCAGGGTAGGACCCTGGGGGACGTGCCTCGTCTTTGATCTCTTTGTGAGGGCAGGTGACACCACCTGCCAGAGATAGCCACACAGCAGGCAGCTGTCCTGGGCTCAGGCATCAAGGGAGCACACCCATTCCAAAGGAGTAGCCTCACACCAGGGCATATAAAAAGCCCTTTGTTCTTAGTGTGGTGCCTCAACTGCCCTCACATCTTCTATCTACAGCGGATCCAGATGCCCATGATCCCCGGGGACTAGCAGACCACTATATTTTTAAAAAGTAACAATGATAAATCTTAATATCATAAATAAAATGTTAATATTATAATAATAAACAGGGATTGACAGCTCACCCAAAGGTACATGAACACATCTGACCGCAAAGCTACACGAACACACCTGAGTACAAGGTGCAAACCCGAATGCTTAACATCTGGCTCAGGCAAGAGCCGGAGGGTCCAGATCAAGAGGTAGCACCCATGCCATTTTGCTAATTTTCAACCCAAGCTTGCTTTGTTTCCTTAACACCTGACTTTCGGTAGCAGTTCCTTAGAGAGGGCAAAACAAAATTGCTCAGTGAGGTTTGGCATCCCAGACCATGCTAATCTGAGGATCTCAGACTCATACCTCGCCATAGACCTCAATGCTACCCCAGCTCTGTATCAGGACATTCACTTGTTACCATTGGTACCTTGCAACCTGACCACCACAGCAGCACAGCACACAGACTGAGACAAGTTAGGCCCAACATGTATCCTACGGATGACTATGTCAGTTTCCATTCTGAGATCGAATAGAGCATTTTTTGATACTGGTAGGTACCGTAAAAGTCTAATAATTGACATAACTGTGTATTCAATACATTAACATACAATCTTCCTTGTTTAACAATTTCCAGGTGACAATATGCTGTACAGTCACAAACTCTCACAAACATGGCTACAATATTATAATGTTGGTTACAATGTTTATTATGAGCTAGAACATAATCTAATAATAAAGGAAACGGAGAAAGATGATACATAGCAAACAAAGATGTTCTCTTGCTTCCATAAAAGTGTTGAAATCAGACCCTGCGATCAATGTTATAGAGAGCTAAAGGTAGGCATTGTCACTCAGGCCTAGACGACCACGAACACCAACTTGTTCTGGCTGCCAGGTTTCTTCAGGCCTGTCTAACACACTCTACTGTATACCATACTTATTTTTTTATATTTTAAATTTGAAAAAGAGCCTAAGCCCGGGGGGATCAGGGCACTGTTGATGAAACCGATTACACATATAACTTACAGGCATGGGATGCGGGGCAAGAGGCTCTCCCCTCAAGTGCAGTCTTTTGGTAGATGATCTTTACCGGGATGCACTGTCATTAGGCAAAGAGCCACGTTTTTAAGGCCTTGCGGAAGGACCAGCAGGATTCCTCTGCCTTTAGGGAGGGGGGCAGGGTATTCCAGTCGTACGCTGCACCTGCAGGGAAGCTAGGGCAACGTCCTCTGACTTTTTTGAAGGTAGGAGGGATCAGGCGTGGTAGTGGAAGGACCTCATCGGTCTGGAGGACTAGGATAGAAAAAAATCTTTGTGACAGGTATTCCGGGGCAGCATTGGCAAGACCTTTATACATGATGGAGATTGTTTTAAAGGTGACTCTTTCTCGGATTGGGAGCCAATGCACTTCCTTCCTGACTGCTGAGATGTGTTCTTTTCTCTGGATGTTGAGTGCTGCATGTAGGGCATTGTTTTGGATTACCTTCAATCTGTTAATGTTCTGTTTAGATGTTCCTTCGAAGAGGACATTGCAATAGTTAAGTTTCACTCCTATGATTGCTCTGGTGATGGTGAGGCAGCTGGTTGGTGTAAGGAATTGTCTGGCTGAATTGATGTGCTTGGCTGTATATGCAGCAGAAGAGGCAATAGCATTTACTTGTCTGTTGAGGGAGAAGGGAGGTATCCAAATAGACCCCCAGGGTTTTTACAGATGCTGAGATGGGGATGTTGAATGCCTTCTATGGAAAAGGCTGAGAATTGGGCATTGAGTTTTTTTAGCGTGGCTGGTGACCTTACCAGTAGGATTTCTGTCTTTTCATCATTGCAGGATAGGTGGTTTGTGGCCATCCAGGCTTGACTTGTTGAGTATATTTTGTTGATGGTGAGGGAGTATATGTCTTAAATGCCTGACAGAGGGATGATGATTTGGGTGTCATTGGCATAGTTGTTGTAGGCTATGCCGATGAAGTTCAGGAGGTCAAAAAGGGGTTTGGTAAAGATATTGTAGATGGAAAGGGAGATGCAGGAGCCTTGTGGAACTCTACATGGAATGCGGATGGGATGGGTGCTGGCAGTGTCTGAGAAGACTCTTGTGGATCATCCTTGCAAAAGGAGGATACCCAGGTCATGCCCTCCTGGGTGAAGTTGGCGACTGCCATAAGATGGTGGCAGAGGGTTTTGTGGTCCACCAGGTCAAAGGCAGCAGAGAAATCCAAGAGTAGTAGGAGGACTGGCTTACTATCATCTGAGAAGGCATTGGGTTGGTTTTTCAAATCTAATAATGCTGATTCCATTCCATGTCCATGCTGGAAACCTGATTGGTGCAACCCAAGGATGTGATTGGATTCTAGGAAGGCTTGGATTTGCTCATAGGCTGCCATGTCCAAAATCTTTAGTAGGAACAGGACTGTAGTGATGGGCTAGTAGTTATTCTGTACTGCTGGATAAAGCAAGGTTTCTTTTGTAGGGGGAGAACCCACGATTATCTTAGGCAGGAGGGGACTTGGCTAGCTGAAAAGGAGGCATTTATGAATCTCATAATGAACAGGGCTAGGGCTTCAGAGCACTCTTTGATGATGTTAGGGGGGCAGATGTCCCCTTTACATCTGGAGGGTTTCAGCTTTCTGAATATGTTGGTTGTTTCTCCTTCCGAGACATCTCTAAATTGGAAGGGGGGGGGAGAGTTGGTGATAAGTAGGAAGGAGTACGTTTCAGGTGGTGATGAGTGCTTGTTTCATTTTCATTTTCTGTTGTAGAGAGGTGATTTTGGATTGCATAGCCTTTTGTATATTTATGCACCATGTCTCATCTTTGATGGTGGTGGGGCTAGTGGATGGAGTTTCGAATTCTATGAGCATTTCAAAAAAGTCTTGTGAGTATGAGCTGGCGTTCGTTATTCTAGTGTAGTAGGCTGTTGCTTTGTCTGTAATAATTGACTATTTGTATTCTTTGGCAATCAGGTGAAGGCGGCTTTCAACTGGCCTGATGGGCCCCTTCTCGAAAGGGCTTCCACTTGTCTTTTTCTCAAGCGCAAGGCCTGTAGATCAGGGGTAAAGAAAGAGTTAACATGACCCTCTGGTTTAGCTCTCCTGGGCATTAATGGGGCCACCAAGTTCATAGCTTTGGTTGGGGTGCTTGAATATATGTCTGCTAAGGTCTTAGGACCTGTGGAGTCAAGGGTCTCAGGGGATAGTGGTTTGAGAAATGGTGAGATGGATATTTTGGATATTGTGTGGGTTCCGCATGATATGGTGGTAGGCAGGGCTGGTGGGGTTGGTGGCTGCTGTTTCAATGGTTGAAAGGTGAAGGTCTCAATGTGATGATCTCACCAGGTGCAGGGTAATATGGAGGTGATAGGGATTTGGTTATTCAGGTCCACTACCCAGTCCAAGGTTCTACCCTTATTGTGTGTTGGGCCAGAGACACGCTGAATGAAGCCGAGGGAGCATGGTAGATGGCTGTGGCAGAGCTATCTGAAGGGTCATTAAGGCCTAGCATTAGGTCCTCAAGAATTAAAGTCCTGGAGGTAGGTTTGAGGTTCTTTCCTGCTTTGTGAATCAGGTCTTCCTTGAAGGAGGCTGATTGGCCCGGTGGCCAGTAGATGATGTGGATGGTCACGGTGTCTACTGGGGAAGTGGCAAGTTTGACTGTGAGAAGTCTCCTTCCATGGCGCTATCAGTGGGTCAGATATTAAGAGAGTCCCTGTAAATAAAAGCAACGCCTCCCCCTCTGGAGTCCTCTCTGTCATATCTGTGTGTATGGCAAAGCCATCAGAGAGTGCAAGGGACAGAGCACGGCCTGAGGCCCAAGGCATAGACAACGTCAGCTAAAGCGTCTCTTTCTCATCACCATTGAATGTACCAGAATCTGGCACAGTGAACAAACCACTACACACAGATTTGGTAGACATGTCCCAGGCCTGTCCCCCATGGTTGGCCTGTCTCTTCTCATGAGAACCGAGAACACAAAAATATCTGCAGAAACCATAACATCCCTTGCTTCTCATCAAAATATGCTATGTACCATAGCAAAGGAAACAATGCCTTCAGAGAGACTGGTAGCAAATAGGAATTCAACACTAGTTGAGCCCCAAAGTACCAAAATGCTGGGTCTACTACACTCTGGCAAAACGTCCTTGTCCATCCATACATTTACTATCAAAGGAAGAATATGCCTGAAACAATAAAGTAAAGACAAATGTTAATTCATTAATTAAGAATACCAACTTTAGGAGTGATAGGTCAGTTATATAGATCTAAAGGATGATCAATCTGTTCCATTAAGGACCTAGTGAATATTTGAATCTATGATGGTCTCCTGAAACCCAGTTCCCCTGAGGCCGGTTTCGGTGGGGTAACATTTCACAGAGTGCCCCCTTCCCTACCCATTCCCAAAGCAGAGGACACCACTGCAACCCTCTTTCTATCCCTCCCCCTGCTCCCCCCCCCGTGTCCTGGGTTTTGCGGCGGACTAATCCTGTAACACACGGACCCTCGACCCCCGAGCCCCTCCCTCCCCACACAAAACAAAAACACGAACACCACACACATACATACATACATACACACACACTTATGAACACACACATTCCCTCCTCCCAATACCCATCCTACCTGCTCCAGCTGTCGCTTCCTGATCCATCATCACATCCGCAGTAAGCATGCGCATGCAGTGTTCCCCGACAGGCCGCCGTTCGGTGAAGGCGGCCTGTGGGGGAAATGTCTGTGATGAAGGTGGACCGAATGGAATATTTGTATACGTTTTTCAATGTCATGCATATTCTGGGTCTGGAACCAATTTTTCGGTGTCACTTTACAATAAGATGTCCTAACAATGCATTAATATATTATGCAACAAAATTGTAAAATCGTTTACTAATGATTAACCAATGAAACACTATGCAGTAACACTTCAGTAATTCATAACAAAGTACTATTATTTTGTAACATGCATGGTTGCATGAAGATTAAACTGTTGCAATCCCAAATGCCCCCCCCCTTTTCATAAGTATAACTATAGCCTTATATAGCGTACAATTGACAAAAAATTAAAGATTTAACAAACAGTGAAAATTGATCATGGGGGTCCTCAACAGTAAAAAAGCAAGACATGTGCCATGCCATGCCTATTCCGTTCATGTGTAAACAAGCAATACCTAGCACATTCCACTGCAAGTGGTGTGAACACTCCACTGTACGAGGTGTGAACACTCCACTGTACGAGGTGTGAACACTCCACTGTACGAGGTGTGAACACTCCACTGTATGAGGTGTGAGCACTCCACTGTACGAGGTGTGAACACTCCACTGTACGAGGTGTGAACACTCCACTGTCAGAGCTGTGAACACTCCACTGTACGAGGTGTGAACACTCCACTGTACAAGGTATGAATACTCCACTGTACGAGGTGTGAACACTCCACTGTATGAGGTGTGAACACTCCACTGTAAGAGCTGTGAACACTCCACTGTTCGAGGTGTGAACACTCCACTGTTCGAGGTGTAAACACTCCACTGTACGAGCTGTGAACACTCCACTGTACGAGGTGTCAACACTCCACTGTACGAGGTGTGAACACCCCACTGTAAGAGCTGTGAACACTCCACTGTACGAGATGTGAACACTCCACTGTAAGAGCTGTGAACACTCCACTGTATGAGGTGTGAACACTCCACTGCAAGTGGTGTGAACACTCCACTGTACAAAGTGTGAACACTCCACTGTCAGAGCTCTGAACACTCCACTGTACGAGGTGTGAACACTCCACTGTTCGAGCTGGGAACACTCCACTGTTCGAGGTGTGAACACTCCACTGTGTGAGGTGTGAACACTCCACTGTCAGAGCTGTGAACACCCCACGGTATGAGGTGTGAACACTCCACTGTCAGAGCTGTGAACAGTCCACTGTACAAGGTGTGAACACTCCACTGTACGAGGTGTGAACACTCCACTGTACGAGGTGTGAGCAATCCACTGTCAGAGCTGTGAGCACTCCACTGTACGAGGTGTGAACACTCCACTCTACGAGGTGTGAACCCTCCACTGTCAGAGCTGTGAACACTCCACTGTACAAGGTGTGAACACTTCACTGTACGAGGTATGAACACTCCACTGTACGAGGTGTGAACACTCCACTGTAAGAGCTGTGAACACTCCACTGTTCGAGCTGTGAACACTCCACTGTTCGAGCTGTGAACACTCCACTGTTCGAGGTGTAAACACTCCACTGTATGAGGTGTGAACACACCACTGTAAGCACTGTGAACCCTCCACTGTACGAGGTGTGAACACTCCACTGTAAGAGCTGTGAACACTCCACTGTACGAGATGTGAACACTACACTGTATGAGGTGTGAACACTCCACTGTAAGAGCTGTGAACACTCCACTGTTCGATGTGTGAACAATCCACTGTACGAGGTGTGAACACCACACTGTAAGAGCTGTGAACACTCCATTGTTTGAGGTGTGAACCCTCCACTGTACGCGGTGTAAACCCTCCACTGTAAGAGCTGTGAACACTCCACTGTAAGAGCTGTGAACACTCCACTGTAAGAGCTGTGAACACTCCACTGTATGAGGTGTAAGAGGTGTGAAAACTCCACAGTAAGAGCTGTGAACAATCCACTGTACGAGGTGTGAAAACTCCACTGTAAGAGGTGTGAACACTCCACTCTAAGAGCTGTGAACACTTCACTGTAAGAGCTGTGAACACTCCACTGTACGAGGTGTGAACACTCCACTGTAAGAGCTGTGAACACTCCACTGTACGAGGTGTGAACACTCCACTGTAAGAGCTGTGAATACTTCACTGTTCAAGGTGTGAACACTCCACTGTAAGACCTGTGAACACTCCACTGTACGAGATGTGAACACTCCACTGTATGAGGTGTGAACACTCCACTATAAGAGCTGTGAACACAACACTGTTCGATGTGTGAACAATCCACTGTAAGAGGTGGGAACACTCCACTGTAAGAGCTGTGAACACTCCACTGTACGAGGTGTGAACACTCCACTGTAAGAGCTGTGAACACTTCACTGTTCAAGGTGTGAACACTTCACTGTAAGAGGTGTGAACACTCCACTGTAAGAGCTGTGAACACTCCACTGTACGAGATGTGAACACTTCACTGTAAGAGCTGTGAACACTCCACTGTAAGAGCTGTGAACACTCCACTCTACAAGGTGTGAACACTTCACTGTTCAAGGTGTGAACACTTCACTGTACGAGGTGTGAACACTCCACTGTAAGAGCTGTGAACACTCCACTGTATGAGATGTGAACACTCCACCGTAAGAGCTGTGAACACTCCACTGTAAGAGCTGTGAACACTCCACTGTACAAGGTGTGAACACTCCACTGTACAAGCTGTGAACACTCCACTGTACGAGGTGTGAACACTGCACTGTAAGAGCTGTGAATCCTCCACTGTACGAGGCGTGAACACTCCACTGTAAGAGCTGTGAACACTCCACTGTTCAAGGTGTGAACACTTCACTGTACGAGGTGTGAACACTCCACTGTAAGAGCTGTGAACACTCCACTGTACAAGCTGTGAACACTCCACTGTATGAGGTGTGAACACTCCACTGTAAGAGCTGTGAACCCTCCACTGTACGAGGTGTGAACACTCCACTGTAGAGCTGTGAACCCTCCACTGTACGAGGTGTGAACACTCCACTTTAAGAGCTGTGAAAACTCCACTGTACGAGGTGTGAATACTCCACTCTAAGAGCTGTGAACACTCCACTGTACAAGGTGTGAACACTCCACTGTACGAGGTGTGAACACTCCACTGTATGAGGTGTGAACACCCCACTCTGTGAGAGGTGTGAAAGTCAATTCTACATCTCTGTGTTGTTATTCTGTACAGCTGCAGAGAGGGATGATATCCCCATTCTACTATACGTGGGATAATATATTCTGCTTGTCATGTGCTGTTATTCTATTCAGGTGTAAATAGAGAAGACATGTGCCATGCCACTGTAAACGAGATGATATGTCATGCCTCTCTCTTGTGTTGTTATTGAGTTAAAGAGGGAAGATGTGTTTTCATCCTACATATTATATGACTATGCAATGGTGATTTCTTTCTTTTTCGATTAGGATGTTTGTAACGTTTTACGGCGTTATGCATGAGTGTTCTGCACCTGTTAGTGGTGTGCTGGTGCGGCGAGCGCGTGGATGCGTAGATGTGCTGGTAATGTTCCCCTTCTAATAATCCACATCTGTGTTTTCAGAATCTACAATGGTCTGGCTTACCCGTTTTTGCCCTTTTGAGACTGCCGGAGTCTTCTTTACCTGTATACTGAGTTGTAATACCATTTTCATCGTTCTGAACTCTGTTTTGTCATAATGTAAAACTCAGATCTGTCTAAAGCATTATCCTGACTGATGGCAACCATATTGTTCCTTGTATTTGTCTTTGCTTCTTGATTGTATCATTTTACTACTGTTTCCCCAAACGCTAGAACTGATACACAATGTATCCTTTGGACAAGTCATCCTTTTTGTAGTAGAGGATAATGCATCGTACGTGTTGCTGGTATACACCTATGACTAAAGTCTGGAGGGACTGATGGCCATTATAGTCAGTGGTGTATGATATCTGTGACAACTTGGATTGAAAACCTATGTACATAGTTGGAAAACACAGCCATTGGTGCATCGAATTGCTGGAAAGATTGTTCTGACTTGAGTGTTGTGTAGACCGTTGAAACCTCCGTCCTCAAGTGACGCACAGGGGAACTAAAAGAAACCCGCTGTGCGACCTTTGGGGCCACAGGTGGGAGATGTTACTTCCCGGATCCACGGAACCTCTGGAACACCAATGCTGCTGTCAAAAAGAGCGAGGTTAAGTACAAGGCAATTACAGTATACAATCACAATAACCAAAGGATCTGAATAGTCTTACCTATCAGGTGTTTGGAAAACCCAGGAAACCTAGGAGGGAGGTTCGAGACTCAGATGAGGCGGTCCCTATAGCATGAGGACCGCAGACAAGTGTGGATGCAGGATAAACCACCTGTAGGACTGAAGGCGTGACTTGAATCCCAAAAAGGGAAATGGCGTAAAAGTTCAACAAGGTACCAAGGGATGATTCAAAGGCAAGTCAGGGTCGTGTCCGGAATTCAGCAACAGGTAAACAGTTACAAGCAAAGGTACAAAGGGGTAATCCGAAGGAGTCCAAGAGAGAGTTCCAAGATCAAGGTAAACCAGGAAAGCAAACCAAAACGTAACGCCAAACAGGGTCTGAAGACAGCTGAGAAGCAATGAGTGTTCCGTGTCTCAAGCCTTATATACTGAGCGTTTCGGGGTCATGTGACGTCCACCAAGGTCACGTGAGTAACGCCACTCTGGATCACGTGAGCAAGTGACCGATCGGCGTGGAGATGTAACGCCGCCTCTTCTTCTGTATGTTCTCCATGGCAACTGCCAGTGCAGGAAGGGTTGCAATCGAGCCCGTAAATCATACCTGGTACGGAGCTTTCGGTCCTTTGGGAAAGCTGAATCACATGAGCCTCGAACCCTGGAGGGAGGTGTTGGGGAAATGTGAGCAGTATTCTGGTGTGCAGTGGATCGGTGTGCAGAGGATCGCCTAACATAGCCCCCTCCCAACGGCCCACGACCCAGTGGGCAGGACGGGTGATCCCTATGGAAGCGAGCCACCAACCGAGGAGCGTCAAGATCCATAGCGGAAACCCAAGAACGCTCCTCCGGTCCATAACCCTTCCAATCCACTAAATACTGGAGCCTACCCCTAAACCAACGGGAACCCAAAATGGCTGGCACTTCAAAAACTTCAGGAGAGGCCAGGGACACCGGAGCAACAGGGGCCCGGAGGCGGGAAGAATCAGGACAAGGCTTGAGGAGAGAGACATAATACAGGATGGATACGCCAAGAACTTGGGAGAACTAGATGAAAAGCCACTGGATTCACAACCTGAGAGATCACATACGGGCCAACAAAACGAGGTAGAAGTTTCCGGCAACCCACTAGGCGAAGGTGACGTGAAGACAACCACACCCTAGAACTCACCACCAGGGGAGGAGCAGCCAGGCGCTTGCCGTCAACACGAGCCTTCATAGAAGCCTTTGCTTCAGTAAGATGGACCACAGTACTAGCATGAACAGCAGACAGATCCCTAAGACAAGCCGTGGCCGCAGGATTCGAAGAAACAGAAGCATCAGGGACAGGCAAGACCTTGGGGTGTTGGCCGTAGAGGGCGTAGAATGGAGAAAAACCTGTAGCAGAATGAGCCGCGTTATTGTATGCGAACTCAGCAAGCCGTAAAGCGCTCAACCAGGAGGCCTGTTGCTGTAATATAAGACACCGAAGATACTGCTCCATAGATTGATTCGTCCTTTCGGTCTGCCCATCAGTCTCAGGATGATAGGCCGAAGAATACCTGGTATCGATACCAAGTAATTTAGTCAATGACCTCCAAAAACGAGAGGTGAATTGTGACCCTCGATCGGATACAATGACCGAAGGGAGTCCAAATAACACGAACACATGTTCAAAAAACAAGTCTGCCAAGACTGGGGCCGAAGGAATACCCTTACAAGGAACAAAACGAGCCATTTTTGTGAACGTGTCCACCACCACCCAGATGGTGTCAAAACCTTGTACCTTGGGGAGATCGGTTACGAAATCCATTGTCAGTGTATGTCAAGGTCTTGGAGGTACCGGAAGCTGAAGCAGCAGCCCAACCATTCGTCCTCTTCGATGTTTAGCCTGAGCACAAACAGCGCATGAATTGACATAGCATTCCACATCGCGCTTCATAGAGGGCCACCAACACCAGCGCTTTAGGAGATCCAAAGTGTGCTCTTGACCGGGATGGGCATTGAAGGGAGCATCATGAGACCACTCAAGGGCCAGGTTAGGAGTGTCAGGTGTGGGAAGAAACAGACGTTCATGCACGAAAGGCAAACCCTCAGAATAAACGGGGTCCCAATCCTGCAGTTGGTCGGAATGATTGCTAGTCCAAGCTCGTACAGAATCTAACAATGACAAAGAGGGAGTGCAGAGACAAATCACATGACTCTTTCCGAGAACAGTGTCAGGGAAGGTTGGCAACTCGACCCCACCCGGGGAACGTGACAAGGCGTCCTCTTTTCCATGTGAGTTTCCAGGACGATGCATAATATGGAAATCAAAAGCGGAAAAGAAAAGATGCCACCGGACCTGTCTGCTATTGATGCACTTCAATGAGGCCAGATCCTGTAGATTTCGATGATCTGAGTATACAGTGATTGGATGCTTAGCCCCCAGAAGATGATGGCGCCAGACACGAAAGGCGTCCATGACAGCCAGGAGTTCCTTCTCCGTTACGGTATAATGGGTCTCAGTATTGGAGAACTTACGGGAGTGGTATGCCACCGGGTGTAACTTGCCTGTTGTAGGACATGTCTGAGACAATCCCGCACCAAGAGCAAAAGAAGAGGCATCCGCCTCAACTATGAACGGAAGATCGGGATTGGGGTGCTGGCGCACCGGTGCGGTAGTGAAAGCGGTTTTCAAAGCCTCAAAAGATTCCTGATGTTCCCTCTGCCATCAATAGGGTACCTGAGGGCTGGTCAGGGCCGTGAGTGGGGCAACAATTGTGGAAAAGGAGGAAATAAAACGTCTATAAAAGTTGGCGAAGCCCAAAAAGGCCTGCAATGACTTGAGTGTTTGAGGAACTGGCCAATCAAGGACTGCTTTAACCTTGGATTTGTTCATGGATAATGCCCCAGGGGTAATGTGGAAGCCCAGAAACTCAACAGACGTTTTATGGAACTGACATTTCTCGGGTTTGGCAAATAGGGAATGTTCCCTCAGACAGGATAATACTTCCCGGACATGCTTTACATGGTCATCAAGATTCCGTGAAAAGATCAAGATGTCGTCCAAATAAACAACCATGTATACGTCCAGAATGTCCCTGAATATGTCATTCATAAAACGCTGGAATGTTGCCGGGGCGTTGCATAGACCGAAGGGCATGACTAGATATTCATACAAGCCGTAACGGGTACAAAAGGCAGTTTTCCACTCATCGCCTTCGCGAACGCGCACTAGATTGTATGCGCCACGAAGATCCAGCTTGGTGAAAACAGAAGCATGGGATAAGTGGTCCAGAAGAGGTGTGATTAACGGAATTGGATATCTATCCTTTTTCGTGATAGCGTTAAGACGCCGATAATCCACACAAGGACATAAGTCCCCCTCTTTCTTAGGTACAAAAAATATAGGGCTTGCAGCTGGTGAAGTAGAGGGGCGGATATGTCCTAATCGTAGGGCGTTCTGTACATACTGTTTCAATGCTTGTTCTTCCGAGGGAGACAAGGAATAAATCCTGCCCGAAGGAATGGTGGAATTAGGGATTAATTCAATTGGGCAGTCATATGGTCTGTGTGGAGGAAGTACCTCGGAAGAACCGTGATCGAAAACTGATTCGAATGCTTCATACTCAGATGGAATCCCTGACACCGCCCCCCCAACAGTATGGGAATTCACAACCTCTGATCCATCATCATTCAACGTGAGTTGAGCTAGGGCTCCCAAGGCCCGAGAAGGAGTATCGGTTGCTTGATGGGTTGGGAGACAATAGTTCTGACAAATCTCAGACTCGAAGAGCACCGTGCCTGATTGCCAATTAATCAGAGGATTGTGTTCACGTAACCATGGTACTCCTAATATGATACTGAATTGAGGTGTGGTAATCAAATCAAAACTTAACGTCTCAGTGTGAATGTCTTGTATGGTCAACAATAGAGGTGCAGTTTGGTGTCTAACAGGACCAGAGACTAGTGCAGTGCCATCTACGGCCTGAACAGGTTCAGGTTGGGTTTTTACCACTAAGGGTAGATTGAGGGAATGGGCTAACGCAATGTCTATGTAGTTCCCAGTGGCACCTGAGTCAATGATGATCGTGACTGCATGAGAAATACCTGTAGAGGGACAAAGAGTGGCCTGTACAAAGATGGGCTGGACATGAGCAAAGGCAAGAGGGGTACCCGGAGATGAAGACTGAACACTCGACCTGGTCTCCGGATCTAAGGTCGAGCTGTCCGAAAAACCTGACTCTTCCTGGGACGTCGAGGACATTCCTTCACAAAATGTCCCGTGGTGCCACAATAAAAGCATGCATTATCCACTCTTCTACGTTCTCTCTCAGATGTTGTAATAGGACTACGTAAACCTCCTACTTGCATAGGTTCTTCAGTACTGGAAGCAGGGGTACTGACAACTGTAGGGTGGGAAGAAACCCCCAACTCAGCTCTGCGCTCTGATCGCCGTGCATCCACCTGCAGGGCAAGATCCACTAGTTCCTGATACTGCGTGGGCATGGAAGGAATCGCTGCTAAGGCATCTTTCATTGCATTATTCAACCCCCTAAAAAATATAACTGCCCGCTTGCTTTCTGGCCATGATGTCTCGGCAACCAATTGATTGACCCGGGTGATGTAATCTATCAAAGTCCCTCTGCCCTGGGTTAGTTCTAACAACTCCAAATCCCTAGACTGTGCCTTGTGTCTGGCATCAAAGACTCGAGACATTTTTAGAACTAACAAATCAAAATCATAAAGAAACGGACTATTGTTCTCCAATAAAGGGTTAGCCCAAGCAGCAGCTGTCCCGGCCAGATGGGAAAGAGCAAAAGCGGCTTTGGCGGTGGTATTAGGAAATGCCAGAGGTCTGCACAAGAAATGTAATTTGAAAGTCCTGAACTTCTTGGGATCACCTTGATAACGTTCAGGAGCAGTCAAAGGGGAAGGGGTTGGGAGGACCACCGGAGCTGGAGTTGGGGTACTTGCCAACGGAGGCGGTGTGGTTGAAGTGCTAGCATCCCCGAATTCAGGGTCTGCAGGGAGAGAATGCTGAACACTCTGTATAGAATCTAACCTCTGGTGAATCACCGTATTAGCGGCGGCCATATCTGCCCTTAATACTGTAATCGCCTGCACTAAAGCAGCTATGGGTTCTTCCGTGGACCCCTGCATTGTCTAACACGACTATATGGCTTCTCAGTCTGTTCTGACTTGAGTGTCGTGTAGACCGTTGAAACCTCCGTCCTCAAGTGACGCACAGGGGAACTAAAAGAAACCCGCTGTGCGACCTTTGGGGCCACAGGTGGGAGATGTTACTTCCCGGATCCACGGAACCTCTGGAACACCAATGCTGCTGTCAAAAAGAGCAAGGTTAAGTACAAGGCAATTACAGTATACAATAACAATAACCAAAGGATCTGAATAGTCTTACCTATCAGGTGTTTGGAAAACCCAGGAAACCTAGGAGGGAGGTTCGAGACTCAGATGAGACGGTCCCTATAGCATGAGGACCGCAGACAAGTGTGGATGCAGGATAAACCACCTGTAGGACTGAAGGCGTGACTTGAATCCCAAAAAGGGAAATGGCGTAAAAGTTCAACAAGGTACCAAGGGATGATCCAAAGGCAAGTCAGGGTCGTGTCCGAAATCCAGCAACAGGTAAACAGTTCCAAGCAAAGGTACAAAGGGGTAATCCGAAGGAGTCCAAGAGAGAGTTCCAAGATCAAGGTAAACCAGGAAAGCAAACCAAAACGTAACGCCAAACAGGGTCTGAAGACAGCTGAGAAGCAATGAGTGTTCCGTGTCTCAAGCCTTATATACTGAGCGTTTCGGGGTCATGTGACGTCCACCAAGGTCACGTGAGGAACGCCACTCTGGATCACGTGAGCAAGTGACCGATCGGCGTGGAGATATAACGCCGCCTCTTCTGCTATATGTTCTCCATGGCAACTGCCAGTGCAGGAAGGGTTGCAATCGAGCCCGTAAATCATACCTGGTACGGAGCTTTCGGTCCTTTGGGAAAGCCGAATCACATGAGCCTCGAACCCTGGAGGGAGGTGTTGGGGAAATGTGAGCAGTATTCTGGTGTGCAGTGGATCGGTGTGCAGAGAATCGCCTAACAAAGATGGAAATCTGAGAGAGGCCAGCACTATTCCATTTCCATAGCCATCTTTCTGAATGCTAGCCTTTTAAGTATCAGCTCAGTTTCAGAAGACATAGCTCTTGGTCTGGACCACCCACAAACATGTCACTTGGATCTCATGGTACTCCTTAATTCATGGTTGGTAGAATCTTAAGGTTCCACAACAGCGCGGGTCCTTCTACCATCGTATGCCATGCAGTTGTAGTTGCATTTATTTGAAGAACAGGGATGTCTATTTATATCAGAAATGACTTTCAATAATCAGTGGGAGAGGGTCAATGAAGAGGTCAGGGAGTGAAAGTGAATAGGGGAGAACAATAAGGTCAAGAGAGATCTCACCAGAGTGGTTAGGCTAGTTTCGGAAGGAGCAGAGGGATTTAAATTCAGGGTGAGTGGTTGCAGTGGGCCTGGGAAGGTTAAGGTCTCCCAGCATGATGTTATGTTATGTTATTTTGCATTTATATAGCGCCTTATATACCATTGGTATGGTCTGAAGGCGCTGGTAGGTTGAACACCCTTGGGAACCGAAGTTCAGGTCAGTAGAGAGAGTAGAGAGAGTCCAAAAGTGCGTGTGATGATAGAGAGTGACTTAAAGATAAGGTGCAGGTCAGAGAAGAAGGAGGTGAGAGGACAAGTCGATGGATCAGCAGAGAGCTTCACAGTGATAAGAGTAGGCGTGAGGAGCTGAAAAACGGCACATTCAAAAGAGGAAGAGATGATGTCAGACAGGGGTAAGGAGTCAGTGTTTGGGGCATTACTGATAAGGAACCCCATACCACCACCATTCCAGGCAGGTCAGGGATAGTGAGTGGAGGTAGCATAATACATGGCAGGTTTCTGTGATAGCAAGAAGTGAAAGTTGAAGGCGATGAGAGGCAAAGTGGTCAGTGACGTAGGAAGACTTGTTGCGGAGGGATTATTAAATCCCCCCATTAACCCTCACCCTAAATAGTTTATTATCCCCTTTTACAAGGCCTCTTAAGATATAAATGATATGCTGTTTACTGGGTTTGGGGTGATTTTGCCTTTATTTTTTTAGACATTCCCATTCTTTTTTTTTTTTTTACAAGGGTTTATCCGCTGTTCCTCTCTCAACCTAATCTCCCTCTCATACCCCATCCTGTTACCACCCTGGATGTGTGATTGACGGGAATGATACCACTGACATTTACACACTGGCAAAAGACCTAGTATGTTTTCCTGTAGTTTTCTCACACAGACCCCACACACCAAAGTGTTCTCTGTACAGCAGCTGATAGTATACATGCTCCTACGGTAATAAATGTTCTTGTACATTTTTTCACTGCCCGTTACAGCCAGGATTTAGCTCCAGCAAGTATTGAAGAAACAACTAAAAGAAAACAAAACGCATCTCACAAAAGTCACTCAGGCAATATTTTCTATATATACTATCTCTTTTGATTGAAACTAATCCAGTCGATTAACAAGTAACTATATCTGGTGGAAATCTAGATTTCACAGTAAAGATCTGCTTAGCCTGTAATCCTGAAAATGAATAAAAAACAAACTCTACAGTAAACCCTCTGAGGAGATACCGAAGGAGTCTGCAATCTTATTCAGTCCATTTCACTGCTCCTGATCTCACCCAACTCTGGAAAGAACCCAAAACACCAATTTTCAGATGGTAACTGCAGCAAAGACTGAATACCATATTGTCCTCTTGTTACATTGCTACCACAATCATGCATGCACCAATTTCACTGGTTCAATTTCATTGAATGCTAGTTCAATATAACCCAGTCCTATGAAATCCCACTTCAATGCAAGGCCACCCCACTGACAATGCAACCAGAGTCAAACGTAAAAGATATATTTTTTAAAATAATAATAATATACATTTTCTAAAATTATAAATAAAATGCAAATATTGAAATAATAAATAGTTTGGGGCCATCAGGCATAAAAAGGAAATCAAGGAGGAATAAAACAAAAATTGTGAAGAATGTCAGGCAGGCGAGGTTAGTAGGGGCAAAACAGGGGCAGGCCCACGTTTAGCCATAAAAAAGGGCAGAATATAAGAAGAAAATTCAAATCAAACTAAAAATGTGGTGAGATGGCTTGAGATGAAGTGATCCAAAAACAGATTTAATGGAGAAGACTTACGCTGAAATGGCCGCAATAAGTAGGATTTGATGTTAGATGTCTTTCAATGCCATAGATCTGTAGTGCAAAGATTTAAATGCAGAAGGTGGGAAGGGAGTCTTTCCTCTCTGTCTGCTCGCAGCTCTTGGAGATTAACGACTTTGGAGCTTTAAAGCTCCAGTCCTCCAGAGCAGTGTTGGATTTACACAGTAAGGCATTTGCCCCGTGCCTGTGTTTGTTTTCATTATTAACTCATAATTTTATTTCCTTTTAAGTGCGAGTCATTCATTTACTCATGCTACAGTGTTTGACTGGGCGCTACTTACCAGCATGCACATTGTTTTACACTTTGATTCTATCCTGATTTAATTTGATTTGGTCCTTGTAGCCGGGTAGCTTTCCTGCCATCGGAGGGTGCCTGGCCTGCTGAGAAATCCGACCTCACGCTCAGATCGAACCAGGCTCTTTTTATTTCTCACCTCACGCATTGCTGGGAAGGGAGTCTTTCCTCTCTGTCTGCTCACAGCTCTTGGGGATTGGCTAATGGTAATACAATGTGTTTATTTCAGAGGTGGGCTGGCAGACACCACAGCAGTGAAGCGCAGCAGGGAAAGAGCCTGTTGCGCCAAAGTTAAACCCATCTGTGCCCATGCGGGCCAAGGACACGCTTAATTACAGCATGCCACAGGTACTGGCCCATTATAAATTGTTGAGCCTAGCTCCTGCCTCAACTAAATTCCTTGTCGGTTGGAGTTTTAATCAGCCTAGAGGGCCCAAGCTCATGGAGGTGGGTGTGGCCCTCTCTGTCTATTTTGCTACTGAACACCAGATCACTCCCAGCCCATGCAGCCTTGATATTTGATCTGCTGGGCAGCTGTGCTCCCGACCTGCTCTTCCTAACAGAGACCAGGCTTGCTGATTCGTCAGCTCCGGCACTTATTGAAGCCCTTCCTACTGATTACAAAATCATCCATCTTGATAGGAACTCACCGCATTGTGGCGGGGTCATAGCTGTCATCTACAAATCTTTGCTGGATACGGCGACTATTCCACTCACTAATGTGCTCTCTATGGAGGCACTGCTAGTGAGAATTAAAGTCTCTGCCTCTTGCTCCTTGCATTTTCTGCTTGCTTATAGACCTCCGGGCATTTTCTGCAAAATTGGTGCCAGGCTGACCTTGACTCTCTGATAGCCAAAGCCATCCATAACTGTGTACATGCTCCTCAAGTTGAGCTGGAGTTCCTAACTAAATCTCTTGAAACAGCAGCTGACCTTGTTGCCCCTTCCAAGCTGACTACTCAACGTAGCCAGCTGTCTTGTTTTTCGTCTGAACTTAGAGCTGCCTCCCTTCAGCTTTGTCAGGATAAACGCAGGAGGCGACACACTTATGGGCCCACTGAGAGACTAGCCTATAGACACTGTGCTAGTCACTTTCACACTCTAATTAAAGAAGCTGAACGTTTTTTCACCCCAAAAATTGATCAGATCAGGCCCTTAATCAATCTAAGGATCTCTTTTCTGTTGTTAGATCACTGTCATCTGCCTCCAAGTGCACAGAGTCGGTTTTATCTACGCAAGAACTTTGTGACTCTCTTTCGCTCTACTAGTCACCAAAATTGAGACTATCCGCTCTAACATCAGCTCAGCCGTCCCTGCATCCCTGGCCCCCACCCCCAACTAATGATGGGTCACACCAGGAGTGGTCATCCTTCCCTATCTTCCCAACAGATGCTGTCAGTAAGACAACTGCCGGCTGAAATCCGCGGCCCCCTGATACCCTAACCCTCTGTCCATCAATAAGGATATCTCTCCCGGCCTCATTTATTGGATCACCCAAGCCATTAAACTGTCTTGCCAGACCGGCCATATACCAGCAAAATTTAAACATGCAAATGTTATTCCTCTGCTGGAAAAACCCTCCCTGCCGCCCCGCCAGTTTTTGTCCTATTTCTCTCCTACCTTTTTTATGAAATTGTTGGAGGCTCTGAACTCTCCCCTACTGTCTTCCTTTTTGCAGGCCTCTGATGCCTTTGATCCTTTCCAGTCTGGCTCCCACCCCGGATGGGGCACTGAGGGTGTCCTGGTATCGTCCAGGACGATCTAGCCTGGCTAGTAGACGGAAGTGTGGTGGGTGCTCTGATCTTATTAGCAGCATTTGATACTGTTGACCACCCTACTCTGATCTCTTGTATAGCCAAGATTGGCCTGGCTGAGCCAGTTCTTGTTTGGTTTACCTCGTTCCTTGCGGACTGTAGCCAGACACTTTCTCTCCCCCCTTTTTCTTCAGCACTCTGCTCAAACTCTTGTGGTGTGCCCCAGGGCTCCACCTTGTCACCAATCCTGTTTAATATCTATATGCAGCATTTTGTGAGTCTTGTCCGCCCCTTTGCCCTTCATTGCTACGCTTATGCTGACGACACCCAGATCCTGATCTGCTTAGATCTTGATCAGGCTGTATGTTTCAGCCAATGCTTGGCAGCCGTGGAAGTTGAAAGAATCACAACTGGCTGAAGATTAATGGTGACAAGATGGAGGTCCTTGTGGTTGGTGCTCTACCTTCCCTCTCACTGTAGACCCTTCCTTCTGACTGTGATGCTGGAAATGCATTGGAGGGACAGGGCCTCCGTATCCTTGTCCTTTATGCTTTTATCAAGTGTGTTCTGTCTTGTTTTCCACAGAGGAGTTCATGTGGGACTCTTGGCGGTGTGACTCTTCCTCTTTTCTTTTGGTCTTGGTGACCAGATCCCTGGGATACCCTTACGGCACCCATGGGTAGGGGTACAACCCTGTACTCCTAGTGTATGTTTTTGGGCACCTATGTGTGGCCCACAGAGCAGGGTATGTGCTGGTGGCAGCTCCATGCTGAATCTGACAGGTGCTTTGAGTATCCTCCATTTTGGGATACCTAGGCCCTGCCATTGGAATCAGTTGATGCCTGATAGGAAATAAGATGGCTCCTGTGGCCTCTTGCTTTCTATCGCCTGTTACCTTGTTTTCCCGAAGTCCCGGGAAGCCCTGACTCTGTCCCTTCCCCTGACTGGCTTTTGGGTGGAAGTTCCATATATGGTATTGTGGGGAAGTCCAGGCCAGACTGGCTGGAGCCGTCCCAATGACTGTATGTTGTGGGTACACCCGTGGGGTAGGACCTGGGTGAATGGAGTGTGTAACGAATACACATTTCATGTTATGGGTGTCTAGTATCTGGTGTGTGACACAAAGACTGAGACAGCCCTGTCCGAAACTGGGATGAATGCATTGTGGAGTGCTTAATGACTGGGTGCTTGTCCGAATCCACATTCTGTGTTGTGAGTGTCTGGATGGAGAAGAATGGCCTGAATGCACTGTGATTCTGATTGGCTGCCTGCCCGCATGATTGCCCTTCTGAATGATTGGTTGCCTGAGTGTGACCCAGCAGAGTGAATGAGAGACTGAAAAGTATATCTGGGGACCTCTCACTGATGGGAATCGTTCAGAAGCTGAAGTCGATACTTGATGCTTACTCTTGAAGCCGAGCCGAAAGAAGAAGGTGAACTGCTGTTCCCTTCAATGTAATCTGAAAGCTACTGTGCCTTCAAGAAACTGATCCAAGAGAGGACCTGGCTACGAGACATCTTCCCGAGTTACGAGGGACCATCGTGCACCAGCTGATCTTTGCCTAAGCTCCCTGAGAGTCAGACCTACGAAAGGCTGCCGACGGAGAAGAGGACCGCCGTGGAATCCGAAGTGAAGCACCCGTACATCCATCCATCGTCGTTGTACAGGATTTGCAGGTTTGCTATAACCCCTGGAAGCCCGTTGAAGTGTGTTGACCAGAAGCAGGGACAACTTGACATTGGGCTGCTCAATGACCGGAGCTGCTACGCTCCACCTTTGCCTAAGACATTTGATCCAAGGACTCACTTGTTCATCATCGTCGACCACTTTGTCCGTCTGGAGAAAGTCAAGGTCGTTGACGACCGAGGAGAATCCGCCGGTGGGATTCCTGCCACCCGAAGACCTCAAAGACACTGACGAAGATCTACCATCCAGCCGTGGTCATGTCCCGATCGTCGACACCAGACGCCGACGACCCGACGCCCTTGCTGGCCAAAGTTCTTCATTTACTCTTTGCGGCAACAAACTATCGTTGTCGAGGTGCACCGCACGCCTCATCTTTCAGGACGTTTTCAGCCGATCGTCTACGAGCACCACAAGGATGGAAGCTGCTGCCTCAACGACCGTGTTCACCTTTCCTTCACAGAATATCAATGACTCCTGGCTCCTGCCTTAAAGGGAGTTCACTCAAGCAGGGGCAGTCGACGGCTCATCGAAGAACTCTACAAAATCAGGTACATGGGGTCGTAGAACCTTCAGAAGGAATCAAGACTATATTAAGCATATCTGGACTGGGTTGCCAATATGCTTTTTTACAGGTTGCCCATGTGGGGGGATCCTTGCACAGAACTGTCTCTAGGTAGACAATGGACTGTTCTGCCATTGCTTGATTTAACTTGCTTTCTTTCTGTGATCTATCGTTGATTCATCTTATCATCTGATTCGTATTTTATTTGGGCTGTTAGCCATGGGTGCATTTCAAAGGAATTGATAGTGAAGAGTGGTATGACGTAGACCTGTATATATTTGCCATTATAGTATTGCCAGAGTACAAAGTGTGTTATTGTGATTGTGTATATAACATCAACCTTATTTATATAAAGACTGTGTTATCACTAACATAGTGTGTGGACCTTCCTAAGTGGGTGCTTGGGGACTAGACTGTACTTATGAACCAGCCCGCATCATCTCCTGAGAGTTTAGCCTTGATTGCTCACCACATTTTACCACATAGAGAATCTTGGCTGGGGTGCCCTGTGCTTCGACTCTGCCATATAGAGAGCAGGAGTACAGATACCCCCCTCCAGTCCTTTACACTGACCTCCGTCACTGGGTGTTCTTCCCTTAATGGTGATGGTGGTTGAAAATGTAGGTGTTATTTTCTCCTCAACACGTTGCATGGATACCCAGTTGGCTGCTGTCTGCAGAGCTGGACATTTACATCTTACGATTCTCAGCAAAGTCATTCCTTTGCTTCCACCTCACATCTGCCCTCATGCTGAGCCATATTGATTATTGCAATGCCTTATATCTCGCACAGCCCAAAAGTCTAATCCATCACCTTAAACTGCTGCAGAAACGTGCCACCCGCGTGGCTATGAATATCACTTATGGAACCCATATCACGCCTGTTATTCGTACCCTTCACTGGTTTCCGGTGGAAAAGCAAATTGAATACAAATCTCTTTGTCTGGTTCAATGGGCCTTCTATGGCCTTGGAGCCAGCAATCTACAGGACAAATGTGTGCACTATATGCCTAGTCGCTCTCTTCGATCCTTTTCTGCCTGCTTGCTAGCTGCCCCTTCCTCTCGGCTAGCCAGGGTTGATGATCATGTTTTTTCCATGGCAGCAGCCAAACTTTGTAATGCTCTGCCATCCTTACTGAGGAACATTTCTAATCATCTCGAGTTCAGGCGTTTTCTGAAAACTCTAATGTTATGAACCGCTGTCTTTTGCCTTACCTATGTTCGATCCTAGCGCCATGATACCTCTCGGTGATAGTGAGCTCTATAAATCTTGATAACATAACATTTTCAATAATCAGATAATTAGCAAGAAATAAATTCAAAAAGTAATCTTCATATAACTTATACATTCATTATGCTACCTATTAACTATGTTCATTTCATGATAAAAAATGAAGAGGGTTTGGGAAGGAGGGAGAGTGGTCACCCATATCGTAATAATTAAAATATCTACAAATAGAAAATGTGAAGGAATAATTTGGGAGGATTCAGAAAATGGGTCTGATATATGTTCATCACTGGTGACTTGCCTGGACGAGAGAATCTGAAATTGTAGATGTGAGGGTTTTAACAATTCGGCATAAGTTACTGTAGCTTGGCTAATCCTTGAATGCTAGTTGATGTGTTAATGTTGACCTCTAAACTTTAGGCAACAAAACTGTCAACCAAAATGTTTCTAGTTGTGTTAGCTGGTTATGCAGACACATTTAGCATTTCCCAGATGATCCACTATGCTGTCAAGATTTCAACTTTCCCTTAACACAATGATATTCTATGGGCAACATTAAGCAAGAACTCAATAATGCTTGTTGGACCTTGGGTTAGCTAAAGGTTTGTGGGTGACTTTTCTAACACAAACTTCTAGTAATTTTCATGGGAGTTTTTTTGTTAGAATAAACAATTGATATGATGCCCAAGAAAATAAAATGCTTCCTTGATTTAAAAAAAAAAGCACATCTGTACCCTCCTTAGCCCTGAAAATCTCTCTTACAAAATCCATACTAGTTCTTGCATTGACTTCACAGCTCTAATTAACTAAAAAAATCATACCATCAGGGAAATCCTGATTAAGATCTGTGCTGCAAAGATGACAACACGGTTGACACTAATCGTTTATTTATTTTATTGTTTATTTATAACACACTTAGTACCGGCAAGTGGTTTCTAAACGCAGGATCAGGATTCGAACCTGTGTTGTGCCGCGTTGTCTTGCTTCCAAGACATACGCGTTGCCCTTGAGCTATCCTTCCTTCCTGTGGGTAGGGGGACATATGGATCAACTGGACAAGTGTGAGTAGATGGAAGGTTGGAGTACAGAGGTTTCAAACAGGAACCTCAATTTAGTAAAGTAAAGTCAATGGGCCTGATTCACAGAGTATTTTCCAATGGGATTGCATCATTATAAAATGCTTCTGTGAATCAGGCCCAATGAACCCTTGACAGTGCCTTCTTTTCTGTATGGATGCTCAGTGTATTACAGTATACCTTACTTTGTGAGGAGTATACAGTCGGGATGACAGTGTACCTCCCACTGGGCCTTGATACATAGCTCTTTGATAGTGCACAACATGTGCTGGTAATATTTCTTTTTTAAAATAAGTGTTCCTTTCACATGCAAGAAACAAATGGTGAAGAGGGATGGACAAATTCGCCCCCTCCTCCGACGCCTATAAAGTAGACGATGTGGAAGAAGGCAAGGAGACATTGTGAATGCCCATACCATTTCGGACAAATTCCTAGTGCTCCAATAATCGATAAGTATGTCGAGAGGTACCCACTCAGCCAGCCCTACAGACCAGGTGCAGTACAAATCCTCCCCAGAGCGGACAGGAAGCCTCGAGCTGCAACTAAAGAGACCTCAATTGACAGTATCGACTAAAGCATTGAGAAGCCAAGCCACTGACATTAGAGACACCTCGACGTATCAGCGTTAGACAGGAAGCACATGTGCAATCCACACATCGTGACACAAACATACACTCGAATACACGAGGATCACAAGCATACAGTTCTATAGTTAGAGGATAGATCCATATTCATACTGCCACTACTTTTATTATTTTGTAGAGGAGCAGCTGAATACCTCTGCAGGAAGTCCTGCCCTTATTTTGCCTATTTGTTGGGAACCGGAAATTGTGACATGTGCAACGCAGGTAATGATACCTATACCAGTAAGAGCCTTTGAGACAAGGTATCCATTGAGGAACCCTGCATGATGTATACCCGAAGAGATGACGATCTCGTGAGAAAGAGCCCAGAAGAAGTGTGAAGATGTGAAAAGAAGAGGCTGGTGACGTTACAAGAAATGACCGTGACACATGTGAAGGATGACCGAAGAAGAGAAGGCGTAGACCTTATGGAATCAGATGGTGAAGTAAAGAATCGAGAAGACTTTCATGTGCATAATGAAGATTGCACCTGGGAAGAAGCACTGCAGAAAATGTGCAAGTTGTTTTGTAACTGTACAGATGCCGTAATGCAAGTAGACTAAGTTATCATAAAGGCTGGCTATACGTAGTGAATAGACTGCAGGCGGTGCCACCAATATATATATATATATATGTAGAAGCTGGACATTCAATGTCGTAATTGTAGTAAGCTCAACCCATGGAGAAAGGAGGATTGATAGCTGTGTGTGTGTCGTAGCAAGGAAATATGCTGTTGCTTGAAAATGGACCAAAGGAGGACTGCTTGGCCTGGTGTCAAAGGCTAAAGCAGCCAAAAATGGTTATCAGTCCTTGAAGAACAGTGAACGTGAGACGCAGCGGCATCCCTTATTAAGTTTCAAAGAGAGAACACCATGAGTGCCAAGTTCCTTTATTCAAGACAATTAAATGCTATAAATTGGGTTGATTCACGGTCTCTGATCATGTGAATCCAGGATGAAAATAGAAGTGGGCATACAAGCTTGAACATTGATTAGAATATGCTTACACTCCCTTATATTCCCAGGAGCAAGAAGCAACCACAAGGCGAAGTTCAAAGACAAATCTGAATGGCAGACGGCATGAGTGATGAGAGATGATGAGCTAATTGGATGGGGAGGTACGGGCAAGTCCACCTACCAGCACCTGGTGTACCAGTTTACATGCTGCTAGAGAATTGAATGTTTCAAAAGGGTACAAGCGTGCCAACCAATTATAGTGGACCATATAACAAAGGGCCTTATAGTTTGAGAGCCAATGATATGTTGTGAACTTAATTACTGTCAACGATGACTTGCACGAAGGGGAAGCATACGTTTCCCACCTGATTATAGAGACCCAATCACAAATTCAATCCCTTAAAGAAAGTATACTTAGATACTCCCCTATAGTCCAATCACAATCCCATGTAGGTGTTTGTAGTTTGCCACATAGTATAACATCACGTATGACATGTTTTTGCTATAAAAGTAATATTTTTTATGAAATTCATTGAGGCCATGCTGTGCGAAGTCCGTTGATGTCTGTTGTACTCCCTGTCTTAGACAACTGAGAATAAAACAGACACTTTGCCAAATTCCTGAGTCAGTCTTCTTATTTGGTGTGGGAGTTATTCTCCATCTCATCCATTGTACGATGTGTTACCTTAATTAAAAGGACTATAAGGGTTCACTTTTGTCTTTAGCTTAAAGCAGCAACACAGAAACTTCAAGAAGCAAGAGATCCTTAATAAAGCTTGCAGATGCTTATATGGAATTAACCTTATGGAACTGCAGTAGCACCTATGGGACCATATGGAGAATAAAGAATAGCATGGACACTGTAGGAACTGCATAATGGTTTAGGAAAACTACAGCAGGCCACAAGCCTCTCAGCAAGCGCTGAGCCGAGGTGAATTCAGGCTGGACGAGAGCAAACGTGTGAGACAGGACCTGCTGCCAAGGCCACCAGATATGAATGACATTCCATTCCCTGAACAACAGTAACACCATCTGCAATACATGCAAATAATTCCTCATAATTCAGAGCTGCAGAAGCTCCAAATCATGGTCTCCAAATATGTGACCCGGCCGAATCAGACAATGATTTGAAACCAGAGCTGAGGAAGAGAGTCAGTCTCACACCACCAGACAGGAGCTTGCAACACAGATGTTACAGTGTGAGACAAGTGTTGCACGAGATGAATAAGCACTCTCATATTCTAAGGTGGTGACCACAAGTTACAATGCAGACACATAGGGCCTCATTATAACTGTACCGGGCTGGAAACAACGGTGCCGGTAAGCTTAATGGCACCGTTGTTTCTGGACTGGCACAGTACAACTCTGCGGGTGGGTGCCATTGCATCCGGGAGGTTAGACCCGCCGGGCGGAAGGTCTCCCACCCACAGAGTTTTCACAGACGCATCGGCACCATTTTTAATGGTGCCGGTGCTTCCGTGGTCCCCACTCCCATAGAGTCCTATGGGACTTTATGGGAATGGGGACTTACAATGTACTGGCGCCTGATTTACCGGCCCGTCTGGGTTGTAATCCCCCAGTGTTACCGTGAAGTCAGGCGCCGGTAAATCATTACGGGTCCATCAGCAACCAGCCAGTATCACCAGCACAGTTTCCCGACGGACCCGTAATGAGTCCCATAGTCATTCTTATTACCTTGAGAAGGTACACCAAGAGCTGAGAACCATTGTGGATCCCAGGCCTGGGGAGGTCAGCTCTAGTAAATCACAGTTCAGTCTCCTAGGGGTGGGTAGCAATGGGCAAGAACAAATGGTCAGACCCTCACGCTGCAACATTGTTTAGAGATAGTAATTTGGGGATGGGCCAGGCCAGCCACCTGCTATATAAGTTATTAGGCTCCTGACGACCAATCTAGTAGGCTGATAGGTTTTCTGGAGAGGACAAAACTGGCCTGCGAGCCAGGAGCCGTTGAGATGTCTGTGGATTCCTTCTATCCTTGTACTGATCCCTGTTGGGTTTGGCTGTAATAAACCACAGTTTGAACTTGCTGTCTGGCTGGGTCTACGTTCATTTTGGGGGTAGGTGTTGGGCCTTCCAAGAGTCTGCAAACTCCTAGTAGCCCTCAACCCTACCTGGGAGTTGGTCCCCAACAAAAGGTGTATAGGAGTGAAGAAGAGTGGCTGTTGAAAGGTTCCAGAGAAAGAGGTAAGGAAATGGTGAAGAGAAGTAAACAAGAGTAAATATTGGAGGGTAGGAAACGTATGGTAAAGAGCTGTGAGGGGACAAGAGGAGAGAAAGTCAGATAGAGTGAATCGGAGAACCTGAAAGAGCAGGGAAAAAAGTAGCTATGAGAAAAGTCGAAAGACGGAAAGGGTAACAGTAAAATCCTAAGGCACTATATCAAGGACAATTCAAGGGGAAGGTGTCAGAGGGGCACAGAGAAGAAGATGGGGGAGAACAAAAGCAAACCCTAAAGATGGGAAGTTATGATGAGCTAAGAAGGGATTAGAGGAAACACCAAGGGAAAGACAAGACTTTGGAAAAGCAGGGAAAGAAAATGAATACCCAGGAAAGGAAAGGAATGTAAAAACTGGGGGAAAAGAGGCACAGTACCCAGAAGGAGGGAGCAACGTCAAGACAGGATGTGACAGGGCATAAAACCCTCGGAAGTTAGACAAGTGTAAAACAAGAATAAAGTGGAGAAGAACTCAGGAGATGAGAGAAGCATCCAAAGTTAACAGCAAAGAAGAACAATCCCTAGAGAGTATAACTGGAAGAAGAAAAGAAGAAGCCGTCGACCAACCAGCAGAAGGCGACACTGTCGACCAGGAAGAGCTGGATCGAACAGTTGTTCTTGCGTTTATGGCATTAAAGGTCCAGCCTCCTCCCAAGCAGCCCTACACATTGCTACATCCCGGGTAAAACCAAGCAGATGCCCCAAGGCAGAGCAGACGCTTGCGCCTTGAAAGAGTTAGAAAAGATCTAGTACGCTGGGGTCCAATTGAAGAATCTGATGTTTTGCTAACATTTTAATCAATGGGCCTCATTACGACCCTGGCGTTAAGGGTTTAAAAAGGTGTCTGCGCCGTTAAACCCTTAACGCCTGATTACGAGGTCCCTTTGCGAGACCCGACCTTAACGGCTGGTTTTTCCAGCGGGACCCGCAAAGGGACTTTGGCGCTAATAACGGTACCGCAATTTGCGGTACCGTTATTAGCGCCTTCCCCATTCCCATTGAGCCCTATGGGGCAAAATTGGGAATGGGGAAGGGCCATGGCGGCATGGGGAATTACCGACCCACTAAACTCGGAATGGGGTCGTAATTCCCCATTCCGCCATGGCGGACACCGGCATGGAACATGGTGCTAGTAGCACCATGGTTTTCCGCCTGGGTCGTAATGAGGCCCAATGTATTTTATTGTAGGTGTTTTATATAGATCCATTGAGCAGGGGAGCACATTACAGGACCCGACTGATGATGGCCCTAGACCAGCATGATGAGATGTGTCGGATCCGGTGAATCCTGGGTGCGGAAACTGATAGGGCAGGGTGGAGTCAATATTGTACTGGTTCCGTATTATGTGGAAACATTAATTTACAGTTTGTGATATAGTAAACTGGCCAGAACCATGGACATTTTCGGTCTTGCCAGGAATTTATGGCTAGAACCCAGGGGCTATATTTACATGTGTGAAACTACTGTTTGTGCATTCATAATTGCATTGGGATGGGGGAAACGCATTGCAGGTGTGTTTGCAATGTCGCTAATGCGTCTGTGCATGCGTGTACACCGTTTGCACATGCCAAATAGCGTTTCAGAAAGTGTATAACTCCCAGCACCTGCCAGGATATCTCCCAACCCAACACCCACCAATTGAAGCCCTTTGATGGTTGACACAGTTTAGGTGTGTTGTATCCATTCATCCTTCTTTCAAGCTGTAGCCACTACATATCCCAGCTACCTACGGGTGGGGGGGCTTCTCTGTATTCAGAGGTTTGCAAGACCATAATGTGACTGACCTCATATTTTCTGGGGCGGTCTCCATTTGCTTATTTTCCGAAGCTGTCGCGTGATTCTTTTACGGTATTTGGTGAGGGAGGATAACAATCTGCTGACGTAAATCTCAGTTCGAGACAACAGGGCCCAGTTATCGGAAACCTAAAATAATCAGATATGACTGTGGTGCAATTTTAGAACCTCAACGTGCACATCTAATAATAGGCGATTTGTGTTATTGTTGTGCAGTTGGAATAAGGCCATGGTACCCAGATCAGGCATGAACCCATGGCTTAAATAGCAAGTCGATTTTCCATGTTAAAACCAGACCTCACTTTAGGCTGTAGCATATATCACAATATAACCAGTGCTGGAAATTGACAAAATTAACTGGGGGAAATTCCCCAACCCCTTCTGGGTGGAGGTTAGGCAGAAATGTCACTGATTTGGGTGAGGCTGAGAGGTGGAGCAAGGTGCAGAATGTGGGATGCCCTGAATGCTCGATGCTAGATGCGTCTCATTAAATCAAAGTGCATTTTGGGAACATAAGAATGACCCTCCCACAGTTTGATAAATATGTTTGTGATAGTTATTCAAGCATGCAGTCCTTCTGCACATGTAATACACACTGTGTGTGGTGCTTCTTTCATGTGTCATAAAACTCACCCTAACTGTAAAATGGCTGCAAAGCAGAGTCCTACACTCCTCGATTTGATTCATTTGATTTTTAGCATTTATTATGCACATACCCTATAAGTAGGGTCCAAGCAGAACCTGCACCTGGGCACAGATGTTAATTCGAATCGATAGTTGCATCAATGTGCCAACCTAAAAACTAGGGGATGACTCTGATGATTACACAATGAGATACATTTTTCATTTCTTCCTAAATACAGATAAGGACTTAATCTGTTGAAGGTCCTTAGGTAGAGTATTGCAGGAACGGGGGCCAAAAGCTGAAAAACACCTGTCACCCAAGTTGTCGTTTTTGTGAAAGGGTCAACCAACAGATTTTGGCCGACTGATCGAAGCGATCAAGTCGGCTGATGACATTGGATTTTAGACACTAGGTATGTCGGGGTGAAACCATGAATGCATCTAACGACCAGACACAGAACCTTCAACAAAATTTCCTGTTGGACCGCAGCCAATGGAGACCTTTGTGATACTGAGAGACAGATGATCTCCTTGGCAAGGTAAAGATCAGTCTAACCACAGAGTTCTGAGCTACCTGCAGTCTTTGCATTTGGAATTTTGGAACTCCCACAAAAAGTGTATTACATTAATCCAGTATAGAATTTGTCAATATACCAACCACTGTTGAGCGACCTTTTTCTGCAATGAGAGGTAGTAGTGGCTTGATCAATTTCAGCTGGTAGTATATAGATTTGACTGTCTGATTAACATGCAAATTGCAGTCCAAAATGGACTCCCAGATACAGCCACGATTATTTACTTTATTAGAGAATTTTGTAGGTGCACCAACTAGATGTGGGCAAGGAGTGGTTTGGAGCATGTTTGCCACTTTCTGTTTTGGACCAAAAACAATAACCTCTGTTTTCGATGGGTTCAACTGGAGTTTATTATCCAACATCCAGGTTTTAATGTTATCCACACACAGTAGGAACCGATCCATAGCCTCATGAGTTTGTTCAACCCGGACATAAATGTGGTTGTCATCGGCATAGGAGAATGAATTGCAGGCATGGGCAGAGAGCTTCCTCGACATTGGGGTGTTTTGAGTTTGGCCTCCAGGGAACAGTGCTCCAGCAGTGCCGTTTTTGCCAGAGCAAAGCTACATCTGGTTCCTGCCCAATTCCTCCCCCTAATATAACTTAACTTTAGTTGTTATAACTCACAATTAATTTCCACCACTGCACTTGTTGATCGGCACATAAGGACTTCAATGAAGCTCTATGGATGCCGCATGTGTTGCATAGTGCATCTAGTATGCGTCACTGATATGCTGTCATATGCTGTGGCACAAAACTACGGGCTGGTGTGCACAGTTTTCTCAGATTTAAGTGGCTTATATATGGCTAAAGAACTAAATAGCGAATGTATAAGTTACACCTAATTTACAAGTGAGTTTCACAAAAGAATTTACCACTGGAGGCTTCTGTAGATTTGATGGAAGTTGCACACTTTTGCACAGTACCAGGCCTGAAAAAGTGCACTTTTCCCCAGGACATGACACTGAGTTCTGGGAATGTCAAAGGGGTGCTTGAATGATCCACAGATATATGTATGACTGTACCTCTATTTACAAGAGTTCAATAATATTTTACAAACTTTTAAACCTTTGTGAAGACACTTAATTGCACCTGGTCTCGTATTACAGAAAGTGTCCACTGTCACAGAGCAGTTTTTGCACCAGTGCATAATTCTGCCAGTGACATTTTTTTCAAAAAATATATTTTTGTACTGCCATATTTATTTGCACAGCTACAAGCTTTGTACTGCACACTTTTCTGTACTACAGACACTGCATAATCTACATATATACATACATATTTGACGACTGTGTGACGGGTGAACGTGAACTAAGGTTTGTTGAGTGTGAGAATGGCTGTATGGTGCAAAGAAGATTAGAGACATAAAAATGGAATAAAGTTTGTTCAAACGTTTTGTCAAATGTTTCTTTTTATCCCTGTCTGACATGGAGTGAGGTACTAGGAACAAGGTACTCCATGTTACACCACCAATGTGGAAATTGTCTTTTTTCTGACGTAACGTAACTTAAATAGATTGTCTTAACGGGTAGATGTAGGAGTCAGTTATATCTGCCATACCTTATACCACAAACGGGGTTCTTTGATCCTAATTCAGAAAGCATGTTTTGTGAGCACGAATGCATTTACCTGTGTGAAACATGGTCTTCATTCATAAAAGCATTACATGTTTGCAGGTGCTGGCAATGCATGTGAACCGACTGCCAGACCCGCGCGCGCTCCTTGCATGCACATATCTGTGATAGAATCGGCGTGAGCGGTGTGCGTGTGCATTCTTCATTAGGCCCCAAGGTGCATATGCAAAATAGCTCTGTCTGGGGGGAGTGTCCATGGACAGCCAATCCGAATGAGAGAGACACGCCTACAAAGGCAATTGTGGCCTGGTGATTCCCACAAGAAGAGCAAACCACATGCTGCTCTTGTCACAAGTTGCTCCTGTTTCAAACTTCCTGGTCAAATCTGCAGGGACAAATACATTTTTATGTAACAAAAAAAGAATTCCCTTAAGATGTTTTGCCACTATCTGATACCACTTCCAATGAAAAATATATCTGCAAACATGTTCAATTTTCTATACACAAGTACCCCTGCCGGAGAATTGCACCTGGGGACTTGCACTTCCTTTATGAATCGGGGTTCAAATTTGGCTGAGGCGTTTAATGCAATCAAACTAATGGGAACATAAACAATGGTAAAATATAATTTCGCGTTGGTCACCAATTTCGGCAAAAGATCACCATTACATTGATTCAGAATCATTTCTGATATTTTCTGCCCTTGGAAGCAGAAGGAAACCAAAATCAGGGACTTTGAAGTAATCTGATTATTTCACTAGTACAACATGTTGTCACTGACACCTGCAAGGGAACAGGGTCACTGAGAGTGAGCCTGCTGCAGTTTCACACTTAGTGACAATGTAACTTACTCTGGCTAGTTATTGATGAGAGTTCAATAAAGAAAATATAATCATATGTGGCTAGAAAAGCAGCATGCCTTTTGAACACATCAAACACATAGCAGGGTGTATTCCCCAAAGTGATGTAGGTAGGTCATAGAAAGATACTGTAACACAGAGACAAACTCACAGCTTGGCAATTGGGCTGGCAACATTCCATTACAAATATTACAAATAAGTGCAATCAAAAGGACCACAACTTACTTGGAGATGACGCGAAGCTTTTCCCCAAGGCTGAATACAGGCTGGCTTATATCGGGGGAGGGGTAATCGTCGAGGACAGCAAGGAATTCATTCTCTTGTTCTAAAACAGAAAACAGACTACTGAAAATGGAGTTTGATGACTCTTTTTACAGACTTCAGAACATGGTTGTCATATGTTTGAGGACTTTAGCTAGTGGACTTAAGAACTCTGGTAACACAATAGGAAAAGTTTTTGATTAATATTTTTTAAACTTTTCAGACGGTGCAAATTTGCTAAAGAAATTTGTACTACACCTCATAGCAAATGCAGAATTCATTTTTTTCTAATGGGATTGCTAGGAGAAATCTGAATGCGGCACCTTCAATAGGATTCAGATGTGCAAATGCAGAGAGGAGATGCTTGCTGGTCTTTGTAGTCTGACTGTGTAGTTACTCTTAATACCAGCATTGACCTACCCACCCTTGTTCACTTCCAAAACCCGAAAGATGGAACAGAATTTGAGGGAAAGTCAGCTCTCTGTAATCCTTGGTTGATATGTCAAAAATAAGGGTAGACACAATTTGTTTCATTTTAGTAGCACAATGTTCAAGCAACATAGACCTGAACAAAACAGGACATTTATTTCCGTACTAAGCGATCATCAAAATTCAGGCTCAAAGGATTTTTGAGTGCACCAAGAAACAAAAGATATGTATTGTGTGCCTCAAAATAATGAAAGAGGTTCATTCCTGTTAGCACATATGTGGGAAGTGAAACTGAGAAATTAACTTTATAAAAGCTACAAATTAAGAGGTCCTACTCCCCGCAAATCTCTCTCTCAGGTGCCAGGCCACGACCATCGCCTTTGGATCCAGACCCTGGGGGGTGGACCAGTCTGGGAGGGTCACCTGGGTGAGGGTTCTTCAGGGAGTGGTAGTGGAACACCGGATGGTGAGACGCGGTATCCCCCCCTTTAACTCCTTTGCTCCATCCTACCCGGTAGGATACGTAGGAACTCAAGCCCCCTTTCCCGTTATGAACACTTTCCCACAGACAGCCTGCTCTGATATGATATGATATTTTATTTATATCACACTCATACACAAAAGTGTTTCTCTAGGAGAAAACAGACTCGCACCTGAGCAGTGCACCTGACATGTCCCAATACAATGGTCAGGTGAGGTCAGGCAATTGCTGCCAATCATTCACACCTGACTTCCATTAAACTTTCCCACACGGATAAAAGGCGGAGCACGAGACCATAGTTTGAGCGTGGCAAAATACAGGAAGGAGCAAGCGTTTGGAATCGGCAGCTGAATGAAGGGTGAAAGACGGCAAACCACGAAGGGTTCGCAAGGAGGGAAATACCCTTAAACTTTTTGACAAGAAACCATTACTCTCAAGAAACCTTCGACAGTGAAAGCGTAAAACCAGGAGATCCGCAGAAAGAATTCTTCATTGTGGGTCAAAGATACCAGAGGGCCTCCCGCATGGCTGACAAAGGCAGGGAGGAGCATCAGCAGCCGTGGTATCGTCCTTGGCTCCTAGAACAAAGGGACTGCTAGGGAGATCAACATAGTTGGTTAGTTGGGAAAACTAGATCGGGTCGTGTTGAAGTCAAGGTTGCAAGCGGCAACATTGTATAACGAGCACTGAACCGAACATTGTTAAATGCGTGTGATGAAAGACGCAAGTAAAACTACACTGCTGATGAATGTTTGAACTTGAGGAGGAAAAATACAATACCGTTGACAAAATGGTCCAGCACCATGAATGTGCTCAATCAAAGGTCTCTGTTAGGTATCCCGCCAAAAGAAACGAAAGTAGAAGCTTGATGAGAATAACTGAAGTGAATCAAAGTTGTACTGCAACATATTTGAAAGTCTTTGATTTTAATATCAAGAGGATCCGAGCCCGAGCAAGGGAGATCCACGGTCCAAGCCCGAATTAGGGGGACCAAGTGAGAACATTGTTTTAAAAGAGGGTCTCAGCCAGAAGGAGAGAAACCCATGATGAACATTGAAAGCAAGAACTTGGGCATGTGAAAATCCTGTTCGGAAGGGAACTTTGAGATTTGTTTGTTGCGACAGACCCTCTGAAGTAAAAGACTGTATTGAAAAAGAGGCTTTGGCAGAAGGCCTTGATGCCCATGCTTTGAACTGTATCCTTGTGGCCGAGAAGCCAGAGTGTGCGTAAAGCTCGAATGTGCTGCCTTACCCCATGCTGAAAACATGGGGTAAGGGAAGCCAACTGCTTAACTATCCTGACATATCATTTCATGAACACTTTTCTTTTTGCATACATTATTGTCCCACACTATTTTGCATTTAGAAGTAAGGATTGACAATAGGTTTATTAGAATAGGCCTCTATTATTTTGACAGACTCCACAAGCACTGAGTTATTATTATTTGATGGTTGTAGCTTGCTCCCATCCTTAGATTAGATTCAGGTTTAGATAGGTGTGCAGATAGTTGTGCAACCAACCCATTGAAGTTCAATAAACACTCTTGAACTGTGACCACTTGTGCCTAACTTCACTATTTGATACCATGCCTTCCTTACACAATCCAGAACAGAAGGAAAATGCATAGGAACACCTAACTATGCTCCTCTCTAGGAATAAACAAAACCCAAGTCATCAAAACTATGACCTGGTGGAAAAGGCTGTGGAGGCATTGCAAAAAATCCCTTTGGCCCTCGAGGCAAGGTGCAAAATGTGAATCACATCCTGTAACTGCATTTCCACATACGCATTTCCATGATTTTCAGTAGAGATTTGTTTGCCAGGTGGATTGGATCCAAGTTATGTACTTGACACGTTGTTTGCATTGGCTGCATAATACCACTGTTTATTGATAATGGGCTCAGCACCCCTACTTAGTTAGGTTCAGGAAGCACATTTGCAGTGACATGCCTTACAGGGTCCCTCACTACAAATGTAATAATGACTTGGGATAACCCCCATTAGGCCTGCTCCCATCCCATGGCACCTGCCTTACCATTGAGTTGCAATAGAATCTGTCTTTTAAGGTTTTGCTCCTCTTCGTGTACCACTCCTCCTCATGTCCCTCCCAAATAGTGGCCCAATAGGATGGGAAGTGTAGGGAAAAATATGCATAAAAGAAGGAAATGTCTCACCTTTGGAGACTGGATGTCTGACAAAAGGGTCCAACTGTTCCTCTCCTCGGAAAACGCAATGAGGGTGGGACTGAAGTCATAAATGGCCTTGCCTACTGCCTAACTTCAAAGATCTTGCACCATGACCGCAACATTCACAGGAGTCATACATTCCCAAGCCCTAAGCCCCAAGAGGAATTTACACCATAATGTGGTATGCCATTTCAGATTGCAATTCATCCCCTTCTATAAAATAACGTGAAATCTACATATGGAATCATATATTCACTTGTAACTATTGTACAGAATGTTGTAGAGACTTTATTTAAGAAATGTGTATGGCGAAAAGCTCTAAATTGACATGTATGTGATATTATGCTAATTTTGTTAAATGGGCAAATGTAGAAATCTACGCACAGAAACAACACATGCCAGTTATTAGTATATCTTTGTATCTGTGCAGTCAGGCCTGTTACTTTGAGATGGAAAAATAATGTTTGTATAAAAGTATCAGTGTGTAAAATTCAACAATTTGTAACTCATCTGCCATAAGTCACGTCGAGATGAAAATCACAATATTTGATTAATCTTAGTAAGAGCAATCTGATTAACGGATTAGTAACATAATTACATGTGAGAAATATGATGTTTTAGAAGGTTACAATTGTTTAATGCGGAATTCTCTAAGATGACATCACATCAAATGAGAGGGAAACTGGGTTTGGAAGTTACTCCCATCAGACTGCCCTCCTCATTAATATGCTAAATGGGCATCCAATGGGGTGATTTAGCTTGATGTCACTTTTGCAACACTGTCCAATCATATACATTGACCAATTAGATTAGACAAATTATACTCACCTCTAAAGGGTGTGGTTTCTGCTCTATAAAAGTTCAAACCCAAAGATTCTGAAGACACTCACTTGCTTAATCACTGACTGGAGAATGGAGAATGAATATATTGCTTACCTTTGGACCCATTTTTGTATTACTAGTGGAACACTGCAAGAGAGTCCTACCTGGATTTAAAGCTGCAGGCCTTCTTCAGTGGGAAGGACAGCAGGCAGGGTCAAATGCAAAAAGAATGGAACCAGACGGTGAAGGGAAGCTGAGACTATCTTGCTGACTGATGCTTCAGACAAGAACTGTGTTCCTTGCTAAATATGGAAGAATGTGTTGCCCCAGACTTCTACCTTCTCCATCTTGGAGTAGGTTTGGGAAGGTCCCTCATGATAGCCTGAGCTGTAAAGACATGGCAAATGTCTGGCCTTAAGGTTTGACAGTGCATATGGCACTAGTCCACCTCCTGGTCATTCTAGTACCTGGAGGTCGTATCTTGTGCCATGAAGGGATTTTGGCTCAAAGTGAGCTCCAAAGTCTACCTCAATGTGCTCTGAGAGGACTGTTTCACTGCTTTGCACTGGGTAATGCTTTGAATTCAGGCAGTACATTTGTTTCATTGTCCTACCAATCTGTGGTGATCTTATTGAAAGGCATGTCTGACATGCCCACATTGACATTGGGACTGAGAAAGTACGCTTCTTCCTCCAATTTGGTCTCTTTATCTGAGTATTCTAGAGTCTCCCATATATGAATACAGCTCATCAGCCCACTTTGAAGATGTATAGCCTCTAAGCTTCCAGGTCAGAGTCCCTGCCCACAACCTTTTCAGTCACCCTTTTGCTCTTTTCCTTTTGTAGAACCTAGGAACAAACGCTTACAGGGCCCGATTAATAGAAATATGCACAGAAATACCACAAGGGCTGCTCGCCGAGAAGGACACTGCGCGAGCTTGCGCGCAAGACAAAAAATGTGCGCCCCGCGTAAAGTAACCGTTTTCACAAGTCTCACCCTGAAAGCGACCCGACATGCCCACATGCAAAGCAAAAACAGCCAGAACAGCTACCTTTGCGTGCTCCCCCAGGCGTGATTACATGCACCTTTCACACAGTGTGTGGGGTCCCCCGCAAGCAGGCCTGCATCTTGGGGACCCTGCATAGGGTCCCCCATAACTGTTAGCAGCACCCTGACAACATGCGTTTGAAAAATTGCAACTCAGTAATTACTCCGAAAATCTGCATACGAACCTCCGTAAACTGTTCCTGCACCCCGCTAAACTGCCTACATGCACCCCTAATTCCGATCGGAACCCAAATGCGTGCACGCACCCCATAATCGGACTTGTGATCTTACCATCGTGCAGTGATTCCATGCACAAGTGCCTGTACACCTGCCTTCGGGTGGCGGATAGTATGAAGGACTTGCATGGCCAATTCCCTGCCGAGAGGTTGCACACTCAAATCCATGAATACATTTCGTTCCATGCAATTGTGGGAGTGTGATGGACTGCTTGTGGGCCCACTTTTTTGCACGTTCTTCCCCATTTTCCACGTTCTGTCCCTAGTACGCCATCTGCGCAGGCCTCGCCCACGCTCTGCAGGGTGTCTCGCACAAGGCGCTCAACGGCTCGCAGAGATGTGCCAAGCCTGCACGAACTCGACGCAAGTCCTGGAAAAATACAGCGCATTCGATTCCATGAATCGACGAACAGGGATTTGCGTGCAGTTTGGCATGCAAGTACCCTATTTTCCACGCAAATAATTCCATGAATCATGCCCCAAAACTCTAAATATAGCTTTGAATTTGTATACAACAGGGAACTCCTTTTCTAGTCCCACTTTTGCCTTCTGTCTGATGACCTGCATCAAGATTTTAGGCAGAAACCCATTTTATCATGCGAGCAATGCCAGCTTCTGGATCTGGTTTCCCCCCCAATACCGTTTAGGTGAAGGGGAATGTGCCATCGCATTCACAAGCACATGTCCCCTTCACAGCAAGGTGTTTCCTTACTGAGTTGCCCTGCAGGCAAACAACAACAAAAATACAGACAAGTAGAGACAGCTGAGACACCCACGTGCTCTGCCCCTACACTTATGGGATGCAGGACTGCTGCTCCGGCACCAATGGTACTATAGTGTACGTCATCACAGGCCATGCATACTACTTTGTGGCAAACCCCACCCGAACAATGCGTAATTAATGTTGGGCAATGGAAACCTACTTCCACCCACTCTTCCCCTACCTGCGGCCACATCACGGATTGCATCAGGAATTGGCTCTTGTCCTAGTGCTTCTGACTCTTGGAATCACCTCAGGCAGCAGTTTTTCCCACAAGCCTGCATTCCTTAGTTCCATATTGAGAAAGAAGAACAAGCTGACAGTAAATGTGGATCTCTGTATGGGGCGGGGGGACTTAGGGCAGGATGCATTGCGAGGTAAGGAATAACTCATTAGTGAGGGAAGAGAGCAGTGGGGAATGCTATTTTTCCATTTCTTCTTCAGTTTCAGAAGAAATTGATGAAATACATAGAAATGCTCATGCATAACAGGGTGATCAGGTGCAGGAAAATTACAACAGGGACATAAATAGTTTACATTGCTTTCTGCTGTGAATCGGGAATGCACTTTGAACTTGTTGTAGTCCTATCTCCAACATGCCCGCTGGATGTGTGGGTCGGCTGATTCATTGCAGGGAATGTTCACAGGCAAGGTTATTTGTGCCCACGGATTCACTTCTGGGATTCAATGTGCCCACACAGTCCAGGCGTTTTCTCCACTTGCGAGTGATCCGTATGCCAAGAACGTGGAGAAATACCCTTTGTGAATTGGCCCCACATGAGTTTATTTGACTTATCTAAAGAAACAGACATGCAGAGAGAGCCTTCGTGGCCCGGCCTGACATTCCGCTGGGTTCAGGGATTTCATCGCCAGCTTTACTCACTACTTCTGTCTGTGGTTCTCCTATGGAAATATGTCAGATGTGTTTGGGAGTCTCTTGGCGCATCTGTTAACCCCGTTTGAGTGGAGGTTTGTTTTCCCCCCACAAATTCCAACCCATGTCTCTGGGACATCCAGGGGTGGACTGGCCTACAGGGAACTCTGGAGGTTTCCTGGTAGGCCTTTGCATCATGGGCCTCTTCTGTGCGGTAGTTCCACATTTTCCAATAGGAAAAGGGTTGAGCTTGCTGAAAATGTGTACTAGGGGGCCATTTTGAACATTATTTCCAGGGCATCTTTTGGCTCTCAGTCCACCCCTGGTGACGTCTGGGCTGAAGAGGTTTAGATATACTCAGGGTGGTAGAGCAGTTCCCCTCTCCAGCACCACAAAGCCTCCCCAGTATTAGCTATTACTGCTGCTGGGTAGTGGGAAGCACGTGCATAATGCAATTGGGGATGCCACAGTTCCCATGTCCCACTCCAAAGCTGCACTCCTGTAATCACACATGTGATTTAGAATTGAGCAAAAATACATTCATCTGTAAAATGTACTTTGGGAGACATTTTGAAATCCACTTCTGACATTTTTATAAGACGTGGAAAAAAGAAAGCTAATAGAATATCACAAACACCAAAACATGATCCAAATACGCAGCAGAATTACACTATGAAATAAAGAATGATCAAATAGACTTAATACAGACTGTCTTCATAGAGGATGCCTCCTACCTAAACCAGATTCCCCAACACTTTCTGCCTGTGGGGAGTGCCCCCATGCCTTCATTCCAAATACAACAAGCACTACACCAAAATCAAGTCAAAATGCAACCAAAAGAAACCCAGCTGCAACAAGTTTACAATTTTCTAATCTGGAGATTATTTTATTTAGTAGAACATATTTCGAGCTGTTATTTGTAAAGGTTTCCTGCTCTCTCTATGTGCGCGAGGGTTGGCTGGTGTGAACTGCTGGCAATAGTGTGGTAGTGCCAGTGACTCCAGGTGATGTGTGTGTGTGTGGGCGCTGCACGCTGTACTGTACTGGGCGCTCACTCATGCGTCTCGAGTATTCTAGAAAGGCGTTGTTTATCGTTCATGGCTGGTTGCCTCATTCGCTTTTCATTACCATCCTGTGGATGGAAAATAAAGCTGGCTTGAGAGTAAGACATGGTGCCGCATATGTGATGCATTCTCGTGCTGCATGGCACCACACGAAGCCACGCCGGCCAACGCAGGGCATCTTTCTGAAGTGGGAAATTGCATTTACAAGACAGCATATGTCTCATAATTTAATGATAATGAGATCCATATATGTTGCTGTTGGGAGGCCCTGTTTTTACAAAAGTAGTCCCTCAATGCAATAATAAAAATATGAGCTAAAGGTATGCATGATATATATATATTTATTTATATTATAGGGAGGTGATAGCCGCCCTACAGTTAAGGTGAGTCGGACTCCCATAGGAAGCCCTCAAAATATTATTGTTAATAACTTTTGATTCGAGTAATGGTTTTGACCGAAATTTCGAAATTAATTAAAAACCCGCGCCCCCCCGACTGCAAAGTTTTGTAAAAGATTAATTAAAAAATAAAAAAGTTATTAAGCGACAAACTTTTTTTTTTCAAAAAGTGTGGCCTACTTCCCATTCAATTTCCCATAGACAAACAAGGCTAGTTTTTGCCAAAGCCCATAGACCAAATCGCTGGATTTATTTGGAGCCGGTACAAAACAACTTGGGTACGAAGCGTTGACTTGCGATCCATGCGTGGTTTAGGGTTATTCCGTGCAGTAGTTCTTTAAACATTTGACAGAGAAGGGGGTGCCTGCCCCCTTCCCAAAAATAGATAGAGATATCTCAGGGATTTACCCAAAACCAGGGTTTTTTAGAAATTAAATAGCTGCCATCTTTTTTTCTGTCGATGCAAGCATTAACCACGGTTATAGCCGAGGATAAAGGGAAAAGAAAAGTAGTTAAAAAGCTATTTGAAGGTTAAAATAATTGCAAATGACTTTAGTCTAGAGGCGGGGGGTTTGGTTGAGAACAGCAAGTGAAATTTGGAAGTTATAGGAGGTCCAGGGACCGAGTTTGCAAGACAAAGTTTTCTGTAGCCTTGGTTATAGCTGTGAATAGCCGACATCTGAAAGCAAACTGCGTCACAGAAACAGCATGTTTTGTGGGGGACAAGGGAGAGGGTAGGGGAGGTGAGGAAGGCTATCTGTGAAGTGGGGGGAGCTGGCACAGATGAGGGGGCTGTTTGGTGAGGGATTGGGGGGCCAGGAAAACATTTATTTTGAGAGCTGTTCTTCCGTTATTCGCGGCAATATCCAAGTATACAATGAGACTACAGATAACCGCAGGAATTAGTAGTTACATGCCCACGGCTAGATAAGTTGGGGTGTCAGTGTTTTATTTCTTTTAAAAGTTATTGGTATAGGTATAGTGATGTTGGGTGTGAAAAATCACTGGCCATGCTCTGTGATACGGTAGGTATTTGGGAGTCTTTTTTATTTTGGCTGTGTGTTTTCAGATTTTCGTACATGTGAGGCTTTGGAGAAAAACAGAAGAACATAGCTTAACAAAATTAATATAAAAAGGAGTAATCGTACTTTAGTTTTAGATGCCCCATACACTATATTTTAGCATGTGCATTCTCACTTACGGTATTATATTTTGTGGCTGTGAAAGGTTTTACTACCCAGTTTACTGTTATGAATTATTCTCTGCTTTTTCTATCTTCAGCTACTTAACAAAAGTACATGAGTATTGTTGTACAGCATTTATCTTTTAAGTTCTAATGCAGTATAAAACCTAAATTGAACTCCCCCCTTTAACTAAGAATGTGTAACCACAGTTATAATAATAGTCAATGAACTGTAGCCACGGGTATAATAAAAAAATGTTTTGGGTATTATTTTATTGTATTTGTGTATTTATATACAATAAATTGTCCTTAAAAGGACTGTTTTGGGGTACACTGAGTGTAGTATTTTAGTATATTTGGAGTACTGTTTTGATGTTATGAAGGAACACTGCATTTCCTTCTTCGTTTAGGTGTACTCCATAATGTCTACAGAAATTGGCCATGTAGAACTGTATGTTGTTGTTTGAAATCCATAATTGGTTGTGGTCTCTCAGGAATGCTGAAACTACTGTATTAACATTTCTCAATTTTACTATTAAATCTGGTGGTCCATCTCCATTTTTGCCTGTGCGTTAGATTGGAAAAGATGAAGATGGTGTGAGGAAATAGTTCCATTTATTTTCCCATGTCTTGTTTGATCATTAAAGTAAGGGACACCCCTCGTACATTCCCCAAATCATTGCCTGCACAATGAATTGGTATGATGTCTGGCTGCCCTGTACTTCTCAGACTTAACAATTTTGGAAAAACTTGAAACCAACATATTTCCCGCAATCCAAACCATTTAATTGTAAAATCTCTCAAACCAAGGTCCATGTTAATATTTAGTTTCTCACAAAAAAGCAGTAGCCAAAACAGCCAACTGTCTCTGATTAGTGACACAGTTTTCAAACCGGCCATGATATCTGCAGTCTTTCTCTGTTTCCAAGAAAATGATTCCTAGTTTGAATTTCTAGTAATTTGTGTGAAGAGGGTGTTTTTGATGTGTGTGTTTTCGAGATTGTAATTGGTTGATGGTACTGTTGTAATTATCCGCAACTATCCAGCAGCAATGTGCAGCCGTGGCTATTTTCTGGCAAATGGCACATCATGTGTTTGTGAACATGTGGTATCTGCGACTATCCGACTTTTGGGGTGGAGTAGCATCATACATGCATTGTGTATTTTGGAGTATTGGGAGAGACCAGGGGAGTGGAGGAGGACCATGAGGTACAGGGGGTGCGGCGGCATGGTAGGCATGTTAGGGACACTTGTTTGGGGAAGTAGAAATATATATATTTTTATTCATAGTTTTTTTTTGTATAGCCGCGGCTAACAGTTTACGGTCATGAAGGGCTTTTCTATAACCGCGTCTATTGAAAAGCATGTGCACAGGTGCGTCAATGCCTTTTGTCACTTTCTTGGTTGTACGCATAGTCACGGTCATATTGAAAGCCGTGTTTATAAACTATACATTGTGCAATAATCATATGTTTATGCAGATGATACAGTACAGAATGTTATTTGTGTGTGTTATTTTTTCTGCTTAGGAGTTCTCTTTTATCATTTGAAGGTTTGAAGGCTGAAGGCCGATTTAGTTTTGGGCTTCTAGAAAAATGTGCATGTAGCCGTGTAGCCGCAGATACAAAGCGAGGTTTGCAACCACATCAAATAGTCGCAGCTATGAAAGAGGCTGGGTGGGAAAACAATAGATTTCTGTGAGTTTAATTGTTTGTTATTGGTTGTTGTTACTGTTCTATTTGTGTAGCTCTTTGTGATTGGTAGTAGTGAAAATGTGTCATCCATTTTAGTCGTTTAGTCGTTTTATTGGTATATAGTCCTCTTTTTTGGTATTCATTTGGAATGTATAAAAGCCACCATTTTCTGCAGTGTTATCCTTTTGATTCCAGAACTCTCAATGTGCACATGGCAGGAGTGTGGTTGGTTGATGTGAAAGTAAGTGTTAATACATATGTATATATTTGAAGGTTTATTTGCATTGTTGTGTGTGTAAGTTATATTAAGCACTGCTATCAGGTGGTGTTTATTATATTTTTTTTCATCTGCTCCGATTTGTGGCAAGTATTTTTTTATGCATTTCTTAAGTTTACTAATATGGACCTACAAAATTAGATTTGTCAATCTGTGGCTTTTTATGCAGGCATTTAGTTTTTGTATTCATGTTAGTGATGTTAAAGGTTTATTTGTTTGTATTTGTTGTGATTTTAGTACTCTTGGATGTTTTGAGTTTTCTGTGAGGTAGTACAATGGATGGTGTTTTGCAAGTTAATTTTAGTTATTTTTTTATTTTTTTATTTTGTGGTATGTGCATCGTTGTCATCCCAGTGTATGTGCACCAGATGTATAGTTAACTCCTGTGAAAGGTCACCCTATATTCAAAACATAGTGGTACTGCTGGAGCTGGGAGCAGTACTTCTGTAGTCAGTTAATGAAAAGCCTCCTTTGTGAACCTTTTTAGCATTTCTGATGTTTTTTTTTAAATGGAGTGCTCTAGTTCTGCAGGAGTTGTACGACGCTGGCTGTTGGTGGCAGCACCTTTGATGTGTGCAGGTTGATTGAGCACAACCACTGCTCACAGCTCCAGTGATAAGGGAAGACCACATGTAGGTCAGAAAAGGCTGCAGCCTAGTATGGGGCAGACCAGCTAGAAACATTTGAATGTCCACGTCTTGGTATTTTGTTTGCACACGGTGCATTGGACTTTCTCCATTTCCATTTTGCCCCAAAATATGAAAAACAATATTTTTTAAAAGTACTTGTGTTTCTACTTGTTTGAGTGTTTTCTTTTCCATGTTCTCCAAGTTTACTTATGCACCCTATTACACTTGTTCTCCGAGTTTACTTAATCTTCCCCATCCTCTGTCCTGCAACCACCCGGTATACAGTCCTTTGTTTGTTCCTACGCAGTTTATATATCCCTGTTTGTTTATTGTAGTGGTATTTTGTTATACTTTGAAGCCACCTCCCACCTATTACTTATTACCCCTACTAGTCACTTTGTCGACCTTTAAATGATGAAAGGCTATCCAGTCATTGATATGAAGGATGCAGTTTGGCTGAGACTAATTGATGGCCTTGACTCTCTTGGAGCTTGGAGAGTTGCTAAGTATCATCATCGCCGATATGAATACCAAATTCAGGGTTGCTAGCAATCTGTGTTAAGGAGCCATGTAGACAGCTGACATTTGAGGCACCCCACTGCTGGCCTTGCCCATTGGGGACAAGATAGAGAATACGTTCCCCTGGTGGAGATGGTTAGTGAGAAGAGGTGACACCTTTACCCAAGGATTCCTTCAGTCGAGTTATTGGATGTCATGATCTACTAAGTCAAATGCTGCAGATAGGTGACACAGGAAAGGGTTCCAGGAGGGGCCTGGCTCTCTGCCATCAATCAATTACCCTCTGATGTCCCTGTGGGTTACTGGAATATGAATGTTGTGCCAGTGACAGAAGCCATACTAGATGTCAACAGGTAACACATGCAACTCAAGACGGGCTGAGATTCAAGGGGCCAAGGTAGTTTTCAGTGCTTTGGATAAGCAAAAAATGTATGTTTCGATAGAAACTGCCGTGCTTATTAAAGTGAAGGGGCAATGACCAGATGCTTGAAGTTGCCTAGAGAAAAACCCTGGCACAGTTATGTGCTATTGAGATCCATCATGAGAGTGCAAATTACCCAAAAACAGAATTGTTGCCACTCTATGATTTCACATTTCAAAGCTGGGAAACTTTGAATGGATTTACAGTCTTGGGTTAGCACAGCTTTTCATGATTGGAAGAGATTCGGAGAGTGTGGTACAATTGAGAAATTGCCAATGTTGAGTGGGAGGAAAGGATGAACTGGCACCTTTGACAACCAGCTAAAATGGCTTTGTCTTTACAGAGTTTTTGTAATCAAAACACAAAGAAACAACTTGAGGTGGAACTGTCAGCTATTTTCTATCTGCAATAATTCCTTACCTATGTTGTCTGCATTGGCAGTCCTATTCCAAAGGTTAGCTGAATTGGTGCTTCAGAGCGCATGGTTACAGCTTCTGTAGTGTATCCTGCATTTAGCCACAGTATAAAGAAGCTTTGGATTTTCATCTGTGCTGTCCAATACCTCACCAACACATCAGAGGCCATACTTGAGCCATTTGGTTCAGCTTCAACAGATGTGAGTCTAGAGCATTTAAGTAGTTGCGCTATGTTGCAAGGCTTGCTCATGTATGTCATTGCCAAGGGCCACTAGTATATTAGTAAGTGAACAACCAGGCGTGAGTAAAGGCAGCTGGTAGTTCATTATGAAGTTCCACAAACTCAGGAAGGGGAGAGGACTTTGATTGCAGGTGGCAGTGGTGCTCCTAACAGGCAGCGGCCCGACCACTGACGCTAATAGCAATGTTTTGTGCAAGAAATTGAGGCTGCAGTCAACAACATGAGTGGGTTATGGACAAAAATAACAAAGAAGACACAATTATGGATAACTCCATAAAACCCATTTAGACCCAAATGTAACTTTTACAAATGTCTGTTTGATGATGAAATGAAAAAACAAGGCCTAGGCAAAATTGACAATATTTCTCCTAATAAATAGGTCCACAGCTCCTGCAGTCCCCACCTAAGCTGATCGATCTGGAGCCCACCTTTTCCCTCACCTGTTGTTAGCTCTTGCTCCCCCACTATGTACTTCCCCCTTTGACTTGTAAAGCATTCGGTTGCTTCCTGAACCTAGGACAACGCTAAATTAACACCCTAATGATGATAATAATAATGATAATAATTGGCAGACTGGTATTCTGCCGGTCAAGTGGCACAGCGAGTAGAGCGCTCGCTTTGACACCTGTGCAGAGCTTGCTAACGCAGGTTCAAATCCCGGCAAGGTCAAACTCAGCCTTTCATCCTTCCGAGGTCGATAAATGAGCACCACACACCGTGGGTAATAATAAGCAGCGCTCAGATACCTGAGGGTTTGCAGTGCTATATAAATGCCAAATTATTATTCTCTTGGAAACCACCACAAAATAGGCCCAGGCTTCTGATTCCCCAAATGGCAACCAGGAGGAGCGTTGTGTCTGTCTGTGTGCCACAGTTCTGGCAGAAATAACAGCTCAATGCTATAACAAACATAAAAGGTCATCTGCAATTTTCAAATAGTTTATGTTACTTGTTAGGAACACTTTCTTAAGTTCTATAACTTTGTAACAAGCTGTTTGGTAAAATGCTTCCGCCCACCCTGAAATGTTTTTAGTAAACAATGGCAAAAGCTTCAAAATAACATGAGCAAACAATCATATATTTCTAAACTCCTAAGTAAGAGGATTAGTATGATTTAATCTTGTATTTTTCCATAATAAATACTACCAACTCTAAGCATTTTAACCAATAAAGGCTTCTTATTTAAACGTTAATATCAGGTTTTGAACATTCTAAATACTGGAATTCACTGCCAAAGTTTTACTACACCACAAACCTCGTAATTATTCTGTTACTTCCATATTTTGGGGCAGAATTGAATTTATCATCATTTTTACTTTGCTGCTGAAATCAGAGTTGGCATTGTGGATAGTTACCTTTCAGCGGCACTGTACGCGCCATTAGAGTGCATTTTGCTAGATGGTGACTGTTCAGTGGCACTGTATGCGCCATTAGAGTGCATTTTGCTAGATGGTGACTGTTCAGTGGCACTGTATGCGGCATCAGAGTGCATTTTGCTAGATGGTGACTGTTCAGTGGCACTGTATGCGGCATCAGAGTGCATTTTGCTAGATGGTGACTGTTCAGTGGCACTGTATGCGGCATCAGAGTGCATTTTGCTAATTCGTGACCATGCAGTAGTACTGTACACAGCATTAAAGGGCATTTGGCTAGATAGTGACCATATAACAGCATTGTATACAGAATTAGTATGCATTTTTCTGTTTTTGACCGTACAGAGGCACTGTACGTAGCATCAAAAATCCTTCGAATGTACTTATTCTGAATGATCACCCATGGTCATTCTTCAAATATACCAGTGAAGTCATATGGACTCCAGAAGTGATGCCCAATGCTGCTTTGTTGCCACTCTTAATCTGGGAACAATTCTACCAGTGGTGGTCACATTAATGGAGTTTGGTGGCAGGTCCACGCCATTACTCAAGAATTACAGCCAAACGCATAATGAGAGTAAATGTGCATTATAAACAAGGCAAACCTTTCCAAACATTTATATTTACTCTTTAAATGCTACTTAATAGTAATAACAATTCTTTAAGCATTTTTAAAAAAAAATGATTTTCTATCTGAAAATGTGTAATTGCTAATTATAAGTGATTTTTTGATTTGTATATTTGGTTTACACAAAACCCTTTACAAAAGAGAGATAAAAGAAATCAAGAAAAAAGACAGAAAAAAGAAACAAAAAAGCCACAAATAACATCAATATATATACAATTGTAAATGTTTAAAAGAATGAACTTCTAGCTATTAAAACCGTAATAAACCAGCAACTAATTTCGAGTCTAAGTTGATTAGTTGAATTTGTCCAAGAAATCTAAGTACTAATAAAACTGTTGAACTCTGTTTCCCCAGCAATAGTGGTTGCCAAAGATCTTGCGTCTCAATACAATCTGTACTGTGGACAAATTGTTTACAATACATGGTATAAAAAGAGGACAAAGCAGGGCTTTTTAAAAGGTGCTTACCATTCTCTACTAATGGCTTAGAATTACAAAAACGACACAGAACGTGTGAAGATTTGGGATTCAGTACCGTTTTACTGAATCAACCAAAGGGGCAAATGTGTTTTGCCTTTGGATGGTAAAGTAAAAGCACCCCAAACAATATCTGACCTTTATTCACATACATGCCTTTATAAATGGGTGAGTGCTGACCTTCCTGGTATGGTGCAGGTTTTTCTGTTGGTGAAGTAGTAGTTTTCGTAACATTTCCCATTTCTCCTTGATCTGTTCTCCGAGCCCTTACAACCTAGGATAGGAGACAAGAATGGTAACACTGGTAAATTTGTGATGTAAAATAGAGTTCCACTGTTCATTTAGTTATATATTACTGTTACATTAATTTATAGGTTTTCAAGCACAATTAACTTCAGGATATTTATTAAGAGTTTGACACAAGTGATTCATCCGATTATTTGCTAATGGTGTGCCTACAATCCTCTCTTAGTTCCATATATAACTATATGATTTATAGAATTAGTTAGTGTTTCTAAACGTTGTCTTGTGCTGCTACACCTCAAGAGTTAAAAGTAGGAATTAAATGTATCAGTGATAAATATAAAGGTACAGTGAATGCAATTTCAGTTTTAATAGAACTTGCAGAAAACTATTTAACTGTAAATCTGTTGCAGACTCAAGCCTTTTTGTTGTTAACTTAAGATAACAAGAAAGACTGACCTCAGGGTTGCAGCGGATACCACTAACGTAATTAGGCAAACATACATTGAATAAACCATTGTAGCACAATCGGGCATGATCACAGTGGCCAAACGGAAGGAGAAATTGTTTGTTAAACAGAACAGATATAGAACCTTAATAGGATTACGACTGCACTTCTGAGCAAGCAATGCTGTGGTTACGCCAACAATATTTATTACAGAAAAACAGAAATCTGAGTCAAGCAGTGAATAAACATCCATTTGTATGCGATTTATAACCAACGCAAACTGTCTATTACTTTGCCAAAGAAGAAATGCACACACCTGCATTCCAACAACCAGGTGTGCTTGCAAGTTTGTTAACAACTCGAAATCCTTAACAAGCGATACAAGTCATTGGGAATGCTCGACCCATTCAAATGTTTCAATCAAGAAAATAGGATAAGATTATCAGTCTTATTCTGCCATATATGCAACGCATGTGTTTGTCCAATTTGATTGCAAGCAATGGTGAAACAGAGAGCAGTAAAACATTTGTTACTGAAAGATACAAGGGCTGGCAGTGAACCCGCACTGGTGCTTTTCAAATTAATGAATGTTTGCTTAGCAGCTAATTGATTGCAGCATGCATTGCACCTTTCACAATGCTGGACATATTCAGAAGACTAGAGTTGCCCACCAAATCAAATTTAAGACATCTTCAAATTATACATTTCAATCCAACAAGTCACTTATTATGTTTTTTGTTGACACTTGCTTAAACTGATGTGTACACTGATGTGTATCTTATTTACAATTAAGCAAATACTGAAATAATTATTGATACATGTTCAAAATTCATATCTCTTTCCGAATACGTCAAATGTAACTTATGTAACTTCAAATACAATGCTTTAGAAACATTTCACTTGTGATGGAACTTCAATTTTATACTTTTTAAAATCCATTTCCTAAAAATCCAATGCTTTCTAAAGTCCACTGCCCAACACGTGTTTTGCACCGCATCCCTCTGCACTGCATGCTTCTTCAAGGGGCCACAATGCAAGTAAATAATATGAACCCTTTATTATATAGCAGTATGGCTTGGTTGTACAGTTTTAATACACATATCAACTATGACTTACTCTAAACATAGTAAGATCTTTATAATGCAGTTGCAGTATTGCAAGGACAATGGGCCTCATTACAAGGTGGGCGGGAAGGGATTACCGGCACCGTTAAGGGCACCGGTGGCGGTAATCCCTTACCGCCCTACTACGAGTTCCCTTTGCGGGTCCTCCCTTAATGCCTGGTTTTTCCAGGCATTAAGGACGGGACCCGCAAAGGGACTCTTGAGCTAATAACGGTACCGTATTAGTGCCTTCCCCATTCCCATTGAGCCCTCTGGGGGCTCAATGGGAATGGGGAATGGCCCTGGTGAATGGGGAATTACCGGTCCCGCCAACCTTGGAATGGACCGGTAATTGCTCCATTCACCAGGGCGGAGTCGGAACGAGTTTGGAGGCAGCCATGGCGCTAACAGCGCCATGGCTACCTCCAACCTCGTAATGAGGCCCAATGTGTTCTCTGATTCCAGGCATTAAATGGCGGTACCCTACTGGCCCTGAAAACAGAACCTCTACCCCCAATTTAGGGAAAAGGCCCCAAAAGGGTTCTTCACAACAGGGTTGCATTAATCCTTCCATCCACCCTTATTGTGAAATCCCAACCCCACAGTGACCTTATGCCATGAATGTTTATGCCTACTAATCAATTATACTTTAACTAAAGCTGGGATTAATGTATGAACATACACTAACTCGGTGTCTCAGGGACTGCATTTAAATGCTAGAGAGTCCTGCTGATCGTGCAGCTCTCTGTGATAATCTATTTTCAGAACTGTGAAAGGGAGGCGAGTGATCAGGGTGGGGACAGTAGTACCACAGACAAGGAAGTGGATAAGAAGCCTGCAGTGAAAGGTTTCCATCAGCCTAATTTAGAGCCCGAGGAAGTCGCAGCTCGGTGGTGGGTTAGCTGGCCTGGTTGATTTCAGAGAGCTCTCTGTATGAAGCTGCTGCATGAAACATCAGTGTCCAGCCCCGCCATTTTTCTAAATAGTGACCATACCTTGATACTGCGGCACCAGAGTGCACTTGGCTAGATAGTGACCATACAGCGCCACTGTACGCGCCATTAGAGTGCATTTTGCTAGATGGTGACTGTTCAGTGGCACTGTATGCAGCATCAGAGTGCATTTAGTTAATTAGTGACCATGCAGCAGCACTGTACACAGCATTAAAGGGCATTTTGCTAGATAGTGACCATAAAACAGCTTTGTATACAGAACATTTTTCTGATTTTTGACCATGCAGTGGCACTGTATGCAGCATCAAAAATCCTTCGAATGTACTTCTTCTGAATGATCGCCCATGATCATTCTTCAAATATACCAGTGAAGTCATATGGACTCCAGAAGTAATGCCCAATGCTGCTTTGTTGCCACTCTTAATCTGGGAACAATTGTACCAGTGGTGGTCACATTAATGGAGTTTGGTGGCAGTTCCACGCCATTACTCAAGAATTACGGCCAAACGCATAATGAGGGTAAATGTGCATTATAAACAAGGGAAACCTTTCCAAACATTTATATTTACTTTTTAAATGCTACTTAATAGTAATAGCAATTCTTTAAGCATTTTACACAATTTTTTATCTAAAAAGGTGTAATTGCTAATGAAAAGTAATTGTCTTAATTGTATATTTGTTTTACATTAAACTTTTTACAAAAGAGAGATAAAAGAAAACAAGAAAAAAGACAGAAAAAAGAAACAAAAAGCCACAAATAACAGCAACATATATACAATTGTAAATATTTAAAAGAAATAACTTCTAGTTATTAAAACCATAACAAACCAGCAATTCATTTCGAGTTTAAGTTGATTAGTTGAATTTGTCCAAGAAATCTGATCCCAGGCATTAAATGGCCATGATTATATGGGGGGGGTACCCTACTGGCCCTGAAAACTGAACTTCTACCCCAAATTTAGGGAAAAAGGTCCCAAAATGGTATCTCTCTGTGATCATCTATTTTCAGAACCGTGGTAACAGTAATACCACAGACAAGGAAGTGGATAAGAAGCCTGCAGTGAAAAGTTTCCATCAGCCTAATTTAGACCCCGAGGAAGTCGCAGCTCGGTGGTGGGTTAGCGGGCCTGGTTGATTTCAGAGAACTCTCTGTATGAAGCTTCTGCACGAAACCCGAGTGTCCAGCCCTGAATTAGACTGGAAAAGAGGGTTTTGACCCGATCAATGGTAAAAGTGTGGTAGACTGTGAACCTGCAGCATAACTGAAGTCATTGTGAAATTATTGAAGGATGGATTATGAACTATGATCAAGTAGACTTTCACATCAACTACTGTTATTTCGCTTATATTTTAACTCAGATGTGGATTCTCCGTATGGTGGGTGTACCCTAACACGTGATTCATTACGGTTGTATGATATTGTACTCCTACGTTTGACCGATGTGTCGCAAGCATACTGGCGCTCATTTTCCTATCCCCCCGAAGCATAAATGAAGGCGCTAAAGGCAGGTGTAATGCCTGACCATCCACCTTCAAAAACACCTAGGTTTTATGCCAGCATGACATTTGCATGATGCGTGAAACCAATGATTTTCACTAGCAAAAGAGTAGTCGGATTCCATAGGAACACATTGTAAACGCTGCCTGTCATGCATTCATGGAAGGTGGTGTTTACTCTATTTGCACTTCAGAGTGCAAAAGAGAGGTGTAAAGACACTTCTGCCATTTCTTAACCCACCTCACCTGCATTCCGCAGTGCAAATGACAAAAATTACATGGAAGGGACCTGTTTGCACATAACAAGGTCCCCTCTGGGCTATTATGATTTATTACAAAATTAGCTTCACTGAGTTTAATAATAATAATAATAATTTGGCACTTATATAGCGCTACGAACCCCCAGGTATCTGAGCGCTGCTTATTATTACCCATGGTGTGTGGTGATCATTTATCGACCTCGGAAGGATGAGTTTGGCCCCGCAGGGATTCGAACCTGCGTTAGTAACGCTCTACTCGCTGTGCCACTTGACCGGCTATTATTTTCTTATTCGAAAGGGCTTGATCTAGGTAAGCAACTATGAGTAAAGTTTGAGTTTACCAAATAAGGATTTTAGCAAATCACCACACAATGGATTTTGGGAGCATGTGGGTTAAACCAGGGTGGTGCCCAGACATACTATATTATGAGAAGGGAATGGAGCAAACTTACTGTGTTTAATGTCAGCTGGCATTGTGTTTAAGGCTTTTTGTGCTTGCTTCAGTTGTGGAAATCTTGACCTTGACCTTACCTTTAATTTTAGGATTAACTTTGTAAAAAGATTTCAACCTGGCCTGGATCCCAGTTGACATGCTATGGCTACTTGAGCATTGTTATTTTCACCCCCATCTTACAGAACCCTTACCTCCAATTCAGGACATAAAGAAAATGTATTGGATTTAAATCAATTAAGAGGCTCAGTAACACTGTGCCTTGGTGAGCTGAATGATATCTTTGTCTCACTACTGGCCAATAGTGACCACATGTATGCATTTATATATGCGTTTTATAAAGTGCAAAACTTAGTAGGAAAGCAGTAGAGAACTGTTCACAGAGGACATACCCAAGTAGGGTACAGCAGTGAAAAAGGAGCTTGGATGGGAGGGAGAGCACAGGAGGAGGCTAGTTTTCTAGGGGAGAAGCGGGGCTAAGTAGAGCGATTAGTGATTGGTGAGATATAAGGTCTTCCAGTCCATCCTGAATGGTAGGAAGGCGGGCTTAGGCTTATCTGCATTGATGACGTGTTCCAGGGACAGGGTGTGTAGCATGAAAAGGCCGTTTCCCTGTTTTCCCTCTTGCAGTTCTTTGTTTCCAGTCTGGAGTTGTTGTGGCTTCTGGTGGTGTGCTGGCCACCTGACATGGTCGTTTTTCAGCCAGGTAGAGTGCTGTTTTGGTTGTGACTGATTTGTAGGTGATATGTACTGTCTTCATAAATATGCATGCTTGAATGTATAGCCACTTCAGCTGCTTGAGCAGCAGTCCCCATAGTCATGGGTCACCACAGCCCCCATGATCCTTCAAAGAGGTCTGTCGCAAGCACTTATTTGCTAAGCTATTTTACAAAAAGCTATGACAAGAACCTGCAATAATTACAATTAATATTAGAATTCAATCATACTGGATGGGAAATGGGGTACTGCTAGTGATCCCTAAATGATAATGATGTGTTATTTATATAGCACCTTAATCCAAAGCGCTTTACAGAGCACATATTTACATACAATATCACCCAACCGAAATTGGTACTCATTTATCGATCTCGGAAGGATGAAAGGCTGAGTTGGACTTGCCGGGATTCGAACCTGCGACCTGCAGATTATGTTCAGATTGCAGCAACGAGCGCTCAACCCGTCCATCAGTTACCGTTCTAAGAGTGGTGGCCACGTGCTCCTTTTGGGATCCTGTGGGAGGGGCCAGTGCACAAAAGAACACGCATCTTTTACTCATGTGAGGGCTAGAGTCTTAGGGCATGATTGATAGAAGCGTGTGCATAGATCCTGCAAAGTTTGCATGGCAAGAACTGCTTTGCACGTCCCTGCGCGCAGAAGAATTTGTGCACGCCCTGCATATTCATGGAAAGTAACCCTACCATTTTCCGTAACTCAAGTAATGAAACGGGCAATCCACATGCAAAACCCCATAAACTGCGCTTGCACCTCGCTACTATGCATACACACACCCTTACCTGCAATCAGCACCGCAACTGTGTGTACGCACCCCATATTCACAAACAGACCTTACCTTTGAGTGGTGCGAATCAAGCCTTACACCTGCTTTCACGTGACGAATTGATCCAGAGATTTGAGTGCCTGAATCCCCAGACGTGATGTTGCTCGGTCAGTTCCATGAATACGCTTGGCTGTGCGTAGTGGGGGGCGTTTGCGTGGGTTGTCCCTCAACACGCCCACATTTTCCCTTGTTCTGCCTCATTCTACATGTTTGGCTCCCTATTTAGGACTCTGCGTAGGCCCAACCCACACTCAGCGAGGAGTCTCGTGCAAGGAACTCCACTGCGTGCAGAGGTGTGCCAGACCTGCGCAAACTCCCCACGAATCCCAGAAATGTCCTGCAAAGTAGATTACATAAATCGACGAACTGAGTTTTGAACGCAGAATGGCATGCAAAGTCCCAATTTTCCCCGCAATATATTCCATGACTCAGGCCCTTACATGGCTCATCTATAAGATGATAGTCTCATAAGCTTTGGGTTTGCCGGGAGACAATAAATGTCACAATTGTGTTCTCTTGTTCCCCAAATCAGTGATCGTGTCACTCTACCAAAGGGGCCTGCCACTCCAGACTTTTAGCTAAGGAATTACCTATTCATACAATTCATGTATGCAGGGGTGTTGCTAGGTCTGGAAAAGACCCGGGGCTACGCTGATGTCGGAATTGTCAGGACTGGGGGCTAGCTAGGCTTTTGGTTGTAGCTCCAGAGATTCTATCTGGGGCTACAACCAAAAGACCAGGGGCTATAGCCCCCTTAGCCACCCCCTAGCAACGCCTCTGCATGTATGCACACACATGTTCAACAAGATTAGCCTCACTGCACCTTTTGACAGGCTTTTGATATTGTTTTGCTACATCCTGACCATAAGCAGCTGTATGCGACATCACAGTGCATTTTGCCAGCTAGTGATCATTCTCAGACGCGTCTGAGGCATCAGAGTGCATTTTGCTAGATATTGAGGATCATGGACTGGCAGGGCAATCTCCCCTCACCCCCTATTTTCCACTCTCTATATTGTAGAACACTTGGTTGCTTTCTAGCTAGGTGTGTGCTATATAGGTCACCTACATACTGACCATACAGTGGCTCAGCATCTGGCATTAGAGTGTATTTTGCTAGCTAGTGACCATACATTAGAGTGCTTTTTGCTATATACTGACCATACAGTGGCACTGTATGTGGTATCAGAGTCCATTTTGCTAGATAGTGACCATACCTTGACACTGCGGCACCAGAGTGCATTTTGCTAGATAGTGACCATACCTTGACACTGCGGCACCAGAGTGCATTTTGCTAGATAGTGACCATACCTTGACACTGCGGCACCAGAGTGCATTTTGCTAGATAGTGACCATACCTTGACACTGCGGCACCAGAGTGCATTTTGCTAGATAGTGACCATACCTTGACACTGCGGCACCAGAGTGCATTTTGCTAGATAGTGACCATACCTTGACACTGCGGCACCAGAGTGCATTTCGCTAGATAGTGACCATACCTTGACACTGCGGCACCAGAGTGCATTTCGCTAGATAGTGACCATACAACAGCACTATACATGTCATTAGAGTGAATTTTGGTAGATGGTGACCTTTCAGTGGGGAAGGGATAGCTCAGGGCCAACGCGTTTGTCTTGGAAGCAAGACAACGCGACGCAACACAGGTTTGAATCTCGATCCCACGCTTAGAAACCACTCGCTGGTATTAATCACGTTATACATGAATAGTACAAATTGAATTAAAAACTGTCTGCGGCATCAGAGTGCATTTTGCTAGATAGTGACCTTTCAGTGGCACTGTATGCAGCATCAGAGTGCAGTTTGTTAATTAGTGATCGTACAGCAGCACTGTACACAGAATTAAAAGTGCATTTTGCAAGATAGTGACCATAAAACAGCATTGTATACAGAATTGGTATGCATTTTTCTGGTTTTTCAACATACAGAGGCACTGTACCTTGACACTGTATGCAACACCAGAGTGCATTTTGGTAGATGGTGACCATACCATGACACTGTAGTGACCACACCTTGACACTGTATGCAGCATTAGACTGCATTTTGTTAGATAGTGGCCATACCTTGACACTGTAGTGACCATACCTTCACACTGTATGCAGCACCAGAGTGTATTTTGCTGGATAGTGACCATACCTTGACACTGTAGTGACCATACCTTCACACTGTATGCAGCACCAGAGTGTATTTTGCTGGATAGTGACCATACCATGACACTGTAGTGACCATACCTTCACACTGTGTGCAGCACCAGAGTGTATTTTGCTGGATAGTGACCATACCATGACACTGTAGTGACCATACCTTCACACTGTGTGCAGCACCAGAGTGCATTTTGGTAAATAGTGACCATACCATGACACTGTAGTGACCATACCTTCACACTGTGTGCAGCACCAGAGTGCATTTTGGTAAATAGTGACCATACCATGACACTGTAGTGACCATACCTTCACACTGTGTGCAGCACCAGAGTGCATTTTGGTAAATAGTGACCATACCATGACACTGTAGTGACCATACCTTCACACTGTGTGCAGCACCAGAGTGCATTTTGGTAAATAGTGACCATACCATGACACTGTAGTGACCATACCTTCACACTGTGTGCAGCACCAGAGTGCATTTTGGTAAATAGTGACCATACCATGACACTGTAGTGACCATACCTTCACACTGTGTGCAGCACCAGAGTGCATTTTGGTAGATGGTGACCATACCTTCACACTGTATGCAGCACCAGAGTGTATTTTGCTGGATAGTGATATAGTGACCATACCATGACACTGTAGTGACCATACCTTCACACTGTGTGCAGCACCAGAGTGCATTTTGGTAAATAGTGACCATACCATGACACTGTAGTGACCATACCTTCACACTGTGTGCAGCACCAGAGTGCATTTTGGTAAATAGTGACCATACCATGACACTGTAGTGACCATACCTTCACACTGTGTGCAGCACCAGAGTGCATTTTGGTAAATAGTGACCATACCATGACACTGTAGTGACCATACCTTCACACTGTGTGCAGCACCAGAGTGCATTTTGGTAAATAGTGACCATACCATGACACTGTAGTGACCATACCTTCACACTGTGTGCAGCACCAGAGTGCATTTTGGTAAATAGTGACCATACCATGACACTGTAGTGACCATACCTTCACACTGTGTGCAGCACCAGAGTGCATTTTGGTAAATAGTGACCATACCATGACACTGTAGTGACCATACCTTCACACTGTGTGCAGCACCAGAGTGCATTTTGGTAGATGGTGACCATACCTTCACACTGTATGCAGCACCAGAGTGTATTTTGCTGGATAGTGATATAGTGACCATACCATGACACTGTAGTGACCATACCTTCACACTGTGTGCAGCACCAGAGTGCATTTTGGTAAATAGTGACCATACTATGACACTGTAGTGACCATACCTTCACACTGTGTGCAGCACCAGAGTGCATTTTGGTAAATAGTGACCATACCATGGCACTGTAGTGACCATACCTTCACACTGTGTGCAGCACCAGAGTGCATTTTGGTAAATAGTGACCATACCATGACACTGTAGTGACCATACCTTCACACTGTGTGCAGCACCAGAGTGCATTTTGGTAAATAGTGACCATACCTTGACACTGTAGTGACCATACCTTCACACTGTGTGCAGCACCAGAGTGCATTTTGGTAAATAGTGACCATACCATGACACTGTAGTGACCATACCTTCACACTGTGTGCAGCACCAGAGTGCATTTTGGTAAATAGTGACCATACCATGACACTGTAGTGACCATACCTTCACACTGTGTGCAGCACCAGAGTGCATTTTGGTAAATAGTGACCATACCATGACACTGTAGTGACCATACCTTCACACTGTGTGCAGCACCAGAGTGCATTTTGCTGGATAGTGACCATACCTTGACACTGTAGTGACCATACCTTCACACTGTGTGCAGCACCAGAGTGCATTTTGGTAAATAGTGACCATACCATGACACTGTAGTGACCATACCTTCACACTGTGTGCAGCACCAGAGTGCATTTTGGTAAATAGTGACCATACCTTGACACTGTAGTGACCATACCTTCACACTGTGTGCAGCACCAGAGTGCATTTTGGTAAATAGTGACCATACCATGACACTGTATTGACCATACCTTCACACTGTGTGCAGCACCAGAGTGCATTTTGGTAAATAGTGACCATACCATGACACTGTAGTGACCATACCTTCACACTGTGTGCAGCACCAGAGTGCATTTTGGTAAATAGTGACCATACCATGACACTGTAGTGACCATACCTTCACACTGTGTGCAGCACCAGAGTGCATTTTGGTAAATAGTGACCATACCTTCACACTGTGTGCAGCACCAGAGTGCATTTTGGTAAATAGTGACCATACCTTCACACTGTGTGCAGCACCAGAGTGCATTTTGGTAAATAGTGACCATACCTTCACACTGTGTGCAGCACCAGAGTGCATTTTGGTAAATAGTGACCATACCTTGACACTGTAGTGACCATACCTTCACACTGTGTGCAGCACCAGAGTGCATTTTGGTAAATAGTGACCATACCTTGACACTGTAGTGACCATACCTTCACACTGTGTGCAGCACCAGAGTGCATTTTGGTAGATAGTGGCCATACCTTCACACTGTGTGCAGCACCAGAGTGCATTTTGGTAAATAGTGACCATACCTTGACACTGTAGTGACCATACCTTCACACTGTGTGCAGCACCAGAGTGCATTTTGGTAAATAGTGACCATACCTTCACACTGTGTGCAGCACCAGAGTGCATTTTGGAAAATAGTGACCATACCATGACACTGTAGTGACCATACCTTCACACTGTGTGCAGCACCAGAGTGCATTTTGGTAAATAGTGACCATACCTTCACACTGTGTGCAGCACCAGAGTGCATTTTGGTAAATAGTGACCATACCTTGACACTGTAGTGACCATACCTTCACACTGTGTGCAGCACCAGAGTGCATTTTGGTAAATAGTGACCATACCTTGACACTGTAGTGACCATACCTTCACACTGTGTGCAGCACCAGAGTGCATTTTGGTAGATAGTGGCCATACCTTCACACTGTGTGCAGCACCAGAGTGCATTTTGGTAAATAGTGACCATACCTTGACACTGTAGTGACCATACCTTCACACTGTGTGCAGCACCAGAGTGCATTTTGGTAGATAGTGGCCATACCTTCACACTGTGTGCAGCACCAGAGTGCATTTTGGTAAATAGTGACCATACCTTGACACTGTAGTGACCATACCTTCACACTGTGTGCAGCACCAGAGTGCATTTTGGTAAATAGTGACCATACCTTCACACTGTGTGCAGCACCAGAGTGCATTTTGGTAAATAGTGACCATACCATGACACTGTAGTGACCATACCTTCACACTGTGTGCAGCACCAGAGTGCATTTTGGTAAATAGTGACCATACCTTCACACTGTAGTGACCATACCTTCACACTGTGTGCAGCACCAGAGTGCATTTTGGTAAATAGTGACCATACCTTGACACTGTAGTGACCATACCTTCACACTGTGTGCAGCACCAGAGTGCATTTTGGTAGATAGTGGCCATACCTTCACACTGTGTGCAGCACCAGAGTGCATTTTGGTAAATAGTGACCATACCATGACACTGTAGTGACCATACCTTCACACTGTGTGCAGCACCAGAGTGCATTTTGGTAAATAGTGACCATACCGTGACACTGTAGTGACCACACCTTCACACTGTGTGCAGCACCAGAGTGCATTTTGGTAGATAGTGACCACACAGCGGCGCAGTATGCACCATCATAGTGAATTTTGCTAATTAGTGATCAGTCATACAGCAGCAATATACACAGCATTAAAGGGCGTTTTGCTAGATAGTGACCATACAACAGCTTTGTATACAGAATTCGTGTGCATTTTTCTGGGTTTTGACCATGCAGCGGCACAGTGTGCGCCATCAGAGTGCAGTGAGATGTCCTTACTTTAGGCCTCAGGATAAGGCAGGAAACCTGTGTCATTGTCTCCAGGAATGTAGAACAATTGGTCCTTGTGTGGTGAAATAGTGCAGAGCGACGAATCTTGTAACATAAACCATGGCCAGACGTTTTCAGAGGGTTGTGTGGTTATGTAACCACACCTGGAGTTGGGTGGATTACCAGTCGTGGACAGGACTCGCTTTCGTCCACATCCAGATCAATGGTCTAAGGCCACACCCCATGGCACAAAGGGACACCTGTGTTATGAACTTCACATTTGGATGACATCACACTCCAAAATAAAATCAAGCAAAAAAAAAATGCACTCAAAATTCAGGATCCGCCTCATACCAAGAACTCATTGGGGCATAGTAACACCTTCCACTTCTCCAAAATGACCACCCTGGAAGTAGAAAAAGTTATCCTGTCGCTTAAACCTTCAAACTGTAAAGGTGACATCTGCCCAGCACAGCTGATAAAAGACGCTGCCAGAGAATTATCCCCCTTTATTGCTAAACTGATCAACGCTTCCTTCGCTTCAGGTACGATCCCGGCCAACCTTAAACAGTCCTGGGTTCTCCCTCTCCTAAAGAAGCAGACATTAGACCCTCTCATCCCTACTAACTACCGCCCTATCACGACGGTACCGTTTCTCCTTAAGATTCTGGATAAAGCTGCCTATATCCAAATTCAAAGGCACCTGGAACTACACAACCTATTAGGAGAAAGACAATCGGGCTTCCGACCCCTACACGGAACAGAAACTGCCCTTATAGACTTGAAGTCCCAAATCGATGAGCTAAGAGACAAAGGGAGAACAGTACTCCTACTACTCCTGGACCTCTCAGCGGCCTTTGATTTGGTGGATCACAGAGTCCTCTGTAGCCACCTGGACTCCGCCGCTCATTTCTCGGCAGAAGCTATTGGATGGATCAAGTCCTTCCTGAGCGAGAGAACGATGCGAGTCTTCTCTCCCTCCGCGGAGGCAGATCCCACCCCGATCTCGTGTGGTGTCCCTCAGGGCTCCTGCGTATCCCCAACTCTATACAACATTTTCACCAAGCCATTGTTCGACGATCTGGATCATCTTGGTATCACCTATACTAACTACGCAGATGATACACAGATCCTCCTCCCGCTTTCTGGGGATCATGCTAAGGACACGGAATTGGTGAACAAGGTATACCTTATCATCCAGGCATGGATGGCCACTCACGGCCTTTGTCTAAACGATGATAAGACAGAGTTGATCATCTTAGGTACCCGAGCCAATATCAAAAAACTAGGACAGGAATTTGCCTCCTTCAACATAGACGGGAACATCATCCAAGTATCCAAGGATGTTAAAACCCTGGGATTCTATCTTGATTCTACCCTATCTTTTGACAAACAGCTAAAATCCCTTGCCTCCTCCACGGCCTACACGTGCAAACTGATTAGAGCCAGTAAACCTTTCCTCTCCAACAAGAGTTGTCTAATCCTGGCCAGAGCCTTAATTCTTTCCAGAGTAGATTATTGTAATGCCCTATACTCTGGAGCTAATAAAAAAATAACCCAGAGACTACAAACATTACAAAATAATGCCTTGAGAGCGGCACTAGGCATTAACAAACAGTCCCATATCTCGTCCACCAGACGACATCACAACTGGCTGTCTACAGAGAACAAAATAAAACTCAAGATGCTATCCTTGACCCACAAAGCCCTCAATAACTCTGCCCCTAGTTACTTGTCTGACAAACTCCATAGGAGAACATCTTCCAGACCCACCAGAGCTGGTAACTTCAACTGTTTGACAATACCGAACTTTAGACTGAACACTATCGGAGGAAACAGTTTCCCAGTAAAGGCGGCTAAAACTTGGAATTCTCTACCACAAGACCTGAGAGCAGACATGCCCTACCGTTGCTTCAGGAAAAAAGTTATTCAACTCCTCACCTCGACTGACCTTTGCTGACCGGGGGCTCCTACTTCCTACGAGCATCTTGACCCCCTTGAACTTGTATACTTGCTGTAATTACTGTATGCCTGATCTGTCTAACCCAATGTAATTTTAATGTACATTTTGCCATGATGTAACCTGTAAGTTTCGTATTTCCTTGCCACTGCGCCCTGTTACCCCTGGGTCTGGCGCGCATAAAAAGTGAATAAAACAAACAAACAAACAAACCTATCAAACCTCTTGAAACTGACCCCTAAAACCCACCAGGGTGACTTGTTTTGTTGTTGAAGTTATTTGGAAAACACCACAGATAAACTGTGGTTTATGAAGCCGATGCCTTAAGCTATGCTATGCCCCTCGTGTTTTTCCCAAGATTTTTTTTTAACTTAAACACAGAATGAAAATGTTGTTATCATGTGTTTTTCAAATGCAGTGGAAGCTGGAGCGCAGACTATTTCAAATTGAGTTACATTAAGGTCCTTTTAAACAGATGGCTTCAATTTGAAGTGATTTGAGTTCAAATTGTGGCTGCACGAATGCTGTGGCCTTAAATAAACCAATGTTAGATTTTGTTTTGAAAGCATAACTTTTAAAATCTACAGGACATCTGCCTGTGACCTAAAGGCCAGAGGTTGGAATCGCTGTGGACCCCAGCCTTCAATCCTTCCAGGATTCCATCTTTATTGCTAGAAGCACCCGGAGCGATTCTGATTGGGTGGGTGCCATGCAACTATTCAATATTAATGCCTATGATTGCTCAGTCACCGTGGGTGGCTTCAGTGCACAGGCAATTGTGAGCTCTGTACGTGCAAGTGACGACTCCCTTACGTATAAGGGGGACGGGGCACCTAAAATCTTTTAGTGGTAAATTGGACAAATTTCTGTACACGCCAGGAAATTCAACAATGCAGGAGCACATCAGTTTGGTGTGATATATTTTGGGCAGCAATGTGTGCTGAGCATGTATTTTGCATGTAAAGCAGATGGCACATTCTTTGTATTTTCAGACTGCAATCTTTATTTTAAAAAACTCAAATTTAGAAGTTTAAGGACAAATCATTGCTATTCCATTGAAATATGGTGCATCTAGGGTTTGTTGAAGAATTTGTATGACTTACCAAATTAACAAAGTGAATCAATAGAACAGTCTTCTGCGCATTCGGGGATGGGTGGTGGTGGTAAGGGCTTGGGCAAGGGTTCATGGTTGTCTATGACCCTTCCTACCACCAAAAATTGTAGTGATCACTATTACTACCTTGGGGCTTTCGTCAGTGCGCCCGGGGACCACTCCGGTGGTGATAGTGCACGGTACAAATTTCCTTTAACATTAACAGGTTGCTGAAAGATTGTTTTCCCCTAAAATAACCGCCTGCACCCCAAAGAAAGATCAGCAGGCATGTATATAATACAGGGAACTTTCCAACAGCTGGGATGTGGGCGACTTGTGTGGCAGAACATAAGGCGAGGGATTTGTGTCAGCATGGGTTGTGGGAGGGACTAGGTGGCAGTGTTGGACTTGGGTCAACTGGGCACAAGTATGGAGTGGAGCTTGGGTCTCTAGCGGAGGCAGTGACTATGGTGGATGCCTGTGGGAGAGGAGCAGGTGGTTAGGAGAGAATGCAGGTGTTTACTGGTGGTATCCCTCCATGTTCTTGGACACCTCATTGTCCAGCAACTCTCCCCCAATTGCTGATTTACATTTACATTCTTAGGAAACAAAGTTACTAGAAGACTGTTGCTGTGCATGTGGATCACTCACACTTTGACAAAGGGATAGAGCAGGGTGGGCGGGAGCAGCACAGCTGTGAGTTCCCTCAAATGTAACAGTCTGCGTGGCAAGTCAGCATTCTGGACATTTTCCTTAAAATTACCTTGAACTCAAATCATTGTATGCGTTTAGTCAGGCAGTTTACCCAAACCGGCTGTAGTCTGTGCAATGGCTAGCTGTGTAATTAGGTCATGTGTGACTGAGGTCCCCTTTCGAGATCCCCAGCAAATGGAGCAGGCAAGGTTTAGAGCAGTCACCCTTTCTGGCCTCTGCATTTTCATCCATTGCTCTCTGGATCCAGAGTTCCCACGAGAATGCTGCCTAGTGTCTCCCGTGCCCCCTTTTCAATTCTGTACAATAGGAGGTTTGAGAACAAAATGGTGCCCCTGGGACCCCTCTGCTGATGACTCCCTACGCAGCTGCCTATGATGGCCTAATCTTAGCACCGGCCCCGGCGGGATCCATGCTGGATCCCGCCGGGCCGTTAGTCTTCCATTGCAATGGACCTGCTTTTGTTCATTGAGTGCCTGCCATTCAACCCACCAGATCAAAGGAACATTTTTCATTCATTCTATGAATCTAATTAATAGCTAGTGCTGCTTTAAAAAGGCCGTAGGCTATGTGCCATCTGATGCACCATTGGCACTGATTCTCACTCCCTAGCATACATACTTGGGTGCTAAACCCTCTTATCCATCATTCTCAGGCTGCTAGCTACCATTTTGTCACACTAACGGGGCACCTACGTATGTATGCAACTGTCATCCCAATACACTAAGTGCTTTTTGTTTCATGATTGCTTTATCCTTATTATAGCCAACTAAATAGTACAGAAAACGAAAGTAAGTGACTGTAATCAGAACTGTACATTTCTGCAGCGACACACAAGGAAATAATGTTAGCATGATGATATGATATGTTTATTTCTAACGAACTTAATACCCAGAGGTTTCTAAGCGCAGACCCAGGGATTGAACCTGTGTTGCTCCGTGTTATCTTGCTTCCAAGGCAAGCACGTTGCCCCAGAGCTATCCACCCGGGACAGTAAAAGCAGTAACCATTGCAAAGAAAAAGTCAGAATTATTTTATAAAGGGAACACCTTTGGTTCCTCTCATAGCAGAAGAAGGGGAGGGAGGGAGGGAATCGCTGATACAGACTACTGGACTTAACAGTGGTGTTACGGAGTAGAGGGAATCGCTGATGCAAACTCATGGACTTAACAGTGGTGTTATGGAGTAGAGGGAATCGCTGATGCAAACTCATGGACTTAACAGTGGTGTTATGGAGTAGAGGGAATCGCTGATGCAAACTCATGGACTTAACAGTACCAATAGGAAGTGGAGGGAATCGCTGATGCAGACTCATGGACTTAATAGTGGTGTTAGGGAGTATAGGGAATTGCTGATGCAGACTCTTGGACTTAACAGTGGTGTTACGGAGTAGAGGGAATCACTGATGAAAACTCATGGACTTAACAGTACCAATAGGAAGTGGAGGCAATCGCTGATGCAGACTGATGGACTTAACAGTGGTGTTACGTAGTGGAGGGAATCGCTGATGCAAACTCATGGACTTAACAGTGGTGTTACGGAGTAGAGGGAATCGCTGATGCAAACTCATGGACTTAACAGTACCAATAGGAAGTGGAGGGAATCGCTGATGCAGACTCATGGACTTAATAGTGGTGTTAAGGAGTACAGGGAATCGCTAATGCAAACTCATGGACTTAACAGTGGTGTTACGGAGTAGAGGGAATCGCTGATGCAAACCCATGGACTTAACAGTCCCAATAGGAAGTGGAAGGAATTGCTGATGCAGACTCATGGACTTAATAGTGGTGTTAGGGAGTATAGGGAATCTCTGATGCAGACTCATGGATTTAACAGTGGTATTAGAGAGTATAGGGAATCGCTGATACAGACTCATGGACTTAACAGTAGTGTTAGGGAGCAGGGTGAATCGCTGATGCAGACTCATGGTCTTAAAAGTGGGGTTAGGAAGTGGAGGAAATCACTGATGCAGACTCATGGACCTTAACAGTGCCAATTGGAGGGGGAGAGAATCGCTGATGGAGACTCATGGACCTTAACAGTGCCAATAGGAAGGTGGTTGAAGTAGTGGCCTTGGGGGAAGATATAGCTAAACTGGCCAAAACCCATTAGATGTCATTATTTTGTCAACCTGCTTTCTAGTGACTCATTCAACCGTCAGAGCTTTGTGTATCCCTGTCTAGGGCTGAGATTCAGTGAACACAGACGGTTAGGTCCAGCCCTACAAGCTCCCTTTGTTCTCTACTGGGGAAGCTTGTTACCTTCCCCAGCGGACAGGATTTACCCCAAGGAGTAAGACGGGGCTAGTTATTCAAAGGAAAACTCTGCCAGCCCAATCGGGAAGTCACATCAGGGCATTAATTACTGCTGTCTCTTTGACTTTATGTATATGTAGGAGCAGCCCAAGAAAGAGTTTACTGCCAGTAGAAGGGTCACACCACCCTGGAATTTCTTAGGTCCCTCATACTTGCTGTGTCCCCTCCTCACTTCCGGCAGATAAAGGACAATGGGACTGACATCACCCGGAAAAGACTATTGCCACAGCTGCCAGGATTATCCCTTACAGAAGGCCTGAAATGGATCAATCCACTCTGGCAAAATTGCTCTATAGGGGGGGTGGTGAAAGAAGAAAAAGCTTTTACCTGGAACTTTATTGGGGTCTAGCCTGACCGAAGTCCTCTAGAAATGAATAGGATTTGCCTTAACCTCTGTGAACCAAGTCAGGGTCCCACTGGAATCCAAGAACCAAGAAACTTCTCTGGGCTCTGTCTTTGGATTCTAAACACTTGCAAGCCAGCTTGACCACTGTTCAGTCATATCCGAGCCTCTACAAGATCCTCAGAGATGCCTTTGGTATTCTACTCTTTTTGACAAATCTCAACGCTGACTCAACCCATCTATGAGCACCAACTTTCCCTGTCACAATGCTGACTCAACGCTTTGGGAGCACTGACTCAAACTTTCTCGTGCCAACTCAAGCCTTTAACAAAACCCTTTAGAACTGTATCAATGCTGACTCAACCCCCATTTGATAGCACCAACCTCGAACCATCCAGATGCCACCTTGACCCATTGGGAGCCCAATTCAAACTGTCTCAACACTGCTTGGAACCGCTTTAAAACACACAGAAGCCGGTCACAATACTCTCAAGCCAACAGAACAAGCCTGAAAGGTGCTTGTAGTGGTTCGGCCCACATGACCTGCCTTTGAGGGCTTTAGAAATATTTAGGACCCCACCCTACCTTTTTAAGGACATATTCATAAATGTAAACATTGCTGCAGACACTATTGCCTGCCTACTCCTGTCATCAGACCCAGTGTGCTCCTGTCCTCCCAAAGGCTGCATATTTTCCATTGCAGGGCAAGTTATTTTTGTTTTATTGGTGTGTTTGCATTTTTCATATAATAGAAGTTTTTTTTTTTATGGAAGCTTCATTGAAAATGTCCTTTATTTTGGTACCACAGTACTGTTGTTTGGATCCTTCCTTGCTGGCTCACACCATTCTTGAATAGTGTAGCCTGTCCTCAGCCTGCGCTACCTTAAAGGGACAAAGGAGGCACACCATCTATATAAGTGCCTGTTACACTTTAATGATTGCAATCATTCTGGGTTTAGTAGTAGTGTGGAGCTGAGTAAGAGTTTAGAAACCAATAATCACCCCTGTGCTCCTGCTCATCAGTAGTCATTTTGTCACAATTCCCATGTTTTATAGTACTCTGGTGCTTCCTGGCTCTGTTTCGCTGCCTATATCCAAAGACACGTATTAATAGAAAAAACAGATCTCATTGTGCACTGGATATTGTGATTTGAAAAACATATTCCTTGACTGTTTGTATGACACTAGCTGCAGGCACTGCCTCCTACTACAGCCTCCAAGGAAAGGGAAGCTTGTACAGACAATTGATCTTTCATAGGCTTCAGAATCTTCTGATCGGTGTGCAATGAAGCAGTGTGAGGATAAGTGTGTATAGCCCAGGAGTGAGGCAAGTGCTGTAAAACCAGAGGATAGAACAAGGGAAAAGTCATTTGAGGGAAGCATAGTACTATGGCTCGGTTCCAGAGAGAGGTCTAGTACGACCCATGTGGGATATGTGAGCATCTCTCTGATTCTTAAATCCCAGCGTTTTGCTATTGATGCACTGACAAGAGCATTATGTGAAAGAGACACATTTTGAGTCTTTTTACAGAAATGGAGTAGAGTTTGGCAGCATTACTGCTCAGTAGGGGTGTTTTCATGGTTACACTGATCACAGTGATAATACAGTTCAACTTCAGTAAATTCAGAGTTGGATGCTGGGGACAGTTGGTTGGCTGGCTGATTGTTTAGTTGGATGGCTGGTTGGCTGGTTGGTTGGTTGGCTGGTTGGCTGGTTGGTTGGCTGGCTGGTTGGCTGGTTGGTTGGCTGGCTGGTTGGGTCTGTGGCCGAATCCAGGTGAATCTGAGGAATTACGGATTCATAAAAACGAAGTTAACCTCCTTTTCAAAAATCTAACCTCTTTGTTTCCAAATATTTTTCTTTTTTGGGTGGTCTGCCCTAACTCTCCTTGTTTTTCCTCTTACTGCCCCAGTAACCCTGGACTACACCGTACCTTTTCCCGATGCCCCTGTTTAGGTGTTACATAATATGCATTCTTTATAAAGACAGCATTTTGTGCGCTTTCTTTCTTTCATTTTTAAAGCGCTCCCACAGCCCAGGGGCATTGTTACCGGAATATGTCTCTTAGTTGCGTATTTATAACGTGCTTAATACCCAGAGGTTTCTAAGCGCGGGCCCAGGAATCGAACCTGTGTTGCTTCGTGTTGTCTTGTTAACAAGGCAAGCATGCTGCCGCTGAGCTATGCTCCCAAGACTTTCAGTCGTTTTAGTAAACATGTGAAGGGCAGCTAGCTGGACAGTGTGGTAGTATGTGTACAATAACAAGTCTCAAATAGACATGAGAATTGTCTGGGAAGCCTTTAAATGCACCATCAGAGGATTGTAGATTAGTCTGTAGAGTGGTCAAAAAAAGCAACGAGAAACTGAGGTTTTAGCTCTTGACAATAAATCTAAAGATCTGACTGAGGAAATATTACGTGACCCAACTCTGGAGAAAATAAAAGAACTACGACACATAAAGGGTGATTATAATTCCAAAATGTATGAAAAAGCTGAACGAACGTTATTTCGCATCAAATGCACCTACTTTGAAAATAGTGAAAAATGTGATTGTTGGCTGGGTCACAGTTTAAGGAATCAAGAAACAGACAGAGCTATTAAGTCAATCACAAAACTAGATGGATCTATTACTTTCAACCCCAATGAGATTAATAGTGTATTCAAACAGTACTATAAGCAACACAGACTCAAATGAAATATAATAACTGGTGATTCAAGAAGTTTTAAGACTGGGCTGGACATGCCCAAAATAATAAAGAAAAAGAGTAAAAATGTGACAGGAGAATTAAAGATTGATGAATTACGAAAATCAATTAATTCTTTGAACTCAGGGAAGTCTCCTGGACCAGATGGGCTGCCTGAGTTTTATAAGAGTATGCCAGACTCAGTACTTAACCTCTTACATGACATGTATAAAGTATCACTCGCAGAAGGGATGTTACCCCAAATAATTTGTCACGCAACAATTACACTAATTAAAAAGAAAGATAAGGACATATTGCTAACTGCAAGCTATCGCCCAATAAGTTTACTAAATACAGACAATAAAATGTTATTGAAAGCTTGAGCTGCAAGATTAGAAGTACTGTTAACGAAATTGGTTCATGGAAACCAATTTGGGTTTATCAATGGTAGGCATACAGCAAATAATATGAGAAGGCTCCTACAAACCATATCACAAACTACCGATAATGATTTGGCAGTCTTTTCATTGGACGCTGAGAAAGCCTTTGACAGTGTAAATTGGAATTACCTACATGATGTACTAAGGGTAATGGGTCTTGGAGCATGCTATATGAACTGGATAAAGTTATTATACACTGACCCAACAGCAGATGTTGGAACTAATGGATTGAGATCAGAAATGTTTGCTCTGGAACAGGGGTTTAGGCAAGGGTGCCCTTTATCTCCTCTTTTATTTGTAATTGCAAGTTAACCATTGGCGGCCGCAATTCGGCAAGAGGAGAAGATTCAAGGAATAGGCTGTGGTGGAGTGGGACAGAAATTGTGGCTCTATGTAGATGACCTGTTCCTGGTGCTGAAAGACCTGCAAAATTAATTACCAACACTCATGGGGCTAATATCGGATTTTAATATATGCTCTGGATACAATATTAACTGGGCTAAGTCAGAGGCAATGCTGCTAACAAATTGTTACAATAGACAAGAGATCACTTCCCTTGGATTCAAATGGAGCCAAGAGAAACTGAAATATCTGGGTATTTAGATGACAAATAGATTGGACCCAATGGCACAGGAGAACATGAAGATAGTATGCGCAGGCTTAAAAGGAAGATTTGGAGAGGTGGAAAATGTTCAATTTATCTTTATGGGGGGCAAAGTCAATGTGCTTAAAATGGTTTCAGCTTACGTGCTGAGCATGCTTCCATTGGGGTTGGAATGAAATTCTGGAAAGAAGTAGATGCCCTTATGCAGAATCTTTTATGGGACAATAAACTACAGAGATTGAAACTATGGAAATTGCAATTGCTGCATGAGAAGGGTAGATTGGGGGTCCCACATTGTTATGGATATCATTTGGTGTTTGTGGCGAGATACTGTGCACCATGAATGGAAAATGAGCCAGATGAGTGGTCCAAAGCGGAGGCAAGTTTATTGGGTACACTATCCCCAAGAGCTATACTGACAACCGTATCTGGGTGAGGAACTAAAGTGGAACCCACAACACACTTTTTGAGAACGTTGTGGAAAGAGTTTGTGAAACTCTTGGGAGAAAACGCCTTCAAGAGCAGGGAATCATCAATGTGGTACAACCCTAAAATAAAAGAAAAGGGGAAAACACTATTTTGGGTGTAATGGTTTCTGGGTGATGTGCAATTATTTGGAAATTTGAGAAGTAATGGCAGATGGTTATCCTTGAATCAGATGAAGATGAGTGGCAGATACAAAATTGTACACAATATGATTACACAAGGCTCAAAAAGACAATTGAGGACATTGAAACTGAGGAGGGAACTAACTTCAGAGCCCTAGATGCTAGTGGTAAGTTGGAGGGTAGGCTGGCGAGTAAGTATTACAAACTTATTGTTTCAAGATCCGGGGCCAATAGCATGATAATGGAAGAAGGGTCGAGGAGATTACCTTATGAAATGAGCCCTGGAAGATGGAGGATATTGTGCAAGAATGTTTGCCTGTCTTCAATTAGCTTGGGTTAAAGATGGCATCAGATTGAAATTCCTAAACAGGGTGTACTGGACGCCTGAGAGATTACATAAGAGAGGCCTCTCTGATACAAATGATTGTTGAGGTTGTGTTCACAGAGTGGGTAGTTTGGAACATATGCTACTGGGAGTGTGAGAGAGTGAGGGATTTCTGGAATAGACGAAGCATAGTTTTTAACAATGTTTTAGGATTTCACTTGGATTATGATTTCAATACATTAATTCTTGGAGATGACGAAATGCTGATTGATCTAAGTACCTCACAGCAGAAATGGCTATTTAGAGGTAAGACTGTAGGGAAAAAATCTATTCTGAGCGGGTAGAAGTCAAGAATATCTCCAGTAATACATGTTTGGATGGATGAAATGTTAAAGTTGGCTGACATGGAAAGGATGATTTATCGTTAGGATTTTTTTTTCATTTTTTCAGAAGATTTGGAATAGTTTCCTGGACTTGTTATAGCTCTGTGTATAATTTAGGTATGGGGGAGGGAAGAGGTTAAATGTAAAATATGTACATTTTCTATCTTGTACATTGTTGAATGCAAACATTTCTAAGAAAAAAAAATGAAAACCTTACTGGATTTCAGAGGTTCCATGTGCTGACGAGCCCCACATTAGTTTAAGCCCAAGTCGCAGACACTTTCTGTTTTTGCTGTCATGCTTTCTACAGAAATCCTGTGAGAAATAATCTCCTTCTTTGATGCCATCAACCAACACATTTTCTCTGGTGGAATGAGGTGCGGATTTCAAATCCTTGAGCTTTGCTCATCTTGTTTTAATCATTTCTGTTTCCTTTGACAAACTACTCCTGGAAGGTCCAATAAACAGTAGTGATTTTCTGCCTCAGGGGCCACGAGCAAGCTGATTTTGTGCAAATACGAACTTGTCCATGACCAAATGCATCCTCCATTCTCATTCACTTGAACCCAGAATTCATCAACCCCTAGATTGCGTCTATCATTGTCTCTCTTTCTACTCTCCTTCTCTACTGTTCCTACTATGCATGGAAAATGTATGCAGCCACAATGCCTAAAATTGTCATGGGTTTGACCAGTCGAGCTCTAAGAGCCTCACTCAGGGCTCGAGCTATAGGGTTGGACTTTGCACTATATGAAGGCAGGCAAGTAGAGACATGGATCAGTCAGCCGTTGGTGTTTAAAGCGGCAGGAGTGAAACCTCAAAGCTGTTGCTAGTTAACAAATAGACTAGTGTATGTTAGAGTAGAATTAAATCGATAATAGGGCTTAAGTGGAGTTAAGGAATTAGGGTAGAATTTTCTGCGGGATTTGTTTGTTTGTTTGTTTGTTTGTTTATTTATTTATTTCTAATGCACACCCAACGTGGAGTTAACAGGGCACAGCAATACGAAAATGCAAGGCTTACAGAGTTTCAAGTAATTTACAATATAACCACATGTACAGGTACAATTATTTACAGGCAAGGGATAGGTAAAGTTTTCAAATTATATACAATTCAAATCTATGCAGTACAATTCCAATTATTATTTACAAGGATAGGCAACATCAATGAGGTGTAGAGTTGTGTAGCCAGTAGAGAAAGTCTACCTAGCCTACAGTCAAGTTGAGATGGGTGATATAGCTCTTTCTAAAGTGTAGGTAAGGTTGGTCTACTCTCAGCTCATGGGGCAGGGAGTTCCAAAGTTTAGCAGCCTTCACGGGAAAGTTATTGCCACCAATCTTGTTGAGCCTAAATCTCGGTTCCACAAGGCAGTTAGTAATACCAATTCTTGTTGGCCTACTAGAAGTTCTTCTCATCAGTTTGCCTATTAAGTAGCTAGGTGCAACATTGTTTAAGGCTTTGTGGTCAAGGAGGCCATTTTTAACTGTATTTTATCGTAGGTGGAAAGCCACTTGTATTGATGTCTATTCCAGGCAATGTGAACTCTTTTGTTCATGCCTAGTGCAGCTCTTAGGGCGTTATTTTGCACAATTTGTAACCTCTGAATGATTGCTTTGTTAGCACCTCTGTAGAGAGCATTGCAGTAATCTAACCTAGAGAGAATTTATTCTCTAGCCAGGATAATGCAACTTTCATTTGAGAGAAATGGCTTACCAGCTCCAATAAGCTTACAGGTGTAGGCAGTGGTAGAGGACAAATAGTTCACTTGTTTATCAAAGGACATGGTGGAGTCAAGGTAGAAGCCAAGGGGTTTTACCTCCTTGGATACCTTAATAGTATTTCCATCAATGGTAAATGAAGAGTATTTGTGTCCTAATTTATTGATGTTAGAGTGATTACCTAGAATTATCAACTCTGTCTTGTCATCATTCAGGCATAGACCGTGGGTGGCCATCCACGCCTGGATGATGAGGTATACCCTGTTCACCAGTGCCAAGTCTATGCGGGAGGAGAATCTGTGTATCATCTGCACAGTTAGTGTAGGTGATACCTAGAAGGTCCAGATCATTGAACAAGGGTTTGGTGAATATATTGTATAGAGTAGGGGAAACGCAAGAGCCCTAAGGTACACCACATAGGATCGGGGTGGGGTCCGCCGCTGCCAATGGAGAGAACACCCTCATAGTTCTCTCGCTCAGGAAAGATTCTATCCATTTGATAGCAAAGGACCTTATGATCTACCAGGTCAAATGCAGCTGAGAGATCAAGTAATAAGAGCAGTGCTGCCTTCCCTTTATCTCTCAACTCATCAATCTGTGTTTTCAAATCAATCAAGGCAGTGTCTGTCCCATGTAGAGGGCGGAAGCCGATTGTCTAACCCCTAAATGTTTATGTAGCTCAAGGTACTTTTGAATCTGTGTATAGGCTATTTAGTCAAGTATTTTCAGTAGAAATATTACCATCATGATAGGGTGGTAGTTGGTAGCAATATGTGGATCTAAAGTTTGCTTCTTTAGGAGTGGGAGAACCCCAGATTGTTTTAAATTGGCAGGGATAGTGCACAAATAAATGACAAATGGTTTGTGGATGGAGCGGCAGTGCATCAAAACAGTGAGAGTCAAGCAGTGTTCGATACCCATGTTTTTTCATGATGAATAGAATGGCAAGACATTGAGAAGTGCATTTTGTAGGCAGCGTAGAAGTCAAAAGCAGTGAGAACACCATATGTAAAAAAGAAATGCAAAAAATCCCCAGAAGACTGTCCTTCTCGGTCTACTCCCCAAAGCTATGGACCCTCCTTCCCATCAACATCCGACTTGCCCCCTCACGTTTACAGTTACAGTTCAGGAAGGAGCTAAAGATCCTCTTGAAGGAATCGCTCCTCCCTCACAACTAGGACCATACACCATACCTGAGAGTGGGTGATCTGAACCCCACTGTTTCCTCCCCTGGTTACTTGTAGATCCATTGCTGACAATTGCCCTCCCACCGCTGTTGTTAGAGCCCAACTACCTTGCTTCTCTGCTCCTTAACCGTGTTCTTTCCCCAATGATTTTAAAGCATTCTGTTGCTCCCCAAAGCTAAGTCCATTCTCAATACCCTAATAATAATAATAATAATAATACTAATAATAATTTTGTAAGTGGTGATGGCCAAAGCAGTGAGCACTCATTATGGATTTTGTAGGTGGAGAAAAACAAGTCATTGTGGTGTGCTCCCATGCTTTTTGTAGATGGGGAGAAGGTCAAAGCATTGAGAACTTCCTGTCCATTTTTGGGCGGTTGAGGGAGAAGGTAAAAGCATACAGAACCTGGTGTGCATTTTGAAGACAGATGAGAAGACCAAAACAGAGAGAACCACACATGCATGATAACCCCAACATTAATTTTGGAGGCAGAGTAAAATGCCAAAGAAGGGAGAGCTGCAGATACATTTTGTCGATAGGGGAGAATACCAAAGCAGTGATAACCCCATTGCATTAGGTAGACAAGTAGAAAATGTAGAACAAATCAGGGACTAACACACATGCATTTTGGAGGTGGAGGACAAGATCAAGGAAGGGAATACCACACACATTTTGTAGGCAGGGAATGCTAAAGAAGGAAGTGCATTTGGTAGGCAGAGAATACCAAAGAAGGAAGAACCATACATGCATTTGATAGTCGGAGGAGAATGCCAAAGCAGTGCCATCCCTACATGCATGTTGCTGGGAGAAGAGAAAACCAAAGCAGGGAGAACTCCACATGCATGTGTAGGTGCGGCAGAATGCCAAAGCAGTGAGAACCCCATGTGCATTTGGTAGACAGAGGAGGCAGCTAAGGCTGTTGCGGGCAGTCGGCTTAATGTAGGGCACAGGTGAATAACACTAACATGTCTGCTTCTCCTGCAATACTCAAACATGTAAGGGGATAGTTAGGAGAAGAGAGAGTATTGTTTCAGTTGGGCATTTTACACCTGTTACTGCAGCAACTGTATTTGTTAGAGATGGCTGCATAGTATGTGTTCTGTGCCTAGAGACCCAGGCTACTCCTCACTGATGAGGCCCAACAAGGCCGAAACATGTTTGTGGATGCTTTTGGTCTTGTGCAGATGGGATATGACCTAGCAGTTTGGGCTGAACTGCCCATTTGGGGTGGGACCAAGCCTAATTTACATATGGTCTTTCCTCTTCTGTAATGGCTTGGCAGGTGAAGAACGATGGTCTGGAGGGTTGCCCAGAGAAATGACACTGGTGAGGATTCATTCTAAACCTTCCAGCCATCACCTCTTTTGTTTTTGCTTTGTCACCCCGAGTGGGACGGGTATGTCCAGACATGGGTCCCGTGCCTGCTGGGCATAGAGACCCTAGCTTCTCCTCACTGATGAGGCCCAACAATGCCGAAACATGTTTGGGGATGCTTGTGGTCTTGTGCAGAAGGGATGCGACCTAGCAGTTTGGGTTGGACTGCCCCTTTTGGGGTTGGACCAAGCCTGATTTGCATATGGTCTTTCCCCTTCTGTAATGGCTTGGCACGTGAAGAACGATGGTCTGGAGGGTTGCCCAGAGCAAAGCCAGTGGTTAAGATTAATTCTAAACCTTCCAGTCATCACCTCTTTTTTTTGCATCTAGTATTCCTAACAGTCAGTAGTCCCAGATCCTTTCCTATGTAAATAACAGTGGAATGTCTCTTAATTTTATTATATTTGTAAGAAATGTAATTGCACTTGCATTCAGTGACAGTAGATGAAGTTCAGTGGATGGGGAGGAATTTAAGCCCTCACCATGTGAGGCACACGACGGAGAAGAGATACCACAGAAAAATTGAGCCCAATACAAGGATGATGAACAAGTGGAGATTCCTGAAAATTCCCCACCTCTGATTTCCTAAGGAACAGATGATAGCGAACAACACAACACCTCTACTTTGACAATACCTCTGATAGCAAGCAATATAAGAACAAAAGAAAAGGAAAAAACATGCATTGACAAGGCCATGCAATTGTCACGTGCAATCACAGGGCACAGGAAGCAAACACCACTCTCTGTGTGCCAGTGTACAGGCTCTTCCAAAAACAGTTTGAAAGAATACATGCTAGAGGTAGTACAGCTTTGCAGTCCGTCACATCAACACCCCCGGCACCTATGTTAATAGTGCCCACACAGCATCCACTGCAAAGTACACTAAGCAGACCTCACAAAGGAGAAGAGGTTAAGGCATGTCTCAGGCCCCCATAGAATGTGGGCATATGAAGTTATTTAACATGATAAAAGTTACAAGCACATCTTTCCACTTTACATATGGGCAAAAAAGTCTCTTGCGAGTGAAGCATGGAACCATTTGGGCATCTCTTCCCTGTTGGCCCACATGCTTGATTACAGGAATTGGCAACAGGCCAGCTTCTCACTCCTTGACTGCAGGCAATTGACACATGTGCACCACCACCCTGCTCCATTACACCAGAGAATCTTGCTGATCCACAGATGTGTTTACCAAGCCCTCTCCACACTCCATCCTTGCCTGCAGGTCCCACAGACACAGGCAACTTAATTCCCCCTCAATGCTCCAGGCTACCATTGCTGAGCGTGTTACAAAATAACATGAAAGGCACCTTTGCTTATTCAATACCAACCTTGGTATCATGTTCGCTAAAGAAATACTGCCCTACTCCTGCTAATTCAATGGCAACATTGGTATCATGTTCGATGTAGAGATACTGCCCTACTCCTTTATTGTGCAGCATCAGGTACTTTCATGGCCTCATTGACCCACAACCTCCTGTGAACTTCAGCCACGACTCTCTGACCATGTTATGGGGGCAGTGGGAATGGCAGTGGACCACTGTGATGGTCAGAACATCTCCCTGATTATGGACATGGGAAACCGTACTCAAGGCACAGATTTCATGATCATCACCGGGCCAGAGGGTCACCTCTTCCCATACCTGTCACCAACAAAGACTAGAAAAGCATCTGAAGAATGCCATTCATCCACAGGTCATCTTGTGTATGGAAGGGTTTGACATCAAGTTCCACGTAGAAGTTGATCTCTAGGAGGAAGTAAAAGAGGTTGTGACCCATTGGCTCATTCTCCATGATTTACAAATATGCGTTGCAGGTATTGACAGTTGGACTAATGTCGTAGCTGCCGTGAAGATTTTTCGATACCAGGTACATGCCCTTTGCCTATGTCCTACATTTTGTGAAGGAAACTGTGCGTAAGTCCCCATTTCGCGATTCAAGGAATCGAATACGCAAGACTTCTCCTGGACTTGTGTGGAGTTTGCGCAGGACTGGCACGTCTCTGCGAGCCAACGAGCGCCTTGTTCGAGACACCATGCAGAGAATTGGTGTAGCTTGCGCAGTGGGCTAGGAAGGAGGCGGAACACCAAACATGGGGAAGAACATGCAAAAAGTGGGCATTTTGAGGGACGGCCTGCAGGCAGTTGCTAGCAAACCAATAATTGCGCGGCACAAGACAGATTCATGGATTCGATCGCGTAATCCCTCAGCTGGGAAATGGCCACACAACTCCTTCATACTATCCGCCAACCGAAGGCAGGCGTAATTATATGTGTCTGTAGGAATCGTAGCGACGAAGTGGAGTTGCATGTTGGATATACGGGTGCGTGTACACAACCAGGGTGCAGATCAAACTTAGGGGTGCGTGTATGCAGTTTAGCGGAGTGCAGACACAGTTTACGGGGGTTTGCACACAGATTTCCCGAATAATTAGTGAGTTACGATTTTTTATATGCATGCTTCTGGGGTGCCAGCAACAGTTACAGGGGACAATGCGCAGGCTCCCCACGATGCAGGCCTGCTTGCCGGGGACCCCACGCACTGTGTAAAAGGTAGCTGTTTTGGCTGTTTTTACTTTGCGTGGGGCATGTCGGGGCGTTCCAGGAGCGACTTGCAAATGCGGTTCCTTTGCGCAGTTAATTCCACGAATATGCAGGGTGCGCATTTTTTATTCCTTATGGGCGTGTGGCCCTTGCGGGATTTCTGCACACATTTCCATGTATTGAGCCAATAGTGTTAAAAAACACTGAAGGGCACAAATGCAAAGTTAACATTTTATAAACTTAACTGCGTCGAAATGTGAAAAGCAAAAACCAGCCGAGTTACCCAAACTGTAAACAATGCTGAGGCATTAAAGAGAGGACATAGGTGTGGCTTACAATGAGTTCCTATGTAGTCAGGACAACAATATATGCCTTTTCACTTAAGGGCATAAGTCAAATAATGCTTTTTCGTGTAGTCGATCTGCAGTGGCCTTCGGTTGCCAATATGTGCAGCCCCTTGAGCTAAGTCACTTTCCTTCTGTTTGAAGCAGAGATGGAGGAATGCCACACTGCATGAGGCCTGCCTCGCCAATGAAGCATATGTTGTATTTCAGAACTGCTTTCCACAATCAAATGCCTGTTGCCTATACTTAAACATCATCAGGAAAAGCACAGACAATGTGGCCGGGCTCTGCAACCTTTGGTTCTCCGGATGTGTTGGACTAGAACCCATCAGTTCTAGCCAGCATGGTCAGCAGTGATGGGTCATGATAGTGCACAATATCTGCAGTGACATGGGGCCAGGTGCTTCTAAAATATGAGTGCTAATGAAAAAAAGCACAGAAGAAAATGCACACATTTGTTCAGATGAAAATAATAATAGATTAACAATACAACCTAAAAATGTGATGGGTGGAAGGAATTCATCTTAACCACTTGCCTTGTTCTGTGCAGCCTTCCGCGCCATATTTTCGTTTTACCTCTGTACACCATTGCAGAAGGGGGCTAGCCACGTGCACATTAGTTTTGGTCCTGCAACCTATAGGAGCAGTCCAGCCCAAACTGCTAGGTCATGTCTCCTCTGCACAAAAACACCAGCAACCACAGACATGTTTCGGACTTGTTGGGCCTCATCAGTGAGATGCAGTTTGATTCCCCATGGCGCTGCAAGCAAAGGTCCCACTTCTGGGCATACCTATTTACGGTGACTAAACATAACCAACAAATGCGATGAGTAGAAAGTTATTAATCCTAACGGCTCCCATTGCTCGGGACAACCTTCCACAATATCTTTTTTAGCCTGTCTGTGCCATAGCAGAAGGAGACCAGGCATGTGCAAATCAGTCTTAGCGGCTTGCCACCAGTGGTTAAGGTTAATTCATAACACTCCAGCCATCAACCTTCAGTTTTGCATTTGTCATCCCAAATGGAACGGGTTGGCCCAGGTGTTGGCACCAAGTTTGCTGTGCCTAGAGACTCAAGCTACTCACTGATGAGGTGCAATGAGGCCGAAACCTATGCAGGGTTGCTTGTGCTCTTGTACAGAATGGATGTTACCAAGCAGTTTGGGCTGAACAGCCCCTTTGGGGGTGGGGCCAAGCCTGATTTCATATGGTCTTCCCGTTTCTGTAATGGCTTGGCAGGCTAAAAAACAATGGTCTGGAGGGTTGCCCAGAGCAACTGCCTGTGGTTAACATTAATGCGTATCCTTCCAGCCAACAACCTTCAGTATTGTAACACATTATTAGTACCCTTAAATTCATACTTACAAAAAGGTTTTAATAGATTGAATGTGTTTATTGCAGCGGTCGAAGTGGACAGGAGCGGTACTCCTCTATTTTAATTTATTACGTTTTACTGTTCCTATACTTTTACGGAATGGTTTAGTTTTAAAATCAAAGTGTAGGATGAAGTTGAAACTTGCTCCTCTGAGAAGTGCAATGAACATTCCCTTAAATAGCAGGCGCATGTAACTGGGGGTTTGTATTCTGCGTGGGAGGGAGCGTGGCAATGGGGTTTGTGAGGAGCGGGGGCAGGCCAGTAGAGAACATAGTTCCACTTCTTCTTTTCGTACCCTGGATTAACCACAAGTCAGCAGGGATGATGTGCAATAAAATTAATCATTCATCAAATAGGTGAAAACAGTTCCCCCCTAACAGATCAGTTACAAAGACCCAACTAGCCCCAATGACTAGCAATCATTTCACGAAGGCCTGCATTCTCCAAAGTAAGCACCAATTGTATTCACTGCCACAAAAAGTGGCAACAAATATGTAATTTAATTGGTTTACGCCACTGTGATCATTCAGTAGTCAGAGAATATCAGTGGTCAGGTTGGCTGAGGGTCTGTGATGGGTGAAACACTTGTATGCATGTTTTTGCCACTGCCAACATGTAGGGGCTAGGGCAAGTGTCTACAACCTTTAGCGCTCCAGATGTTTTTCAGACAGAACTTCCATCAACCCTCGCCAGCATAGTCAATGGTGGGAGATCATGGGCGTTGTAGTCCAAAGAAATTGGAGGGCTCTGGCGTGCAGGTCTCCGTTGGGCTAGAGCAAAGGAACCATGTCAAGTCTCCTTCCTCCTGGATCTAAAATGATGCAGATGGGAGCTATAATTACAGGAAAGTCCCCGGCCATTGCATAGCGCAAATGTATAATATGATTACAAAGGGATCAGTCCATTCATTACTAGGAAATAATGTGTTACTTTGGGAGGGAAAGTATAGGCCAGGGGACTTTGTTCTACAATTTGATATTCGATTCATTTACCTAAAAAATATGTTGACATGTCGCAAATGTGTGATTTGCATCACCAGGTGGGGCAAAAAAAGAAATCCTGTTTCATGTCCTGCTTGTCCAATCGAATTGCTAGATTTTCATATGTCATTCTAGAAAACGTATTTGAATGTATAAACCGCCCAGCAACTACTTTTCTTTCACTACTCAATATCTCTGCTCGCTAAGAGAGAATAAAAGAGGAGGGTTAGAATTGTATCTGATAACAGCTGCCCTCAAAGCAAATAATGTTCTCACTCGTATGTTGAATTGTGTCCAACATCTTACTTTAGCCCTGACATTTAATCCCAGAAGCCATCACAGTGCAATGCAACAATCTCTGCAGTGCACGCGGCAGCCATCTTAGAGCAGGACCATTGCTTTGCTACTGGTGTATAATTGGAAGGCCTTCCAGTTTACCTATTAATTGTGGATAAACAGATAAAATTCATTAACTACTCACACACGTTTTAACTATTCTATTTATCCTAAAGTGTTAGATGAGACTACTGCGTTCCCCAATTAATGACGTGCACACTGAAAACCTAAATATCTAAGCAATAAATCTTGGGATGAGGGCATTACCGGGTCAGGTAATACCCCAGGGCCTACGTTATATGCCTGAGAGAAGGGAAGGCCTTAACGATAGCCCGAGGCATTACCTGAACCCTGTAATGCCCCCCGCCGCCATCAAGGGGTTGTATTTCTATTAGCATCACAGGGCTGAATAGTTTATTTTTCAAGTTTAGAAACAACGTGTTTGCCATTTCTGAAACTGAAAAAATCTACAAACCAAGCTGGCCGCCATGGAAGAGGGAGATTGGAACTACACATAGTCCCTTTTCTCTTTCCATGGCACCCATTTCCATAACTGGATGCACCTGAAACACTGAGTGTTCCCAGTTCTGGCGATGGACTAGGGAGCGCCAGGTAAATGGAGTGGGGGAGAGGGAGGGTTAGAGATATGGAAATGGGGGTTAGCGGGTTGGAGAAGAGAACACAGGGGAGTGCTGTGGCACACTTACCCTTGTGCGTCCGAGGAAGCTCGGAGCAGTGGCTTTACCATGCAGCAAAGCCCCCCGTTCTGAGCCTCCTAATTTGCTGGGCGGCCACCACACCTCCCTCACCAGGTGCTGTTTCATATATTATGCTTTTGAGAAAATGGCAGCCCACACCCAATCACCTTCAGCACTTGCCTTGGCACCCACTGGCCTATGCCACTGTAGGCCTGCACGTACCTATGTATTGCAGCTGACCTCTCCCTAGCACTTCCTCCACTGGGCACTTACATCTGCTGCTCACTCACGAGCATGGTCATTCCTAGCACTTACCCCCTGCCCCCCACTGCCTCTCCCCCTCTCCTCTCTCTTCACTTGCACGTTCTGAATGCTCTCCAGGCCTAGTAGGTCCGTCTTTATCCTTTATTATTTTAATTGTTTTCAATCCCATGCCCCTTCCCTGTTGCCCTGTGGGCGCTTTGAAACATAATTTACTTGCTGTATAATCGTCTAACAAATGCACAATAAAATGAAATAAAATAAATAGTTTCACTCAAGCCGAAATTGTAGTTCAAATGTTTTGGAAGGACGAGAGTGCAACACCAGTCTTTGGAGCTTAGTGCTAAAGACCACGCTTATTGTGCACACAGGCACTTTTTGAAACCCAACCCTCCCTGTATCTTCTGAAGGACATAGCATTCACAGACACTTAACAACCAGGAGCCCTCACTGAGAGTGAGGCTGCCTTGATTTAACTGATCTCTTTTCCAGAATGAGCTGTGCTTAGAACCTGGCTTCACACAATAAGTTTGAAGCAACTATTATAGATTCTTCAATACTTGTACAATGTAAATTAGTTTAGAATAGACTAATAGCTATATTCCAATTCTTAACTGATTAAAACTTCATTCAACCCAGTAAATGAAAACAGTTGCAATGATTTTCGATAGAATTGCTTTTCTTTATCAGCGTCATGATAATATAGTATGGCAATTAGTTGAATAGTTCTATCTCACTTTGCCTTCTGTACCCTTGCCATCTTAGATTTCTCTTCCTCTCAGATGCTTCAGATAGCTCAGTGAGTTAAGCACTCAGCCGCAGACATTGCTGTGTGACCTGCCGTTGCCTGTTAGCGTTCCAGTGAGGCCCATTCAACGCGTCATCCTTCCATGGTCAATTCATTACATACAATTGACTTGCGTGAAAATAACGCTAACTCGTGATACCCGGTGTGTCATATGCCACCATGCTAGCGCACTTGCTCTCTTTTTGTGTCGCTGTCTCGCTCTCTGTGGGTAAAAGCACCTTCTCTTGTCCACTCTTAATTTCTCTCTATGTCATTGTGGTTCCAGCCAATCAGTGGCCAGCACACAAACTATAATGCTGCTTTGGTGCCCAGAGAAGAAACATATCATTGGTTTTAATCAGTGTGTGAACCTTTCCAAGAAGGAAAGGTATTTTGAGGAACAAGATGGTGTGTATTCTTGGCAAAACAACCTATTGAAAAAAAGAACATTATTTAATTGTACTCAAATTGTAATCTGATTATTTAAAAAATCATACAATGTTCATTTCTAGTTATCACTTCCAGTATCTATTTTACTCATATTAAGAATGCTGCACTTGTTTTAGTGGCAAAAACCTAGACTTAACTGTACATATGGTTTCCTACTGTACTCTTTCGAAATACCTCTATGAGAAAGGGGAAGAGGCAAATAACACTAAGCTGCTGTGCACAGTATCAAAGATCATTTTGGGAACATACGAAAGACCACACGTCTTTCTATTTCACAAACATGTCTGTAATAAAAGGGTTATATGGTTCAATCTTTAAGCACATAATTGACACTGGGCTTGGTGTTCATTTTAATGTTCCAACACTCACCCTGATATTGAAGTGTTTCATAAATACTCATTGGGACAGCTTCAGGATGTGGATGCGAGAATATAATGCCTGGTCCCTCTGTTACTCCTTATCTTTTGAGATAATGATTCCTATCGGCTCAACCAGAAAATTCTCCGAATTTTAGAAGAGGAGAGGCTGAGAGTGGGCGCCCCCTCTCAGGGTAAAGCTGTCTGGGGGCATGCCAATTTCCCATTGGCCAGTCATTCTTGGGGAATTATACATATATTATTTGCACCAAGCAACGATTTAGTTTGTGGGTGGGCACTATAGAGACCAGTCTCTAAGCACGGGACAGGGATACGAACTTGTGTTGCTCTGCGTTGTCTTGCTTCCAAGACAAATGCGCTGCCCCGGAGCTATCCTCCCAGCATAATTAGTCAACGCTGCCTGAACAAATGTAGAGCAAAACAATTATTGGAGAGCCTCCGATATTGTATGTTCCATTACATTTATTGTGGTGGCAGCTAGTAAAAGCATCCCTTGGGCTCTTAGTTATTGCTGGATTGTCACAACACAAAATTACCACTTCAAATAAATGACACTATTCACGTGTGTTTCATATTCGTATTCTTTATTAAATGTCTCCTGGGAAGAGGCACTAGAACCACACTTCCTCCATTTGGCACTTGGCAATGATTTGAATCTTGAAATAATGGACTCATTAATTCCTATGTGACAGACCTCTTGTTGACAATGTTGAGGTCTTGAGACAAAGCTCCCAGATAAAATCCCTTTAAATGAAATACAACAATTTGGGAAACAGTCAAAGAGTATATGTATCTTCTGTGAGGATTGTTTGAACTAGGGAGAGCAAATATTAAGGAGTTTTGCTCTTACACAGGTTGTATGCCACATTTCAAGCCTGCAGTATGTTGTGTAGAGTGATCTTTGCATCCGATGTTGTAGATACAGTGGTTAGCAACTTGTTGCTTTTCGTACCAACAAGGAGAAGGCTATTTCCTTTGTGTACTCACAATCAATGGCTAGTGCTGGCTCATGGCTGAATTTACGGCAGGACAAGGCGTGCTCTGGGACATAGAATGGCAGCGGTTATTGTGGGGAATGTGTTTTGCTTTGGCCAACATAAGGGGACATGCTGTGCAACTGCATTAGTCACATCCTGGAGAGAGGCCTCCTTGTTCCGAAGAAGCTGAGTACATGAAGTTGCCATTATGCAGATCAGACTCAATGAGAGCGCGGACCGACGGTGGACGGAAGTTCGGATTTAGATGCAATGTTCTTTTACAGGTTCATACTCTGATTATGCAACATTTGTTTTTGTTGTATTGTACAAAATGTACATTTACACAATCACATAAAACAGATAGATATCTTCATACTCAATTCATTTCAAACAATGCAATCAGCAATCAAAAAAGACCAAAAAGATATAGACAAAATATTTGTATGCGTAACATCTGCCAACTACAAGGCTAAAAATCCTGCTTCTATTAAAAATCAGTGATTTAAAATTTCACATACTTTGATTAAGTCAAGAGTGCCTTGTTCAATGACTTTATCTATTTTAAAAAAAAAAAATCTTAGAACATTTTAACCAGGGCTATTAGTAGTGATGTATGAGATGTTGTCATAAGTCCATGCCATAGGTCATCTGATAGAACAGTAGAGATTGAATGTATGACCCGTTCAAAACTACACCTCTTAAGGTTGACAAAAGTAGGACATAACATCACCAAATGAAACAATGACTCGATCGAGTCAGAAGTACACATTCTGCAGGTGCGTAACTCTCTCTTTACTCCTACATTTGGGACAAGGACCTCTAACGTAGGAAGACAGTTGAACCTAAACTTCAAATACCAGTCATGATAATCAGAGGACGGAAACTTTACCAAGTACTGTTTTAAGTTCTTAGCTGGAAGATAGAATAGACCCTTTCCTGCATATAATTTTAAGCGAGCCTGATCTGACAAATCCGTTGATCTAGCCCATCTTTTGATTTTACTCTTAACAACTGCTTCAGGTTCAGGACCAATGTTCGAAAATTATCAAATCTTTTGTTTAGATTTTTCAGAAATGGATTTGTATCTTGTGCCCAATTGTGGAATCATCTGTTTTTTCGAGAGTATTGACCAAGGCTATCGTCCTGCTGATGTACTGAGACCTAGGAGGTCATTACGACCTTGGAGGTAGCCATGCCGCTATTTGCGGCATGGCTACCCCCATTCCGAGTACCGGGTCCGGGTTCCTGGTATGGGGTAATACCGGGCCATTCCGACCTTGGAGGGCCCGGTATTTCCCCATTCCAGGAACCCATCCCCATTCCCATTCGAGCTCCCATAGGGCTCAATGGGAATGGGGAGCAAGCTAACAACAGGGCCGTTAATGACGGGCCCATTGTTAGCATGCTGGATCGCTCGCGAGACCCGCTATGGACGCCTGGTAAAACCAGGCATCCTTAGCGGGTCCCGCGAGCGGACCTCGTAATGAGGCGGTAGGAGGTTAACGGGCCCAGCCGCTCTACCGGCCCCGTTAACCCTCTACCTCCAAGGTCGTAAGGACCTCCCTAGTTCCAATCTGATGATGCTAATTGGGACTAAGATCGGGAGACCCAGGACTTGTTTTAAGATCTTTCCTTCAAGGGCGTCAAAGAACTTCCTGTCAGTAATGCTCATCAACTCACACCCGTACAAGACTATCAGGGGCACTTTTACTTTATAAAACTCTATCAACGGACTCAGAGAAAAGAGGCACATTTTTCGCTTTACCATTTTCAACAGTGACATATATGATGTTATTTACTTTTCTATTCTCTCCACTTGTTTCTCACGCTGTTTTTTTACTGCGATCTCAAAGCCCAAGTAGCGAATTGAGTTTACATGCTGTAAAGGCTTGTTGTTCAACTTCCAAGTGTACTTCTTGCACTTTCTTTTTCTGGTGTTAATTTGCAGGGAGTTGGCTTTAAAATAACTTTCACTTCCCAGCAGTTGTCGTTGAAGTCCTGCCAGGGTATAATCCATAAGTAGGATATCGTCCGCAAAAGCGATGCACCTTAATTTCAACCCTGACCAAGTTGGAAAAAAACCTCCCCATTCCTTACTGTTGTCCACAAGTCAGCTAAATACAAGTTAAATAGGTTGGGGGATAGCACACACCCCTGTCTCACTCCTTATTTTAGGTTCATTTTCTGAGATAGATCTCCTAGGGTGTTTAATCTGACCCTCATAGTGTTATTAGAGTATAATAGTTGTAACATACTAAAGAGGCATGGATCTATTCTAACAACTTTTCCCATAACCTTGAGGTGTTGACGTTGTCAAATGCAGAAGACAGGTCGATCACTGCAATGTACAGGAAACGCACCGAATGTGATCCTACCTCTGATAGACACGCCTTCAAGGCAAGGCCACTCATTACTGTACCTAACCCCTTTATATATCCTGTCTGTAGGGGGCTCAATCGATGGCTTTTTTCCGGCCCACATTGTTAATTCCTTTAGTACCATATTTTCAAATACTTTGGAGGTGGTATCCAGCAATGAGATTGGTCTATAACTTTCTGGTTCAGTCCTACTCCCATTTTTGAAGATTTGGACCAGTATTGAGTCTATCCAAGACTTTGGGCAGATGTTCTCCTGAGTTACGTGGGTAAACAGCTGGAAGAGGATATTAGTCCAGAGTTCCGGGTTGTTCTTGATGATACCGTTCATTACTGTATGTGGGCCAGTCGATTTTGAATTCTTTAACCTGCTTATTATGATTTTCATATCAAATACGAGGGAGTGGGACGGAGTTGTGGATTTTGGGTATAGCAGTTGTTGTGAGGCCTCGCTGACACTTTCATATTTTGTTGGAGGTACTCTACCCATGCCCCCTCACTGACCACTGTCGCTTGAGCCACTGTCTGCTGCTAGTTTCTATTGTTTAGTGTCCACCAAATTGCTTGTGTGTCCTGATTCAGAATTTCGTGTAGCAAATCCTGATTGTTTGCGATATATTTTTGCGTGTTATGTAGTCTGTGGTTCTGTTTGAGCTTCTTCTTTTTAACAGCTTTGTCTGCCCAGGTCAGATCAGCTTCCTAATCTCTGACTGCATTGTGCATTTATGGCTTTGCAACTCTATGGGGGTCATTACAACCTTGGAGGTAACCATGCCGCAATTTTTGGAGTGGAAATGAGCAGCACACTATCCCAAATAATCGTACTCGAACAGATGAACATACTTTGTATCTTCTGATGATATTGTGCTCAGTTGTGGGATTAAGGTTAAAAGGGTAAGCAGCCTGCTTCTGTTTAGGGGAACCTGAGCATCTGATTCACGAATTGATTCAAAAATCGGAACATACTCATTAGCCTGTCCAAAGAGAGAACAGTTATCCTTTGCCTTTTTCATTTGTTTTGTGGTAGAATGGCCAATCAGATTTTGCTGATGAATTTTGAAAGCTTGGGTGCTTGGCTTGTAACCTGTGATTCCCTGTGATCCATTGTTCCTCCTTCGAGGTTGAGCTGTGTTATGTTGGTAAGTGTCCTCTCATGATGTCTTTTTAGTACCGCTCTTTATTTCTTGTTTCTTCTCATCGAAACCCTTATTGAATCTACAGTTGGGGGTCTCAGGGAGCTTATCATAATCACTGGAATTCATTTTCCCTTTTAATTCACTGTCGGTGGGTGCATCCTTGGATTGTTTAGCTAATTTCCCTGCCTCTTCGTTACTCTGGCTTTCATCGGTAATGCCGATGATTTCGTGCGAGGGCTTATTGCGAATGATATTTTTTCCCATGAAGGCAAGATTATGAAGAAATTTGTGCGACCCCTTATTGGAGATTTTTGATCTTCCTTTGATGTTTTTAGGTTTAATTTCCTTACGTGAGGTTGCATTTCATTTCTTCTTTATACAGGCTCCATCAGAAGTCCTAATTTCAGATGGTATTACATCAATTCGTTGAATTTTATTGGATTGGTTTTGAGATGGTACCAGAATTGACTGAGGCACGAGAGAGTTAGTGCAGATCAGTACCACTGGCCTTACTGTGTTTATTAAAAGTGACCCAGGTTCATTTAAGGATTAGGTGTTCATCCTTACTTCATGGGCTACAGTATTGTGTAGGCGTATAAATGATTGCAGGGCCAAGTTTAGGGCAGCAAGAGATGTAGAGGCGCCATCCATTGAGTCATTGCTGTTTCAGACATTTCCCTGGAGTGGTAAATCACCAAAGATTCATCCATTCTGTCTCCATCTGGCAAGAATATATCAGGTATCTTGTTTCTCACTTCTTCCTGTGTATTAACGAGGCCTGTAGAGACACTCAAACGATCATGTAGATTCTCAGCTCCCTGTATTTCTTTTCCAAGCTAACACATGCATCGAATATAGTGGTGTTCGCTTGTTGCTCTATCTGTGACAGCACTTGTCCTGATAGTTCACTGTCTGAGCTTTCTGTGTTCTCCGTGGCAGTAGTCACGTCACTAGCAATGACTATGGTATTATCCAAGACAGGACACCCTTCTTTAGTAGGTTGACTGAACGACTTTAGGGGATACTGAGGAAAAATAAGGGAATGTTCCCTTGTTTAGTAGGAGCCAAACAAGTTGGCAGATGTGCCCCAGTTAATGAGTCAAGATTTCCAGAAGATTGTATTTGACCACTTCTCAACACATAACTCTTGGCTTTCCCTCTCATTCTGTCAGTGGACCGAGCTGGGGATCAAAGGGTCTAGCCCCACAATCTCCCCACTTGGTTTTACACACAGTCTTGGGTGCTGTTGTTGGGCACAGGGCTTAAGTGGTGATGGTGATGAGTATTCCCTTGTGTAGCTTTAAATCTGTGTGATAGGGTTGTCTGCTGCAATTTAAGTTACTCCTCCGAAATTGTGCTGTCACGTGACACAAGTTAAGTTAATAATTCAGCGGTTTCGGTGTCTATGCAAACCAGAGTCAATGCTGTTACCGTTGCGCCATTTACCTGCATTGGCCTGCTTGAACTGCAGTGACTGCTCCACTCGACCCTCTCCACCCCTCACCACTCCCACTCAGCAATATAGCAAAGATGCCCTTAACGCAATGTTTGTGGATCGTGAGGTAATGAATATACGATATCAGCTGGATGATCTGTGCACAGCGAACATAGAACACAAAACACTCTGCTCACTCTGTGCGTTTCGCTTGGAGTGAGGCTTAAGAGTGGTCATGGCAACAAGCAGTGAGAAAGCTCCTCCTCTGAATAGGAAACAGTGTAAAAAGACTCAGCTGCAGGAGGTATGCCGCTCCTTCAAGAGATGAATTGCAGCCAAGTAAAGCACGGAGTAGAACTCCAGCGTAGATTCTGCCAAACACACAAAACACTCTGTTCACTCTGCGTTGAGTGAGGCTTAAGAGTGGTCACGACAACAAGCAGTGAGAAAGCTCCTCCTCTGAATAGAAAACAGTGTAGAAAGACTGAGATGCAGGAGGTATGCCGCTCCTCCAAGAGATGAATTGCAGCCAAGTAAAGCACAGTTTAGATCTCCAGCGTAGATTCTGCCAAAAACACAAAACACTCTGCTCGCTCACTATGCAACATTCACAGTTGTTTAGAAGACATCAAGGTTAGCTTTGCTGATTTGTAGTTGTTTTTTTCTTTCCTTCTGCCATGATTAGACATTGCGTCTGTGGTTCTTTGCAATGGCCTGAGGCACCCTGAAAGGTTTGTGCCAGAACGCTGTTTTTCTTTAGCTGTTTGATAGGTTGCTGTCCTAGCTCAAAGGTGCACCAATAGGGGACATGGATTGTAACAGGAGCATCTCAGAGATGAGGTTCTTGGTATAGAACCTCCTGGCGGGTGCCTGGGAACATGTACCTGGGGCAGTTCTGAATCGCGCACTACAAGTTTAAAGATATTTATAATGTGAGGCAGTGGTGGCTCGTTCATAGTGATGAAAACAATGTGTGTATGTGTGTGTGGTGTGCATGTGAGTGTGTGCACTCATAGTGTCCGTTCTGGCCTTACCTATGTTTACTTACAGTGGCAGTACTGGGACTGTTTGACAAGGCCATTAGGACTGTTTACTGGAAGCTGCAATCCTGGCATGTATTGTGAGCACAGGCTTACTGGAAGTGTATTTCTTATCTGCCATCTATTAGATTTTTTGTCTTATGTTACATTACAGAACCATGTATACATTGCATGTCTTTTTACACAATTTTTCACATAAAGTATACAGTAAAAATGCACCATGTTGACCCTTTTTTTTAAACAATGTCTGTGGGGGTGACGGAAACCCGTTGTGGCGTTGAGAGCCCTCACTATGGACTCTCACTCACGTTTACTAGTGCGGGATATTTACGCCCCTTCATTGAGAACAGTCACCAGCCACCACGGATGTAAGGCACATGGAGGTAAGAGGCTGTATTCAAGAAATATGCACTTGTGCAAGCGCAATCAGCCGTACGGCACAAATTGCCTTAATGCATAAACATACGCTTTCAGACAGGGCAAATGACTAGGACAAGGGCAAACATTGCCCTGGTGCACACCTACATGGACCTTTTTTGTTGTTGCCCGAGTGCTAATTGCACTTGCACCGATGTAGTTTCTCTAATATCACCCCAGGTGATTTGCCTACAATCACTCTTTAGTTTAGTTTCTTTATTTATAATTATACTGCGCGACGAACCGTGAGGTAACTGGGCACCAGAGACTTATAACATGTTCAAAAGGTTACAGACATATTCATAGTAAACAGGGACAATGACGGGAAAAAACATACTAAGTGCGGGTGACCAGGGTTACATGGTGATCACAGGTTGATACATAATGAGGTACAGTACAACGAGAGATATAGTAGAAATGAGTCTTTACTTTGGTCCGGTGCTGAAGTAAGTCTAAACCCCCAGATTCAGAATTCTGCAATGTTGCCACTAGCCTCCATCTTCACCCTAGTCTGCTTCCTTAACTACTAACCATGCTTAAAATATCATACACCCACATGCACATTAAAGCCCATGATGCTCCCCTTCTACATGTCGAATGCTGTAAACATATGTTCCATGAATTCTTTTGCTTCTATGTGATTTCATCAAGGAGGTTTGGTCGAATCTAAATCCATCGAATTTCTTTATTTCTTTTAAGCCATTTGGCCACAAATATACGCAGGGGGAGATCCCCATAACTCCCCCTTTGCTCCCCCACCTTAATTATAACCATGAGCAGAGTAACCTGACTGTAACTAAGACGATTCATGCAACAGCGGCTCGAATCCCTTGGGCTCTTTACAAATCCAAATAAATAAATAAATAACCCTTACCCACCCACCCCACATATATTTGCGGGCGATGAAATCTCCATATCCCTGTCGTTTCTCTTTTGAACATAACGGTTCTAGCAGTTTATTGTTGTTCTGTGAGGGACACAAAACATTAGGGGCCAGGAATCCATCTTTGATGTTCCTGCTCTCCAAATGTTCATAAAGGAGCCAAACCTGTAGCATGATCTGTATGGCTATAGGCAGCAGGGGTTTGCAACCTTTGCCTCTCAGGTTGTTTTGCACTACAACACCCCTCAGCCCTAACCAGCAAAGACAATAGTAAGGGATCATGGGTATTGTAGCCCTAAAACGTTGGTTGGTCAAAGTTTACAGATCCATGGATTAGGGCATGTGGTTAGTACGGGGTTCCTGTGCCTTCACATCCTGGTAGGGTGACCAGACGTCCCGGTTTTGCAAGGACTGTCCCAGTATTTGGTGCTCTGTCCCCCTGTCTCAAGATTATGTTCCCATTGGAAACTGCAGCAGTCCCGGTTTTTTGTAGTAGGTCCTTATAGCTGGTAGGCAGGAATGCACAATCTCGCACAGAAGAAATGCTTCATTTTGCAACTTAAGATAGTGGTAGTTTGTGATGAATTAATTACAATATGTGTTTCTTTGAACAGTAGCGCTTAAACACCCTTCTCCTCCAAATGCTACTGAAGTGTAGTCCCTTGACAGCCACTTCCAAGAGTTAGTCCTACTTTTATGTTAGTTGCCATGTCCCGGTTTTTTACTTTTTAAATCCGGCCCCCCTACATCCTGGTCTTTGGTAGTAGGATTTTGCTTTCAGGATGCGTTAAGTGCGCAGCTCATGGCTGGAAGGATACAGTGAGGCACACATGCTGAGCAGAAGGGCACAGTGGCAAGGATGAGTTAGAGGGGTTGCAGTGAGGAGTAACTCAGCACAGTTGTACCTGGCATGGGACCAGACATTGGCTTCGCATTGGCAGTTGTCTAACACCACCCTCTGATCCCCTTCCTTTCCAGTTTTGAAGCCGGAGGCAGGTGGAGGGGAGTTGCGTGCTTCTCCTCTTGACAGGTAGTGAAGGCTCACACCTGGGGGCTTGCTGTGGCTGCAGCGCAGGTCTGGGGCATTGGGAGAGTACAATGGCAGCCCGGCAGTTCTGCGTCAGCACACTGGCCTTTGTTCGCCCGGTATTGCGCAACGCTCTGAATCATTTGGATGCAAATCTGGGCGGCAATTAAATGGGCAGGATGTGTGGCAGGTGCGTTTCCTCTGACGGCGGAGCCCTCGGCGCGAATGCCGATAGGCTGCGTCGCATTGTGCGTGCCAGGTGTCACGCGCGCTGTGAAGAGGGGCACAGCATGGGCGTGTTCCACTCATGCAACATCTGGTAATTACGCTTGAGCCACATCGCTGGGCGAGGGGGTTGGAGTTTATCAATCGCTCTGTATTCCTAAAATATTCAGTTCTCATGGGTGCTACCACCTACCAATTAGGAGGTAGGGGTTATGTACGGCGACTGATAGATGAGAAGAGGGAAGGTGAAGTGGTGTGTGATGTCACTCGGAATAGTTGACATTGTATGCGGTGTATGGCCAGCTTCCCCTGTGCTGCCCCTTTTACTGTCCACATGGTAGGGTGACCAGATTTAAAAATTTAAAAAAACGGGAAAGGGCAACTAACATAAAAGTAGGACTAACTCTTGAAAGTGGCTGTGAAGGTGGTACACTTCAGTAGCATTTGGAGAAGGGTGTTTAAGCGTTACTGTTCAAAGAAGCACATATTATAATTAATTCATCACAAACTAACACTATTTTAAGATGTAAAATGCAGCATTTCTTCTGGGCATCCCTGCCTGCCAGCTATAAGGACCTACTCAGTGCTGGTCATTGGGCCGGCTCTCGGTGGATCCGAGATCCAGCACCAGGTATGGAGCCGGATCTCGGGATCGGGCCAGAGTCAGCCACCCAAACCCATGAACTGCGCTCGAATACTTTCAAAAATGTATAAAAAGACAAAAAAAGTGCCCGCGACGGCAGCATTGCCTTTTACCGTGGCTTTGGCATTGGTGTGTAATGCACAATGCTCGCTACATGTACAACTGTGTAATGAACAATGCTCGCTACATGTACAACTGTGTAATGAACAATGCTCGCTACATGTACAACTGTGTAATGCACAATGCTCGCTACATGTACAACTGTGTAATGAACAATGCTCGCTACATGTACAACTGTGTAATGCACAATGCTCGCTACATGTACAACTGTGTAATGCACAATGCTCGCTACATGTACAACTGTGTAATGCACAATGCTCGCTACATGTACAACTGTGTAATGAACAATGCTCGCTACATGTACAACTGTGTAATGCACAATGCTCGCTACATGTACAACTGTGTAATGCACAATGCTCGCTACATGTACAACTGTGTAATGAACAATGCTCGCTACATGTACAACTGTGTAATGCACAATGCTCGCTACATGTACAACTGTGTAATGAACAATGCTCGCTACATGTACAACTGTGTAATGCACAATGCTCGCTACATGTACAACTGTGTAATGAACAATGCTCGCTACATGTACAACTGTGTAATGCACAATGCTCGCTACATGTACAACTGTGTAATGAACAATGCTCGCTACATGTACAACTGATCACTTGTACATGTAGCGAGCATTGTGCATTACACACCAGTGGCAGGTAAAAGGCGCTTTTTTTTTTAAAAGTATTCCAGCATTGCTGGATGTTCTCTACGAGCCCTGCCCCATCTAGACCGCGCCCCTCGGGCACAGCATCCGCACCCACAAACTCCTCGCCCACCCCGGCCCCTGTGTTGTGGGTTACCCCACCAAATTTTTTCCATTTCCACCACTGGACCTACCACAAAAAACCGGGACCGCTGCAGTTTCCACTGGGAACATAAGCTTGAGAAAGGGGGACAGAGCACCAAATAATGGGACAGTCTCGGTAAAACCGGGATGTCTGGTCACCCTACCACAGGGGCCAGCATCGCAAGTGTTGAAGTGGGTGAGGGGTAGTAAGGAGGAGCTGTAGACTGCTGTGGTGGGGGCAATGGGTTTTCTCTGCTTCCCTCACGTTTTTGGGGACCTGAAGGAGTAGAGAAAATGCTGTATCCCCTGAATCCTCTATTGTGACGTCACAGCAGTTTAATATGAATTCCATAATCCTCTATTGTGACGTCACAGTAGGAGAATAGAGCATTTTAAAGTATAGCATTATAGCGGGTAGCGAGGAACTAAGGAGAAGCGGAACCTGATAAAGTGTGATGCTAGAGTGCTCTATAATGTCCCTCGTAGACCCAAGGTAGAGTGCACGCCGTGAATGAAATCTGCGCTTCTCTAATGCTATGTGGAGCATGGCTCATCTGCATCGCTGTTGCACCCCTTGCGCCGTCCCCCTGAACCCGCCGCCTGACACAACTAAAAACAAGAGCAGGGTCCTTAGCCTTTCGACCTACGGCAGGCGTCTGCACCCTGAGTCCTGCGTCTCTCCAAATATCATGGACTCAGACTCCTACAATCAAAATGCTGACAAGGGTTGATGGGAGTTGTAGTCCAGCACATCTAGAAAGCCAGAGGCTTCAGACGGCTGCCATAAAATAACACACACATAGCAGTGAAAATGGCAACACCCTCGATGTGATGTTTTGGGAGTTGATTATTAATTCCATAATCCCCTGCCATGAGGTCACAGCTGGAGGATATAGCACTCAGAAAAGGAAGTGGTTTCTAATGGCTTCCTATGGAATCCGTAATCTGAAAGAATGATTAATATGGGAGTCATGACAACAAATCACATATAATCAACGGATTCAGTCATTTTCAATATCAAATGCATCTTTTTTTTAAACTACTTTATTCATTTTGACAACTTAAAAATATATTGTAATATACATTCAACTAAGACATCTATCCATAAAGAACACAATACATTGATAACAAGCGATACTTTCCCCCCTCAACCCCTTAAATACAACCATGAACAGAGGAATGAGTTCAAGAGGATGGAGAAAAAAAAGCCTACCACCCATATCCCTTTTACCACCCAGAAATCCAAAATTCAAATACATTGTTAAGTACACGTTCATGCTATGAACAGCAATGTAATATCATTTAAACATGAAAAATACATCTTCAATGAAAGAAAACTGTAGAGCCGTTCACGTCTCAGCCTTGGCTTGCTTGGGGATGGCTCAGCTGCCGGTAAAATGTGATGGACGCCTACTGTCCTATGCTGATGTCAGTGGGTGGTGGTGGGATGAGCAGGGGGCGGCACAGGTACATTGACAGCCCACTGCAATGCCCTGAGTGCTTTTACAGATGATGACCCTCTATCATTATTCATAAATGCTATAGGCTTTCTTTTTCATTCTGCATGTGTGACTGTGCCTGTCCCTAGCCCCCCTTTGCCCTATTAAAAGCAGGATACTAATCGCACGTGTTCTTACGCAGCACTTAATGCTGGATTCCTGACACACTTACAAAAGGCACAATTATTATTATCCTATTTAATGGGTATCATCCTCAGAAAGACGAAGGGATTCAAACTTGCAAAGCACCGGCAGTTGGCAGGTTTGAGGGGAGCACCTAACTCACGAGCTATCTACCCAATACACTTAATGTCCTGCACGAGAACATCCACAGTAAACGGGCTCAAGCTTATCATTAGATATTGAATTGTACATGTGAAGAGAAACCTCTGTGAATCCTTTTGGAGTGGAGCATAAGTAGTTCTTAGTAAAGGCGTTAAGAGTAGGATAGGTCTGCGGTGGGTTTTAATATGGTGACCAGCATCTCTCCATGCACAGGCAATGTGTTCTGAGTCACCACTCGGTTGCAATTCCTAGTGCTGGCCTGCACACGCCCACTTTTATTGTATACAAAATATTGGCTCCAGCTTCCCATTCACAACTGCCATGCAATGGAACTCCCTCCTACCCCACCTAACAGGAGAAACATCCCACTCACTTTTCCGCAAAGCTATCAAAACTATTTGCCTGAACCTGTCAGCTGTTTAGCTATCGTACATAATTTGCCATGTAAAGCACGATGCGTCAATGCCTTATTGTAAGTAATGTTTTACATGTAACTTATATGCACGTACCATGTAACTAAGTTGTCCTCCTGTAACAGCGCCTCGATGCCCTCGGGCTGTTTACGTGCTTTATACAATTTAAATAAATAAATAAAATTGTGTTCCTGATATGAATTCCTCAATGTTTGTTCAAGAATGCTTGGCCTGTGGTCGGGTGGGAGTGGGCCATCTGGTGATTGCACCCACACCAGTGTGGTTATACACACCTTAGGTTTTTAATCAATAGCACTGGCACTTTCAGCTGCTTATGCTGTTGCTATGTTTACATGACGTTTCAGATTTTACGTGATTTGCTGTTTTTGTGTTGATAATTAACTATGATATGTGTTGCAAGAAAGCATGAAATAAAGTCTGTTGCTGTGTTCACAGATCCTGGGCCAACACTTTTTGGGGAATGTGAGGAATTTGTTTACCATTTGTTTGCGACATTTTTAAATGTGGCAGTAAAAATTGCCGCTCTATGAAGAGTGTCTGTTTATAGATACTTTTCCTGACCTTCTTAGTAATTCCAGGAACTCTGGTGTAGTTTAATGTGTCCAGGAAGGCTTGGCCTGTTGTAGTCTGCCAGTTGCTGTCTACTTTATCGGTGTACACTGTGTTGGATTGGCTGCATCTACCATCAAGCTTTATGCAGCATATTGTGAGGAATCTCTCTGCCGGCCATAATTGTCATGCCCTCTTCGTTTTTGTATCCATTTGCCATTACACTCTACAGAGAACATTCCGGAGAGAGGTGTAGAGTTGTTTGCCTCTTGAGTGCAAATGCGCCCTACGGTGTGGAGGGGAGCGGGAACATGGAAACTTGGCAACGCTTAAATACCACTTGCAACAGGGCACATGCATTAAGAAAACACCTCACTGTTGAGGGTCATGCTCTTGCTAATATTCATGGAAGTGTTTTATAATGGCGCAATCCCAAAGGACACGTTCCATGAATCATTGCGCCCCACTATAGCACGGTGCAACGACATTATCATATACTTTATTCAGGATAAATACAAAACACTAACAAACAGTGACCGGGGCTGCACCGTGGTCTCCATGGTCACATGAGCAACATGTTTTTTGATACAATATTTAATTTTAATTTTATTGAATAATGTGATACAGTTTAAAAATAAACTTTACACATAGAAAACATAAACTTATCAAAACTCATAAAATTAATTATCACTTATTTCACAAGAAAAATAAAAAAGAATTACATTAATTATACATTTATTCAGAGCTTACATTGATACAATATTTTACTGTGAATCACCTAATGAGGGCATATTACTAACCCTGGTTCACTTGTCACACACTATGGGCCTGATTCATGGACTTTTTTTGCACGGTTCAAAGTGACTTTGCTCTGCTGAAAAGTGACTGCACTGCCGTCACAAACAGTGCAAAGTCAGTGCAGTTAGTACAAAGTCATTTTTGCAGCACAAAATGTCTTTGCACTGCAAAATACACTTTGCACAGTTCCATGAATCAGGGTTTGTGTCGACAGTGCAAAGTCACATTTCAGCAGTGCAATGTCACTTTGAACCATGCAATAAATTCCACGAATCGGACTCTATGTGTTGATTTGCATAAGGATGGAATAACGTATCATCTTAAAAAAAATATATCTTTTTTATGTCCACGAAATAAAAATCGTATGTTTTCTAGAAAGGCTTAGATTGATGCTTTTAGCATTGATTTGGGCATCCGTTTTCCATTTTACATGAAAGTTGGTGCAAAAGGAGAGAGTCGGCTGTCACCATTGATATGTTGGATATACTCTCCCTGCCACTGTGACACCGAACCCCATTAACCAAAAAGTGAGGAAGATCCAGTTATTGTATTCTGCAATAAGAACACATACAGTAGCATCAGGCCATATACACTATAGGACCCGATTCAAGGAATTTTTTGCATGCTGAAAAGTGACTTTGCACTGCCGACACAAACCCTGCTTCATTGAACTGTGCAAAGTACATTTTTTCAGTGCAAAGCCAGTGCAGTCAGTACAAAGTCATTTTTGCAGTACAAAATGACTTTGCACTGCAAAAATGCACTTTGCTCAGTTCCATGAATCAGGGTTTCTGTTGGCAGTGCAAATTCACTTTGAACTGTGCAAAAAATTCCATGAATCGAGCCCTGAGTGTGAAAGTCTGATATAGTGCATTGACACCGGGCACTCCAGTAAACATAAGGCCAGTGTTTAGACATCAAGCCCACCCATGTTCTTGGAGATGGCATTGATGGAAATCGGGTTCAGCCTTTGCCACTTTCTTTTATCGTGTGTTGCACAACCAGTGATCGAATGTGGGAAAGAATACCGTCCATGCCAAAGGCTAAGTCTTCAAAATGTGGGATCTTTCATCTTTCCCCATGTTGATATAAATAAATCCGATGTTGAGAAGGTGTTAGTTAATACGTCTTTTAAGAAATGTTCTATGCTAAACATATTGGCGAAAGTGCATAATGAGTAGCACCTCTCTATTATGCTCCCTTCTGGAGTAGCAGGTATTCATCACACAGGGACAGCCCCAAAGTTACCCCTACAATACGATTGGCTCCATTAAGACTATGGCGGTAACGGCCCCAATGTGTGGTTTCTTAAATACCACTTGTTTTTAATACCACCCAGTTAAGAGCTGGGATTGCATAAAATATGCATCGCATAGGCTCAGGGGTGGATTGGGAACCAAAAGAGGCCCTGGAAATAATGTTCAAGGTGGCCCAATATTACACATTGTACGCAAGCCCAACCATGTTCCCATAGTAAAATGTGAAAATTAAATACAAAAGAGGCCCAGGGTGCAGAGAGTACCCTGTAGGACAGTCCCGCCCTGCATGGGCTCTACCAGGTGTACCGCATGAGGTAAATAACCAGCATTCACCGCATGCAATACTCCCCATGCACCCCATGTGTTAAATAGCCCTTGCAATTCCAACTCACAATTAGGCGGTATTTCAGTGCCACCTGCTTTTAGCATGTCGTCCCAGGCTACTGAATTCACCCCTTGGCTTACCACCTGTTCGTGACTGCATATCCACATTACAGAAACAGCCCCCAAGTTGCCAGAGTGTTTACCTTTAAGCGTGGGCCATCTCCTTCCGGGTTGCAGTGGGAAGGGCAGAGAGGGACAGCATTATACCTTCATGGTCCACAGCCAGGCCTGCACTGCGGGGGCAGCACCCGCGCGCTCTGTTGTGAAGTTCCTGCAGTCACGCAGAACGGCAGTTGCCAAACAGGTCACGCACTTCCTGTGCAAGAAAAAGGAACTCTCCGCGTGCTTGCTAGAGACAAGGTTCCTGTTTTAACTCGTCGGTTAGTGCTGCTGCGGCTGCGGTATCTGATCTGAGCCGAGGCCGAGTGGCCTGCTGGACAACGGAGAGATGTCCCCAAACCTCGGTGCAACTGAATGCTGGCCGGTCGGCACAGCCTGACATAGGACTGGCCCAGCCCCAGCCCTCCCAGCCAAGAAGGGGCATCACCGAGCTCTGCATGAAACCTAATGAACCTGGCACTATATAAAACATCAATAAGATATACAAAAATAATAAGGCACATGCATATTTACATCAATACATTTGCAAAGTGTTTTACCTTAATAACCGTGTAGGGTGTTTCCTCTTTTTGTGTTGTGTTGTGTTTTTGCCTGCATACATATGTTAGTAGTTGTTTGTCATTGAGACTGAATATTCAGCCTGGTTTCTGTACATTTTTTCAATTGTGCTGTCTTTTTTTAGTCCTTCGACATTCAAAGCATATTTTGGGTTTTTACGCCGTGTAACACAAGGTTCTTTTCTTGGTCCTCTTCTTTTCTCTTTATATACCATCCCTTCATTTAATCTTTCTTGTCATTTATATGCTGATAACTCACATTTTCCTTTCCTTTTCTTCATTCTCTTCCTCTCTTCACAAAACTCTTTCTTCTTGTTTGTTTGCTGTAGAAACCTGGATGGCTTCTCGTTTTCTTCATCTGAATACCTCTAAGACGTAGGTTCTTTTTTTGCCTCCCTCTCTCCTCCTCCTGCTTCTTCTCCTCTGCTCGTAATCTTGGAGTCATCTTGGACCCCTCTTGTGTGCTTGACACTTCATATTTCTAATACCGCTCGCTCTGCTTGTGTTTGTCTTTATAATCTTTGTCATGCTCGTCCTTTTCTTTCATTTCAGGCTACTAAACATCTGAGTTATTCTCTCGTCTTAACTACTGCTCACTTCTTCTACTAGGTCTTCCCTACTCTCGTTTTACCCCTCTGCATTCTGTTTTATGTTCTGCTATTGGTCTTCTTTTTCGGCTGCCTTTTCGCTCTTCTGTTACTCCTTCCTTGTGTTCTGTGTCTCTTCTTTCTTTGGATCTTCATCTTCTTTTTCATTTCCTTTGCTTTATTTTGAAAGCTCTTTATGGTCTTGCTCCTTCTTATCTTTGTTCTCTAATTTCCTTCCATGTTCCTCCCTGTTCTCTTCATTCTCAGTCTCTTTGTGTTCTTTGGGTTCCCAAGCCACCTTGTGCTTCTTCTCGATTCTGTTCTTTTTCACCCCTTGAACCTACGCATTGGAATGTTCTTCCATTACCTATGCGTGCTTCCTCTTCATACCATCATTTTCCATCTCAACTAAAATTCCATCTCCTTCTTTCTCTTTAGCGTTTCAGTGCTGATTTTACCATAATTTTCATTTTTAATATACTGGTGTAATCATTTGGTGATTTGGCTCCATAAATAAAAACATACGAATACAACACAGCTGTCATTAGTACCTATATTTGTCTTTGATAGATAGGCGGCCCTCAATTTAGAGAAGATTTTTTTTTATTAGAGTACAATGACACTGCCAACGAGATGACATCCTCAGTTTTGGACAGGTGCCCTTTTCTGCCCCTTTGTTCCCTCCCTCTAGAAATGGTCTTGCTTTAGAGCACGCTCCGTACCGAGTTGATCCTCCAGTTGGATCACTTCTCATCTGGCATTGCACCCATCACTCCCGTATCCCTGCCCCTTGTCTTTCATGTTCAAGGGCCACGCTCCACCCAACTACCATTTTGAGGGAGTCTGTACTCTGTCCTTCCAGACAGATTTTGGGACATAATACACAGTAGTAAACCTACCATGTTGGTGAAATTCCACATGCGTGACTGAGCTATTTTTGGGGTAGCGCGTGACAAAATGACTACTGCATTGCAGGAGTACAGGGATGAGAAGTGGCTAAACCGCCTACTCAGCCATCACACTACTACTAAACCAGCAGTGATCCCAATCATAAAGGTGAAATGGGTACATCCCAGCGGGTATTCTTCCTTCCCATGTTGTGGTCACGTGGGTCCAAGGCAAGCTATACTCTCGGAGGGGTGTGAAGTGATCACAGTAGCAACCCAAACAGGAATGGTACAAAGGCTCTGAAATGAAAGAATGTCCAATCAAGGTTATTTAAACGGGTACTTTAAGGAAACAATCAAGAATTCAAATAATTCACCAGAAAAACACCAACAAAAACCCATCCTTGTAGAAAGAACACAGAAATGCAGAGGTTGCTGAGAATAGCACTCTGGGTACTTGGACAGGGCAGGTAATTGCAGCAAAAAGTCAAAAAGGGGACTTACAAGTCTCCAGGGACAGTGTCAAACTGGACTTTTTTCTCCACTGTCCTTGCAGTCGAACCGGGTTCGAGATGCAGTGAGTCGTGTTGATCCAGGTGGTGAGTTGGTGTCCAGTTGTCCCCGAAACAGCGCTCCATGTGGTTTGATGTAGTGTCAACGCTATGCAGTATGAAGTGTCCAACAGGTTTGAATCGGCTGTCAAGTCAGTTCACAATGATGTTACTCCTGGTCGAGATGGCACGTGGCACGATGGCTTCCCGTGCTTTGAGACATCCAGACCATGCATTTTTCTGTTGGTTTTCTGCAGTGCTTTAAGAAGTGGTGAGTCGAAGGCTTCTGCAGCGGAAGCTGTTGTTCAAGTAGAGGCAGCGTTGAGCATTGAGCGCTACTGGTGCGATGCAGAATCAAACTGGTTGGAAGGTTGCAAGCAGCGGTTCAAAGATGTGAAAGAATACCAGAAGCAGTCCCACGGGTCACGTTGGCTTGAAGGGAGTTCAAAGCTATGTGAACCAAATTCGAGGGCTTCTGGTTGCTGGGGTCCTAATACCGGGGATCCAGTTCAAGATAAGTCCTCCTTCCTCTGCCTTCCCAAACTAGGGAGTTTGGTTGGCACCTAAAAGCATCCCTTCACCTCCAGTGAGATGCCTGGCTCCAGTGGCGGTGGCAGAATGTCAGGCCATGGTGCACAGCAGTTCACCCAAATGTGCCCTGGGGATGATCAGGGAGCAGAAACTTTCTCTGCCTTGGATAGAACCTGTTTTTCCTGCTATGCCAGAGAACTTTGAAACAAGCTGCACTCCCAACAGGGAGCCGGAGATCTAATCTTCTTGGTGTCCAGGAAAGAATCGAGGAAGGAGTGGGAGACCCATTCCTTATAAAGGCACATTTTCACTGGGATTAGACTGAAGCAGGCCTGCTGTAAATAGTCCACTCCCTGTCGCTTTAGCAACTGACCTTTGCCTTGTTCCACAAGAAATGAATCGGACAGAAAGGAAAGTGGGCCACAAAGAAAAGCAAGATGATGGAACCCTTTTCAGATTGATTTTTCCCTCTGTGGCTATTCTAACTCCACCCCTTTCCCAAGCCTGCAGACCTCAAAGGCCTTTTGGTGTGCCACATCCGGGTGTAAGGATGTCCTTTGTTATATAAGTAGCCCTTTGAAGCAGGGTTACCAGGAGATAATCTGGTGAGAACCTCTGTGCCATAGGGGCAGCATTAACCTGCCTCCCGGGAAATCATAGCAAGACAGCACCATGGCTATTGTCTCACTGGGAGCAGTGTAGAATGCCAGGCTGCCATGACTACACATTGCCCTCAGATAGCTATTCTGGCCTCACAGGACTGACACTGGTATTGTGGAATCATAAAAATACAATATTAAGGCTTTTACACCATGCAAAGGAAAATACACCAACACGGGCTTGTAAAGATTCCCAGAATCTTTATTACAAAACTGAACAGTATCGAACAAAGTACACAAATAGCTATTTGGCCGTCAATACATCACAGAGACCACCAGCAGGGTTCAATGTGAGCAGTGAGCAGGATTTGCTAGCTGGACGTGAGCGTATTTATACAGTTTGTTATAATGATGTCCAGCCTCTAACAAGTTAATTATATACTGGGCTAGGATCGCGCCAGGATCGTTTCCTAATTTACATATCTCTTGCATGCGGTTTACTTTTCAACATATTTACTACACACACTATTATTCTTTAGTTTTAACGTGTACACTCTTTACACATTGCTTTAATACAGATCAAACAAATGTTTCGCATGTCGTATTTGAATAGCGTTATTGTTCTTGTATACTTGTAGGTTGACATTGCCGATTCAAGTAATCCCCTGATCCCGAGGTCAACGAAGGACAAGGTCTACATGACCCTAACATGTAGCCTGAAGGCAGGTTGGACATTAACTCCCCTACAGAGGTTGGAGAGGTTAAAGCAAGAACAAGAGCACACGAGATGGCCATTTTAGACTACAGGGTGATTTTGTACGATAAACTAAAATGGCGGCTCTAACCTAAAATGGAGGCTTGATTCACTTGAGGTCGCGACCTTGTAATACGGATTTCCTCGCAAAGCGACTGGGCATTGGCCAACATATACAATGAGGATGAAACAATATTATATCAGTTCTAACAAACCCTCCTTTTGGCCTATGCCAAGCGCTATACTACCTTCAATCATTTTGCGGTTAACTCCACATTTCAATGTCTATACATCCCGAATCATTGTCGGACATATCTATTGCCATTAGATCAGACACTAGAGTTTCTTTCAACACATACTCTTTGGAAACCTTATCTGGGGCATATATTTTATGCCCTAATATACTTGTTGCTTGCGCGCAACACCCCCCTAATACTGAGCATATACCAGGGAGACACTGTATACAACAACAAAGAAACAGAAAACTTCCCAAGATAATCAGTAGGGCCGAAAACAACTTCCATCCCCATGACCGTAGGAGGTCCCAAAACCATGCACTAAGTTCCCAGTTTCCCTCAGGAACATATACTTCTGAACTAAGAACATGTAGATTTTGGATAGCCCTAAAGATCGTTGGAGAGGAGTCTGGTACGTAAACGCAGCAAGCGGACCCCACTAATTTACATACTCCTCCACGCTCAGCCAGAATGACATCTAATGCCATCCAGTTCTGAAGAGCCACTAATCTTATTGCTTTCTGTTCTAACGTCATATTATAGAGTATGTCAGTGGTCCGATTGATGGTTCTCTCCAATACTCTCGCTAGTCCCCCGATATCTTCTGAATTCGTAATTTGCCCAAAAAATGGCACAAAGGATTTCATGATATCTCCTAGAGTTTGCGCTGGAGTATCCCCTTTCACACCTCGTCGTGGACGAGTTTTCAAAATTCCTGCAGTACTGGCAATAAATACCCCAAGGTAGTAGAATCCCTAAATAGCAGGTTCCTTGCCAATCCCTGGGCAACCATGGAAATGCCACATCACCGCAAGCAAAATAGACAGGTTCGCCTACGTACAGAGGTCTGTTCTCACTAGTCAAATTTGCAACATTGGCGCACTTCCTAAAATTACCCATTGACCGTGTTCCATTCCTTTGTATGCAGAAGGATACTGAATCGGGGCTATGGTTAACAGAATAAGATGGAGGCGTGGCATCCTTATTGCCAATGGGAGCCATTTTGAAAGAGATTAAAGACTGAAAAGGACGAGACAATCTATCAGAGAGTCTAACAGAAGCAACGTTTGGCTTACTTCTATTTACAAAAAGCGAGCATCCCAGGGGCCTCAAAACATGCTTTTCATAACTATTCAAATTTGTACCATCAAAGTTCCGTAAGATGCTGTCATTCCATTGGCCAAAGAATAGTGCTCTAAGAGAAGCATAGCAAGCAGTTGTTAAAGGTGAAGGATGAATATACCAACCTAGCCCCTTATGCCCATGTTGCGGTAGATGTGAACAAATCCAGCAATTGGTTCTATTTAAAATTGCATGAGTGGCATTCATAATTAACAAAAGAGAATTATTCTGATAGTTCAGTCTATGTGAAGAATCTCTAGGCGATAAAGTATGCAATTGCACGGAAGGAGTGGGGATAACAGATACATTTTCAATAGGTAAAAAGTCCTCTAACGGATATGCTTCCTCCAGATACCATAACCCAAAACCAACAACCCAACCCAAAAATCCAGTTATTATTACAAAAAGGCAACAATATACTTTGGGGGTCCCTTTACATGCTTGATCATTGTCTCTGCTAGTCATATTTTTATCTAAAAGTTCGGTACCAGCGGTAGCGGGCGCAGGCATTGTAGTCTTCAATCGAAAAACACCAATTGTTCGTTTGCTGGCGACTCCAGTCACGCTTCTTCTTAATGTTTTCCCACAACCCGTAGCCAAAAGAATCCTTCCGTACAGTCGGGCCAAAAGACAATCCCTCAAATTATTTTCTCAATCGCACAATCAGACCGTGCTGTACATCTATTTCCTTGGACGCAAATTATATTTCACAGTTTCTGGTGAGAACAAAGTGTTGTCACTTCCTCCTGGAGGTGGCGAGTGAATGGAAATGGGATCAGAAAAGGATTGATCCGAAGTTCCACTGTTGGGGAGTGCGGAGACAAGATGGCCATTTTGTCTGGCCTTGCGGATTCTGGAACGGTCTCCGATACTCCCTTGTTGGTTGTTGCTGTTTCAGGCACGTTGGTTACAGCAGTGCAAAGGGATTCTGTGTCTTCTGTATCATATGGAACGGGCTGCTGGATCCGTTTGGTGTGCGTCGCATGGATCCAGTTCTTATGACCCGCTACCCGCACAGCAGTCTGAGTGACTAGCATTACTTGGTAGGGATCCCTCCACCGAGGTGCAAGGCAAGACGACCTCTCAAAAACCTTCGTGAGGATCCAGTCCCCCGGTCGTAGACTGTGACCCGGACCCTCGTACCGTACAGGTAATGCCTCTCGCTCCTGGTGATAAATCGAAAACAGATTTTTAGTCAAGTGGTTACAGTAATCTGAAAGAAGCACATTTTCTATATCCCACAATGAGCTGCTTTTTGGCAAATCCCAAATATTAGCAGGTCTCCCCATTACCACCTCAAAGGGAGAGAGCCCAGCCTTAGTTTGAGGGGTTATTCTCATCGACAGCAACACGATCGGTAAGGTGTCTGGCCATTTTAGCTTGGTGCCAGCGCACGTCTTAGCGAGTTTGTTCTTTATAATGCCATTATGCCTTTCCACTAATCCGGCACTTTGGGCATGTCTGGCCGAATGGAACTGTTTATCAATCTGTAATCCTTTGCAAATTTGTAGGATTACAGTAGCGATAAAGTGTGGCCCATTATCCGACCAGATGACTCTCGGCAGCCCGAACCTAGGAAAAAACTCTTTCAACAGAGTTTTTGCCATGGTTATGGCTGTTGCATCTCTAACCGGGAAGGCCTCACCCACTTACTAAAGGCACAAATGACAACCACCACATATTTAAGATTGTTGCAACGTTCCATTTCAATTAAATCAAAGTGAATAACCTCAAACGGAACAGAGATGGAGCGAAACTTCCTCTAGGAGTCGAGGTACCTTTTCCTACATTGTGCTGCAAGCAGACCATGCACCCTTGGACAAAGCGCTCCGCTTTTTTGAAAATCTTATCATTGGCCCATACACTGTGTAGCATTTTAGTCAATTTACGCGCACAAACATGTGTCGGACCATGAGCCATAATAACCATCATTGTAATGTAGGCATCGGGGAGTAACCATTTTCCTTCAATATTGTCCACCCAACACCCATCATCATCCAATCTCCCTGCACCCTCGATCCATTTCTTAGTTTCCTCTATGGTAGCATCTGCTTGAATGTCTTTTACAGAATCGATACTTTCACCCAAAGTGCAAATATTTACAGTTTCTCTTACAGCATACATTTCTGAACTAAAATCAGTGGCAGTTTGTTTAGCTATCTGATCAGCGAAAGCATTCCCTTTTCCTACATCATCTGTAACCTTTTTATGTGCTGAACATTTTATAATAGCTAACTGAACAGGAAGTGCGAGTGCTGAAAGTAATCGCACTATTAAAGTGCCATGCTGAATTTTCGTTCCGTGCGAGGTCAAGAAACCTCGTTCTTTCCAAAGTCTACCGAAGTTGTGGACCACTCCAAAAGCATACTGACTATTGGTATATATATTTACTGTAAGCCCTTCAGAAGGTTCACAAGCTCGAGTTAACGCTATAATTTCTGCGGCCTGCGCGGAATTATGCATAATTCTTTTGGTTTCCACAATCGTGTTTAAAGTAGTGACGGCATAAGCAGCCGTGGATGTACAGTTCGGAAGTTTAAAACAAGAGCCATCACAAAATAGCTCTCCTTGTGGGCTATTCAAAGGCGTGTCTTTCAGATCGATTCTGCCTTTAGTCTCTTGTTCTGTCACATAAAGGCAATCGTGTGACGTTTCGTCACCATCAACAGTATCTTGCGGGACAGGTAAAAGTTCACCCGGAGTTAATACACAACACCTCTGAATTTGAATGTGGGGGGGCAAACAAGATTAGTTCATATCTTGTCAATCATGCGGAAGTGAGGCATTGCGTTTGAGTTCTATTCAATAAAATATCTACAGAGTGAGGATCCATTAGGGTTAATGCATGACCCAGGACCATTCCCTCACTCTGTTTTACAGACGCAGCAGCAGCAGCAACAGCTCTCAAACATCTCGGCAAAGCGCATGCAACAGGATCAAGGGCGGATGAGAAATAGCCGCATGGCCTATTCTTCCCTCCATGTTCCTGCGTTAACACAGCCAAAGCACATCCATCACGTCCATGCACATACAACACAAAGGCCTTGTCATAATTCGGAGTTCCTAAAACCGGTGCTGAACACAGCGCGGATTTGAGCAAATCAAATGCTGTCTGGTGTTCCAAAGTCCATGGTAATGGCAAAGAAATGCCCTTCTTTGTCAAAGCCAGCATTGGTTTAATCGTTAACGAAAAGTTAGGGATCCACAATCTACAGTAAGAAGCCATACCTATCAGGGCTCTAACTTCCTTCTGCGTATTTGGGACAGACATGCCAGAAATAGTGTTTATTCGTTCAGGTGTCAACCGTCTTCACTCCTTTGACAGGAGATAGCCTAAATAGGCGACCTCCTGACAACAATATTGGAATTTTTTAAGTGAAGCTTTGTGGCCATGTTTCGCTAGATGACAAAGCAACAACACGGTGCCTTCTTTGCAGGCGCTCTCAGAATCAGCAGCTAAGAGGAGATCATCTACATACTGTAGTAATGTGCAAGTAGTAGGCAACTCGAGAGTATCGAGCTGCTCTTTCAATGCCCTACTATAAATACTTGGACTCTCAGGGTACCCTTGTGGTGCACGAGTGAATGTGAACGAGCGTCCACCTAGGGTAAACACGAACAAATACCTGCTATCCTTGTGTATGGGAATACTGAAAAATGCTTTTTTAAGATCAACAACGCTAAAATGAGTGGCAGAAGCCGGAATCATGGTTAGTATCGTTGTAACATCAGGTACAATAGGAAATTGAGGAGCCACAATTTTGTTAATGGCACGTAAATCAATTATAAAACTAAAGGGAATCGCATTATCACCTTTTTTGTATACTGGCAAAGTGGGGCTGTTACATAGGCTACCCGTAATTTCCTCAATTACTCCACGATGTACAAGATCAGAAACTTACATTTCAAACCTGCTCGCCTTCAACTGAGATCTTATATTGCGGGATGCGAGGCAATTTTACTTCATGTTTCAGAATAATTTTAACAGGTTCAATTTGAAGAATGCCCACATCATTATCATCAATTGCCCATAAGCATTCTGGAACATTACTGAATTCTGGCGGTAAGGGTCGAGTCAAAAACTGAGAGGCGAGTGATTGCTGAGGTGAAATTGTTAACCGAACTCCGTCCGGAGAACAATGTATTACTGCATGCTATGCCTTCAACAAATTTAGCCCCAGCAAATTCTCCCCCCAGTTTGTGGTAAGTAGAAATGGACACTGTTCCGAGAAGGGACCCAGTGTTATCGGTACCGGCAAAGAGACCGGACAAACTACAGGTGTGCCTGAAAACCCTACGGAAACGTTGCACTGCCCTGACAGGGGAATATTTGGAATCCATGAATGATCAATGGAACATTTCTGTGCTCCCGTATCTACTAAAAATAGATGCTTCCTATTTCCCGCTGCCATCTCAACGTAGGGGCCTTTCTGATGAACGGGAATAGACGTTGGTTCCAAATCCTGCTTTGGGCAATCCTAGCAAAACAGAATATTATCAAAAGGAAGCTCTTCAGAGAGGTACGCGGCAGAAGGGTGATCAAAAATGTTTCTATTATCCACATTCGAAACTTGCTTATCTTGTGAAGGAGGTTGCTGTGATTCTGGTGCAAACTGACCTCTGCCAGGGCCCCCTGAACCTGGGCGACCTCTGGATCATCTACCCATGTTCCCAAATTACCTTTGCTGCAAGGTCGGACATTGTGCGCGCCAGTGGCCTTCCTGTCGACAATAGGCACACTGGTTAATGGTTACCAGAGCCAAGGGCGCACTTCCCTGTGGAATGTACTGACCTCTAAATTGATTACCCTTTTTTTCTCAAGTTTTTCTTTTTCAGTATTTACACGATTTTCATAGTACTGAGCCATATGCAGTACTTCTTATTGAGTCTTCGCCTGCCAAGCGCTTTCGGAAGACATAATCTGTAACTGGATGTCAGGCAGCAATCCACGTACAAATTTGTCGACAAACAGCCTTTTCCCTGACTCTGTGCCTAAGTCTTGTCCACTGAAATCTGAAAATACCTGCTCGAACCGATTGAAGAAATCGGTAGCACCCTCAGATTTTCCTTGGACACAGGCCGTAAGCTTGTCCCAAATGATTCTTTTTTCAGGAACTATAGTTTTCAATTTTACAATAATTCTATCAGGCAAGGTTAATATCACTTGAGGTGGTCGTTCGCCAGCTGGTCTTTCTCTATCTAGCCTAACCATGTTATCCCATGTATCTCTCAACCCAGGTATGTCATCTATAGTCCTAATCTGTTTCCACAAATCAACTGGCAGGAGTACGGGAAATAATAAATCAATATCACTTAAGGTGAATACCGACGACTGTAAGACCAACTTTATTTCTTTATAGAACCCGGTCGGATTCTTTCTTACATCGGGAATAGATTGCTTTATGGTGTTCACTTCCTGTCTTGAAAACGGGACGTGAACAAATTGTGATACGTAATGTGCAGGAATTTTTCCCGCAACTATTCCTCGTCCAGCATCGGCCACAATCTCAACTTTCGGGACAAATGTCGGAGGGACCTCTCTCATAGGCAACAGAGAAGTAGGCAGCTCCGAACGCTTACTAAGCAACAGAGCCAAATCAAGCGCTAGGGCAGTCGAAGAAGTATCAATCGAAAAAGCTCTCTTATAAACACTCAACAATTCTGCGGGACAACAAATCTTTCTTTTTACACACTCATTCTGCAGGTACTCTACCATCACCTCTATCACTTCTTTTGCATTTCTAACGTATACTGACTATATGTGTCATATACTTCATCTGGAGTTATCGACATATCCGAAATCCATCTTATCGCATCCTTTATACAAATTCGCGCTTCCTCACCTTTTACTTCACGGTGCGGAGAAAACCGTTTCTGTAAGTACATAATACCTAAACTACCACCATCTGCTTCCTCATTCTGTAACCTTTCCAACTCCTTCCTATTCTCAAAAATCCTCTCAACATGCTCATATACCTTCTCCGCAGTATCTCTGGACAACGCCTAGGCGTTCAAATCCCGTAACCCCTGTGGGAAATCTTCATTGTTTAATCTATTCCACATTATACTCAAATGAGTCCCTAATTCTTCAATAAAAACATTTTTCTCAGGAATACCTTTTAAATTTTCGAGTCTGGAAAAAACATCAGCTTGTTCACCCTTCTCCATACAATGTTTAGCCCAAGCAATCAATTCACTCTTTTTGTCTGGGGACACAGTATTACGAGTCACAACCCTTGGTCTCGCTCCCTGGTCTACTATAAGCGATGCAGAATCACTTGGAAGAGGAAGAGTAGGCACATTCTGAATATAAACAGGTGGAGGCAAGGGGGCAGGCAAAGGAGCGACGGCTGGAAGAACAGGAAGAACAGCAGGGAGGACCGGAGGAACTATAGGAGGGGGAATATCAATGGGAAGGGGCAAAGCGCCAAGAGGAGGGACGTACGGGGGTGGCGCGGAGGCATCGGGCCTTCGTTCATGCAAAAGTTTATTAATCAATTCATCTGACATATGAAAATCTTTTGAAGGGTAGATTTTCTGAATGCCTAATTAAAACGCCCTGTCCGTGTTCCTAGCTGACTCCAATTGTTTATTTTGATCATATAACTGTGCCTTTTCGACACTTGTCATATGTCTATGCATATGTTTTTCTCTACTCTTTTGTTGCTGCAAAGCTTCTGTTTTCCATCTGTGCAATGTGTCAAATGGTGCAGGTCTAGCCTTTTTCTTTACTAAGACAGACTCTAGATATTCTATACGAGGGATTTCAAAACTACCATTGGTTGGCCACCGAAGATTAGAATTATGTCTGGTCTGTCTATGCCAAATGTCATTAAATGCTATACTACCAAAGCCTTTCTTACAGTACATAGTACATGCCGGCGACCCCTCCTGTGGTGCGGGACGGCTATCTTCCAAAGATTGTCTGTCTCTGCGGAATAATGCCCTAAAGCAGGCAGACAATTTCCCAGGCATATCAAAGTTCTGGTGTTACCTGGTCAAGTAATTGTGCTCGCAAGTACAATGCGCCACATTCAAATTGTCAGGGTTAAATTAAGAATCGGGACACGATTCACCTGACCAAAAGACTGGGAGGCCCGATCGGGTTACTAAGGACAATGCTAAGGACCCATGTGTCTGGTGATTTTCGGCAAATTTACCCACCTCGATATATGGACCCTCGTCAAGACGTCGTCTCAGGCTACAGCTCACCGTTCAGGGATCGGATCGTGCAGTTTTGTCGAGGAATTCGCTTCTCATCTAGAGTGGCCGTTTCTGTTGGCACCGTCCGATCCCGGTCCGATAGCTGAGCCAACCTTCAATGAGACAAAGTCGATCTTGAGGGTCCCTATTCGGGCGCCATAAGTGCAATCATAAAAATACAATATTAAGGCTTTTACACCATGCAAAGGAAAATACACCGACACGGGCTTGTGAAGATTCCCAGAATCTTTATTACAAAACTGAACAGTATCGAACAAAGTACACAAATAGCTATTTGGCCGTCAATACATCACAGAGACCATCAGCAGGGTTCAATGTGAGCAGTGAGCAGGATTTGCTAGCTGGACATCAGCGTATTTATACAGTTTGTTATATTGATGTCCAGCCTATTACAAGTTAATTATATACTGGGCTAGGGTCGCGCCAGGTTCGTTTCCTAATTTACATATCTCTTGCATGCGGTTTACTTTTCAACATATTTACTACACACACTATTATTCTTTAGTTTTAACGTTTACACTCTTTACACATTGCTTTAATACAGATCAAACAAATGTTTTGCATGTCGTATTTGGATAGCGTTATTGTTCTTGTATACTTGTAGGTTGACATCGCTGATTCAAGTAATCCCCTGATCCCGAGGTCAACGAAGGACAAGGTCTACATGACCCTAACATGTAACCTGAAGGCAGGTTGGACATTAACTCCCCTACAGAGGTTGGAGAGGTTAAAGCAAGAACAAGAGCACACGAGACGGCCATTTTAGACTACAGGGTGACCTTGTACGATAAACTAAAATGGCGGCTCTAACCTGAAATGGAGGCTTGATTCACTTGAGGTAGCGACCTTGTAATACGGGGCATAGGCCAACATATACAATGAGGACGAAACAATATTATATCAGTTCTAACAGTATGATATCAGAATGGTGTGGCTTTAATATTGTGTGTTCTCATGCACCACCACACCATAACCAGACACGGCTTATTCTTAGATATGGCAGAAATTATATTTTGAATCAGAGGTGCAGAATTTACAATGCCAACTGGCTTTGGGTCACAGCAGCTGTCAGGAAAGCACACGTGACCATTGTACGTGCCATTTGCCACTGAAGACCAGGTGCTGAATTTGTCAGGAGATTTGTGCAGCAATGCCACCTGTATGCCTTATAGCTGTGGCATCGATCTGTATGAAAGTGGTGCTGATTGACAGACACAGAATTATTTGTAACATTTTGCATTGATAATAAAAAAAAAGCGCAGGGCTTCTATACCCTCGCCAGATGGCATACTGTCACAGTGTGCGCATTTTCAATCATTTCTGGGGAGTGCTCACCCATAAGGGTGCGACCCTTCAGTTCTGGAGTCTTTCTCTGCATGCCAATGCTTTGCCAAGCTCTGGTTTCAGGTCTGTTAGTGGGTGATATTGCAGAGACATATTTCTAGCCCACCCCACCACACATCACATATTGTATGGTAAACCAGGACCCTTTATCATATCTTACTCTGCATTTAACATAATAACACTGTCCAGGAACCTTCTTGTGCATGTCACAGTCCGAACACTACTCATAGGAAGTATGTCTTTGAACCGCTGCTAAATACTTGTAGGAAGGAGACATTGGAAGGTGATAGGTGTTGTTGCGAAAGGATCTTGATTGAATGTTTTTTTTTTGTATGCGGATCAGAGTTTCTGGGCAGCTCAGGTTTAAAAATAAAATGTCTGATGAGGTTGTTTCATTGAACCCCGCATCAATGCTGCCCTGTAATTTTGCAGCCTTTCTTATGGATGAATTACCATTATAAATCTGGTGGCGGAATAGGTATAAATGCTTATTAAATAAGCAACTTGGATTCGTGGAGTATTTTTAGAAAATGATGATGCATATTATTCAATTCATAGATTTTAAATATTTAGATTGCAAATTTCTACATTGAACATTTTAAACGGGCCCAATGTTGTCCTCAGTCTATGCTGCTCAGCCCTTGCTTTTATGAACATGCTTCTGACATTAAACACTATTGCTGGGAAAGCTGAACGGTGGTGCTTTGTCCTGGTGGATAGGTGGTCAAAATGTATTTATTTATTACATTTATATAGCACACGAGCAGCCCACGGGCATTGAGGTTCTGTTACTTGCAAGAGCTTAGTTACAGAGTTACAGAGGTGGTAACAGTTGTAGGAAGCATTTACAAACAGTACATAAATACATTAGTACCGTTTTATGCAATGGGTCGGAGGTTAGTCATTCGTAGCTGATAGATGGGACCTTATGTAAAGAGAATAGTGATGGAAGTGATGGATTCTTACTGTCATTTAGGGGTGTGGTTTGACTGTAACCTTCGCTGGAAAGAACATCAACCACAAATCCACAACAAAGTAAGTTCAGATGTTGGGGGACTCGCAGAGTTTTTGACTATCACATCTTCCATTTAAACCACACCCTTGCTTGCTGTTTACGGGGTAAAGCTGGCACCTATGGTGGCGTATGGGGCGCCAGGAGTCGAAAAACTTGTATTTTTTTAATCGGTCAGAGGGATGGACACGGAAGCACAGATTAGGTCTTCAACAATCCTGTCTTATCAAAGCACTAAGATTAGGAATTTTGCTTTTTTTTATAACAGCTATTAGTACCTGGAGAGGATCAATGAGCTTGTGACAAGCAAGCTCATTGGCCCCTTGTGACAAGCAAGCTCATTGGCCCTTGCCTGTGCCTTACCTTGCCCAGAAGGCTCTGAAGCCTCTGCTTCCCCGCCACTGCTCTGGGGTTCCTTCTGTGACTGGCCATCATGGAAAGGGAGAAGGGAGTACATGTAGTCACTTTGCCCGATCCCTGCCGGCCAATTATTTTGCTTTTTTTTCTCGAATTATGAAACGGTTGCAGTGCCATTTCTCGACTTGAGAAAAATTGCAATTAGTACCCTGGTACAACATGCTGGGGTATTAATGGCAATATGACCCTCGAAAGGGGGCCATTACTGGTCGGGTAATGCCCCGGGGCTCTTATAAAGACCTTGCTTTGCTTGGGCTCCTAACTATGACACAGGGGCAATACCCGACCAGTAATGGCTCCCCTTCTTAGGTCATATTGCCTAAATATATGTGCGACCCATGTTGAACTTGCGCGCTGTGTTTTTAGAACTGGAGTTTCTTCTTTCTTGGGAGCGGTACAAGATTCCTATTCCTCAACGGGTACCCTCTATAGAAGACAAAGCCTTGTAAGTTGTTACAGAATTAGGGGTACCGGAGAGCTAACTCAATAAAGTCTGAAAAGAGATAATGAGAAGTTGGATCTCAAGGAGGGATATTGAACATTTAAGATCATATCCAGCATACATCCTTTGGTAAGATTTGCCCTTGAGCATTCGCCGCAAAGGTGTTCATGTATTTATTTATTTATAAACAGGAGGAACAATACTCTTTTGATCTCAAATGAACGTACAATAGATAAGGAATCAGATTTGAAGGGAAGCAGTGAGCTTCTCACAATAGGGTGAGTTTGTGGGACATTCTGACCAGGTTGTGGAGGAGAGTAAATAGATGTGCCACCAGGGACAATACGTAAGTGGATATACATAAATTAGGGACAACCAACATTGGACATTTTTAAGTGCAGGTAGGTGGTACGGCCTGCTGTGCTCGGGACGTGACCATAATTAGTGAAGTTCTAGAGTATAGGCAGAGGAAGTGAGGGACAGAGGCAGGTTAGAGGCGAGGGAAACATTTTAGGAAGCAGGAAGATGAGTGGTAGGTTAAGAGGGTAACTCGGAGGCGATGAAGTGGGCTTTTAGTTTGGCTTTGAACAAATCTGTGTGGACTATTTCTCAGATGTCCAGGGGAAGAGAATATTTGGTACACCTATTCACTGCGCGGTACAGGGACACATAGTTCAGGTTATGTTTCATAACTATATTTGTACAGGGGTGAGCTTGAACTAATATAGTGAGACAAGAAAGATTGTGCAGATTGCGCAACCAACATTTAGAAACTATGAAACACATATCTTTGTGTAAAGGGATACACTAGGAAATATGATGTATGCTCCTTTGCATTCTTAAATCACTGTCTTTTGTATGTGCTGGAAGTGCACTGGAGTTTCTATACAGGGGAGAAAGTGAAGTGCATACAGAAATTGTACAATAGTTGAATGTCTTTAAAAATGGAGCATGTGTTTGTGCTAATGTGCAATTATATTTGTTGTAGTGGAATGTTGCAGTATATATTTTTGCTATGTTTTTTGGGGAAATCTGATAAACTATGAAAACGTGTACTGGTCAAATTGAAAAAATGTACTTTAATTGTCACTGTTCACAAATGCACACAAACATTGGTCAAGCCAATAGTTTTGAATTTTGCCGTCACACATTCCATTTTCCATTTTTTCCATTTGTTGACCTGCATTTGTGTTGGTCCCGTAATGGACACTGTTCAAAGATCACGCAGGCTGAAGGGCTGGTCCTCAAGTAACTGTCATGACATGAGATGTTGACCTCTGCTGGTTCCTGGACTCTGTAATGACATGAGATGTTAACCTCTGCTGGTCATCAAGTAACTGTCATGACATGAGATGTTGACCTCTGCTGGTCCTCAAGTAACTGTCATGACATGAGATGTTGACCTCTGCTGGTTCCTGGACTCTGTAATGACATGAGATGTTAACCTCTGCTGGTCATCAAGTAACTGTTATGACATGAGATGTTGACCTCTGCTGCTTCCTGGACTCTGTAATGACATGAGATGTTAACCTCTGCTGGTCATCAAGTAACTGTTATGACATGAGATGTTGACCTCTGCTGGTCATCAAGTAACTGTTATGACATGAGATGTTAACCTCTGCTGGTAACCTCTGCTGGTCATCAAGTAACTGTCATGACATGAGATGTTGACCTCTGCTGGTCATCAAGTAACTGTTATGACATGAGATGTTGACCTCTGTTGGTTCCTGGACTCTGTAATGACATGAGATGTTAACCTCTGCTGGTCATCAAGTAACTGTCATGACATGAGATGTTGACCTCTGCTGGTCATCAAGTAACTGTCATGACATGAGATGTTAACCTCTGCTGGTTCATGGACTCTGTAATGACATGAGATGTTAACCTCTGCTGGTTCATGGACTCTGTAATGACATGAGATGTTAACCTCTGCTGGTCATCAAGTAACTGTCATGACATGAGATGTTAACCTCTGCTGGTTCATGGACTCTGTAATGACATGAGATGTTAACCTCTGCTGGTTCCTGGACTCTGTAATGACATGAGATGTTAACCTCTGCTGGTCATCAAGTAACTGTTATGACATGAGATGTTAACCTCTGCTGGTTCATTGACTACTTCTAAGATTCCAAATCAGCAGCTCAGGCCTGCAGCCTGCAGCTTACACAACCTGCTACAAAGGTCTGTGTTATTCCTTTGTTCTCTGTACCATCCATAATCGCCTTGCCTGTGCTACAGCTACAGCACATCTTTATGCCCTAATTACCTGGGCTCTTAACACAGTGCACTAGAATGCTGTTACATCTGACAACCTGTTTAGCGCCAGTGTCAGAAAGTTGGACTGTACCACTCAGAAATTAAATACAGACATGCACGACATACGAGGTAGGTCATGTTTGGTTGCAGCAAGAGGATAATATTGCAGAGTGCTTAATTGTATTTTTTGTGTGTCTATTATGATATCTGTCTTGTCAATGTGAACTGCAAAACTGTAGAAATACATTAAAAAGAGCATTTGCTGTAGCAGAGGTTCTCCCCTGTCATGCATCTTGCAAGCTCTCCATCCATACCAGGTCTCCAGTTGCAAAATATGAAAATACTAGGTACAGATCTGTTGCCGGGCTTGGGAGGTGTTGTTTTAGCACAACAGAGCGAGATTCCTGCACAGCACATCACATTTCATGCTTTCAGCATCCAGCTCCCTCAATAAAACTCCCCATTCTGCCGTTTAATTCCTTCATAGCCTTCCCTTGCACTATTCTCATTTTGAGCAGCACCGCACACCACAGTGAGCTGAAGAGAAAGAGAAAGCGATGTGCAGATCGAAACAGCCTTTGAGCTCCAGGCATACTGATCTGTTGTGGGGTTCACTGAAGAGGGGAGACCAGAGGGAAGCTTACAAGGAGATATTAGAGACTCTTCACAATGTTAATGTGGCAAGAGTCAGATATTGGCTGAATGGGGAACTGATATGGTAATTTTCTGTAGAGATGGGTATCAGGCAGGGGTGTGTGCTGCCCCCCCCTATTCAGCCTGACCTGGAGTCGTTTGGGCGTGTTTCTTGTGGGCCAGAAACTGGATGTGCCCAGGTTTGGAGGCCAGGATGTTCCACTTGCGGATGACACCGTGCTACTCACGCACACAGAAATTGCAATGCATAAACTACTGGCTGCATTTTTATAAACAAAACATTCCAAGGAGTTGGTCATTAAAGAGAACAAAACGAATTAAGTGGTAGTGGGCTCAGCAGAATGCCCCAGAAGAGTGTTTGTGTACATGTTTAGAGGTATTATCTAACATTGACTGCCTGTGCATCTGCATTGATACTAAAACAGGATAAGGGCCGGGTCATCACGAATTGGGCGGTAACCCTTAAATGCGGCGGTAACGCTACTGTGGCCGCATTTAAGGGTCCACCAAATCACGGGTTTGGCAGTATTTACCCCCAGCTCTGAGCTGGGGGGAAATGCGCCGGGAATTTGCTGATTTTCCGTGCTATTACCATGCAGTAATACCGCCGATGGTAATCCCGTAGAAAATTCCCCATTGGGCCCAATGGGGAATGGGGAATTCCCGAATGGGTCCAATGGGGAATGGGTAAGTACCGTTCTGCCAAACCTTTGATCCAGCGCTAATGGCGCCAGACCGGTTGGCAGTAGCGCTATTAGCGCAGGCGGTATCCCAGCAGGAATACCGCCAGGATACCTCCCAACTCGTGATGAGGCCCAATTGTCAATCTGCCAGTGGAGGATAAATAGAAGGTTTGGTGGGATTCCTCTGTACAGGCCCTTGAAGTCTATCAGCGGATGTCTGTACATGTGGCTCTAAATGGCTTTGAAGTCAGGGCTAAGCAACAGGTGCTGCAGTGGCTGTAACTGAACATTCCTTCCTGACAGGCCTTTTTTAATTGTTGAAAGGAACACTGACCAGGCACTTGCTTCAGAAGACCAGGGTGTGTCAAGCCACTGATCCCATGACCTTCTAATCAACAGCAAATTGGATTAGGTTACAGGGTAACGTGGAGTCTGGAGCCTATCCAGCCTCAGTAAAAGATGCTTAAGGCTTGGATGCTTGGATGAGGATCACGTGGCTGGAATAGGTAAAGAAAACGAGCTACTAATTGGCCTTTGGGAACCCGTGGGAGTCTTCAACTATGATAACTAGGGATTCCCTAATAATAAAGATAATTTAGCATTTATATAGCGCTACGAACCCTCAGGAATCTGAGCGCTGCTTATTATTACACACGGTGTGTGGTGCTCATTTATCGACCTCAGAAGGATGAAAGGCTGAGTTTGGCACTGCCAGGATATGAACCTCCGCCAGCAGGCTCTGCACATATGTCAAAGCGAGCGTGCTACTAGCTGTGCTATCGGACCGGACTAAGGTAAGTGAGGGAGATCATTTGGGATGTGAGAATTGAGACGATGTTGAGTAACCTGGACGAGCACCCCATGCTGTCCTGGCATTTGAAACCCAAGAACATATTGGGAATGAAGGCTTATGTGGACTCAGTTTAGATTGGGATCCTCTGGGCTATCTAACTGCTATGAGTGGCATGGTATCTAAGGCCAGGATCCTTTAATGGGATGATAAGAAGGCCCCTAACCCTCCCTCTGGTAAACAATATGAAGATACGTAAGGATGCCATACTGCTCATATTTTGAAGATGGAAAGGGTGACGTGCTAGTGGCCCACTGTTGCACTCCAGCCTGGCATGAGAGAAGTGCTCGTGCCCCCTAGATGTGTGCGTCTAAGCGAGAGACAGGTGCTGGGAGCAAGGCACATGGGGGTTGTTTTATGGAATTTGTAATTTTGACTCTGTCTTAATATGGCTTTGCCTTATTTTATGGATTGTGATCTTCCCAAATTGTTTTACTGTATGTGTTATATTTGGCTATTATACTGCATGTGTCACCACCATAGAGGTCTTTAAGCACTGAGTCCTTGTCCGTGTGTGAGCGAATTGAGACGCATCCAAGATGTTATATCACACCGTATGATGATGGAAATAGAGAGCAAACAAGAGAGAAAGTGAGACAGAGAGAGAGTGAGTTATATGTGGAGGGGAAAAAGAAAAAGAAAACATAAATTAAGTGATAAAGAGGGAGAGCAGAGGGGGAGACTGTAATTGTGCCTGAGTGAGAGACTTTGTCTAAGACAGTCGTTCTTGGACAAAGAAGGACTATTACAAAGGAGAAAGACTGTGTCACAGCAGAAGGGCTAAGGTGGAGGCAATGGACTATGATGAAGGACTGTGATGAAGGAAAATGACTGTGACAAAGGACTGTGATGATAGAGAAGGACTGTGATGAGGACTTGATGAAGAACAAGGACTGTAGCAAAAGATCAGGACCTTCATAAAAGACTTTGATGAAGGACTGTGAAAAGGAGGAGTACTGTGATGAACAAAGACTGTAATGATGTAAAAGGACTGTAGGAAGAGAGCGGGGCTGATAAAAGAGAATGCTTGTGTCAAATTAGTTGGACTCTGATGAAGAAGGACTATTTTTAAGGACTCATGAAGAAGAAGGTCGGCGATAAAGAAGCACAGTGATGAAGGAGAAGAACTGACAAAGGACAAGGACTATGACACCGGAGAAGGACGGAGGACAAAGAAAAACTTTGACAAAGAAGAAGAGTTGTGCTTAAGGACTGTGAAAAAGGAGGTCTATTACAAAAAAATAACTTAATGACAGAGAAGATCTGTGATTAAGGAGAAACAATGTGACAGAGGAGGACTGTGAGGAAAGCAAAGGATTGTGATAGAGGAAAGGGAATGTGAAAAAGGAGGACTGTGATCAAGGAGGTGAACTGTGATGAAATAGAAAGACTTGAAGGAGAAGGTCTATGATGAAGGAGGACTTTAGAGAAGGAGAGGGTCTGTGATAAAAGACTGACAAAGGAAAAGGGCAGTGAAAAAAGATGTTGATGAAGGACTATGATAAAAGATGTCTATGACAAAGGCGGACTGTGAGGAAGGAGAAGAACTGTGGTGGAAGAGAAGGATGGTGAAGATGGAGGACTATAATGAAGAGGGACTGTGATGAAGGAGAAGGACTTTGGCAAAGGACTGTGATGAAGTAAAGGATTCTGGCGAAGGGCTGTGATGAAGGCGAAGGACTGTAGTAACGGTAGACTGTAAGAAAGGAGAAGGACTATGACAGACTGTGAGACAGGAGAAAGACTAAAGATAAAATAGATGGACTGTGATGAAGGAGAGGGGCTGACAAAGGACATGGACTGTGACAAAAGACTATGACAAAGGAGAAGGAATATGACAAAGCAAAGTACTGTGGTCAAGGAAGGACTATGATAAAGTATGACTGTGAAAAATAACTGTGATGAAGGACTATGAGAAAGGCGGTCTGTGATGAAGGTTTGTGATGAAGGAGGTTTGCCATTAAACGCATCACATTTTAAGTACATTTGTGTGTAGCTGTCAATGTACTCAGACACCATTAGATTTTGTTTTCATTTCCCATCTTTTATATATATATGAAATTAAATATTTCTTAAACCATTATATATGCATTTCAATGAACTGCTTATCAGTGTGTACTATAGCAGGGAACCAGTCCAAAATGATGTATTGTTTTCTTAACGAATACAATACAGTATGTACTGAGCAAACTTACATTAGTGTGATAGTTCAGACAAGAGGATGGAGAGTCACTGCTATTTTATCATTGCCATATGGGTACCGGAAGTGACATCATACCACCAATTGGGCCCCTGTCCTTAGGGTCACTAACCTCTGACTGCATACTGCATCCTCACTTGAGGATCTCTGTTTTGCTATATTCCTAGCAGGCGTTGCCACCTATCCTATGATCCCTAATCCGGTAGCCATCTTCCCCTGTCCTTATCCGCAGATACTACTAACATGTGTGCAGTGTCCATTTAGGCATCTACGTGAGCCTTCTGAGTAGCAACAACTCTCATTCATCTTTCTCAAACTGTACATGTTCTAATCCTGAGGCTATGAAGGTGCTTGCATCTGCAACTGTGCACAGTACACAACTTCAAATACATAAAATAAAACCAATGGATGGATCCCCGTGTACCTGAATGACATAACAGTGACCTCAGACCTCGGCGAGAGGCCATTTTATGTTTTTTTCCACTGCCTTAGTTGATAACCCGCATGTCCTTAGCAGACACGCGCATCCAGTTCCTATAACTAGGAATCGCTAATAGCCAACCTGCTTTTAAAGGGTCGGTAGTCCGATTAGGCAACTCATTGCAATCAGAACTATGGCATAGTGAATGTGTATTTTTTATACATATTTTTCGATTCGAACACTGTGCTGGACCTTAAGTTAAAAAAAAAACACTATGAAAAGAAATGTGTTACGATACGTTTTATTTTTTTAAGTATCAAAAATGTTTTTACAAAAAAATACTGAAGATAAAGTCATAGCAGTTTTAATAGTCCCCCCGTTCAGTTTTACTCAGAACCCCTTTACATGTGGCGCTTTTCAGTAATAGTTTTGGCGTTTCACTGCATCCTTTGGTCTGTAACCTCTCGATAAGCCTTCAAGCTCAAAAGGCCAATCTTTTGCAAAGTGATCTACACTAAAAGGCTTACTTGTAAAGGCCTACCATCTGGACCTCACTGGCCACGACAACCTGGGTCTCTCTCCCTCTCCTGGAACGAAGCTACCATATATATATATTCCTTTAGAGAAAATTCCTCCGTGTGTTCGAGGGTAGGAAACATCCTGAGCTGAGCTGAGCACGTCTAGACAGGTAAGGCGATTACAGGGCTCTAATTCCAATGTAAACAGGGACAGGGCCCTACAGGTCAGGCCCTGCTAAAGCGTTAAAAAATCCTCCTCATAATGGAGGAGATGATTCCTTGCCAGCATCTGTCAAAGACCCCCAGAAGGGTGGGGTGGCCCTCCTTGACACTCACCAGCCAGTGCAAAGAAGCAGAAAGACTGGGCAAGGTTTTCATGGGCAGCACAGTTCTGGAATGTTCTCGGTCCCTACTTTGGCAATTGAACTGATCTCACCCCTACCAGGTGGGCACGTATCGATATGTGCTACAGTGGCGTCTCCTTGATATGGGGTGAGGAATGCAGCCCCCCTTGCTTTGGGTCGTTCAGAATGTTGATCTCAATGTTTATCTGTCACCATACAAAGCACAGTGGCAGGCAGCACAGTCCATCCGGAATCTTTATTTTCACAGGGTACTGTGCTGCCTCCTCTAAGCAGCGGGATGCATTCCACACTACATATTTCTTTTTTAATTTTCAATGTGGGGGCCTTTAGTCCACGTAAAATACGTAGAGAGCAATAATGAGAGGCCGGCGGGGCGTAGGAAGTCTGGACTCACCGTCTATCATTATTGCACTAGTTGTGTAGGCACTCAATGACAAGATAGGAGTCCTTTTCTGTCAGCATAATAATGAGAGGCCGGCGGGGCGTAGGAAGTCTGGACTCACTGTCTATCATTGTTGCATTAGTAGTGTAGACACTCACTGACAGGATAGGGATCCTTTTCTGTCAGCATCTCTGCAGAGTAGAGGGGTCGGCCATCCGGTCTGGTCTTGTTTGGGGTCGTCAGCATGTTGAGGGTGCAAATAGGAAGTAAGTGAAACATTAATGCGCATATGCAATGTGTTTGTATGTGTGTGTGCATGCAAGGGGGTTGTCTGAGTGTGCATGTGTGATTGTATCCACCTGCGAATTTGCATGTTTGTTTTTAGGTATGCATGATTGTAAGGAGTTGTCTGAGCGCTGTATGAATGTGTGGGTAAATGGTGGAGTGTATGTTGTATGTATGTGTGCCAATGAGAGTGTGTGTGTTATATGAATGAGTGTGCCTGCACTACATGTGTAAAGGGGGAGCATGCCTCTAATTTTAGGGGAGGGGCTGCTGGCAGCATGTAATTTCTACTGCACATCAAAGAAAAAAACAAACACGATAAGGGTTATTACGTGGGTAGAGTGGCCTACATTGGCTCAACCATTCTAGTTATGTTTTATTATTGTGGTAGGTAATTATTTACTGGTATTACGGGTAAAGACAGCATATTAAATGTTTTAACATTGCTAGACTGGCCTTCCTTTATGCAGTCAATCCAGATATACTTCTGTCCTGTGGCATGACATTTTATATTGCTCATCAATGGTAAAGCAAACATGATAGGTGTTATTACGTGGCTAAACTGGCCTACATTGATGCAGCCGGTCTGGATATATTTCCTTATTGTGATATGGCATTTATTTTACTGAGCTTTAAGGGTAAAGGAAACATCATAAGTGCTATTACCTGGATAGACAGGCCACATTAGTGCAGCCAGTTTGGGGTCATTTTCCTACTGTGACATGCATTTTATTCTGGTCTGGCAAAGCCAACAGAAGTACATTTTTATATGGCAATACTGGCATATTTTGGTGTAGCCTGCATGGAGATTTATGGGCACAAACAGAATGAAAATGTTTTTCATGTTGCCATATTTTGTGGGAAAAGACATAATGAAAATACATTGGAAAATGTCCCTGTGCACTGTTGATGACTTGCATCTATTGGATGCTTTTATGTGCTACCATACAAAACTGATTGCAAAGTGTGTGGCTTTTCGACAAATTATTCACAAAAGTGTGCTGTAAAATGCACCATTTGATCTCATTATATTTAATTTTTTATTGGGGAGAAAATCCCATTCAACCCTCCTTAGTTGGTTTGGGCTCCCTCACTAAGCACGCTGGCTCCTGCATATTGAAAGGAAAATCTTACATCCTCCAATTTAAAAATTCACCAGCCACGACTTTTCAGTGGTGGTGGGCAGGAGATGGGGCAGCAGCTGCACAGTCATAGTTTAGGAGTTTAACATAATGGTAATGAATATAACATAATATACAATCATTCTCTAGTTGTGTCACCAATCAGTCGGTTTGATTATATGGATTATTTGTATTTGTATTTTTATTGTGCTTTATATAGCACCTTCATCCAAAGCACTTTACATAGAAGATTAACGGTACATAAAACAGTGGTGCAATCATGGTACAGGTACAGCCAGTAACAGTGGTGCATAAATGGTACATAAACAGAAGTGCATGACGTACATAACATGCATGCAGCCGGTATATGTATGAATACAGCTGGCATACAGCAGGTGTGTACAGCCAGTAATACTGTGGTGCATAAACGGTACATAAACAGTGGTGCGAACCATGGTTCAGCTAGAGCTGGTGATAAACCATCAGGGTACTGAAGGAGGTGAGTTTTTAAGGAGGAATGGAACAAGGAGTAAGAAGTAATAGAACAAAGAGACAGAGGGAGCAGGTTCCAGTGAAGAGGGGCGAGGAGCTGAACAGTACAGAAGCAGGATTGAGCGCTGGGAGGACGGGGAATAGTCAGTCTAAAGAGATCTGAGGAACAGAGAGAACGAGAAGGAGAGTAGATACAGATATTTATTAAGGTTTCCCTTTGCATTTCATGGACTTAAATAATACCTTATTAGTAATAATGCCTTGGAAGCAAAGCACGTTACATAATAAACTATCCTTTCATAATTAGCTTTACATTATATACATCATCATAGAAATATGTTGAGCAATAAGAGTATGGCTGTAGTTTTATTCTCACTATCCTGCATGCAAAGTCACAATAGCATCATGCAGGTTAATGTGAGACTAACAAATTCCCCTTGGGTAAAGCCGTAGTCATTATTTCACTCTTTTATTAGGTGCAATATAAAAAAACACAAATAAAGAAAGCAAGCATGCAACATTATGCACCCTTTCCTTCTCGCTGCTGATCACTTCCTCCCATGCACATTTCTAAAGGAGCAAAAGTCCCTGCTAATAGTCCTCCCTCCCTCCCATCAGAGGCTAATGGCTCACATTGAGATGCTTTGTTGACACAGAAGAGCCCCTTTGCTTGCTGGAGCTCCTTGGGCAATTGTCCTGGCAGCAGGATACCTCTCCTTTTCAGAAAGGGTAAGGTGTTCTGCTGCCAGGACAATGAGTGTGCTGAGCTTAGTCCCTTTTATAATCTTGCAGATGTCAGCTGCAGTATATGGCCAGGCCCATTTGTCTACAATCTGCACTGTGGTACCTCACCCCCAACACCAAGGCCATCATGTCACCCCTCACGCCACCTGGCTTGCGAGACGCCATCCGCCCCTCTCCCCACGCCACCCGATACAGCTGTACCCCTCCTCTGTGCTGCTCTGTATCCTACCCCCGGCTGTATAGCTGTTCTGTTGTTACCTCTGAAAAATGCTCCGTTATGCATCTGTATTGATTTATTCCTCGGTAAAGCACTTAGGTTAGGTTAGGTCTGTGCTCAATAAATGCAATAATAATAATAATAATAATAATAATGATAATAATAATAATAATAACAGTATGAGAGGTGAGTGGTTTGGGCCTCATAGTTGGCCAAATTTAGCTTTCCCAGGACTTGTTGCAACCCCCCTACATTCAATATGATCATAGCTATGCTTGCCATTAAGAGCCTTGTAGGGTGAATGACTCATAGCCTGTTCAATAAAAGCACTCCCAAATAGGCCAAATAATCGATGCACTGTTGCAAGGAAAACAATGTTTTATTACATGCCAAACATATCAGATGGTGCCGTAGAACCAAATTTACACGGCGCTCCTCCTACACAAAGAAGTTACATTTTGTATAGCGGAAAACCGCTAATTAATGGAAAACTGCTAATTGACAAACCTATGCATAATAAAGATTACAAGATCATCCTGTATTCCCTGTTGTCTACCACCTAAATACAATTCTAATTATCTCATATAGTCCATTACCCTATTGGTCACACATTATCTAAAACACATTTCCCTAACCACGTGGCCTACTACATCGTCATTGTGAATCTTAGAAGTTGATTGACTGGCGGGTACATTTTTGCCATAATACATTTCTTTAATGAGTGACCATTCATTACCGTCACATGATGTGCACTTCACAGTTGGACACTGATCGTGAATAGTGAGGCCAACTCTGCTTTGATAATACAAAAGCCTTCCTCATTATACCAGACACTTTGGGGTGCATGAACAGCTCCTTCATTGTGCAGATCTTTTATTGGCATCACTTCTGCTCCTCCCTTAGCAAATCACAGTGCTGCCCTAGCACATCTCCACCTTATCACTTTCAGAACCCAGGTACCCATGAGTAATGTGATTTGTACACCACTTTGATGTCTGAATTTTGCTTATTTTGTTCGACCCTAGAGTGCATCGCCTGCAGTTCGAATAGGAGGACCGCTCTTCGTGTGAGGGCATTAATGCTCTAAATATTCACCAAACCTCTTGGCATCCCAGAACACTGTGCCCTGTTGACATGAATGTAACCTGTACCCTTCCTCCCTGGACCTAATATTCCCTTCCCAGTTCCTCTGAGCTCTTCAGCTGTAACTCGATTAACTGTTATCAGCATAGTGTGGCTGGCTGCCTGTGACCTTGCCAGCATAACTTCTCTTTGCGGGGAAGGTAGTGGGATTTGCCTTAGAATTAACTGAACAGGGCTGTAGCTCCACGTTGTGCTGGATTCTCATATTTTCAAAGACACATTCTGTAATATGCCTCTTTAATCATCTTGTCATAAAACAATATCCCTCATCTCCTGCCAAATCTCCCAAATATTCCAGATCATTTTCTGGATCAGGTGGGGGATTGGACTGGTCATTCTACTGTTACCATCTTATGTTGTATTTCCCCATTCCAGTTCTCAGTCTGTATTTACATGTGTGTTGTGAGGGGAGCAGTTCTACCTGTTGTTATGGACACCAACATCATCATTGCACTTTTAGGCATTGTCTTGAAGCAGCATCGTAAAATCATTTGACACGAACAAACATTACAATTGAAAATACTATGATAGAAACCTGCACCTTTACGGCTATCCCCAACCAAACAAGGCCCATGAATGAAAACTGTTGTATTGTGCCTGTCTGAGGTGAGGTAGCTTGAAATGTCATGTGGAATGTTTATGTGTGGATGATGGAATATTCTGAGTGAGTGTTCTGTGTAGAGGCGGTTACAGCTGGCTGGCCCTGGGTGATGGGAGCCGGTGTTGTCAGAGTTTATATTCTATATGTCCTTTGTATCTTCATGTGGATATGTAACTAAGAACTTGGAAATAAACTTACCTGAAGAAATCTTAAAGAGCCTGGAACCTGCCTTTTAACAATGGTGACCAGGATGGACGTTTTAGTTCATAAAAGTGTTAGTTTTGAGGATTTTACTTACTATGAGCAACATGGTTTTGTATTCAAATGTGCACAACGCAAATGTTTTCAATGTGGTTTATGTATTGTTTACAGCATATGGTTGCAGCATTCTATGATTTTGGAATGCATGTTATGATGAATCTGACTCAGATAGGTTGGAGAGAGTCAGTGAGTGTTGGGTATTGGGTGAACTCACATTCAGCATGGAAGTGTTGCAGTGTGAAATGCATGGTTTGAATTGTTTGGGTAATGTCAGTGGGGTATATAGTTTTCCTTACATTGTTTTGGTTTGGTTTGGGTAGTTACCTGTCGTGGTAAAAGTTGAACACCCATGCGATTGTTCTAGAGTGAGGTAGCGCCTCGACTCTTTCAATTAAGGATGCTCGGATTTTCTAATTTCATGTGAGGGGATTGGTCTGGTTATAGGGGTTACCTGATTCCGGTAAAGGTTGAACAGCGATGAGGTTGTTCTGTGAGGGAGGTAGCGCCTCCTCTAGGGTTTTTTTTATCCTTCTCATCACATTGGACAGTAGGTAGCTGGTGGTAAGGGGGTAGCTGGGGACGCCTGGTAATAACCCGTCGGTATTGAGTGTTGTAAGTCCTGAGATGATGAGTAAATTGTTTTCTATGTTACTTGTGGTATTTTTTGTTGTATCCATGGGTTCAACAGCTTGTTTTGGGTTAGGATGTTTTCCTTGCTATAAGACCGTTGAGTTTTTACCAGTCATTGATGTTGGCATTGGGAGTGCATGGCCACTGCTCCCAATGGCTTTGGAAGGTTTGCACAACCTGGTCTGGTGTAATGCGTGTGGCGTTGAGTCCATGGGTGTTTGTGGTCTCAGATATGTTTTGTGTTTCCACTTTGTCAATCCCTATTGGAGTGAGGTTGTGGTTGTCTTTTTGGAGGCTTTGAGGTCTCAGCTCTCTAGAGTGGCAGTCCAGAGGCCTGCTGGAGTTCCAGGGTGGCAGCCTGGACACCCGCGTTGTTGTAGGTGGGGGCAGGTGGTAGGAGGTGTAGCAGTCTTGTGGTTGTTCAGGAATGTAGTTGAAGTAGCCCAGTTTCAGGGTTGGCCAGGTCCTGGGGTGAGAGCCCAGTTGCTTGTTTGCAGCAGGAACAGACAGATGGATGACAGTATTTTTGTTATTGGTACATGGAATGTAGTTTTCCAGGGTGTGATGTTTTGATGGTTGGGTTTGGCCGTGGAAGTATCTGTCTGCCAGTTAAGTGTTACTTGTGTGTATATCTTGGAAGGTGGTAGTTGTGTTGTTCTGGTATGTGACTTGTTCTGTGCATGTATGGTTTAGTAAAGGAGGGAGGTGTGTTGTATTGTGCCTGTCTGAGGTGAGGTAGCTTGAGATGTCATGTGGAATGTTTATGTGTGTATGATGGAATATTCTGAGTGAGTGTTCTGTGTAGAGGCGGTTACAGCTGGCTGGCCCTGGGTGATGGGAGCCGGTGTTGTCACAGCTTATGTCCTTTATGTCTTCATGTGGATATGTAACTAAGAACTTGGAAATAAACTTACCTGAAGAAATCTTAAAGAGCCTGGAACCTGCCTTTTAACAAAAACCTCAAATTGAACCATTCTTCAGCACTCACTCCAGCTCCTTTTTCCATGGCAATAAGCAAGTTGTGGAGGGCCCCTATGGCATGTGTTAAAGATCCATTGTCCGCATCATGTGGGGAGTGTATGTGCAGAAAGAAGATCCTATCTTCATACATACGTCACCTCCCATTGCCGTAAGTAAATACAGAACACACTGGTTCTGGAGGGTCATGAGCCAAAAAGCACACAATTACATTTTTATTGAATTGAGACCTTGCTCTGTCTGGTTCACTTTCTGGAGCATCTCCACCTAGTAATCTGCAAACACTTTGCATTGGCTGCAGTTTGGTACAGGAGGGGGAAGAAAAACCTTCAGTCTTTGTGAAAAGGCGGAACTGTTCTGGGATCACTTTAAGCTTGTCAGGGGAGTCTTGGGATCAAAAATTCAACCTCTTTTGTCATCGAGCTGTTGGTGAGCGGCGAGCACACTGATGGGGTGGGGGTTTCAGTTACAATTGGGGGTGACATATTTATGATTGTGAAATGCGGGTCGGACAAAATGAGAATGGCCGAATGCAAGGTGGTGAGCAGCAGACAACTCTCGAGGATGGGGAAAGGTGGAGATAAGGGTATTTTCAGCGAACCCAATAAAAATCCATTATTGCAGATGTGCCATTTGTCATGTTGGGAATAAACAAAGTCGTGTTAAATCTTTCATTTGTGTCTATGAGTACAGTGCCATTTCCTCTGAAGCAAAAGGAGACATGTTTCAGTATTTGCACTTTAGCAGGCTTTGCATTCAGTTTGATCCAGGTTAGTTTTGCCACATAGGTGCTCCAGATTTTAGAACATTTCTGGTTGATACGTGCAAATACATCCACTGAGAACCTCAGTTGACCCCATGCTGTACCACTCCTTTCACCAATGAAAAAGGCTTTGTACTCTGCAAAGGGCCAGGTGCACTAAACATTGGACTGTAAGAAGTGACATTTTTTCCAGTATAAACAGTTTGGGCATGCCTATTGCATGGGGTATAAGGGAGCAGTTCTCATTTGACTTCACTCTTCCCACCTCTCTCCAATTTGGGGTGGTGCACTGTATTACTAGAACTGTATCTAAAATAACCCCTTTGTATTCATTATATTCTATTTCATTTTCTGTTCCCTTTTATTTCTTGCCATCCCTATACTTAATATGTCTGTGTGATTAGCATCTGTCTCATTACTATACCCTCCCTTTATATGCCCAACCCATATAAAATTACTTATAATAAAGAAAAGAAGAAGGCAGAGACATAAGCATCCCACATAAAACAATATATACATTGCACAACGTCTTGATCCTGGACGCTGTGAAGAAGAAAAAGAAAACATTGTGTCCTGGTGTCGGCGGGGGCACATCTGTGGCAAAAATGTAATTATAAAAGTTATCACGTTAATTGTTTATTGTCAATTATCTTGAGGGTCTGCTGGATCCAATAACACAACTATTTCACATGCACAGTAGAGAGGGTGGCACCACAAAGGGGCATTGGTACTGACAGTCATTCCATTTACTCTGGAACAACCGTATATATATGAAATCTGCAGGGTAGAACCGAGGCACCTGTAGAGAGGTTGAGTTAACTGTAGATGTGGCGGCTGGTTCTTCTCTCCTAGGAGAAAGCTGTTAGGATAGTATTTTTATAAATGTGGTTAAATCCCTCAAGTATCTCTGAAACTCCTCCCCCAAAATATCAGCTACCCTGTGTGCATCTGCTGCAGTATGTGCAGGTGCGAGTGCTGTATGCAATCTTCTCCCTGTCACTATACATGCGGGGATAAGTGATGGTCCTTACGTGGCTTGTTCCTAAGGCTGCACAGAGCTAGAGGAAGGCTATTTAGCCAGTTACTCCACAGCGAATGGCACAACTTTGACAATTTATGTTTCAATAACCCGTTCAATCATTCCACGTCGGTTTGAGGGTGGTAAATCGAGCACAACTCAAATTATGTTTAATCCCTAGTTGGGATGATAGCTACTTGAAGAATTCCTTAAAAAAGTGGGTCCGTTTGTCTGACTTTAGGACATCAAATATGTGCCGATATTGCATCTGGCTGTGTGCAAGAGCCTGCCTCAATCCAACGAGAGAATGGACATACAAAAACAATTAGGTAATGATAGTTACTGCACCTGTTTATCATGACCAGGTTGGAGCTCACAAAAGGATCCTTTTGGACGGGCCAGTTTGACACGCAGCATCCTGAGTTTGTGCCCTGTACTGTAGATATGGTCAGTAGTGCAGTTTGCCACACATTTATCAACATACTCTTGAAAGTTGGGAACAATCCAGTCCTCCTGAATATCGGCTGCAACATACTGTTTACACATATGCGTCGGGTAATGCAGTTGCACAAGAGAAACCATAAGCAATTCCTGCAGCATAACCCACAACATGGGTGTTAAACTATCGGCCTTCCTCTCCATGGCTTCTCAGATTGGTTCGGTCTGCCAGGCCGCCCATTTCCAACAAAAAATACTTAGAAGGGTCCTGCCTTATATTCCACTTCACTTGCGTGCCTCAGTAGTCTCTGCCCTGGTTCTCAGCAGGATTGACTACTGTAACTCCTTATATCTGGCTCTGACAGATTACTTAATCCATCGCTTACAGGTGCTACAAAACTCTGCTGCTCGTCTCGTCACTGGCACTCCATGCCGGGAGCATATTTCGACTGTTCTCAGGTATCGCCATTCGCTCTCAGTGGCTAAGCGTGTGTCTTTCAAATCCCTTTGCTTAGTGCATAGGGCTTTCTGCGCTGCTGGTCCGGAATATTTGCAGCTGAAATTCTGACTTTATGTTACTGCGTTCTGCTGACGGTTCGATCTTGGTTGTCCCTAGAGTTCATCATGCCAGAATGGGAGACTGCTCTTTCTCGGTCAGAGCTGACATGTTGTGGAATGCCCTTCTGATTGCCCTCCGGGCCTGTCCGATTCATATACATTTTAGGAAAGCTTTAAAAACTTTACTTTTCTAGTCCCCTGTTTTTGCTGTATCTCAGTTTCGGTCATAGCGCCAGGTTGCCTTTTTGGTGTTGGTTGCGCTGTACCCCACTACGAAAAATTAGAAGATAAAATTACTACTTTACCTGTAATGTTTTGTCTCCAGATAAGATCTGTCGGTGAGAGTGAGCACCCACGTTTAACCCATAAATCCTTTTCCTCTACGGGTACCTGGCCTTGTAATTCATCTGATAGTACCTGCTAATATGTAGGGGGATGCTACTTTCATCTCCTTAATCTTGTATGTGTTCTTAACACAAATCAAAAGGCCACCCTGGGATCTGCCCAGGCAGTGTTTAGTGCCATCTTTCTGTATTGTGCTCCACCCATCTTAATGCAGATGATATGTGGACTAGGTTTCTTAAAGTTCTATAATGTCATAATGTGCCAACAGATCAAATAATCCCCTTTCCTTTGATAATGCAAGTGCCCACAGGTGTACCAATTTAAGGGGAGGGAAAGCTGGACTAGGTCTAATTAGAACTTTGGGCTGTGAGATGGCTGGTAGCCAGTTCCAGCCAGTGTTGTCAACATCTGATAGACTGTTGCAGGTGTCCCTCAATTCTACCCTGGTGACCCTGGCACTCTTCATTCTGATATCCACTTTAATGTTCTCCTTATCAGTGAAGTTAATAGAACTGTGGGATGTTTTTACCCATGCATACAAGCCCTACCATAAAACTGTGCAGTACTGGCATGGAAAACATCATGCTGGCCAGAACTCCCCAGAGAGTGCACAGGGAAAACATGAAGAATAGGCTGCCACCCATTTTTGCCTATGTTGTGAGCACAGGAGGGCACTGCCTAAAACCACCATTGGGCTACACACACAGTAGCCTGAAACCATTGGGAATGGCAATGCTGATTGCCAAAAAAGCAACCCAGAACTGTGGGGAATTCATTTTCTTAATCCCAAAAATGGTTGCATTACCAGTACTCACCACTATCAGAAAGCCGGCGTTTTAAAACCACCAGACTTTTGTGTAAAACTGAACAAATGAAACAAAACCAGACCAAGGAAAGACTTGCTAAGAGGTGGATACAATGTAAAAATATATTCTGAAATGACTTGAAGGAAGTAATTATTTAATGTATAGGTAAAAATTGTCAGTTTGATTTGAATGTAGAAAACTGGGAACAAAAAGTGACATTTAGCTGAAACCTGGCTTAATGAAACTGAATTCTGCCTGACAACTACCCCCGACAGGAGCTGAAACTGGATGCTCAGCCACTCTTCCCCTGGCCAAAAGGAGTTAACACCTCTCTGATTAGATTAGGGATGGAGCAGCTGGGGACTACAGGGAGTTGAACAAAGGCCTGTCCTGGACTCAGGCAAATGTTATATTGGGGGCGTCGTAAAATAGCTTCCTCTTGGGAGAAACTGGGGGGCAGCAGTGCCTCTGCAAACCAGCTGAGCTTGGGGGACATGGATAAACCAGTTATTCCACCCTGTGATGTGGGACGCCACACCCCTTTTTGACCAGGGCATAATTTTAAAAAGATAGATAACTCATAGTGCGGACTTGTCAGAATTATATAAGTAACATCATGATTTTTCTGTGAACATTTTAAGAGGCGTTAGGACCCTGTGGTGTATTCTGGGGGGTTGCTAGCGGAAAATAGGGTCTCACTCCAAATGTATGCATGTTAAAAATCTGACACCTTATCATCTGTAACCCATATCCCTGGTGCACATTTGTGTAAAATCTGGAAAGGTTTAGAGGTCGTTATCTGGATGAAAAGGGGAGAATTCTGTCATCAGTGGACATGACATCGTACAAAGACAGGGATTGGATGGTTTGGTGCTACAGAAAATATATTAACTGGACCTATAATATTAGAAAAATGGTACATAGATAAATATGTATTTGGGTCAGAAATAGATTTGTGTGCAATCTGACAAGGGGAGGTTCCTCTGACCGTAAAACCTACAGCATCACTCTGACTCACATTTCCTTCCCCCAATCAAGGGAGAGAGGAGGAATTGTCCAATGATAAGTGAGAGGGGCAGGTTTAGTTATGACCAGGCACACACCCACTTTCCAAAACACATAAAAAGAGACTGCTGGGACAGGTAGAGACATTCAATTCCATTTGCTGCGGAGCATGCTGACCGACGACTTCACATCCAGAGATCCAGACTTCAAATCCATCAATCTCCAGAACCTGTAGCAGAAATGAACTCCAGAATTTGTAGCAGAGAGGCCTGAATCCACCAGCTGAATGCTCTTCAGCAGGCCTCAAAACTAACCAAACTATTCAACAGCCGGGCAAGCTGTTTGAAGTTTTGCAGAGAATTTTTGCAAGAACCTGTAGCAGTGCCCAGAAAGCAGTGTTACATCCAGAATACAGAGAGGCTAGACCAGCAGAGCAGAGCTGACCCAGATCGCTGTGAGCAGAACCGGTGCCCGATTGACTCGCCGAGCAGACAGAACCGCAGCCGGACGTGTTGACCAGATCCGTGACGAGGCCTAGTTCAAATTTATATTGTGAGTACCTAGCAGAACTGTGCAGAACCAATCTCTTAGTTAAAATAATCTAATCCAAACTATTTTAACCTAAGTAGAACTGCCTCCTAGAAATCGTGTCATCTGTCATTTGTAAAGCTGCACAACTGTCACCTGTCAATTCTGAAGCTGCAAGTTGTCACGTGTCATTTTGAGTTTTACTTTAAATCCGAAAATCTACCTTTATTAAATCGTCCGTATGCCTGGAACTGTTTGTGCTAGGAACGAGATTTAACTTTCCTCTGAAAGCTTAGAATCTAAGCTTTCCAACAAGCCTATACTTTTTCCGCAATCACGATTTACACACTAGCGAAATTTACCGCGATTTGCGATTTTGGCTCAATTTCTCCACTTGTCAATATAGCAGCTCCATTCTTTCTTTTGTTAAAATCCGTTGCAACTTGGTAATAACTCATAGAGCATTGCTAAAGTGAGCCTGAACTAATACCAACACGCATCTCCCACTCACCCTGAATCTCTAGAGGGAATTAAAATCAGTTGGCACATTTTCCCATCCATTGCATCACATTTAAAAGCATTTTGGGCCTGTGTTTCAAACTCCTACCTGTTTCCTCTAAGCTTGCTGGGGGGGAACTGAATTTCGCATTGTATTTGATTGCATTCCTGAGAACTGTGTGCTCCTCTTTCCATCTCCTTCCATTTCTTACATTGCATAGGGGAGGGGGGTGAATTGCCAGAGAAAAAGTGATTATCTTATCTTTTGCTAAAATCATATCAAGTATTTCTGTTCTGCATTTTATTCCTCATTGCTTTTCCCTTGAAACCATAAAAGTATTTTTGCTACTTTATCCATCCTATACTAACTCCTCATTGATTGTAAAGAAGTGTGCTAGTGCCAGATTACCCATTGTTGATCAACATCATATGTCTAAGTGTACTATCAGATATTAATTTATTATAAAGTGTGAGATATATATATTGTTTAAATTCTCAAATAAACCTTTTAATTTGCAAAGCAAACCTACTTCTTGGCTCAGTGGGGTCAGGGGGATTCTAAGAGGGGGGTGTTATACAAGGGTGGTCATCCAGAGTACTGAACTAGACATAAAAATACATTAATAAGGGTTTTCCTCAACATCCCAGACTAGGCATGGACTTGGCTGTAGTGTTGATTGAATATTGCTTACAGAAGTGGGGGCTCGGAGCCGGGATATTCTGGGTTAGATTTACCGCTTGTGCAGAATAATACAGTGTGCCAACTGACCAGATACACATATCCGGTTAGATCACCACGCTGTTTTACACTGTGAAAGCATCCCTCAAAGGAACGCTCTTAGGAAACGGTCTGTTTTGCAAAATAAAATACAAACTTCTGTAAGTCAGGAAGGAACTCAAATTCCAGAATGACGACCTTGGTAGATATGAAAATAGCCAGAGAGCACTTCTTACATAAGCTATTTGTGAGAGGTGAGTGGACTCATCAGGACCAAACGGTCTGGTTGCAGGAAATCGCGCAACAGGTCACTGAAACAGGGTCAGATACATGGGGAGATCAGGGTCCCCTACATGTGGCCCTGAGTGAACTATATATGGCCCCTAAAGCCAAAGATGAACATAATAAGATTGCCAGGATAGCTGCATATTTGTATCTATATATGGGAGCCATGCAGGACAAAGGTGCTGAAGGCCAAGATATGGCAAATAGGCAACAGATCGCGTTAGAGAAGGCCCAATCTGATCTGGACTCTTCTGAGCAGAGGCTGCTCAGGAGCCAGGAGTCAGAAAAGGACAGCAGACAGTACATCACTAAAATAAAGGAGGATATGGATGTGCTACAACAGGAAAAGGCGGACCAGGATACCAGATTTCTGGCCTTGCAGAAGGAGTACCAAGAAGGTTTGGACTCCCTACTGCAGAGCCAGAAAAAGCTGGAGCAACAGTTAGATTTCAATAGGGCATGTGCCGAGCAGGTAGTCACCCTGCAAAGCCACCTAGATAGGGAGAAGGCAGAGAGCAATAAACTGATTTTGAAAGACCTGGATACCCAGGCAGAGTTTGACCAGGAGCGCCAGAAAGCTGGTGCCTTCCAAAGGCAAAGGGATGACCTGGCGGCACAGATACAGGCTCTTAGTCAGAAAAGGGATACCTTAGGCCAGGAAGTCTGCCACTTAAAAAGGAAAATGGAAGAAAATCACCTAGCCCTCCAGGGACTGGGTGACCTCCAAAAAGAACACCAGAACTTGTTAGAGCACACCAGGAGGGTGGAGGATGCTCTGGCAAGAAAGGAGCAGGCCAATAGGGACACAGCTCAGGAGGTAACCCTCCTGCAGCAGAGACTGGCCCAGTACTCCAGGACCAATCAGGAGGCACAGAGAGAAAATGAGGCTCTCTGTCAGCACAATGATAGGCTCCATTAACAGGTAGCGATGCAGGAGAGACTGATAGAGTCTAGTAAGGCCTTAACTGAGGAACTGAAAGCGCAGGCTCTTGCATTGCAACAGGAAGCAGGGGCGGATAGAGATGAGGTTCGCTGGGAAAGAGAAACTCCTGAGCATAACCTCAGGAGCCCTAGTACCAGAGGCCTTCATCTCTCCCAGTCCCTGGACTCTGCCACCCGCATGTCTCCTCGCGCGCATGAGCCCAGGGCCACAGAGATGGCAGATTACTATCCAACCAGAAGTATGGGGCTCATAGGCCAGTACCTCCCAGGAATGGATGGGCGGACATCCGGGTATGGGCACCCAAGCACAGTGCAATTTAGTGGGGAACCCCAGGAGAGTAGGCGCATTACTGTTCGTAAAAACTGCGCATACCTCTCATTCGATCTGAAACAAATAAACCTTTCAAATTCAAAAGAAGACAGTAACCTATATGCTTAGCCTTTTCAATGACCACTAATAAGTCACAGGGACATACGCCCTCTTCCTGAAAGCGATAGGTGGTAATTCCAATATTCAAGAAGGGGGACAGAAGTGACCCTATGAATTACCGACCGATATTGGCCTTTAAGATCTGCTAGAACGGCATATTTTATGCCAAGAACAGCTTGTTTCTGTATGTTATTAGTCTGTTCAATCAGAAAGGCTAGTTTTGTCAACCATGCATTGCCCTCCACAGGCTCCTGGATGAATGGTAAGGGGTAAGGGATTCCCAGTGTCTAGGGTCAGCTACAACATAAACAGGAGCTCTTTTCCTCATAGTGGAGGGTGCCTTAATGGCTGCAAGTCTGTGCAGGGGATGGGCGTGAATAGGGTGGATAAGTATGACAGGCTTGGCAGTGGGTTTTCATGTTGTCACCAAATGTGAAACTTATCTGCAAATATTGGCATGAAAACTGTGAGTATATTTGTGTGTTTTTACTATGCAAAAATATTCATTGGTGTTTTCCTTGTGTGACATTGCGTGCTTTACAATGCCCTTTTGTTAGCAGGAACAAGCATTGGCAATGACAGCAGTTTTGGCCTTTGTGTAGGCATGTGATAGGCATTTGCCAAGCACTGCCGTCATGGTTCTAACTGGCCAGGCATATCATAGCAGCGCCTGGCGAAAGTCAATATTATACCTATGCACAGTCAACACTGTTGGCTTTACCAGTGCTTGTTTTCAAATCGACTTCAGTGCACAGAGACACATACTGCTTATAAATCAAGTGGCTGAAGGCACATTTGGTGAAGACATTTTTATTACACCAGTAGTGCATTGAAAGCCCCAATGAAGCCATTAGCCATTAACTCCCAGAAGACAACATTGGAATAACACTGTCAGGCACTTACAGCAACCAGTCTGATATTATTGCTTGATAGAGTTAGCTTAAAGAGATCCCGGGAGGAAATGTGTTGGTCAGGGAGGCAGGAAGTGGGTGGGAATGTGTGCAGGGATTAACATAGTCTGGCGGTGAACAGGTGGATAAATAGCCAAACACCCAAAAGCCATGTATCCCTCATATGCCATATCCCACATAGCTGTACTCTAATGCAATAGTCTCGGCTCATAGGTGTCATTGTGGGGTGGAGCTGCAGAGATCCCTCTGCCGTCTTTTAGAAAGAACATTTTGCAAAGCAGAAGCCAGCGGCCTTGAGCTGGGACCTGGATTGTCTCTTTGTTGCCATGTGTACAGCGCCCTGATGCTCTTCAGGCCCTTTCCTTGTGCCTCAGTGGCCTTTTGTCGCCGTTCAGAGGTTATTCTGTATTTTCAGTGGTGAAACTATACAATATGTTTGGGTCGTGTTAGAAAGAATTTGTCATTCACAGATACACTTTTCGGCCATATCGGCCAGGGGTGAAATGCAGAGGCTGCTCATACGGGCCACCGGTCCCTGGCATTCATGCTGGCACAGGTTAATTGATGGGTAGTGATGCTGCCGTGTCCGAGCTTGGAAGCAGGATCATCTCAAATGTGGGCGCTATATGCTTACCCTGCACTTGCTTTGGAATTGATGTAATCACTGATGTGAAAAAAGCTCAGAGTGCTTTGTCTCGCAACGAATTATCCGCTCGTTTTTTTTATTTTTTTTTTATCAACCTTAGAATTGTAAAAGGGGCCAGTAGACTTCTGCTGGGGTTCGAAAAGTATTTGAGGTTGGCAGATGACGTCTATAGTGCTATGTCCATCATACTAACGACATTACTCGAGCATGGGGAAGCGTCAGCAAAGCATGGAAGGAATATATTGGATGTCTTGCAAATGGTGTGGCAAGGTGTTATAAATATTATTGACCCCTGGGTCTGTATGAGAATAAAAAGTGTTACCCTTTAATTCTGTAATCTAGAAAGGTGGGCAGGATCGTCTAGTCACGCCACCAGCACTTGAGTAAGGGTATGGGAGACCATCCAGCAAACCACGTGTTAAAAAAAAAAAAGTATTTATTAAGTATTTATTTTGGAAATTATATTAAAATCGATAAGGTTTACTGGAAAAGTGTCAGTAGGTTTGGTTTATAAGCAAGGTCTGCTGTATCGAGCGATGCAGCGCAAATGCGTATTTTATGCAACGTCTGCTGTGAGAACGGTGGCTTTGATGGTCAGCACAATTATAGCAGACAGGAAATCCAAAGTTAGAATGTAAAGACCTGCTGCATCTATTTGTACTTTAGCCACAAGAATCTATTTATGGAACAAGTATCGAACTGACGACAGTCTTTGCACGACAGCCATCTACGAAGATCTTATACTGAAGCACTAGTAAATGACAGTGTTCCGTTTACCATCTAATTTTGGCTACGGGAGCAGTTCTTTGTTAAAATTATAATATATGCATGTAATGGCACATGCTTTCAAGTGTTCATGATACGCCAGTACGTTTTGCTCCGTTTTTTTATTTGACCTGGGACGATTTCATTTTGGGACGACCACAGTGCTTGCCGGCCTTTGAGAAACCTGAAGGTACTCACACATCTACTCCCCAGGGATCTTCTGTTCAGGTGGCCATCACTTTTGGATCCCAACATTGAGGGCGGACAAGTGAGGGAGGACCACCTGAGTTGTGTTTCTTGGGGATTGGAGCGAGGGTGCCTGAAGGCGAGACATGGTATCCCCCCTTTTCTGATATTGCTATACCCTCACCTTCCTTGGCCTTTATGGGCTATTGCCAACCTCATCCCATCTTCCCCTGTAGTTTTCCTTTAAGTACTGAGAAGAAGAAGAAAAAGCTGAGAGTAGTGCAGAGCTCCTATTATAAACACCACTCTGGTACTGGGATGAAGCAGAGGGATTTGGAGGCATATAGTAATAAGGATCGGGCATGTCACACTAATAGGCTTAAGCAGGGTAAGGCAATTGAGTATACCTTGTTTCACCTGCAGCCTGTTGGTAGTAAAGAACAGTAGAAAAGGTAGAAAACAGAAGCACATGAGAGATGCAGTTGCAGAAGGAACAGAGAACTGAGGAGTTGCCATGCTGGGAAGCGAGAAGCTGAAATGCTGAGACATTGACTGAGATCCGAGAGTCTTGTCGAGGTGACTATGCAGGACTGGGAACCCCTGTGAGGGAAGGCGCACAGCTAGTGCTGCCAGGGAGCAGAGGCGGAGCCAAGCACGAAGGCCAGCGGGTGTAGAGTGGAGCACCCGGCAGAACTGGCGAGTTGGTTTTACCGCTTGGGGAGAAGCCACCGAATGGAGCTGCAGAGACCCGGAAAGTGCCGGGAGACCATAGGAATGCAGGAGCGCTGCAAGGGACCATGGAAATGGTAACGGACCATGGAAGAAGTGCAAAACAGCATTTATTGAATTCAGAACTAAATGAAAGTTGTTATTTAACATACGCATAATTTAAATAGAATACTGATCCATATGACAGGTGCGGCACAACTTAAAACTGCATTTATAGAAAATTGAATCAATTGAAAGGTGCTATCCTGACAAATTCAACGCAACATTGCATTTACTGAATATTGGGGCGACAGGAAAGTCATGGTTTGAGTGAAACCAAGTGAATGCTGTACTTGTGAAGAATTCAAAGAAAACAAAGTTGTTACTTGATCAGTCTATGAAATTCTAAAGCCTGCATAAACATTCTGGGACAATCAAGTGTATGAAGTAACTGACTGGCAGAACATCACCTTACGAATAATGTGCAAAACATATAAGGACATTGAAGAGTTGTTGTGAATATTACTGAACAACTGCTGTTGGGGAAACGTATGGTTGCGTGACCTTGGATGGGTGGACCGTGCGGTCTCACAACTGCGCTTATACCAGGACGTTTCCTAAACATTGACATTGCCAATATCGAGATTCAAATTACAGACAAGGCATGTGGTTGTTTCTTGCATGGCCTGTAGTGATAAGATATTATATGATATGATATGGCATTTCTAACGCATCTATACACAAATGTTTCAAGGCATGAGTGGGTGGACATTGTTGTCTGACAAATGCGCCTAGACCACAAACCACTAAATATTGGAAAAGCAGCAAATAAGTGTGTGTCCTTGGTGAAGCTAACCAAAGTATGGGCCAAGTGGACCGTGTATTCTTTTGTAAACTTGTGAACCCGTAGAAACAAGTCAATTGCTCAGTATAAATCTTGGGGAAGGGACCCCTGAGAACCAAATAACCGGAGAGTGTTTATCTTGGGGAAAGGAGTCCCAAGGTCAAAGTGTTGGATGAAGTTGGTTACATTGGAACTTGGGAAGGGAAAATCCAAGACCCTCTTGATGCAAACCTTGATACCTGTGAATCTACAGAAGGGAACTTCAGAATGTGATCAAATCTCTTTGAAACGAAGTTACATTGGAACTGGACTCGGAACAGCCCAGTGGCACCGGGAAGTCAGACGCCGGTAATTCATTACAGGTCTGGCGGCAACCTGCACGGCACGGTTACCGCCAGACCCATAATGAGGCCCATTGTGTCAAAGTGGCATACATAAGTGACTACAAAAATGGTATCTATTAGTTATCGAGGAGGGGATCTGCCCTCCTTTTACATTGATTAACACCTTCCAAAATGCTTACTTTAATTGTCCATGAAGTACTTAATACCACTTTTACCAGCTCCCGCTAGAAGGATGTCCATATTATATAAGGCCAACCAGGTCACCATATATCAACATGCTCTGTGTGCCACTAGTAAAAAGAGTCAGAGCTGGAGGATCCAGCTTCCCTTATCTCGCACCATCACACTGGAATGCCCTACCTCCCACAATCCGAGGTGAGCCCACCCTCATTGCCTTCCGGAAAGCTATGAAAACCATCCTCTTCACATAGGTCTCTCGCAGCACCATGTTTGCCAATAAACTGCCTGTAATGTAATGACCAAAGATGCATGAGCTGTAGTGACTAATCTGTTTGTAGCAATCATAATGTGCCAAACGACTGCTACCAATCCTGTACCCCCTGTAACTAAGTTCCTGCAAGTAACAGCACCACAAAGCCCCTGAGCTGTCTGCGCGCTATATAAATTTAAATAAATAAATAAATAAATTATCCGGTTCTTATTGTCATTGGACAGACACCCTACTTTGCATGCTGAGGCGGCTAATCATTGTGTTGGTCTGAAGGGTAGGGAATGCACATCATATTTAAATGCAACTGAATTATGCGGATCCATAGGTGGACACTTCTATGTGTATAGCGGTGCTGTTAGAGAACTATACATGCATGCTCAAAATGCGTGTAAGGGAAAAATGTAAGGGAAAAAAGGTCGATTGTCATGTCTTAAGATAAGACTGGGTTGCTCAAAACACATCAGTTTCTCGCTACTTGCTAGAGAGCGCTGCGTCTGTGATATACATAGCGGATCAGCAGTCAAGTATGGCAGGCTTTGCCCTAAAGTTAAAGTTAATGTTGCTTTACTGCAATGTGTTAACAAGTGCTTACCTCGTGGTTACTGGGTACCAAAGTGCTTGCAAGGCTCTCACTTGTATAGGCGGCAAAATGGGAAAACCGAAGGCAGGCGGACCTAGGGGACCAAATATCGTTCTCGGGATCCCGCACATGCGCGTTGGCATGCTTGGAGGGAGTGTGGCTACAGTATTTGTGCTATTACAGGTGCCATCTTGGGGGAAGAAGTGTGAGGTGGGGAATACCCACTCACATTTATGATGTTGATATCTGTCTATAACAGACAGTTGCGCTTCAACCAATTGGTCATATTCAAGGGAACTGCATTCAAGTGCAATTCATGCTAACTGAGTGGAAAGGCTGCAATGCAATTACCGGCTTGTGATGTACTAATAATGCTGATATTAAATATGAATACAAGATGTTGGTCCGGTAGCATGCTGCCCATGCTCCCAAAAAGTGGCAACATGTCATAGAAGACAAAAAAAAAACAATTAGGCAGGATTATGAAGTGGGGAGTACCCACTCACGTTTATGGTGTTGGTATCGGCCAATGACAGTCGGTTCCACTGATATCCATCAGTTTCAGTCAACAAACCGACATTGCAGTACTTGATGGATGAAATGATGGTACAGATGTTCATTTTGATTATGGGATGTGATTATGGTAGTATCCTGCATGCTCCTAATACATGACAACGTGGCATTAGAGCCACCTATCGAGTACATTCCTAATAAAGGATAGATTGTCATGGATTTCATCGTACTCAGATATTCTACTCAGATGGTAGTGAGGAATTGCCAGTTAATTGGTTCGTTCAGCCCTTGTTGGTCACTTTTAATGCAAATGATCCCCCTGTGTTCTCTTTTTAATCCGAGAGATTGTATATCTCCACCTCTAGATGGAACACTCACCTTTTCTATGATTGCCCAAGTCAATTCATTCCGGTTGTGTCTTTTTTCCAGGAAGTATTCCACCAGGGGTGCATATACATGATTGATGTTCCTGTATCCTTTTCTTTATTGACCTAGCTGTCATGCCAATGTATTTCAGATCACACAGACATTTGATGAGATAAATCACCTTACTGGAGTTGCAGTTTGTAAATGTGTGTTGTCTCCAGGGAGTATGTAAACCCAGGTTTAGTAAGGTAGACCTGCAGGTTAGATGGCATTCTGAACACAGACCACATGGTGAGTGGCCTTCCGGGTTGGACATATTCCAAATTGTTGGTTGCTCAGTTGGCCCCGAACCTGGATGGTAGGATCGCAAACGGGAATATCTCATGGAATTATTTGTGTGCCTTTCTACCCACAAATCCGTGTTTGATAAATGGGGATTTGCAGGCAGAATGGCACACAAATCCCCGTTTTGCACGCAAATAATTCCATGAATCAGGGCCTTTGTCTTTGTATCTGTACACACCTTGCCTACCTCTGGTTGTATGTAGCTCTTCTGTATGACTCGCTTTTGTTACTATTTTGTGTGCCACTCCCATTAACACCCCTTGTCTGTTTCTGGTTGTGTCCAGCCTATACTCCTTGTGTACAGACCCTCTTTACACCCCTAGTCTTCTTATGTTTAGCTCCTTAGTCCATAAGTAGTTTGGTGGGGTGCTGTATTCCTGATTCCTTCTTTGCCAGCATATTCTGTTCCTTTCCTGAGCCTTGGATCACTTCCTGGGTCATCATATGTCATGTAGTTCTAGTTCCTGTTTCTGTTCTTGCAGTCCTCTGTTTCCAGAGTCTGCACTTGTGATAGGCTCCTTGATCCATAGTCTCTCCTGAGACCGTCCTTTTGTGAAACCTATCCCAGTTGATGTTGTTAGTCTGCCATCTAGTGCATTACCTTTGCCCTGTGTTGCTAGTGCTTGTTTTCCAATCTCTGTGTATAAGGTCCAGTTCTATAATCCCCTCGAGCAACTCTCTTTAGTATGTCTCTGTATTCTCCTGTCTTCATCTTCTTCTGGAGTATTTCTGTCTGTCTTCTTTTGACTGAGGGATAATCTATTCTAATGGTTTTCTATGAGTTAATTCGAAGTGTTCCAGGTAACTTCCTGCAAGTACGTTCAGCTCAAGAGCTCCAGGTACTTAATGTGATCTTTAGCTCCTCCCATAAAGAGAACACCTGAGCCCTCATTTCCCAGGGAGAAGCTGGGTAACACTGTACAAGTACATCAATGCACCGTGACTATTGACCTCTCTCTGGAGTCCAGGATGATCCTGCTCATGGAGCAATCTATCCTTTACTTAATGATGCCTTGTCTAGTGTGTTCCCACCCCATGGCCCTTACACCACTTACCTGCACTGCCTAATCAGTGCAGCAGCCTCACTTCCTCCTCCACTCCTCATTTCCTGGGATATGGTTGGAGCTCCATCAGTCATTTCCATAGCAATCACCTTAATTGTGGGTTTCATTTGTGAGCAACCCCAGATAAGGGCCCTTAGAACTCCAGCCATTTACCAGGTGTGCTAATAGCAATCATGCATAGTTCGAGGGCTAATATCACCCATTGCCGCCCACCGAACTCTTATTTATTTAGTTATTTATTTATTTCTAATTGAGCCGGTAACTCGCGAGTCTCGGGGTGCAGAAACAGGCACACAAAGTACGAACAAAAGTGATGATGTACATAACGAACAAGCTGAAAGCTGAACAAGAACCTTTGCATAACTCTGCATTATTGTTTAATGAATAGAGTCTGTGAGAGCGAAGGCAGAGTTATGTCATGAAATGGACGTTCAGTGGGCTGATGAGAGGCTGGTATAATAGTAATAATACTACTTATATATACCTTCTACTTGATGGCCTGATGACTTGACATGATGGCCCAAGAAGGAAGCCGCTGATCTAATTTACAAGCCACTCAAGCCAGGCCCCAACATAACCCCCTACCTATGAACCTTTGTGCATTTGGAATAGTGCTGGTGAAAGGGTTATTATTTGATAGCTGTTCCTTTCTTTAATGTTTAAATTTTGCCACCCAATGTGTTCAACATTACACATGTCATCCTTTAGCAATCTCTTGCATTTGACCATTGTGACAGCGTGTTCCTGCTACAACGCTTGCCTCTCCCCGCCGCAGGCCCTCACATTTATATGTAGTTGAGAATGGATAGGGAAAGACCTCAAGCTAAACCATTGATAACTAGGAGCGCTGGGCATAGTCTGTATCAAGCTCAGCTGTGTCAGCCACTGCATTCATCGGGTTGCAAGTTGACTATGCAGCCAGTGTCAAAGTAAGGGAGCTCATTGGCCAAAGACCCGTCACACGGACTCCTTTTAGGGGAAGTTTTGACAAGCAAGCAGCAAGTTATCTCAGTGAGTTTAGCACTTGTTGCTGAGATCTGTTTTCAACCTGCAGGTCACGGGTTCAAATCCCTGCAAGCTGACTCAATCTTCCACCCTTCCGATCTCGATTAATGGAGCACTGCTGAAATGTGTGATTTCACTATCTCTTGGCACACGATGGCAGATATAGACCGTAACACAGCTAATCCTATAGATTTGCATGGAGTGTATGGCTACCAATATAGAGTGTTTCCAGAGTTTTCTCACTCAGGTCGTAGTGTCGTTTGCGCCCTCACTCCCCTCTTCTCACCTTCTGCTCCAGAATTGATTCTCCTCAGGAATTGTGCCACCATGCCTCGCCTCAAGCTTCCTCTGGACCCAATAAGCAACATAGAAAAGGGACTGTTCTGTACCTTTTCAGATGCCGACATTGGACTTAGTTACCTTTGGAATTTTTCAATTCAGATCTTCTTTTAAGAAATCTGTTGACGCTGGCCTAAAATCCTTCTAGAGGGGTTGTAATCACATTGGATAATGACTCTTCCCTGATTAAACAAGAATTGCCATACAGGAGTGGATTACATCATTAGTCTGGGGGAAGTGGGTGAGTGTTATGAAAGATTTTCTTTGTGCCGCTTTCCTCCCATAGACTTCTATGGCACACCCTTTATTTTTGCTTGTTTTGAAACTTATCCTGACATTTGGAGGTCAGTAAAGCCTTCTGCTTTACTTCCCTTGCCTGTTTTGCTCATTTCGATGGCAAACTGACTAGCCCCAAGACTGTCTGTACTGAGATTATGGGCCTCATTACAAGTGTGCTAGAGCCACTGTGCCCAACAGGGCTGACCCTGCCGGGCAAATCGGCCACGGTATGCAAGCCGTCATGGAAGCACCGGCACTGTTAGCAACGGTGCTGTTGCTTCTTTGTTCCCCACTCCATGGGAATAGGGAATTACAATTTAGTGGCGCCTGACTTTCCGGAACGCCAGGGTTGTAATCCCCAGTGTTACCGGCAAGCCTGGCGCTAGTAAAAATGTACAAGGTAGCACTGGCAGGGTTACCACCGGACTTGTAATGAGGTCCTATGTTTCTCTGTGAATTCTTGTATTGTTACAATTGCACACCTCAAGTTATAGTCAAGTGCAGTTAGGATACTTTGTATCCTTACAGCTTTTTATATAATGGCTTTTTCTTTACTTTTGCAATGTCCCGAAGCCAAGCCGGTGTAGCTGTGATTATTTTACAGTTTTTGATACATATTACTCATGCACTTTTACATTTACAGCGAAAGGCTACGGAAGGTGGCTAGCCCCCTAAAATGCCCTCGAAACAATGTGTTTCGCTTGTTCTTTGGACATATTGTTCTTTGGCCCTCTTCCTGCCTTCTCAGGCCAGGAAATGTTTTATATGGATATCCCAGTCCCAGGGAACTATGGCTTTCGAGGGCTAAGGGGCCTTTGTGTGTGTTCGTGTCAGAGAGGGAGCTGTGACTTTCTAGTCCCAATCCATATCTCTGGTCCCTCAATGTCTATTGCTGGCAAGATGTGGTTACTAGTGGCTATCCATAATTAGATAGCCACTGGCTATTTGAATGGTGCAGATCCTTGCCATTGGTGGACTTGAGCATGCTTCCAACCTGAATCTTGGATAAAAGGAGGGCTCCTGGAACTGTTCACCAGATCACTGTTGTAACCAAGAATACTGCGAAGAAGAGCAGCCTGCTAATGACCAGAGGATGACCCCTGCAGCTGACCAGCATCTACTCTAGTGTTATCCCAGTGAAGCCCTGCTGCTCTGTCCTGATCTCAAGAAGGCCTTAGTTGCTGCTTCGACCCCTCGACTAGTGAGTCCAGGATCTGTGCCTGCTGAGTCTTTGGAAGTGTCCCTGGACCAACCAATCGACAGACTAGCTCTCTCCTAGGGTACCTTGCTGCAGCTGTCGCCGTTGGAGCACAGTCATGGAACTTTGCAGAGCGTCAGCTGGTGCGACAAGTTGCCTACTCCTGCTTTTTCAGCCATCTCACACCAAGTAAAGCTGTTCTGGGCATGCTCCTGTGTTCACCACTAGAAGATCGCCTGCTGCAGCCTGACCATGGTGACCTTCATTGAATCTTGTCATCTTCGTGTCCTGTTGACTTCTGTCCTACAGAAGTCTTCACCTGTCTTCATTGGAGCCTTCGACTGGAAGCTGTCTGAAATCAATTCATGTGTACCATGACTGACTAAGAGTAAATCCTGCAACAAAAAGTATCTCTTCTGTCCTGATGTCTAGATGACACTCGTGAAAGGAACCAAGATGGAAGAACAAGCCTGCAATAAAGTCTGGAACCTCCACAAGTGGTGTCCGGAGAACTCTGAGTTAGGGTGCCATAGGGTGACAAGTGTGTATAATCCTGACCCTAACTCCTGATCTTTGGTTGTGGAACCTGGATTAGGAATCCCTGCCTAGGCCTATCATAGTTTGTTGGGATTGAGTTGAGTCTTGATCAGAACTTTAACTATTATGATTCTTCTTTAATCATTACCACTGGCACTAAAAATCTGTATATGAACGTACCTGAAGAGTATATACTTTGGAACCAGTGAGTTTTAGGCAGAAGTCCCCAAGCCATCTTAGGGTTGGACTTGAAAAGAGTTAGGGGAGCTTTTCTGTGATCATTCTGAAGATTACTATCTATTACTATGCACCTGACTACTTTCCGGTGTGTTACTGGTCCTTGAAATTAATGCTATTCTAGCCCTCCTAATCGTGAATGTATATATTTGTGTATAAGGATTTTTGTGACAATATTTACCTAGAATATTCATCTGCTTAGTGTCTAAACTAAAGGCCTAATAACTAATTGTATTTCTATACTTACCTGTCTAACTGGAATTACTGGTGTTGGTCTGTGTGGACTCATTGAAGCTGAAGCCCTAGACCCCTTCCACACCCTTCCTGAGACTAAGCCTTGCCACTTTGCTACCTCACCTTGACTGGATGTGGCTAACCTCTGTGTCTTCCCTGTTCACCATAATAGGATGGCCACCCAAAATTCTCCCACCCCGGGATGATATTGGAAATTCATTTTACCTTCTACTTTCGAGCCCTCAGCGTTGTCTCGGGCAACAACTTAGGAGTGGGTTATTATCTGGTGACCATGACCCCTCCCAAGGCCAGGGAAGAACTGTTTGGATTGGAGTGCCGTGTTTTAATGACACCATTTCATTTGAAGTTTTTATCAACTTTATGTTTTGTTCAGTGACAAATGTAATACATTCATAAATTCATGCTGACTTTTCATTCTAGGGAGGATCTGTCTTTTCTCCGGCTACTGTGGTCACCAGGAAGAGCGCCCAGGAGCAAGCATCCCTAGTGGCCGCTGAAGTTGGCTGCACCTTCACCAGTAATGAAGACATGATCTCCTGCCTCCGTGGCGTGCCCGCAGAAGCGCTCAATAATGCTCAGACTAAGGTTGGATGATTTCAGTTCTATTCATCATTTTTTGTTAGTTGTATACAGTATAATCTCTTGCATGATTTCGTTTGCAGGTTACCTTTGGTTGTCAGGGCCTGAAACCTCCTTTCTATGATCTTGGTGGAGAGAGTCACTAGCGGACACCTTTGTCTAGACTTGTGCACACTGCAGTTATGTCTATGGTCCTGCTCTTGTAGTAACGAATACGTTTTCCTTGCAATAGACCACTAGCACTTGAACACTTATGCATGTCAGCTGAGGATATTTCCAACTCCTATGATATGAGGTTGTGCATCCACTTCAATGTAGGTAATTCTATTTTATAGGCCATGAGTTTAACGTCAAGTCATTTTCTGAACCCCACAAACCAAAAAACATGATCAAAAGTTACAAGATCTCATGTGCCCTAATGGTGTCTGTTCATCTTTATTCATCAAGTAGTGTGCAGCTACCGTATCACCTATAGTTACGAATAGTACACATCTCTCTTCCCCAAAATCTTGCACAAGGCATCTTCAGTGCAGAGAATGACTGGCTTGCTGATGCTCTTGGATTTGTCAGGAGCCTTCGATACCCACGAAATACTCGACCATTGCTTATCAGCTGGGAATGAATAGTAAAGACTAGAAAACACTTAATTTTAAAGTTACTTGAGATGTTCTCTTACAGCTGCTGCTAATGCATAGAAAAGAATTGATGCATGTAGTGCATTTTAGACAAGAATTGAAAGAAACCTACATACTTACTCCTTCACTCTGTTAATGAGTTTATCTTGGAGTCCCTCACAGTGATACCATTTCGGCTGAGGGCCTATGATGCACTGGATTCTGCTCTGCAGGAGTGAGATCACCATGTAGTCACAAAGTTTTGCTAACATTTATTTCAAAACCGATTTTTCATTTTTTCATTTTTTTCGCACACAATCTTTAAATATTTACAATAATAAGCACGAAAGTGACACGAAACACTACAGTGTCGATGATCTGTGACACAACTGTTTAACCCCTGTTGTATGTTCATATCTAGTGTTGTGTACTGTTTGTTACACATACCTGGATTTACAGTAGTCCCGGATAGCACTGCCTTTAGTTTTATTTCACCAAATTGTTGTACTCACTTATGCGTTTACCTAGGGAATTTTACCCCAATATTTCAGGGGTTGGTACACAATTGTACCCCCCATTTTAGAACACCACCTGTCCGTGTCACTTTCGTGCTTATCGAAAGTATTGTAAATATTTAAAGATTGTGTGCGCAAACAATGAAAAAATGAAAAATCGGTTTTGAAATAAATGTTTGCAAAACCTCTTGACTACTTGGTGATCATACATCCTGATTTCTTTTGACATTAATGTATGTACTCTCCTGGGCATATCAGGACATTGCCAGGTGCCCTTTAGATATATATTTGCTCTGCAGGAGTACAAGGATGAGGAGGTGTAAAATAGCCCACTAAGCACTCACACTTCTACAAACCAAAACCCAATGCAATCATAAATGTGACACAGGGACAGTTAAAATATATGCCTCCTTTGACGTTTGTGGTAACATTGACCGAGGGAAGGCTATGCTCTTAAGAGAGGTGTGAATGTGATTCAGTAGTGACTCAAACAACACAGTAACACAGTCCAAAATAAAGGTAATGTCCAATCAAGGTTCTACAAAAATAGATATACTTTAATTAAACAAACCATCTCCAATAGAACTAATAGAAAAACACTGTACAAAAACCCACCTCTTTGGAAAAACAGAGAAATGCAACAGACTGAAAAAAGTAGGACCCTGTGAACGTGTACAGGGATGATAGGTAAATAGCAACCACGGAAAGGACATGTCTTACATGATAGAAGGTGCCGAGCTGACCTAACCAGTCTCTATGGTCCCTGGGGAATGAGGTGGCAGTCCATGGTCAACAGTACCTGGTTTCAGTTATTTGGTGGGTTAACAATGTCAAACTCTGTGTTCAATGTTGATTTGAGCAGATCAAGCTCAATTGGGGTATGTTTGATCATGTGGGCACAATCTGTAAGGGGGCGTCTAGCAGGGGCGAATGTGGTTGATCTGTGCATTCAAAAGCGGGCTTTGAGTGATGCAGGATGGGGCCTTTTCCAAGACCTTATCAAGGTTGGGTGAGGTCGAGTTAGGCTTTAGCTGCTGGGTGAGGTCCTTGCGTAATCCTCCAGCTGTTTGTGTCGGCGGATGGTGGTCATTGAACTCGTGATCTGGGTGCTTCGATATGCAGGACAGTGACGTGGCCATTCGAGGGCTAATCAGGTGGAGCCATGGTTGTAACTCCTGGCCAGGGTCATCATGTGACTCTCCAGTGGTTCAGAATAAATCCTGGCATTGAAAAGTTGATTCAGGTTTTGCAGGTGACGGGCTCAATTAGAGCACAATGCAGCATCAAACTGGTTCGAAGTGCAAGCATAGTATGGATGCGTGGAGGAGTGCAAAAGCCAGCACCGGCGTCTTCCCTCTTGTTTAGGGGGAGGTGAACATGGGCAACCGGTTTGGTGCGGCAGAACAGGGAGCTTCAGCTGGTCTGCTCCTATGGACACTGTGGGGCCCACTCAGAAACACTTGTGTATAGGCGGGTTATAAATGCCATATCATATCATATCATATCAGAAGGACTCCAGGACAGGATGATTCTTTTCAGGGTTTGCTCTCCCACCTTTGGAGATTTTGGTGCAGAGTACTGGTCCAGGTCCACAGCAAAGGCGAACTCCAGTGGACATTGAAAGTGGGTAGAAGAAAGAGCTTTCTTCTGCATGGGACAGCTCTTTCTTCACCTCAGGCTGAGGGCTTTGGAAAGTATGACTTGTCCAAAGAAAGTCCAGTGAGTTCTTAACAGAGTGAATCTGCCAAAGGGGTGGGAGGCCCCTTCTTTTGAGGGCACATGTCCACAGGTAATTGGATTAAAGCTAGCCTGACTTGCTGGTCCAATCCTTGCCCTTCAAAGTAGGGGACTGCCTTTCTGACATTATGCTCAAGATGCGCTGCTCCTGAGGAAATGAAGGGGAGAGTGAGAAGCAGAGAGAAACAAAATGGTGGCAGTCTCATTCCACTGAACATAGCCCTCCTGCTTATTTAATTCTGCTCTCTTCCCTTCCCATCCCACTAAGAACAAATGTCTTTATACATACTTCACCCTGGTGTGAGGCTACTCATTTTGAGTGGACCTGCTCCTTTGATGATGGGGTCCAAGACAGCTGCCGTCTGTAAGGCTGTCTCTGGCGAAGTGTGTTAACGTCCCTCAAAGAGAAATCAAAGATAAAGGCCAGGCCATTCAGGGTCCTGTGCTGCCATTTGCCAGTCTGACCAGAATACACATCAACTCCCACAGCGGAGCTGGCTCACAGGAGCTGACACATGCTTGAGATCAATTTGGATGTGGCGGCCATGAACATAAGTGATCATGAGTAGCACCATGCACTATGCCTAAACTCAGGCATAGCTTTATTTTAGAGTGTATCCTGCCACCATCATGGGTTACTCATGATCGTCGTAGTTGTGGTATAGTGTGGCATGTCTTAAATGCTGCAGAGAATTGGCTGTTGCTGCAGCTGTCGAGGGAACACCTGTAGAGCAGGTTACTGATGCAGCAGAGCACAAGCGCACTATGCTTTTGGCATGGAGCCTGTCAAAGGGGAATCTGATCAGCAGATTACCCTTTCAGAGATGGATTTACCTGCATCATTTGAGCTATTAATAAAAATCAAACAATCCGGGGCTTCACACCCTTGCCAGATGGCAATTCCTCACAGGAACCCCATGCACCTTTTGCATCATTCCTCTGAATTGGTCGTTTCCTGTGGTTGGGCACAGACCTGAGTTGCCCCGGGGTCCCTTGTAAACTCAGTCTATTCTCGTGCACAGGACTCTCACCCATTTCTGAACAAAGTGAGCTTTCTAGGAGTGCAATGTTAAGACGCTATTGGCCAGAGAGTATTTATATTAGACATAGAGTCTGTTGGCCATTACACATCACTTAAACAGTCCCTCAATGCCATCAGAGCATATGGAACAGAGGTCTCATGTATGTTGCACACAGGAAGACAGTGGGAGCGTTATTATCTACCCTCTTCTCTGTTTTTGCTTTCTCCCACAGCTCCCACTTCCCCAAACCCCCAATCGGGTAGTGCGGCCAGCTACATTTTCCCCTCTCCCTCTCTTCCTTTCTCTCTCTCTCTCGCTCCCTCTCTCTCTCTCTATCTCTCCCCCCCTCACCCCTCCCGAAGTGATGCACCGACCCAGCTGCCCGTCCTCCCGCCCAAGTTAAGGGCCTGGGCGAAGTGAGGGTTCATTAGTGCGGGTGACAGTGCCATTTCCGGCAGGGGTGGCAAGACCACGAGCTGAATATCTCCATTAGCAACCACAGTAAGAAAATACAGGTGCTAAAAGCTTTTAAGAAAGGGATTTGAAAAAAAACGACCGTAGCAAACAATCTCATGTGAGAGGAAGTCCTTTAGGAGTGTTGCTGGCAACCAACACAAACAAGGGACTCCCTTTGACAGGAGCATATATGTTAGGGTGACTTTCCTTTTTTCACTTTTTGAAAAGCATGTAGCACCCACGTTGAGGGAGGCAGGAGGTTGAGGTGGCAATAGTGGAAGGAGTTGGAGCATACAGCAATCCAGAGTACTTGCACCTGTGTGCTTATTTGTGCTCTACATGTATCATTGGCAAGTACATGCCAGTTGAGCAGGCAGATTTGTAGGTTCGAGAAATATGGCTCGCTTAATATGGCGAGACAGGTTTGAGCTCTCCTTGCTTCTCCTGCCCCTCTCCCCCAGAGACCCCCAAGAAGAGCAAAGAAAATACCAGCCGTCTTTCCTCTCTCTTTCACTCCCCTCATCGTCTCCTCTCTATCTCTCCCACGACAGCCTTTTTGTTCCTGATAGCCTTGTGTCATTCCCGCGGCTCCAGCACTGGCAGGAACTAAGGTAGAGTACCCAGTAGCAGGCCTGTGCCAAGAGCAGCACTCCGCTCTGACGCCTCTGACATCAACACGCCTACAGCGAGGGCCTCTGCCTGGTGCAGCATGACACTCAGCAAATGGCTGCCGTAGATCATGTCTAATGCCATTAGGGAGGGCACCCCGACTCTTCTCATTCCCCAGGTCCCAGGAGATTAGGGAGGACGAGGAAATGCTGTATTCCTCTGCCATGACACCAGGCCAGCGCTTACGGCACCTTAGTTCCATTCGTTTCACTTCACATAGGTAGATAACCATTGAAAAAAACGATGGTTTGTTAATGGCTTCCTGCAAAAGTCAAACACAAGATTTGAGTTCATGGTATAGCTTGTGTAGTGCTCTTTTCTCTTTTAAGCCTCCTCAAAACGTTGAGGAGGAACAGAAGAGGGGATGTGAGTGACAAGGAGTAATGAGATGTAAATTAACAAGGGGATCCTGGGAGTCCCTCTGCCGGATATTAGTCCTGGTTGCGAGAGACTTACCCAGAGTCTTTAGCTCACTATCTTTCACAGAGAAGAAATATCCCCCCTTGTCAATTTGCGTAATGAGATGTAAGCCATGAACGTTGAGGAGGAACAGAAGAGGGGATGTGAGTGACAAGGCCTTCATTTAAGCCATGAACGTATTGGGACGAGTTAAGGCGAACAATGGTGTCCTATGCCCGTTGCTCTGTGTGATTTTAGACACACTTCAACATCTGGGAGGTGGGGGGAGGGGCAGAAGAGGGGGCATGGGAGAGAAGAAAGATTGGAAAGAGGAAATTGCATCGAGGGTAATAGGGGCAAGAAGTCTGTTAGTTGCCTGTGTAGTTCTTGTATGTCTCCTCTGGTAACACATGCCTTGCAGTGGTGTTGCACCACACAAGCCACTTAATTTATTGGGCTCATTTTAACCATTGTTATCTTTGGCCCTCATTACAAGTTTGCCGGTCCAGAAACAACAGTGCCGGTAAGTTGTTTCCGGACTGGCAAACTACGAGTCTGGGCACCCGCCAGCACACTTTGACGGAAGCACCGGCACTGTTGCACACAGTACCAGTGCTTTTGTCCTCCCCATTCCCATTGAGTACTATGGGACTCGAATGGGAATGAGGAGTAACAATTGGCGCTGCCTGACTTACCGGACCGCCAGGGATGTAATGCCCCAGTTATTCCGGCAATCAGGCGGCAGTAATTAATCACAAGTCCGGTGGCAGCCTGCCGGACTCGTAATGAGGCCCTTTGTCTTTTCTATAATATGCACTCTGGATGGCCATTGGCATTTCGATGAGTCTCTAGGCAGCATATTCCGACCATAGAATACATTACCTGTTTGAATGAATAAACAAGCTGCAACGTCATTTAAATTAGCATATGAATGGTATGACGTAAACCAAATCTATCAGAGTCTATAATAAATGCAACAATACAATGTATGCAAGACACCATCGTCTCCAGGCAAAGTTGCAAAAGTATGTATTCATGTGACATTGCATCTTCTTTCCTCATAGTTTCTCGCCATGAATGGACCTTTTCAATCGTGGGGCCCGGTGGTCGATGGCCTCTATCTCCGGGAGTCTCCCATTACCACACTGCAGCGATCTGGAACAAGGAAGATCGATTTACTGATTGGAAGTGCAGCGCAGGATGGGCTGATCAGGAGGGCTAAGGCAATAAAGGTAAGTCTCGGTCTATGACTCTTTAACCAGTAGGTGTTGATTGTAGTACAGTGGACTGGCGGTTTGATGTTCAAACAGGGACGTCATTTCACCAAAATGCCTGGGGTAGCGGAAGTGAAATCACACAACCCTTGACCTCTTATGACATCACAAGGAGTGATGTAATTTGATCTAACCAGGAAGTGACTTAACGTGAAGCGATGGAACTCAACCTTTGATCCCATGACAAAACAGGAACTGGCATCACATAGCAGTGTTCCTAATTACACTAAGAAAAATATGGTTACGACATCATTGTAATGTGATATACATTTCATACAAGAGTGAATCACCATATGTATTGTTAACATCAGTGTGCATAGGCCCATATTACCAAATTAATGTGAATGCAAGCAGACGTCCAAGGCCAAATGACAATGAAGTGTTATCGTATAGCCCTTATGTTTAAGCACTTTATATAGAACAAATATATATATATATATATTCACTAAAAAAACTTTGTTAAGAGGACGTTATGGTTAAGTTGCGCTACTAAAAACCTGTGAAATTCCCTAAAAAAAACTTTATAAATGTGACATTATGGTTCGAAGTAAAACTGAAAACCTCCTGAAATTTGCTAGTTATGGTAGGCTAAGCAACCATAACTGCCCGCACCACTGTGCACTGCTAACACTAACACCCAGGACATCAAAGATGACATCACAAATGTCATTGATGACATCACTGATGACATCACATGTGTATTTACTTTTCAGACAAGGGGTTGTGAATGTAATTTTGGCAAAAAAGTATCAGGGGTTATCGGGACATGTGTAATAAAGTACATACTTCATCACGCAATGTAGTGTTCTAAAGAAAATTCCATTGCAGTTTTCTTTCTAGTACAGGAAGCTACTCATACATAAATGTAGGTATTGGCTGCAGCATACACCACAGAGGTGCTATATTTGTACTTTCCAAAGTTGTATAATAAAACGGTGAACGCTTCTGTATCAGACTTTTCTGGTCTGTCAAACATGTACCAAGTTGCTAATAATGCATCACTTACTACATATTTCTAGTAATACACACAAAACATAAATAGACTACAATGCATACAAATATGGGGCTTATATATGGATAGTAAAGTAAGCAAACAAGAGGCAGTATCATTAGCAATTGTGTATAATCTACATGATTGTATTCACGCACAAAAATGATAGCTGTGTTTCAGGCCTGGTTCTTCCCCTATATATGTACATCATAAGATGCGATGAAAATCTAAGGAAAGAATTGTAAGAACATGTGAGAATAGCAATATCTGTACATGTAATACCTTTTGAAAGTTAAGGTTCTGACTGTCAGTAAATAAACCCACCTGGCCTAGATATAGCAGTGAACAAAAACAAAGGGGCTACACATGTGATGTCATCAGTGATGTCAACAATGACATTTGTGATGTAATCTTTGATGTACTGGGTGTTAGTGTTAGCAGTGCACAGTGGTGTGGGCAGTTATGGTTGCTTAGCCTACCATAACTGGCGAATTTCAGGGGCTTTTCAGTTTTACTTCAAAACATAATATCACATTTCTAACGTTTTCTTTAGGGAATTTCAGAGATTTTTAGTAGCGCAACTTAACCATAACGTCCCCTTAACAACGTTTTATTTTAGTGAATTGTATGGGTTTTTAGTAGGGCAACTTAACCATAACGTCCCTTTAACAAAGTTTTATTTTACTGAATTTCACAGGTTTTTTTTAAGGGGACCCTAATCATAACATCGCAGTAATAACGTTTTTTTGCTGAATATACACTATCATCATGTGATCTTGGGAGATATGTAGTATAATCTGCTTACTTTATATACATGTAACATAGAACATACAGAACCCCCTCAATATTGATATTTGAAAGGCACGGATTGAGCGCCTGTCTGCGGACGGGCGTGGACCAGGTCAACAGTACCCAAACAGTCAGGGGGTATCTGAAATTGTACTATTGTCTTACACAAAAAATGCTCAACATGGAAAAAGGACACATAAAGACATTATAAGTACTAGTAAATAAATAGGGAAACCTAAACGTCTGAAACAAAAACCATTCATTTAATGACCATGTAGAATGAAATGGATTATACCATAACAAAAAAAAGTATGCCTCCAACGTAATTACCTCACAGAAACTCTGCAGCCAGGACCGACAGCAGACGCACGCACTACAACGAAGACAAATTACAACAAAATAGTAAGTGAACCTCATTTTTCTTATGTGAGTGTGTACTTTTTTTGGGATGAGGAGCAGAAAAAATAATTTCTTTCTGTTGTTTTGACACAGAAATGTGCAGTACTTTGGAGTGGCTGGAGGAGAATTTTCCGCATGGGGAAATGTCTGAAGATAGCGATAATAATGGTACACAGTGCTCTGCATAAGCAAAATAATGGTCAGTATTTTATGGGCATTTAACATATATATATTTATTTTTAACAGACCAGGAAAAAAAAAGAAGAAAGGCCAACAAACGACACAGAGGAAGACAGGCTGAAAAGGATAGAACTGAAAATGGACACACTAAATGACAATTTTAACAGTTTAAGGCAATTTGTGGAGGAATTTGTGAGAGGAAAAATACGTTATCACTGTCCCACCTGTACCTGCCCCCCTTCTCCATTTCCTAGTGAACCATCCCCAAACCTCCAAGAAGAAAATAGACGTTTTGATGAAACATCCATCCCTTCTTCCACTCACAAATCATCTCCTCACAATCAGCCCGTGTTGAACCCCAATTCCCCTATATTTGTGTGAGTATCTGCTTCCCCCTGTATTTCTGTTGATTGAAGTGTGCATGTGTTTTTAGAAAGTTTTTCTATATTTGTTGTAGTCTAAGGGTTTGAGGAATTTTTTTTTTTTTAAAAAGACTTAAAATGTTCGCGAACAGCGCACCTTTTCGAGCAAGCCGTAAGCAATAGAATGTGGATGTTCTAACAGCAATACACCTACCCGTACCAATGTCAACCAGGATGGAACATATCTTAGAACGCACCATCTGTGCAATTTGTGCGTAAATGAACAGAATGGGGCGTCCTAAGGACATTATACCTCTCCGTAGCACTCACAAACAAGATAAAACATGTTCCTAGGACACACCAGGTGTCTGTGATGTCTGTAAATGAGCAAAATGGGAGTGTCATAAGGACATTATACCTGTCCGTATCGTCCGCAGCCAAGATGGAACCGTCCATAGAACCGGCGCGGTGGCTGGAATGTTCGTAGTCAAACAGAATTGAGGTGTCCTAAGGACACTGGACCTGGACAGATCATGTCCGCACATGCGTAGTACACCCATAAGTACTGCAAACATCGCGCCTGTCCCTAATTGTCCATCTCACTTGTGTCGCACTTTTAATTAGTTTCAGGACCCGAACACTGTCCATAGAACACTGGCGCGCATGCGCACATTTGTTAGTCTGCATTTGCTGTCCAGCGGGCACACATTTCCCTCGCGGATGTGTTCAGGACGTCATCATGTAACCGCACCCACGCTGAGCGTGTGGACTAATTTGCGCAGTTTGTCTGCTTCCGCAACATTGCAAAAGAACTTATATATACATGGTAAATTATTTTACAGTATAAAATCACCATTTCACATATCCCATACAATAGCTCTACCTGTGAACGTGTCTTTTAGAATTTTTGCAGCACTTTTTAGTGATCAATATGGTCATGAGGCGCACCCATGCACCACTATAAATGGCCACACCGCCGAGCTCATCTTCATTGTGCTTCTGGCTATAGCAGTTTGAGTTGTGCTGCCTTTGCTGCTGTAGCGACCATTAGGCAACTAATCCTTATGGCATCCATGGCTACTGTTGCTTCATTAGGCTCAGCACCACCCCCAAACCCTCCACCACCACCACCTCCCCAAGGGCCTGCAGAGGGATACACGGGTGAGGATGTAGAGATCGAGGAAGAACAGGAAGAAGAGAATGAGGTGGAGGAATTCCGCACTACAAACACTCGCTGGGAGTCGTGGGTGTGGCGGTTTCTGTTTTAGGGAATGTACCGAAAGCACGTGCGAACCTGGTCAGGTGTAACCAGTGCCAGTTGGTGCTCAGTCGTGGGAGACCTTGTGCGTACAGCTTTGGTACGACAACATGACACGTCACCTAAATTTGCGTCCCAGTGCGGACATTCGCATGGTGGTGCCATGCGAAGAACGTAGTAGATTGAGTTACTCCACAGCATCCTCCGTGTCCGATCCTCTCACCACAAGAGACACTCCTGTGGGGGAGCGCATCCCTCCAGCTGCCTCACAAGCCATTTACGATGCTGTTGACCCTTACCTTTCGAGGGTCACAATATTGTGTGTGTACTGTGACGCAGTACTCTGCAGGGGGGAGAGTCTTCGAAGTGCTTTTGAGGCTATGCTCACGGAGCACCAGAAGAACTGCTCCCTACCTAAGTAAAGACCACCCTATATCTTTTTCTCTCCACCTGCCCCTTCTTATCCACGTGGTTGGTGTTCCTTCCTTACCCTCCTTTGCCCTCCTCTCCTAGTGTGTCGTGTCATAAAAAGCAGTAAACTTGAAAATAACAAAAATTACAAAAAAGGCTCTTTTCAGAGCCGCCTTTCTCAGTTTAACAATAGAACTATCAAGTGACCGTTGTAGGCCTCCGCGCATTTTTGGAAAAGTCCACGGACAGTCGTAGGACACACAAAAATGGAGGGTGCAAGCATAGAAAAACCAATGGACTTTTTGCTGGGAGTAATTGGTGGCTCTGAAAAGAGCCTTTTGGTGGTGGTGTGTGTGCTTCAAAAAATGTAGGTTGGAAAAAACGGGTTGCCAAATAGGTGACTATGATGCCCAAAAAAGTTGCAATGCATTTTGTACATTGCGAAGAAAAATCTGATTGCCAGCATATGTGAGATGGACTCCATCTCTGCGGAAAATGAAAGAGCTGCAAAACAAAATGTTTTCATTGTGCAATGAGGACATGCCAACATCTCTTAGAAAGGCACAAACAGCCTTATTCACATTGCGTCTCGCTTTCTCCATTTGTGGACCAAATGCAGAAGAACGCAGCCATATTTGTCTTTGTGCAATACGGGAAAAACTATTTGGCAATTTGGAAACATGTCCATGACCTTCGCAAGTCCTTCCTTCATTGCAAATTTCAAAGAAATTCCAGAGACATGGCCTAAACTGTTTCCTCCGCAATGAATGATAAGTATATCAGGATGACACTCTGTCTGTAAAGTTGCACAGAGAGGTACCAAGTCCAGCCACCTCATTCCACGCACGCCATGCCAGTGCACTTCCACATGCGGAAATCCAAGATCTGCACATAGACCTCAACTTTCTGCATGCACCTTCAACCAATGTATCCATGAGTCTCCCAAAATCCAGATAATCTGTTTTCGAGCACACAGAGCCATGGCTGTCTGGTCTCCTGTCAGGGAAAAGACGTTCTCACTAAATGTCTCTGTACAGAACACAACCACTGAACTATACTGACCAATCCCTACCTTCGCACATTCTCATTTGTATGCGTCTCCACCCCAGAATCCCTGTTGGTAATACGCGCCGCCTGCAAACTACTACCATGTTCGCGGACACATACAGGATCAGAGCGTGACGACTGTACATTTAAATATTAGTCCCCTTTTCCCCTTTAAGGTGGGCTCTGAAAAGAGTGTTCTTTTTTTTTGGGCAGAGACAGACACCTGCTATTTTGTTTTTAAAAATATTTTTTGTTCTTACTTTTCTCCTACAACCATTACAGAACCTTCTCCAAAGCAAGCCTCACATTCCAAAAGAACATGGCATTTCCCAAAGAAGATAACGCAACACCATCTGCTTCAAAATAAGCCGCATTAGTGGAAACAATGTTCTCGTGGCTGCAAAAAAACATACCAGCGCGTAACATAAAAGCACGCATGCCGCAATTGATGTTACACCTCCCAATATTTTGATCAGGACAGAAAACAGAACTGTTGTCCCATTTTCCTCTAAGGAGTAACCCAGAAAAAATTCATTTCGCAGTTGGAAAGAAACCAACTGTTCCAGATCTTCCAACAAAGTATGTGAACTCACGTAGCCCAAATGGCAAGCACCGTAGTGCAAAACTACCACATGAGGAGTGGTCATCGTAGGCATCTCAGTGCAAACTTGGAGAATTGCCGCAACATTGTGATCAGTCTCAGTGCCCCAGAACAACTTCCTATCTTCTCATATCGAAATGGAGTACCACATGCCTACATTCGGCATAGTGCTGTAAACCATGGACAAAAATATCTCCAAGGACCAAAACCCTGACCCTCTGCACCTCTGCCATCTTCAGTATACGCACTGTCTTTCGACACAAAAGAGCAATGTGAACATCTGATTGGCTGATGCCTACAGTCCCCTTTCCATGCTGGATTTGCTGTAGAAACCCGTATGTGACACGCCCTACCCGCGGACAAGCGTTGTCTACGTGCGGCACGTAACTCTTAGCCAGTCCTTCTACCCTTTCCACATCACTCGCGAATCCATTCCCTAATTGGACACAGCTAAGCAGTCACACAACCATCCACTAATCAAATTCAACATCCCTACATCTAACTCCGTCATCAAAATTTCGCACTTCAAATGTATTAGTGATCACTCTGAATGCAAGTCGCATATCATTGCAAAGCACCTACTTCAAAAACTACTGTGCAAGTGTTGCAGATTTATACGTACAGCTCCATGCATGGGTATAAATTACAGGTATGCATATTTTAATCAGAGAACATGTACAACCCTTATGATTTCATTTAAACAAATTAATGCCACTAAATCTGCATAGCCAATAAATACCAACGCTCCCCCTTTAGGTGCAAGATATCTGATTTTTCATTGACAAACCGCACTACTTCTTCCTGTCTCCTGCAAAACCCATACATATGTTAAAACCCTCCCTATTTAGCGCGAAACTCGATTTTCCATTAGAAAATGGCACCATTTTTTACTGTATACCGCATACATAAATACTACTTCCAATGCAATCGTATGAAAAAAATAAATGCTCCAGATTGCTGTGGTGACATCTCCCTCTGAGAGTCTCCCGATTTTTTGAAATCGTACTTATTGAAAGTACAGAAATGTTTCCCATCTACTATAATGACCTATCGCTTACAAACCTCTATGCTATAGATAACACAGCTTAAAAGTAACAATGCATTTTCATAACCTAAAAATTGTACTCATTTCTGAAGCACGTGCAACTAACATACTGCAAGTAACATACAAAGGCAGCACATAGTGAAGTGAAATGCACACATGCACTGTGTTGAAATATCAAAGGAGAATACTCAGACGAAAGATACAAAATTAACGTATACAGTAACTTCACTGCTTTAAACACAGAAAGTTACTAACTTCTTCTTTTTACAATCGCAGTGAAGACTACTCTCCTGAAAATCAACATCATCTACACTGCAAACTACATATCCGAAGAAACATATGGTCATTCTGCAAAAAAGTAAGTACAGTACGACCTTTATATTCTAACTATTCCTCAAACAGACTGTGTGGGTTATGTATTTAATTTGCGCACCAAAGCAAACAGTGATTTCTGAACCATTCTACCACAAAATGCCCATTTATTAAACAAAGAATAACAGGTATAATGGCTCACAAATCCCTGTGTGTTTGCAACTCAAATAACATACAGAAGCCTTAGAATGTTAGTACTAGAATACAAATAGCTGCTTCAATGTTATGCCATGCCATTACGTTTACTGTTAATGCTTCTCCTCACCACTAGCCCACTTTGTACTCTCATCTGAAGCACATTGTAGTAGTATACAAACAGAAAAATAGCCTACCCAAATCATTGTAAGAGGCCAATGCACATTCACACACCACCACAAACAGCTTCCCCATCAAACTCATGCACGCATGCACACAGCACACATACATTGTACAACAGACCAAACCATGTGTTTTTTTTCAACAGACCCCAAAGAATGCCTATCAAAAAGCAAGTCCGTAGAAAGGAACGCAGAAGTAGAGCAAATAAAAATAAAAGTGTCCAACCTAAGCATCCATCTGTAGTAGAGTTTGTAGAGAACGTTGGAACAAAACAGCTAATACAGTCGTTTAGCAAAACAAAGGAAGCTTCAACTACCAAAACTTTACCTCCTCCAACAAAATGTGGCACAAAACACAAAACTCTTCACAAAAAATCGGCTAACAATGTACTGCTAACAATGCTCCTATTAATCCTGATATAGTAACAAGAACCTATAGTAAAAAAAGTATTTTAGCAAAAATGTTTCGCCTCAGAGTCCTTCAGAATCTAATAAGAAGAGGACCGAAATCATCCTCAACCCTTAAAACCTACTGCTGAAAATTAATCCTACAAGCTCTCGCGGACAGTGCAATCCTTCTCAAAAGGAAGTTGTTTATATTAGTGTTAAGTAGGCTGAAATCACTAACAAAACTAAGTACCAAACTACAAAAGAAACTTATCAATAAACGGAATGTGAACAAAAATAACTTCTTACATATTTGTGGAGGTGAATGGAGTCACACAACAACCACAGAACCGTATTTTAATGAAGAAGCATACAAACAAAATCAAATAAACACAATTGCCATCCATAGCAGTGGACGAGGGTATGAAAAAATCAATAATAGCATCATGGAACAAGAAACACTGCTTAGAAAAGTATCCCCTGAAAACTCTGAATTACCTCTCGATTCGACTTAACCAGACCGTCCAGTATACAAATGGCCGTGCACGTCAATGTGTGCCATTCCTAACAAATCTTTCAAATCTTTACGTCAGTTCCTCAATTAGTATATGAAAGGTAAAGACAAAATTAAAATGAAAGTGCTGCAAAATATGGATATCTGTCCAGTGCGCAAATACACAGGACATTCATTAGCCTGCATTTCTGGACCTATTTGCAAATGCACCTTCCATGATATCAAAAGGATATCAATACATCATTCACATGTAAGAAATCTAGTGTATAAAATATACTATGCTAAAAGACCAGCTTTAGAATTAGCCACTTTAAATAACACTCTTCTGCAAATATCTACAAGACGAAAAGGACCATATCCAGAGAAAATATTTTGGAAGTGAAAGCCACTTACAAAATGCAATAGTTGTAGAACAGACTAGCAACAATTCTGCACATAGCAACCTTCTATTACACACATACAAAAAAGAAATACTAAATTTTAAACGTGCATCGGCTGAAATACCAAACCATGTGTGTGTGTGTTGCTGCAGAATGTTTTACAAAAGGAACACAAAAAATATAGACATAGCATACAAAATAGAAGACAATGAAGATTCCAAATGGTTTGAATTAGCTCTCTACCTTTTAGCCGAAAACAAATATCAAATAAGTGAACCCCTAATATGTTGCAGTTACTGCACTACAAAACTAGACAACAACCAAACTCCTTCACGTGCTATCACAAATATTTTGGAATTGTTCCCACTACCACAAACCCTGCAACAACTCAATTTGTATGAGAGCATCATAATTCAATCAGTTCACCCATTTCAAGCAATTATACGCCTTCACCCAAAAACAGCAAAATTACCTACCTCTGAATTGGTGGAAGGCATTTGTGGTAAAGTAGTTTATTTGCCATTAGATCTAACAGAAAATGTACACACTCTAGGATTGCAACGTTCAATAGAGCATTCTTTAATTGTCTTGGTAAATGGTGAACCAACAAAAGACAAATAAATTTGGCAACAACTGGTGGACTTACATAAAGTTAGACAAGCCTTGTAATATCTAAAAGACAATAACGAATATTACAAGGAAATAAATATTGAAGATAGCTTAAAGGAAACAACTGAAGTAATTGAAGAGTCATCAGAAACTGGACAATTCAAACTTCTGGATCCTGCTGCAGTATCCACTCTTTTGGACCAGTACACACTTCATCCATTGCATTCCAATAAAAGCATAGATAATGCACTAGAAACTTACCAAATGTGACAAACCAAAGGCTCACCAATTAGCATATGGGAAAAAGGTATAGAAGCACGTGCTTTTCCACTGCTATTTCCTACTGGCAAAGGTGGAAGATACGATGATAGACCCACTCAGATTACAGCATCAGAATACCGCTCATTACGAATGTATTCGCAAGATCAAATATTTAGACAAAATGTGGAATACATATTCTACCTACTCTTTGAAAGTGAACTAGCAACCCTATGTTACGGAGTAGCATACATTTTGAAATCTGGAACCCAATTTCAAAATATGTCAGCTACGCAAATAATACAAAAAGTACAAAAAAAAGATGAGGTTTTACAATCAAGTATAACAAATTTGTTTGCAACCATGCGTGGTACAAAAGAATACTGGTGCCGACGGCACAGAGACATACGTTGTATGATCAGAAACCTTGGACCACCGACTTGGTTTGTTACACTAAGTTGTGCAGAATATGCATGGGAAGATTTACATGAGTTTCTAGGCATATCAAACAACACCAAAACCAACGTACATTTATTAACACCTGGAGAACATTGCTCTCTAGATCCAGTTAATGTGTCAAGATATTTTCATCATCGTTTCATTGCTATGCTACACTTTATTTGCAATAAAACTGTTCCTCCCCTCGGAGAAGTGCAACACTTCTTTCGGAGAAAAGAATATCAAGCTAGAGGAGCACCACATATTCACATGCTTTTATGGATCAAAGGTGCACCTAAATTTGGTTACGACACTGATGCCAATGTTTTGCAGTTCATCCAAAAATATGTCACTTTTGAAATCCCTTCACAATGGACACATAGTGACATTCAAGGGCAGATTTTACAATTTCAAAGACACAAATGTGGAAAATATTGTCGTCGCAAATAAAAAAACAAAGGGAAATACTACACCAAATGCCGGTTTGGTTTCCCTAGACCAGTTACAGAAACAGGTGAAGTGAACAACTTCATGTCTTCAGTTCGACATAGTGTTAAAGGTAAATCACCTAAGAACACGTATTACATAAAAAGAACAGAAGAATCAAAATATATCAATGATTACAATGCAATCATTGCCCTCTTATGGAATGCAAACATAGATGTGTAGTACATTGCAGACAATTCCACTGCTGTTGCACCATATGTTACAGCCTACTTAACAAAAGCAGAAAAAACAGAGCTTCAAGAACTCTGGGATGACCTATCATCAGACAAAACACTATCTCAGAAATTGTACAGCCTAGGCATAAAAATGCTCTCTCATAGAGAATGTGGCACCTATGAAGCGGCAGATCGTTTAACCGGTACTGCTTTGTACGGAAAATCAGACAACATAGTTTGGCTAAGTCTTGGTCTTGCTAAATCTAGAAAAAGAGTTCCGAAATCATATGAGGACATAGAAACAATTGCTAGAAATGATCCCAAGAGCCAAGACATTTTAAAAAGCAATTTACTGGACACACACTATCCGAACTGGAGTAGCACTTTGGAAAGCATGTGTCTATACCACATAGCTCAAAACTTTGCATACAAAAATAATATAAAACCCGATGAAAGCAAAGGCAGATATAGAGTCACAGATTGTGAAGGCAGCTTAGTGAAACTTACAAAATGAAGCTTAATTAATCATGTTAAATTGTCATTAAAAACTCCTCAACAGAAAGAACTATATTACATGTCTCTGCTACAACTTTTTAAACCATGGACTCTCTGTAGCAATGTGATACAGCAACAAATCCCAAATGAGCGATTTGTGTATGTATCCATACCTAATTGTGAATCCATTCCATTTCAGCAACTTGTACAGAATGCAAACCATGGCAGATTATGTATTATGTGCAATTCAGACAATCGCTCCACCTTACTGATACAATCACATAATAAGTACATAATACTTATGCTGCTACGTTATAATGCAGATGGTACCAAAAACAACTGCAAGCTGACTGGATTCACACATGGTCAAGTGTCATTTGGAAAGAAAACCTTTACAACAATAGTTATAATCTACCATGCAGGAGCTACAACCAATGCAGGTCACTACACTGCATACATTAAAAAGAAATGTGGATGAGTGGAATGTAATGATAGCACCATTACTCTAAAGCAGAGATTACCAGCTAATCTTACAAATGCATATTTAATCTTCTTAAAGCCAAAATGTAATAACTAATTTGTACTTCAACATTACCAAAAAATTAAATGAAAGACTACCAACAGTTAGAATACGCCAACAGGTATCTAACTGCCCAAGAATGTATAACAACGACACAGATAAATAAATACCACAGAACCGTAACAACAAATGCACAGTTAAAATACGCCAACAGGTATCTAACTGTTGTTAAAAATCGGCAACAAGGCAACAAACATAACATTAATCAGAAAGAACAAGGAAACACTCAAAGAAAGCAAAGAAATAGTTTGTAGCATAGCAAATAAAGTTTTTTCTTTTATCCGACAAGGATTTTTTTCCCCCAGACCCAAGGATTAGAAAAACAAACACAGAAACTGAGCACAATGCACAGTAAACTGGTTTGTAAACTAAATATGAGGGTAACAAAAAGCTAAACTGTCTATTATACAATGTAATAAGTCTTCATAAAATGCAAAGACTAACATGCTTTTTTCTTTTATCACAGAAATTAAAAAAGGCTAGTTAGTATTACAGTCATGTAAGACATGTATGGATTCTGAACAAATTAAACAGTAAGTATAATTACAGTCATTTCATACATATGCGAATCTACACGGCTAATCTATGGCAGTAATATGGTGCAGTGGCTGTAGGCTGGGCGTAGCATCTTTGATGTGTAACCTACACCCTACAGCCAAGCAACCAAGACTATAGGTCCTACCCACAACCATCGCTCCATATCAAAACCATGGTGCTTCTATTTTGATTACTTCTAAGTTTAGTTTTGGGTGCATGGTCTGCAGCCATGCAGCCAAGACACTAGAACATGCACACAACCACCGCACCACACCTCGCCCATGGTCACTTATAACCTCACAGATTATGACTTCAGTTTTGGGTGGATGGCCTTTGGCCATGCAACCAAGACTCTGGGTCCTGGCCAGAACCACCAAAGCATATTGCAACCATTGTGGCTTCAAATTTCACTATGTATAAATGTGCTGTTGGGTGCATGGCCTTAGGCCATGCATCCATGACTGCAGGCCCTCCCCACAGCCACCTGAGTGATGTTCAATGCTACGGGTGTATCTATAGCTGATATGCTGCAGTGGTTGTGGCCAGGGCCTAAAGTCTTAGGTGTATGTCCATACATATTTCAATGTATGGGTGTGAAGTGGCTTATAGCTCCAGTGCTTATAACTTAAAGCTTGGGTGCATGGCCTTTGGCCATGCAGCCAATGCTCTACACACTCCCCACAACCATATGATTGATAACGAATACTACGAATACTACAGGTGTACCCATTTCTGTGACATGCTGCAGTGGTTGTGGCCAGGGCCTAGAGTCTTGGAAGTATGGCCTACGGCCTACGGCCTACGGCCATGCACCCATGACTCTAGGCCCTGCCCACAACCACAACAGCATTTTAAAAACATGGTTGCTTATAAATCAGTAGCACACCCATACAATGAAACATTGCAACTGTAGCATATACTCAATTTGTATCCAAGACTCTAGGCCCTGCCCACACCTACCAGATACATAGTCGATTGTATGGGTGTGATGTGTGAATATGATATGCTGCAGTGGTTGTGGGCAGTGTGTACATACTTGGGTGTAAGGCATAAAGCCTGCAGCCATGCACCCAAAACTCTACGTCCTGCCCACAACCACTGCACTATGTAAAATCCATGTTGGCTTATAACTGTAGAGTTGACAAGTTTGTTCTCGGGTGCATGGCCATGCACCGAAGACTGCAGGCCCTCCCCACAACCACCTGAGTGATGTGCGGTAGTATGCGTGTATCGATAGGTGAGCTATGCTTCAGTGGTTCTGGCCAGCGGCTAGACTCCTAGCTGTATGTCCATAGATATTACAATGTATGGGTGTGCAGTGGCTTATACCTCCAGTGCTTACAACTTTGTTCTTGGGTGCATGGCCATGCACCCAAGACTGTACACACTCCCCACAACCATCTAATCGATAATCAATACTACAGGTGTATCCATGGGTGTGACATGCTGCTGTGGTTGTGGCCAAGGCCTACGGCCATGCATCCAAGACTCTAGGCCCTGGCCACAACCACCGCAGCATGTCACACCCATGGCGGCGTACTAATCAATAGCACACCCATAGGAAAAAATAATATAATAACGACATGTACTCATTTTCAATGTTCGCTAACACCACGCGTGTCCTCAGAACAGTTTAAAGGTGCTTGTGCACAGCACGGACTGCTATACTACCCTTATTAAACCCCTCAATTTCTGTACGCACAAACATTCAGAACAAGGCGGGCATAGAGAATACATCATTAACACCTACCGCCTGAACATATTCAGTTTTTCACCCATCTCTTACTGTGTGAACCTCCCAAGCATTATGACTCAGCAAAAATAGTTTTTGAAATAGCATGTTGCCGCTGGTAACGGCTGCTCTGTCGGCAGATCCAAGATGTCGGGCGCATCGAAACAATCTGACGCAGAACATGTCTCACTGCAGCCAATCGGCAGAGACGTCGCGTGTCTGCGGTCATGACGCCAGCCTCTTAGCCAATCGGTATCTTGTCTGCGGAGTGAACAGGATAGTGTGACTGCGGAGCGGACGTAGATATCACAAACATTTTTGAGACCTACTTTTTGGTCATTTTAAACAAAAGTACTACACAGATTGTCACCAAATTTACAAAAGCACGCTTTCGGTACCAAGCCCCTGCCCCTGCCGCAAATTTGGTGAAAATCCGTCCAGCGGTTTGGCCTGTAGCCGTGCGCAAAGTTTTCCCCCCATTCAGTCTATGGGAAAAAAAGACGTTTTGGTACGCCCCTATAACTTTTCCGCCCCTAGACGATTCCCCACCAAACTTTACGAAAAAATATTCAGAGTGGCTTATATACTTTTTCTGCAACGTTTGGTGGAGATTCGTCCAGGGGGAGCGGAGTTATAGGCCGCCCAAAAAGTGCTCTTCCTATGGAAACAGCAACTTAACCATAACTACACGGCCACTAACGTGGCCGTGTAACAATATCACCCAACCTGTGTTGGTACTAATTTATCAACCTCAGAAGGATGAAAGGCTGAGTTGGCCTTGCCTGGGATTCAGACCTGCAACCTGCAGATCACACACACACACATATCACAGTAGCAAGTGCCGAACCCACTGAGCTATCCTACCGGCTATAGCTATCTTACCGGGCTTAGTAAAATTAGCAATTACATGTCTGACTGTTCTCAAAGTCAGAAAGAAAATTACACTCCGTAGTGGATACCATTAAACTGGCAACTGAGATTTAACAGCAGGCCAGTTCATCTGCAGGTCTGGTACAAAATTGGCCATATGTCAAGCCTGCAGGATATGATATATGTCATTTATAACGTGCCTGTACACATGTGTTTCTTGGCATGACAAGACAAGGAGAAAAGACAGAGGGAGGACAAGGACAAGCGATCTTACTAGGCCTTGTGTCATTCAGATCGTGCAAGTGTAACAACGCAAGGTGCAGGAGGAGGGGGAAGGGCGGGAGGAATTGCCAGGGAGAGGGAGGGGCAAGTGCAATCAGGGCAGCATTGCTCTCAGTAAGTGCAGCCAAGACAGCGCAGCTCTGGGTAAGTGCAAGGAGGCAGGGGATTGTAGAGGTTACAGTTACAGCACCTAAGTGTGTGGCAGGCCCGGAGGCAGGGCAGGGGAGACTGATCATGGAGGACCCTGGTACCCAGTGAGATGCTGAGGGTAGCAATCTACCAGTCGGGGCAGCAGACAGGTAGGTTAGCAGGGGAGGGAGAGAGAGAATGCAACGGAGAAAAGGAAGGTCTTGAGCTGCTCCCGAACTTCAGGTGGTCCAGCTCAAGTTTGAGAGAGGCCAAGAGGCCATTCCAGAGGGAGGCACCTGCAGAGGAGAGAGGTCTACCCCCACTCCCTGCCTGGTGAAGCTTCTGACCCTTCAAGATTTGGAAATAGCTTGAGGAGAGAAGGGCTCGAGAAGCAAGGTATTTTGGAAGAGAGAGTTGGATGAAATGCGGGTCTCAGCTGCAGAAAGCGCTGTGGATGATGCAGAGGGTCTTGAACTTGATCCTTGCAGCCACCGAGAGCCAGTGAAGAGATTTCAGGGCTGGAGAGATAAGGTCCCTGGGCTTGAGGCAAGGATAAGTCTTGCAGTCCTGTTCTGGATTATTTGCACAGGGTGAAGAGTAGAGCAAGGCAGATTGAGAGAAAGGCTGTTGCAGTAGTCCAGCCTAGAGAGAACCAGGTTTTCTTTAGGGATTGCATGGGAGACCACAGGGTTAGCAAGGGAGACCTCTGGCGATCCCAAATGACATCCCTATGTTCAAATCTTCATTGATTTAGGTTCCAATGACACCTGCTATTTAAGTATCAAGAAACAATTTGTTCAGAGTATTCACTTTATAATTGGGGGAATAGTATTATTATTATTAATATTATTAAGACTTATTAGAAAAGAGGTGTCACCTGCTGGAAATGTTCTATTTACAATCAGATAAGTGAACTTTGATGATTTAAGTTCTAGTAGCATCCAAGATAGTTCTCAGCACCATCAAAAGGGATACATTCTTCCCCTGCTTCTCAAAAAGCAAACATTGGACCTCAGCAGCAAACACCCCATCATGCATGTAACTCTGCTATGCAAGATCATTGAAAGAGACAAAGCCACCCAGGTTCCAGCACACATCATCTCCAACAGCCTCCTACAGACTTATCAATTAGGCTTCAGACATAGGGCAGCACATAGGCAACCACTGCTCAAGTGGCAGATGATGTGCTCTGCACCCTCAATGATGGACACTCCTGACTCCTAGTACTGCTCAATCTCTCTGCAGCCTCAACACACCGCAGAACCATATTGGGAGCAAAGAGAACATCCTCTAGTGTTTAGGGGGTTTTAATCAGACAGCAACTAGTTCAGGGAAATCGTCCACATACCCATAATTAGATGTGCACAATTTTCATTTATTTAATAAAGTTTGTTTTATGAACCTGGGAACCCCAATTTACCAATATTGATTCCCTACAGTCTCCCTCCTATTTCTGACCAGAAACACACAGGGTAGCACAGATGGTCTATTTAGTACTACATAAAGATAATTGCATCAGCTTAAATATGAACACATTTTGCATCTGTAATATTCCAAATACAATGAAGAATGATCAATACACTGGTTGCATCACTTTTCTATGCTACATTTACTTGAATAGACTTTTATAAACAGACACCTCACCATCTACACTTTTGCTTTACCCTGAGTGTCCATCCACTATGGTTTGAAAAATGAATGAGGACTCTGGATAAAGCTTTCATTTGATAAAACTAAATGGCATCACAATATCCCTGCCTATGTAAGTCTCTTCATTTTGTATTCATTGCAAATAACACCTGCTTACCCTTCCTGAATAAAACAGCCTTTAGAAAACTCAATTGTAAGATAATCTGCATAACCTTCCTGCATGTGAATCACTCACAAATTTAAAATATATGTCAGCTAGATTTCCTTCAGTGGGGTTTCTGTTGCATTATATTGCATTCCCATATAAAAGTTTACCTTTCCCATTTTCAATGGACAACTTAAAAGGTGGGAACATTGGTAGCGGTTAATTGCCCTTTTCCATGTGTTGTGAATGGTTCAGCGCAACTAACAGGACTCTGCTTGGTGATGTAACCAGGAAATGACTTGAATATATATTATTTTTCTAGGTATGCACACAGCTAGATATCTCTTTGACTTCCAGAATATGTCTTGTGTGTTTGATCATTACATAGAGAAGGAAGAAGTGGATTTCCCAGTATACACTCCAGAGGCCCTATTCAATCAATTCTAAAATCCCAGAAGTGCATACACTTTTAAAATATGTGTTAATTTCTCATTATGTCAGGTCAAATTACATACCCCACACCCTCAGTACTTTCACTAATAAAAAGTGCTGGGATTTAATCGGCTCCACTTTAAAGTATCGCTCCCCTCAAGATTATTTCCCCTTAATATTATGCTTACATATACATTTCTTTTGGCTGTTTACCAGACAGATGAGCACCCTCTTAAGGGTTGGTCCAACTCTCCCCCTCTAGGAACAGGTGGGTATCAATCAGCAAATTCGGATAAACTCCTCTCCACAGTCTGGTACTCTTCTTTCTGTTTTAGGCATGTCTGTTGTCTCGTCCACTGAATAAGGCCTAGTTCTTTAACTGCAAGTAGGCTTCTCTTTCAGTGTGCGGCTTGTAATCCAAAAATGGGTCCAAAGCAAATCAATCTATTCCCTTCTCCTTTCTGTTGTTATCAAGTCTCCGTTCTCTCCTTCTTCCCCTCCATCAGTCAGCCATTTAGTGAATGAGCGAGTGAGTGTGTCTGACCACATAATCTAAGGGTGTGTATAATTTCTTTCATCTCATTGGCAATGTGTGTGATTGGCCACTGTTCCAAAAGTGACATCATGCTAAAAGATGCTCTTCATGCTTATTGGGCATATTAATGGGTAGGGCAGACTAATGGAAGTGACTTCTAGTTCCAGTTTCCCTCCATTTTGATGTGATGTCATTTTGGATAATTCTACATTAAAAAATTGTAGTTTTATGGAGCACCATGTTCGTCACATGTGATCAAGATATTTATCAGACTACTCTTACATATGGTGGATGAGTTACAGATTTTTGCATTTTTTCTTTTGACACTTTTATTAAAAAATAAAAAAATCCATCTCATCGCCGGCATGGATTCTAGGATGTATAGATCACTGGCACCTGCTGTTTTCTGCATGAAGATATCAACATGTGCCTAATTTACATATTATCATAACAATATCATTCATCATCATCAAATAACTTTTATTCGGCATAAAAACCTTCAAGTACAAAACACATACAAAAACACATTTTCATTTCCACAAAGGGCACAGAGATAAAAGAGACTGTCGACAAGAATTAGCAACTTGATGAAAACTTGATAAAAGCAGACTAAAATTGATGGTACACAATTTCTAAAACACATTTCTCAGTATATTGCTTTTTGTTATGGGAACAATGCATATGTATATTTATTTTTAAAGTTCAGAGGATTGTCTGACGACATGGAATATTCAAGGATGTGAATTTATGAAAGATCCAATGCTGGAGAACTATCCATTCTAGCAAGGTGACTCGGGTATTGTTGAAAATTACTGCTGCAACCTTCATTTCTGGTTTTCCGCTTACCTTGATCTGGGCTCTATTGTCCTGGAATCCTGGATGAGGAGAAGGAAACATTTTTGGAAATGACGGTTAAAATGGTAAGTATTTTTGGGAATTTTAATTTGGAGGGGATGCTAGAATTCTTTCCCACAAGAAATTCTGATTAGGATATCCTGGGGGAACTATTCCTTGAGTTGGATTCCCTCCTCTTGTGATGGAGTGTACCTGTATGGTCTAGGACCCATGTACTGTGGACTTATATATGACTGCTGTCAGAGGCATTTGTATTTCAAAACACGGGTTGAGCATTGCTCGATTGGGACTCGGCAGAGGGTCTCCTCTGTTGGCCATTCTGATTGTAAGTAGGAGCAACATTCTTAGACCCCCTTGAGTCCAGATCCAAAGGAAGAGTGCTCTTCACCTCTGCCACTTTTGTGGTGGTAGGTCTTGTAGGTGGTTTGGGACATATGGGGTTATATTTGTTTTCTGTAGGCTTTTGGACCTCAGAAATCATTGTAACTTGTGAAATCACCAAGCCAAGAATTTGCATCATTGAAGTCCCTAACTAATTGAGTGACCAAATACTTTGGAAGGGGTTGAAAAATGCGGTAATGAACTCCTTACTGTTGGCATTTACCTGCTGAGAGTTCTGTGGGAATGCACGCTTCAACTCCTGGGCAAAGTCTCTTGCCGATTGATACTTGCCACATACCCTATTGTCTGCAGCTTTTTTGGGCCTCTTGATGATTTCAGTGTCTACAAAAGTGTTTTATAATGGCTGCTTAATAAGTAGACAATTTATGGTGGTGTTTGGTCCTCCATCACTGTAAAGAAGCTGAAAAACTCAGTAGAGAATGTTCATTCAGCATATTCCATGTTTTTTATGTCATTCGTTATCACCCAATGGGGATATCATTTGTTCATACAAACCCCAAACGCAATAATTCACATTTTTGTGATAAGGGGTCATGCAACCTTTGATGGCATTTATTTGATTTATAGGGCTTTTGATGAAACTCTATTCAGATCTTCTCTTACTGCATCTTTGAACCTGAGTCATGCTCCCTCAGAGTCAGACATACTGCTGGAACTCAATTCCCTGTAGTCAACTGGGCCCTTACTACTGTTCTGATTTCGGGAATGCCTTTAAGATGCACGGGACACAGGCTCCTCTCTTTGTTCTTTTCTCTGAGACTTCTCAGAGTTATTTTCCCAGTATCCCCTTTTAGAAAACGGATAATAGTGGTTCTCTTCTTCTGAGGGTTGAAAATAAACATTCTCTATTCCCATAGATGGCCTAGATAAATTCTCCAACTCTCCCTGGTGAGAAGGGACTTTTACAATGCTCTTACTGGTCTGAAGAGTTTGACTTTTTATCTCAGCCAGGTGGGCTAGATTACTTCTTTGCAGGATCATATTCTGCAGTTCTAGATCTCTTAATTCTTCTTGATATGTTTTCTCATGCCCAGATGTATTTTCATATCCACTCCTGCCCCCTCTTGACATGCCAATTGGGGCATCCTCCCCTTTCTTGCTGGTAAGTGCGAGAAGACATCTGTGATAAGGAACTCTCTATTTCCTGGTCAGAAATATTTAGGAGAGGGGATCTTAGACACCTGGCAGCTCCTTGTTCTCTAGAGGGTCAGGCATATATTACATCCCTCAGCATGCCTCTAGGAAGTTTTAGGCAGATGGAATGAGGTATTTGTCCAAAGCACCTTGGTCTCTTGTGGTTGTCTGCTGGGTAGATGCAGGGCCATTTTATGGCCCCTTACTTCCTTGCATAATGTTTATTTTTTGTCTGTTTCAGTAATCATTTTCTGCATATGATGAACTTATCGATATCTTAAATCACACATACTGTAATGATTAGCTTCCAGCATTTTGCTATGGGAAGTGACCAAGTCCTTTTTAGCCTGCAATTTATGTTGTAAAAATTAATTTGCACGCTGGCACGTTTGAATTACACTAGACCTTTTGTGATTTGTTTCTTGACAGTGCAACATTTCTTTTTTAAATGACTTTTTTGTTGGACTGCCTGTTTTAGGTCAGTCTCTGTTTGTTCTAATTGGCTCAGACTCTCATTTTCTTGAGTTACATTTACTTTTTGAATCAGTTGCTGTTTCCCATGAATTAGAGTATCATGATCTCTTATGATACCAATTATGATTAATTTGATCAAATTCTGTTTGGGACTCAGCTTCTTCTAGAATTTATTTTCTTAATACCACAATATGCCTGTTTCAGTGTCATAATGTTGTCTAACAAGCCTTTATTACATATACATTTATCATTATAGTTTCCCTGACATTTATTCTTGGCCTCCCTACACTAATTATAGGTGTCCTGGAGACTCAGAAATGGTGTCACTTAGTTCTGTGGCTCATCACAAGATCTCTTAATTACAGCTTGCATTTGATCCATGACATTTTGCTTTTGGAATATGGAAACCTGGCATTCTTTCAGTGTTTCTTTCAACAGAAAAATGTCTTCTAGTTCATCATTACGCAATTGCTTGGTGCTCAGCAGTTCCTCAGCATTTTCCTGGGCTGCTTCTTGGCACTGTTAAATCTGAGCATCACCGTCTGCTAACCTGCCCCCCACCAATTGGGGGTGAAAATACATGTCTGCAGAGAGGAAGATCAGCTTAAAGATTTCCTCTTCGGCTGCTGAATTCATATGTAGACTCTGTCAATACTGATTTAATGGTCTTTATTCATCTCAAATTTCTGAACCCAGGGACCGAATTCATTCCATCATCTCTGTGTTCCATATTGTAATATCTGTGGGCGTCCAATCCCCTTTGAAAGAAAATGTTCTCTCTGTCTAAAATGTATCAATCTAACTCCACAATACTCACTAAACAAAATTTAAAAAAAATGTCCTACTACATACGCACCATCAATCAGTCACTTTCAACTCCAAATGTAAGCCTCTTATTCTGTCCTGTGTAACTTTAGACTTCTGCGCACACCTTACTATCTCCTTATGAGGCTGTGGCATCAACACCATGTAATTCAATACAGGAAAAATTGGGCTACAGAGGTTTATATTGCAATGACGCTAGTAATCCCAGAAATCAAATCTTCGTGGGACCTCCAGTCTGGAGGATTTTTTAATTGGGTGACAACTAGTTTGGGGAAATTAGCCACCCGCCCCAAATCAGGTGCACACACTTTTCATTTAATTAATCACGTTTGTAGTGAATGGTATATATATATATATATATATATATATATATATATATATATATATATATATGTACCTGTTATGGCAAATAGAACAGCCCTTTGTAGCCACAGTCTCAAAGCTAGTGCTTAAGAATGGTATCTGGCACGCCCATTTCTCTATCAAATGACTTGAATTCTTTCCATGACCCTAGAATATCCCTGCACTTCATGTACTCCTCTGCACCCACTCCTTGGGCCCCTTCTAAAATCAAACCCAGACAATCTTTGCTTCATTTTTCTCTGGTCCTTTGTGTGAAATGGTAAAATATTCCATGCTTTTCCCTGCAGTTTGTAACGCGATTCTGAGTTGGTGTGTTTGGAATGTGGTGATAGGCATACCTCTACGTGGCGCCACAGAGATCAACATATTAATATTGTGTACAAAGTTGCCTAATTTATTTGAATGTTTAAAGTTTGGTATTGCACGTGTTGTGTGTATATATGTATATATATATATATATATATATATATATATATGTATATATATCATATGTATATATTTATATTTCATTTTTCTTGTACTGTGTTAGCCCATCTATTTCAGTTTTCTTAGCCAAGGGTAATATAAAATGTTTTGCTCCAGAAATGACAACATGATGGCTTTATTAGGCTAACAAAGATATTTATTTGCAAGCTTTCATAATTTTCAAGTAACATCATCAGGTAATGAAAGACAATGAGGCTTTTGGAATAGCAGGTCAGCCCAAGGATTCACCTCTGGAATGTCTTTTCTGTTTGTGTCTGCTTTTGATTGGTTTCCTTCACAAGGAGCCTTACACTGCAGAGGTTCCCCCACATATTCCAGTCACACAGAGTTAAGTGGGGCACTGAAAACGACATGCAAGCAAGCAAGAGAAAGAAACAGTGCTGGGCTGCTCTCAAAGCGGCATGAAGGAATGGGGTAGTGTCAGTCACACCATGTGCAAACCTACTTAAGGCCAGTATGTTTTAGACATATTATTTTGCTTGTACATCTACACTAAGCCTGTTGCCCACCATGCCCCACCTATGATTAAGCTTAGGATAGGGAATGCAGCAACTCACCATATGCATATATTGCTACCTTGGAGTCCCACAGGTATCCATCCTCTCACTCAATGTCTTGAACTACAGCATGGAGTCCCTGGAAACCCTCCTCACCAACCACCAACTTCCCCATCTGCACTTCACCTGGAAATATCATACACTGAACACATCTACCTCACTCTGATCCAGCTCTGGATTGGAAATATCATCCACTGAACACATCTACCTCACTCTGATCCAGCTCTGGATTGGAAATATCATCCACTGAACACATCTACCTCACTCTGATTCAGCTCTGGATTGGAAATATAATCCACTGAACACATCTACCTCACTCTGATTCAGCTCTGGATTGGAAATATCATCCACTGAACACATCTACCTCACTCTGATTCAGCTTTGGATTGGAAATATCATCCACTGAACACATCTACCTCGGTGGTCGGTCAAAAAACCGAAAACAAAATATCGAATCACAAAAATATTGAATCCAAAATCTCGAAAAAAAAAAATCTCGAATTATTTAATTTATTTATTTATATGTATTTGTGGATTCAGGTAAGTATAAAAAAAGGGTAAAAAAAAAAAAAAAAGGGGGATTGGGGGGGAACCCCCCCATTTCGAAATAAAAACGTATTAAAAAAAAATTCGAGATTTTTGTTTTCGATATTTTGGATTCGAGATTTTTGTTTTCGATATTTTGTAATTCGGTTTTTTCACTATAAACCATCTACCTCACTCAGATTCAGCCCTGGATTGGAAATATCCACTGAATACATCTACCTCACTCTGACTCAGCCCTGGATTGGAAACATCATCCACTGAACACATCTACCTCACTTTGATTCAGCTCTGGATTGGAAATATCATCCACTGAACACATCTACCTCACTCTGATTCAGCCCTGGATTGGAAATATCATCCACTTAACACATCTACCTCACTCAGATTCAGCCCTGGATTTGGAAATATCCACTGAATACATCTACCTCACTCTGATTCAGCCCTGGATTGGAAACATCCACTGAACACATCTACCTCACTTTGATTCAGCTCTGGATTGGAAATATCCACTGAATACATCTACCTCACTCTGATTCAGCCCTGGATTGGAAACATCATCCACTGAACACATCTACCTCACTCTGATTCAGCCCTGATTGGAAACATCATCCACTGAACACATCTACCTCATTCTGATTCAGCCCTGAATTGGAAATATCATCCACTGAACACATCTACCTCACTCTGATTCAGCTCTGGATTGGAAATATCATCCACTGAATACATCTACCTCACTCTGATCCAAATCTGGATATCCAGAGCCTACCACAAACTGAACCCCACCAAGGCAGAATTCCAACTCCAGGCCAACAATGCAAAACACCCATGCGTCCAGACCTGGATGTCCAGCGTGACCCTGAGGACTTCACCATGAGGCTGAAACCCTGTGTTACGTCTCTGGGATTCCATGTAGACAGCCACCTCCCCTTCAGAAGAAACATAGTAAAGTAAGCTTTGACTGCATGGTAGCAACTATAAATCGAGCAGAATGTCGAGTCCTTCTTGCAAGGCACCAGCTTCATATTCACCGGACAGAGCCCTCATCCTATCCCACCTGCAAAGAGGAAAAAGCCTTCTCAGTAACCTATACACCACCTCTCTAGCACCTATGTCTTTCATGCTGTCGTCTTCCTCATTAAAGGTCTCTGCAAACACAGGAATATACCTCACACACACCCATTGAACTTCACTCGTTTCCCATAGATTCATAAATGAAAGTTGCATTGCATGCAAAGAAGGAGGAGGATATTCCAGCCTGACCTCCATGAACTTGGCCTTCCCCACTTGGTTACATGTGCCAGTTGCTTGGTTCTACTGAATTCACATACAGCAGTTTTTTCTGGAGCCACTCTAAGCCTTCCACAGCAAATCAGATGAAGCCAACATATAGAATTGTTTTGCCTCTAAACTGGCTTAAGGGCCAGCAAAGACCAACATTAAGTATCAGATGAAAATATGTGACATTTAAATGTTTACCTATTGTAAGCACATTTTGGAATTTCTGTTGGTTCTGGTGACAAAAATAAACTGAATCTTCTAAACCTCTCACCTGCCATAAAATCCTTTAGAGGATATAGGGCCTCATTACGACCCTGGCGCTAACGGACCAGCCGTTAAAGTAGGGACCCGCAAAGGGGCCTCGCAGGCAATTACGGCACCGCAATTTGCGGTACCGTAATTGCCGCCCTCCCCATTCCCATTGAGCCCTATGGGCCAAAAATGGGAATGGGGAAATACCGCCTCGCCAACCTTGGAATGGGACGGTATTTCCCCATTTCCCCATGGCGGACTCCTTACAACACCGGCACCAACCATGGTGCTAATAGTGCCATGCTTTAGCGCCGGTGTTGTAATGAGGGCCATAGTGTCATATGTATTTTAGCTAAAGTAGATGTGTTACTGTAAAGGCCCAAAGACTGAGTAGACTATATAAAAGGACTAAACCGATGAAGACCAACGTTGTGGATTATGAGACCCTTGTCATTACCAGAGAGCTTTCTCCAGGAAGCTTATGGGGAGCCTGTACCATACAATACGTGGGTATTGTAGCAGATTGTCTCCTTGCATAAGTCATCCGCCTAAGCTGAGCCTGAAAATGTTTTCATGAAAATCTGCCATACGGATAAACCAGCAGACACATATGATCCTATTGCAGACATTTGCCTATTGGTCAATGCGTCTTCTTTGGAACACACATTGCAAAACTTTAAATTCCCTCTAAACAATATTTCAGAATACCGAATGGAAAATCTGCAGTTAGCCAATATTCACACATCACAAACAGGAACTAGCCGTTTCTCGAAGTAGCCACACTCTGAAAGCTGATTTGGAAGTAAAGAGCGTGGGATAGACAGAAGCTGATGGTTATGTTAAATATGTGTGTTTGTAGTAGGTGAGAAAAGAACCTTACATTACCGACTTTCTCTAATGCTGTCTTGCAAAGCTTTTCCTAACCACATTGCTTGAAAATAAATTCAGAGCAATGTAGATTAACATTATCAATATATGGATACTTATTTATCTGGGACAGAGCAAATGTGCTCCACCTAACAATACTGTTGGCCCTCTTCGATTGCTACATGTGAAGAGGGAATGAAGTATGTCTTTCTGCACAAAGCCCCTTTCACTGGTCAGTTACACTTAAAAGACCATGGAAGCCAATCACTAGTTGCAGTGGGGAGGGTATAGACGTCTTAGTGAGTGAGTGATGACTTTGTAAGACTTGCCCCGCCCCACCATTTCTGTTAGCACTTGGAAAAACAGGCAGTCTTCAAATTGCAATACAAATGAAGCCATCTTACTGCATATAATAAGTGTTCATATTTATACATACCGCTGCCAGGGACACGTCATTCATTATGCACCATTCACAATGGTCAGGGTAGCCAGTGTACGAAGGTAGAACAATGCCAAATATAATCATAGCAACCCATAAAAAAATAGAAACATGCACTGGCAATGGCAAGAGTTTGGGCTTTTGTGTAGACATCAGAAGGGGACTTGCCAGCCACTGATGGTAGCAGCTGCAAATGCAATGATACAAGTACCTGGGCATCTAATAGCAGTGCCTGGCAAAAGCCTAATACTTATACAGAAAACACAATTGTTGGCTTTGTCAATGCTTGTTTTTAATAGGCCTTCAGTGAAGGAGACGCATATTTTTTATAAATCGAGTGGTTGAAGGCAGACCTGGGTAAGCCATTTCTATTACACCATTAGTGTGTTTATAACTCCAATTAAGTCATCAAATCTCAGAAGGCTGCTTTTGAAAAATCACTGGCAGGCACTTTTAGTGCAAAGTTTGATGGTAAGGCTTGAGTAAAGCAAGCTCAAACAGTTCCCATGAGGAGGTGTTTTGGTTGAGATGGGGCAGGAATTGGGTGGGAATGGTCATAGGGATTAGCATGGTCATGGGCAGTTAATGGGTGGGCTAATACCCAAACAACACTTGCCCGATAGACCGGGGTACTAATGGTATCTTTAATTTAGTTGTGAAACAGAAGTGTTTTGCAACTGAAAAAAAGAAGAAGAAAAAAAGATGGCCACTATGGAACAGGTGAAGGGAGTATACATCGTCCCTTTTCCATTTCCAAGGCAGCTAAGAAAACAAAGAAGATGGCTGCCATGAAATGGTGAGAAGGGACTGTAAGTGATTTCAATCTGGCATACACCCAAGTCAAGCCCAGCATGTAGTGCGCAATTGAAGCCCTTATTTATTTTTGTCTATAAGTTCAATATTCTGAACGATATACCACTCATATCACACCCTTCTCCTGAGACCCCCCCCGGTCACACTGAACCAGGAATCAAGCTAGTTTGCAAAGGTACATATTTATTTATGTATTTAAGATTTAATCACAATATGTTTTAATAGATAAACAACAATCACCAATGGTGTGACAGAACACAGAATAATATCTTTTAATACACTAGGAATCCAGTAATGAGAACCAAAAACATATGCAGCACAGAAAAGAATACTTTTGTGTTGGTTTAGATCAGATAGCACTAGGGTTAGAGGTTCCCTCTGCAACACCCCTCAACCCCCAATAGGCAATGTAAATAGATGGGTGGAGAGAGCTGGTATTCAGGAATAGCACAAATCAGACAGAATATCCATCCCACCTTCCCCCTTAAAACACAAAAGAAAAACAGAATTGACTTTTCAGCTGTCAGGATGGCTTTTAGAATTGTCTTTAGAATTGACTGGGCAAAAACACCAAATATGGTCAAAAAAACTGAAAGTGTTAGAAATTCCTATGGGAGCCGCTTTGAACAGTTTCACACAGTCACAAGCAATGATTTAGCCCATAGAAAACATTTGAAATCTTAAAGTCCAAGTCGGAAACAAATTAAAGCTATTTCACATGTGTAAACATTTCTCAGAATTGAAATTTGCGGCAAACTTTTCCTTGCGCGATATTCGTGATAATGGGAGAATGTTTTGCAATGGGTTCTACGGATAGCTACAGATGTTAGGTAAAAGTAGGAGTTGAAATTTCATTTCTATCATGAAAACTGAGGGAGTCATAGAGGTTTTAGTAAGAGTTGTTTTTTTTTAATAGGTGCAAGGATGGAAAACATAAATGCACTGTTGAAAATGACAGATAGTTTTGCTTACACTAGAGGATGACTATGAAAAAGCGAATACCACAGAGGGATCTTACAGTCACCTGATCAGTGTAACCCGCCTGCTGTGGAAACTCTAATTCTTCAGATGAGAAAAGGGTCAGCGCAAAGATAGTTCTAACAATACTGGTTCTGAATGAAAGACAGGATGGGTCTGAGATAGGGATAAGACAATGCAAATATACTATGGGCCACAGTTCTTCCTATTAATACTCACAGGATAAGTTAGTAAATTGGACCGTCAGCTCTGGTCTTTGGATTGGGTCTGGTCTAGGAAAGACAGCACATCAGGCACAATACTGGATCAGCCAGGCCGGTCGCCGGGTTTGTACAGGATCTGCCCTCCTAGCCTGTGGGTATGTGAATCAGCTGGATAGCGAGTTCCTCAGGCAACCCTAGTGGTGGCAAGCCAGAGAATTCCAGGATACTGGTTCAACAGGCCTTCTCACACCACACAGCGTTTCACTGGGTGGAGAGAATACATTTGAGGATTTGGGCCTTGGTGGAAATCAATAGTTCTCTATTGCTGGCAAGAGTCTTGGCATCTGGATCTGGAAGAATATTAAAGCTGGATGTAGAAAGCTGGATCAGAGTGCTTCGCCAGAATCAGGAAAGTGAGTGGATCTGTTAGTCCCTATGTGTTGTCAGCTGTCTCTATTTATGCTTTAAAATGACATCACAAAGTGGGTGTATGGGCCGGCTTAGCTATGCTTGCCCCTGTGAGCTGGTATAGGATCAAAACTTCACTACCGCCTTGCAATTTGAGTGATTGGATCAAGGCCGGATGATGTCACAGAATGTTTTGCTCTTTACATTAGGACTTTGTGTGTTTCACAATGCTTCATTAGATACATGAATTTTAGCACCAGACAAGATTGTGAATGTTGAGTAGTCTTGTGTTATAGGCATTTTGGAGTTTTTAGCAACAAGCAAATGTCATTTGTAGGCACATTTTGGGGTTTCACTTGCAAAGTGATGCTTCTTCCTCTGCACTATGTTTGCTAGTCATGGAGCCCACTGGCACATTTCTGCACGGTGTGCTCTATCCCACCGCACATGCACCATGGGAGGCAGGTTGTGAATCCCTCTTTTTGTGTGCTGAAGCACATGGTTTTGTAGGTTTTTGTAGGTTTTAGGGGCGCACAAGGGTTTTGCCGCCATTGTTGCCGTTTCTTTCACCATAACTGGCAGGGTGATGCCGCATAGAATAGCAAAGTGGATCAATACATCCCACAGGACTACACGTGGTCCCTTCTCCCTTTCCATGGGGGCCATTCCAATGTGAAAACAAAAAAAAGATGGCTGCCAGAGAATGGGGAGAAGGGATTACGTGTAGTCCATTCTCCCTTTCCATGGCGGTCAGTTGAGGACGGAACATGAAGGAACAGGTCTGTGACCGTTGCTTTGTCAGACAGGTAAGGACCCGGCAAGGGCCAATCTGATGGGCCCTCGCTGGGTACTAATAATACATAGCACATCAGCATTTGGCTTTTCCTAAAGGGTTGTCCAACTCCAGCCCTTGAGGGCCGGAATCCTGAAGGGTTTTCAGGATATCCCTCACTAATATTCATGAGAAAAAATGTGCATACATTTGGATTCATTGTATGCAAATTTATCCAATGAAAATTAATGAGGGTTAGCCTGAATATCCGAGATTATTCTGGCCCACGAGGCCTAGATTTGGACAACCCTACAATAAATCACCTCCTTATACCACCCAGGGATGTCATTTGGGGGTCACCAGAGGTCGCCTAAGGACTCCCTTGCTACCCTATGGTCTCTCTTGCCACCCTAAAAGAATAAATTGTAAACATGTTTTTATTTTGTTTTTTATTTTAGGTGTAAGCTCCTGGGCTGTGGCCAGCACCATGTGGCTATTTGTTTCTGGCGTGGCTGGCTTTCTTGTTAAGATCTCAGTCTAAGGGGGTTCCACAAGTATAACACTTTGAGCAGTGACCCTAAATAAGAAAGAATAGGGATGAGAAAATAATTTGTCTTTCCGGAATTCTAAACAATAATTGCTAGACTCATTAAAGGTTTATTTCAGACACACTCCAGGGGGCGATTCGCTGATTTAGTCTGTCCTTCAACACCTCAACTCAGCCTTTAATCCTTCTGAGGTTGATAAATGAGTACCAACACAGGTTAGGTGATATTGTATGTAATTTTTGTTCTACATAAAGCGCTTAACCGTAAGTGCTATATAAAAACACATAATTATCATTTGGCCTTGAACGTCTGCTTGCATTCTCAGTAATTTGGTGATATGGGCCTACACACACTGGATATTAACTGTACATTTGGTGATCTATTCTTGTATGAAATGTATGTCACATTATAGCGATATCGTAACCATATTTTTCATAGTGTACTTAGCAACAATGCTATGTGATGCCACTTTCGATTTTGTCAAGGGGTGAAAGGTTGTGTTTCATTGCTTCCCTTGTCACTTCGGGGTGGGTCCAAATGGCATCACTTCTTGTGATCTCATCAGAGGTCAAGAGTCATGTGATATCACTTCCGCTACCCCTGGCATTTTGGTGAAATGACGTACCTGATACCACCCACTGTGCTATCTGTATAATTGGGCAGGACCTAAATGCAAATCTATGGAGAGTATATTGTACCAACATACTGTGGTCAGCTTCCAGCTTCAATTGCTGCTATTGTGGCAAAGGTTCAAAGGGAAACTAGTAATGGGCAGAAGCTGCTCATGGACTACTCCCAAATGTGTTCAGGATTCCTTCAGCTCTACAAGCCATGTGGTAGGAAAGGTCACTGGGGACACCCAATTCCAATCCTGGGCTTTGCTGTGACTTCAGTTCGACGTCAGTCAATTTTATCCGACAAGAGTAACACTCCCAGAATGCAACTGATGGAGAACGGCAAGGCTAGGACTGGGGCATGGTGACCCCGGTGACATGAAAACAGTCGTGATTACTTATGTTTCAGGAGCAAATGAGAGAAATGACTCCCCAAAGAGTACCAAAAGCAGCATAAAATGTGCTTAACCCAGATATACATATATACATAATGTCTGGGGAGACCCTTCCCGCCCCCACCCCCCGCCCACCTGGTTTGAAAGTTTCCTGTCTCAGCAATGTCTATGCATGGAAATAGAAGTACCACTCTTGCATCGCTGTGTGAAAATCAAAGGCCATATGGTGATGGTCTTTGGTAGTGAATAGAAACTGAAATCCTCTATTTTGCCGCAGTGAACTAGGAGACCTTTTAAATAGAGCAGCAGAACTGCTAACACAGCAAGTAAAGATGAGCTTTTTGGTGCTGAAAGCTAAAATGTAATGCAGTGTTGTGTCGAATAAAGGTAAAACAACCAATTGAATTCATGTTAAAATCACCAGAAATACAAATAGCCTTTAGTAAAAGCAAGGAAGGAGATATGTCATGTGGCATTGCACAGGTATGCAAATGCACTGTGCATCTCGGGCCATTATTTTATATGCAGAATTACACATAGGAGCTGATTTTGCTCCAGAGTGTAATTTGGTGGTGCGGAATTGTTATGTGTAGACATACACGCAGGCGGCTCCCCACTGCCAGATTGTGCTCATTTGCACAGCAGAGTGCAAATATGCAGGGCAAAAGGCTGCCTTTTGATTTGCACATTTGCACTCCACTGTGCAAATGAGTGAACTCTGCCTACCAAGCTCGCATGGCAGGCAGCGTTTACAATTACAATTAAACGATTCATGCCAGGCTTGCATGGTAGGCAGCATTTACAATTACAATTAAATTCTTTCTGTCATGCACGCATGGGGGGCAGCATTAAATTGTCATTGTAAACGCCCTGCCATGCTCCTATGGCAGGCAATGTTAAATTGTACATGCTGCCCGCCATGCCAGCATGGCTGGCAGGGTTTATGTGTAATTGTGCAATTGATCCCTATGGAGTCCGCCCGCTAGTGCATAAAGCCGGCGGGCTCCAGAGGGATCTCTAGCATTTACGTCAGCATGAAAATGCATACTGGCGCAAAGGCTGCTGCATATGCATGGCGGAGAGGAAGGGAGGCGGCAGAAACACAAGTTGCGTTCCACCCCTCCGCCATTCAAATGATTAAAAATGGGGCGGGACATGGGTGAAAGGCATAAAGGCCTTCCATTTAGGTTACGCGGCTTCTGATGAAGATGAGCTCCATACTGCTTGAATGGTTAAGTGTTCACTGCCCACAATGGTCTGGGAACAATTCAAACGAACCGACTATAACACTATGGTGGACATTTTAAAAGATATTCACTTTGCATTCAGGGAACAGCCAACGCTTTCACGTATGTGCTGTTGGGCCTCCTGCATGCAATGTTCAACCTTTGCATGGCAGACTGTAAAAGTAAAGTGTAAAAAGGCAAAGCTGCATTTACTGTTTTAGGGTTAAATTAGTTAATAGTGACATGCTTTTTTTTTATACTAAAAGGTTTTTACTCTCCGCAATTGCTTTTTGGAGAAATGAATTAATTTGTGTAACAAATCAATTACTCTAGCTTTTTTGCTATGGTTAAACATGTCTGGAAAAAATAGGTCGTTGGCAATCCAGCAGTAAAGGAAACACATGGATAAACATAGTCAGTTCGCTTTTGGGCACATGATATTCACCCAGACCTTATAATATTCTCAATGTTCTTAGACTGCGTTAAGCAATCAACCTTCAGACTTGTGGCCTATATGACACAGAACTCCTTATAATGTATAGTTAAGGATACATTATTCTTTAGGCATTGCCCTCAGATGCCTTAGCCCGCGGTGTTCTGCAACCTTTGGCTTTGCAGGTGTGGTGGACTACAACTCCCATCAGCCATATCCATCAAAGTCAATGTTGATGGATCATGGGAATTGTAGTACAAAACATCTGGAGAGCCACAGGTTGCAGACCCCCTGAATTAGACGATGCTCACCCCTGCACGATGCCTGTGTGATGTTGTGAAGAGTTCCAGTAGCTGCTTCCCTATGTGTTTCCTTGCTCTGCTTACTCTGCAACTATCACAAACAACCAACAGATGCCTTTGCTCAACGTTGCTTCCTCTGACCGCAAATTGTTACCTCGTCCTGGAATGTGGACGCCTTCTCTAAACACGCGCTGATGTGTTTGTGTTTCTGCAGAGATTCGAGGAGAGCCAGGGCAGGGCGGAGAGCAAGACCGCGTTCTACCGGGCGCTGCAGAACTCCCTGGGAGGGGCGGAACTTAACCCACTCGTCAGAGATGCCGCCGCGTGGTATTACTCCCTGCAGCATTCCGGCGACGACTATGCCCTCTTTTCCAGGGCCCTGGAAAACTCCACGCGGTAAGCAGCGCCTTCTGATGACGCTTCAACACACACCTTGACATTTTCCTTTGCCTCCCTTAAAAGATAAGTAGCAAGTTCAACACTTGAGCGCTTTGAAACACTTGCTTTGTGCATAGGCGCCATACAAATAAACATTGCCATTTACCATTTAGCCAAGAAGAGGAAGCTGTTAATTTGTATATAGTTCTGAAATCTCCTGTTTTTGTTCACTGCACACGTCGGTTTGCTGGGAATTCTCACACAGCCAGATAGATTTATTGTCCCCGTTTAATCTGTTCAGCATCTGGCGTGCTGTCTGGGGCTGCACCTGCGCTGCCTACAGCTGGGCGCGCGCCTTCCTTTTGGCAACCCTGTAGAAGGCACACCACACCGCTCCGTTCTGATTGGTTGTCCACGATTCCATAAGCCAATCTGAAGTTCTTTCCAAGTAAGTGCAACGTGGCTGTAACTCCTGTTGAAGGTGCCGGAGGGTGCCTGCGGAAAGTCCCGCCTCCTTCAACAGTGCAGCACTATGCCTTGGACAGGCGTATTTGTTTAATGACCACACCACACCACTCACCGGTTCCATCACAACACAAACTGCCCAGAAATCCAAAAGCGCTCTAAAGAACATACACTAGAATGTATATTTCTTAACTACACCAAAAGAGCAGGTTTTCGTTCTGTTCTTATTGGTAAATATCTTTATTTTCCTTGTAATGGTATTGTTCTCACACAGCCTTTCCTAAAGTCTTGCTAATCAAAGTCACAGCACATATTTTTTTGTTGCCCCTTTCTCAATTTAAGTCAGAAATTTATATTTCTTGCACAATTTCCACATGCATTTTTATAATTCTTTGTAAAAATTGCAAATGCAATTAAATCAAATAAATAAAAAAATAATAATTAAAGGGGCCTTCTGGTGAAAATTAAGAGTGGGGCTCTCAACAGCTCTTGCGTGCGCCAATTCACGCACAGTGCGTACATGAAGATTGCGCCCGATTCCCTAAATGAGAAACGGGGGCACTGTGTGCACACGCATGGGTGGGTGGCTGCATCAAGTCTACGTGCATGCAGTGTTATGCGGTTAAATGGGTGGGGGAAAGGTTTATTTCCACCAACACCCACTCTGCTTACACAAAAGGGGCGCATACAGGGCAGGGATGCACAACTTGTTTCACTGGAGGGCCGAATGTACCACACAAGTCCCATACAGTGGGCCGAACTATACATGGCAGTGAGCGGGTTGGTAAGGGCATCAGCGCGAGAATAGGCGCTAAAAAAACCATGGGTTTTAAGGTGTCATTTTTATTACTTTTCTACTGTAACACGTGATACATGGGGTCATTATGAGTTTCCCAGTGCAGGAAGAAACTGGCAGTAAATCAGGCCCCAACTGACAAAAAAACTGCCGGAATGACCTATGGGACTCTATGGAATTGGGAATTGCCAGCATTCCCGCCGGCTGTAATATCCCGGAAATACTGAGAAATCATTCTTTTTGGTGGGATCCCGTCGGTCTTACTGGTGGGATACCACCAAACTCGTAATGAGGGGCATAATAGCCTTTTAATGGCATTATCGGCTTTATTTATGTGTACTGTGGCACTGCAATTATGTTTTTAAATATAGAAAAACTGCAGGGATCAATATGCAAAGACAAAAAACAAAATCACAGAGGAGTCGCACACCTGACATGACAGACGTAGTGACGACTGATTGACTGACCAGGCAACATTTAATCATTAAACTCACGTGACTTGGAGGGCCATAAACAACGTCCTGAAGGGCTGCAATTGGCCCGTGGGCCGCCTGTTGTACCATGGCTCTAGAGGAACTGCAGTGGATGGACATTGATTCATCAAAATGTAGCAAAGCACTTGCTCCTGCAGAAAGTTGTCCCAGTTTCAACCGGGCGCAAGAGGACAAGGAGATATCTGCAGGAACACATGTATCTTGAGTAAATAGGGCTCACTTTCCTCAAAGTTTGACCCAACTTTCCATTAACAATGCAGACTTCTGTTTCTGTTTTCTTTTCTGCAGGTTATTTTCTGGTTCCCGGGGCTTGCACTTAGCTTTTCAGGTCCATTTGCTGGGTGCAAAGTGAAGTTTGTTCAAATTGCATGTGATGCATGAACATCTCTTTGTGAATCACCATGGATGCACAAATTGCATGTGGGTAAAGGGGCAAAGCATGGTTACTTTCTTTATTTTTTCAAAAATGTTTAGGAAGGATTCCTTTTCCGGACTTCTGTAGGGCAACTATTACTTCGTTGCAAGAGGCAATATAGTTCTCTTGTTAGGACAGTCGTCCAATATTCATCTGTGCCAGAGATTATTGTTTCTTTAGGATTGGCCCATATGAAGGCATGTAGGCTGGTAGCTGGGATTTTCATCCTAAATGTTATTGCATGAGATTGTTGGCATAGCCCACTGAGAAGCTTAGACTTTTTAAGATCTGTTGGCTTCCACATTTGTATAATAGCCTCCTTGAATTCCCCTTTTTACAAAGTGCCTCAAATGCTTGATGGGACATATCGTCTGAGAATAATTCTGTGAGACATTTGAGAGAAGTGGTGAGATGATCTAGTGTGGAGTTTGGGGGAACTCCAACCTCCTGTAGACTTAGAGCAGATTTATTTAGAAAAATCACTTCTTAGTTGTTTATAGAAAGGACTTGGCGGGGTGCAAAATGTTAACCTCAAAAACCTGATCCCATTTTATAGAGATCTCTGCACCTAAATATTTGGTACTGTGTTTTTAGAAATGTGTGTGAGTCATGAAGATTGTAGTTTAATGTCATGGATTTGGTTGTTTCCTCAGTCAGAGAGATGGTCATTCTCCTTCCCATTTGAACAAGAATGAGGGAGAGCAAAGGCATAATCAGAGGTCTATATAAGTCCTCTGGTTCAGAGTACAGCGCAAGTAGAAGACCCAGTGGGCACCTTTGTCTTTTTCGCTTATCATTCATGATTATTGAGGTTCTGGGAAAAACATATATGTTTTGCAAAGTGATTGACAAGTGGCTGGCTGTCTGCAAGCAAGTTGGAGCCTGGTGCTGTTTCCCCTGGGAACCTGGTTGAGGGTGATTGTGTCTGCCCCACCCCCCTGCTGCACAAAGCCTTGCGATGTCCTTGAAGTGGACCGCAAAGTGACTGACAAGTGTCTGGCTGTCTGCAAGCAAGTTGGAGTTGGAGCCTTGTGCCCTTTCCCCTGGGAGCCTCGTTGCGGGAGATTGTGTTTGCCCTGCCCCCCTGCTGCACAAAGCTTTGCTGTGTCTGCAAAGTGGACTGGCAAGTGTCTGTCAGTCTGCAAGCAAGTTCGAGTTGATGCCTGGTGCTGTTTCTCCTGGGAACCTCGTTGCGGGTGATTGTGTCTGCCCCACCCCCCTGCTGCACAAAGCCTTGCGATGTCCGTGAAGTGGACCTGAAGTGGACCGCAAAGTGGCTGTAAAGTGTCTGGCAGTCTGCAAGCAAGTTGGAGTTGGAGCCTTGTGCCCTTTCCCCTGGGAGCTTCGTTGCGGGAGATTGTGTTTGCCCTGCCCCCCTGCTGCACAAAGCCTGGTGGTGTCTGCAAAGCGGACCGCGAAGTGACTGACAAGTGTCTGGCAGTCTGCAAGCAAGTTGGAATTGACCCCTGGTGCCATTTACTCTGTGAGCCTCATTGTGGGAGATTTTGTCCGCCCTGCCCCCCCCTGTTACACAAAGCCCTGCTGTGCCCATGAAATGGACTGCAAAGTGACTGACAAGTGTCTGGCAGTCTGCAAGCAAGTTGGGGTTGGAGCCTTGTGCCATTTACCCTGGGAGCCTCGTTGCGGGGGTTTGTGTCCGCCCTATACAATTCCACACTGTTAGGAAGGTTTTCCCTTTATGTGTAATTTTCCCTCCAGTTGTGAACCCCCCAACATTTTGCTGTTGTTTAACTATCCTAGCTTGATTTTTGCCAGTGGAGCTCGGCCTTGTGCTGTACTCAGCTGGGTTTTCGTCACTTTCTTATGGGGAAACTGACATGCCCTTAAAGACAGTCAGTATTGGGAGACTTTATTTCCCTTAGTCTTTCACTTCGTTGCTAGTTTTTAGCAACATGTTACCAGTGCACAAAGTACCTTACAGTACAGTGCACTGGGGTCTTCCTTTCATTTTTAAGGCCCTAGACACCCTAAAAGGATTTTCCGGTAGAAGTACAAATGTGACTTGGACAGAGCTGGTGGAAGCTGTTATTTTTAATATATTTTTAACCCTTTCTTGTAGTCCATTCCACCTTTAACCTGTTTGGCTCTGGACAGTGGCTTGGCCCCAAAAGGGCCATTCCACAAGGTCCTTTGTTTTGTCCTTTGGTCATCTTGTCCCTTTGCCTTCCCCAGGTCGAGCAGACCTGAGAAAACCCTTTTTTGGTGATGCAGATCCCCATGCAAACCGAAGCTTTCACGGGCTTCTGCATGACTTGTGTGTGTGCCTCCATGATGTGGGCTGGACTGTTTAGTTCCAATACACATCCTGGGTGCCAGAGAGTCTGGCATGCTGGGAATGACTGGGACCACCGTGGTCCATGATTGGTTCACGTCTGGCATGGCTGTATGTGAGCAGATGTCTCATTGGGCCCTCTTCAGAAGCCGAATCGGGGAACCGATTGTGAGCCGCTGGAAGGTTTGGCACCCTGAGCCTGCTGTTGTCCCGCTGGACCTCTCTGTTTCTTAGGGATTGGACTGCCTCTCAGATAGGGTTGATAAAGTGAAGGACTGCCTGAAGTATATTCACACTGTTTGCTCCCTTTCCTTACAGGTTGTGGACCCTCACTGTGTGCTATTCATTTCGGCCGTTGGTATCTGTAAATATGTTTTATAGTAGTGTTATGTTGGTTTAGTTATTACTGCTGATATTTACTTTGTGCTTGATTTAAAAGGCCTTTAATAAATGTATATGTATTTTTGATATATACACCTGACTGAGAGTAGTTTGTAGTGTTGTTTACTGTGTGTGTTCATTGTGGACTTTTGATCACCCTCACCCCTCCTGAGACTTGGTCTTGACTGCCGCTAATGCTACCTTGATTGGTCTGGCTTGTCGAGAAGGTTACCCTGTTCCAAGAAACTAGGCTGGCCTTCTGAACCGCTGCCCACCAGGTCAGAGTTCAGAAATACATCTTAACACACACTGTTTCACCAATCTACACCACATTTTGAACAGTTCCCTGTTGGGACCCTCCGGACATTACTGGCTACATGACATTTGGACATCCCACACCTTTCCCCGGATTTCAGCAAAAGTCAAAATGTGTTTGTGGGTTTGTGGTTTTGCGAAGCATTGTTCCCTATACAATTCCACACTGTTTCACCAATCTGTTCATATGAAGGAGTGAACATGCGGGCACGCTGGGTATATCAGCTCGTGGGTTTCTAAAAGTAACAAAGTAATCACTAATAAATATCTTAAGGCGTGAACATTGTTTGAGAGACAGCCTACTTCAATAAATTCCTGCAAGAGTTCTACAACTGGGCGAGAGAATCTCCTCAACGACACTCAAACACAGTGCATTATACGGGAGATTCTGTCATTCAAGCCATGGAACAAGCTCTCAAGATTATTGTGTACAACTAATTGACACACTCTTATTTGTATGCATTCATTTTCCAGCGAACATCAGGATTGGGACTAGAGCCTCAGTAAGGGCATTTTAGTTTAGGCTGGTGCTCGTCAAATGATCTCACGCACAGACTTACTTTGGCACAGATCCTACCCAGCATGCGTCCTGGAGACAAACCATTTCAAGAAGGCTATTTACTTTCAACTGGATAGCGCCAAGACCACACACCCCTTTTCAAGAACAATCCGGGATGCTTTTCTCCTCCAAGTCTCCACTTTATAGCAACTGGAAGCATGCTTCTTTGTTCACTATACCAGCAGCACTCTTCACTCTCTGGAGCATGAGACCCACCCCACTTTGCCTTCTGCAAACGTATTGACTTTAGAGTGCACTCATAGAACTTTGCAATCCAGGATGGATATGTGAAAAGGACCACCGATGAGATCTGAACAAAATGTGTGTGTGGACTGTTCTTAAAATATACATTGAAATGCAGTTCTTCAGTGCGCTGCATACTGTTTCCTCTTGGGCAGGTCTTACCTTAATGACACCTGTCTTTAGATACCTTTTGGGTTTGGATTTGGGCTTTAATGTCTGATGGAAATGCTGAGAGAGGGGATCCCTTCTTTCAAAGGCCACCTCATTCATGACCCCACGTAAATTCACTCCCTTCTTTATCTGTAGGACCAGAGTCTGCATTCACTGCTGTGCCTCATTCGGATATGAGTATGGATATGGATTCGGATAAAAATACAATAACTATCGGATGATTAAAATTCAACATTTGGAAAATACTATAGTTCTGAAGATAATTACTTTCAATACCCATCCTATTAGAATGAAAGATACTTGCTTTACTGTTACTGAATAGGAGTACCATCCTGCAGTCCATTACATTTACGCGTAGGTGTAGGTGTAGGTCACATGGCTTCCTACCCACCGGGCTTTGTCCTGCTGGCTAGTTTTCCATTTACAGATGTAGGAAAAGTGCTACATGTTATCCATGATCAGAAGCCAAGTGGCAACTCTTTGGCGGAACCGGTCTTAGCTGAGGGGTAACACCTCGTTCAGAGAAAGCAGAGTGTTTTGGATACAATAAAGACTGATAGGATTGCCTATTTGTATTGTGCCTATTTGTTTCCTAAGAGCATATAGTCATGTGAAAATCAAACAATCCTCCGACCCAACCTAGGCAATGACTTCAAATGTCATCTGTGCATTCATTTAGGATTTGGCGAGAATCATAGGGTTCAAAGAGCGCGATTGGAGACATGCAAGCAGTTGAGCATACAGCGAAGAATGGAGAGCGGCAACACATTTGTCATAGAATCACAGTAAATCACAGTAGAGTCACAGTAAAGTATCTTCATGACAAATTGAAAATCGATATGGAAACATGACACTCGGCACAAAGATTTCAGAACTAAACACATACTCCTGTGGAAGGCAGCGAGGAATGCACTGCTGAAACATTTGGGCAGTTGTTGAGATATTGAGATATGCGTGTGTAGCTTTTATGCAGACTGTGGGCATCCTAATACTTATTCCTCCCCTGAGGCAGGAAATAAGATCTGGCCCAGAAGGAGATACAAATCCTTCCATCCCTGGATGACACAGGACAGTCCAAGGGATATCAGAAGAGTTGACAATAACTCGTCATATATATATATATACATGCCTGATACATGAGCAAACTGGAAGTCACGACTTTGGAAATAACTAGGCAACTGAGTGTTTTGGTAAAATATAAGTACGTGTAAATGCACCTTACTTTGGATCTATAGTCATTAAAACTGCCTTCTTGATTCTGCACTAAACCTTTATTCAGAACACCAGTATCCTGTGTCTCCATGAAAGGAGTGCGTTAACTGCAAAGGGGAATATTTTCATATAGGTAGCCAATTTTCTTCTACTCAGTTCCTCTTTTGCTAGATGTGCACATCCAGGAGCTGGACATGTAAATATATCCATTCCAATTAGTTTCCTCAATACTAAGGCCAGAAATGTCCTACAAAGCTCACTCTAGCCAAGGACGCCTATCAACATCTCATCCCAGATAGGATATGACAAAAAGTGTGAGAATATTCTATTGTTTTTAATGCAATGGTGTATTGCTGGTCTACATTACGCAGGTTTTCCAGTAAAATGTGTAGATTGTAAGCACTGAAAATATTAAATAAAAATGATAGAACGCACAAAAATGTTGAATGGAAAATCTAGATCAGTCTCAAATCTTAAAATACAAACTACAAAGGTAAGTTAGCTTTCAATATTTATTTTATTTATTTACTTATAAGACATTGGAAACCTGCAGGTATCGGGGCGTAATAACATAAACCATGGGCGTAGAGTAGACAGGACATTAGGCGTGCATTTGGCTCAATAATGTGGGGAGGGTGTTCAGTGAAATAATAAAGTTTTCAGTTGTCCTCAAAAGCAGTTTAGAAGAGAACCCCAGGAATGGACAGGAAAAGATGTTCCTATTGGTGAGTTTGTAGGCTGGTATCCTAACCATGGCTAAAGTAGAAGAGCGCAAAGTTCTTATAGGTTGGTACATGGTCATAAGGTTTTTAATGTAACAGGGGTGTTTCCCAACAAAGACTTGCGCACTAGCTTTGGCGCCTTGAGTTTTAGTCATGCATCAATGGGTAACCAGTCAAGTTCTTGTTGGCTGTGTGAGGTATGCTCTCTTCTAGTCTTCCCCTTAATCGTCCTCACTGCCTCATTCTGTATCACCTGCAAAGGTGTTTAAAAAACACCTTCAGATACAGTGTATGTAAGATGGTAGGGTTTAGATCAGGGTTGTCCAACTCCGGGCCTTGACTGTCTGAATCATTAACATTAATATTCATGAGAAACAATGTGCATGTGGTCATGGCCTTGAAAGTAATCCATTCATTGACTGCCAACCAATGCAGTGCTTTTCTGTCTACAGTGATATGCTCTTTCCTGACTTTCTTCTTGAAAATCCTTAGTAGACTGTTCATGATGATCTGACATCTGGCAATGCACCCTTTACTTGCTCCCAGCAGTAGAGCTTTCCCATAGTCCAATCTGGACAGAATCATCACCCTGGCTATGGTGGCACTGTTTTTCTCATTTAGCAAAGGTCTGATGTGACTTATCAGTCATAGGTAATATTGGCAGTTTTTGTTCAAATTGCTCACATATGATTCTGCACCCATTGATGCCTCCAGGAGGATGCCCAAGATCTTTACTTTTTCAAGGACCTGTATCTAACAGTTACTGATCTGGAAGGTCTCACAAAAATCATCAACTCTGTCTTGTTCCTGTTAAGAGATGACATCCAGGGTTCTATGACATTGTACTGAGTATCCGGTTTACGGGCATCAATTTCCTAATTGCCACTGAGCTCCATTACCAGCGGCATGTCATCGCCGTAGTTCATAAAGAACACTCCGATGTTGTCAAGTGCTGTGCACAGAAATCTCAAATACAGATTGAAAAGCAGAGGGGACAAACTAGCCCCCTGATGCACTCAGCAATCTATGGGGGCCGGGAGAGAGAAAGATTCCCCCAATGTATTTTAGATCTCCGGTTGGCCAGGAAGGAGAGGACCTATTTTGTTGTCTTAGTTGAGCAACCCCCCATCTGTTCTAATGACCAAACCATCTGTTCGTGGTATAACAGGTCAAATGCTGTAGATAGGTCAAGCAACACTAGGATGTCCAACCTGCCTTTGTCCATAATACTGAGCATGTGCGTCTGCTGATCCAGCATGGCTGTTTCAGTACTATGAGCCATCCTGAAACTTGATTGTTGTTTATGCAAAATGTTGTTGGTTTCCACAAAGGCTTGCATCTGCACTGTGGCAGCTTTATCAGGAATCTTTCATAAGAAATTACAATTTGTAATTGGCCTTAGATTGCTTGGGTCTCTTTGATCCAATCCAGGCTTTTTCACCTAAGGGGTTATTATGACGATTTTGATGTTATCTGTAATATGACTGTCTCAAAAGCATGCATTTACTAATCGTGTAAAGAAAGTTGTGAAAATGTTGCGGTATTGCAAAACTATTCTCTGGGGTAGTATGTTCTCTGCGCATGATGTGGGTCTCATGGATGCTAGGAGTGAACTCATGTCCTCTATTGTAATGGATTGGAAGTCACATCCCTCTACCATTCCAAGCTCCAGTGGGTATATCATTGGGTTTAGTCCGCCCGGAGCTGTGAGTTGCTTTCTCCTGATTGTTTCTCTAGCCTTTGAAAGGTTTGCTCCAAAGGCTTCCTGCACTATTATACACTCACTGTATGAAGGATGGTCAAGAGGGAGGGGATAGAGCTTTGGGTTTTTCTAAAGATCTCAAAATCTCAAAGAGCTTGCTCGTGGAGTTTGCAGCTGTGGCTATTTGCTCATTATAGAGGGTTTCCTTCGCCTTGATAATGCCTAGCATGTAGCAAAAGTCTGCCTCTTTCCACGTGTTCAATGTAGTCATGAACATTTTGCGCAGGTTTAATGAGGAAGCGAGTGTTCAGTAAGGCGCAGTTCAGAGTCTATACAATATACATTTAAACAGTCACAGACTGCATGGAGGGTGGAGTGGAGAGCCATCCATGAACAGCATGGTTGGGTAAGAATGAAGGTAAAATGAAGTTTAAAAAACACCTTCAGATACAGTGTATGTAAGACGGTAGGGTTTAGATCAGGGTTGTCCAACTCCGGGCCTTGACTGTCTGAATCATTAACATTAATATTCATGAGAAACAATGTGCATACATATAAAATCATTGTATGCAAATTTATCTACTGAATATTAATGAGGGGTATTCTGAAAACCCAGCATGGATCCGGCCCTCGAGGCCTGGAGTTGGACAACCCTGAGTCAAACGTTTGATTAAAAATGTAACTGTTGACTCTTTATATGTTAAGACATTTAAATTTTTTTATTTCGATTGTATTACACTTGCACTGTAATTGATAGCAATTCTGTTATTTCATATTCAACTTTTCTCATTCAAAAGGTTTACTATTCTTTTAATATGAAATATTTTCACATAGAACCGTTTAGATCAGTGGAATTCAAACCTTTTTTATGTTGAGACCCCCTTAAGTAGAAATATAGCTGCAGAGCCCCTCCTTGAGTAGAAAATGTTGTTGCATGCCCCCCAGATGCCACATCTGCTTGTATTTTATATTAAAAACAGTCACTGTACTCCCTTTTTGAGGAGCAATGCACCTCCCCTCTGGACCACCTTTGGGCCCTCTAGTAGGGCCCGCCCCTCAGTATGAAGACCACTGGTTTAGACACAATGGTAATCTTTTGGATCCAGTGACACTGCCATTGCTGCCTGGCCATAGAGCCTTAGGTGTGTTATTGCACATTGAATTTCTGCTTATTGAAGGAAAATAGGCACTTTGCTGTTTAATCGTACAATTGACATTGTTGTGTTTCTCTATCTTCTCTTACTCCTTCTCTTTTGCTGTTTCTTTCTCCTCCTTCTCTACCTTTGCCTTTTTCTCTGTCTCCTCCTTCTCCTCTTATCTGTCTTCCCCTCCTTTTCGTTCTCCTCCTCCTTCTCGTTCTCCTGCTCCTCCTCGTACTTGTTCTCCTCCCTCTTATCATCATTATTATGATGATAATGTTGTTGTTGATGATGATGGTGAATATCATTTTTACTTTTCTACATCTGGCAGAATCCATAGATCCTAGTGTGTACTGACAGGAATCACTCCGTTGTTAGGTTAGTAAATTACCTTTGAGTCCATAACGACTAATAATTTTCCGTCTTTACCTTTAGTGACCATTTCGTTATATGTCCTGTGGTAAATATGGCAAGACACTGGGCTGAGAATGACAGAGGAAATACGTTCATGTATTATGTGCCTGAGGATGCTCTTCAAAGCAGGTAAATCGGTGCTGTTGTAATGGGAGCTGAAGGAATGGGTTCTTATTGAGAGTGATGTATACCAGTAGTTATCACTTAAAAGAAATACTACTGTCGGAAATTCTAGACAAAGGCCTAATGAGTACATTACGAAGCGCTGCCTTGTAGAGCTATTATGTGTCACACATTATTCACTTTGAGAAGAAGGGCTGCAGGTACCTATGGATGGATGTTATGATGAACCAATACTAGAAAAACGCAAATTCACAGCAAATTTCTTAGTGGGATGGAAACTGAAAAGGTCTGTAGAGAATGATGCATAGAGATGAGCACCTTGGAAGAGTATGAGTTTATAGAAACAGTTCTCAATGAAAAGAAATATGCATCCATGGCACTTGTCATGCTGTCAAATCTAGTGACCTGTGTATCCATTGTGCACAAAATGTTTTCAGATCTATTGACTTTATTCATGGCCACCTGTTAACCTATGTTTTGCCATTTGTCTCGGGAGGAAAGCTCAGGGGCAACGTGCTCACCTTGGAAGCAAAACGACACGGAGCAACACAGGTTCGAACCCCGAGTCTGTGCTTAGAAACCTCTGGGTAATTTAGCGCGTTATAAATAACCAATTACATTTACATCAACTCTTTGCTATGGCCTATAGTGTAATTGTAATACATTATCTATGCTGTTTTGTGTGGCATGAAATGTAGGCACCTAACCCATCCAAAATAGCAGAGGTTTTTCTTCCTTCAGATTCACAAGAGGGAAGGACAGCATCCCAAAAAACCCTTAAGCGTGCTGTCTCCAACTGGGTTACCGTGCTGACGTTGGCAATGCCCTGCTAGCTTTGGGCTGTCCATTTGTCCCTGCCTTCCTATCAAGGGAAAGGGAGCTGTCCCTGTAAACCAACAGAAAACAGAGCCTTCGCCCATTACTCCGAAAAAAAGCATTTGTTCCAGTTACTTTAGGCAAATTAGCCGCTACATCTCACTAATCCTACACGCTATCATATTCTGTCAAAGGCTCCACCACTGAGCGCACTGTAGCATGTTTTACAACATGCCATCCCCTGCCACATTCCACCTTTACTGAACTCCCGCTCTTTGGCCACATATGCAGTGGAGCCATCGATGTTAATTAACTACAAGCGGATAACAACAGCGGGAAGTGCAGTTGGACTTGTAGCAGCTACGTGAACTACGTAAGGTGGTCGTTCAGGAATGCGTGAACATTTTTAAGGTGGTCCTTGAGGAATGCATGAATAGTGTTGAGGTGGTCCTTCAGTAATGCTATGATATTTAGAAACACTCAATTCACAACATACGAAAGAGTAAAGGAAAGGCATGATCCTGCTGTTTATATTTGGGGCACACACTGTCAACGAATAGGTAGAAAGAGGACTTATAACATGAGTAAGCACATATCGAACGCATGCAGCTTCTTAATACATAACGTCACGGAGAAATGTTGAACTTTAAAGGGATGGAGGCTGAAAATAGAAAATGATGGATGTGGGAAACCACATAAAAAGTGCAGACTTTTTTCCTGAAAACAAGATTGAAAGAAAGTGATGAAGTGAGAAAGTGGGGCCGAGAAAGAGAAATCTAAAATATGGTTTCAGTAATGTTCAGAGAGTCCTGAAAGAAAAGGAGTTGGTATCCATACGTAAAATACGAAAATATAAGTGCTCCTTGCGGTCTATGCTGTTGATTAGATAGCGCTTCTTCCAATGTTTAGTTCTTGGTATGATTTTTTTATTTGTTTTTTTTGTACGTTGATGCGTGATATTAGGGCGTGATAACGTTTGGCATTAATAGGTATGTATGTGACCTATAGATGTTGCCCTTCAGCCGAGTACATTCTTAGTTACCTAGATGAATAATTCACACAGTTGTGTGACAAAAGGACAAATTACACATTTTAACGATTTTGAAAATAAAGTTATTCGTTGATGAATTAAGTACTTTTTAGGTTTGGCACATAGGTAGTGCTAAAGCGCCTCATATAAGCCAAAACTAGCGCATTAGCATACCGCTAAGGAGAAATGGCCTATGAGATGGGACACAAAGCTTGTAGATGTTGTTTGGTTATTTGCCCAGCCATTGACTGCCTATGGCCATTCAAACCCAGTTCCTACCGCTCCCCACCCAAAACACCTCCTCATGGGAACTCTTTGAGTTCACTTCATTCAAGCCTTACCATCAAACTCCATTCTGCTCCGAGGGCCCGCGAGTGTCTTTTCAAAGCAGTACTCTCAATGTTAATGACTTAAGGCCCGATTCATGGAAATGTGCGCAGAAATCACACAAGGGCTGCATGTTGAGACGGACACTGGAGAAGCCTGGGCACAGTCTAAAAAATGCGTGCCCCGCGTATTCATGGAATTTGTTGTGCAAAGTAAACATATTCATAAGTCGTGCCTGGAACGCCCCACACACGCCCCCACGCAAAGCACGTGCTACCCCAGGCTTGAATACACACACCCTTCAAACAGAGCATGGCGTCCCCCGCAAGTAGGCCTGCATCTCAGGGACCCTGCGCAAGGTCCCCCCTATCTGTTGCCGGCACCCCGACAACATGCGTCTGAAAATACGTAACTCGGAAAATCTGCTTGCGAACCCCCGTAAACCATTCCTGTACCAGGCTACACTGCATACACACGCCCCTAAGTTTGATTGCAACCCTGGTTGTGTAAATGCACCGCTAAATCCAACATGGAAACCCACCTCTGCTCTGCGAATCCTATGCACAAGTGTCCTTAAACCTGCCTTTGAGTGGCATAGTGATTGAGGGATTTGTGTGGCCATTTCTATGCCGAGAGGCTGCTTGGGTGGTTCCATAACTACATGTCATTTGGCGCAAATGTGGGTGTGCTTCAACGGCTCACAGAGACCTGCCGAGCCTCTGCGAACTCCACGCAGGTCCTGAAAAAGCCCTGCGCATTCGATTCCATGAATTGACAAATGGGATTTCGCAATACAGTTTGGCACACAAGTAACTTATTTTCCGTGCAAATATTTCCATGAATCGTGCACTTAATTGGAACTGTCAGCATGCTACTGGTGTAATAAAAATGTCTTAAATAGGTCTGCACTCAGCCACTCAATTTATAAGCACTATACATGTCCTTCACTGAAATCCTGTTAAAAATAGGCATTGGCAAAGCCAATAGTTATGGCTTGTGTATACTTATTAGACATGTCCCAGGCACTGCTATTATATGGCCATGTACTTGCACCATTCACAGGTGCTACCATTGATAGTTAATACCACTATGGCAGAGCCTGGCAAATGCATTTCCCATGCCCACAAAAAAGCCAACACTTACCATTGCCAATACTTGTCCGGAAATGTTTAATTTGGGAGAGGTTCCTCACAGCCTAATTCCTTACCTGCTATACATTGGCCTGCTTTTTCCCTTTCTTATCTTTTCTTCTGTCATAACACCCTTTCCTCGCCAATTTCAGTTACTTCCGTGTTCCGTTTTGTTCCCGGGAACTACACGCGTAATTCTGGCAATTTGTTAAGAGCAGGCTTGCATTTTTCGACAGATAATGTTTGTCAAAATGACTTAACACAAATTGGAGACGGTTAAGAATCTGTTTGGCAAATCGCGATACAGAGAAATATATATACACTAATTTCCCCAAATGTCTACTTTAACGGGAAAACAAGAAACGTATTCTGTTTACCAACATTAGAAGTTTAGCTGACAATAAACATTGAGTTAGCAGTGTCTTTTTATGACGTATCTGCTGAAGTATCGCGTACTCGGATAGATTCCATACACCATTTGTGGGATTTTGGCCTACACCCCCCAGGATCCCTAACCATTGAATATCTCTGCTAGCGCTCCAGGGAGTTGTAGACCAAAACATCTGGGAGGCGAGGGGCAAGAGCAGTGCTGCTACCCACGCATGCTTGGAATTAAATATGCTATTTCACACATGTGATTTCAATTGTATTTTTGGAGTAACTTTCCCCAGTCTTTCGCTGTATAAGGCCCAGGTCCTGGCAGGTAAGTGCTCCTGTGATGTCTCTCCACGCGGGCCTCACTGTGAGGCCCTCAGAGATATCACAGTGGTATCAAAAGTCTCCTTGGAGAAAAACAAACACAATAAAATAAGGAAAGGAAAATGGAGCATGGAAAACGTTCTCCAATGTATGACTTTCAAAACAAGAACATAGGCCAGTAAAAATCTACAATAAATATTATCAGCTCACAATGTGAAGTAATATGGGAAATACACGTGTAACCCTTTCTCCCTGCACCTTAACTGTTACCCTTACCCCACCCCACCCCCATATTTTAGAAAATGTCCCACATTTTCAGTAAACCTCGGTAAAACGATGCAGTCATTTCTCCATTCGATTTTCTAATTTCGATCATTTCTACGGATACCGAAATAAACTAGAACTGCAAAGCAATGTAGGAAAATGCATAAGGTCCAACCACCAATAACATACATCAGGGATCTGACAGGCATGGACTGCTAGGTGTGCTTTGCGTTGCTTTCTTGACATGTACCTCTTGCTTTATTCGTATTTGTAGAGCACGCAACAGCCCGTGGGCATCGTGTCCCTTGTTACAGGAGGTGAACAGAACTTGGTTACAGGTGATAGCAGATATACATTTATACAAAAGCAATATACAATTTATATTGAGCTGCACAGAGGAGAAAGGGATGAACAGAGCTTAGTTACAGGTGATAGCAGATATACAGGTTTACAAAAATTATTTACAATTTACTTTGAGGTGAGCTGAGGAGAGAGGGATGGGGTGAAAAATGTTAGTTGGGACGTGTGAGAAGGTGGTGTTAGTTGAAGAGGGAAGTTTTCAGTTTCGGCTCGCACAAGGTATGCTGCTGCAAGGGCCAACCTTGCACCAGCATACCTTACCAACCAACTTACACCTCACACATCATCAAGACCACTTAGAGCAGCACAAGCTAACACTATGTCCATACCGAGATTCAAACTCCATAGCTCGGGTGGAGCCAGCTTCCCCGTACAAGCTTCTAAACTATGGAACACTCTCCCCGCGCTTTTAAGGGCAGAACCTTCATTTAACCTATTCAAACACAACACGAAGCATTGGCTTCACAACATGGACTCTATGACAGCCTAACCGTCCTGATCCCAGCACGATTGACTGCTGACGGCACACTTTTGTAAATAATGTATTTATCTTAGATTACGTATGTATGTATTCGCAATACTAAGTATGCAACCTTCTGTAACTGTAACGTAACTCTTGTTTATTGCAACTAATTGTAACTGTAACCAGATCTAACTTACACGCCCGTATGCCCCCGGGCCTGGCTGCGCTTTATAAATAAAATAAATACAAATACAAATACAGTCCATAGCTTAGGAGCTATGTAAGGGAAGCCTATCCCTCCTGCTTTTGCCCTATTGATGTGTGGGATAGTGAGTTGATAGGTATAGCGTGTTCTCGTGGGCCGGGCTGAGAGTACCTGCCCCTGGGGCCCTTATCCTCAACATCAGGAGAATCACTGACATGAATCCGAAGCAGTGAAGAGGCTCTTTATCCGATTGAAGTGAAAATACAATTCTGACTCTTCACAATTGCTACTAAGTATCCATGATTTTCTGGTAAAGCTTAAAAGATGTAACTGATTGTCTTTGATGGGTAAAGGTAATATCAAATGTATAGGCGTAAGGTGGGGAGTGAACAGACTTTTGGTGGTCGGACTTCGAAACTCAGTCATTTTACGCAGATCCATGTAGCCAAGGTTGGTTATCTATTCTTGAAAGCAGTGAATGTGCGAAGGATGAATCATCCCTTGTTAAGGTGCAAAGAGTGGCAAGTTATATTCATTTAAGACATTTAAATGATGCAAAATTGACTAAATCGTGGTCTTCTGTTACATGATCTGAGGATAGAAATAGAATTGAGCTTGGAGTCCTAGAACAACGACAGTGAGAGCCTGTAGTCCCATATATTCCCACAGACAATGATACTTTGCAAGGCCAAGTTCAAAGACAATCTTCATGGCAGAAGGCATAGGTGATGAGAGATTTTGGGCTAATTTGGTAGGGAGGTAATGTCAAGTCCACCTGGCACCTGGGTTGACGCTTACGTGCTGCTAAGTGAACCGAATGTTCCAGACATGGCACAAGCATGCCAACCAATTGTAGAAGGCCATATAACGAAGGGCCTTGTAGTGTTGAAGACCAATGATAAACCGTGTACTTAATAGTGTTAAAGATGACATGTTTTTAGAGATAGGCATAAGTTGACCATCTGACAGTGGGCAGCCAATCACAATCCTAGACCCTATTCAATGTATAGTTAGATGTCTCCTTTAACCAATCCCACCGCATGATAGTTTTTTTTGTTAGTCGCCACATAGTATGACGTCACTGCTGACATATATTTTGCATATAAGGATGTTTTTATGAGAAAATCATTGAGAGCTGAGCGAACGTCTGTTGATGTCCGTTGGAAACTCCCTATTTTAGATACTTTTTAATAAAACAGACTCGTTGCCAACTTCCTGAGTTGTTTCAGTTATTTGGACCCAGAGTTATTCTGCAACCCCATCCTTTGCATGCACGTTACTAAAGGGCCATAAATCCACGTGGTAGCGTTGCGGATGGTTGAAAAAGATCGAAACTAATTTGTCTCCAGTGTTTCGGATGATCGGGCATCCTCCGCCATTAGCCGGAAGATCGCAGGGTTTCCTGTGGAGAGTGGCCGATAGAAATAAACTTGCAATAAGAACCAAGACGGTGGGCAGGACCCCCTTTGACAAAATCCCTGACCGGTTTGCACAGGTGCTCTGCGGACAGAAGGCAAAGTAGATGGATTGAAGGAGGAGTCGATACCGTAGGCCTGAGTCAATTAAAGAATGGTGAGTAGACTAAGGGGAATGTCAAATAAAGTGATCCTTGTTAATTAGCTATTTTAAAGGATTATTGGAGGCATGCAGCGCTCCTTGGAAATTAGCACTTTTAGAGGATTATCAGAGGCACGCAATGATCCTTGGAAATTAGCCCTTTTAATGGATGATCAAATGCACACAGTGATCCTTGGAAAGTAGCCCTTTTAGTGGATTATCAGATGCACACAGTGATCCTTGGAGATTAGATCTTTTAGAGGATTATCAGAGGCAAGCAATGATCCTTGGAAATTAGCCCTTTTAGAGGATTATCAGATGCACGCACTGACCATTGGAAATTAGTTCTTTTAGAGGATTATCAGAGGCAAGCAATGCTCCTTGGAAATTAGCCCTTTTAGTGGATTACCAGATGCACACAGTAATCCTTGGAAATTAGCTCTTTTAGAGGATTATAAAATGCACACAGTGATCCTTGGAAATTAGCTATTTTAGAGGATTATCAGAGGCATGCAATGATCCTTGGAAATTATCCCTTTTAGTGGATTATCAGATGCAAACAGTGATCCTTGGACATTATCCCTTTTAGTGGATTCTCAGATGCACACAGTCACCCTCGGAAATTAGCTCTTTTAGCGGATTATCAGAGGCATGCAATGATCCTTGGAAATTAGCCCTTTTAGTGGATTATCAGAGGCACACAATGATCCTTGGAAATTAGCCCTTTTAGTGGATTATCAGATGTACACAGTGATCCTTGGAAATTAGATCTTTTAGAGGATTATCAGAGGCACGCAATGATCCTTGGAAATTAGCCCTTTTAGAGGATTATCAGATGAACACACTGACCCTTGGAAATTAGCTCTTTTAGAGGATTATCAGAGGCAAGCAATGATCCTTGGAAATTAGCCCTTTTAGTGGATTACCAGATGCACACAGTAATCCTTGGACATTAGCTATTTTAGAGGATTATCAGAGGCATGCAATGATCCTTGGAAATGATCCCTTTTAGTGGATTATCAGATGCAAACAGTGATCCTTGGACATTACCCCTTTTAGTGGATTCTCAGATGCACACAGTGATCCTCGGAAATTATCTCTTTTAGAGGATTATCAGAGGCACGCAATGATCCTTGGAAATTAGCCCTTTTAGTGGATTGTCAGAGGCACACAATGATCCTTGGAACTTAGCCCTTTTAGTGGATTATCAGATGTACACAGTGATCCTTGGGAAAGGTTTTCTAGAGGATTATCGGATGTATTCAGTGATTCTTGGAAATGAGCCCTTTTCAGAACGTAATACATAGTAATTGCTCACACCGAGAAAAACAAATACTTAGATCCATGTGAATATTGCCCACCTATTTCCAACCACTTCTTCACCACCCGACACTATCAATCACCTACAATAAACGTTAGTTAGACTCCTTATTACTTAAACATTTTTTATTCTAGCGACTGATCCAGTAAGGCGGTGACACATATTGTTCCTGTGCATAATGCGCATTCATGTTGCCAACACAATCGTGATTCTGCGGCGTCTCCACGTGCAGAGATCCTGCATGTCCCTGCAGTTCCCATAGTCATGCAAGCACACTGCGTGCAGACGCTGTTAACCCGGGAGGAAATACAAGTGAAGAGAAACATGGGGGGAAACATCTTGCTCATGTTTTTCTTCACATTCTTGGGAACGAGGAAGTGTGCTGGTAAGAAAGCCCAATGGGTTTAAAACCCCCTCTTAATATAACAGGCCAGAGCTTTCTTTCTCGCCCACTTCTTCAGAATGTATTAATGGAGCACAGTTGATTTCTTGAGTATTACTAACACCCAATACGTACTCACCAACTGAGCATCAGTTTTCATGCTGCCCTATAAAGCTATGACTATAGATTGACACGTGCAATGTTGAGATTAGCATGTTTTCACTTCCTGCCCCATCACACCACGTGTAACTCTCTCTGCTACTCTCTAGCTAGTGTGTGCTATACTGACCACCTACATATATGCATTCAAACAAGCTATGGTTTCACTAATGCATTCAGACTATCCCTTACACATCACTCAAAAATGTTCAAGAGATGAATGTCTCCTTAATCGTCCCAGTATGACTCTGAAATGGAATCTACTTGGCGCAGTTCCACACATTCTTAGTGCTATTTTTTAAAGGCTGCTTTCTCAGGAGCAATTTATTTTCATCCTGTCACTTATTCCGCCAAATAGTATGCATTTTATTTCTTGCCAACCTTTTGGCTGCTTAAAAAGAGACGTAAGCGCGGTAAGTAATAGCTTCCATATTCCATGGACTTTAAGAATCTTTTTTTTAACACTAATATATTTGTTATTGCCAGACATTATCAAAAATAATGTACATTATCAGCGAGCAGCCCTTATAAAAATGTAGATTTTGTCCAACAAATTGCACTTAAGAGTAGTTACTTAATATGATATGAGCTGCATCGTAGTAAAGCAAAGCCTGCTTTGGGAGGATAGCTCAGTTGCAACGTGCTCGCCATGGAAGCAAGACGACACGGAGCAACACAGGTTCGATCCCCGGGTCCACGCTTAGAAACCTCTGGGTATTAAGCGTGTTATAAATATCATATCATAAGGCTGAGCCTGGGAGTTCATGTTTAAATGCCTGAGATCAGAGCTCCTGGTTTCTTGATCAGCAAATGGTAGATACGTATTTTTCTAATTGTTGATAAAATGGAACTCTGAGAATGGTACTGGACAGGATCTGAACCTAGTGTCAGGGACATACTTTCACCGAAATGCCAGGGGTAACGGAATTGACATCACACAACCCTTGACCCCCGATGACATCACAGGAAGTGATGTAATATGACCCCGCCCCCAAGTAACATCACAGGAAGTGATGGGAAATGACCTTCAGATTTTTCAAATGCATCTACCACCCGTGTTTCCAGGTGCTCTCATTTCAGCCAGATATAAGAACCGCAGCACAGAGGAAGCCATGAGTCCACATTACACATTTGGGTAATTTCATTTTCTAGATTCAACGTGGGGTCTATATGTAAAACATACAAAATCCAGTATTTGTAACAGGGAAACCGAAATCTCGAGCGCAGGCTACAGACAGTGTATGAAACATCTATAGATCAATGGACACAGAAGTATGTGTTATGAGTGGCGTTGCTGTGTTAAACAAGCCAAAAAATCACTGACCTGGGGAGGCGTGCGCTGCAGTTTACCCAGGGGGAAAATGCTGCACGAGGAAGGCCTGAAAATTAAATCATTGACCAGGATTTAGTATAAAAAAAAAATCCAGGTTGTAAATGTATCTATGAGTCAGCTACCACTACATAGAAGAAACCCATTAGACTGGTCTGTGTGCAGACAGGGGAGTGCACCTGATAATGTTATCTTTGCTGGAGTATAATACCAAGACCCCCCATAGTGTTTATTATCTAAGCATAATATTGGCTGCCAGAGGACTTTAAAAAAAAACACCATTTAATGTAATATCATTGCTGCAGACATAAATACATGGCACCACACAGTTATTTTAAATTGAAAACACCCACAAGTTGCTTCTCACCCGGGGACTCACTGACAGACTTCAAGGCGCGCACTGTGCACTACACCTTTGTCAGACCCAGTGGTGCCCAATGACGTAGCAAAATATTTGGCATCTTCCCTGGTAGCCATACTGTGGGGCCCCCCAAGCTCCTTAAAAAGCACAGGGGACGCCACACCCTGGGCCGAACAACCACGTGTGCGCATTGTCCATGATGATTATGGCGCTGCAGGGGCATGCACTACTGCAAGTGAAAGAAGTAAATATGTTTTTCAATCAAAGCTTAAATGTTTAAAGTAACATAGAAAGAAGGGGCGGTGCATGGTCCACAAATATACCAGCCATCAGTGGTGGCTGTTGAGTTGTTTTTTTTGGAGGGTGTAAATATTTGCCCCAATTATCTGATTGCAACCAAGCATAGCGAGGGAGACCAAACTAATGAAAATGGGTTGGGGGACACTTGGTGGGATTCTTCTCCCTCCCAGAGAACATGTTCTGAATAATGGGTTCAAATGGTGCATTACACAGCACACTTTGTAAGAAAATGTTGGTAAAAGGCCAGCAATTTTGGTAAAAAGCCAACAATCGGTTTTGTAGGGTGTAGGGTAAATCATGAAAAAAAGTACAAAAGATGCAAGTCACCAAAAGTGCATAGGGCATTTCCCAATGTACTATCATGCTGGTCCCTGCAATATGTGTCAGTATAAAAAAATATTTTTCTGCTGGCTGTGCTATATACATTTCCATTCTGGCTCCACCAACCTATGCTAGTATTCCCATGTAAGACCATACTCATGTTCGCTTTAAGATGTTTTTTATAGTATCATTATGGGCCCTGGGAAAAAACTGCCTCTGCCTATATATGCCAGTACTCCTAAGTAAGGACATACTCCTGTTGGTTTGGCCATTAAAAGTGGCATGTTACAATATGAAAGCCTGTCCAAACTGGTTCCAATGTAAGCCAATTTAGACCCATAAGAACACTTCTCATGCTTGATTCATCATAGATGCTCAGTTAATAAAATGGCATGCTACAGTAAATAATATACAGCCCACTACACCAAAACATCAGTCTAGCGAGGTAATAGTACATATCATGCTTGCTATTTTAAAGATGCCGAGTAATACATGTCAAGCGACAGTAAACAATGGCTAAACTGACTGCACCAAAATGCCAGTCTAGCCAGGGATTAAACATATGAACTTGGCTCTGGCCAAAAATACCAGTAAAACATGCAAAGTCAATAAAGGGTATGGCAAAAATGCTCCAGTGATCCCCAGTCTCACAGGGCCTTACACGAACATGCATCTCCTGTCACTCACCCATACATCCCCTCTTGCATTCCCTCACACTGGATTTATCACACAGACACACACCAAACCCCACCCAGAACATTCAAACACACACTACCACATGTTTACTCATTCACTCACCAGTCACTCACTCACACACACCTTCTCTTACATGCACTCATTGCATTCTCTACATAGGCACCCGCCCACCCAGAAGTTTCAAAAACACCATCACATTCATACATATTCACCCACCAATCACTCACGCAAACCTTCTCTTACATCCACTCATTGCATTCTCTACACAGGCACACACCCACCCACCAAGAACATTTAAAAACACACATCACATCACTTCCCATTCACTCACCAGCACTCAAACCTTCGCTTACATTCACTCATTGCATGTTCTACACAGGCACACACCCACCCACCAAGAACATTCAAAAACACACATTACATCAATTCTCATTCACCCACCAGTCACTCACACCTTCTCTTACATCCACGCACTGCATCTCTACACAGGCACACACCCACTCATGCACAATTCACATACATACATCTGACATGCACTTCACACATGCAAAATACACATCATATTACAAAAAAAAGCCTTTTTACCTTTTTCTTGCAGCTTTGGTCTGTCCTTTCAGGCCCCCTTGGCTCCTCCGTGCTGCTCACAAACAGGAACCAGGAAGCTGCAAGAGCTTCCTGCTTCCTGTATGTGAGCAGCAAGGAAGCCGAGGGAGAAGGGGTTGGAGCTGAACGTGGCATGTGGCATGTGCCACATTTCACGGTCAGCTCTAACCCCTACTGAGTGCCTCCCTGGCCAAGCCTTCACCCTTATGGTGAGGACTGGGCCCACCAGACCTGGTGTGGTGGGACCCCCCACAGCACTGGGGGTCCGCTACACCAGGAGCTCCTGTTTTTTCTTTTTTTTTGCAAAGCATTTTTTTCTTTGCAAAACATTTTCTTGGAATTTTGTTTATTTCAAAATTTGGGGTTGCAAGGGAGTCCACAGGGTTTGCAAGAGAGGCCCACAGGGGTCGCAGTTGTGACCGCTGGAGACCCATAACATGACGTCCCTGCCTAGTGTCGACCAGGATCTAGGGGAGACACCCTGTAACCCAACAGAGACAGAGCACCAGTCCCAATAAAAAGTATACCATGTAGTAGCACAAAAAGTGTTTCATTCACAGTTGGACGTTCTATACTGTTAAGCCACAGTATAAGAAACTCATAGACTGGGTTAGAACAATAAGTAGTTGCTTGTGTCACTTTTCAACCAATAAAATGATAGAGTGGCCAGTTTCTGGATAAAGGGGAGGAACTCCATGGACGGTACGTTACTTGAGTCTAGGAGACCAACTACCAACAGATTGAACAGGAAGTGTGGTGTAAGGCAGTTTCTAAGATTCTCCACCCTCTAAATGCCCACTCTGTGACTCGCCTCCTATGTCTTTCAACACTCACCCTTTCATCCCTACCTATTCCCCTCTTGGTCCCTTCTCTCCTGCCTCATGCAACAAACTAGTGTCCATTTTCTTACGCACCAATCAGGCTTATGCACCAGTTGACCTGTTTACTCCCCAAACATTAAAAGCATTGGTACCTCTTGCCTGTGCCCACCACCCTTCCCCCTTCAACCTCTCTGCACTCAGCCATCTTCCTGGCCTGCTTCTAAATAGTCACAATACTACTCATGTTAAATTGAGCCCTCAGTGTATCCTAAAAACAAACCTGTTAATCACGGGCCTGTCCCCATATTGTGCATTACTCAAAGATTCTTGAATGGCAGCCTTCAGCCAGCTCACCAACTACCTTGAGGTTAAAAAGATCTATGATCTGCTCCAATCTAGTTTCTGTAGTCATTATGCTACAAAATGGCACCCACACACACCTCCTACTTTGTAAACACTGCCCACCAGCCCATCCTCTCCTCTACCTTTTCCCGTCTTGACCTGTTGGCAGCATTCGACACGGGTGATCATCCCTCCCTCCTCCAAACCCTTTCTCAACACGGCCTCCAAGGCACAGCACTTTCCTGGACAGCCTCTTTTCTTTCTACTGATCATTGAATATCTCCTGGATCTCAGATACCTCTGAACCCACTGACTTCCAAGTTGTAGTCCCCCAAAGAGTCATCCTCAGCCAAGTATTCTTCATTCTCTATATCCATTCTCTTAGTACACTCATCTCCTATGGATACTCCTACCACAAGAAATGAGGATACCGACATTTTTTTTTCACTTTTCCCCCTTTCATCCGGGACTTTATGTTAGGCAAAGTTTGTATGCAGTACCCTCTGGGAACACTCAAACAACTCTGACTACAGGTACAGGAAACCCAACCTTTGGTATAAGCTTGTACTACACAGTTTTGGTAGCGTGTTGAGCAGCCAGGCTTATCTCAAGAGGGGTCAATGTGAGCTATAGCAGAGTTACATAGAGATTTACAGTTACAAGTATTCAAATAAACTGTTACATGCAAGGTTTCTTGCATAAACAAATATTAATTTATCAGTCAGTTAGAATAAGCCTTTTTCAGAAGAGAGCAATACAACAGTAACACTCAAATACACTTCATGAAATACACACTCTTAAGATCTCTAAATCAGTAGATACCCTTTTGAGATGGCCCACAGACACTTGCTAGGGTCCTGGGGACATTAATATATCACTGGTGCATTTAGAATCTTATAGTAATAAGTCAAAGGAAAAGGTTATTTAGAACATACAAGAGACCACAAATATTCTTAAACAGGCAAATACTTTCAGATCCCCCCCAATAAGAGTCATTCAGTGGAAGAGGATAAACCAAAGTCAATAGGCAAATGTCTAGGTAAACTGAAGCACTTCTTTGTAGGTAAGTAGAAAATCTTTGCACAATGTTTTAGAAGTCTTGGAAGAAGAGAATAATCAAATGTAGGGCCACAAGCTGATTTGGTTTGTGAGTAGTAGAAGATGAAAGCAACTCTACACTAAGAGGTACGTTCTCTCAGACTTTGTACAGTAGCTTTAAAATGAAGAAAAGATGCAGTGGATGCAGCAGATGACTCCTGTCCCTGTGTGGCTCTCCAGATCTCACTTTTCCTGGGCCTCGGTCATGGAGACAAGAGGGAGGACATCGGGGGACTCCTGCACTGCACTGGGATGGTCAAAACTCGCAACCGGCAAATTTCACTTTCACTTTCAGTGGCTGTTCAGTGTTTCAGCTCCTCGCGTCTACCGCAAATCGCAACACTGTGGTTCGTGGCTGTTGAGATGAACTTTACTTGCTTCTGGGGTACCGCACTCTGTTGATGGGGCTCAGGCTCAGTCAGTCCTGCTTCCTTGGAGTCCGGAGGATCTTCTTGGAGCTCTAGGCCAACTTAAAAGCAACGCACACAAACTGGTGTTCCACTCCCTGGCTATACGGTTTCCAGCAGCAACTCTGTGGAAATTCAACCAGCTCCGAGATGGATGTCCAGGTGGCTTCCTCTGACATCTGTCACCTCCTCGAAGAACTCGACTTAGATGTCCTTTCTCTCACCAAGACGTGATTTACGGACAGTTCTCCTTGCACTAACCAGACAAGCGCTGCCCAAGCATAGCAAAGGCATTTAATGAGTGTCCCTGGGCCGATATCTTCGGATCTGCCATGCTGGAGAGGGTAGTAATGATGTTTGCACCCCGGGTTGCCAATACAGTAACCCGGGGTGCTGTGAGCAAAGTATTTCATTTGAATGAAGGGGATGCCTCGCGGTGTCCCATTCATTCAAACAAAATACTCACTAAATATGCCCACCATGGATATGAAAGACGGGGCTCTGTACGGAGCCCCTCATTCATGTCCATGGCGGCCAGAGAGGACACCAGAGGAAGCAGTAGTAGCGGCATGTACCGCCACCGCTCTAGGTAGATAAGTGTAAAGGAGTTACAATAAAGAAAGGAAGTGAGGGTTTATGGTGGGTGGGGGAAGCAGCCATCAGGTGGCTCAGAACGCAGGCTTTTATCTGTCGATACAGCCCGCGTTCTGAGTAACCTGATTGGTTGCACACCCATTCCCAGCTGCTAATAGTTGTTAGTGACCTTGAAATTCTACATTTTGTTCTCTAGTGACCCCAGCATTTTACCATTTGATCACTAGTTACTCTGTAACTATCGTTTGATTTTTTTGTGTCCCTTTAATAGTTTCCTTAGGTCAGTAGATGCCCAGAAATTTTACTTCTATGCCACTAGGGACCCTTTAAGTGTACCTTTAGGTTACCATGGCTATTCCAGTCAGTAATTCTCTCCCACTCCCCCACGACACCAAGCATCACCACCTCCCGCTGCTATTATTCTATGCTTTCTATCCAGAGCTCTTGGTGCCCCTTTAGCCTCTCTTTAAAACCGCTTCATAATTCTTACCACCTCCCTTTCCAGCCTTCTTACCCCAAGCGCATCCTTCATGGCTCCCACAATAGTCAACTAGATCCCTGATGACACTGCAACATCACCTATCCCACTAGCTTTCCTACCAGCACTTCCTGCTCGTCACTCCCCACACTACTCTCATTCTATGGTTATGGAATTCTCAATCACTCAGCAGGAAAACCTCCTTCCTCTCAGACCATTTCCGTCCACACCCAGCTCACTGTCATCGGAGTTACTAAAACCTGGAGTGTCCCCAAAAACACTGCTGCGTTTGCTGTCCTTCATTCTGACTGTACTATTTTTGTTAATTCCTGCAGGATGAAAAAGATAGGTGGTGGGGTGAGCCGGTTGATCAACATAGCCAATCCCTCTGCCCTCATCACAGAGAGAGTAAATATACAGAATCTGCCACACACACATCTGATCAGGGATTGGAGGTTACATAAAGGTCTTTGGGACTATAGTTAGGCATCTATAACCTTAATCTAGGAAAAAGATCCACAGTCAGGGTTACTGTTACCTTCATGCAATCCCCATACAACCCCCTACGGCTCACAGTCCTTGGTTGATGGGTTCTGGGAGGGTCTGTCCTTCACTGGGCTTGATGGGCTAACACCTGTCACCTCTTTTGAGGGTTCTCCCTTTCCTGGGTTTAGAGTACTGAGGCCCTGTTGCCTCCTGGGAGGCAAGGTGTTTAAGCAAATGTCTTGAGCAACTCTTCTTTATTTTACTTGGTGCACCTTCTCCTCCCACCAGCAACTGACCTATGGCTTCTTTCTGACCGCTTTCGAGCTCTCTCACCCCCTTTCTCATTATTTCTTTTTCTTTGTGCCTTTAGGCATTGGGCCCTACCAGTTTCTGACTCATGTCAAAAGGATCTCCGCCATTTCCCTTGTGACTTTGCCCGGCTCAGGTTTTGCATTGCTTGTTTTCTCATCTGCCTCTCAGCACCCACTTGTTCCTATTTTGGCCTTGTTGGCTTGGCACATGTTTATCCCTTAAAATAGACATCTCTGTCTTTCTTCTCCTCTTCACCTCGCCTTCAGTATTCTTCTTCTCTCTTCTTCACCTTAACTATGCAGCTTTCTCTCACTCTGCCCCTCCTCCAACTCCAGCCTTTCCCTGGTGTTATCCTCCAAACTCTTTCAGCTGCAAAGTCCCTCCTCATTCCTATTCCTAATACCACTCTCCTTTTCTTTATCTTTCTTAGTTCTGAAACCACTTCCTGTACCTGATATTCTCCTTCCCCTCATCTGTCACCCTCCAATTCGAACATTTTACTGATATAATCATACTCCTCCTTCCTTTTCCTCAGTCACTTTCACTCCAATCTCACTGTGATGTATCACCTTTATACCTTCAACGTCCGCTTGTCTCCTGCTCTTCTCTCCTTCTGTAACACCAGTTCTCAGGAATCCTGTTCTCGTGCCCTCCAAGGTAGTCAAAACTGGCTGCCTTTTCTACTGTGGGTGGCAGGTTGGTTGTTCTGTGCTTTCTTGGACCCTGGCCCTTGTTTCCACCCCTTACTTTGTAGGTAAGTCTGTCTATCCTTAACTCCCGTTTTTCTATAGCTCTTGGTCATTTGCCACCATTTATTTTTTTAACTCTTTTTATTCGTGGTCACAAAGAGAACTGCATTGCCATTCCAACTCGCAAATCAATAGTGCAACAATATACATTATGTGTTTCATACATAAAATTAATATTACAAGGATTCTTCGTCATCCGAAATCATGTTGCACAAATACCCCTTCAACGGGCCCCATATGTCTTTTGGTCTACATGTTGATGGACGTGTCAGTACATATTGTTCTTCTGTTTCATTGATACATGTTAATTCTCGAAGAAATTGTTCCATGCTGGATGGCCCCTTGTCTTTCCATTTCAGTAATATGCATTTTTTGGCCACCTTCTCTGAAAACTTGCCAATATCACCAAACAAGTATTTCTGCGGAGTCAACATAGGGGGGACCTATGCTATCTCCTCCAGCATTTCAGCCACCTTATACCAAAATGTGGCCACCACCGGGCACTCCCAAAACATGTGGAGGGCTCCGGTGCAGCACGCATTGCACTTGGGGCAGGCAGCCGAGCCTTCTGCTGCAAATTTTGCAATTTTTACTGGCGTGTTATGTAGCCTATTTAGGATTTTAAATTGAATTAGCCAGAGCCCAGCGTTGAGCAAAATGTTCTTGGTGAGGGAGCAGTACCCGGCCCATTTCCCATCTTCTATGGATATCTGTAGGTCCCTTTTCCATTTTTCTTTAATGCGATTTAACGTAGGGGTATTGGCAGTTATTAGCTGTGTACATGGGTATGGGGGGTTCATCTGGGAATAGCGGCCATCTCTTTTGAAAGGCAGCTCTCATGCGGTAATATTGCAGTGTTTTTAGCGGCTCACCTCCCAGTGCTCGCACCAGCTCCCCCAAGGTTGCGAACCTCCCATCAACGAACATATCGCCCAATTTCATCTCATGATGTGGATCCCAGGATTCCTGTATGCTACTGTCATGAGTGGGCGATATGCCCGGGAAATTCCAGAGGGGGATATCAGGGTTATAGGATGTCTTGAGTTTAAGTTTCCTGTATATGGCCTCCCATGCCCTGACAGTGCAACTCACCGGGTTATAATCACAGGTGTCCCTGTATTGCGAATCAAAGATGACTGATTGTATGTGCGTGGGGTGTGTGGTGTATTCCTCCTCTATCCATGTATGGTGTGTTCTGGTTGTGACATTGTACCAGTACTTTGCAAATTGAGCTTGGGAAACGTAATAGTAAAGCTCGAAGTCGGGGGAAGCCAATCCACATGAGGCGTATAGTTCTGTAATTTTCTCCCACCCTCTCCTTGCTGAGGTAGAGTAACTTGGGTAAGACGACCATCTTGAGGACGGTCACTCTGCCATATAGCGAGATAGAGAGGCGCCCCCACACCTGAAATTTCGTGTGTATTGCTTGCAATGCGTTTTATAATTGTCTGCATATAGTGTGTTTCTCTGGATACAAGTACTCCTAAGTATATGATGTGTTGTTCCGACCACAGAAGACCTTGTGTATCGTCGGGGCATTTGGTAGTCGGTGTGAGTGGGAATATTTCTGATTTAGCCATTTTAACAGTGTACCCTGAATATTCCGCAAATTCCTGTATTTCGGCCATGATGGGTGCCAGATTTATTTCCGTTTGCCGGACATATAATAACGTGTCATCAGCGTACAATGATATCAGCTGAGTAAACCCTTTCATGCTGATCCCCCTATCTGAGTGTCACAGCCGTACCGCAGCCACCATAGGTTCTATAGTTAATGCAAATAATAGGGGGGAAAAAGGGCAGCCCTCCCTAGTGCCCCTACCTAGCACCTACCTAATTCGGAAATGGATCTGTTGGTCAGCACCCGTGCCCCTGGGTCCGTATACAATAGTTTAACATATCTGATGAAGTTGGGGCCCACCCCCAAATACCCTAAGTACGGTAAGGAGATATATCCATGACACCGAGTCGAAGGCCTTTTCGGCATCTAGGGATATGGCCACCGCATTCCGGCCTGGGTCTATTTGTGCCATTATGCCAAAGAGCCTGCAGAGATTCAGGGATGTGGATTTTGTGGGGATATACCCGTTCTGATCAGGGTCTACTAGTGTGGGGACTACAGGTAAGAGACGATTAGCCAGCACCTTCGCGAAAATCTTGGCGTCGGTATTTATAAGGGAGAGGGGCCTATAGGAGGAGACGTCCTGTGGTGGTTGACGTGGTTTAGGAAGTACTGTAATTACAGCCTCTCTCATAGTCGGGTGTAGTATGCCGCTACCTAGGGATTCTTCCCAAACTTGCATTAGTACCGGGACCAGTTCCGTGTGGAACTTTATACATTTCGGCCCCCAGCCCATCTGACCCTGGTGCTTTACCCAATGACAGAGTTTTGATTGCTTCCGTTATTTCTTCCGTCGTTACTGGCTGATCCATTGCCAATCGCTCTTCTTCGGGGAGTTTTGGGAGGGCGAGAGCCTCGAGATATGATTCAATTTCTGTTTGTGATTTCTTGTCCTTGTTTGTATACAAGTTTTTTTTAAAATTCAACAAATTCCCCATTAATATCTTTGTCTCTCAGGAGTACTTCCCCTTGTGTAGTTTGTTTACTGGCAATATGGTGGGGCTGTTTATCGTGTTTAAGTAGATTAGACAATGTTCTTCCCGCCTTGTTAGCCTCCCCATACCTGTGCGCCCCCATAGGGGCCGCAAAATAGCATACTTCTCTGATGGGCAGCTTATCAAACTCCTGGAGATTAGTGTGTATGTCAGACAGTATTTCTCTATTCTGTGTACGGGTGTATTTTTTTCCAATGTATCCAGTTTGTCTTCTATGGTCATTAGTTTAGCCCAGATCCCTTTCAGCATACCAACTGATTTGGACATCAGAACCCCTCTGACCCACATTTTGAAGGATTGCCATACTGTGGAGCACCTCTCTACCGATCCCATATTATTGGTAAAAAATTCCGCTATTTCAGCATGAAGAGGTTCCGTCACACCCGTGTCAGCAAGGATCTCACCTGGCATTCTCCACCTTTTTAAAGGGCTGGGACCGTCCTGGAGCATCAGCTCAAGTGTCACTGGGGAATGGTCGGAAAGTGTGCGGGGAAGAATCTTGCATGTCTTCATTGCAGTGGACATGGCTGTGGATACTAGCCAATAATCGATTCTGGACTCGGAGTCATGAACCGACGAGTAATATGTGTATTTTCTGTTGCCCGGGTGTGTTTCCAGCCAGGCGTCTAACAATAGTAGTTGCGAAGGGATGTGATTCAGCGCTAGGGCTGTCTTGCTCGGGGCTCTGATGGTTGTCGAGGACCTATCAAGTACCGGATCTAGAGCAACATTAAAGTCCTCCCCAGCCCCAGATCACATTGGGAATATCGAGTGAGGTGATTACCTGATAAACATCCATGTAGAAAATAGGGTCATCTATGTTGGCACCATATGTGTTAATCAGGAGCAATTGCTGGCCCGCCACCTTCCCCCAAACCGTGACATATCTACCATCCTGGTCAACCCTTTGGCCCTCCAATAGGAATCCCAAACTTGGATGTATAATAGTAATGACCCCCCTGGATTGTGAGGAGTATTCAGTATGGTACCTTAAGTTCCCCCATTTAGGAAGGATAAGTAGGTTACTTGTTCCCATTGCATGTGTTTCTTGTAGCATTGGGATGTTGGGGCCATGCCCAGTGACATAGTTACCAATTTTTCTGACCTTCATCTGGTTATTCACTCCTCTTACGTTCCACGTTAACAGTTTTATCTTTAGCCCATCACCCATGAGTCGGACAAGGGAATCATGACTCTATTTCATCCATTAAGCAATAAAGTCTATGCGATTCAGACAACATCAGTCTCCGAGTAACCACGTTTTTAACCTTAACCCAACAATCAACCTTCATAAACCACCCAGCAAAACTCAATACTTTGGGGTGGAAGCAATCCGTTCCGTTGTCTCGCAAGTGGCCAGCACCACTACAAGGCCACCAACTCCCGTCCCCTCTCCCCTCCCTCGCTCCCTCCCACATCATCACCCCCAACTTGATGATATACCACATTTAACTGATGGAGCATTCCAGGGGTGGCCATGTTGTTCCACATGACCGCCAATTTGGCCCCAGCATTCCAGTAATAATCTTAGAAGGAGCCGCCCAGACCATTTTTTCTTAATTCTGAATTCCAGGTGGCACAGCGGCCTTACAAATATGCGAACATCAAGTGTGTCCTAATCCTCTGGCCTAGGACTGTTGTTTTGAGCCGGTCTGCCCCCTCTGGGAGGAAGAGGTATAGAAGTCTCAATGTACTGCGTGGCTTTGGCTGGGGACTCAAAGAAGTGTGCTCTTCCCGCGTGCTGAATTCTCATCTTGGCCGGAAACATCAAGGCGTATGAAATTTGGCGTTCTCTGAGGAGTCTTTTTACCGGTTCATAGGATCTTCTACTAGCTTGAACCCCGGCGGAGAAATCTGGGTATATATGTATACGGTTCCCTTCGTATTGAAGTGTTCCAGACTCCCTCGCCATCTGCAGGATTGTGTCTCTGTCCCTATAGTTGAGGAGTCTAGCAATTATTGTGCGCAGCGTCGCGCCTGGTTTAGGGGACGGGGCCAAAGTGCGATGCACTCTCTCAACTAGGAAGTGCTCTGAGAACGCCTCCGGTCCGAACACGGATTTAAGTAGTGCTTCGAGCTGCTTCTCCATTTGGCCCTTACCAAATGATTCTGTCACTCCCACTACCCGGATGTTGTTCCGCCTTGATCGCGATTCCAGGTCCTCGCACTTATTTTGCATTTTTAACATGACCTCCTTGAGCTGGGTGATGTCTCGGCTGTGGTGTGCAATGACATCTTCGTTGGTGCTTAATCTGTTCTCCGTTTCCGTGACACGTGCACTCTCTTTCTCGACCCTTGCTTTAAGAGAGCCTATAGTGGATACTATGTAGTCTAGTTTAATGTTCACTGCACGGAAACCGTTTTTCACTATTGTTGTTAGCCTGTCCTCCTGCTCCTCACCCTTCGTGGCCAGGGCCTCTTTAGCGTTGGTGTGTACATCTACAGCTGTAGTCTGCATTTGGCTGCCTGTGTAAGCATCAATTGGACCTTTTTTCTTGTTGCTGGGAGTCTTGCCTCCTTTTCCAGTTTTCTGTGATTCACTCATGATGTTGTCGGATAATGTGCTGCTCTTTAGTCTTATTCTTCCCCCCTTCCTTCCCCTTTAACACAAGTTGTGGGGCGCTTTTCACTCTCACGGAGGGAGCTTGAAGAAGGTTCCAGGGGATCAGGGGGTGTCCACCGCCAGTGGACTGTGTTCTCCCACGTATTTTGTAGAAAGGATACGAATGTGGAGCAGCTTAGCATTATCAGCCAGGAGTTTCCAGGAAGCTTCCTGCGCACAGACTACATTGGAGGGCCACTGTGGGCTCTTTACAGGTGGAGCCCGGGGGTTGCTTGCATTCAGCTGCCTATCAGGGTGCCTGAGAGATGAAGGCTGCGTGTGCACAGTAGGGTGGGTAGATAGATTCCCGATGGGCTCCCACCCCTCCTCAGCCCCCTTAGTCAGATACAGGCGGATATTTCCACTCCACGCAGTGCTGCAATGCGGCTGGGGAGAAATCCTGGGGCCTGGTATAAAAGGATTTCCAGGCCGGGTGCCTCAGGGAGCGCTCTACACAGCTTGTCCCCAATGAACTCGGGCAAGTCGCCACCGCGGAGCACTCAATGTGGTCGTCCACAATCCGTAGCTTGACGTCCATTGGAATCAGGAGATCTGAAATTCCGATTGTGCCAGGTCCCACAGAAGCACTGGACCGAACCCGATCAGCCGTCAAACAGCAGGGGCGCTGGGGGGCCAGGCAGGCCTCTAAAATAGATGTCTGGGTAGATGGGGTCCTTCCCCCCAACCGCCGCTCCCACGACCTCCTTACTTGTGTCGGAGCGTGCCGCCTCCCAGCTGGGTCCAAGCGCACCACGACACCGCGCCAACCACATACGATCCTCACGCCGGGGCTCCAGAAGACACTGGGCGGCACTAAGCCCAGCCACAGGTAGGCGCCCAGACCGCCGATGCCACTTCGCCTCTTCGGTCCGTCCGGGGGCTGTGGCACAGACTTCAACTACGAGCGAGGGCCCAGCGCAGTCCACGAGCTCAGGCTCTGCCCCTCCGCGGCATCACGCCTCCTCGAATCCACGGCCGCTGGTGGTTTCCCCATGGAGCCCTCAGGCAGACCGCGCCCGCAGCATGGGCCGGCCCTAGCTCAGATGGGCAGAACTTCGGCTCACACCAACGCCACTACCCAGGATTTTCAGGAGTTACGGTCGGGTGCTCAGGCCATTTGTGCCTTGATTTATAGCACTTCGGGCGGCTTCTAACAGGTTGTCTGATCTCAGGCTTTCTAGCTGGAGCGGGAGCTCGCAAATCAGGTGGCCATCTTCATTGTGCGCAACAGCGCCCCCCCATTTGCCACCATTTTAATGTCAAACAAAAGTTACATAACCTGATGAGCCACTTGAAAGGTTTGTGGAACTGGCTGTGTCCATCGGCCTGTGCAGATGCAGGGAAGCTCTCAAAATGAATGGTTCATTTTGGTCTGTGTCTGTTTGAAAACTAGTTCTATGCTGGTAAGCAATCAGCCCTGCATGAGTGCTCCCAGACTGCAGTGCCTAGACCTAAGTAAAGGCAGCAGTCCGATGAGTATGTTTGTGGACCATGCACCCAAGCCCTTGTTTCTTGCTGGCACTTGCGAACCCGAACAGCTTTCCTCCGGGCTCTAGAATTGCTTCTCCATGATGGGGGAATAGTGATAGCAAGCATTTGACCTGCTCAGTGTGGCCAGGGATTGGAGGGAGGCTCTAGAGGATCCCTCATTTACCATCTTCAGGGAACGCCCCACACTGTGGGCTGCATTCCCTGTCACCTAGAGTCTCACCCGCCCCTCCCCAGATCTCACACAGGTGACTTTGCCACAAGTCCATCTGCCATCTGACTTTCTACCACTGCTACCCAGCTCCTCACTTCCACTTCCTCTTTTTGATAGGTTACCTGGCCAATCATGTTCTTCTTTGCTGATCCTCACCTTCTCCTTGACTCCCTTCTAAATGCAGACCATATTGCTGTAGCCTCTGTTTTCTGGCCCTAACTTGGGCAAGGAGCACTCCTTCCCTACCCAGATCAGGGACAGTCCCCATTGGAACCACGACCCCCACCCCGCAGGCCTGCTGGATAGGTAGGGACGCTGCACCTGTAAAATATAATTGCTGTTTGCAGGTAATGGGTCATATCCTGAATTCCTATCTTATTGACTGGACAAGGACACCAAGGTGGATTTTATAGGTATCACAAAGGGGACTCATCTTTATTTAAATTTTTAAATAAAGCTCTTAATCTATTATTAAACATTCCTATTCCCTTTCTATAACTCATCTAGCGTGAGGTCCCTCTAATGGGGGAAATCCATCAGTGAAATCAGAAATATTCATTATCTTTCAACCTTCCAATCCACCCCATACTATGAATCTTGACTACTCCTTGCCCTGATTCTCTATTCTTTCGCTCCCTACTCACATCGCCCATTTCTTTCCTGCATCTCCCCACTGACTCCATGCTCAGGTTCTCAAAGCACCACAGACCCCCTTTTTAAATGATGTCTCCTAATCCTTAAAGCTGTCCATGGCCTTAACCTGCTTTAACATGCAGAATATCCCCCACTGCTCTCCTACTCACCCTCTTTGCCCTAGAACATTACTTAATCTCTCTGTTTCCAAACCCCTTTGCTCTGCTTGTGTTTTTCCCCTTCTTGCACCTATTTACTGGGTCTCGAATCCCTCAGACATAGAAAATACCCCTGCTATTCATGCCTTCAAATCAGCCCAGAAACCAACGCTCTATCTTGAAAATAACATCAACCACCACCCACGACACAATCTCATCCATGAACTCCGCCTGTTCCCACTGTAACTAGTGTGACTCTCTGAATATTCTGCACTGAACTCATGGAATTTGTTAGTGCTGTCCACAGTCTGTTTTCTATTGTGTTTCAGGATCTATGCATATTCCGCAAAGATTATGCATTGCCAATCCCTCAGCCCACAGACTGGTCTGCACAGTGAACAAAGGCTCTGTGAAAGCACAGCCCACTTTCTGTAGCCAGTGTTTGCTGCGTGGAGCCAGAAAGTGGAGTGCTGTAGTGAGGACTACAAATCAAGGATCTTATGGGGGTATGGGTGTGTGAAGGAGTCAAGAGGGGCTTGGCGGGAGTAGACTTAGCAGCTATGTGGGAGGCGGTGGGGTAGGATAGTGGGCTTACATGGCATTGGGTTGCCTGTGTCTAGGGGCAGGGTGGATTAGAGGGTGTGGGGAAGGGGTTGAGGCAGTATGGGGGTAGAACCCCACCAAAAGTGATGAGAGGATGGAACAGGTGGGTGGGGGTGTTTGACAAAAGGGATTTGGCGGGAGGGGTGAGAGAGGAGAAATTCGGAGGGTTGGATTCAAAGGTTGGGGGATTCATGGAGTTGTCATTTAAATAAATCACTCAGAACTCTGAATTATCTTTCTGCATCTGGACTTGAACCTACTCCTGTATCCATCCTGCCAACATGGGCTGCTCTAGCCCCTGCTGTCTTCTCATGTAAAGCGTTTCTTTTTCAGTGCTCCTCCGTCTTCAGTAAATATAAATACAAATAAAAGGTTATTGGCGTCCAAGTTGACCAGCTTCTAACAGAGCAACTAGGGGCAAGGCAGGACCAAGTACGGTAGCACATGGGGAGTCCAATGCTCCAAAAGAAAAACAGGAAAGGCAAACACAAGGTCATTTGAGACCAGAATAGGTCTGAGCTGGAAGACTGTCTGGGGCAAATTAGAAAACAGACACAAATGACAAGGAAGTCTGGAGTTCAAGGGGATATACACATTTATTTTATTTATTTGTTACACGCCCAGACCCTCGGGTGTCACGGCGAGGTTATAAGACAGCTTAGAAATTAATACAAACATCATTACATTAGTTGCATTACATTATTAATGGACAGTTGGTACTAAAATACAATTTACAGATATTCACAATAATATGCAGTGGTAAGGAAACTTGTCTTTAGATACTAATATTGGTTGAATAACCAGGTTTTTAGCAGTTTCTTATAAACCGTGAAGGAGGGTTCTTTTTTAATGTTAGTGGGTAGGGTGTTCCAGTGTTTGTGGGCTAGGGAGGTGAAGCTGCTTCAAAGGATACATTGAAAACACCAACCAGAAATAACAGAACACTTCCACGTTTCCCTGTATTAGGGATCCCAGAGCTTAGGTGCAAGCCTATGGTTCCCACAGGACAAAGCCAGAGAATAGACCAAGGAGTCGTAGTACCAAGATGCCCTGCTGCCAACTCCTGAGCTATTGATGCCTCTGAAAAGGCAGCTGGGCTCAAATGTTGAATGGCAGGGAGCTGAGATCCACTGATCCTCACGGAACCACGTGGCTTACTGACAATGTGCTCAGAAGGGCTCAGATACTTTCAGCACTAAGCTGAGGCCCAAAGTGGGGAAGATCTTCTTTATCAACGTAGGTGGCCCTGAGCATACCATGGTTCAGGGTCTTAGCAAGACTAAGCTGTATCCTTCTGGTTGGCACTTGCTTCTTCATAGGCATTGGCAGGGTTCTGCTTACCTCTCATGGTGCCCGTTCAGAGGTAGCAGCATCATGGGAAGTTGTTTATGATTTAGGCAGGTCCAGGAGTTTGTTATCGTGTTTGAGAAGAGTCCAGTTCTAACTGGAGGCCAGGGTTTCCTGGAGGGTCCAGCAAGTTCCTTGACACCCAGCAGTATTTGGGGAAGCGCTCCTCGGAGGCCCCTCAGTGGTAAGCGACGCTCCTAGCATCCTCCAGCAGTCTTGGGGGCCAGGCAACAGGATCTTCATCTTCCATGTTCTGAGGAGGACTCCAGGAGATGCATCAGGTCTGAAAACAGAAAACCAAGTACCCAAGAAGGGACAGAACCTTTACTTATATATTCACAGCCAATCAGGAAAACCTTAAGTGCGGAGAGTCCTTGCTCCAATTCTACAAATGCCATGACTACTACAAATCCCCTAACTGCTTTCCAGCAATAGCCTATTATTCTCCCTGTGAGTTTTATACTCATCACCTTTTCCACTCAACGAAAGATTCCTTTCTTGCCGACATACTGCTTTCAGCCACAGAGACTGTGTTGTACTTTTTTTTAAGTGAAATGACTATTAAATGTTGGTGTAGTTGCAATCACATTTGAACGGCTTCACTTGGTTTACAATGGACACGCGTTCTGAAACCATCCCCTATGCATCTGCATTACCTTGTTTCCTGGTTCCAAAATGTGTAACATGTGAGGCTCCCCATTGCAACATCGAGTATGATATTATAATATGTATCAAACCCATCAATAGACCTCTGTCCTTTCAGCATCTGCACACCATGTAATGTTTTGTAGGGCCTGTGAGCTTTCCAGCTCTATACAGTCCAATGGGACACTCGTCGCTCCCTTTGGGAATGTCACATACCCAACCATTGACTGCACCGCAATACACTCCACTTTAGATAAAGCCATGGCAGTCCTCAACGAACACCATGTACCATTTAAACAATACCTGGTCAGGGCAAACCCATACCTCTACTGGCACACATGGTCAGCGGCCAGCAAACACACCATCTGTTGAGTAGAGAAATGCTCTCCCAAAAACTAATCTCATGCTGCTTTAGCCTGGCCCAGATAATAGCATAGAATCCACAGCCCCCTTATTAAATTTGCATTCTACAGTCAGTGGGTAAATACAACACCATAAACAAGTATTCTAATTATAACACCACTAAAATGGACACCTATTGATTGGAATGCAACTCTTAACTCAGATATCCCATCCAATCCCTTCGGGGAAAGTACATTAATGGTCACAATTAGGGAACATCACACCACTGAGCACTCCGGCACCCTTATGTTCCTCAAACCCACAATAGACAAGGATGTTGTCCTACCCGGTCTTTCATCAAATAAATAAAGTGCTAAGTGCTTCTTCCCCTCTTTCAAATTGTCACTGCTTCTCCCTCCCAAGGAGCCATCTCCTCATATCTCAGTCAGGCTTAATACACCTCCTTCTTGAAAGGCAGATCTGGACCTGGATGATCTCACAAACTACCACCCAATTAAAAGCCTTCATTTTCTAGGACTGATAATGAAACAGCAGTTGCCCTACTATTTCAGGAACAAATAGATCATTGCAATATGTTACAGGACCATCAGGCTGGATTCAGACCCCAAGTCTGCAGTACTGAAACAGCAACCATGCATGCTGAAGACAATGCATTGCACATAACAGACAAAAGGGCACTTATGCTGCTTGCCTTAATTGAGCAGTCTGCAGCATTCAATACCATCCACCACACAACACTGCTCGCACCGCTTGTAAAATTGATGATGTTTACAGATTCTGTTCTCAACAGCTTTGCCTCCTACCTGTCAGAGAGGGACCAGCTGGCCATGGTGTGGAAATTCACATCACAAACAGTGTCCCTCACGGGTCCGCCAGTTTCCTTTAACCTATACAGGCAGTGTCTAGGAGCGCTAATCAAGGACACTGAGGTCCACTAATGCGCTGATGAAACAGCTACACCTAAAATTCAACATCAGAGAAGACATCTCGCCATTAAAACTCAATCCTGAGCAGATTCATTCTGGAAGAACGAGAAGCATAGTCATTCATTGGTCTTCACCATTGACTGCAGACCTGTATGGCCTAGTATCCACTATAACTCTTCCGAACACCGCCAAACTTCAGAACCACTGCCTAAACCCTCTCATGACCCAAAGCAGTAAAACATGGTGCAACAAGACTAAATGCCAGCTTCACAACATGTGAATATATCGCCCCCCATGCTCAGCAAACTACACTGGCTAGTGGTACAGCGTGAAAGAGTCCGGATCATCTTCAGAACAGCCTACATTACCATGAAGACATGGTTGACTCAAGCGCCGCCTTACCTAGCTGGAGAGCCGGCCTTTTCTGAGGGTCAGCACACTCCCAGAAGCTATGCACCATTGAGAGACGGCAAACCAGAAAAATGGAAACTAGACACAGACCTTCTACTGTTCAGTGCAGCCCTTGTGGTCAGCCAGCTCCACTGCTTCTAGAGTTCAGGTAAGGAGTGAAAACTTTACAATTTAAACAGTTCCTCAGCTGGTTCTCAAGCACTAGCACACTGAGCCAGTGTACTCCCTATCGTCATCTATGGAGCCCACCTCGCCAGGCTCTAGCTTGTATAAAGCAGTCTGTTGTTTCGCAGCTGTGGAAAAACCCTTTAACATATATTTACACATAGGCCTACAAGCTCCACCCTAGTATACTACATAAGCCACAAATCGTGGAACTAAAAAAACAACCTTCATGTGCTGTAAATCGCACTGAAACTTTATAATGGGAGAATGGAATAGGTTAGTGAAGTAACAATGAAACACAGAGATCAGGAACTTGCAATAATCTCACAGTAATGCTCCACCATACCACTTTTGTTCACATAAACAACTGCATGGGACAACATGTGCAGTGGAGGAAACTTGGATACCAAAAAACACGCTACACCTGTAGTGCTCATGGTAGCAGAATTGTTTCACGGTTGCTCTAGACAACATACACCACTACACAGACCTAGTCTGAGAATGCTCAGAAGAGTGAGCCATACATACAGTGTACTCAGTCAGGAGAGTGCATCTGCCCCTGCGCAGAGTAGTGCCGAAGATGCTGTAACTTAGCAACAAGCAACACACAAGTGCAATGTGACTCCATGGCGCTGGATCTTGCCGGCCCGAACTGGTGGTGATGTGCCTGGCACCTGTTGTCTCCGAATGCTCATCTCCTTAATGCGCAGTAGCGCTACATAAGAGAACCACAGGCTCTATGAATAGTTCAGGGTCCATAAAATTCAAATGCCAAAGCCTCCGTCAACCAGTAAAAGTGCCCAAGTGGTCATGGGTCCTCACCACATTGATTTCAATTCTTCTGACGGAGAATCAGTAAACGCAATAAAGCCAGAGTGCATTCTTGAATTAGGATTTTGTATAATTGCCACCACGACAGAACAGGGAGCGCTACTCCACTCTAACTGCCATTGCATGCAAACATTCTTCCAGAACCTTCTTTAGGTGGAAACAGAGATGGCGTGTCTCTCCCTTCCAGACTGTCCGCATGCCAAGCTCTTGGAATCGACACTGATTCCCCAGTGTAGTCGGTGGGTAAGGATAGGGTGCAGGGTTCTACGTTATTTAGCCGCGGTATTTTTCATCGCAGGTTTTTTCATCACCGTTTTTTCTCGAAAAACTCATTGTTTTTTTTTTTTGGGGGGGCATTACCCCCCCAAACCCACCTTTTTTTTTATTCCCTTAAACCCACAACCATATGTTTAATTTTTTAATCCCCCCTAAAAAAAAACGATGAGTTTTTTTCCAAAATAAAAACGGCGATGAAAAAACCTGTGATGAAAAATACCGCGGTGAAATGCGTGTATACCGGGTGCAGACCACTCACCACCACACATATTAATAAATGCATGCACATTTAAGGGCCAAGCTGTCTGCAATAAACCAATTTAGAACAGGATCGTCCTCTTTCGAAGCCCTTTATCAATTGCATTTCCAACCCACAACCTCTAAAAGGTCCACAGTTCATTCACTCCAAGCCTAACTGCATTCCACCTGATTCTCACACCAGACCTTCCAGTTCTATAGCCACACCTGATGCAAAAGAATCTTTGTCAAGCCTGGAACCCTGCTTAAAGGGTTTTATCTAATCCATATATTGATAACATGGTGTGACCTTAATGTGCACATCTGCCCTCATACTCTGCACAGTGCTCTTCGGAAGGCACCAGGGGTGTTGCTAGGTCTGGAAAAGACCCAGGGCTACTCTAATGTCAGAACTGTCGGGACTGGGGGCTAGCTAGCCTTTAGGTTGTAGCTTCTGAGATTTTATCCGGGGCTGCAACCAAAAGACCAGGGGCTATAGCCCCCTTAGCCCCCCCCTAGCAACGCCTCTGGAAGGCACACACCGCATTGGCCGACTTAGCCCATCCAAAAGCGGAATGCCTATGCAATAGCGCCCTTAATCGTCGCTCCTGGAATGAGACCTGCTGGATTCTATCACTCTGACTGTGTAGGCGTCTACTGCTGAACACATCGGGCTCTGTTTTGTTGGCACACGCTCTTGTATACATGTCTAACAGGCATTTGGAAAAATGCATTCGGTCTGCCAAACCTGTTTGCATGAGCCAAACTCATCTCCAAACACAATATGGCCCTGTTTGCTTAATATCATAAACAGCCTCCTTGTAATGCAAACATCCATGGCTCTGTTTACATGTCTACTCTAGGTCACTAGTTGGCCAGCAGGAGGCTACTTTGCACCGAAGATATATATGATTGCTATATGACCCCTGAAAGGAATACTTTTTCCCTCCTTTTTTATTTGTTAAATGTGTTTATTGAATGAGCTTAGATGGTCAGAATCAATATAAACACATTGACAGGATCCCTGAAAACAGACCGAAGTCCAATGATTTACCTTATAAAGCAAGATCACCTATCTGTGCAAATCTATCGACGGTCTAACGATACAGCAGGACAAAACGATAATGCAGACAAGCCATAGTAGAAGGGCATGACACACATGATTAAGGAGCACTTCAAATAATCAATATTAAGGCATTAAGTCAAATGTTCCAGCATCTGCAAATTGACAGCTGGATGGTGTTAGCTCATTCAAGCTGTCCCAAATATGGTCATATTAACACAGCTGCTCCCTTCGGACCAACATAGTTGTGTCATACAAGGAAGGTGAACTAGATCCATAACCAGTGCATCTCGTTGCCCTCCACAATTTCAACAGGTTTTCCTAAGCACAGGTGAGGGCCGTACACCCATCACCAAGCATGGAATCTCAAGGGGTCCGATGGCTGGATGACATTAAAATGGGGCATCTGCGGTTCTGTAGCGACACCCACGCCAACCACCAGAGAAAGCTGCTCCAGGGCCTTCTCCCAAAGGACATACTGTAAGGAAAGCCCACTACTATATGTGCCAGTGTTGAGCCTTGCCTCTTACAAGCCCAGCATGAGGGTTTAAACATCTTCTCTGGTGGCCAATAACTCTTAATGTTCCCACAGCTGGCCCTCTACACCTCCTCACTTATCCTTGTCAATAGGTCAGCCTCCCACGATTGCCCATACCTATCTCCCATTGCTCTGGGACATCACTGCCTGAAGCATCCCTGCTCGAGACACAGCAGATTTTAGGGGCGTATAAGCTTCAACAGGTCTCAAATCTAGGAACTAGTCAAGCGCACACGTTGGGATAAGTGTGCGCTTGTGCTGAAAATACTTGTGCCCGATAGAATGTAGTGTGTAAATGTGAAAGCATAGGCATGGGTATATGGAACATTCGCACCCGGGCAAGGGCGCTGAGCCAGTCAGATGTCTAGAAGAGCGGGCGAGAATACTCTGTATCTTTTCAGCCACCCACGGCCTTTCCTTGGGTGGTGCCATCTTAAATGTGGGGAGGCAACAGGGAGAGTCTTTCTTTAGCACCTACGTGGCTGGCCAGATGTGTAAAGACTTTCTCTAAGAAAGCTTTCTCTCTGTCTAGAGATGAATGAAAATGTGGCCACATACGTTTCCAAGTCCTTGAAAAACAAATCACTGTAGAGTTGCTCCATTGCGTCAACCACAGCTCAATTCTATGGCCATCCCACTAGCGTTGAGCTACTTTTTAAAGAGAATTCCTTCTTTTATGGGAAATGGAGGCACTTTTAGCTCCATGAAAACAAAGTACCCTCTGATTCCTACTGCTCTCTTCATCTCTGTCAAGGGGTTGTCCTGAACCTCTAGCTTCTTCCTACAGCAGGATTCAAAAATGCCCTTTGCCCTTTGTTATATCATGCCTGCATCAGCTAATTTAGGATCAATTGATGGATTTACTGTAACTCTACCCAGTGGGGAAGTTATAGGACTGGTCACTTTTATTTTTATTTTTGGTTGAAGTTTATAATGTGTTCTTTAGGAATGGTTGGGTGAAGGGTCTCACTTGTGTAAGCGGGTTCCAATCCCCTGAATTAGGCTGTCATACAGATGCAGGGTTGAACATAAACCTATCTAGCCCAGCCTGATTACCCAAACGGCTTGCCTTGCTCCCCCAAACCTTAGGTTGTGTCTATGATGGGCTCCCCGCTGGTACTGTCAACACTTCCCAGCGAACAGTTTGGGAAAGTAAGACCGATGCATGGGTCCTCCGGTGACAGGCATAAAGGTAATGCTATATTTACTCTCTGGGCCAAGACCTGAGAGGTTGGATGCTGTCTAAATAATACTGGTCATGAATGGTCCAATGTTTTAACTTGAGGGGCGGGGCTCTAGGGGAAACTCACGACACCCGTACAAAGTGTTACCTTTTACTTGGGTGGAGTATGCAAGCATGGGCATCCTATCTCCATTAGAAGCAGATCTCTCCCGCTTGCCCTGCCCAATTCAGGGGTTGAGGAAGAGGATCATTGGGGAAGAGCTTGTAAAGCGACATTTTGCAATTTCCTGTGATAACCCTGTCATAGATGTTGGTACGGCTCTACCCACTGCAGCCACTGACATATCCAAAATAAAACCAATCTAATCCCCTCTCTAGGCCTCACTGTCCACTCATTGAGAAAGATCCTGGTAGGTAGAACGGATAGATGAAGGGGTGAGGGCAAGAAGGGGATAGCCTGACCTGAGGACATCATTTCACAGCAAGGTGAACACTCCCAGTGCCTCCATATCCCAGCCCCGCAGAAGGACCCACAGCTTCTTTCTTAAATAAAATTATCTCAGCGGCACCCATCTTGTTCCTGAGGTTGAAAACAGTGGTACAAGTTTGTTTCCAGTGGATACTGTGACACAATTGGGACTGTCCTCAAAATAGAGTCCAGCAGAGGCAGTCATTGAGCATAGTATACTCATGCTCCCAAATGAGTATCTGCCGGTTGTGGCATTGAGTTGTCATGTCGGCATCTCACACATCCTATTATGAGCGAAATGAACACACATCCATACCAGAGTAGTAAGCAATTCTCAAGCCGTGACTCTCAGCCTATGTGTCATGGCCCCATTATTCCAAAGAAGAGAAACCTTCAAAAGGCCCCAAAAGTCCTGAACGCCTTGAACCATGCAATTTTTTCCTTGGAGCGAAGAACCCTACAGCTACAATCAGGTATCTCCTAGTAGCAATGGCCGCCACACAAGTTCTGCGACTCGAGAACACAGACGTGCAAGGATTTCGCAGGACTGCGCGACACTTGAATGGATTGTGGCACAGGGAGGTCCAGCCCAGGCTGCAGGACATCCTTCAGGCTTGAATTAGAGGACCCAGAGGCTGACCCCTTCATCTGTGACATCATATGATCAATACAGCTGACAGAAAGAAGAACATGCAGACAGCAGTGCATCGCCCAGAGAATTTCCAAATCAGGAATAATGCCAAGTGATGAACCTGCAATTGGCATTCACATGTACACACGTGAGTGCACATGTCATGTATGAAGTGCATACATTCTATTGACACAGCTCGTAAATCATTCAATGCCACTCTTTTCTTTTATGTTTAGCAAATGGAATGTGTAAAAGGCGTCTCTGTTCGTATGAAACAGGTGGAAATACCTTCTAATGAATAGCGACTGCCTGGCGCTTCACCAGGTCAGGGCGGAGTCTGCCCGTCTGTCTGAGCACTCAGTGCTGGCGCGTGCTGTGAGGCCTGGGCGCCACGTGCTCGGCTCCTTTGCTTGTGTACCTTCGTTGAGTTGGGTGTGACGTATGGCCATCATGGCAGCTCCTGCAACACCTGGATGTTTTACAAGTTCAACTTACCGATGCCAGAGGTTTATTGAATAGATGGCTACAGCTCGCAGGCATTGAGGCTTATGATGAAATCTCCAGGTGTCACAGCATATAATGCAGATGAAAACACTATAAGCAATCACATATATGCATACATATAGAACAGCTATTTATTTCAGTTCATAAAGCAAAGAGCTGTGCAATAATTTTGTCAGCAACAGGCAAGTATTGATGTATGTATGTATGGGTAGCCCCTGTTTCCCAGTCCTAACCCAGGCCAGAGTGCACTCATTTCTTGCCTAGGTCAGGGACAGTCCCATGGGACAGTCCTCATGGAAACCACCACCCCCCTTCCACAGACCCGCGCGATAGGGAAGGGCGCTGTACCTGAAAATAAACTTGCTGCTAAGAGGTGATGGGCTGCACCCTGAGTTCTTAGCTAATTACCTGCACACACACCAGAGTGGATTTTATAGGAATCCCAAGGGGGAGCCCTCTTTATTTATAAAAACCCTTACATTTTTTGAAGCACTCCTGATCCCCTTTTCAAACCCCCTGCCGTGAGTGCCAACTATATGGGATCTGCGACTTCGGCTCACGTTTCCTTGGAGGGCTCACGGCACCCACAGGGTGGGTCCAATGCAACAGACCCCTTCCCTAACTCCAGGTATCACCCACATGGAGTGTGAGGCCAGAGGATGGCCTCTGTGGGTGGTTACCCCTACCTAGACCACCTTCAGGCAGGCTGCCATGCCACCTGTTACCTCCCACCAGGGTTCCTCCCTTATACCCCCTTTCACGTATTCCTAGAATCCGACTTTTACGTAACACCCTATGTATTATTCTCCTAATACATTTCCCAACTGTACGCTCCCCTGCGTAACAGTGTTACTATTTATACATATTAACTCTACATTACACATATACTATATACTTAACATTCACAAAAAACTATATACAAATAACTACATCACACACAATGACATACAACTTTTGTAATATAAACATATGCAACATTATTGCACAATGTGGCTGACTGCTGCAGTCCGTCAACCCCTTTCAGTACCTTCTAGGGCTGTCTCTGGTGACTGTGGCGATGGGGCCTGTCCCCTAGTAGTGTATGGGACTTACCCACTTCTGCTCTTTCTTGTGGGTGGCACCATCTTGACTTCAGGTGGCTTCCCACTGGTGTGTGGGCCTTCCTCGTCTCCACCGCACCCCTGGGTGCCATCTTGAGGTCAGGTGGCATTTCTGTAGCAATGGGGATGCTGCATTGATCAACCTTGTGCGCCCAAGGTCCGCTCCACTTCTGGCCCACCCCTCTGCAATGGGTCACAGAGACACAGAGGGTGGGCTGCTGGAGCTTCACTCGGGCTGCCTCCTCACTGCTCCGTGCTCTGGGGCGGAGCAGGCTTCCGCTCTTCACAGGCAAGCGGCCCACAAGAATGCAGGGGATTGCCTGAAGACTACAAAAACAATGCAGGCCATGCAGTGATTGTGGGTGGGGCCACTGGGTGGACTTTTAGAAAGGACCTGCCTGACCACGATGCGGGCCCAATGGAGGCACAGGCGGGCGGCTCTCTTCAGCCCTGGCGGCCCCACACCCGCTGCCCAGGCCCTTGGATATTCCTGGGTCCATCATGTCTGGCTCCCAGATGAGATGATACCCGTCACTGCAGATCGGCCCGTGGTTAACTCTGTGGGGCTCACCACTCAAGTGACCTGGCCGCCTTAATGTTTTGATACCCTGAGGCAGCGTTCCCCAGAGAGATAATTTGTTTTGTTTGCTCCCCTCTTCTTCTTTCTTCCCTCCTTTTCCTACTGTTTCTCATTTTCTTCAACTGACTTTTTTCAAATCCTCTTTGGATTTGTCCTGTCTCTCTGTCATTTCCTTCTTTTTCTTTCTGGAATATTCCATGCAGCCCCATGACCACACACATGATCACACACAAAATCAGGGACACAATCACAGAGACGGGCACAGACACGGACACGTAGGACACAGTCACGGACACGGCGGACACGGACACAGGCAGGGACACAGAGAGAGACACATCCATATGGTGCCCTATATGGAGAATCTGCGCAAAGTGTCCTCCAGTTTAGGAAAGTACTGAAGGCCTGTCCCTTCCAGGGATAACCTAGATTCCGTCTATTGTATGCATTGAGGATCCATATCTTGCTACTGGGTGGCTTGTAAATTCTCACTACCCGTGCTTTAGTCGAAGACCTGCTCTGCGCGTTACTGCTCCCCGGCTAGGTTATATAATAGTACATGTTTGGAAACATGATCGCTGCACTATTCTGCTTTCTGCAAACCATAAGTCAATCCTCTGTGAGGCAACACTCACCCGAGAATATGCGTTCTCTCTGCATTATAGGGCACTGCGAAGGGCTGCAAACTCACATCTAGAAACGATGCAAATCTATTATGAGGTCAGCCTCTCACGGTTGCAGCTGCAGGCTACAGGTCCAAATCTACTATGAGGTCAACCTCTCACAGGTGCAGCTGCAGGTTACAGGTCCAAATCTATTATGAGGTCAGCCTCTCACAGGTCCAGCTGCAGGTTACAGGTTCAAATCTACTATAAGGTCAACCTCTCACAGGTGCAGCTGCAGGTTACAGTTCCAAATCTATTATGAGGTCAGCCTCTCACAGGTGCAGCTGCAGGTTACAGGTTCAAATCTACTATAAGGTCAACCTCTCCCAGGTGCAGCTGCAGGTTACAGTTTCAAATCTATTATGAGGTCAGCCTCTCACAGGTGCAGCTGCAGGTTACAGGTCCAAATCTATTATGAGGTCAGCCTCTCACAGGTGCAGCTGCAGGTTACAGGTCCTAACATACTATGAGGTCAACCTCTCATAGGTGGAGCTGCAGGTTACAGGTCCAAATCTATTATGAGGTCAGCCTCTCACAGGTGCAGCTGCAGGTTACAGGTCCAAATCTATTATGAGGTCAGCCTCTCACAGGTGCAGCTGCAGGTTACAGGTCCTAACGTACTATGAGGTCAACCTCTCATAGGTGGAGCTGCAGGTTACAGGTCCAAATCTATTATGAGGTCAGCCTCTCACAGGTGCAGCTGCAGGTTACAGGTCCAAATATAGGCTTCTTTCTGAGGTTGTTGCGTTGAGGGCAATTAGCTGGCCTATAGGAACAGCTGCTCGTTGATGTGTTGCAAATATAGGTCATCACGTTTATGGATTGCCTCTGACATGAGGCCAGTCTGCAGTTGGCAAGTTTGAATGGTAGCTGGGCTGATTCTGCCCTTCTGCCCATCATCCTTCGGTGGTCCATAAACTGGATACTCCTACATTTGGTAATAATACAGCATACTATTATTACACTACTTCAAAGCATGAAGTGCTGTAGGAACACCGAGGTCGCTGAGCCATAAACATAGCATCAGTTCTGAAAGATAACTCTTCCTTTCATATTTAAAAGGCTCTAGTTAATGTGGAGATCAGGCGCGAATGCTTGTGTTCTAGTCGAATTCATTAAGTCGGATAAACCTTCAACAGTGTCACAAGGAATATCGGGCTGGTTAATACTGATCGCCCTGCAAGTATCAGTGCAATTCTCAAGCAATTCGTCATCAGTTCTGAGCTGTATTTTTTTGCTGGCAAAAACGTGGCTAAATTCCAAGGCTCATATATAGGAATAGGATCTCCGAAACTAGGATATAGGAATGTATATGCAGAAGGGGGTGTTAGGTGATCCCTGCATAGGAGCACACATGGGCGCTTTGAAACAGAATTTGCTTTTTGTATAAGCGCCTAACAAATGCACAATAAAATAAAGAAATACTTGTATTTATGTATTTACTTGGTTCTATAAGGTGTGCTTACAGCACTTTGTAAGTGCCATATGGCAGCAGTACGTAAGGATCATCAGTCATTGAGTGCAGCAGTGCACAGCAAATTCAGTTGGGTTTTGCTGTGTGAAATGGGGAATGAGGCGAGGAAGACTGCAAAGGAAGCAGTTTACAGGCTGTGCACTCAGCAGTGTTGGGTTGCCAAGGACGACCAATATCAAAGTGCTGGTTAGAAGAAGCTTACAGGCTGGGCAATCAGCAGTGATGGGTTGCCAAGGACGACCGGTCTTAAGGTGACTGGTGGCTAGATTGGGAACAGGATAAGTTGATTACTGTATCAGGTTCATTTTTTTATTAAAACATTGCTGAAGCAGCAGGTTTTTAGAGTTTTGCAGTATTTAAGGAAGGCATCGTCATGTCTTCACTCAGAAGGAGCACATCATTCACTGTGTTGTGGTCTGGAAACTCGAATTTAGGCATCACTAACAGGCCTCATCACGAGTTGGGCGGTATTCCCGGCGATATTACCTCCAGGGCTATTAGCGTTACCACCAAACCCGCCAGTGCTATTAGCGCCGGATCACGGGTTTGGCAGAACGATAAGACCCCATTCCCCATTGGGCCCATTCGGGAATTCCACATTCCCCATTGGGCCCAATAGGGACATTTCGGCGCTACTAGTGCCGGCGGAATTAGTGCGCGGTGATAGAGTCGAAAATCGGCACATCGCAGCAGATTTGCCCCCGGCTCAGAGCTGGGGGTGAATTCTGCCAAACCTGCGATTTGGCAGAGCCTTAAATGCGGCGGTAATAGCGTTACCACCGCAATTAAGGGTTAGCACCTCAAAACCTTTCTCTTTGCTTCCGCCTTTTCTCCTCCTCTTCTCTGCTGACCTCCTGGCTGTTACCGGAATTGCACTGGCGACCCGGACACCCTCTGAACTCGGGCCCAGGTCCCCCCCTCCAGCGTCACACACCTGCACTGCCCACCCGGCAACCCCCGCACAAGGGGACTGTTTCTGTACCCCTGCAGTCCCCCTACCAGCCCTTGACACCTGATGTATGCACTTACCATTGCACTTGCCACTTGTTGGCCGTTACATATTATTATCATCTTTCTCATGTACTGCACTGTCCCTGCCCCCTCCCATGTACTTGCGCAATCTGAATCACACCTGGCCTAGTAGGATCGCTGTTCTGTCCTCCCCTTTGTTCCCCTCCCTTGCCTCGTCGCGCCTTGAAACACTTGTGTATAGGTGCGTTATAAATACCCTATCATATCATATCATGAGGATGGATGTACGTTGTCTGACAATGTATGCCGCAGTGTGTGGTGCATGCATGTATGAGCCGTCGTAATGGTATGTTTGTGTGCATTCTGTGGGCGATGCAGTGTATGAGCGTAAAAGCAGGCTATGGACTTCATTACAAGTATGGTGATAATGGTAAAAAGTGTCAGTAGAGGAATATTGCCAAAAACCTTCAAGAAATCAGTGCAGTTACCTCCACTGCAGATGTGGAGATAAATGTATCCAGGTGATGAAAACGAAAGTATATGGTCATACAAGTGCACCCAACAGTGTATGTAAGGACCACACTTTCCCCAAATCCACTTTCACGCACCATGCAACCTCTAAGAGATGTGGACTATGGCCTAAGTGCTGCTACTGATCATTGGACTGCAAGAGTCTTGCAGTGCAGCAGCAGCCAAGGATACCACCAGCTCCACAAGGGCATACGATGCCACTCATCAATTGTGTTAGACCCTCCCCCTGGGCATTGATCCATGACCAAATAATCACAACCCGAGCAGGAAAACCACAGCAGACCTTCTCACCCTGATAGACATGGACCTACAGAGAGAAATAAACATCAGGACTACCAACCCACTCCTGCTGAAGCTGGTGGCCATCCCACACTTCCTAGCAACTGGCACATTTGAGCACACTGCCAGAATGCAACCTGGCATGTCCCTGCCAACCTTCTCTAAAGTTCTGGTACAGGTGCTGGGATGCACTAATGAGACATTATATTTCTTTGCCCACCATCCTGACCCAGGTGGATTCATCAAGGCACATTGTATGCAACAGCCCACTTCCCCAAAGGGATTGCTGAACTGGACAGTATGCATCTGGCAGTGTCCCCACCCCGGGCAAAGGCGCATGTCTACTGAAACAGGAAGCAGTACCATTCCTTGGATATACAAGTGACTAGTGATACCGATCCGACGGTCAGTCACTGAAGTGCCTGCTGACTGGTCCTCACCCATTGCCGCATGGCCCTGTGAAACAGCTCTCTGTCAGGCTACATGCACAGCCACAGGGTACAGCGTACTTGGATATTGGGTAAGTAATAAAGACTGACAATGTAATGTGTAAATTGAGTAAGTAATGAGAAGTGGATGAGGCGTGGGAAATACTTGTTTTACATTATGCAAATGCTAATGAGAAAGCAAGATTACATGTCCCAGACCTCTTAAAACTACACATTGTTGGCATAGCTGAAGTGCTTCGTAGGCCCTTCCACACAAAACCGTGGATGGTACTACAGTTCCCATAGTACCTAGCACAATACACCTAAAGTAGGCCATTGCAAATATCACCCTCTCTCCCGGGCAGTGTGACATGATTGCTCACAATAGGGGGGCACCCAGGCATGCAGTATGGTACACACCCCATTCGTTACCATAGCAATGTCTCTGAAACATTCTGAAAGGCATTCAAATAACATAACCATCCAACAACGCTCACCGCCAGTTGCTTAGATTACCTGGGAACAGCCATCAATTAGACAGTGAGTGTGGGCAATATTTCAGCTGGTAAAACAAGGTCAAAAGGGCACTCAACTCATTCACCATGGAGCAGCAGGATTAGCAGTACTCTTCGGCCATTCCCCATTCAATGACACAGACACCCCAAATGTCATGAACTGAGAGCCTCCATGCATTCTAAATGAAAAATAAAAGCCAGCATTGCAGCAGGGTAACTACCAATGCAATAAGCATTGCTGTCATCAAGTACATCACTTACCTATTGCAGGTGACTGGCTACCCGTTCCTACAATGGCTGATGACACCCATCAGGAACCCTGGAACGCCACAGAAGGTGACCTACAATGAGGCACACATCCCGACCACAGTGCGTGTAGAGCACACATTTGGTTGCTTAAGGGGAGAATCCGGTGCCTCCACCAGACATGTGAGGCACTCTTGCACAGCCCTGAGAAAGTGGGGAAAATTGTCCCTGGCTGTGCAATGCCGCGCAACATGTGCATTACGAGGGGTGTCCCCATGCCTCCAGTGGACCACAGTGCTCACCCAGATGGGCGAAAGGATTGAAGGGAAGGATGCATCATCCATCAGAAGCTCATTGAGAACTATTTTTAAACACATATGAATTCATAATTCACTGTACAATTGCTCAACACGAAAAGCACACGAATGACAGACACTAAATCCCACTTGGGCTTCAGGAAAGCAATAAAAACTATGCTGTTTGTATAAACCCCTCCGGGGCCCTGTCAACTGTATAAGCTCTGTAAAGGCATACGTTCTTTTTCCCACGATAGGGGTAGATACGAGCTTGCTGTAACACCCTCGATCTACCCCTCCCTGCACTGCAACTAAGCCACTTTCTTGCAACAGCGCACTGATGCCTCTGGGCTGCGTGGCTCTTTACAAATGTAAAAATAAATAAATAAATAAATAAATAAACACTGCATTCATTTGCTAGAATGTTTAATTCAACATATATATATATATATAAAACAAAAAAAGAGAGGAGAAACCGCCATAAAAAATTGACAGTTTAACCTGCACTCCAAGTCATGGACATGAGCCAAAAGGTCCCGTACATAAATATATATATACACACATGCCCACCCGTCACCCTCATCCCCATCCCCTATGGGTGCCCACTTCCCTCAATCCTAATATCCATTCCCCCAATACACCCCCATTACCAAATTCTATCTGTGTCATATCATTCCCTACTTGTGTGGGGTCTTGTCACGTCCTTGCTAAGTGTCTATCATCGGGATTCAACATAGAGGTTGAAGAGGAGTGGAAACAGGGAGGAGCCTTTGCGGGACCTTGTATTTGACTGGGGTGGGGTTGGATTCAAAGGGGGACATGGGGACAAAGTGTGTCCTGTCAGTAAGGAAGGAGATGAGGCGGTCCAGGACCATGCCTGAGAATTATATCCTGTGGAATAGAATGTTGAGTGGAATGGTATGGCCAATGGAGGTCGAGGAGTATGAGTAGTGGTGTGTGTTCTTTGTCTGTGATGTGGTGGAGGTCATTGAGGATGTGCAGTCTAGCGGTCTCAGTGCTGTGTCAAGGTCGAAAGCCAGATTGGAAGTGGTTGAGTAGGTTGCGTGTGATGTGTTGTTGCAGCTGGGCTGTGCCAAAGTGTTTCATGATTCTGGCGAGGTATGGGAGGATAGTGATGGGGCGGTCATTTTTGGGAAGTATCGTTTCTTTGAAAAGGGATGAGATTTGTCCGGTTTGGCGTGCAGAGGGGATAGTACCATGTGAGAGACAGGAGATGATAATGTTCAGCCAGTCGGCAGCAAGGGTGGTGATGCAATTGGATGTGGCTTTAGGTTGGCATGCATCATCCAGTGTTCAGGTTTGGTTTTGGTAGTAAGGGTGATGAGGGTGTCTGTATCGATGGGCTTGAATGTGTCCCATAAATTGGAATGTTTGGAAGCAAGGGGGTTGGAGTGGAAGATCAGAGGGGAGGGCATGCCTGAGGTTGTGTATTTTGGAGTTGAAGTAGTTCATGAAGGAGTTGCATAATGAAGCAGACAGGGACGTCATTTAGGGGTCGCCAGAGTTCGCAACTGAGTTCTCCCTTGCGACCTCCGTGGTCACCCTTGCGACATTTAAAATTGTTTTTTTTTTGTAATGCAAGCTCATGGGCTGTGTCCAGCACCATGTGGCTCTTTAGTTTTGTAGTGGCTGGCTTTCTTGTTAAAGCCCCTTAAAAAAAGAAGAAAAAGAGTGACAGAAGTCTAACACTTTCAGCACTGACCCTAAATAAGAAAGAATAGGAATACCAAATAATGTGTCTTTCTGGAATTCTATACAATAATTGCTAGACTCATTAAAGGTTTATTTCAGGCACACTTCAGGGGGTGAGGCACTGATTAAGTATGTTCTTAAACGCCTCAACTCAGCTTTTCATCCTTCTGAGGTCGATACATGAGTACCAACACAGGTTGGGTGATATTGGGTGTATATTTTTTCTATATAAAGTGCTTAAGCGTAAGTGCTATATAACAACATATCATTATAATTTGGTCATAGTGCTTGCATTCACAGTAATTTGGTAATATGGGCCTATACACACTGATCTTAACGATACATATGGCGATCCATTCTTGTATGAAATGTACATCACATTATAGTGATATCATAACCATATTTTTCGTAGTGTACAATGCTATGGATAGCACTTCCTGTTTTGTCAATGGGTGAAAGGTCGCGTTCCATCGCATCCCGCGATGTCACTTCAGGGTGGGATCAAATTACATCACTTCCTGTGATGTCACCAGGGATCAAGGGTCGTGTGATGTCACTTCCGCTACCCCTGGCATTTTGGTGAAATGACGTCCCTGGAAGCAGATGGGAGTCTGGAATGTGTGCATGGTGGTTTGGAGAGGGAGTTGACAATGTTGAATAGTTTCTCTGCATGATTGGTGGCAGATTGGAGTTCTTGAAGGTAATTGGTGGCTTTGCTATTGCATATGGCTGTTTTGTATTTGTTGTAGCAGTGTTTGAGTGGCGTTCTGGTGGCGGAGCATGAGTTCTTTTGCCAGACACTTTAGGAGCTGTTGTACCATGGTTTATGGGGGTGGCTGCAGGACGTTGGTGATTTGCGGGGAGCAATCGGGGAGCAATTCTGTCTAGTGCTTGTTTGATGATGGTGTAATTGTTGAGAAGAGTGGAGGAATGTGCTTGTGGGGGGGTTGGAGGGGTGATATGAGTGGTGCTAGAACTGTGTCTGTAATATGTTTGCCTAGAAATGCTGAGTCCACACAGATCATACAGTGACCTGGCCTGAAGGGTCAGCACTGGCCTACCATGATGCTGTTGCTGTTGTTCAGTCCTCCCCTGCATTCTTGGCTCCATCCTTTTCTCACCTGGGGTCTGTGTGAAGTCCTTGTACGCGGAAGGAAATCTGCCGGCTGCAGAGAACCTGACATCCCAACTCACCTGTGCATCCTTGTGCACTGGACCTTGTCTTCAGCAGACTTCCCATTCCTTTTGCATCTTTAGACTCAAACCACATTGCTGGCAGATCTTCTTCTCAGGCTTCCGAACTGTAAATCCATCTACCCCTGACCTTCCATCCAAGCTCTTCTATTCAGCAAAGCCAGATCTGTGGCTCTTTGGGTGGAGGTTCCTTATATCCACCAATGTGAAGGTAGCCTCCTCTGTAGCAGTCACTTGTCCCTGGTCATTTGTGCAAACATTTTTCCTGTAACCGAGAGCTGGCTATCGATTTTGCCCCATGAAAACCTATGCACAAACATATTGACCACTATAAACTTTCATTAAATACTGTAAATGTTTGTCTCAAAATCTTGAAAAAAATAGCCTATATGTTTTTCTGTCTCTTATTTGTTTGTATTTATCATGAATATATTACTTTATGCACAACTTTTATATGAAGAGTATATTTTTAGTAAGTGTATTTAACTGCCAGCCTTCTTGTCTCCTAAGAGCAGTGGTCGAAGAGAGCGGGAACCGTCAGGAGGGGCGTTCCACTACTTCTATTTTTTACTGTTAACACGTCCACTACTTTTTGCGACCACTTTCACCATTCTGGAACTGTTCTCTAAGAAGTTTAAGCACTCTTCTCCACTTTACCACCCGATATCAGTTACAGCTAAACTGAAATCTTTTTCAACTCAATTGCCTGTCACCCAGAATGACTGCAACCCTTGAAAAATGTGTTGCACATTGTTCCCTTCCTTCCTACTCTGTCCTCCACCCGAGTCACAGGTCCACAACTTTTTTGGTACACTTCTATCACTGCTTAAGAGTGGAGGTCGACTGGTCTGCCACAGCTACCACATTTAGAGTCCAGAATAACTTAAATAATACCTTCCCTAAAAACACTGGAGGACATGTGGAACATATCCAGTATCAGGTGGGCAATCTGTTTTTGCTGATGTAAAAATTTGACACAAAACAGTCAGTGGCTCTTTTGAAATGGAAGAGAGGAATGCATGGAATATGAAGACTCCGATCACGTCACGCAGCGTGCGCGTGCGCGCTGAGCCCCACCACCTGGCTGGCACCTAAGCCTGAGTGACTCACCTCAAATCCCAACACTAATCATCTTGATCCTTAATCTAGAGAGGCTTTGTTTCACACCTCACACAAGGGATCACCAATGCAAAATGCACACTGGTGTTCAGGTCTCCTAGGAGGTGTTGGACGTTCCACGGGGCACTGCATTGTAGAATGCGTCTTGTCTTTTGAAGTGATCATCTTGACATGTCCCACACCTAACCTATAAGAGTGTATATATATATATATATATATATATATATATATATATCTTTCATGCCGGTGTCCTGCATGACCTGCGGGGCCGATGCAAGTTTAATCTGACAATCATTTCTTGCAAGGCTTCCTGTTTAAAGAGCTTAAAGGTAATCCTTTAATACGGCAAGGCAGAGATGTCAAAATACCATGTGGACACCTGCTCGACAATGACAGCTCCAGTGGTGATGTGCACTTTCTCGGAAAAGCTGACAAGCTGTGTAAGTCTTCATGAACCGAGATACAATATTGATGCAGCCACAAGCATACCAGCACAGCCCTGAACCCTGCTACACCACCAATCCTTACAGTCCTGAACCCTGCTACACCACCAATCCTTACAGTCCTGAACCCTGCTACACCACCAATCCTTACAGTCCTGAACCCTGCTACACCACCAATCCTTACAGTCCTGAACCCTGCTACACCACCAATCCTTACAGTCCTGAACCCTGCTACACCACCAATCCTTACAGTCCTGAACCCTGCTACACCACCAATCCTTGTGTTTATGTTCTGCATTATGCTATGTTATGTTTTTGGGATGGGCACCAATGTTAGATGAGTATTGAAGATCCTAAAAAAACAAACAGAGGTGTTTATCTCATGCTTTATGCCGGAGTCCAGCCTCTAAGCGTGGGAGCAGGTATTGAACCCATGGCGCTTGGAGCTCTCTTGCTTCATAGACGAGTGTGTTGCCCCTGAGCTAACCTCATCCCCGTCTGCATGAGATATACGCACCACAGTGACAAGTGAGAAGGGAATCAACACGCTGGGCGTGTGTCCTGACAATAACAGTGAACACGATATAAAGGTCTGTAGGTGATGCCGAGAGAGATCCATTGGCCCTTTGCCGTCAAAGGAGCTCATTCCGTGTACGACAGGGTGGTAAAAAAGTGGTGGTTTTACTGCTCTGCCAAATCCCCAGTTTGGCCTTGAAGTGGAGGATTGATCTCCAGCATCGTGCTGGAGGTAAATCCCCCACCTTACCACTGAAAAATCATCAAAATCGGCAGAATTACTGCCAGAGAAATTACCGCCAGTGGTAATTCTGCTGAAATCCTCATGGAGTCCTTTGGGCACCAAAAATTGGGCATTTACACCGCCTGCCACCACTTGTGATCCCACAGCAAATCCGCAGGACAGAAACGGTAAATCCATTTGGTGGTACTTTGGCAGAATTCAGCGGGACAGAACTACCAACAAACTCATAATGAGGGCCATAGTGTGACACACCTAATGGTCCTGGCGCACATTAGCGAGGATTGCCCCATTATTTAATCTGCGCCTTACTCAGGGACAAAGGAGCACACAATCTTAATGGATATCTGCACCACAGAGATTGCTGGTCTCTCCGGCCACCTTCCCAGGATATGCAACTAACTCCCCAGCAATTCTGAGGACCCTGATGGTACCCCGAAAAGGGGCTTCATCCCATGACTGCTACCTACCTTGACATGATATGATAGGTTATTTATAACGTGCTTAATACCCAGAGGTTTCTAAACGCGGAGCCGGAGATTGAACCTGTGTTGCTCTGTGTAATCTTGTTCCAAGGCGAGCACGTTGCCCCTGAGCTATCCTCCCACCTTGTGGCTATGAGGGCCCTGTCTCAACAGCTGGGAACAGGGAACACTGCAAATCCTGACAGTTTGCTTCCTGCCACAGTACCTAGATCATGGCTGCTTCCGACCTGGCATGACTTTGTAAGTTGCAACCGCCAACCCTACTGTGAGTCTTGAGTTTAGGAGTGGACCACATGGGGTTTGTCCTCTCTGCTTCGAAAGGGAACCCTTCTGCAGGGGAGGGGTTTACAATACAAAATGTAAAGCTCATTGACACAGGCCATGTTTCCAGAATGCCTCAAGCACTCATGGGTACCCTCCCTGCTGAAACATCTTCCTGGTACCCAGACATGCCACCCAACTATGTGTCTATTGCCAATGCTTCATTCCTAGAAATAAACCTGTAACAGATGGTCACTATGTAGCTTTGGGTTTTGTGGGAAACATCCCTATATTGGAGATCGACACTGACTTTGTCCCTTGTAGGGGAACTGAGACAAAATTAAATGCTATCCGGTAAGAGCTTCACTGCTGCATGTATAATGGCCAAGACACCTTATTGATCATGCCGGATCTGTCTGCAGCCTTGGACGCTGTCGGCCATAAGACATGTTTGGATGGTTGAGATCAGTTGCCAGGGTGTTAGATGCCACCTTGACATGATTCAAGTCCTTTCTTCTGAACAGAAACATTAGTGTCCGTCCAAATGGGTTAGTGGCCAACCCCATGTGAATACCATGTGGGGTTCATCAGGACTCATTCCCCCTCTCATATAAAATAATTGCTTCTTTTAAAAATGTGGGCGTGGGCTCCTCTTTTATGCAGGTGACTAGCAGCTGTACTTTGAACTCTTGTGTCCAAACCTTTAAAATACAGCAGGTGTTGGGTGGACGAAACTTGCTTAAGTCTAAACCATTTAAGGACAATGGTTACAATGTAGCATCTGACTTGCTCACTTCCATTCCCAATAGATGACGTCACACGGGGCTATTGACTCCCAGACTGATATGCCAACTCATGCAAAGATTACAGCATCTGCAACTAACAGAACCGTCCATTCCTCCTTGAGAAGATGTAGGAGCAACAGCTAGAAAAAAGGAGGACTACTACAACTCCCTTTGCATGGACATGACGTCAGAGATAAATCTCCCAACTCCAAGTGTTCCAAAATAAGGTGGTCTGGACAATCATTGACAAACCTCCTTCTGCACCTGGAACACCAATCCTGCCTAAATTATAGGAGTTGCCGGTGCATGCTAGAATCATATTTAAAGTGCTTGCCCTGACTCACAAATGTATACATGGTCCAGCAACCAAATATGTCAAATCAACAACTGTCCCCGTGCCTGCTCATATCGCTTCAGGTCTTCTCTGATGTCATTTTAAGTGTGCAATATAAGGGTGAGAGACTACATCTATCACTCTCTCCTTCCTGAAAAGGCAGACAGCGAGCGAGACAGAGAGAGATGAGATGGTTAGGGAATAGAGACAGTGATAGTGAGGGATAGAGAGAATGATAGTGAGGGGGTAGAGACAGAGAGAGATAGTGAGGGATCGTGAGGGATAGAGAGAGTGAGAGATAGTGAATAGTGAGAGATTGAGAGAGCGAGAGAGAGTGAGAGATAGTGAGGGATAGAGAGAGTGACAGTGAGGGATAGAGAGGGAGAGAGAGATAGTGAGGGATAGAGAGAGTGAGAGATAGTGAGGGATAGAGAGAGGCAGAGATAGTGAGGGATATAGAGAGTGAGAGATAGTGAATAGTGAGAGATAGAGAGAGCGAGAGGGAGGGAGAGATAGTGAGGGATAGAGAGAGTGACAGTGAGGGATAGAGAGAGGGAGTGATAATGAGGTATAGAGCGAGTGCTAGTGAGGGGTAGAGGCAGGGAGAGATAGTGAGGGATCGTGAGGGATAGAGAGAGTGAGAGATAGTGAATAGTGAGAGATTGAGAGAGCGAGAGAGAGTGAGAGATAGTGAGGGATAGAGAGAGTGGCAGTGAGGGATAGAGAGAGGGGGAGAGAGAGCCAATGGACAGAGTGAGCAAGAGAGGGAGTCAGAGAAGGACAGATGTTGCCACCAGCAATACAATTGTCTTTTAATGACTGAGTGAAAATTAACAGGGTCTACGACTAAATAACAGGAACACAATATTAATGTAAACATCCCAGCTACAACAACACGTGCAGGAAGTAACAAAAGTCTGTACAATTTATGTAAATCACAGGCTAAAGTACACAGTGAAATTAGGTCAAAGATAAGTTGCAACATTTGTTTTCCATTCTAGTTTCATTCTTGTAAATCCAAGGCAGAAGCTTAGAATTCGAGGTAGCTCCAGGCAGCAATTATTTGGGATTAATACCAGCCTCATGAGAGTCCAATTCTTATCTGATCTGGACAGTGCTTTCGCGTTCCATCGCTCTCGTTTTCCATCGCAAAGGACCGACTAATCCTCTGCAGCAGCATCAAAGATACTGCCCAGAAAAAGAGACACAGCAATGGTATGGCCACTAAGGCAGGTGATGCAGTTTTTAGGATCTGCCAGGATCAGCTGTTACTAATATCGAGCTTAACTATAACCATTTCATCAACCTTGGAATGATGCAAGGCGAGTCAATGCTGTCGGGCTTTGAGCAAATTAATTAACTGCAGATTGCAAACATGTCAGCAACTGACTCGTATTACCTTAAGATATTTTACCAGCAATAAGCAACAACTAAGGTTTCAAGTAAGTGTGTTTTGTATTTGTATTTATTTGACAAATAGGGATGTCAATTTCTATAAGGAATGACTTACAATAACAGATGTACAGATGGTGGAGGCATTCATACGAAGGGTGCCTGTAAACAACCACATACATTAGGACAAGTGTAAATGTGTAAAAAAGTGGGACATATACCAGGGAAAAAAAAACTGAAAATATATATTAGTAAACAGGCAATTTACAAAAGTAACATTAATTTAAGGTGGAAGTGCTACAAAGTAAAGATGAATACTATTTAAATATACAAAATGACTTTATTAAGCGTCACTGGAGGTATTTGTGGGGCGAGGTTGGGAAAATGGTGTTTGGGGCAGGTGGAGCGCACTCTTTAGTAAGTAAGTGAAGTTTAAGCTGAGCTTTGAAGAGAGCCACTCTTGGGCTGGCTTTTATTGTCATGGGCAGAGGGTTCTAGTGGAGCTGGCTAAGTAGAGAGAAAGAACAGAAGTGAGAGGGCGTCAATGGAGGGTAAGGATGGTGAGGTTGAGTGCAGGAGAAAGGTTAGCAGGAACAAGATGGTAAGTAAACTGAGATACAATCAGACAGGAACAGAGACGCAAGACCATTGATAGATTTGTAGACTAGGAGAAGGAACTTGAGAAGAGAGTGGTTGTGCATGGAGAGCCAACCAGCATGTTGTCGGTAGGTAGAAGTGTGGACAATCTGGGTAGGTTGTAGTGAATGCAGGTAGCAAGGTTGGGGACTTTGTGTAGAGGGAGGAAGGAGTAGTAGTCACGTTTGCTGAGCATGGAAGTGGAGATTAGTGTTTTTGTCGAGTGGGTTACAAGAAAGGGACACATTTTCTAAGTGTTGAAATTAGTAGGAGCAACAGAGGCAGTGGGGGTGCTGAATTATGGCAGTCATAAGGTGCTATCAAAGAATATCCGAGGATTGCGAGCCTTGTGTGAGGGGGCAAGAAGGTCATGTGGGAACGAGATAGCAGAGGTGTGTGCAGGGATGGCATTGGAAGCTGGGTGAAAGATGGAGAGCCCTCCAGTGACGAATTGCAGCGAGACAGATGGTAATCAGTTTCTAGATGACTGGAGTGAAGGAGGGAAAAGAGAAGAATAGGTGAAAGCCAAAGAATGAGATAAGCCTTCCTAGGACAGAGGTGTAGATGGCAAAGAGCAGAAGTGCAAGAAGTGATGAAGACACGCTCAAGCCCCTAGATACATTGCAGACTCCCCTCCCTAAAGCCTGCAAGTTAGAGAAGTTTCTCTACCTTTTGCATGTGATGATTATCTACAATGCACTGAAGAGGGAGTTTTTGCTTTGATTACTTTTTCTTCACTCAGTAAAACTCCTTCAGCTCAAAGATGAGTGTTAGTGTGCATTGCAAGGACACGCTGGGCCTCATCACGAGTTGGGCGGTAACGCCGGCGCTATCTGGCCTAACGCCAAACCCACCGGCGCTATTAGCGCCGGATCACGGGTTTGGCAGTTTTGGAAATCCCCATTCCCCATTGAGCCCATTCGGGAATGCCCCATTCCCCATTGGGCTCAATGGGGAAATTTCGCACTCATGCCGCCGGCAGATTTCCCGCCGGCGGTATGAGCGCGAATTTCCGGCAGATTTCCCCCCCCCCACTCAGAGCTGGGGAGAAATCTGCCGAAGCCCTGATTGGCGGACCCTTAAATCCGGCGGTAACAGCGCTACCGCCGGATTTAAGGGTTACCGCCAAACTCGTGATGAGGCCCACTGGAGAGAACAAAGCTTCTTGTGAGTCATTTAATTATTTATTTTTTATGCCTACATGCAACATTTAAAATAAGGAGTGGCAACATGATTATAGCATGCACATTTCAGATGGCATAAGGAAATCATTTCCAGCAAAGGGATGGAGATGAGAGTGAACGCTTGATTCGTTTTTAGTTATGGTTTATAGGTGGATCTTTAGCAGCCCCTCTGTCAAACCTGTTAGTATGAAGTGTAGAGAGGATGAGATGACATTCGATCTGTGCTCGCCACATGTCTGGCATTGTACATCATTGCTAGGTGTGTGTGTGTGTTGCCGTCATGCTGAAAGAAAGAATTGCTATTGCTTTTACAGATGCTTGTTTATTTTATTTCTGCTTCATAGTCCAATATTCCACTTCTTTTAACAAGTGCCAGGCTATTATGCAAGTCGATGCAAAAAGGACGACCATACTCGTCCTTGGCGCTTAAGGACGATTAGTGGCAAGCTAATGGGCCAATTACGTACAGGTCATCTTGACTTTTCTGAGGTTAGGTTTTCGTATTCACTGTCCTTACTGAATGAGGCGAGTCCTCACCCAGGAGACAGGTTCTTTACAAGCCCACTAAAAGCAACCTCTTGCTAAAAAAAAATCTCTTTGAATGGGAGTAAAAGGACTTCTGACTCCTGGAGACTCCTCTTTTATTATAAAGAACTTCAAAGCCTCATTAGGTCTCTCAGGAGAGATACATTTCTAGATCTCTTGCAAGGAAAGGTTGGACGCAGGGTATTGAAGATTAAGAGTAAATAATCTAGCCATTGCCTCCTCCTCCATCTTTCCAATCACAGATCATGCCCTAGGAGGATTTACTGAGCCAGTGGCTGAAGTCTCCCAGAGATATAATGCGCGGGCTGCCTTTGCAGTAGCCATCCTCTCTGGAGAGCCACGTGAGTTATCACAAGACACAAAAACCACCAAGAGGCAATGGGCTAAATAACCTCTAGACCTGCCAAGTGTGTCTTGAGTACTGGTGCAAAAAACCCAAGCGCCGCAGAGGCACTTCAAGCCATTGCTTTCCAAGGAAGCTACTGGCCTTCTACTGCCTCATCTATAACAGAGAGGAACATGACAGAAAACGCTTCAACATCCACAGTGCAGTAGGGTAAACCCTCTCCATAAAACAGTGCTAAGGATAGAGTATATCACACACATTCTTACATTTCCCCAGAACCTGACCAAATACAAACGATTGCAATCTGAACCCCTGCAAGGCAACACCCGAGGCTACTGATGCATGTAAGAATGTGTTATATACCCTATCAGTTACTATTGGCAGTCTGATTAGGGTTGTGAATATGACATTGGGGAGTTAATCAGCTCTGTTTTTTTTAGGCCTTGATTATTACGGTTTGCTCGTCCTTCTGTTCCTGCTATGCATCATTACCCGACTGTAGTTGGTGGATTAGGAATCTCCAAATTGGACTGTGAAAATGCCACTCAAGATGGCATCCCATAGTGGCAACTCTCTCGCCTTCAGGCCATGCAAAATGCTGTAGTCAGATTTATCCATCAGATGCCAAAATGTTTTCCTATTTCTCAACTTTCGGAGATCTCTTCAGAGGTTGCCAGCCAAACAGAGGTTTGAATTTAAAGCATTGTGTCTCATCTTCAAAGGTATTCATTCAGATTCTATATTCAAAGTGAGCAATACACTGCGATACCTATCCAACAGGATCCAACCTTATCGGGCGACAGATGACCTTTGGTCTGTGCATCAACATTTGATGGCTGTTCCCACATTTTAATATTTTAATACGCATTTAGATGAGATAGACACTTATTTGTCTTGGCCCTCATCTTTGGAACTCTCTTCCCATCAGTCTGTGAAAAATGGACTCTCTAATTATTTTTTTAGAAAAACTCTTAAAACCCATCTTTTGATGTCATCTTGTTTGTCACCCCCTATATTGCTCACTTTGGATATAAAATCTGTGCCCATTTATAGGCTTTTCTTCCTGGTCTTGCGCAATATAAGTTAATCAAATTAAATTAATCAAATCAAACTCTTCCATTGCTGACCCAATTTCTGAGTCTGTTTTAGGATAGGTCAGTGCTTTTTTAGTATCCTGCTGACATCATTTTCTTGTTAAAATATAATTGAAGATAAGGTTACCAGGTTCAGCCCCCATTGAGTACATTTACTTGGAAGCCAGGCGATACGTAGCGCTCTCATTGTTAACAGATTAAACCTGTTTCTGAAGGTAGCTCATTCAGCGGAGGATACACTGTTGCAAGTTAAATGTAAACCTATGGCCACTGAGATTTTGGGATGCAGCGCCATTACTGTTACTAAACTTAAACTGGAAGCTTGCAGTTGGATACCTAAGCCTGGGCTTTCTTTGACCAATTATCCATTCACCAAAATTAGATTGACTGAAAAATAGAGCTCTATGTGGAATTGACCATGAACAATTATTGTTGGATTTGACTTCCTAGGGGGGAGTATGTGACATATTGGTTGCTGTGTGCTGGAGTAAATGCTTAGTTGTATGCCTATCCACATAATTATATTGTTATGCTGTATCTGTGCATTAAATTCAACCTGGTGTGTACGTTAGATGTAACTGAGGGTCATACAGTGACAAGGCTAAGATAGCGTGAATGTAGACTGTGTGACTCTAAAGCTTTAGCATTCATAAGGCATCTGTTGAGTGTGAGGACCTTTTTGACATTCGCCCTGTACAGCATTCAGGGCATATGGGCATGAATCGGGAATACTTGATCCCCCTAAATTGCGAAATACGTTTTTAGAGGGGGACAACGTAAACCTTATTTATCACGTAACAAAAAAGTGTGGCAAAATTGAGGGCATTTTGTGGAAGTCACAGTAGTCATTGATGTGGCTACCTAGCGAGCGTCTTTGTTTCAGGATTCTTATCCTTTATGGACAAACCAAATTGAGAATATGTTCAAACACTCCTAGTATGGTTTTATTATATTAGTGCATCATTTTTAACTGTGGCCTCATTAATGACCTGGATAAATCGATTTTTCTCAACCAGGTCAATTATGATAATTCTTTACAAGAACGTGTTTTTATCGTTACATAACTGAAGAATTGGTTGCATAATTTGTATAACATGATAATGTATTGCTTTTTAAGATGTTTTACCAATCTGTTTTTTCTTTGAGCTTTGTGATAAGTAATGCAATGTATACAAATCCTTATCAGGCTGTATTATACTAAAAAACTAATAAAAACAATAATTGATGTTGAAATGTTGCTATAAATCTCAGTCTCCACAGTTTTATTCCAGTCCAACTCTGATCATAGTAAAATTCAGTGCCGAGTCACAAATTCCTTTCACTAAAGCAATACAATACTTTCTTGCTCTCAAGAGTAAATTTCTTATCGATACTTCAATTCATTGAATCCTAAGTAATTCTCTGAAGAGAATTGTCAATCTTTATTTCAGGAAATGCACGCTAGCAGGTAGCAGTTAGTTAAATGAAGTCTTCCCTGTGCAGAATTGTTTCTTTTGTCAGCCACCTTTATTTTAATAGGAAATCGCACAGTTATATCAATCATTATTTCAAGTGTAAATGTGAAATTAATGTGATTGGAGTTTGGATTGGAACATACACTTTCAATTGTGACTCATCACTTTGCCAGACCATAAACACATTGTCCTGTGTAATAACCAAAGTATACCGTGTTTAATCAGGTGCAGGGCCTCATCTTCAATGGTCCATGTTTGCTCTTGCAAGCTTATTGCCAGATCTCTATGCAATGGGGCAAATAATGAGCCTATTGCATTACCACAGGGTTGCCGATTTTATCATTCATCTTAAAGAAGTTACTTTCAACACACGGTTCAGTCTTTTTTAGCACCAAATAAGTTTGGTTGAGATGGCAAATTGAATGGATTTTAGGGCAAAAGGTCACTGGTTCCAGAGCAGCCATGTGTCTATCCGGGCATGGAGGAGTAATATGACCATAGCCACAAGCCTCAATCCCACAGTTCAGTGAATGTTTTTGAACCTAGGCATGGCATCCTTGTGGTGCCTACTATACATAGGCAAGGATGGAATTATAGAACAAATAAAAATGTCTTCTTAAATTAAACATCATTTTCATAAGTGAATCTGGAGATGTAAGTCTTCATGGAGTGCTTATTTGTTTTTATGAATATTTAGTGGAGCATACATGCAAGGAGTACATGGACAAATCTATTTGTTGAACAGTTGTCTCATGAATTCAGACCATATTTTGATCTAATGTTTTGTGTTTACATAAAGAATCATAACCGTGAAACCATTCACTAGTGGATATCCGGTCAAATTTATATAAGGTTGGTTTGACTTTTTCAGGGTTATCCACAAAATCACATCTCAGACATCTCAATCTGATTTAGTGGGTTGATGCAGAACTAGGAATTGCTTCTTAAAAATGTGTGCCCATTCCATTTAAGCATAACATTCAAGGCGTAAAATAAAGAGTCCTTCAGAGGGGAAATGATTTAATAGTAGAAAGACAGTAATCTCCAATGAGCTCTACTCACAAGAGAATTTATTCCTAGCTCATACCGGATAACTGCCAAAGGAACTGAATTATGAATCTTTTACACCCTCCTCCAGATTAGTTGTTCTATCATCGGCAAAATATCTAAAACCTATAGTAACTGGGCTTCAATGTAATAAAAAAATGTAGGAACTATTTTACCTTTGTAAAATATTAGAATAGGAATTAAGGAGAACTTCCTGTATCTTAACCCTACTCATTTGATTCGAGAGGGATATGGTTCGACTCTTCGTCCAATCTCTGATTTGCATCAGATGTGGTTTTGAGAGAATCAGGAATCCAAGATAAATAAAAATGTCTACCCTCTCAAGTATAACAAAAACTTAAGGAAAGACACTGGGTACTGCACCTTGTGGGTGAATTATCCTATTATAACTAATTAACTAGGTGCAAAATTAATAACATTCCTAGCTAAACCATTCAATAGTAGTAATAAGGGACAATATCCATTGAATTGATAAGAATACATTAATACATTTTATTGACAGTTCCATTAAAAAAGCATATAAAAATAATGAATACTATGGTAAAGATATGCAAGATTAAAGTGCGTCATACTTAATATTACAAAGTGCATTTCACTCAATCCTAAAAATTAGTACCAGAGAACCTAAAGACTGAGGGACAACTAATGCCAAGTCAGTAATCGCCAAATTATATTTCAGGGCACACTGGACTCTAAATGTCATGCTCTACCTTAACAATTAATTATATCACCAAAGGTACTAATCTGTAGCTCTTAAATATGAAAATGTCTAACTGAGACAACTACTATTAAGTGTGGTTAGTGGTAGCCCAACATGTTCGTTCTGCCAAACACGTAGATGTAAATTTTAGAACTTCTTCAGGGGAGTACTTAAACTCGCAAAGACAGTATTTTCTTAAATTAATAACCTTTCATGGATCAAATCTTCTTAACATCGGTCAGTAGAAATACATTCTTTATCATTTGTAGTGCAGATTCACCTAAAAACACACAGTGCAGAAAATAGCTGTCATTAGTGCTGCTATAATTTTAAAATTAAATTGTTTTTCTCACCAATTTTAATAAGGGGCACTTACCACCGGTTCCACATATATGTAGTCATGACGTACCAATTGTATTATGAGTAGACAAATACCTATCGAGAGCAGACAAACAACCAGTGTAAACACTGTACCAACAGATCACCAGTGTAAAAATAATGTGGTAATTTAGTATAGTTTGCATATAAGAAAAAAAGTTACCTTGTTATGCTTGTGAAGCGTAGTGTATTATTCACTAGTTTGAGTCGAGCAAAGATGTATTCAGATGTAGATCTCATCTATTTAATAGTGAATATCCAACTCAATCTAATAGTAATATGTATAGCCATGGTATGATGTGATAGGTTATTTATAATGCGCTTAATACTCAGAGGTTTCTAAGCGCAGACCCGGGGATCAAACCTTTGTTGCTCTGTGTCGTCTTGCTTCCAACGCGAGCACGTTGCAGCTGAGCTATCTTCCTGAGATCTGGAGCACAAGCAAGTGTGTGCGCTCTCTATAGATCACTTTACTAGATTGTCATATGTGTGCTCCAAGATCTGTACGACACAAACATATGGAAAATAGCTATTAAGAGCTGATATTACCTAACACTGTTACACATATGGTAATCAATAATAAACGGACTTGAATATGGCATTTGGTATGAATAGATTTAAATAATTCAAACGTATCCATCTAGGAATAACCTATCAAATTTTACTGCAACTTAACTCCATTGAACATATAACAGGCAGTAGTGACTATTCTTGTTTGGCATGCAATCTAGCACAGCATTGGTAGCTTTATGAGTAGAGTTTTAGAGCTAGGTTACAGAAATCGGACTCCTGAGTTTCTGTAGATTAACAATTAGCAAATATCTGTCATTAAATATAACGCTGTTCCAGCTACATGTGTTTACACATTTTTTTCTTGCTTCAGTAGAACTCTTCTTAGAATGCTCAGAAACAACTCATTGTGTTATTTAATTATACCGATGAACTACAACAAGTTAGGCGAGCTGGCATCTTCATATAAGGTAAACATACTTGCGATTTTAGTTGTATCAGCTCTACTTGGTAAAAGTACCTCTGGACGTACCAAACAGGAAGCTAGGAACTACTTTTATCCATTACTCATGTAAACTAGCAGACGATATCACGTGATGTACGTCAGTCACCTTTATTCTTACTTCTATGGTTAGTATTCACTAATCTGGGGGCCGTTTTCAAGAGGAGTAAAAGGAATGAAAACCATTAGAGTACATAATGAGAAAACCACTTTGTTATGAAACTGGCCAATCTATCATTTTGTTATGGCCAGTTTCAACACTATTGCACAAGAATATGCGACGTTGTTCCAGTTCAAGGAGTTTCTTTTTGTCATTCGCTGTATTGCTTCTAGTTGGTATTCGCATAAGGACATTCCACCGTAATGAATCACAAGTATGACCCATTGTCAAAAAATGCCCTACCATAGGGTCATTTAATACATGTTTGCGGATGCAACTTTTGTGTTCAATGACTCTTGTTTTCACTTTTAGTTCAGTTTTGCCTATGTATAATTTACCACACAGACACCAGGTTACATAAACTACTATACTCTCAAGTATGTGAGGCAGAATGCGCCACTGAAAATTGGTCATTCTTTTCCTCATTGTACATTGCATCACCTTAGTTTGGGCTGAGTTCATTTTCAAAGAGTTTTTTGAGACGTAGGCACCAAAGACGAATGCTGGAGACTGATCTGCGTACAGTCAAAGATTAAAAAGTAATCGTCATATGTCGTTCAAATTAGTTTAGGGTGAGACAGTTTTGGGAGACAAAAACTGCTGATTGAAGATAATCCCAGATATCTGACACACATACATTAAATAGACAGGGAGCCAATATGTAACCCTGTTTGACCTGCTTACAATTCTTAATGTTACGAGAAAGGGGTGGCGATATTCAAAAGATAACCAGTGAAGAGAGCGTGTGGGGGGAAGGCGAAATGGAAGAGCGATGAGGAATTCCGCAAAGAACGCAAATTACTGAGTTAAAGATGGAGTGCAAAGGAGCAAGATGGGAAGCGCGGAGACCAACACCAAGACAGGAACAGTAAGCAAGATGAGAGAAGACCAATGCAGTGATAAGAAGCTTGGTAGAATGGAATGTGAGGAAGGGGTGAGCTTTACGAAGATTAAAAAGTTGAAAATGGCAGGAACATGCAATATTAGAAATGTGTGCAGAAAAATAGAGTGCTGAATCAAAGAGGACAGTTAGCTTACGGACAGAAGACGTTAAAGAAAGAGAAGCAGGAGGAGAGTTAATAGAGGGAGGGGAATTGGAGGGAGAAAAGTAGAGGCTGTAAATGATAAAATGTCAATCTTAGAGGCATTGAAGTGAAGATAACATGAGTGCATCCTAGTTTGGAGCGAGAGAAGCGAGTCGGGAATAGTAGTATGACGAATGTCCGAAAAAGCAGAAAAATAGAGATAAAGTTGAGTACCGTCCACATAAAAATGCTATGAAATCCCAAAAGAAGAAATGATCAAAGAAAAAGGAGAAGTATACAATGAGAAAGAATAGGAACCAATAGCGACCTTTGGAGGAACTCCGTGGGCAAGAGGAAAAGAGGGGGACTTTAAGCTGCCCGCAGAAACAGCAAAGGACCGGTCAGACAGGTAAGACTTGAATCAAGAAAAAGCAACACCAGAAAATCCCAACAAATGTAGCGGAGAAAGAAGGGTACAGTGGTCCATAGTATCGAAAGCAGCTGAGAGATAAAGCAAGATGAGAATAGAAGAACATTTGAAGTGCCTAGCAGTTAAAAGAGAATCAGTAGAATGAAATGACCGAAACCCTGGTGGAGTTAAAGGGAGCAGTGTATAGACCACACATGCCAAGATTTTACAAAGGTAGAGGAGCAAACAGATGGGACGGTAGCTTGATGGTGCAGAGGTATCCAGAGAAGTATTTTCAGAAGAGGAAAAATAACCACACTCTTAAATTCAATGGGAAAGGTAGCAGAGGAAAGGGATAAATTCATAAGAGAAGTAAGATAAGGCAACAGGAGAGGGACGAGTCTAGAAATAGGAGGAAAAGGGATAGAATTTAGACAAGAGGCAGTGGGGTGAGCACGTGCAAGATAAGAAGCAGTATCTGACGGAGAAATAGACCAGAAGGAGGAGAAAGATAAAGAAGGAAGTGGGGAGTAACAAAATATGTGATGCTAGTGGCCAAGATTGTAGTAGCTCAACTTTTGAAATGGAGGAATTTGCAAAGTTAAAGGGAGTAAGTGAAGAAGAAAAAGATGAATCTGAGGCGATATTTGATTAAAAAGCAGAAAAAGATGCTGCAGGTGAGGAGAATATGAGACAATAAGATTTGGGAAGTAAAGCTTTTTTTAGCAGCGACAAGAGCAGAGTCATAAAATGTGTGAATAGTAGAAAGAGAAGTAAGGTCAGAGAGTGCTTGAGTTTATTCCATAGACGCTCTGTACATCTCTGCAGAGAGAACAGAGTTCAGTAGTTTTCCAGGGTTGGGGAGGTTTGGATGAGTGACAAGGGTGCGCAGGGTGGAGAAAGTCCAGAGGAGAGCGAAGAGCAGTGTTGAGAGTAGAAAGTGCAGAGTTAGCAAAAAAGAGAAGCAAAGGTCGTGGGAGATGGAAGAAAGGAAGTAAAAGAAAGTAAGAAGACTGAGGCATCAAATGTCAAACGACCGTAACAGAGAAAAGATTGTTCAGAACTAACAGAGACAGAAGGTTTATGGGGTTGAAAAAGGAAGGAGAGCTGAAAATGACCAGAGGAAGAATAAGGACAAGAGGAAACGGATGTGGTTGAAGAAACAGAAGAGAAATTGAGATCTAGAGAGGAACCAGAGAAGTGGGATGGTGAGCTTGGATATTGGAAAAGACTGCAGGAGTCCACGAATTCAAGAAATGGAGAGGAAGAATGAGTGATTGATGGATGAAGATTAGAATCTCGAAGAAGAAAGAAAGTAGAGGAAAGAGGAAGCAAGGCTGAGAGCAAGGCGTCATGGTCTGTACAGAAGGTTGAGGGGGTGCCATGAGGGCGATAGATAATCCGAAACTAAATGGAATATGGTTTAGAAAAAGAGGGAGAATGATACTCAAGCGATGAGAACTGTGGCAAAGATCCAGTGGAAGGGAGAACAGTATAGGATGAATCGTAGTTTTAATTACTAGAAACTTAAATTGAGACACCAAGTGTCCCTCTTGCGTGTATTGTCTGACGACTGAATACTTGATTGACAGTGTTAAAAATGAGTGATGTTCAATAGTTCTTTTTTAGACTGGATTTGCTATCTCTCCAATTTACATTTTACCCCATGGATACTTTACTCTACTATGGTGGCAAACACCTGCAGCTTAATGACTGTTCCCAGTGTTAGATGTCTGAAAGTGTCTCCAGAAATGGCATTGTTACCACCTGAGACATATGTGTGCCAGTTTACAACAGTTTTAAATTTTGTGGGGTATTTTGAGCGAGTAGAACATCTGCATTTCGCACAATATCACTGATTTTTTAAAATCTTCTAAGTTCAAATGAAGGTGTATTTTTGAAGATTTTCTGTAAATTTCATAACTAGTGATACGAGGCTAGTTTAATTTAGACAAAACATTGCAAGAATTCTGAGTTTTTCATCATTCATTTTCTTTTTTAGAAAAGTCCCTCAGATGAACATTTCTTTGCAGCTGTTTAGCTGGTGTGATGTTTGATTTGCAGACTGAACACTTGAAGGTTTTTTGTCCATTTTCTGCAATGAGTAGGGTACAGGGATCTTTCACCAGATGGAAAGCGTGCAGTCCACAAACTCAAACGACACAGATTTCCGGCCAGTTTCTTGTAACCCTTCTACTCCTGATCCAATGTCCTTGCCTCGGTGTGGAGGAGAAGGGTTCAGGGATCTTTCACCAGACGGGGAGAGCGTGCAGTCCCCAAACGCAGCCCACAGAGTTTTCTGGACAGTTTCTTGTAACCCTTCTACTCCTGATCCAATGTCCCCCTTCTACTCCTGATCCAATGTCCTTGCCTGGGTGTGGAGCTGATGGGTACAGAGTTCTTTCACCAGAACGAGAGTGTGGAGTCCCCATACTCAAACCACAGAGTTTTCTGGGCAGGTTCTTGTATCCCTTCTAGTCCTGATCCAATGTCATTGCCTGGGTGTGGAGGAGAAGGGTCCAGGGATATTTCACCAGAAGGAGAGTGTGGAGTCCCCAAGCGCAGCCCACAGAGTTTTCCGGGCAGTTTCTTGTAACCCTTCTACTCCTGATCCAATGTCCTTGCCTAGGTGTGGAGGAGAAGGGTCCAGGGATATTGTTAATGACATTGGCCGAACCAACACTCATATCCAAAAAAGTTTTGGGATCGTGAGGCGCATGAGATTGGGAAACCATGCGTTTTTTTACGGAGTTAAAGACTATGGGTGTCAGGGTGCCAATCGAACGGCAAACAGCCTTGTCCAATGCCTCCATTTTCGCCATGGTTAGATCGAATTGGCATTGATCAGTCTCGGAGACCAGGGGGGACTCAGAACAACTTTTGAAGTCATCGATAGCCTTACGTACTTCAGGACTGATTGAGGGAGAAGAAATAGGAGGCACCGGAAGAACCGGGGGCGAGGAAAGTGGGGGAAGCAGTGGATTTTTTTGAGCATTTATTTGCACAACATGTTCTGCAGGGCGGGGTGAGCTCAGCACCTCTTGGATAGATGTAGTCGCTAGAGCTTCCAGGGCTGGTAATTCAATATAAGAGGTAGTTCCCGGACATACCAGTGAATCAATGGTTGTTACTGAGAGCGGAAGAGGGGCGGTGAATTTGCCCTTGACGCTTCTTAAACCATTTGCCATTTTCACGGAAACAACCTCACAGGAGGTAGAAATCAGGAAAGTACAAGAAAAAGAAGTAACTTTCTCTTTTAGTGTTTGACGAGAGCAGTCATGAAGGAGACAAAGCCAGCCAGAGATATGCTAGCACATTAGATAGAGCAAAGGATATTAGACTGCACATGCATCGCAAAACTGGTAAGGAACCTAAAGAAAGATGTGGACCATTAGGGGTAGCCTCACACCGCAACAAAGCAGCGAGCAGCAAACAGCGCTACTTAGAGCGCGTACTTAATGCGCGCGCGCAAATGCGCGCAGGAAGAGGATTAAGTACACTTCCGGTGGCGGGGGGCGGGACCAACTAGAATAATGAAAAAGGGAACATATATAAGTAAAATATACTTATAATAACGAGTGTAATGTCAATGGTGAGGGCAGATGGAATATATACCAAAGTCCAGGCAGGGTCAGGCAGTCCAGGCAGATCTTGAGCGCGTAGAGCAGCGAGGATGGACAGCAAACAGCGCTACTTAGAGCGCGTACTTAATGCGCGCGCGCAGGAAGAGGATTAAGTACACTTCCGGTGGCGGGGGCGGGACCAACAAAGTCCAGGCAGGGTCAGGCAGTCCAGGCAGATCTTGAGCGCGTAGAGCAGCGAGGATGGACAGCAAACAGCGCTACTTAGAGCGCGTACTTAATGCGCGCGCGCAAATGCGTGCAGGAAGAGGATTAAGTACACTTCCGGTGGCGGGGGGCGGGACCAACAAAGTCCAGGCAGGGTCAGGCAGTCCAGGCAGATCTTGAGCGCGTAGAGCAGCGAGGATGGACAGCAAACAGCGCTACTTAGAGCGCGTACTTAATGCGCGCGCGCAAATGCACGCAGGAAGAGGATTAAGTACACTTCCGGTGGCGGGGGGCGGGACCAACAAAGTCCAGGCAGGGTCAGGCAGTCCAGGCAGATCTTGAGCGCGTAGAGCAGCGAGGATGGACAGCAAACAGCGCTACTTAGAGCGCATACTTAATGCGCGTGCGCAAATGCGTGCAGGAAGAGTATTAAGTACACTTCCGGTGGCGGGGGGCGGGACCAACAAAGTCCAGGCAGGGTCAGGCAGTCCAGGCAGATCTTGAGCGCGTAGAGCAGCGAGGATGGACAGCAAACAGCGCTACTTAGAGCGCGTACTTAATAGGGATATTTCACCAGAAGCAGAGTGTGGAGTCCCCAAGCGCAGCCCACAGAGTTTTCCGGGCAGTTTCTTGTAATCCTTCTATTCCTGATCCAATGTCCTTGCCTGGGTGTGGAGGAGAAGGGTCCAGGGATCTTTCACCATAAGGAGAGTGTGGAGTCCCCATACTCAAACCACTGAGTTTTCTAGGCAGGTTCCTGTATCCCTTCTAGTCCTGATCCAATGACCTTGCCTGGGTGTGGGGAGGAGGTAGTGCAATATATAGAAGAGATGGTCTACAGGGTTGCCAGACATTTGGTCGAAAAAAATTGGTCGACCAGACAAATGGTCGAATCAATTTGGTCGAAAACCAAATGGTCGAATTTTTTTATTTTTTTATTTTAACCCTTTTTTTTTTTGGGGGGGGTCCCACCTAACCCCCTTTTTTTCTCAAAACACCCCTTTTTTAACTAAACGAAAACCCGAAAAATAAATATATAAATTAAAAAAAAAATTCGACCATTTGGTTTTCGACGAAATTGCGTCGACCAAATTGCAGTCGACCAGTTTTTTTTCGACGAGTTGACTGGACACCGGTCTACAGTTACCTCCTCTGCCGTGCTGTGGCGAAACCTGCCACTGCTTTGGAATTGAGTAATGCATGATCAGGAAATAACCATTTGCAGTGTTTGGTGCCCATGTAAAGCTATAACTGTGCAGCCACAGTTGTAGCCTCTTCAGATTTGGTATTAGCATAATGGCCGCTGTGACCCTTTTGCAATTGGAAAAAGTGCAGACTGAACTTCAAGCCGCAATGATTGTCTATTCCTCAGAGGGTGCACTGCTCATTTGATCCCCACGTGAATACACCATTTCGTATATGTTTGAACTCATAATGATGCACTGAAGACAATGGTCAACGGGCAAGGCTCGCAGTGCTGTTTAACATCATTCACTGGAAGGTTCATCTGGGACTTTAATGAGTGAAAAAAGCAAAAATACGGATTCAAATATTGCCTAGATGATGAGATAGCTCGGTGGCCTGAGACCCTACCCGTGCATCTGCAGGCAACATGTTAAATCCGAAGATGACACACTCATCATTTAATCCTGAGAAGGTCTTCCATGTGAACTGATGATTTAGGTAATGAAGACCCTTATTAAAAAAAGTGCCTAGAAGCATGTCAGTTTGAGCAGTGCACTTTCCTAGAACTCGTTATTATTTGCCATGGCCTAACTCCATTGTTTGCAACACAGACAGGAAGATAACATACAAGTTAGCTTAACTACAAAATTGGCGCCATTTGTTTACCAACCACAAGTGTACTGATCAAAAGCAGCTGGAAATACTTTCTGCGATAACATCCCTCTGTGTCGCACAATGCCAGACATCGTTATTTCGTTTAACCCAAGTGGTTGTTAAGCTTTGCTTTTTTCAGCAGTTTGTGTGACACAGTTTCACTGCTTACATTAGCGGCAGCTGTTCTCAGAAACCTTTACGTCAGCATTAACGTTCCACAAAGCGGAATCGTATGCAAATGGTGAAAAACGTGTTCATAATAAGTGTAAACGTGTGGGCTAAGAAGGTACTTTTTACTAGAACGCGAAATCGCTTGTTTTGCAGATTTTCAGACCAACAAAGTTCTTGAAAATGTGCAAGTAGAAATCTGTGGTTGTGGTTGTGGAATGAAAGAAGAACATGGGCGGTAAATGGAAGACAATGGAAAAAGTCCCACGTTGATTATGAATTTGAATTTGAAATGGCTAATAGATAGGCGCTGACGTCGGGAAACATGCATAGGTTGTAGACATGTTTGATCATTGTGAAAATGAAGGATGGTTGCGGATGTTGCTCTGGAACAAGCAGCTGAGATTTGGTTATCTTCCCTGTAATAAATGTGAAATGTCTCATAAAAAAAACCGAAAAACTGAGAGAGGCGGTGAATTCCAACCATTCATCGGTCTAGTCGTCAAAACCTTATTTTAAGTGGCGCGGTGGATGATTAGAAGCATGTAAGTTTTAAAGAATGGCATTGGCTGCAAAGCATGAAGTGTTAAATAATTCCAGGCGTGTCTAGCATGATTGCAGCACAGTACCAAAGGTGCAGAGCTGCCAAAAGAGCTGCGCTGCCACTCTTGACTGGCGCTCATCCTGCATTTTATGAAGGTAGTATTCCACCAAAAGAGCTGCGCTGCCACTCTTGACTGGCGCTCATCCTGCATCATCTTGTGAAGGCAGTATTCCACCAAAAGAGCTGCGCTGCCACTCTTGACTGGCGCTCATCCTGCATCATCTTGTGAAGGCAGTATTCCACCAAAAGAGCTGCGCTGCCACTCTTGACTGGCGCTCATCCTGCATCATCTTATGAAGGTAGTATTCCACCAAAAGAGCTGCGCTGCCACTCTTGACTGGCGCTCATCCTGCATCATCTTGTGAAGGCAGTATTCCACCAAAAGAGCTGCGCTGCCCCTCTTGACTGGCGCCCATCCTGAAACTTATGAAGGCAATATTCCACCAAAAGAGCAGCGCTGCCACTCTTGACTGGCGCTCATCCTGCATCATCTTGTGAAGGCAGTATTCCACCAAAAGAGCTGCGCTGCCACTCTTGACTGGCGCTCATCCTGCATCATCTTGTGAAGGCAGTATTCCACCAAAAGAGCTGCGCTGCCACTCTTGACTGGCGCTCATCCTGCATTTTATGAAGGTAGTATTCCACCAAAAGAGCTGCGCTGCCACTCTTGACTGGCGCTCATCCTGCATCATCTTGTGAAGGCAGTATTCCACCAAAAGAGCTGCGCTGCCACTCTTGACTGGCGCTCATCCTGCATCATCTTGTGACGGCAGTATTCCCCCAAAAGAGCTGCGCTGCCACTCTTGACTGGCGCTCATCCTGCATCATCTTATGAAGGTAGTATTCCACCAAAAGAGCTGCGCTGCCACTCTTGACTGGCGCTCATCCTGCATCATCTTGTGAAGGCAGTATTCCACCAAAAGAGCTGCGCTGCCCCTCTTGACTGGCGCCCATCCTGAAACTTATGAAGGCAATATTCCACCAAAAGAGCAGCGCTGCCACTCTTGACTGGCGCTCATCCTGCATCATCTTGTGAAGGCAGTATTCCACCAAAAGAGCTGCGCTGCCACTCTTTACTGGCGCTCATCCTGCATCATCTTGTGAAGGCAGTATTCCACCAAAAGAGCTGCGCTGCCCCTCTTGACTGGCGCTCATCCTGCATCTTATGAAGGCAGTATTCCACCAAAAGAGCAGCGCTGCACTCTTGACTGGCGCTCATCCTGAAACTTATGAAGGCAATATTCCACCAAAAGAGCAGCGCTGCCACTCTTGACTGGCGCTCATCCTGCATCATCTTGTGAAGGCAGTATTCCACCAAAAGAGCTGCGCTGCCACTCTTGACTGGCGCTCATCCTGCATCATCTTGTGAAGGCAGTATTCCACCAAAAGAGCTGCGCTGCCACTCTTGACTGGCGCTCATCCTGCATCATCTTGTGAAGGCAGTATTCCACCAAAAGAGCTGCGCTGCCCCTCTTGACTGGCGCTCATTCTGCATCTTATGAAGGCAGTATTCCACCAAAAGAGCAGCGCTGCACTCTTGACTGGCGCTCATCCTGAAACTTATGAAGGCAGTATTCCACCAAAAGAGCTTTGCTGCCACTCTTGACTGGCGCTCATCCTGCATCATCTTGTAAAGGCTGTATTCCACCAAAAGAGCTGCGCTGCCACTTTTGATTGGCGCTCATCCTGCATCATCTTGTGAAGGCAGTATTCCACCAAAAGAGCTGCGCTGCCCCTCTTGACTGGCGCTCATCCTGCATCTTATGAAGGCAGTATTCCACCAAAAGAGCAGCGCTGCACTCTTGACTGGCGCTCATCCTGAAACTTATGAAGGCAATATTCCACCAAAAGAGCAGCGCTGCTACTCTTGACTGGCGCTCATCCTGCATCATCTTGTGAAGGCAGTATTCCACCAAAAGAGCTGCGCTGCCACTCTTGACTGGCGCTCATCCTGCATCATCTTGTGAAGGCAGTATTCCACCAAAAGAGCTGCGCTGCCACTCTTGACTGGCGCTCATCATGCATCATCTGTTGAAGGCAGTATTCCACCAAAAGAGCTGCGCTGCCCCTCTTGACTGGCGCTCATCCTGCATTTTATGAAGGCAGTATTCCACCAAAAGAGCAGTGCTGCACTCTTGACTGTCGCCCATCCTGAAACTTATGAAGGCAATATTCCACCAAAAGAGCAGCGCTGCCACTCTTGACTGGCGCTCATCCTGCATCATATTGTGAAGGCAGTATTCCACCAAAAGAGCTGCGCTGCCCCTCTTGACTGGCGCTCATCCTGCATCATCTTGTGAAGGCAGTATTCCACCAAAAGAGCTACACTGCCACTCTTGAGTTGACTGGCGCTCATCCCGAGTTTACTTAAGTTAGTATTCATCCAAAGGAGCAGAGCTGCTACTCTTGTATGAAAGTCGAACCTGCCATTAATTAACCACTTGATTGTGACAGAATGCCATCTCAGAGGTCGGTGTGGGGAGGAGGTTAACCTATGTGTTTTACATGTATTAAAATGATGTGCTTATATTTGCTATCTAATCAGACCACCTCTTTCACATGCTCCATGCAAGAAAATAATAATGTACACAGGTGACTTAGCTAAGCTTGTCTTCTGATACCTTTCAACAGCTGCCTTATCATTTGGTAACATGACAATGGCATAGTGGCAGGTGCATTCCTGACAGCAACTGTTGGAACAACAGTCCAGTAGTCAGGATCTGCCGTAAAGCACGTAAATCCTGAGCCTGAGTTCAGTTATATATTTGTGTGCTCCCAGAACCTGCAAATATAAATGTAAGCCATGTCTGGTTTTGACATGGTGGTCTCTGGGTATCCACAATTATACTGTCCAAAAACCTATTGCTGTAATTTTGTTAGTGGCTTGGTTACTTGTGACCTTCCTGTGTATACGCTGCCTGGGGATGAGTTGTACCCAAAACAAGTCATATGGGTTCTGCCGAAGCAACAGCATTTGTCTTCCCTCGGAAAGGGTTGTCAACTCTCAAGAAGACTGGAACTGCCCTCACTGCCAGGGATAGGTCTAGTGTTTCAGAATGCAAGATCTGGAAGTGTGAATTAACAGAGACTGTGTGATGTTGGCAGACAGTGGAATGGGTAGAGTCGGGTAGGCCAGGAGAGGACTATCCAGTTAGAGAAGGATGCTACCATCTTGAGTTTTCCTAGGTACCCCAAGCTTCCTATTCTCCAGACGGCATATTGCAGACAAAGCACTTTGGGTGTAAGATCACTAGACAGAAGATTCTGACACAGCAGCCTAGATTGGACCCCTTACAGAAGGCTGGAGGGCAACCAATCGGCTGTGTGATACTGCCTATATAAGGTGGTAGACTCTCCATTCATCTTTCAACACTTGGAGGATATACCTTCTCTTGGCCATAATCTGCTCCAAAGTCCTCTCCCATAGATGTGAAGACTGATAACCCCAATGGAAGAGGCACGCTATTCCAATAACCATCACAAGGTAATATGTTGGGTGACCTTCTGCCTAAACATTGCCTACCGTAGCTGAGAACCTTTGTACAGAAGAACATGCTAATAGAGAACAGAACCATGCACGTGCTCCCTACAAACCTTCCTGGTTGGGAAGTATAGACGTAAGGACTTACCTTACCTCTGAAAACCTTGAACTGTGTCCCCCCGGCAACTGGAAGTCATGAGACAGCTCTGGGTCGTGTTTTCTAGCATCAAAATGGCTTCATAGTGCTTTTTTGTGTTGCTGCAAGCAACCAGAACTGTCTTTGACATTTGCCATTTTTCGATGCGCTCTACAGCCATTGGGCTGGTGACTCAACAAACCGCCTGCCTCGCGCTAACCCAACAGATTTGAGACCATTACCTACCCCATTGACCTACCTGTTCTTCACTGAAAATGAGCCAATCACTGCCACAGGAGTACACTGCATCGCTGGACTATCTCGAGCTGACTCAACTTTCTCGATGCCCATAATCCACTGGACCACCGTCCCAAATGCCTTGAGGCCAACTTTACTAAGTGGAAGTGCCTAGAAGCCTAGCTCGACACTCTTGAGCCCAGAATAAGCATTACAAGGTATTTGAAGTGCTTCCTCCCCCCTGGAGTTCCTTAAAGGGGCATAGTGACTAAGAGGACCCCACTCTACATTTTGAAAGACATCTTCAGTAAACTTGACATTGTTGCAGAAAATATTGCCTGTTCCTCTATTATCTTATCAAGTCTGCATTCTCTGTTTTTTTTCTCAGAGGGGTGGGTTATATTGTTTCTGATTAGTGTGTTTGTATTTTCAGTTTAATCAAAGTATCCTATTTTTATAGAACATTGGGTGGGCATTGTTTTGTTTTTGTGGCACTGTACTATAGTTATTTGGACGGCTTCTGTGCTAACTCACACCCCTCCTGAAGGGAACAGCCTGCACACGGCCTGCGCTTCCCAAAGAGCAGATGGAAGTATACCTGTCGGACTACCTGTTTCACCTTTATGACTGGGGTCACTGCTGGTTTAGTAGTAGTGTGGGGCTGAGTAGGAGTTTCAATCACTACTCATCAGTGTACTCTTGCACAGCAATATTGATTTTGTCACAAAGTGACAAAGATTTTCCATCCATGAACTTGGCAGGCCATCTGTTTTGCTGAGGATTGGATTGCCATGTCCTTGGTACACTGGTTCAAAATTCAGCTGCAGCAATGTGACTGCAAGCAAACCTGCACCCACATGGAGGAGGCAGTATTATGCCAGAAGGAAAGAACTGCCTCTCTTGACCTGTAACTAGAGGTATGGCTACCCCTGAATGGCACAGGACTGTGTCTTTATTCTGCCGGAGCTTCCTCCCTTGAACAGTGCCCATCTATGCAGGTTTCACGTAAGCAGCTGACCTGCCTTCACCTAACTCAGCCTTTATCCTATCGCCATTTCAGTGTTAGTACCTGAGGTGCTTAGTGCCCTTAACCTCTGACACTCTCCTGTTTTCACACGTGCACAACCGCACACTGATGTTAACACCAGCAAAGTGAACCAGGCCCCTCTTCATGACCTGGCCCACTGTTACTCACCCATATTGGCCCACCGCTTATTGTGTGATCTGTGAGCAAACTACTCCTTATCCATTGCCACTGTCCGTTGCCATTGTTACTAGGTATATGGCACTTTTTCTGTACTGGCCTATGAACTAACCTATTGCATTGCTGTGTCCTATGCCTTTGCATCCTATCCGTATTAGACTATTGTTTATCTGAAGAACTAGCCAATTGCATTTTGGTAACCTATCTACTACTACTACACCCTATCTGTACTAGCCTACTGCCTAACTGATGAACTAGCCTATTGCATTTTGGTGGCTTGTCTACTGCACACTATCTGTACTGGCCTACTGCCTATCGGATGAACTAGCCATTGCATTTATTTTGCAACCTGGCCCATTGCATCCTATCTGTACCTGCCTACTGCTTACTGATGAACTAGCCTACTGCACTCCCGTGTCATATCCTGACTTACCACACCCCACATATACTGGCCCATCGATTATTGAGTGAACTAGTCAAGTGCACTTCTCTCTTCTCTCTGCTACGTGAATTGCCCCTCTACATTTCTTAGGACCTAACCCATTGCTTAGATTGTGAACCCAACCTTTGCACCACAAGCATTCTTGACGACCACATCTCAGGTGCCTGCTGCCTTATAACAAGTCGGTGCTACGCCCTCTCAATCAGCTTTCGTACTATGGTGTACTACACCCTAACCATGGCCTCTATTCTCTCTCTCCTCAACACAACCCCACTTCCAGACAACCGCCCCCCTCTGCAACCTGATCCTTCAAGACACACATACAATGGGCCCTCAACTGGCAATAATTGTAAAATAAATCATGTCCCGAGTTCCCCCTTCAGCCCCATTGAATGGATCAAACGCTTTGCTGCCCCGCCTGCTCCCTGGACCCCATACCCAGTGGAAGTGAGGAACCTCAGGCTCGGCTCCTGGATCCCCGACAGAGGATTCCACATTTGAGAAACCTGCACCTACCAGCACACCTCGTCACCCACCCTCCATGCCCCCAATCCTCCTGTGACACCAAGCTTAACTAAACCTCCCATCATTAGAGGTGCACTCATCAATGCCCGCTCCTTGGTCGCCCACGCCTTAGACATTGCAGACCTAATCTCGAACAATGATCTTCACTTCCTGGCAATCACTGAGACCTGGCTGCATCAGGCGGCTGGCCCAGTACTCTCATTAGCCATCCCAAATGGTTTACTCAATAATAAGGAAAGACAGAGAGAACAGCAAAGGAGGCAGAGTAGCCTTCAAAGTTAAAACATCCCTTGGCCTCAGAGCCATCCCAACCTCAATGGAGCTACTCTCAGTTAAACTCCCCCTTTCAGCAACCTAATTCATACTCATCCACCTCACCTACCGACCCCCAGGTCACATGTCCTCCTTCGAGGAAGATATTTCCGACCTACTAACCAATAACACCAAACCTGGCTCACAAATATTCATATTTGGTGACTTTAACTTAGGTCTCTCTGATCCCTATGAACCCAATGCCACATCCTTGGAAAACACCATCTCCCAACTTGGCTTTAACCATCGTGTTACTTCCACAACACACAATAAAGGCAGAACGCTGGATTGGTTGGCAGATCTCAACTGCTCTACCACCATCATCCAAAATACTCCTACTGCATGGTCATACCATCATCTCATCTCCTTTACCATCCAAGGGAATGCGCCTACCCTCCCCAATCCCCACACCGCCCCACAAGCCCTCACCAGGAATAGCCAAAATTTGACGCAGCATAATTTACGACCCTTGATCCAGAACTTCCTCGACCCAGCCATTTTCAAGGATCTGGACTCAACCAAGCTAGTGGATCTTTACAATAACAACCTCAATGCTGCGGTGAACAGCATCGCCCCCATCAAACTAGCCAAAGCCAAACCACCTGCCCACCTCAACAAATGGTTCACACCGGCACTAAGAATCATTCGGAATGCCAAAAGAAGGTGTCCAGTCAAAGGGTTGAATACATTGTTTCGAATTGCAATAGTTTCGAAACAAAAGGACCGGAAAAAAAAGGTTGAATGCCTTTTTGAAAATGTATTTTTATTTTGTGGCTTCTGTATACGAAAAAAGTGGTTTTTACACTAAAAACGGGGATTTGGGGGGACCCCACAAAAAAAAAAAAAATAAAACATTCAACCTTTTTTTCTCACGGTCCTTTTGACTCTAAACTATTGCATTCGAATCAATTGCAGTCGACCCTTTCACCTACAACCCCAAAAGAACAGCAGAAGCCCACTGGAGAAAATCACCCAACCCAACTAACAAGGCCCTATTCTCTGCAACATCCGCATCTTACAAATCGGCCATCCTCAGCACCAAAAAGGAAACCTATGACAACCACATCCTCAATGCCAAATCCATTCTTAGGGAATTAGAGACCCCAGCACCTCCATTGGAAACCTACACTAAAGATGCATTCTGGTGTGCCAACATACAGAAAGCTCTTGCAGACAAAATTGCACTGCTCCAAGCCAAAATTGAAAAAAAAAGAGCAGCCTAGCCAAGAACACCATCCCCACTTCCGCACCCCCTCCAGTAAACACCCGAAACTGCCAACCCTTCTCCTTCTCACCTGTCTCGGCTAACTAAGTAGAAAAAATCATCAAAAGTCTCAAACCCTCCAAATGTCAGGGAGATCTCTGCCCAGCGGTACTCATACAGGAAGGCACAAAAGAGTTGGCCCCATTCATCTTGGCACTAATCAACTCCTCCTTCGAGACCAACATGGTACCCAACAACCTCAAGGAAGCTTGGGTTATGCCCCTTTTAAAAAAACCTAACCTAGATCTCAATACACGCACTAACTACTGGCCCATCACCACCGTTCCCTACATCCTTAAGATCTTAGACAGAGTGGCCTACCTCCAAATCCAGAAACACTTGGAGGACCACAACTTACTTGGCCTTAGACAATCGGGCTTCAGGCTCAGACACGGAACGGAAATAGCCCTCCTTGATCTAAAAATCCAAATGGATGAGGCCAAGGACAAGGGTAAGCTTGCTATGCTCCTGCTGTTAGACCTGTCGGCGGCATTTGATCTTTTCGACCACCAGATGTTTACTGATCACCTGTCTACAGCAGCTGCCTTCTCTAGCAATGCCACTATCTGGTTTAAATCCTTCCTGTCTAACCGCACCAACAGGGTCTTCACACCCTCGGCCGCAGTGGACCCAATTCCCATCCACTGCGGCGTACCACAAGGCTCATGCGTCTCGCCACCACTTTACAACATCTTCACCAAGCTCCTCTTTGACTGTCTTGACAACCTGGGTGTCACATACACCAATTACGCGGATGACACCCAGGTTCTCATCACACTCTGGGGGTGCTATGAAGATGATTTACCTGGAAAACCAGGCGTGGATGGCAGATCACTGCCTTTGCCTCAACAACGAGAAAACTGAGCTCCAGATTGTCGTCTCCCAATCCCATCTGAAAAAAATAGACCCTCGCTATGACTCCATGAGCATCGATGGAAACCCAATCAAAGTGGCCAAAGAGATTAAAACCTTGAGAGTATACATGGACTACACATTGTCCCTCAAGAAGCAGGCGAACTCAACTGCATCTTCCATGGCCTACACGAACAAACTAATTAACGCCTGTAAGCAATTCCTGTCACCGAGTAGTTGCATCAAACTAGCCAGGGCTCTAATGTTATCCAAGATCGACTACTGCAACGCCCTCTACCTAGGCACCTCTGAAAGGAACCTCAACAAAGTCCAGGTCCTTCAAAATAACGCCTTAAGAGCAGCTTTAAGTATACCGAGATCCACGCACATCTTTCATATCAGGCAGGACGCCCACTGGCTCCCGGTATGGGTCAGAATCGCCCTCTGCACCCATGTCATCATGCACAAGTGTCTCTCAAACACCGCCCACAAATAAATACTTAGCCGATAAAGTCAACATACGCCAACCCACAAGATGAACTAGAGCCATCTACTCCTACTGTTTAGCCGTTCCAAGATTTCTACAAATAAGAGCAGGAGGAGCGAGCCTCCCAGTACTAGCGGCCAAAGAGTGGAATGCCCTTCCTCTTAGCCTCAGGACTGAACCTGCATTCTGAAACGTCAGAGCAAAAGTGAAGAGCTGGCTCTTTGGGAAGTTCCAAGAAGGTTCCGCTTCTGGCCCGTCTAGCCCCCCCTGCAGCTATCGCTGTACCTGTTTGCTTTGTATTCTTTTCCATATACAACCACTCTGTAACTTGGTCGACCTGCAGTTATGGTTGTTGTTGTACTTTTTCTTGTTTGTCAAATCTGTAATTACTGTATAAGCTTTAGCGCCTAGTTACCTAAGGTTTCGGTGTGCGGTACAAATAATGAAACTAAACTAAACTAAGCCATATGTGAAGAGCTAGTACTCCTGCATGGTGCCTTAGACTACCTTTAAGGAAGGCACTATTCTGCCTGATGAGAATAGCAGCCAGCCCTGAATAGCGCCCTGTGCTGTTTTTCCATAAATGCAGTATTGTGGCAGAGCACGGATAGACTGACTGGGAAAGCAAGAGTTTCACAGGTAGGCGCGAGGGGTGGAGTCTACTTTTATGCTGTTCCGGGCATCTGTGGAGTGAGCTTCCCCATCTCCTCGGGAGCATTTCAAGTTATTTTAACACCGGGACTTTCATTTGGTATCCCTTCTATTCTTAAGAAAGACATGCCATTGGCTGCTGCGAAGGCCATTGGTTGCTGCGCAGAGGTAGCTGGGGGCATGGCAGCGTCACATGTGCGCAGCATTCCTCAGTCTGTCAGCAGGCAGCTCTGAAGAAGACCAGGGCGATGAGACAGGAGGACTTATAAGCAGCTCATTCTAGGGGTCTGAGCACCCTTCCTGTCTTCCCATGAGCCCTTTGGCTCTCCCCATGTGCCCCATATATTGTTTGCTCTTTCTGTCTTTGTGTGGCCCACCTCTTTCTTGTTGCGCCCCTCAGCCCACCCTTTCTTGTTGCCTGTTCTCATCATGGCTCTTGCCTCTCCCTGCTTCTGTGTCGCCCTGCTCATCCTTTCTCTTCTGTTCTTTCTTTCTCTGCGGGGCCTTTTACATGTTACATATGTCCCTGTCTGCCTGCCGTGTGTTTCCATGTGCCTTCTGCCTGTTCATTCTCCTCCTGTCTGTTTTTGCTCAGCAAGATCCTTCCTTCTTTTTATGCTCCACCTCTTTCTTTTCCCCCCTCTGTGGGTGTGCTCTTGTGCCTCTCTCTCTCTCTCTTCTCTCTCTCTCTCTCTGTGTTCTGCCTCTATGTGATACAGGCTGCCTGCTCCTTCTTTCTCTTCCTTCTGCTTCTTTCTCTCCCTGCTCATTCAGTCTCTCCCTGCTCCATCTTTCTCTCCCTTCTCTTTCACTCTCTCCCTGCTCATTCTTTCTCTCCCAGCTCGAACTTTCTCCCCCTGCTCCTTTAGTCTCTGCCTGCTCCTTATTTCTCTCCCTGCTCCTTCCTTCTCTATCTGCTCCTTCCTTCTCTCCCTGTTCCTTCAGTCTCTTGCTGCTCATTCCTTCTCTCCCTGCTCCTTTCCTCTCTCCCTGCTCCTTCCTTCTCTCCCTGCTCCTTCCTTCTCTCCTTGTTCCTTCTTTCTCTCCATGTTCCTTCAGTCTCTCCCTGCTCCTTCTTTCTATCCCTGCTCCTTCTTTCTCTCCCTACTTCTTCTTTCTCACCGTGACTCTTTAGTCTCTCCCTGCTCCTTCTTTCTCTCCCTAATCCTTCCTTCTCTCCCTGCTCCTTCCTTCTCTCCTTGTTCTTTCAGTCTCTTCCTGCTCCTTCTTTCGCTCCCTGCTCCTTTCTTCTCTCCCTGCTCCTTCTTTCTCTCCCACCTCCTTCTTTCTCACCCTGCTACTTCTTTCTCTCTGTGCTCATTCAGTCTCTCCCTGCTCCTTCTTTCTCTCCCTGCTCTTTCAGTCTCTCGCTGCTCCATCTTTCTCTCGCTGGTCCATCTTTCTGTCCCTGCTCCTTCAGTCTCTCCCTGCTCCTTCTTTCTCTCCCTGCTCCATTTTTCTCTCCTGGCTCTATCTTTCTCCCCCTGCTCCTTCAGTCTCTCCCTGCTTCTTCTTTCTCACCCTGCCCCTTCATTCTCTCCTTGCTCATTCAGTCTCTCCCTCCAAAAGGCCTTGCGGGGGGACGGGTTGGTGGGGGTGGGGGTGATACTGAGGAGGCTATAGCTGCTGTTCTCTTGGTTGTAGCCCTGGATAGAAATTCTGGGGCTACAACCAACAGGCTAGCTAGCCCTGAGTCCTGTAGACCCGACATTAGTGTAGCCATGGGTCTTTTCCACACCTAGCAACACCCCCTCCTATCTATCCTGGCTCCTCCTGCATCTCCAGGCCCCAGGAACAGTGCAATTATATATGCTGGTATCCTGCTCCTCCCCTACAATGGGACAGGATATAGCACTGGTATGGCCATAATGCCACGAACTTCTGCCCCTCAGCTCGAAGCATCCTTGGCAACCACCTAAGATGGCCTTAATGTAGCACCTGCCATACTGGAAGAAGGGTGAGAAGCTTTGCCCTTCTTCTTCTTTGGTTTAGAGTTGTCAGAAGCCATCTCTTCTGATTTGGACGTGCTCCCCTCAGCCTTTTTCTGGATGTACTCACGTGCCTGTCAGCAGCCTTTGAAAGCTCCCTGTGGTCTGCAATATTCCTGCCTAATAAATGCTGCTGTAACCTGGCCTCATGTGTCAACAAATGTGTCAATGCCTCAAGCGTTTGATGGCCACTTTGTCTCTGTGCACTCCTGCCTCTCCTTGTTTCTGATGTCTCCCCCCTACCCTTCCTGTCTCTCTCGCTCCTCTTGCATTTCTGACCCTCTTGTTTATGTGCACCTTCCATCCATACTGTGTCTCTCTGCCAAATCATGCTTCTATCTCTTCTTCTATCTCCCTGTCCTCTTCTTGTCCATTTGTTTTCCTGTCTCCTGCAAGTCCTACTGTCTTTTGGGGCTCCTCAAGTGACTCTCGCTACAGTACTTGGCTAGTGATGTTATACTCCGAAAAACTACCTGTTGTGGACCACTCAGTGAACATCCATAGACTGGTAACTTTGGGCTTACTGCACGAAACACCCAGACTCGCTTGTAGTGGAAATGGTTGCTTTACTGTGACAGGCCAAAGCTCACAAATAACCGCTAACTTGGCTCCCTGGCCTTACAAACTAACACAAAATGTTTTAACAACCAAACAGATTTAATAATTAAACACTTTAATTTCCCCCAACAATTAAATAATTAAATCAGTTCCACTTCCTCCCTACCTATCCCTTGATCCCTACCGTCTCCTTACCATCTTCTCAAGGCGTCCCGCTTTCTCCCGGGGCCATGCCCCTCCATCTTCAATACCTGTTCCCCCGGGGTAGCCCGTTTTTGCAAACAGCACCACCCTCATCATTTCCCATGATATTCCCCTATTGTGCTTCCGTCCCCCCTCATCTAAAAGGCGCCATGCCCCCGGCAACAGAAAAACCCTCCACTGAGGTGTTCTTTCTGCCCCACCCCTCCTAACTTACCTATCCTTCAAAATGTGTATTATGCCCTGGACTGCCCACTTCACCCCCTAAGTTGCTAACTATTCCCATAAACCGATAGCTGCCCTCCCTCCTCTTAAAACGCAATCCTCACACAGATATGTTACTGAGCACCAGCTCTCGTGCCCCCCACTGCCCCAACAACATCCCCAACTACCCGTAAAAAAATCCTCCTAGACCTACCCACTGCCCCTTCAAATACCCTTCCCCTGCAACCTTGCTTGGTGACAACTTTGTCCAACCACCTTAGCTTGAGCCCCACTCCCGAAAACCATCTAGGTCCCTTGTTATTTCTATAGCAAAGCTACTCCTCATTAATTTTCTAAGCCATACCTCCTGCGTGTACTATAACTTCCTCCGAAAACCCCATGACACTCCCTTCCCGCCGCCACATGGGCAGCAAATAGACCCCTATAAGCCCCTTAACTACCTCAAACACAGTTATGACTGCGTCCTCAGTTACGTCCAAACAATCCAAACTCTCTCCCCGAATACCCTGCCCCAATAACCATATGCTGGCCGCAATCTCACGTCCACGGTAACTCACCTCTCCTTCAAGCCCCCATCTGCAAAAGAAAATAGTTATGAGTCTCCCTTTTCCATTGCCAAACCACCCCCTTGCTCCTGCCCTCGTTCCCAATCTGCCCCCAGTTCCTGGAAATCTCTACTTATATCCCCTGAACTCCCTTATCCCTGCGTACCCCCCTCTTTTCTCCCTTCCTCTGCTGGTCCTCTCCAACTCCCTTACCATACCTTGCGCCAACCTCCTACAGGCAACAATCCCTACCTCTACTCACACCCCCCCTTCCTCAAAACCCTCATCGTGGCCCCTTAATACCTTTTCGCCAGCGCTGCAGACCCAAACTTCACTCTTCAAAACCACCCTCCATTTATCCCCATCTGTCTCCCCAAAGGCAACCCATCTTCACCTGACCACCTCCTTACACCCACTATGAGAACACCCCACTGGTCCTTTCCTACCTGGCCCATCTATAATCCTCACCTTTAACACCCATCTTCTAACCCATGCTCCTACCCCCACTTAGACCCCCCTCCTCCTCTATTCTATTACCCTCCTGTTCACACTTGTCCCCATCCTCCAAATCCTTCCTACTATTGCACCGGGTTGCCCACCCTGCACCGGGGGCCGACCTGCACCCCCGCCCATCCTGGCCCTTCTCCTCATTCCTCCTCTTTGCCACTGCACCAGGGGCCAAACCTGCACCCCTGTCCATGCAGTCCAATCCATATAACTTACTCTTCCAGCCTTGCATCCATTACACCATGTTTCCCACCTGCACCAGGAGCCCTCTTGCACCCCCGTCCATGCAGTCACATCTCATCACTTCCCCCCAACTGCACCAGGAATGCTCCCGGACCCCCGTCCATGCAGTCACCTCTCCTCATTCCCCCCACTTCACCAAGGGCAAACAAACCAAGTTCGGCCCGTGCTGTGCATACTCAATTCCCGCCCTAGCACGTGCCCTGTCTCCTGCCCCTCATGAAAACTGGGGCTACTACCGTATGCTTGAATTTGCGATATCCTCTTAACCTCTGTGAGTCTTTCGGTATTAACTCTGTGCCGCAATAACCCTCTCACGTCCCACAAATCTTGCTCACCTTGTCGTGCGGCAAGTGTGAGGGCTCCTCCACCGTCTTCCACACCCTCCAAGGACGGCCTCCACCCCCTAACAGTTTTCCCAGTTACACCCCCCGTGGCCCTCACCCGCCCTACCTAAACGTCTTCCTCCTCACCCCTCTCTTACTCCCTTGGGCCCAAAACCTCTTCCCAACCTTTGCGCCCCCCCACCCTTTCCGATAAACTGATGCCCCACCTACAGAAACCCCCCACTTTAACTGGCATACAGTCCTTCCCCCACCTCCTTGCCCCTCTCCTCGCCCTTTCCCTCTGTTCCCTGCCTGAAAACAATGTGTAATCGGATGCCGACCGGCACACCTGCTGCACTTGAGTCTAAATTTGCACATCATCCTCGTGCAGCCTTCTTTATTAAAAGCCCAGCATGCTGCTTGCGGGGCGACCAAGAAAGGGCCGGTAAGGCTTGGGTAAGCCACTTGCCGTATGTACCATTGGAGCTAGCCTTGTCGGCGCCATCCATTGCAACCAGAGATTTATGTCATCTCTCCCCAGACCGCCTGGTTGTCTTCCACCAACCTTGCTCTAAACTCCTCGTCATAATGCACCAACGCGAAACCTCCAAAACCCATGAAAGCCTTCCTAATCACGTCCTTATACTTCAACAGAGCCACATATCTCTCTGGGAATTTCTCACAATAGACATTTGCATAGATGAAAAAAGCTGCCGTCCAATTCTCGATTGTCACCGGCACCCTTGGACGCAAGGCCAACTCCCTCTCCTCCTCCTTAGAACCCTCCTTTGCTCTGACCTCCCTATGTAATAGCTTGAACACATCCACAAATTCCCCTGCCCATATTTTATCCTTTGTTGAAGTCATCAAGTGCGCTCCCAATAGTTTCGTAATGCCCATGTATGGCAACTTCTTCTCCTTTCCCTTACGCTCTGCGTCCTTCCCCTTTGGCACCTGTACCTCGCGTGCCCCGGGCTCAATCGCCCTGTCTGTCTGCACCTCGAATGAAGAAACCTTCCTTTCCATCTCCAAGGCCACCATAGCCTGCAAGCCAATTTCCCTCCTTGCCCCTTGCCCCCCTACCCCTTCCCTTCTAGCCCCCAACATCATGTTTCCTTATGCCATGTCGCTGACCATTCCCCTTCCCTCTCACCTCTTTCTGTCCTACCTCCACTCCAACGCACTTCATCTCCTTCCTTACTGGGCTCCTGCTGCGGGGACAAAACATGTCAACAGTCTCACCCAACCAGGTACCCCCAACCTCTTGCCCCCCAGCACCCTTATTACTGGCTTTCACCTTCCCACCTTAAACCCCCCTCGCCTAACCCTTCTCCTTACACCACTGTACCCTTCATCCTCCCACTGCCCCACATATCCCTCCACCCCTTCATCATCCTCCATGTAATACCATGGCTGTTGCGAGCACATGCTCGGGCTGTGCAGATCCTCCTCTTGTGAGCCCGGGGCGCCCACAGCTCCTTCGGCGTCTTCTCGGCGGGGCCGTGGGCACCCCTTCCTGGTCCTCTTCTATCGGGTGAGGGATCCTCTCCTCCACCCTTCGTTCCTCCATGCTAGGGGCTGTGCTGCACCCTCTAGTCTGTCTTCGTAAATCTTGCAGAGGGGCCCTTCTTAAACCCTCTCCCATCTCTTCCTCTGGAACAGCGTGGGCCATACTGTGCCCTCCACCTGAAGTCCTCCTAGCCGGGGAGGTCGTTCCACACCTCTCCCTCTCCTCACTACTCTCTGGCGACCGCTCCCTCCTTCTAGCCCTCGCTCTATTCTGCCGGTATTTACCTCCCTTACCCCTCTGCACTGCTGTCATCTTCTGCACCCCGGCACACATATCTTCATCCCCATCCTGCCCTGCACCTTTTTCCAAACTCCAATCACCTACTTCCTCCACCAAGTCATTATCCCCCAAAACCCTCCTTGACCTCTCTCCCTCCTCACCTGCCCCCTTTGATGCTCTCCTGGAAATCTCTCTCCTGATCCTCCTGCCCCCTGGCTCCCAGGCCTCCCCTCTGCCAGCAGCAGTGCTACATGCCACTACTGCCGCTAGAGCCCCATCCACTGAAGCTCTCTGCTGTGGCCTCCCCCCCATCGTCCACCTTTTCCCCCATAACCTCCCCTACAGCCCCCCCAGCTGCTCCTTGGTTGCACTGCTGATAATTGCCAGGGCCTCTCTCAATGCCTGGGTATCGACCAACCCCTTCTTCTTTGCCCTTTGGCCGACAATTCTGCAGCAGCAGCAGCGTTGCTTCAGGCTTGCGCACCGACTTGCTGGGCCCAAATGACAGCTGACCCACGAGCCCCTTACTCCCAGCATGTCCCGCCGACAATGAAGAGGACAACTTCTTATCTGAAGCCCCAGGGGTCCCTCTTGCAGAGAGCCAAACCACCTAAAATTATATTAACCAATTTTAGACACCCCGGGTATGCTTAATACATTCCTTCCTATTATTGACCCTCTCCCGGTTTAACCGTATATAACTAACTAATTATTCTTCCTTTAGTGTTCCCCTCCTGCTAGTGGCAACGTACAAGAGTGCCCACTGCCAAGCAAAAACCCACAGCTGGCTGCCTACTATAGCAGCTGCAAAATTGCTGGCCAAATACGTGGGCAGAGGCAGGCGCTGCACCGCCCTCTGTCAGAGCGCAGGCGGCACAGTGCCCCCATGCACACGTAGACCGAGCTTCCTGCTAGGTCCTGCCCGGAGCCGCGGAAACAACATAGCCTAGAACGGCTTGCTGCGCCTTGGCGGGTAATGGCCCTTCATAGCCAACACGACCCCTATCAACACCAGGGAGCCACCGCGCTCACAAAGGCCGCAGTGCCCTGTCACCTACACCAACTACAGATCCCAAGATGCACTACAAGAGCAGGCCGTGCCCACACCCAAACCCCCCTATGACAGATGGGCCCTTAAAGGAGCTCCCTGACCTAGCCAAACTAAGAACGGCAACCTGAGCAAACCAACATGGCCGGAGGAGTGCTGGCGGGGCCGCGTTAGCACTCCCCCCCAGATGACCCAAAGGATCCGCACCACTAGGCAGACAAACCTCCCCCGCCTCAGGTAAGAAAAATTTGGTGTAACTTATTTACGATACACCCGATATAAAAGTACTTTTTTTTTATTTTTTATAAACCCTCAACTAACTGCCCTAACCCCACCCTGCCTACAAGACCCCTACCTCACTCTGCTACCACCGCACTATGGGCCCACGCAGGGAAGGCTCAGGAGCAGGTGACCAGGACAAACTCTCATCCTAACCGTCACCTGCTCCCGAACCTTTCCTGCCCCCTTAAATACCCCTGGGGCACGGTATGCGCAGGCCAGCTCGCTGGCCTGTGCAGCGCCCAAAATAACCCCCTTGTAACAAGTGATTTATTGCCAACTTGCATATAAACAGATATTGGGCCTCATTCCGAGTATGGCGGTAAGGGATACCGGTCACCGTTAACGAGACCGACCGGTAATCACTTACCGCCACATTCCGAGTTCCCTTTGCGCCCTCGTCCCTAACGCCTGCTTTTAGCTTTTAGCAGGCGTTAGGGACGAGGGCGCAAAGGGGCTTTTTAGCCAATAACGGTGACCGTAAAGTACGGTCACCGTTATTTGCAATTTCCCCATTCCCATTGAGTCCTATGGGGGCTCATTTGGGAATGGGGAAGAGCCCTGGGGAATGTAAAATTACCGCCCTGGTCAACTCGGAATAGGGTGGTAATTTCCCGGTGCCGGTACGGGTCTGGTGCCGACCAAGGCGCTACTACCGCCATTGGTTAGCGCCGGACTCGGAATGAGGCGCATTGTTTCTTACTGTCTTTTATGCTGGTAAGTAGTCATCTGAGTCTGATGGTGCCTGCTGTACAGATGGGCCAGCTGCAAGGTAATGCTGGGCCTGAGTCAGGAGGAGCGTCGGGGGCGGCCCATGGCATCTTTCCCCTCCCTGTTGGGGTTTTCGAGGCCCCAAATAAAACGCAGGACACCAGCGACAAGAACACATAACCTTCTTTATTCAGGTTACAACCGGAAGTGCCTTCCCCGGCAATCCTCCCTCCTACTCCACGTCACATCCGCCTGTGACGTTCACCCTACGAGGGAGATGCCTTAAAGGGCACTCACCCGTGACAACACCCCCGGACAAATGTCCTTTCAAGTGACGTTCACAGAGGTTTCTTCACCTAACATAAACTTGGCCTTATGGCAATACAGTTAACACTCCTCCACTAACCTGGGAGGTTTCCTCACATTCCTCTGGGGTCTACCTCACGGCTCTGGGTCGGAGCCACCGCCAGTTTCTTCCTCGGGGTAAACATGGCGTTGGACCTGCGGTCCGAGGGGAACCCACACTTCATCTTGAATATCTCTTTCTTCTGGGTTGCGTTCTTCTTGAGGTAGTCTCTCTTCTGTCCCTTGCACGACCAGCTTGAACCTTGAGCTGTTGCGGGTCATTTCCTGTTCTCCATTCGTCGCAGTTATCATTGTTCCTTTGATTGCCACTACTTGGAGCGGTTCGGGTGCGAACTGCGAATCAATTTTTTTTGTTACAGCCCTTTGTACCCACACTTCATCTCCAATTTGGAATTGCTTGGAACATGCTCTCCTTCTCCTGTCGGTCTGTTCACAAGTTTTCTCCTTCACCGCTTCGTCTCTTCTGATGATTTCATGGTCTACTCTGGGCTTCCTTGCTGGGTTGTTGATGACTCTGGTTCTCACTTGATATTTCATCATGAGCTCTGCTGGGGTTCTGTTGGTGGCTTCGTGAGGCGTGTTGTGATAGTCACGCAACATTCTACATAGCGCTTGATGGGGGTCGGTTCCTTCCAGGCGTGCTCTTTGCATGGTCTTCTTGATGGACGCCATGAACCTTTCCGCCATCCAGTTTGCTTGCGCCCATCTTGGTGTTACTCTTTGGTGGCGGAATCCCATGTGCTTTGCGAACACCCCGAATTCATGACCACTGAACGGGGCCCCATTGTCTTATTTAAGTGTGTCCGGTATTCCCCACTCGCTGAAGACTTCATCGAATGTTGCCGCGACATGGGCAAAGGCTGTTGACTTGACACTTTTTACAATGGGGAACCGTGAGTGTTCATCAATGAATAACAGTAAGTAGTCTCCTTCCTCTCGTGGCCCATAAAAGTCGACCGCTACTCTTTCCCAAGGATGTTTAGGGATTGAGGTTATTCTGAGTGGTACCGGTCGTTCAGGTTTTGCTGTGAACTGGCAGGCTGTGCAGTTCTTTACCCACCGGTCGACCATATCGTCCATGAAGGGGAAGCACACATTGCACCTTAGCTGGCATTTCGTGTTCTCCGTTCCCCGATGTCCTTCATGCGCCGTCTTGATGACTTCTGCCCGCAGTGTGGCGGGAATGACTATCTTACATCCTCGTAGCAAAATGGACTTGTCCTGAACTGCTAGCTCCATGTGTATTCTCGCCAGACGCTCCATCTCATCCCGGCAAGCTCCTGGGTGGCTCTGGACTGCTCTGCGAAAATCTTTCCACTTGTTATTTTCCGTCAAACTGATCGCTAGCACCATTGACGGATCTGCAGCTGACGCAACAGCAACGGTTTCAATGGATATGGCGGGCGGTAGTGCGTTGGCAGTGATGTAACTTATGTATTCCGCGTCGCCCCGTCTTGGAGTGTGGTTGCCTGCAGGGTGCCTGGAGAGATAATCTGCAGGGTTGTGCTCACCCCCTGGTCGATGGATGATGTCAAAGTCATACTCTTGTAGACGGATGCCCCATCTCTCAATCCTGGGGGGCATTTTCATGCGTGGATTACCAAACAGCGGTAACATGATGGTCCGTGATTAGTGTGAACTTTTTGCCAATGATGAAATTATGAAAATGTTCGCACGCCCAGACGGCTGCCAGACTTTCTTTTTCTGCCTGGGAATATGCAGACTCCGGCGGAGCTAGAGCCCTGCTGGTCTATGCTACAATGTGCCTCGGGTGAGTGTCTTGGCCACTGGTTTGCGCTAGAATTGCACCTAGGCCCACCGGACTAGCATCTACCACTATCTTGGTATGCCATTCAGGGTCGAAATATGCCAACTTCCTTGCCTCCATCAGAGAGTGTTTGATGGTATCGAACGCCCCCTGACACTCCTCAGACCTTATGAAAGGAGCATGTTTTTGGAGCAAACGCCTGAGGGGTTCAGTGATGGAAGCAAAGTGCGGGATGTACCGAGCACAGTATCCGCCCATCCCTAGAAATGACCTGACATCGGTGATCTGGGAAGGTTTGTCAAGGTGGAAAATGGTGGATACTTTGTCCGGGTCCGGAGTCATGCCATCTGCTGAGAAGATATGGCCAAAGAACTTGAGCTTTGTTTTGCTGAATCGACACTTGTCAATATTGAGGGTCAGTCCCACATCCTGTACTGCTCGGCATGCTGCACGGAGCGGTTCGTCGTGTTCACTGCGAGACTTTCCAAAGACCAAGATGTCGTTGCTGTAATTAAGAGTTCCTTTTATGGGATGTATGACTTGTCGAATTGTTTCGTGAAATATTTCAGCCGCCGAGGAGATACCGAAATGTAACCTCTTGTAGCGGAATAATCCGTCATGTGATGAAAATGTGGTAATTGGCCGTGACTCGGGGTGAAGTACCAGCTGATGGTATCCATGATTTAAGTCTAATTTGGAGAAAAGAACTGATTTGTTCAGTTGGACTATCATGTCCTTAATCTTGGGTCCAGAGTGTCGCTCCCATTGTATGGCGGTGTTGGCTACTCGCATGTCTACACATATTCTCAGGCGGCCGCCTTCTTTTGGGACAATTACAAGAGGGGATACCCACGGTGTCGGCCCTGTGGCAGGCTCAATAATGTCATCTCGCAGTAATTGGTTTAGTTCCTTGGACACTGCCTCTTGCAAGTGAAATCCTACTCTGCGTGGGTCTTGTGGAACCAGTTGAACCGCCGGGTCTATGTGTAGCTTTATTGGTGGGCCCTTCAGCTTTCCTAGACCTTGGAACAGTTGCGGAAATTCTTGGACAATGTCATCCTTGATGATGACTGAGGTGCCATGGAACGTCACAGCGCAAATCTGACCTTGCTGTGTGACTTGACCATCTGACGATCTGACGCTGTCTCCCTCTCGAACTAGAATGTTAATTAGTCCTAAACAAGATGCCGTCTTGTAACTCAGCAGGCATCGACCTTTGGTGGGGCTTCTGATGACATGGATCACGGTATTGGTGGTTTTGTCCGCAAATGTTAGTCGTCTTTTGAACGATCCGATGCTCTGCAGCGGAGTGTCTGAACCCCATTGGTAGATTTTAGACATTGACAAGTTTAGCGTTGGTTTATGGCAGAGTGTTTGAAATTCCTTTTCTCCCATGACATTTACTATCGCTCCTGAGTCAATCAGAAAACAGAATTGTTTGTCGCAAATGTCTATGGCTATTCTGGGTGCTTCCTGGGCTTCCTGTTCGTCCATTATGAGATTGACAAACTCATCATGTGCATGTGGGTCGTATGCGTTGTCATAGTCATGGTCTCTCTGAAATTCAATTGACGACTCGCGATGTGCCACTGGTGGTCCATCATATTCATCAATTATTTGCGCAATTTGTCCTTGTGGCATGTATTCTTGATTGTCATCTTCCGGCTTTACTTCCTCTACCACTCGCACGTATCTCCTTGGACTCTGTTGGTAGAACCGTGACTGTTGAGGTGGGCTTGTGTAGAACCTTTGAGCTGCCCTGACTTACGAACTGGCACCTCCACGTGGGGTGGGAAATGGTTTTCCTTCCCTGCATGCAGATTGAAAATGGCCTTGCCTGCCGCAGTTGCCACACTTTTGAGAGAGAGCAGGGCAGGATCCCACGTGTGGAAATGCCATCCCACACCTGTAGCATTGTCTCTGCATGTGTGGGGTCGATGTGTTACTTGGATTGATGTTTCTATTTCCAGCATGAATTGCAGCTATGGTGTCGCTTTTGTCGTGTTTCCCAGTGGCGTTGCTGGCTATGTGCGCAGCTTGCTTTTCCACCCTTTCGAGTATATGTGCCATTTCACTCATTATTTCGATAGTGACTGGTTTCTTTGGAAGTTGTTTCTGTAATGTCGACGACACACCGCCCTCAATTACCCTGAGTCAAAGTGCTTCATCAAGCGAAAACTCGCCAAATTGGCACTGTGCACCTTTGATGCTGATTCTCGTGAGGAATTCATCCACTGTTTCATCGCTGCACTGTGAGCATTGGTTGAAAACATATCTTTCATAGTCTCTGTTGGGGGCGATGATGAGGCGTTTGTTTAGGGCAGCTATGAGGGCATCGAAGTCAGCCATTTCCGTTGGCGGAATGGTTTTGATTAATGTTTTTATCTCTCCGCCCGTCGTGTTTATGAACATGCTGCATAAGCGAGGGGAGTTTTGTTCCCCCGCGGCATCAATGAAGTTATTGAAGTCTTCCAGCCATTTCACCCACCTTGCCCCTTTGTCTGCTTGGGGCGTCATTGAAAACGGGGGTGGCATGCGCCATGCTGTGTCGGTAGATCGCGTGATTGCTGGCGCTGTTGGTGTTTGCGAGCTGGATGTTGCCTGGTCAGCTGCTGTACTCATGGTGGTTTGCAGCACTTCACCGCAGCGGCAAGTGGAGTGATGAGTGTCGTCTTCCGAGCTGGTTTGCTCTTATTCAAAATTGGTACTGGGACGAGGACGAAGGTCGCAGCAGAATGAGGATTGGTAATATGAAAGGGAAAACGAAACATTTTTTTTCTTCTTCGCCTTCTACAATAGCTGCTAGGCACTTGATGTTGTGTGGGGGCCCTGTGGTGGCACTCCCACTGATGGATGGCTGTGAGCGCCGTGTGCAGCAGATCCTCCGGTGTACGGCAGCAACGCACGTGTCTCCTTCGGCTTCGGGACACGTGGGCACAGCGGGATCGCGTGTGCGCTGAGGAAACCAATGGACTGCAGGGATAAAAGGCACCGCGGGATCGCGTGTGCGAAGGAGGAGGAGAGGATGAAAGGGTGGCGCTTATCTGATTGCGCCCCCTCTGTAGCAGCGGGGATCTGCTCGGCGGTGGGATCACCGGCGTCGTTGTGTGGACACACATGGGGGGATCCCCGGCGTGATGATAAGGAGGACCGCTGGTGTATGGAGAGTCCTCATCGCCAAATGTTGGGGATTTCGAGGCCCCAAATAAAACGCAGGACATCAGCGACAGGAACACATAACCTTCTTTATTCAGGTTACAACCGGAAGTGCCTCCCCCGGGCAATCCTCCCTCCTACCCCACGTCACATCCACCTGTGACGTTCACCCTACGAGGGAGATGCCTTAAAGCGCACTCACCCCTGACACTCCCTGCGCTCAGAATGGCGCTTCGTGGGAAATCGCTGCCTCTTGCTGTGTAGTGTCTTCTTGCGAGAGGTTGGGCGCGACTTCTCGCGGGTTGCACCACTCTACGCTACCCTTTTCACCTTTTGAATATGGCTGCAGAGAGGCAACAAAAGAAATGTATTTTCAAATATTTGTTACTGTTATAGAGGATTTAACCTAGACATTTGTAGTATCTCACATTTGCACTGTAATTGGCCTTTCCCTTTCAGAGAAAAGCATCACACACTGTGCTCTGTATTTGAGCTATTAAGCCCACCAGTCGCCCCCATACACATAAACACTGAGGCAGCAATGGAACTAGCGAATAGTCTTGGGGTCAGCCACCAATGCCACCACTTTTCAGATCCCAATGCACCCCCTTTCCAAAGCAGTGAAATGTTAGTGAGTGGAGTCTGATGATGACCCCTCTGGCACCAAAACCTGCCCCCGCCATTGGCTCGTTTGGTCTCTTTACGTCCCTAATTACCTTTTTGCTCCTTCTTGCTTTATGTTCTCTCGCTCCCTCTTGCTTTCCCTTCAGTCTCTGCAGGTTCACTCTCTCTCTGTGCCCTTTTCCTTTGCTTTGCTTTGCTCGTCCTTTCTCTCCCTGCCCATTCTCTCTTCCTTATATGCACGTGCCTGCCTTTGTGCTGGCAAACTCTCCTGCCACTGTTTTTGTCTCTTCTTGCTTCTCCAGCTTCTCCCTGCTCCTTGGGTCTCGCTTTGCTCATCCTTTTTGAAGTACTACACAGAGGCTGTGTAGAGTGAGGGCCTCATTACGACTTTGGAGGTAGCCATGGCGCAATTAGCAGTATGGCTGCCTCCAAAATCGTGTCCGGGTCCGACCTGGTGGAGTGGGGACTTACCGGGACATTCCGCCCTTGGCAGACCTGGTAAGTCCCCATTCCAAATGCCATTCCCCATTTCCATTTGAGCCCCCATAGGGCTCAATGGGAATGGGGAAGGCGCTAATTACGAGCCTGCTAATGCCAGGCCCGTAATTTGCGCCCTGGTCCCCTAAAGGGACACGTAAGGGACGTGTGGTCCGACCACACGTCTCTTGCGGTTCCCGCTAAGGGACCTCGGAATTGGGTGGTAAGGGATTACCAGCACCGGTCTCCTTACCGGTGCCCAGTATCCCTTACCGCCCACCTCGGAATGAGGCCCTAAAACTCTTGTATTTATTAAAGTCTTAACGTAACAGCCCACCAGCAGAGCGTCCTCCTCTCACCAACTCTACCTCCAACAGTCACTCTCACATTCCAGTTCCAGTACTCTCTCAAACCCACACCTTCCATGCATCCACTCATCACATTCCACACACACATTCCACATCCACACACACCATAAGCATATTACACACCTCCTATCCTTCAACAATGAACACATACAAAAGGCAAAACAAAAGGAAGAAAGAGAAAAAAAAAGAAATGAAATTTTTGAAAAACAGGATAGCCACGGGAAAAGTGGCGTTAAAACTCACGTATCCATTAACATTACACATCCTAACTACATAATCCTCAAATTTCTTAGGATACTTTGTCAACCTTCCTGACCTACTCACTGTTCCATCCATGCATCTCCTTGCGGTTTCTTCCAGTGAAACCACAGGAACACTTTTAACTCCTACCTTCACTACTCACATTCCAAGGCCTACCATCTTCTGTCCTAACAGCATTATGAAAAACATATTTGACTACACGGTTTCAACCTTTTCAATTGACCTTGCCTTAACGCATCAGCCAATTTCACTCTTACCAGGTCACCAGAACTTAAACAGCATTCTTTGACTGCTTTCCTTTTTTCAGAATTGGTTTTGTTAGACAATTGCCTCTCCTTGATATGTGACCTGGCCTCTTGCACACATTCCCAACTCCATCTCCCACTCTTCATCCATGGGGGACACATCTTACAATTCGCCTTTCTCACTCTACTCAAGAGATACATCTGTTGTAACATGTGGTGAAAAGCGATGCACCTCAATCCTACTTTCCACCACTATTTCCCAATCTTCCCCATTCGCCCAAGCCCACCTTATACAATCATTTCTCATCTTGTTGAACCTTTTGGCCACACCATTTTCCTAGGGATGATATGTAGACGTACATTTATGCTCAATTCCATTTTCCAGCAAATACTGACCCATCTCCTTACACTTGAATTGGACACCATTGTCAGTGATTATTACGCATGGATATCCTTCACGCTTAAACACCTGCTCCATAAATGCAATTACATCCTTGGTCGTTATGCTCATAGTGACCTTCACTTCAACCCACTTTGAGAGTCTATCCACCGAAACTATACAATACTTTTGAACATTCATGTTCCAGATGGGCCCCACATTATCCATTCCAACTCTCTCCCATGGTATTTCAGGTACTGGAATTAAGGTCATGGGACTTTCACTGGTCACCAAAGTCTTTTCACTTAATGTACATGGCACACAGTTCCTCACAGCCCGCTCAACTTCTAGGTCACGTCCTGGCCACCTGTATTCCGCATGCATTGCTTGTTTACTTTTGGTAATACTTTGATGCCCTTCATGACCGATTCATACAATTCTTCTGCTTACTCCTCTCAGAGGAATAATTCTGTCACCCTTCATAACATATTTATCATCAACATCCACAAACCTTCCAAATCAAAACTCATCACACGTTCCTTAGTAATCATTCTAATCTCTCTAATCTCATTCCTCACATCCTGAGACATTCCATCGTCCCACTCTTTCTTCTCAGTCATCATTTGTTCAACTAATAGCACACAATCGTGTACAATGTCATCCTCTTCATCGTCCCCATCCATGGTGAGACGCGATAAACAGTCCGCAGGAATATTCTTCTTCCCAGGAACATATTCCACTTCAAAGCAATATTCTTGGAGTGCCACAACCCATCTTCTTATCCTTGATGAAACTCCATCCAGCCCTTTCCTCTGTAATGTTTCTTTCAGAGGCTTTTGATCTGTCCCTATAGTGAAATTTGTACACCATAGGAATGTCCTGAACTTTGTGACAGCCCATTTTATGGCTAACAGCTCCTTTTCGATAGTCGAATAATTACGTTCAGCACCTTTAAGTAGTCATGATGCAAAGGCAATGATGTGTTCTTCATTTCCTTCTATTTGTGTGACAACGACTCCCAATCTGGTATTGCTCGCATTGGTGGAAAATATAGTCTTCCTTCCGATCTTGAAATTTTGTAGAGATGAAGTGTTTTCTAATGCCATCTTGATGCCACTGAATTCAGAGATATATTGTTCTGTCTATTCTAAAGGGATTTTACTTTTCAATATTGATCTTGTGTTCACTGTTTTATCAGCAAACTCTCCTGTCACTGTTTTTGCCTCTTCTTGCTTCTCCGGCTTCTCCCCGCTTCTTGGGTCTCATTTTGCTCATCGTTTCTGAAGTACTACACGGAGGCTGTGTAGAGTAACACGCTTGTATTTATTAAAATCTTAACGTAGCATCCCACCAGCAGAGCGTCCTACTCACACCAACTCTACCTCCAACCGTCACTCTCACATTCCAGTTCCAGTACTGTCTCAAACCTATGCATCCACTCATCACATTCCACACACACATTCCACATCCACACATGCCATAAGCATACCACACTTTCTCTCCCTGCTCATTCTCTCTGGTGCTATTCCTGTCTCCGTTTGCTCCTCCTGTCTAAGCCTACTGCTTCCGTTCCTTCCTGAGCTTCTCCCCAACTCTCCTATCTCCCACCGATTTCTGCCTCTCTATGAATTTCTGTCTCCCGGCTCCTCCTGCCTCTACCTGCACCTGTCCCTCTTTGTTCTCTCTACTCCTTCTCTCTCCTTGTGCCTTCAGTCTCTCTTTGCGCCACTTCTGGTTCTCTGCACCACCACAGTACTTTTGTGCTACTACTGTGAGGGAGAAGGGCTTGAGTAGACGGGACACAGAGACTCTGCCCTTGAGCCTGGAAAGGCTGAGTTCAAGGTTTAGATGAGTAAGAGACACGAAGAAAACACAAGGTTCTGGGGGAGTCTTGGAGATGGAGGCTCAGGTGTAGGCAAAAGGAAAGGAACGTCTTGGGGATGAAAAGGTGAAATGGAAGTGTGTTGAAGCATCTGAGGGAGAAGGATTTGGATACATTGGGCCTCATTCCAAGTCCAGGTGTAACCCGTCGGTGCTACCGGGGGGGTTGCCGCCGGACTTTAACACAGTTTCTGCCACCTAAAATCCGGGATATTACAAGTCCCGAATATCAGGTGGCAGAAAATGTTAGTCCCCATTCCCGTGGAGTCTTTTAGGACTACACAGGAATGGGGACTCTGAAGCACTGGCACCTTTAGTAATGGTGCTTCCGTGATAACTAGATCTACCGGGGCCGAAGCACCCGGCAGGTCAGACCTGCTGGGCCCATCTGCTCCGGCAGGCAGAGTTGTAGTCTGCCGGTCCGATAAGGGTGCCGGTACGTTGCTACCGGCACCCTTGTTTCCGGACCGGAAGACTCGTAATGAGGCCCATTGGTTTTGCAATTTGTAGAAGGGCCCCGGAAAGTGGGACACAGAGAGCGGAAGTGCTACTCTTGTGTATCAAGGTTTTGTGTCAGGTACTTTCAGGAAGCCTTAGTGAGATGAGACAAAAAGTGCAACTTAAAAGTGCACTGAGGGAGGGCATGTAGGAGAGAACTCTGCAGGGGCTGTTGACGTTATGATTTACTGAGAGCATTTCCAGGCATAGTGAAGGATAGCTTGGGTCTCCTGTCAGGAGGGGCACAAGCAAAGAAAGCCAACGCTGCTGTGGGTCCCCTGCCTATCAGGGAAGCACCATGGCTGACCAATACCCGAGTTCCCCTTTGTGTCTTGGCCATCTGTAGCCTAGTGCAGAATTCATTAGAAAATAGCAAAAGAACACATTCAAACAGATAATCCCCTTGAAGTCCCAGATCGCTCGCTCGCTGTGCCCTTGGGCCTCACCGCTCTTGCCAGTTCCACTAAGCCCCACTGGTAAGTCAGCACTTCACATAGTGAAGAAGCAGAAACTAAAGAGCGGGCCTCCATCAGAACCAGTTGGCACATTGCTAAAACAGGGGTGGGAAGCGCGCAGAGGAAGGGTGGTATACCCAAGTCAGCCCACTGACTGGTGTGTGCCTCCTGTGCAGCCAGCTCAGCTGCAGCTTGTGTGCCCCAGGCCCCATATGACATAAGTGCTCCCCCACCTAAGGGAAGCAGATAAAATACACAGGCTGTGCAGAAAATAGGCATTGGCATTCTAGGCGCCACCAGATAGACTGCTTTGAAAAAAGTCCTGCAGGGTTCTGCATCCGCATGAAAGAGGGATGCAAATAAGAAAATGAAGATTGCCTTGTAGTCCTGTGACACTTGCTCTCTGTGGTCCAAAGAGAACAGTAGAAGCCCCCATATTGCTTCATTTTCAGGAACTGTGGTGAGTGCCCTGCCAGACTGTCCATGACATGAAGGGCCCTGCATGATTCCACTGCTCCTCACACCGAGTGGGTATTATGAACACACCAAAGGTATTTGGGAATATTTTAAATGATCTAAAATACACTTCTCCTTGTGGCTGGAAAAATGCCCAGCCTGGGGGTCAAGGTTGGTGCTTAAGTATGCTACCTATTGCATACAACTACATGTATCCTGCTGCTTTCAAAGTGCCTATGTCTGCGAGACAGCTTTAGAGCAAATTCATTTGTGTTTTGACATTCTTACTACAATGCTTCCTGTTATGGGAAGGGTGTATGAGCTGTCTAGATCACCATTTCTCTTGCCCATGAGTCCATTTAGAGCGCATTCATTTGTCCTTCCAACGAATTCACTCCACCATGTGTCTGAAATCAGTCCTGGACTTTGTGCTTGAGGATCTTCAGTGCGATACAAAGAGCAGGTTGCCCAGTCAACTGATCAGTTTTCTAGATGCTGTCTCTTTTCACCCAATTGCCACCTTGTTAAACCAAACAGTCAGCTGCAACTCTAGCAAGAGCTTGGAAAGGCATAGCTTACCTGCAGATTCTTCCCAGGAGAGCCTGGAGGCAGAGCCTAGCAACTGTCGAAGAGGGTTCCACCCTCCACAGTCTCGGGAGGATAGCTCAGGGGCAAAATGCTCGCCTTAGAAGCAAGACGACACCGAGCACCAAAGGGTCCCCAGGTCTGTGCTTAGAAACCTCTGGGTATTAAGCGTGTTATAAATAACCTATCATATCATATCACAATGCCTCAGAAATCTTCAAATATTTCTTGGCAGGGCCCAAAGATGGCTTGGGCCGCAGCCTCGGGGCAGTATATTTAGCACGGAACCCGCATACTGAAAGGCAATGTAACCTGGAAGTGTCTTCAGGATCATCCTTATTCCCTTTAAACAACTGTCTGTGTCTGACCGATCCGGGCTGAGGTGCCACTCAGTGCTGATCTCTGGGCATGGCATGACCTTAGGGGGTAACAGTCATGTAACATATGCAGCCGCACCACACAGGCGCCTGCGCTCTGAGACAATAAACTCTCAGAATATGATACTATCCCCCACACTTTCACGAGTGCCAGGCTTTCAAAATTTCCTAGAAGTTGTCCACAGATCCATATCGACCCAAGGCTCAAAATCAGTCTATTAATATTATTCCAGCAGAGCACTCCTCGAAATAACTCCAATCTTCTTCCTGTAGCGTACCAGGGTCTTGAATAATCACACCTTAATTACACGCCTCCATTTGTCTGAATACAATCTCATTTCACATTCTATGTCCCAGCTGGGCTTTCTAAATTCCTTAGCTCCTCCCAGGCCAGCATCACTACTGTGGGATGTTTTTACCCATGCATCCAAGCCCTACCATAAAACAGTGCAGTACTGGCATGGAAAACATCATGATGGCCAGAACTCCCCAGAGAGTGCACAGGGAAAACATGAAGAATAGGCTGCCACCCATTTTTGCCTATGTTGTTAGCACAGGAAGGCACTGCCTAAAACCACCATTGGGCTAAACACACAGTAGCCTGAAACCATTGGGAATGGCAATGTTGATTGCCAAAAAGCAACTAAGAACTGTGGGGAATTCATTTTCTTAATCCCAAAAATGGTTGCAATACTGGTACTCACCACTATCAGAAAGCAGGCGTTTTAAAACCACCAGAATTTTGTGTAAAACTGAACAGAGGAACCCAAACCAGATCAAGGAAAGACTTGCTAAGTGGTGGATACAATGTAAAACTATATTCTGAAATGACTTGAAGGAAGTAATTATTTAATGTATAGGTAAAAATTGTAAGTTTGATTTAAACTGGGAACTAAAGTGACATTTAGCTGAATTCTGCCTGACAACTACCCCCAACAGGAGAAACCTGCTCAGCCACTCTTCCCAGGCCTAGCTGCATCCTGCTTCCCCACCAAAAGGAGTTGACACCTCTCTGATTAGATTAGGAGAGGGGCACCGCAGGAGGTTGAACAAAGCCTTGTCCTGGACTCAGGCAAATGTTATATTGGGGGGGCCGTAAAGTTGCTTCCTCTTGGGAGAAGTGGGAGGAGAAGTGTCTCTGGGAGCCACCCGAGCTGGAGGCGGGGCAGACAGAAGCTTCCCCCATGTGCTTTGGAACCTAAACCACACCCATCTGGGCCAGAGCATAATTTTAAAAAAAGATGGATAATTCATAGTACGGACTTGTCAGAATTATATAAGTAATATCATTATTCTTGTGATTTTTCTGTGCACGTTTTAAGAGGTGTTAGGACCCTGTGGTGTATGCTGGGGGGTTGCTAGCGGAAAATAGGGTCTTACTCCAAATGTCTGCATGTTAAAAATCTGACACTTCATCAATTAATGTCCATACTCCTTGCGCACATGTGTGTAATTTTTGGTAAATGTCCGATATTGGTAAACCAGTCAAAAAGCGCAAAATGTTGTCATTTTTGAATGCAAGCCCCCAGGAAGATCAGACGCGGACAAGCATGGACCACAAGGAATATATAATGTGTACTTGTAATTTCAACAAATTGTGTATCTGGGAAATATGTATTTGAATCAAATATAGATTTGTGGGCAAATTGACCAGGGGAGGATCCTCTGACCCATAAGCAGACCTCATCATGATGACAATCCATTTCCTTCCCCCAATCATGGGAGAGGGGAGAAGTTGGCCAATGACAAGTAGAGAGGGGCAGGCTCAGTTATGCCACGCACACACCCACTTCCAAAACACATAAAAAGAGACTGCTGGGACAGGTAGAGACATTCAATTCCATTTTCTGCGGGACACTCTGCCGGGAGACTCCAGACTTCACATCCATCAATCTTCAGAGACCAGAAATTTACTTCAGAACTTAAAGCAAGGGCCTAAACCCACAAACTCTTCTCAGCAGGCCTCAGCATCCTTAAAATCATTTGCAAACTATTCCACAGCGAGCTGTCTGAATTCTTTGCCAAGAACTGTTGCCAGTACCCAGAAAGCAGAGCAGTATCCAGAACCAGAGGCCGCTGTATCCAGAGAGGCTAGACCGGCAGAGCAGAGCTGACCCAGATCGCTGTGAGCAGAACTGGTGTCTGATTGACCCGCCGAGCAGAGAGAACCGCCGCTGGACGTGTTGACCAGATCCTTGACGAGGCCCATTAATTTCAAAATTAGGAGTGAGTATCCGCCAGAACTGTGCAGAACCCAATCTCTTAGTTAAAATAATCTAATCCAAACTATTTTAACCTAATTAGAACAGCCTCCTAGAAATCGTGTCATCTGTCATTTTTAAAGCTGCGCAACTGTCACCTGTCAATTCTGCAGCTGCAAGCTGTCACCTGTCATTTTGAGTATACTTTAAATCTGAATAACTACCTTTATTAAATCGTCCGTATCTCTTGAACAGTTTGGGCTAGGAACGAAATTTTAAATCTGTGATTCTAGGCTTTCCAACGGACCTAGAACCGACTTCCTACTCCCTATACTGTTTCCGCCATCGCGATTTACGCACTCGCGAAATTTACTGCGATTTGCGATTTGGCTCAATTTCTCCACTTGTCAAAATAGCAGCTCCATACTTTCTTTTATTAAAATCCGTTTGCAACCTGGTAATAACTCATAGAGCATTGCTAAAGTGAGCCTGAACTAATACCAACAAGCATCTCTCACTCACCCTGAATCTCTAGAGGGAGTTAAAATCAGTTAGCACATTTTCCCATCCATTGCCATCACATTTAAAAGCATTTTGGGCCTGTGTTTCAAACTTCTACCTGTTTCCTCTAAGCTTGCTGGGGGGTACTGAATTCCGTATTGTATTTGATTGTATTCCTGAAGACTGTGTGTGTTACTTCCATCTCCTTGCATTGCATATAGGGGGGGTGAATTGCCACCAGGGAAAAAGTGAACATATTATCTCTTGTGAAACCATATCAGTTTATTTTCTGTACTGCATTTACTCCACCTTGCATTTCCTTGAAACCATAAAGCATTTCAGCTACCTCATCCTCTGTACTACTTCTAAGTAACCCAAATCAGTTTACCAGTAGAACGTTATCCATTGTTGATCACTGTCATATTTTAAGTGTGATATCCAATATTAATTTATTATAAAAGTGTGATAGATATATATTGTTATATTTCTCAAATAAACCTTTTAAATTTGCAAAACAGACCTACTTCTTGGCTCAGTGGGGTCAGGGGGATTCTAAGAGAGGGGTGTTATATAAGGGTTGTCATCCAGAGTACATGAACTGGACCTAAAAATATATCAATAAGGGTTTCCCTCAGCATCCCAGACTAGGCATTGACTTAGCTGTAGTGTTGATTGAATATCGCTTAACAAAGTGGGGGCTCGTAGCCGGAGATTCTGGGTTAGATCTATCACTTGTGCAGATTAATACAGTGTGCTCACTGACAGGAGACATACATCCGGTCGGATCACCACGCTGCGTTACGCTGTAAAGCACTCCTCAAAGGAACGCTCTAAGGAAATGGTCTGTTTTGCAAAAATAAAATACAAACTTCTGTAAGTCAGGAAGGAACTCAAATTCCAGAATGACGACACTGGTAGACATCAAAAATAGCCAGAGAGCACTTCTTACATAAGCTATTTGTGAGAGGTGAGTGGACCCATGAGGACCAAACGGTCTGGTTGCAGGCAATCGCGCAACAGGTCACTGAAACAGGGTCAGATATATGGAGAGATCAGGGTCCCCTACATGTGGCCCTGAGTGAACTATATATGGACCATAAAGCCAAAGATTAACATAATAAGATTGCCAGGATAGCGGCATATTTGTACCTATATATGGGAGCCATGCAGGACAAATGTGCTGAAGGCCAAGATCTGGCAAATAGGCAACAGATGGCGTTAGAGAAGGCCCAATCTGATCTGGACTCTTCTGAGCAGAGGCTGCTCAGGAGCCAGGAGTCAGAAAATGACAGCAGACAGTACATCACTAAAATAAAGGAGGATATGGATGTGCTGCAACAGGAAAAGGCTGACCAGGATACCAGATTTCTGGCCTTACAGAGGGAGTACCAAGAAAGTTGGGACTCCCTACTGCAGAGCCAGAAAAAGCTGGAGCAACAATTAGATTTCAATAGGGCATGTGCTGAGCAGGTAGTCACCCTGCAAAGCCACCTAGATAGGGAAAAAGAGGAAAGCAAAAAACTGATTTTGAAAGACCTGGATACCCAGGCAGAGTTTGACCAGGAGCGTCAGAAAGCTGGTTCCTTCCAAAGGCAAAGGGACGACCTGGCGGCACAGATGCAGGCTCTTAGTCAGGAAAGGGATACCTTAGGCCAGGAAGTCTGCCACTTAAAAAGGAAAATGGAAGAAAATCACCTGGCCCTCCAGGGACTGGGTGACCTCCAAAAAGAACACCAGAACTTGTTAGAGCACACCAGGAGGGTGGAGGAGGCTCTGGCAAGAAAGGAGCAGGCCAGTAGGGATGGGACTCAGGAGGTAACTCACCTGCAGCAGAGACTGGCCCAGTACTCCAGGACCAATCAGGAGGCACAGAGAGAGAATGAGGCTCTCTGCCAGCACAATGATAGGCTCCAGCAACAGGTAGCGATGCAGGAGAGACTGATAGAGTCTAGTAAGGCCTTAACTGAGGAACTGAAAGCGCAGGCTCTTGCATTGCAACAGGGAACAGGGGTGGATAGAGATGAGGTTCGCTGGGAAAGAGAAACTCCTGAGCATAACCTCAGGAGCCCTAGTACCAGAGGCCTTCATCTCTCCCAGTCCCTGGACTCTGCCACCCCCATGTCCCCTCGCGCACATGAGCCCAGGGCCACGGAGATGGCAGATTACTATCCAGCTAGAAGTATGGGGCTCATAGGCCAGTACCTCCCAGGAATGGATGGGCGGGCATCCGGGTATGGGCACCCAAGCACCGTGAAGTTTAGTGGGGAACCCCAGGAGAGTAGGCCCATTAAGGGCATCCTGAAAACCTCTGCCCTGTTAGGTCAGTGGGGGGGTACCCATCAAATCCTGGCAGCAAGGAGGGATCTGAAGACTCCTCTGAGCGTTACAGTACACAGGAGACCAGGTCCCCACATTAAGCCAGCCATTCCCAGGCTCGCAGAATCCGGGAAAACTTGGAAGATCAGACGGGCACCTCTGGGAGCAGTGCTTCAGAGTCAGAGGATGAATGGATCAGGGTTACCCGAACCAAAAAGGCCAATAAGGCAAAAAGGGCCTTGCTTAAGGACCCATTAAAACATATAAAGGCAATAAGGAGTGTCATCACTCCTTATCATAAGAACGCCAAGTATTCTGTTTGGGAACACTTGAAGCTCTATGAGCAAATGATGGAGACTTTCCATTTGAAGGACAGCAGTAGCTGCATCCAGTACGTGAAATGGACCTTCTCACCAGAATACTCCAGTTTCTTTGCAGGGCTGGAGGATCAAAACCATTCAAGGTGGTCCACATACAGGACGGCCATCTTGAAACATTTTTCTGTGCACAGAAATCCTCAAGAGGCTCGCAAGGCAGCCTACAATTTGCAATGTGGGGAGGATCAGGCCCCCAAGAGTTTGTGCAAGAATTAAAGCGTGATTTTGCGCAGACCACCAGAAGGGTCCGCACGGATAGCAGAGAATTTATCAATACGTTTTTCCATGCCTTACCCAAATACATAATGACCCAGCTCGTGAGAGATTTTCATGAGAAAAGATCTTTAGACTGGGTCATTGAACAGGCTACCCGGATCTATGAGGTGCAGAAGCCCATCGAAAATAAAAATGATGTGCAAAAAAACCCCAAAACCAACAGCACCCCTGCTGCAGCCAAGGTGGCAGAGGTAAAGGTCACCCCTGTTTTGGATTTGGAGATGGGGGGGCCTAAAAACCTACCTGCACCTAATAATGCCAAGCCCAGAAGGCCTTCGGGCCAGTCACAGACAGGGAGCCAAGGAGGTAGTCCCACAAACGGGGTCACTCACTCCCCTGATTATGTCAGTCCCCGCTACAAGGGAAACCGACCCATCCTGGGTTATGTGTGAACTCCTCCAGCCCAAGGGGGGGGGATCCAGCCAAGCACCTAACCCAGGGAACTTCCCTCCCAACTTCCCACAGGAGGGCAGAAATTCTCCAGATCCTGGGCAGAACTTTTTCCCCAGGTATCCACCCAATTTCCAGCCCCAAAATCATCCATCCTTCTTTCCCCAATTCCCTGAGCCCAGACAACCTAATCCGGGAGAGGGGAGGCCAAGGGTGGAGGGGTACCAAAATCTTCCCAACCAGGGGTACTACCAGAGAAGGGATACCTACCCTTCCCGGGATCAGCCCAGGGGAGAAAATAGAGCCCTGTATCAGCCTGAGCGGGTTTCACAACTTGAGCGCCAGGTCCAAAATATGGCACGGGATCTGGGTCACATACTGAGGGCTCAACAGAACCCTCAGATGAGCATGCCACCGCAGAATGCCCCAAACTCTGGGCCTGGTGCTTCAGAACAATGACGGGGGCAGCACCCCGATAACCCACCGGTTCCCAGGGAGGAGGCACAAGGGGAAGGGGGGTGTAAAGCCTTGGAGGAAGCTTCCTTCCCAACTTGTAAACAACCCCTGGAAAACCAGGAACCGGAAACAAAATCTCCTGCCCCTGAAAGCCTGCCTCCCAAGGAGCAGAGGGGGGGTAGGAGAAACAAAGGACCCAAACAGACCCACTTTGTGGAGGAGGTACAGGTCTTCCAATTTGAGGGAGAGGGATCCTCAGAAGATCCTGGGAAAAGTATCTTCTCCTTCAGAGATGGGGGAACTCCTCCCAATGAAAAATGGGTCCCAACGGATGCCAATTCAGACTGGAGAGATGTGGAGACTGAGCTATTGCCGCCCATCATCTCATCCCAGAACACACAATACCGAAATCCCCTGGTTCAAACCCATCCTGGTGACTGCCTCCAAATAGTGGGGGGGCGGCCCAGAACCGGAACCAGGGGAACCAACAATGGCTCTGATCTCCAGTTGCCAACTTTCTCTTTCAGATTTCCAAGACTCTCCACAGGATTCTGCCCAAATCTCTTCTCTCGCCATGTCCAAAACCAGAAAGTTAGCCCACCAGTTGTCCAAAAATGTGCATTATCTGTGCCCCCTTGAGGAGAAGGAGGGAAGATATTATGCCCCGGTACAAGTACAGGGGCAGGGTACGATTTCAGCGCTGGTGGACACGGGATCTCAAGCTACCCTTCTGTCCAAAAGGGCCTTTGATTAACTAAATGCAGGAAGGGGGGAGAATTACCGTATTCCTCTCCTCTCACCTCTCTTCCTGGACAACTGCAGAACTTTGACGGGAAGGAAATTCCTGTCGAGGGGACTGCAGATTTGGACATCAAAATTGGGCGACACAAGGTGAAACACCCGGTCATAGTAGTGACTCCAGAGGGCACCCCTTGTTTACTAGGGAACGACCTCCTGAGAAGGTTGTCACCCCTAATAGATTGTGTAAACAAGGTCCTCTGGACCCAGACTAGCCGACCAATAAAATTAAAACAGAGTGTCCACCATGTTAGTTTAAATGGCACCTGCCACATGGTTGAACAAAAATCTGACCAAGTAGAATTTCACTTCCAGAACACCCAAATTCCAGAGGTGACAGTCATAGCAGTAGGACAACAGACTGGTGAGGGGGGGTCCTCTCTATTTCTGAAAATCAACCTTCCTTCTAGTTTAAGGTGGTATTCCACACTGGAAGGAAACACTCTGAAATTCTTTACCAATCCACAATCAGACACTCCCACTCCTATAGTCCAGAAAGATGTGAAATCAGCTCAGAGCCTGGCTGATGTTCAGCAAATTGGAAAGTTCAGTTAAATGAGGGGAAGGACTCTATTCTCGCACGAGTGTGTGTGAACAACGGTAAGAGCTTCATCAGCGAAGCCATGTTTCGCCAACTCCCAAAAGATCCAGCCATTCCCACATTCAAACTGATAGACAAATGGGAAATGGACCTGGAAGCACCCAATTCAAAACGTCTCCTGCCAATCAGGTGTATGCTTAAAATCTCCATTGGCAACAAGAGCATAGTCCATAATTGTTGGGTCGTGCGAGACGTCACTGCCGCCTTTTACTTAGGCAGTGACATTCTCAATCGCTTTGCCATTAGTTTGGACCTAATAAACTTCAAAGCTTGGTCCCGATTAGCGGATAATCCCATGGGCTTTGATGATCAAGAAAAAGCATTTAGGTCAGCTCAATTGCTACCTTATGCAGTTGAAATTCAGCTTAAAGAGGAAGTCACCATCCCAGAAAGGTCCCGACAATTCTCCCTGGAAGTGAAAGTTAAAAGAGGACAAAAATTGAAAAACCCTGATGCTTATATTCATCTAAATGCTTCTCTCCAACAGCAAGGGTTAGGGGGAAAACCCAACACCATTAGTCAACATAGAACATGACACCATTCCAATAGAGGTGGATAACAGCGACTTAAAGAGTATTACTCTAGCCGCAGGCACCATTATTGGAATGGCGGTTGGTGACCGACATTTTTCCATTGAGCTAGGAAATGAACTGTTAGGACCAATCCCCAAGGACTGTTTTGACAGTGACAGTGATGACAACACAACACCAGATAGGATTTTCACCAGGCATGGGGGCAACTTCCTGGTGTACACTTCTTGCCCTTATGGTAAGGAAGATGTGACTTGTGACTTCAGGAGGGATGAGGTGATTTTCCAGGTCCATGAGGGCTGCCTTGCCCACCTGAAGCCTCCAGTCCAAATCAGCACTCTGACCAGGGACTTCGCCACCCAGCTGGAGGAGGCCGCTGAGATAGCCAAACCAGAAGTCTTTCCAGGCTTCAGGCAGATGGTGGAATAGAGGGTCAACCTAGCTGATGCCTGTGTGACTCTGGAACAGAAGCAAGAGTTGAAACAAGTTTTCTTGGATTTCCAAGATCTCTTTGCGGTAGACTCATATGACTGTGGTCGCACCGACATCCACACAACAACAATTCCCACGGACCCTGGCATGACTCCAGTGTCTGTGAAGCAATATCGCTTGCCTCTCGCATCCATGGAGTCCCTTACTGAAATAATTAAGAACCTTGAGTCCCGGGGAATAATCCGTCCAGTCCACAGCACTTTCAATAATCCGGTGCTGGGAATATTGAAGCCAAACGGCCAGTGGAGACTCTGTGCCGACTTTAGGGAGCTCAACAAACGGGTCCATACTTTCCAAAGGCCTCTTCCCTACATTGACCAAGGGCTGGCCCAGATCCAGGGGTCACAGGTATTCACTGCAATAGACCTGACCAATGGATACTGGATCGTGCCTGTCAGTAGGGAGGACCAATACAAACTGGCTTTTACCTTTGGGGGCCAGCAGTACACCTGGACCCGGACTCCCTTCGGATACCTCAACTCCGGCAATTAATTCAACATTTTCTTACATAAGGCCATGCCCGACCTGGGTGCGAGGGGTAACCTGGTTTATGTAGATGATGTCCTCATCAAAAGTTCATCTGTGGAGGAACACATAGCGGAGATCCGTTATGTTCTGACGCAGTTGAGGGCCGCCGGAGCAAAACTTTCCTTTCAGAAAGCACAGTGGTGTAGAACCCGTGTTAATTTCTTGGGGCATGAGATTACTCCTCAGGGTCTCTGTCCCCAAGAAAAGAAAGTGGAAGCACTTCAGAAACTGAAGGATCCCACAACTCTGCGGGAACTAAGGAGCCTCCTTGGACTGACTAATTACAGCAGAAAGTTCATTGAAGGCTACGCAGAGATCACTAGACCCCTGATTCATCTCTTGAAGGGGGGGGTCAAGTGGGAATGGGGTCCAGAACAATCCGAGGCAGTAAGACAACTCAAGAGAAGCCTCTCACAAGCGCCTTGCCTAGCTTACCCTGTCAGAAACAAGGAGTTCTTCCTGGAGACAGGGTTTTCTAATACGTGCTTGACGGCAGTATTATACCAAAAGCATGACAAGGTCAATAAAGTAATCTCCTATGCAAGCAAAACCTTATCCTCTGTGGAGGAAAAATTCAACGTTTGTGAGAAGGCCACGGTGTGGGCATTGAAGAATTACTGCCCGTTTATCCAGGGGGAACACATCATAGTGGAGACTCCACACCAGCCTCTGCAATATCTCCAGAGTGACAGAATCCGGGCCGGAAATGTGAGTAATTCCCGAATTACTTCCTGGATTCTGTCAATGCAAGGCTTTCCTGTGGAGGTCAGATATGGCCAAAACAAGAAGAGTCCCCTCGCGCAAGGACTGGCTGACTTGCATGATTGTGCCAGAGAAAACTGTCTCGAGGACGAAAGTCTAAAACCAAGGACAACATGGAGGCATACCTTAATTCCCCACAAAAAGTCTTTGAAGAAGACAAGTGTGAGAGAATGCCCACTGTCTATGTGGATGGATGCTCTTACCATGTTGACAACAACAGGGAGAAAGAACTGGCGGCCGGCGTAGGGAACGCATGGGTGATTGAGTCCCCAGAATCCTCCGCTGGATACAAAATTGGTCCCCGAAGTAGTCAGGTGGCAGAATTGATGGCTGTGCATCAGGCCATCCTCACTGCTGTCCAACACCAACTCCACAAACTGGTCATAATCACAGATTCGGATTTTGTACGGAACGGGTTCGTGGAGCACCTGGTTAATTGGAAAACCAGAGGCATGTTATGTGCTAATAACAAACCCTTGAAACATGGGAAGTTAATCCAGAATATTGATGATCTGGTCACATCGAATGGGATGACCATCTACTGGAAAAAGATCAAGGGTCATTCCAAAGTAGAGGGACCAGACAAAACTGGAAATGACTTAGCTGATCAGCTGGCCAAAACCGGGGCCATCCAAGGGGATCTAATAGAAATAGAGTCCCTGGTGGGGGAAATCCAGGTCACTGCTATCACTAGGTCCCAGACAAATGATCACAATGATCTTTCAACTGCACAATGGAGTAAGGAGACCCCTGATGCTGATTTGATTATGGCTCAAAAGGGGGTTCCAATAATTGGTAAGTTTTACCAACACATTGAGGACCCTGAGAACTTTCCCCTGACGGATACCGATTACATTGGGAAAGAGGACCTAAGAGTGTTGATGAAATGTTCAAAAAGGTTCCGAATCCAAGACGGTTTGTTGGTAAGGAAATCCCAAGCTGGCCATGATCAGTGGGTGGTCCCTACCTCATTCCGAAGCCTGATGTTAAGTCACGCCCATGATGCGGCCACCGCCGGTCATAGGGGGTTTCACACAACACTGGAAATCTTAAGAGAGGTTTCATACTGGCCACAGATGGGGCAGGACCTCGACCAATACTTGAAGGGGTGTCTTGTGTGTGCACAATTTCAGCCATCATCCCTCACACACTGTGCGCCTCTCCAAAAGAGGGGGATGACATTGCCATGGTCAGATTTGCAAATCGACTTTGTAGGCCCTGTAATTCGCTCGTCTAGAGGAAACAAGTACATATTGACCGTTACATGCTTGTTTACCAAGTGGGTGGAATGTCTCCCGGCCCCAAACTGCAAGGCAGAAACTGCAGCTGCCTTGATGATTAACCACATCTTTTCCCGTTTTGGTCTACCTCAAAGGGTTGAGTCAGACAGAGGTAGCCACTTCACCAGTGAAGTAATGACAAAGATGTGGGAGATACTGGGGGTTAAAAGGAAGCTACACATTGCTTACAGGCCAGCTTCTTCTGGAGCAGTGGAGAGATACAACCGAACCATTGTGAGCATATTAAAAAAGTTTGTGGCAGATTCTGGGCCAAGTTGGGATATCCGATTACCTCTGGTCCTAATGGCCATCAGATCTACCCCTTCATCTGCAACTAAAATGTCACCATTTGAGTTGATGACCGGACGCAAGATGGTGCTTCCCCAGCATTTGCTCTATAGGACCCAAGAGCAGACACTGATAAATGCCTCCACAACTCATGAGTATGTGGAGAATTTAAGGAAACACCTCCAACATGCTTTTGCCTATGCTCAGCGGAATCTAGAAAGATCAGCTGAGAGTATGAAAACGCACTATGATTTGAAAACCACCAGGAAGGAATATGATGTGGGAGACCGAGTCTATCTATACAATTTCCAAAGGAACCAGGCCAAACAGTGAAAAATTTTGCCTACATGGAAGGGGCCCTTTGAAATTATAGACAAGATCTCCCCTGTGGCCTACAAAATCTGCATCCCCAAAGGTAATTTGACGGAAGGGGAAGATAAGTGGGTCCATATTAATCAGCTGAAGTGTTGCCATCCCAGGCACACTCTGCAGCAACTGGAGGAGTCCTCTGCAATACCAGAGGGGGCCGCTCCAGAGTAATTCAGTTCCAACCCTAAAATATCCCATATATAGTCTCTAAAATATTATGACGCTTGTAAGCCACTGTCTCTGAATTATATCTTGTTTTTAAAAATTGGAATGCTATGTCTATTAAAGTATAAAATGTATATGTCGCCCCACTATATCAATAGTGGGGGAGAAATGTCTATGAATAGGTATTGCCGCTTTCCTTTGTCGTCCTAGGAGAAAGAAAACATGGAGACTGACCACGGAAGGCGACCTGGGGACCGGGAGCGAAGATCCGAGGGGACCGGGGTACCACCCAATCCTCCCATCAGGACCAGCAAGGAGAACTGATTGATCGACTGGAGGGAGGAAAAGATGCTGAACTGTGTCATCTATAGAATTGGAAGAAGAGGAGGCGAACATCCCAGATCTTGCGAGTTCCATCAGTGAAAAGACAGAATGGCCATCGCAAGAGAGGGGGCTTGTGGGATGTTTTTACCCATGCATCCAAGCCCTACCATAAAACTGTGCAGTACTGGCATGGAAAACATCATGATGGCCAGAACTCCCCAGAGAGTGCACAGGGAAAACATGAAGAATAGGCTGCCACCCATTTTTGCCTATGTTGTGAGCACAGGAGGGCACTGCCTAAAACCACCATTGGGCTACACACACAGTAGCCTGAAACCATTGGGAATGGCAATGCTGATTGCCAAAAAGCAACTCAGAACTGTGGGGAATTAATTTTCCAAAATGGTTGCAATACCGGTACTCACCACTATCAGAAAGCCGGCGTTTTAAAACCACCAGACTTTTGTGTAAAACTGAACAGAGGAACCCAAACCAGACCAAGGAAAGACTTGCTAAGAGGTGGATACAATGTAAAACTATATTCTGAAATGACTTGAAGGAAGTAATTATTTAATGTATAGGTAAAAATATAGGTAAAAATTGTAAGTTTGATTTAAACTGGGAACTAAAGTGACATTTAGCTGAATTCTGCCTGACAACTACCCCCGACAGGAGAAACCTGCTCAGCCACTCTTCCCAGGCCTAGCTGCATCCTGCTTCCCCACCAAAAGGAGATGACACTTCTCTGATTAGATTAGGGGAGGGGCACCGCAGGAGGTTGAACAAAGCCTTGTCCTGGACTCAGGCAAATGTTATATTGGGGGGCCTTAAAGTGGCTTCCTCTTGGGAGAAGTGGGAGGAGAAGTGCCTCTGGGAGCCACCCGAGCTGAAGGCGGGGGCAGACAGAAGCTTCCCCCATGTGCTTTGGAACCTAAACCACACCCATCTGGGCCAGAGCATAATTTAAAAAAAAGATGCATAATTCATAGTACGGACTTGTCAGAATTATATAAGTAATATCATTATTCTTGTGATTTTTCTGTGCACGTTTTAAGAGGTGTTAGGACCCTGTGGTGTATGCTGGGGGGTTGCTAGCGGAAAATAGGGTCTTACTCCAAATGTCTGCATGTTAAAAATTTGACACTTCATCAATTAATGTCCATACTCCTTGCGCACATGTGTGTAATTTTTGGTAAATGTCCGATTTTGGTAAACCAGTCAAAAAGCGCAAAATGTTGTCATTTTTGAATGCAAGCCCCCAGGAAGATCAGAGGCGGACAAGCATGGACCATAAGGAATATATAATGTGTACATGTAATTTCAACAAATTGTGTATCTGGGAAATATGTATTTGAATCGAATATAGATTTGTGGGCAAATTGACCAGGGGAGGATCCTCTGACCCATAAACAGACCTCATCATGATGACAATCCATTTCCTTCCCCCAATCATGGGAGAGGGGAGAATTGGGCCAATGACAAGTAGAGAGGGGCAGGCTCAGTTATGCCACGCAAACACCCACTTCCAAAACACATAGAAAGAGACTGCTGGGACAGGTAGAGGCATTCAATTCCATTTTCTGCGGGCGCTCTGCCGGGAGACTCCAGACTTCACATCCATCAATCTTCAGAGACCAGAAATTTACTTCAGAACTTAAAGCAAGGGCCTAAACCCACAAACTGAGAACTCTTCTCAGCAGGCCTCAGCATCCTTAAAATCATTTGCAAACTATTCCACAGCCGGACGAGCTGTCTGAATTCTTTGCCAAGAACTGTTGCCAGTACCCAGAAAGCAGTGTTACATCCAGAATCCACTTGATCCGGACCGGAAAGCAGAGCAGTATCCAGAACCAGAGGCCGCTGTATCCAGAGAGGCTAGACCGGCAGAGCAGAGCTGACCCAGATCGCTGTGAGCAGAACTGTTGCCTGATTGACCCGCCGAGCAGAGAGAACAGCCGCTGGACATGTTGACCAGATCCGTGACGAGGCCCATTCATTTCAAAATTAGGAGTGAGTATCCGCCAGAAGTGTGCAAAACCCAATCTCTTAGTTAAAATAATATAATCCAAACTATTTTAACCTAATTAGAACAGCCTCCTAGAAATCGTGTCATCTGTCATTTTTAAAGCTGCACAACTGTCACCTGTCAATTCTGCAGCTGCAAGCTGTCACCTGTCATTTTGAGTTTACTTTAAATCCGAAAAACTACCTTTATTAAATCGTCCATATCTCTTGAACCGGTTGGGCTAGGAACGAAATTTTCATTTTAAAGCTGTGATTCTAGGCTTTCCAACAAACCTAGAACCGACTTCCTACTCCCTATACTTTTTCCGCCATCGCGATTTACGCACTTGCGAAATTTACCGCGATTTGGCTCAATTTCTCCACTTGTCAAAATAGCAGCTCCATTCTTTCCTTTGTTAAAATCCGTTTGCAACCTGGTAATAACTCATAGAGCATTGCTAAAGTGAGCCTGAACTAATACCAACAAGCATCTCTCACTCACCCTGAATCTCTAGAGGGAGTTAAAATCAGTTAGCACATTTTCCCATCCATTGCCATCACATTTAAAAGCATTTTGGACCTGTGTTTCAAACTTCTTCCTGTTTCCTCTAAGCTTGCTGGGGGGTAACTGAATTCCGTATTGTATTTGATTGTATTCCTGAAGACTGTTTGTGTTACTTCCATCTCCTTGCATTGCATATGGGGGGGGTGAATTGCCACCAGAGGAAAAGTGAACATATTATCTCTTGTGAAACCATATCAGTTTATTTTCTGTACTGCATTTACTCCACCTTGCATTTCCTTGAAACCATAAAGCATTTCAGCTACCTCATCCTCTGTACTACTTCTAAGTAACCCAAATCAGTTTACCAGTAGAACGTTATCCATTGTTGATCACTGTCATATTTTAAGTGTGATATCCAATATTAATTTATTATAAAAGTGTGATAGATATATATTGTTATATTTCTCAAATAAACCTTTTAAATTTGCAAAACAGACCTACTTCTTGGCTCAGTGGGGTCAGGGGGATTCTAAGAGAGGGGTGTTATATAAGGGTTGTCATCCAGAGTACATGAACTGGACCTAAAAATATATCAATAAGGGTTTCCCTCAGCATCCCAGACTAGGCATTGACTTAGCTGTAGTGTTGATTGAATATTGCTTAACACTACAAAACCATAACGACCAACACCCCATCCGCCTGGACATTAAAGCTCACCATCTCCTTATACCAGTACACCACAAGGAAGCCATGGCAGCGACCAATTGGAGGCAAAGCAGAGAAGATCATTTTCAGAAAAGAGATGAGACCCTCACTCTTTAAAGAATACCTTTCCGGGCAGCACTCATACACAACCTAGACCACCACCCAGAATCCTCTCTTATAATGTGTCACTGTGCTCTCTTTGTTGTATAGCGATCCGCGGTGTCATTGCCAAATTACTGCTGTCTGAACGCCTAGCATAATATAACATAACGTTCCTATCTGTCATTAGAAATTGTGTGATGCAATAGAGCCGTCGGTCTGCATCCTGTGGCCCTCTGGATGTTTTTGACCACAACCCCCATGATCCCTCACCATTGACTACACTGACTGGGGCTGATGAGAGTGAGAGTGCACTCTCTGGTGGAAGTCCTGTTACACGTTCCTAGAAGTACGCTGTTATTATTAGTGGGGGCACCTTGCTTTTCGGGGTATCACCCCGAGTGCCTGGTGAACCCGCATCTATGGAACCCTGCTATCCTTTTCCCGCCCAATGCTGCTCTTTGGGAACAACTCTTTCTTTGGTCATCGTGCGCAGCCTGGGGGCGCTTTTCTTAAGAGGACTCGGGCATGGGGGGCTTGAGCTTGGTTTATGATGATCTGGTTTCTGTAATCCGGTGTTCAGTGATCCAACACGCCATACTTTTCTAAGGGCAGCATCTCATGATATCCGAGATGCTCCAGCCCCAGTAGGACCTCACTGGACATTGAGTTGCTGTTCCTGGGTCTGTGTAACATCATTGCCGGGACACAGCAAGCATGGGTCAATCGATTGTGCTGGCTCGTTGTGCAGAACTGCTGGCAAGTGAGTGCGCAAAACCTGTTTTACTCTGCTTTCCATTTTCCGTGTCGGAATGTTTCGCAATGTGTTTTGTAAAAACATATTGGCTTTGACGGTGTCGTACACAAGCAATTCATGAGTGTAACATTTCATAACTAAATGCATAGTTAGTTTCCCTGTGTTTTGATTGGCTGCCACACAGAAGAAAAGTATCCCGAGGCAGTGCGTCTCCAGGGGTGTTAGGCCGCTTTGTGGTTGCCAGTGTTGCATGTTTCCATTCGAAGAGCGCCTTATCTTTTGGAATCTTAACGGACGGGAAGTGCGATCCGGATGTAGCGCATGACACGTTTGCTCTGTAAGATGGTGTTAAAGATTCTGTTACATGAGAAGGGTGAAACGCGTTTATTAGGTATTGCAAATTATGAACCGTGTCTTTTAAGGAAGTAAATATGTATATAGAGGAGGCTGTGCGGTGTGAGTGCGTGAGTGAATATGTTTTCACAAAACCTTTGCACAGTTTATCACCTCAAGGTGCTAGGCTTCAGCAAATTGCTATCAAGACCATTATGCTGAGACCTTAGAGCTTTCAAATTCTCTGCTGACCTGTCATATGCATGTAAAGTCTCGGGTTTTCTTAGGTAGCGTGCTCCACAGCCTCATTCCCCAGACCCTTTGGGGATATTGCAGAAATGCTTGGGCTGGGGATATTGCAGAAATGCTAGTGGCCGACACAATTCAAAGGGTAAGAACACAGGGAACTTTTTGGAAGAATCACTCTTTAACCTCAGCGACTTAAGCTCTGATCACCATTTAGGTGGTGTCACAATGGTGCGTGCAGGAAGAACGGAGACACTGAGTTCCCCCAATTCAAAGGGAATATTCTCTTCATGTCGGCCACACATGTCAAAGCGTGTCAAACTGTTGTGTGACAAATTCTTTAGCGTGTCAAACTGTTGGTGCCTTCCTGTTTTTCCGCCCTTTTTCACTACTTGAGCAGCCCGCCAGCCTCTTTTCCTTTGCAGTTGGTGAGCATGTGCAAGCGGATCTAGGTCACATGACCTAAGACCCATCCACATGTCAATCACTGCTAAACTGTTGGTGCCTTCCTGTTTTGCTGCCCTTTTTCCCTACTTAAACAGCCCGCCAGCCTCTTTTCCCTTGCAGTTGGTGAGAAGGTGCAAGTGGATCTAGGTCACGTGGCCTAAGCCCCACTCACCTTCTTGGCCCTGCTTCTTCCTTTCTTTTTTTATTTTTTTATTTATTTGTTTTGGTTTATAAAGGAAAACCTTTACAAAAGAAAGAACAATATCCAAAGTAACTACATTTAAGATAACGAAAGAAGAAAACAACCAAAGATCCTTCAGGGAGCAGGAAACTATAACAGCAATCATTTCAGCGTAACTAAAGTCTACTTTTAGATTATGATGGAACTTATTTTCAAGACTTATACTATTGTTGCTGTTAGCATGGTCTCTTGACCAGCAATCATTATGTCCCAAAAAAACTCTGAAATGAGACTTTCCTCCTTGGCCACGAATCTTCTAAAAAGAAACAGTCTGGCTTCCCAAGTGCCTTCACACTCCATTAAAAGATGTCTTAATGTTTGTTTGCCAGGAGGTACACATTGTTTACAGAGTTTTCTTGCCTGCTCCCCTTGGTTTCTTCTTACCAATATATCCCTGGTACGTGCCACATTCATTCTAAGTCTCAGAAAGTTATTTCCAACTGTTTTGTCTGGGAACTTCTGTAGATATTGAGGGAGAGAGCCCATCTTTTTTTCCGCCTTTAAAAATAGATTCGGAGGATTGGTAGATTTTACACTGGCAATTGTGTCAATCCAATCCCAAAATTCTAATGATTTTTTCACTTTGCAAGGGTTTGACACAACCGTTTCCAAGCTCAACTCAAGCCTGTTCAAAATTCCCTTTATTTTCTTCTCCAAGCCCAACAGAGTCTGCGATCTTGAGTTTTTGAGGTGCTCATTTACCTAAAAAAAGGGAATCTTTCTTTCCAGTAATAATTTCACTAATGAGACTAGACCCAGTTCAAAACGCAAACTCTCAATTGAGGTGCACATTGGGAGAGCCAAGGTTTTTTACAAAGTAAGCCCTCTATTCTTTTCCAATTTATGTGCCATAATAATGGCTTTGCTTCTAAGCCATATAATAGAACTGGGACTGCTTTAGCCATATAAAACCTAATTAAAGGAGAGATCGAAAATGTGCAATATTTTGCATTTAATTTTTTCATTTGTGGTATTATTTGGGCGACTTTCTCCATCAGTGCTGTGTTTACTTTGTTGTTTGCAGGGCACGCGAATATCTTATAGCCCAGGTAAGTCAGTTCTTCCACACAGGGAATAGCCTTCCCATCCAAAAACCAGTTTCCATAGCTGACTTTCTTCTTTGGGTGTTTGAAAATCAAGATTTTGCATTTCGAGGGGTTTATTGTAAGTCCATTGACACTGGCATATTCCCCAAGCTTGTCAAGGAGACGTTGAAGGCCCACTGCAGACATATCCAGTAATACAATGTCATCAGCATAGGCCAGCCAGTGCTGCCTCCTTCCATTTATCACTGGACTGGCCAATGCTGAAGAAAACAGAACCTTTCCTAAATCTGAGAGAAAGAGATTAAAAAACAGCGGAGCACCCATACAACCTTGCCTTACGCCTTTATAGACCTAAATCAATCAGAGAGATGACCTCTTAAGTTTGTGTTTCTATGCAGCTTAGTTAACATTGCTAGGAGGGAATGTGGAATCCCCAGCTGTATAGTTTTCTCCAAAGCAGAGCTCTGTCCACATGATCAAATGCCTTGGATAAATCTACCCAAGCCCCATAGAGAGGTAGGTCGGATTTCCCCTTTGTCTTTTCGCTCACCAGATTTAGGATTAAACCATTTAAACTGGTGGACAAACCTTTCCTAAATCCTGTTTGATGGCATGATAGAATCTGCCTTGACTCTACCCAGCATGTAAGCTCTCTCAAAAGTAACTGCATATATAGTTTACTGTCAATATCAAGGATGGCGATGCGACAATAGTTTTCTGGACTAAGCCGACCCCCCCCACTTGAAAAATGGAATGACAAGTGCATTCTTCCACTAAGGTGGAAAGATACGGGTCTTGAGTATTTCCTGCAATAAGAGATTTAAGATCTCTTCCCAAAGTTTTGGGTTATTTCTTAGAACCTGGTAGGTTAACCGGTTTGGTCCTGTGGCTTTAGAACTAGAGGACTTAATTATTAGTTCAAGAATGTCATTTTCATCAAAAGAGAGTGACCAAGGGAAATCCATAATACAATAAAATTCTGGAGACCCTCGAGATTTAAAGTTTTCACAAAGATATTCCACCAACTTTTTTTCTGGGACTAGATTACACAGAGAGCTGTTAATGCCTGTTTCTAGTTGACCCACCACCGCCCAGAAGTTCCTAGAGTTATTTGCGCTTAACAGATGCAACATATGTTCACCATCTTGTTGTGTCCTTTGGAACCTCTGATTTCTTGACCAGTTTCTATAGGACTGTTTTGCTTTTTTTTTAGCTCATATAAAGGATGGTTTTGTCACTGATCTTCTTTTTTAAGTTGTGCATAGTACTTCTCTGTTCTCTTTTGTTCTTATGGGTCTCTTCATTGAAGATGTGGAGATGATCTTTTTTCGGGATTGCACCAATCTTACTTGGTGGATGAATAGACCAAAAAAATTTCCCGAATTTCTCTGGGTGGAGTTCTTCCTTCCAAACCAGGTTCGAGATTTCTCCCAGTTTATTATTTAAGGTTTGCCCTCCTTGCTTATACTTTGACACTCTCCTCTTCCCCTTTAAACCCTCCACTTCTTGCCCCACCCTCATACTTCTAGGATGCTGCAAATCGAGAAAAGAAAGTTCCAACCTAGAATGATCACTCCAGCCTTCATGATTTATGGTCAAATTTGCCTCAAGGCAGGACAGTTCAGAAGAAACAAAGATATAGTCCAAGGTAGCTGCTGAGGTTCCTCGGCGCCAAGTTGCCTCGGCAATTCCTCCTTTCAAAGGCTTCCCGTTAATTCTCTCTAAGTTCCATGAGGCCAGGAAGTCAGCCCACAGTTTACCTCTTCTTGACAGTTTACTTCCTTTATATGAATGCTTACTACAGAGGTTACTGGAGCAATCTGTATTGAAATCCCTTGCTAAGAGAATATTTATTCCCTCCTGTTCTGTCTTCACCTTTGTTAATATAGCATCAAGTTCCACCAGAAAATGCTGAAGGGTACAGGTGGCGGGGTTCCAATAGATATTAATAATTACCACTCCAAGTTCTATACTGTTAATCTTCATCTCTATTTTACAGGCTTGAATTCCCAAAGAATTGTTACATAGAGGGGTGACCAGCTTGAAGGTGGAATTTTTGAAGCCAAGTAACAGGCCCCCCGATGGTCTACCTTTAGCTTTTTGGGATGCTTGAAGATTTTGAATTGAGAAGCCCTCTATCTCAATCGGATTAACTAACCAGGTTTCCTGAAATAATAAGATATCATTATGTCCCCAAAGATCATCAATAAGTTGTTTCTTTTTCAGAAAACCTGGCCCTCGCGTATTCCAGCAGACCAGTTTCAGGCCCCTTTCCCTAAAGGCAATTTGTCTCTGCTCCTAGTTTTAAGATTACTTGGGAAATAATCTCAGGGAGTTTTGCCATAAAATCTCCATTTTGGTTTGAATATTGAAGAAGGCTTGTGTCTTTCTTTTGCAACTCCCCTACTAGTCCTCCCACCTTAACACCTACTCGTACCCCTAAGCTTTCCATGTTAATGGTTACTCTTGGTTTATTTTCTTCCAACACTTCGGAGACCATGAGACCTACCCTGCCTGTTTTATAGTTTAAAATTGCTTGTTTTGCTCTTCTTGAATTCAAGCCAATTTCCACATAATGATGATAGTTTTTAAGCGGAAATTTAACATATTCAATGTCTTCACTTGCGAAGAGGTACAGGTTTGGGACCTTATTTAGGTAAGAGAGAATAGCTGATCTGCTGAGGGATTTATTTTTATTGTTAACCGCCTGCCTTAACCAGACTTTTGGTATAGTATAATCTGCCTCTTCAATGCTCTTTGTTTCTGCTGGTTCTTGATTGAGGACAGATTCTATCCCCTCCATGGAGCTACTTCCACTGTTGATCTCCAGTTTTCTACATTTCCCCAGGCCATTCCATGTATTCTCAACACGGGCTGTTATTGCCGGCCTCTCTCCCTCTTGCGGACTTTGATTAACAGGACTTATGCCAAAGATAGGCTTCCATTTCTCTGTCCTCTTTACAAATATCGGTGCTAGTTTCAAAGGTATTTTTGAAGGTTCCCCAACTGAATCAGAATTTGAAGTTGATTTTTGAGCCTTGATTTCTTTCTTTCTCAAAAATATTGGGGCAATCGTAAGACTTGTTTGACCTTTTCCACAGCTTTGTTTGCTTATTGGCTTTGGAGAAGAATCCATTGGATCAGTTTGGAGGCCAATGCTTAAGCATATGATCTTCTGTCCCAATGGGCCTTCACCTTTCCCCATTTAAGAGCTTTTGGCCCTAGGTTTTTTAGAAGAAATGACAGTCGGTCTAATTTGGTTGTCACCTGAAATCAAACTAGATTGCAATCGAACAGAGGCTGGTGCATTCCCCTGAGCAGGCTCACTCTCCACTGGTACTGACAGATTTTTCAAGAACTGGTTTGCACCTGTATTTTTCACACAATAATTGTTCTGGTTTTTTGTCTTTTTTTGTGTTCTTTTTACTTGTGGGAGAGGTGTTCTTAGCTGGCTTCTGTTTATTTTTTTCTGTTTTGTCCTTCTTCTTCCTTTATAGTTTTGGCAGGATGCTGGGATCCAGGTATCACCAACATGGGCAGGCCCTTGAATGATTTTGTTCTCAGTTGAAGCTGAAGTGTCAATGACCACCACCTCATCATCAACAACCACATTTGCTAACCTTCGAAACTCCTCTAATATGGATTGCGCAAGGGGTGTGTCATCAAATGAGGGGTTAACAACCAAACCCTCTTCACTTGGGGTTTGCTTGAAGTTTGATGGGTGTAAAACATTTCCTGTCGTTCTTTGATCAGCTCCTGCGTGGTATTACTATCCTTTTTCCATGTTTTGAGTAAAAGAAGGGTTTGTGCAATGACTAGACCTTGTTTCACCCCTTCCAGTTGTGTTTCCTTGAGAGTAGGAATCAGGATACTGTTCATGGCAGTGCTGAGGCCCACAATTGCTGATTCGTTTTTAGCTGTTTCATTTGTTAGTTCTAGCAAAACACCAGCTTGTGCTTGAACTTCCATCTTTAAAAGTTCAAATACTGAAGCCAGTGAGTTTAGTACAAAGCTAAGTGCCGAAAGAGTGCTATCGCTTGCTTGCTGGAGAAACCTTTGTGAATCTTCGCTGGCTCTGACTTGGGAGTCTTGTGTTATAATCGGTGGAAAATCTGCTTGGTTGGTTGGAACCAAAGTAATGTTTTCTATAGTTTCCATAACCAAAGGAGTACCCCCTTCTTCATTCTCTTGTGTGCATTGTATGGTTTGCCACACTCTATTGTCTAGATCTTCTGCATTGTTTAAATTTTTGTTTCCTTTCTTGAAGAAGTGATCTTTTATTTTGCTCTGATGTTTTTTTGTTGTTATGGTATATTCCGTACCCCGCTTCCACCCCTTTCTCAGTGATGTCACTGGTTCATCTACCCCAACTATGTGTGGGGAATGGGTATGGACTAGAGCGTGGGTGGTTATGGGAACATTCTGTTCTGGAGCTAGTATATTTGAAACAGAGGAACTGATATCCTCCCCAACCCTCTGTAATTGTTCAGGCTGCCCCGTCTACATCCTTCCACTTGGTGGTGGCATGTCCAAGTGGTGCAGGGTGCACGCTGACCGACGTAGGGAGCTGGTTTGGGTGCAGTTTGACGAAGAAGGGGTGGCCGCTTGCTCCATTCTCGGGCTGGACACTCAGCCTCCATGGAATCTGCAATGCGGGTGAGCACCTGCTTCAGGGCAGACACCTCCTCGCATAACCGGTTGGTGCTTTCCACAATGACCTGCCTCAGGGATGCAGTGTTTTCGCGTCCCTCCTGCCTTGATTGGGCACTGTCTGCCACAAACTGTCTCACTAAGGCAGTGAGTTCCTCCTGGCGCTGTGCTTTGTGATCTGCCTGCTGCACCCCCGCCTGTACACCAGTGGAGGTGGAGGGTGCATGTGTGACAATAGCAAATCCAGTTGGGTCCTCCGTGGAACTCATGCTCCCTTGTATGGACTCCCACCCAGACTGCTCTTGGGTGCTGTTGTGGTCGCAGTCGACAGGTGTGAACTGGGGGGATGGGGCGGGACTTGGTGTAGCAGGTAGGTCTGAGGAGTCATCCTCGACAGGCACACACACCTGGCCCTGCACGTCATCATCTGTCAGGGGTGCCGTAGCTCCCGCCTCCCCAACAGAGCTGTTTTCTGCTGATTGTGCTCCATCGACTTCTCCTGTGCAGCTGTCACAGGTGTTGTGGGGACTGTGGTGATGGGCCTCACCGGCACCAGTGCCATGGCATACTGGGCAGTATTGGTCTTCATTGCCTGTCGTGGCTTGTCTGGCACTTTGGAAGTGGAAGGCCTGTTGCCTTCATCCCCGGCCCTCTTCCGGGGTGTAGTCCCGGGGTGTAGTCGCCTGTGGGGGTGAGTGCTGGGCCTCACTGTCAGGATCTGAGCCTGTGGCGGACCAAGTGAGGGACAGCATGAGTGATGGTTTCACAAGCATCATGCATACATTTGTATCATTGCTCTTCAACACATTAGAGGAAATTAGGCAGTGGAGTTTTGATGATGACGTTGCTTTCTATATGGGTAAAGAATGCAGGCATCCGTCGGGGTCACTCATGTTGGGGCGGCCATATGCTATGTGACATGCATTTCTGTTGTGGCCTGCGTGCAGTGTGACTTTTGCCATTTTCATATATGTATGTATGTACTTCCCTCTCTCTCTCCGACCGATAGAGTCACCTTACATCTTATCTACAGACCACCCAAACCCAACTCCGCCTTTATCTGAGCCTTTACCGACCTGGTCACCACCTTGTCCCTCATGCATGCCAACAACATCTTCCTAGGCAACTTCAACCTTCCAGGCAACAAGGCCACCAAATCGATAACGGAAGCTCTCCCCAGCCTTCTCGACACATTCAGCCTCACACAGTACACGAAAGACCCAATGCACGAGAAAGGTAACACCTAATCATCACCACATTGTCTTCCCTCCACACATCAACACCAACAATCTCCAAACCTACCAATCCGGGTTCAAACCCAGATGCAGCATGGATATGGCAACCATACAGGTGGTCGATGACACTGTCAACATCCTTGACAACCACCACTCTTGCTTCCTGGTTCTACTTGACCTCTCAACTGCTTTTGACACAGGAGACCACCAGGCGCTGATGGACACCCTATATCGCCGAATTGGGATCAGTGACCTTGTCCTACGCTGGTTCAAGTCCTACTTCATCAACTGCCAGCAGTTTGTTCAGATGGACTCCTCTAGATCGCCAATGTTAACCGTCACCTGTGGAGTCCCACAGGGTTCCAATGCCTCCCCAGCGATCTTCAATCTATACATGAAGCCGCTGGGAGCCTTCCTAGTGACACACAACATCCACCTCTACCAATATGCCGATGTCACACAGCTGTACATCAAGGTCGACTCCATCAAGGACATCCACAGGATGCTGGATGTCCAGTGCATACTTGAAGCTCAACCCCTCCAAGACTGAATTCCTACTCATCCCCATCAACACAGAACATCCAGACATACAGACCTGGCTATCAACCATGAACCCTGAGGGCTTCACACCCGAGCTCACCTCCTGTGCCATGTCCCTCTAGTTCCACATCAACAAACACCTCTCCCTCAAAACACACATAACTAAGAACACTCAGACAGCTTGGTATCAACTCTCCCTCCTGCAGTAAGTCAAGCCCTCCCTCCCTCTGGACAGCTTTAGATCCACCGTTCAAGCACTGGTATTATCCCACCTGGATAGGGTCAATGCCCTCCTCGAAGGCCTCTCGTCGTCCTCCCTTGTGCTCCTGATAAGTGCCCTAGACACAGCTTCACGCCTCATTAAAGGTCTACGCAGATACAACCACACCACCCCGCTCCTTATCGACCTTATCGACCTTCACTGGTTTCCACTGTATGAACAAATCACCTTCAAGTCTTGCTGCAACATCTATAAGGCAGTCGCTCTCACGTCACCCATCTCCGCTGGACAGCGCACCCCTGAAGCCAGGACACATGCAGATTTGAAATCTGCTGCTGCTAAAAAGAAAGCACGAGAAAATTAGCCTTCTAGTCTATGTCCCAAGAATATGGCACCTCCTCCCCATCAGCATCAGACTCGCCTCTATGCTCCTACAATTCAGAAAATAACTCAAGACTCACCTCTTGAAGGAGCTTCTCCTCCTCAACACCTAGGCCAGCACGCCACCCCTGCACCACCTGACTTGCTAGAAGCCATCCACCTCTCTACTCCCCGTCACCCTGTACAGCTGTACCCCTCCTCTGTGCCCCTCTGTATCCTAGCCCTAGTGTATATCTTTTCTGTTACCTCTGAAAAGTGCTTCATTATGCATCTGTACTGCTGTATGCCTCTGTAAAGCTCTCCGCTGCTTCTCGAAGCTAGGTCAGTGCTCAATAAATACCATAATAATTTTTATTATTATTATTATTATTATTATTATTATTATTATTATTATTATTAAAGTGTCTCAACAAGTTGGACATGCAAGCATCCCATCTCGTTCAGAGGGCACATTTCTGTACAAAAGAATGTATAAGGGAATGTAAACTGCGAATGTGCAGTATTTTGATGCAGTGGAGTGCTAAACAATCCTTTGCACATGCTCACGGTAAGGGCATTTCTGTGGTTAACCCAGCAGGAGAACATGCCTTTGATATAACCCTGAGATGCCATTTTCTCATTACAGTGACCAACGGGGGGGGTTAGGGGGAGGAAAGCTTGATGATTTGATTAATGAATGCTCTGCTGCATGACCCTAATCCACACCTGAATCTAAGTGAAATCTACAACCAGAGTCAGGAAGCAACATCCTAAATCCCCTCCCATCTCCTCCCACCCCTTAACTTAACTACTAAAATCTTGCATACTTACACTACTCACACTACTTCAGAGGACCAGCCATGTCTAGTGCGCTCAGACTCTATCCATCTTCTATCAACAACCATACGGTCAATTCTTGCACTTCACAATCCGCAGGCTGCCCATACGGCTAACCTGCCCGGTCAGTACCAAGCACAAACAACATCATATTGATTTTCATATTGGCACACAGGTAATGAATACCTCTGACCTGCATCCATCAACACCACAGGTTTCTGCATCTGCCTGCCTGCTAACCAACTAACACACCCTGCCCTCCTTTCTTACAGCGCCACACACAATAAGACCAACATTATTGGCAGAAGGGCTCTATATAAGACCACTTTACATTACATTAAGGGCCAGGTAACATTAAACCAAACAAGTTTTACACCTGCAGATATAGGAAGGGTTAGACATTTTGAAGTGACTCCATGTAGCTACTGGAAGCTAGAGGAAATCTCTCCTGGCTTCAAAGAATTTTATTTGTCTACATTTTACTATCACTTTCAGTCCTTATTATACCTTACATGCAAACATGTTGATAAAAATGATTGCACGGTTAAAACATCCATAATAATAAAACTCCATCAAAACCCAAGATTCACAGTTGAAGGTGCAAGCAGGATAATCACTGAAGAAGAGATGCTGCCTTTTCTAAAGTGCCATTGCACTTAAAGTGCCAGACATTCTACTCAGATTTACTCCAGATCCATTCGGAGAGAGTTTATATGAAAGTGTAAAGGTCAGATAGGGGGCCACGCCCAGCAGCCAAAGCTAGCCTTGAGGTTCACTGGTAAAGACCACCTTTACAAAGAAAGTAAAATGTGCATGAAGTGCAGTAAAATGCCTTTCAATTACAGAATTACAGTAATACAGCATAGAGCAGCGCACTTATCCCAAGGTGCACAGTGTGAGCCAAGAAGTAGTAGGGAGCATATGCAACGTAGATGTTTTTCTATTGCCAGGGATTATTCCTATAGCAAACACCCCTGCACCGGGGGGGGGGGGCGCGGACAGGGGCGGTAATGGCCTGCCAGCCTGAGCCTAGGCAGGCCCGAGCGAAGCGAAGGACTCAGCGGGGCTGTGGGCCGTTAGCAGTCACGTCTGCCGCCTAACAAGGGGGTGATAGCTATTTGTACCCCGTGGTTCAAGGTTTTATTTTTTACGGGAGATGGATTATGTGCATATTGCCTCCGCAGAATCAAGGTGGCTCCACCCAGGGGCAAGGGGCTCAGGTAGCTGGTAACTGCGAGCGGTACACAGTGTGTTCTCACCCGCATTTCCAGACACCTGATTGGCTGAGCGCCCTCCCCCGGGAGCAAATATATATCCATATTTTCTCAGAAGGTTTTGTGGTAAAAAGTCTAATGAGGATTCCGATCACTTCAATGAGACGTTCAATAAGTTAATGGCTATCTGAGACATTTCTGTTCATTTGGCTTCCTGTGCACCTTGGCCGGGCTTCCTTTTCCCGAGTTTCACATTTCTTCTCAAAGCCATGCCTCCCAAACATTCCAAGCCACCATTAAAAATCAAGCTCTGATCAAGGTCATTGCTGGATACATGCCTGCAAGAATGATCCTTACTTCATATATGGAATGCAACCGTACCCGGGGAAGAGGTGTCTGCCCTCGGAGAGGCTGGCATTTAAAACAAAATAGTGGAAGGTCTTGAAAAAGCAGTACCCACATGTATGAGTGATTGCATAACCCTTTTTTGGACGCCTTTCATCTTACTAAAACACACCTTAATGAGCCAGAATTAATTCGCTCTGGCCGCTGTACAAAGCCCCTGGTATTACGAATTTGTCAGTATGAGACATATGCTTTACATGAAATATAAATGTCTTTCCAATTTTGATGGAGGTACTCTCTCTGCATGGCTTTTCTTATAGGCTCAAACCCAAAAAGCTACGTGGGATCCACAGAGCTAGCCAGTCGCTCTCAAATTGTACTCCAAGTGGAGTTACTATTAGATTAGGAGACAATAGATAAAGTTAATGTTCTCTCTGTAAAGTTCTCAAGAGTAAGTGCTCAAATAAAGATTGATTTTCAAACAAAAAGTCCTGAGAATTCTTCTGTGAAAAAAATTAAATATTTACTGTCCAACAGTGCAGGAGGTCAACTGTTGCCTCATCTAGGGTAGAGCTCTAAAGCCAATGCATTTCGGAGTTAAGACTCCTTCATCAGGGCAGAGCCCTACAGAATGATAAGTAAATCAAGCACAATAATGTACACCAAATTATATAAATTAATGAACATAGCATTGAAATCATGTGAGAACATCATAAAGTGTAAACATACACACCGAATGTCACAAAATGGTGTAGAGCAGGAGATAAAATGAAAAAACAGAACTTAATGTAGGTATGTTACATTACAAAACCCTTTGAACTGGAGACATGTGAAAGAATGGAAAGCACCTGTTTGTTGAACAAATGCGATTTATTCCGATTCTATCTCTGTAGAGAAGCAGGTGTGTGTAATGACACACGGTTCCACGGGCTGAAACCCCATTACAAGTAAGTATAAAATGTAAATGGCTGTGTGTTTTAATGTGCGCAATTAGAGACGGCGTGTAGTACTGCCGCTTACCTGTAGGATGTGTTCCATACATTAAATGGAGGACCCGTAGAGACGCGCGCCTTCAATGCTAACATTAGGTTGCCATGGAGACCGCATGGACGTCGCCGTGCGGCTCGCCGGGGGAGGGTCCACACTTGCAGTGTCTCGAGTCCGAAACTTCCGGGGAGGAGGGATCGGGACGTATTATTCTCAAATCCGCGTTCAAAAATGTAGGTAAAAAATGGGAGATATAGTGTATGTCTCTAAATGTAAAGGCTGGATAAATAAACAACAATGTGGCAGTTTGACACGCCCCGGTGTGGCATCTAGACACACCCACAATGTGACGTGTGCTGCTGTCTCCATGGAAACGGGGAGACCAGTGCACGCATGCGTGTCAATGCTGAAACAGTAGTGTAATGTGGAAAAACCTCAAAATAGATTGTAGTGTATATGGGTCTCTACACAGGGCTATTGAGTGCTATGAATACATGGGCTGTAGTGTACGGAAGCTATATGTCAGATCAGTGTGACTGCAAAAGTACATCAGATGTATGAAAGTAACGCCAACACGAGTGGGATTGTAGCGTGTGTTATAAGTTCCCAGCTGTAACGTTGTCTAACACACAACAAGTCTAGAGCAATGCAAAGTGGATAAATCGAATTGACAAAGTATTAAAACACAGTCATTTTCCTTGCACATAATGCCTTGCTGAACTTCTTGGAGTGACAGTATCTAAAGCAAATACACAGAATGTGTAGACAGAACTAGATGGCTGATAGACAGTGGTCTAAATGTAAAAAGGTGGTGGATGTCCAAAAGAGTCCACAAAGCCTTAAATAAACATGTGAACCCCAGCTGAGATGCTGGAAATAACAGTTTCTGTAGCAAGTTGAAAATTACATACAAAAAAATACTTGGTTGTCGATCAATGGATGTCCAAGTATGAAAGCGTGGGTCACCTATAATGTATATAAGGTTTATAATACATTTATTAATTTGAGACCAAGTTAGATATAACATGAAAAGTTGATTTCTTCATTCATCCCATTAGGGGCCAGGGAGCAAAGGCGGTCTATCCAGAAGGTCTATCTTCTATCAAGTTTGATGTTCATGTCCTCATGTGGATGCAATTTCTGAACAACTTCATCAATTTGGAACCTAATTTGTGACAAGTTGTGCTTTTTCTCCTGCCAGTGTCTGGCCACCGCTGAGTTGGGGTTGCAGTTCCTGATGCACAACCTGTGCTCATTCCACCTTGTTTTGGCGAGCGTTTTGATTTTCCAATGTAGTACAGACCACATGGGCCATTAATGGCATAGATAATGTTATTGCAGTCGCATGTTGCGAAACGTTTAAGTTTAATTTTTTCTCCTGTGCCTGGATGGTTTAGGATGTTACCTTTGGTAATAAAACCACAATTAGAACAGTTAAGGCAGGAAAAGATGCCAAGCTTTTTTGTCATTGGGTTTTTTTATTGGTGATTTGGTAGAGACTAATTCATCTCTGAGGTTTCGACTCCTCTGGTAAGTAAATACTTGTGGTGTCTTGAACAAATGTTGTACTCTGATATTGCATGTGAGAATCCTTCATGAATCGCATGTGTGGCCTTCCTTGCCAAATCCCAACTAGACCTCAGAGCTATTCCCCCTGCTAGCTTTCCTTATGCAGAACTCCTATTGGTGAAACTAACTCTAGCACCCACCCAAACAATGCTCTTGCATCTTATCTTCCGGCCCCCCGGCCCGTCTCCCGCCTTTGAGGAGGACATCTGGAACCTCCTTTCCACGCACACCAAATTTGGATCCGAAACTATCCTCTTACGAGATCTGAACCTCGGCCTCCAAGATCCGAACGACCATTACGCCCTAGCTGTGGACAAAGGCAGAACGCTGGACTGGGTATCTGACCTGAACTGCTCCATCTCCATTATCCAAAATGAACCCGTAGTCTGGTCAGACCATCATCTCATCCTATTCTCCATCCTAGGACCCTCTCTGGCCAAAACCACTTTAGCACCCTCCTCGCTATCCAGAAACTGTCGCAACATAACCATAGACAGCCTCCAGACTCTCATTAGCGACATCCTTAACAAGGCTAAATTCAGTAACCTCCACCCGCCTAACTTGGTAGACCTCTACAATAACACTCTTAAATCTGCACTTGATATTGTGGCCCTCCTTAAACTTAGGAAAGCCAAAACCTTGGTTCACCTTAACAAATGGTTCACCCTTGAACAAAAAGGCTTACAAACACAAAAAGATCAGCTGAATCCACCTGGCGTAAATCGCTGTCCATCATCAACATAACTGCACTTATGTCAGCTTCCGCTATATACAAAGCAGCTATCCTTTCGGCCAAAAAAGAAACCTACAATTCCAGAACCCATTATGCAAAATCCAGTACTAAGGAACTCTTCAGTATCCAAAGACACAGAGTGTGGCACAAAAATCCAGCAAGCACTTGCAGACAAAATCACTCTACTCCAAAACAAGATCAATGCTAAAAAGGCAAGCCTCACCATCAGCTCCCGGCCTGCCCCTAACCCAGCGAAAACCCCTCATCCATGCTCTCCTTTCACCTTTTCACAAGTAACCCCATAGGAAGTGGAAGATATCATAAAAAGTCTGAAACCCTCTCATTGCCAAGGTGATATTTGCCCTGCCACCGTGATTAATGAAGGCGCCAAAGACCTAGCCCCCTTCATCACCACGCTGATAAACTCCTCAATCGCCTCCAATCAAGTACCCAGCAACCTTAAGGAAGCTTGGGTTATTCCTCTACTAAAAAAAAAAAACAACCTCTATCCAAATGTCCCTACTAACTACAGGCCCATCACCACCGTGCTGTTCCTTCAAAAAATTCTGGATCAGGTGGCCTTTCTGCAAATTCAGAAGCACCTAGAGGAGAAGGAACTCCTTGGACTTAGACAATCAGGCTTCAGACCCAGATATGGAATTGAGACAGCCCGCCTAGATCTAAAGATCCAAATGGATGAGGCGAAGGACAATGGTAAATTAGCAATCCTCCTACTCCTTGACTTATCCGCTGTCTTCAACCTTGTCGACCACCAAATTCTCACCAAACACCTTAACACAGTGGCAGCATTCTCCAACAATGCATCTGACTGGGTTAAACCCTTCTTATCAAATAGGACCACCAGAGTCTTCTCCCCGTCAGCTTCAGCAGACCCCACATCGATACTCTGTGGCGTCTCTCAGGGATATTGCGTGTCTCCCACACTTTACAATATATTTACAAAGCTACTCTTCGACCGCCTGGACAACTTGGGTGTCATCTACACTAACTATGCAGATGACACTCCAGTCCTCATCCCCCTTACTGGCTGTTATGAACATGATTCCAAACTGCTAAACACTATCTATCCCGAAATCCAAGCCTGGATGGCTACCAACAGTGTTTGCCTCAACGATGACAAGACGGAGATGATCGTGGGTACTCAAGTATGCCTGAACAAACTCAAAAGTAGATACTCATCCTTCGTCATTGACGGTAATATAATCAATGTCACCGAAGAGATAAAAACACTGGGGGTCTACCTTGACGCAACTCTCTCTCTCAAAAAACTGGTAATCAGTGTGGCGTCCTCCACGGCCTATACCAATAAATTGATGTACAGCTGTAAAGCCTACTTATCCACAAGCAGCTGCCTTACGTTGGCTAGAGCACTTGCACTATTTAAACTCGATTACTGCAACACATTACTCCTGGGCTCTTCTGAACATAACCTAAATAAACTCCAGGTACTCCAGAATAACTCTCTGAGAGCAGCACTCAGCCTCCCCAGATCTTGCCATATTTCCTCTCATAGACAGAACGCCAACTGGCTACCCATCCGTGACAGAATCACATTACGCACCCTGGCCTTCATGCACAAATGCCTCACAAACTCAGCCGCGAAATACTTGGCGGACAAAATTTGTAAACATCAACCCACACGCACTACCAGATCATCTCACTCCCACAAACAGGTGGTACCAAAATGTAATCTAAAAACAGCCAGAGAAGCCAGCTTCCCAATCCAAGCTGCCAAATGATGAAATTCTATTCCCATTCCCTCAGACAGGAACCCTCCTTCCTCACCTTTAAAGCCAATGTAAAAAGTTGGCTGAGCAACAAGTCGCATCACTAAGAGGCCTCCACCATGCGAAATGACCACTGTCTATTTATGCTTCTGCTCATCTTTTGTTTATCATACTACTGTATTTTATCTCCTTTTCTGACCCACCTGTAACCAGGGTCCCTCTTGCTGTCTCTACAGTGGATTGTAATATACGTGCTTTATCTGTATGTAACCATTATGTTTTTCAAGTGCCCATTTACCTCAGGGTTTGGTGCGCGATACAAATAAAATCTCCCAGTTCTTGATGTAATTGCTTTGTATTGAGAATTCAGACATGTATGCTAATGGAGGCACGCTGCTACCTTCCCTTTTCTGATTAAGCAAGCTGTCCCGATTGAAATACTCAATCCTGTAAGTGGCAGCTTCTAAGTCCGAGTTTTTATACCCTTGTGTTATGAATTTCTTACCCATCTCTGAATGTTCTCTGATATAATCATCAGGGTCACTCACTATCCGTTTTATGCGGAGCATTTGACTATAAGGTAGATTTTTAATCAGACTGGGTTGATTGAAACTTAGGCGATGCAGGAGATTGTTCCTATCTGTGCCTTTGCGGTATAGGCTTTTACTGTATCCAGGGACGTGAGATGCCACAAGCGTGGCCCCTCCCCACTGTGAGCCTCACGGCAGAGGCCATGCAGTCTCCATTGCAACCTAATATTAGCATTGACTGTATGGAACACATCCTGCAGGTAAAGTGGCAGCACTACACACTGTGTCTAATTGCATACATTAAAACCCGCGGCCATTTACACTTTATACTTACTTTTAATCTGGTTTCAGCCCATGGAACCGTGTGTCATTACACACAGCTGCTTCTTTACAGACATAGGGCCTCATTACGACCCAGGCGGTAAGTTACCGCCTGGGTCGTACCTTTACCACCATGGCGTAAACTATGTTTACGCCATGGTGGTTGGCGGACTTACCGCCCCATTCCGAGGTGAGTGGGGCGGTAAGTCCCCATTAACCCATTTACCCTTCCCCATTCCCATTTTTGCCCCATAGGGCATAATGGGAGTGGGGAAGGCGTTAATTACGCCACCGTAAATTACGGTGGCGTAATTAACAACAAGGTCCCTTAGCGCCATGGATTTTAACACCTGCTAAAAGCAGGTGTTAAAACCTCCATGGCGCTAAGGGACCTCGGAATCAGGCGGTAAGGGTCGGCGCTGTTTACGCCGCCGTAAACCCCTTACCGCCTGGGTCCTAATGACGCCCATAGAATCGGAAACGATTGCATTTGTTCAACAAACTAGGTACTTTTCATTCTTCACATATCTCCAGTTCAAAGGGTTTTGTAATGTAACATACCTACATTAAGTTCTGTTTTTTACTTTTTCTCCTGCTCCTGTAATGGGTTTACATGGAGTGAGCAAGGCAGCATAGCTCTTGTGACCTATGGTATGTATGTTCACGCTTTATGATGTTCTCACAATGAGGATTTCAATATCATGTTCATTAATTCATATAATTTGGTGTATATTACTGTATTTGATTTACTTATCATTATGTAGGGCTCCGCACTGATGAAGGAGTATTAACTCGGAAATGTATTGGCTTTAGAGCTCTACCCTAGATGGGGCAATAGCTGACCTCCTGCAGTGTTGGGCATTAAATATATATATTTTTTTTGCACAGAAGAATTCTCAGGACTTTTTGTTTGAAAATTAATCTTTATTTAAGCACTTACTCTTCAGAACTTTACAGAGATAACATTAACTTTATCTTTTGGCTTATAATCAATTAGTAACTCCACTTGGAGTACAATTTGAGAGCGACTAGCTAGCTGTGTGGTTCCGAGGCAGCTTTTTTGATTTGTTATTGTTTGGATCCAGGTGTCTTTGCATCTTTTCAACCAGTCAGCACCTGTGAATCGGCATTGATTTTACTTCTAGCGATACATATATACTCACCACTTTGGTTAAGCAGTTGTGCCGGCCTTTCCTTTTCGCCTTTTCTTATAAGCTCCCCCTGCATATTTGGATAGGTTAACTTGCCCCTTTTTAATACAAGTTCTTCGAGTCCACCTGCCGTGCCACCGTATCCAGATATTTCCGGGTTTTACATTTTCTTTTTGCCATTTATGCTTACTCTAAGCCTTGTCGGCAAGATAGTTGGCCCAAAGGACCTTCTCTTGGTTGCTTATCTCACAGAGGCGATCCTTACGCTTTCCATGAACTGTTAGGAAATGGGGTGGGGGGATTTGGAGAAGGTTGTTACAAAACTTAAGTTAAAGAGACCTATACCGGACACTACTGTATCTTCTCCCCAGACATCTGCCCCATATGTTTGCATACCTCTTGCCTTTGTGTGGAAATTGCCATCCATTTGTTGTGTGATTAGGTTTCTGTCATGACCACTGTGAGGGGGCACATGTGCCACAAGCAGGCTCCCACCAGAACCCTGAGGGCCTTAAAACCACTGCAAAAGGGCTCCTGGAGCCATTCCTGGCACCTTTGACACCAGGCTCATATGTAGGAAGGAAGGGCTGTTCAAACGAGGTCCCATTTATGTACATGGGCCTTTAAATCCAACATGGAAGCACACACACAGTCTAGTTCTAAGAACCAAGCCATGCGGTCTAGTATTTTGGGTGTGGCAGGCCTGGAACTACTTTCCCTGGTACTACTTAACCTGGGCTATATAAACCACACCCTGACTGCAGAACACGCTTCGAGTTATTCTGCAACCTGCAGCGTGACACTCACCGTGTCCAGTTCCTGTTCTTCAGCATCTTCCTGTAATCCTGCAAGAACAAGGACACGATTATTCTGTTTTACCTGAGAAAACACCATCCAGCACTCAACATCTCAAATGGCTGGAATCTGTGGAAACCGAGAGAAGAAACGTCACTCACCTGTGAGTACTAGCTTAAGGACTTCCGGCGAACCGCTACCACAGCTGCTGTTCGAACATTGTGACCTGCAATAACGAGAAATGGAAAAACAATATTAGAACGCGTGCTTCCAAAGCATCAAATTCCATCAGTCTTACCTGAATTCCATCGCGCTATGCCATGCTTCCATCCGGAGCACCACAGCAACATCTGCAAAGGAAAAGAGACATATTCAGGCTCGCTTTCAATATTAAACAACCGCACATCGCTGTACTTACCCTAACGGCTTCAGGGGGCCTGTTTTTTATCGCGCTCTCATCCACTCGCAGCACCACAGCAGCCTGAGAGGAGAAGAAGAAGATAACACAGGTTAGCTTTAAAAGACAATAAAGGCGCTGCGCTTTGCGCTTTCTCTTACCTAGAAAATGTGCCTCTCCATCCAGCAGGCCAGCATCAATACCTTCGTACCTGAAAAGAAGGAGATAAAGGCATTAACGAATTCCCACCATAAACAGAACAAAGACTTACAATTAACAGACCGACCTGCCTAACAGCAGATTAGGAGTCATAGCAGGCCTGGGCCCAAGGAAAGCGAACTGCACCAATGAAGCAACTAGGGCAGCTCGCCAACAAATGTCAAGCGCCCCTGCACAAGGAACGCAGGACGGATAGGTCACCCTACAAATAACTAAGATTCATTATTCAGCACTGGGCAACTACGTATCCAGGGTTCCAGATCTCAGAGCTTTCCAGACACCCCAGGGGATATCAGGTGAGCATAACAGTTTCCACGCTTCCTTACAAGATGTCTAATAGAATGCACACTTAGGGATATGTTCCTGTGACTGTCTTAATGTTCGGAATCCATTGCCCCATTTTTCAACTATCAGCACACTCAGGGAAGGAGAACTGGAGATCTGATTGAACTTCTCCTTACAAAGTGTGACTGTGACTATAATTGTCTTGGAATCTACCTTGATTTCAGATAGCCCTCTGCCTACTGGATTCTGTGAAGACTCTCTATACGTTTCCTAGGAATCCTCTCTGACAAAGCATTAGAATAGTCCACCCTGTAACTTATAATGCCACCTACTGGTAGGGTTTTATTATCCATGGGAATTACTACTATAACCCCTTTACATTTCTCAGCAGGAGGAAAGACTCTTTGGTTAGAAATAGCTTATCAAAGAAATAAGACTTGCAGGAGTTCCGGTGATTCTTGTGAGATCAATGGGATTTCCAGATGGAATAACTATATTGAACCATATCAATTTCCCTCCAATTCAAGCATGTACGTGTGCTTAGGCAGATCTGACATGTTTTGTAGCTCTGTCTAACACCATGTTCCAGCTTCTGGAAGATAGCCGTGTTTTGCCAACATAGGGCTGAATTTCCAAGGCATCCTGTTTTAGTGTATGCCTCAGTGGTGTCGTATAAGAGTTAACTAATATTGTATAGGCAGGATAATTCTACAAGATTCCACATTCTGCAACTCATCAAGGTCAATCAAACTCAACTGGTCTTGCCCATTGTCTTTATCCTTGATAAGCCTTATCTGGCAGCCTCCCGAGCCAGACCCAGCCCTTTTCAGACTGTTTGAAGGCTTGCCAATCGAAGATTGATGTTGACTGTATCTTAGGCTGCGGGGATGTCCAGAACAATGATCAAACTTACATGTCTCCTGCCTGTCCACTCAAACACATCATCCCACATTTTATGAGTGTCTAGCTCAGTCCCATTGCATTCAATACAATCTTTTGGTAATTGATGGAGGGGGCCATATGCATCCAGGTGTCCGTATAATCGTTTAAAATGCAGTTTCTCCATTATCCAGGGGTCTATGGTGTGCTGGTCCCTCAATCTCAAAGAGGTGATCCATGCATGTTTTGACATATTGGTAACCACTAAGTGAAAATAGATCTTATCCGGAAGATCTTGCCAGGCAGGTGATTTATATTTTACTGACTGATATGAAGCTTTCCCCACCTTTTTTAGGACTGGTGTTATTTACTATTCTAAAGTCCAGTCCTAGAATATTTGGGGAAATCGCTAGATTGTTGTCACTGTGCACATTTTAGAAAATGTTACCCCTGGTGGCATTTTCCATGGCAAGGTTTTCACTGGATACACCTGTTATTCCTTTTTCACAGGGAGAGGTTCCCTGGTTCCATGGAACATTCAGCCAAAATAGAAATAGGAGTAGGGGCAAAAGGGCTGTAATGGGTTTACATGGAGTGAGCAAGGCAACATAGCCTCTGCTTTGAGATTAGTAAAGGATGTCAGGTGTTCACCTCTTTGGTAGGAATGATGGATTGATGTTCATGTTCCTTCATAGAGTAGGGTGTTCAAAGATGTGCCTCCATTTCCCTTCCATCTGCGATTTTGTACCATCATCAGCTATTGCCCTTCTTAACTGTACTTTCATTTGTACCGTGCTACCAGGTGGCCCAGAGGCATACGGGTGCTAGAAGAGGGGAGCCTTCTTAGATGTAAACAGGGATACAATAAGAACACACAGCCTAAACAGAGTATGGAGCCTAAAGTCATAGACAGAAGCAAACTAGCAGGGTCTCAAGCAGCGGAGTAACTTTGCTGAAAATGTTGGGGGGGACATGACATCTGAAGAAAAGGTGCCCCAGCCAAATGAATGGGGACAAAATAATGTGCCATGAAAGTTGGGGGGACAAACACCCCTGTCCCCCCCCCCTAAAATTACGCCCATGGTCTCGAACACTACTTAAAAAAAAGGTTTTCAGTTTCTTCTCAAATATGCTTAGTGATTTGCTAATTCTGACATCTGGTGGAATGGAGTTCCAAAGTCTCAGTGCTCTATAATAAAATGCACTGTTGTTGATGTGGGATGGCTTCACTCTTGGACCCTCTAGCATATTGGTACTATCCGATCTGAGGTGTTTAACTATGGGTTTTCTAATTAACCTTTCTGCCAAGTAATGTCATGCTTGTGTTTTATTAGCCCTATTATGGCTCTCATAGCACTGTTTTGTATGACTTGGAGTCTTGCAATTTCTTCTATGCTTACTCCTGTCAAAAGGCTACTACAATAATCTATCTATCTTCTATAATGTCTCTGGTCACCAGTTCACAACTCTTTTCTGAGAGATGTGTATGGATTTTGGAGGGTGGGCTAATATAGTAGGAAAATGTTGACACGAGACTTCTAACTTGGGTTTTCATATTCAGATTTTGATCTAGATAGACTCTTGTGGTTTTGATCTTTTGTTTTGTAGCAATTGCAGACTCTGCTATCTGAAACTCAAGGTGTTCACCCCCAATTTTAGTATTCTAGGGCTTGTACCTATAATCATCAATTCAGTTTTATTGTTTAGTGCAAGCCCACTTTTCCACATTCAGCCCTGAATGAGATCATAAATCTTATTGATTGCACACACATCTTCAAGATAGTTCCCTGTTAAAGGGATGATACACTGAGTGTCGTCCGCGTAGTTAGAAAAACATATGTCCTTATTTTCTAATATCTGAATCAGAGGAACAGTAAAAATATTAAATAAGTATGTAGTGAAGCATAATCCCTGTGGCATGGCGTAGGGGAAGGGGGCTGGATTGACCCTGGCGATGCCACTACAGACCCTTAAGGATCTATTCTCTAAAAATGGTTGTAACCAGGCTACAGCATCCTTACTGAAATTCGTCATCCAGCCTCTGTAACAATAACGTGTGTTCGACCAAATCAAACGTGGCTTATTGATCGACGCCCATCAGCAGCATAGTTAATCCATTGTTCATGTTTCGCATTAAATTAGACCTTAAACCTAGGAGAGCGGACTTGGTTGACTAATGCTGTCTCCTTTTTTGTTTATTTTTTAAACAAAACCTGTTGGATATTTTGTGTAGATTTGGGTTCTGGCGGTATTTTCTTACCACCAGAAATAATGGTAATTTGGTGATAACTACTCCTTGCATTTAGATTGGGTTTGGCCTTATTTCCTTTCAGTGACTATTCCTTATTACTTTATATGGGATCAGTTAGTGGTATACATTATTGTTGGTGGTATTTTGGTGAGCATAATTTTTCTGTTTTATTTGTGGCCCCAATATACACAAAACTCTTCTTTTTCTTAGACTGTTCTTGTGATCTATAGAGGCCTCGGACTTACATTCAGAAACACCACAGTTTCACATATAGCATTCTCAATAATCTGTGGTATTATCATTAATTTATATACATTAGTGAACTATTTTTCCATAGGCCTCTTTGCTGGTTCATGTACGCCCAGCAATGTCTATTGTATTAAATTCCACTCAGACACCACACACTGAGTGGAAACACACACACAGCTGTTTATCATTGCTAGTGCTATTATTCCATCTGCATGGGAAACATGACACATGTATTACCCAAAAGATCTTCCCCCTCTCCCGAAATATTATCCTAAATGTACCAAGAAAAGACAAAAGCAAAAACACTCTACAGCACGGTTCGTGTCCATAACATTTGTATTATAAACAGTTGCATTTCAAAATAACACCTTACCCTTCTTGCTGCCACCTTATCTAACACACAGAAGAGAAAACAAATGCAGCAATAAAACGAAATTCACTCCACATTATTTGTAACAATAAGAAGGAAAAATTACAGCGATAGAACAATATTCACTTTGCAACATTATGGCATGGCAATTAAACACAGGGGATTACCTATTGCTACTCTCCCTGCCTGATATTTATAGAAGGTCATCCGTACAGCACACACCATCAATTCACTTGGATAATTACCAGCTATCTGTAGCTCTCCCACACGCGACCTCCCTTCGCTCGCCGCCTCCGAGGAATGGGCCAAGAGTTGTCCTCTTAATCTTGAAGTTTGAAGTGCACAGAGAGAACATGCAGTTCATCTGCAGTTCTCAAGCCGGTACTAAGTGAGACTAGGAATGCCCAGTCTCTGATGGTCCGTGTCAGCAGCTCAGCAAAAAGCAAACTGAACTTTTTTCTGTCAGACTATTCCAGCAAACCTCTCACTCATCCCCCTATGCTTACGTGGAATCACTGCAGACACTCTGCACCAATCAAATTACAAAAACCGTATCATCCTTCCTTCCACAATAGCTCAATTTGTACAGTAAGAAACTGCAGCTAAACTCATTTCCTCGCATGCAGATTTTGCTTCCTGCAAACACAGTGAACAGAGAGAGAAAAAAATGTCCAAATGCATGTTTAAAATGAATCTCAGAGCATGTCTTTCTGCCTCTTTTCCACATAGAGATTACATTACAATGTTATTGAGTTAGTACTAGCATTAGTATTTGTTAATTAAGTCAGTCAATTAGACAGCCAATGTAGTCTGCTGTGAATGAGGCATTTCAAGTAAGAGAAAAGGAGATAAAAAAAATATTCTGGTGTACTTTTAAACCTGCAGCCTGTCTCCATTTGCATACCCATATGTTATGCTAACAACATAGGGCTGGCTATATGTGCCACATTATTGCTGGCAATAATGTTATCACATTCATTGGAGCTGTACTCCAAAACACAATAAATTATACTACAAACCCTTGCCCAGTTTACTACAAAACAATCAAGATTGGTGCCTAGCCAGCTGTTTGTGCTGAGATGATGTTTCCTGCACGTTCAAAGGCTAGTGTTCCTCGTCGTGGATCATAACCTTCTCTTCTAATTTTCTGACTTTGCCTTCTAAATGTGTTGCTTTGGTTTTTAGGTCTTTAAGGTGGAGAAAGAACCAGGTTGCAAAGTAGTTTGCATTCAGTTGCATGTCGGGAGGAGATATGGAATCTAGAACCATACAGATGTTTTTGGTGAAAATAGATATTCCACCCATATCCTGGTCTTCATAAAGGCATGTTTCAGCTCTCTGGTGATGTCCTCTTGCACCACATTAGTATCCTTTATTTTGACCCTAAATACCGAATATTGCCTGGCTTGCCAATTTTGTCCAAGTAAGTATATCCAAACAATTGATGACCACATGAACCAGACCACATGACTTCATGAGATAAGGCATTGGTTGCCAATTCAGCCTTTTGATGAATGATATACAGGTTTTATGAGATGTACATTAAGCCTCAGGCATCATGCCCAGGATTTACTTACCACTAAAAAGTTGTTCTGCCATCACTATGCCTTCTGACTAGGTCAGTTTTTAGGATGTTTTGAGTTTTGGGAAACAAGGTTTTTTCCAGAGCAGCGGAAACCTGTTACAGGTAAAGAGAAAGTCTACGGTGTATTTAAGTGTTATACATGTAATGTTTAAATCACTAGTTTCATAATTGAGGAAAATACCTCCATGCACTATATGACTGCTTCTAAAAACTACCCTACAGGTCCTATGTTAGGACCCTGACAGTGCCGTGTTAGCCTTTCATCGAGGGACACTTTTCCAATGAGGCAATTTAGCTGCCTAGGGTGCCACCAACAGACGACCAGGGTGCTACTTTGACCACAAAAAAATGAAATGATATTGTAAGGAAAGGCGGAATCAACAACATGGCAGTTGTGCTCTGCTTTCTTCTTTCTGTGGTCTACAAAACAGTGATTTAAGAGCAAGTATTTAATACATCAAGATATATCGTTACATCCCCGACACCACAATAGCTCTCCTCTACCACTCTTGAACCTCCAGAGCCGAACCTTCCATTTAAGGCATACATTCTTTTAGTAATCAAAAAGCCAGATTCTACAACTATAAGGAACCTACTTAACATTCTGCATTCCTAATTAAAACCCGCCGCGGGCTATTATAAATGGTGTGTTTGCAAGCCTTACCAAACAGTAAGCCCACACACATTTTTGTGCGTCCCTCCTGCCAGTCTTCGTTTTTTTTTTCTTCTTCAGGCCATCATGGAAAGGGAGAAGCGACAACACGTAGTCCCTTCTCCCAGTTCCATGGTGGCCATTTTTTTGGTTTACCTTTTTTCCATTTACTTGAATGGCCGCCATGGAAGGGGAGTAGGGACTATATGTAGTCCCTTCTCCCCTTCGATGGTGGCCATTTCCTTTGTTTACTATGGCCGCCACGGAAAGGGAGAATGGATAACGTTTCCCAGTCCAAGACAGGCATTTATTTTTCTTCTTTTTTTTGCGAAATGCAACTTGTCTCACAACTGAAATAAAACCACCATTAGTTACCCGGTCTAACGGGCCGGGGTACTAATGGCAATAAGCCCCTCGCCAGCGGGCCATTACCACGCAAGGTAATACCCCCAGGGCCTTCGTTAACACCCTCGCCACACTTGGGCCTGTAACTATGAGCCCCATGGGCATTACCTTATGCAGTAATGGCCCGTCAGATCGGGACTTATTGCCTTATTATCAAAAGACTATACACCCCTCCTCTCAGAATAGCTTGACTAATCAGTGGGGAAAGGATGAGACTTTCACATAGTTGGCGGTGGTCACTTCCACACAAGGTGGCAAAGTGAGCAAAATGAAGACATCTAGCGTTATAAGAGAGGGCGATCTGCAAAGGCAAAGAATGGGGCAAACTTCCGGATATCTACAAAGAGGGAGAGAAATAGAGTAAGTGGGGGAAAAGGAGACAGCGAGGAAGGATGGAGGGCGAGATAGAGAGATGGATAGATGAATGGTGGAGAGACAAACGACAGCATGAGCAAAGACAACAGAAGAAAAGAGAGCTAGGGCCAGAGTTCTCACAGAGAGAATTATAGATCAAGAAAGAGAGAACAAGATTAAAAAATAGAGACAGTGTCAGGGGTGAGAGCCAGAAGAAGGAACGAGATAGAAAAGGAGAGAGTCATAGGTAGGTTAAAGAGTAAGATTGAGACAGAAAGAGGGGTAAGATAGGATGGGAAGATGTGACTCACGCAAGGGGAGAAGTGGAAAGAACAGAGCAAGGTGGATACACTAAGGGCAGTGGCAACATGACCGAGCTCCATGTTTTAAAGTGCATTTGAGAAGGCAGTGCTATTTCCGCGGTTGATGGGGGACTTAACTCAGTGGTGCTCAAGCCTCCATGCTCAGCCCAGCCTCACGCCTCTGTTGATGCTCTATCACAACACAGGATGTATGAGCACCGGTACCCTTCTTTTGCAGAAGTACCCGGATGGTACTAAACAATAAAAACTCACACAAGTGCTATTAAAGCACAGCTAGAATGAGACAGACACACAGTGCAAATGTACTTTGCAAAATGGTCCTTTGCTTGTACATCACAAACGGATCCATTTCGGAAAGTGTAGTAATGCATGCCAGCACCATGGCATGCCAGGGAGAGTTGTTGGAATCAATTGTGCCATGCGTCATGCTCATGTGCCTGGTAGCAAAGTACCCTAACAGAGGTGAATGTGTGTTGTGCAAATGCATCGGTTATGATATGAAGCAGAGCGGTGGTACCTAGTGATTTCATTGCTGAATAGTGTTATGATATGAAGCAGAGCGGTGGTACCTGGTGATTTCATTGCAGAATAGTGTTATGATATGAAGCAGAGCGGTGGTACCTAGTGATTTCATTTGCAGAACATTGTTATGATATGATGCAGAGCGGTTGTACCTGGTGATTTCATTGCAGAACAGTGTTATGATATGAAGCAGAGCGGTGGTACCTGGTGATTTAATTGCAGAACAGTGTTATGATATGAAGCAGAGCGGTGGTACCTGGTGATTTCATTGCTGAACAGTGTTATGTAGTGATTTCATTGCAGAATAGTGTTATGATATGAAGCAGAGCGGTGGTACCTAATGATTTCATTGCAGAATAGTGTTATGATATGAAGCAGAGCAGTGGTACCTGGTGATTTAATTGCGGAACAGTGTTATGATATGAAGCAGAGCGGTGGTACCTGGTGATTTAATTGCAGAACAGTGTTATGATATGAAGCAGAGCGGTGGTACCTGGTGATTTCATTGCTGAACAGTGTTATGTAGTGATTTCATTGCAGAATAGTGTTATGATATGAAGCAGAGTGGTGGTACCTAATGATTTAATTGCGGAACAGTGTTATGATATGAAGCAGAGCGGTGGTACCTGGTGATTTAATTGCAGAACAGTGTTATGTAGTGATTTCATTGCAGAATAGTGTTATGATATGAAGCAGAGTGGTGGTACCTAATGATTTCATTGCAGAATAGTGTTATGATATGAAGCAGAGCGGTAGTACCTAGTGATTTCATTGAAGAATATTATGATATGAAGCAGAGCGGTGGGTACCTAGTGATTTCAAGGCAGAATAGTGTTATGATATGAAGCAGAGCGGTGGTACATGGTGATTTCATTTCAGAACAGTGTTATGATATGAAGCAGAGCGGTGGTACCTAGTGATTTCATTGCAGAATAGTGTTATGATATGAAGCAGAGCGGTGGTACCTAGTGATTTCATTGCAGAATAGTGTTATGATATGAAGCAGAGCGGTAGTACCTAGTGATTTCATTGAAGAATATTATGATATGAAGCAGAGCGGTGGGTACCTAGTGATTTCAATGCAGAATAGTGTTATGATATGAAGCAGAGCGGTGGTACATGGTGATTTCATTTCAGAACAGTGTTATGATATGAAGCAGAGTGGTGGTACCTAGTGATTTCATTGAAGAATATTATGATATGAAGCAGAGCGGTGGGTACCTAGTGATTTCAATACAGAATAGTGTTATGATATGAAGCAGAGCGGTGGTACATGGTGATTTCATTTCAGAACAGTGTTATGATATGAAGCAGAGCGGTGGTACCTAGTGATTTCATTGCAGAATAGTGTTATGATATGAAGCAGAGCGGTGGTACCTAGTGATTTCATTGCAGAATAGTGTTATGATATGAAGCAGAGTGGTGGTACCTAGTGATTTCATTGCAGAATAGTGTTATGATATGAAGCAGAGCGGTGGTACCTAGTGATTTCATTGAAGAATATTATGATATGAAGCAGAGCGGTGGGTACCTAGTGATTTCAATGCAGAATAGTGTTATGATATGAAGCAGAGCGGTGGGTACCTAGTGATTTCATTGCAGAATATTCACCACACACTTTTTTCAGGGCAGAATATTGATTGCCCAGAACGTTTCCTACAATATATCACTTTAAAAAAAGGTCCAGATACTAAGTGTTGGAAAGTGGGATAATTGTTTTATGGGGTGCAGTGCTAGGTTGTGGGCAAGGGGGTTATTGGCAGTCAGCAGGGGGGCTTGTTCCCCCAGGGTTTTCGGCACTGAATAAAAATAAAAGCAAATTTAAAAATGAAACATTTTCGGATCAAAAAATCAGGATAGTAATAGAAATGCATCTGTTTAATGGCACACACCTACCCTTCATTAAGTGCCAAATATATTCATAAGAGACAGAACATTGCCTGTAGCGCTCCTGCAACTATTCTTCAGGACCTGCCTGCTAAGTGGCCAGAGGGTATTCTAGCAGCTGGCTGTAAGTCCCATTGCCTGCAATGCTCATGCAGCATTGCCTTCATGCTCTGCCTGCTAAACGCCCAGAGGGCCTTAGCAGCTACTGTCTGGAAAGCCCATTGCCTGCAATGCTCATGCAGCATTGCCTTCATGCTCTGCCTGCTAAACGCTGAGAGGGCTTTATCAGCCACTGGCAGCTGGCTGGAAATCCAATTGCCTGCAATGCTCATGCCGCAATGCCTTCAGGACCTGCCTGCTAAATGCCCAGAGGGCATTAGCAGCCACTGGCAGCTGGCTGGAAATCCAATTGCCTGCAATGCTCATGCCACAATACCTTCAGGACCTGCCTGCTAAATGCCCAGAGGGCATTAGCAGCCACAGGCAGCTGGCTGGAAATCCAATGCCTGCAATGCTCATGCCACAATGCCTTCAGGACCTGCCTGCTAAATGCCCAGAAGGCATTAGCAGCCACAGGTAGCTGGCTAGAAATCAAATTGCCTGCAATGCTCATGCCACAATGCCTTCAGGACCTGCCTGCTAAATGCCCAGAGGGCAGTAGCAGCCACTGGCAGCTGGCTGGAAATCCCATTGCCTGCAATGCCCATGCAGCGAATGCCTTCAGGACCTGCCCGCTAAATGCCCAGAGGGCATTAGCAGCCACTGGTAGATGGCTGGAAATCACACTGCCCGCAATGCCCATGCCGCAGTGCCTTCAGGACCTGCCTGCTAAATGAAATGCCCAGAGGGCCTTAGCAGCCACTGGCTGGAAATCCCATTGCCTGCAATGCTCATGCCGGTGTGACTTCAGGACCTACCCGCTAAATGCCCAGAGGGCATTACCAGCCACTGGTAGCTGGCTGGAAATCCCATTGCCTGGAAGCTCATGCCGCAATGCCTTCATGACCGGCCTGCTAAATGCCCAGAGTTCCTTAGCTACTACAGGCAGCTGGCTGGAAATCACACTGCCTGCAATGCCCATGCCGCAATGCCTTCAGGACCTGCCTGCTAAATGCCCAGAGGGCATTAGCAGCCACTGGCTGGAAATCCCACTGCCTGCAATGCCCATGCCACAATGCCTTCAGGACCTGCCTGCTAAATGCCCAGAGGGCATTAGCAGCCACAGGCAGCTGGCTGGAAATCCAATGCCTGCAATGCTCATGCCACAATGCCTTCAGGACCTGCCTGCTAAATGCCCAGAAGGCATTAGCAGCCACAGGTAGCTGGCTGGAAATCCAATTGCCTGCAATGCTCATGCCACAATGCCTTCAGGACCTGCCTGCTAAATGCCCAGAGGGCAATAGCAGCCACTGGCAGCTGGCTGGAAATCCCATTGCCTGCAATGCCCATGCAGCGAATGCCTTCAGGACCTGCCCGCTAAATGCCCAGATTTTTTCACTTTGTGTAATGGCTTGGCGGGCTGAAGCATGACCGTCTGGACGGTTTTCCAGAGTGATGATGCCCGAGTTTAAGATTAATTCTAAACCTTGCAGCCATCACATCTTTTGTTTTGCTTCAGAAACTCCACCAACCACAGAAACTACAATCAAAATCTGGTCTTGAAGACCAATGAGAAGGGCAGCAGTAGGAGATAGCATAACAACACATAGCACATTATCACAATGGCTGATCTCTGTCTCAGGAAATGAATGGTCATCACAGTGACCCACTTCAGAAAATACACAATGTTGTATGGATAGTGTCCATTTGCTGCCTTTTCCATGCCTTGAGATTGAAGAGTCAGCTGGGTGTTATAAGGATAAACAGGTCGATTATATCTGTTGATATGCACAAAGGGACCTAATCTGAATACATTTCCTGTGAAACAAATAGACACAGGATTAGCCTTGGCCGAGACATATCATCAGTGCTTAGTTTGTAAAACAACGAGTGCCAGTGCCGACATATTTTCTAGCACTAGGAGGTGGGCGGGGGGGGTCGGGTGGGGACTGGCAACTATTGCGTGTTGTGTGACAAGTACTGAATGACACCTAAAATAATAAAGTTGTCAAAACACCACATCATAATAGGACAGTCTGAGAAAATAAGTGCTGGTGCTCAGAAATAAGTGCTGGGGCTGTGCCCTGGCAAACACCCCCACAAATTAAGCACAGCACATCATGAATAAAAACGGTCCCCCTTTGCTAGTAGAACACAACCACACATGTGTGATGGCCAGGCCAAAATGGAAGCTGTCTGTTGTTCAGGATGCTCCTCTTCTGCACAGTTGGCTGTCACGATCACCCCTGTCCAGTAAGGGGGAGAGGGTTTCTAACTTAAATCACATCTGCAATTCCATATGCAGTGGAATCCCTCAAACATGCAACACTATTTATAATCTGCTCTCTGTAGATTGGGGGTATTCAGACCAAATAGCTAGAAAACTGGTAGATTAGGACAGAATCTAAATATAAATAATAATAAATCTAAGAATCCACAAAAAACTAAACTGAAACAAAATTAACTCTAAACATTAACCTCAACCGATGTGCAATCAAACGATACACTTCTTCAATATGTTGCTTGGAAAACACTCCCCACACCCCAACTAGTAGCTGGGCCTGATGTGTGCAGAGAACTCTGTGATAGGCTACCCATCTTGTATTTTGGCAAAGCATTATGAGATGCTATACTACAGGGAAACAACCTACCGAATGACACCACGCACATTCCCATGCAATGATGTAAGGAAATTAACCGCATCATTCTGCTTCTCCCAGTCTCCCCCCACTGCATCGTTGGCATTCTAAAATCACTGACACCCGCCACGTCACCAGCAAGCATCAAAATGGACTCAGGGGTCGTCGGATCACACCATAAAAACACATACTCGAAAAAAGAGCACACACACACCGGACAAGAAGTACAGCCGGGACAGCACAAATCAAACTGAACAGTGAAATAGATCTGATGGATGAGAGCTGACATCTGAATGCTCTGCAGACATTCGTTTTATACCATAAAACACAATGGTAGGAACTCATTGAAACACTTGCAATTTGGTATGTTTACATTTTCGATGTTTCCCAGAAATGTCATTGGCTAGTCTACGTCTTATGCGTAGTGCTAAACGTATGTTAGTAAAATACTATTGGAGAAAACAGTTTCAACAATATCCCAACACATCACCTCCCCATGTGGCGCCACATCGATTCTCAGCCCACCGTGGAACAATTAGCAAGTAATAAAATACCATTTGTGCTGATTGACGGAACTTTATTACGAGGCCATTGGTCAGCATCATTGAGAACGGGACACGAGACACCCTGCCTCTCGTGGTAAAGGAGACATTCACATGGCACCTCCTTCATAATGACCGTTGGCCGGGATTTGGACCTGTGCAACTTGAACATAAAGAGACTCATTCTCGGCAAATAATACAATTATGATTTCATAGTTTCAATGTTAATGGGATTTATGAAGTTTGCTCGAAATTAACTGGCCGAATCACATATTGCCGCATTTCATTTTACCGCTTTTTAAACCGCAAAATGCCTACTATCTCACGCCCACCACTCTATACACCTAACGCCAACCCGCCAGCTATACTTTTTGCAGTAAAAAAGGTGAAACAATGCGGCACAAAGTGATTCGACCTCTTTCAAAGTCTTTTTTATTTTTAGAATAGAATACAACACATATTTACTAAGCACAAACGTCTGTTTGAAAGTCGAATACCTCTTATTGTACCTCTATCTCGTTCACAAATCACCAGTAAAGTATACATTAAGATTTACAACACTTATAGCAGAAGCCCTAGCTCACATTCGTCCCATTCATTTCGGGGGTGACTGGGGGAGACAGATCCTGTCATTATTGGGGTTCAATGAGAACACAGGCCATTAATTACCTATGCACGTGCTAGGACGAACCCGCCCTTTCACATTTTCCAACATTTAAGAACAATCCATGCTTAGCAACCGCCCTGTAGATTAGAGGTGGATCAGCCACCATTTCTCTCCAAAAATAGGCAAATACATTCAGCAACAAAAAAAATAGGGAGTAAAATATTCTCAGATCAAAATCGCATCTGGAGCACTGCTTAAGACACATGTGTTGACATGGTTTTCCTTAGCAGTGCAACGCCCAGTGCACGTGCAGCATTTGTGCCCTATGAAGGTCACTGTGGATGTCAGGGTGGGGTACAGGAATGCATGGGGGATCTCCATGCCCTGCTCTTTCTCTTCTGATTATAAATTAACTGTGTGATCGTTGGGATCAAAGATATAAATGCATATTTTCAGTTGTGGTGTGTCCTAGACATGTACAAACTAGTTTGGGGATAACATTAACCGCTCATATTTATGGTGGTTCAGGGTCTGCAAACTTTCAAACTTTTCTATATATTTGGCTGCAAAAATGTAAGGTTCACTCCCGGGTCAAGAGCTAGGAGCCTGCCGCCATCTTGCACAGCAATCTACAGCATGCCCCACTGGCCTACTGGGGGGTGGGGTGGTTGATATGCCCAATCACCGAGGTTTGGCAGGTTAAACCTTTCTTTTCTATTGATTGGGGTGCTGAAGGGGAAACAGTGCATGGGGTGCTCTGTGGGACGATTGGGTGGGTAGGGGGGTTTTCATAGGATTGTCCCCCAAAGTTGACCCCGAATATTCGTGGATCATAGAACTTCAAAAGAAGTAATGTGCAAATATTGACAGGCCACTTTTCAGGGAGGGGCTTCAACTAGCACCAGTATGTACATTACTCACATTTTGCACCACATATTATAAGACAATCACTGCTAGAATATATTGTTGCATTTTCGCATGGCTCCTCATCTCATCCTTGAACTGCTACACTTCCTTTACAGGTTCTGGACTCATGTGTTTCCATTTGCTATGAAAGATCTTTCCTGGAAACATACATACTGGCAACCATCGTTATATATCTTTGCTGTTTTTCAGTCTTGGCCTGGACCTTCCAGAGGACACGATGTACATGTTCGGGCTGCCGCTACACCCGCAATACCAGGGCCACTTCATTGATGAAGAGAAGAGCCTATCCTTAAAAGTCATGCAATACACGGCAAACTTTGTGAAGTCTGGGTATGTATGCAAGCCACTGCTACCTTTGCATGTTTTGTAATGGACTCCAAAGTTAGAGGGCAAGGCCCTCTTTCTGAGTAGGGTGTGCTTTGCCTGAACGGTCTCCTCTTGACAAGAGCAACCCTACACCCCATGCTACGCTTTCATTGTTTGAAAAATTACAGATTCTGGTTAAGAGTGCCATGCATCTCGTGTAAATGTTATCCCTATGAGGAGATCTAAATTCCCTAATCTGCCCTGCCCCCCCCCCTCAGTGGGCAATCCCTGTTCTAAGTGCAAGGATTGAGTGCATAAGTCAAGGAGGGGAAAATCTATGTGTATGTGTCCACTTTCTGAAACAAAATTCCCAGAGGTAATTCTCGTAACATCGAAAAAAAGCATGGCAGATATAAAAGAAGAAAAGGGTAGCAGAGATAGGAATGGATGAGGAGTGGCTTCAAGCTGAAGCTATGGCAGTGTGCGAAGGTCCCCCTGTACACAGAGACACCCTGTCTGTTTCTCCGAACCATCAATGTTTTTCGCTGGAGATGGCGGGTGAACAAGCACAGCCTGCGATTTTAAGGTAGTAGGGGTATCTGCAAAATGTCTTTTCTGGAGCTTTGTCTGGAAAATGTTGAGGTTTGCCCAGGGGTCACCAATGATGGCACTGCAAGGTCGAGCAGGATGTTCCCTTCAACATGACCATGTGACCAACTCGTACCTAACAGGTAGGGATCAAGTCCTAAAATGAAAAGTGGGGGCTCATTAACATACGCAATCAGATGTGATGTCACTAGAAATTAGCATATCAAAGTGCAATATGAACATTTCATTCAATTGGCTTTGCATACCCATACAAATTGTACAGGAAAAATGGGCATTTGCCTTTCATAATATCAACATACACAAACAACCAAGAGAGGATATTTTCTTCTAATAGGGTTTCAAATTGTTAAAAAGTGTGCACGTTTGAAACCCCAAAAATCAATGCTGAGGTTTTCCCTGGAGAGAGCAGTCCTGAAATGTGACATTTCACCTTTAGCTGTTAGTTATTTTTCACCAGGTTATATGGTGTAGTGATGAAGTGCCCAACTGTGGTTTTGAATCCCCAGATCGCGATTAATATCATAATTTTGAAAAAGACAAAGGGCTGATTCACAGAACGTATATGGGTATGAACATCGAAGTTATCAACTGAAAAGATTGCGCTGATCAATGATTATAAATCATGGATTTTTATTCCCAATATTCAAATAAGGTATATAAGTCAGTATGCAAAAAACAAATAAAAACTCATTTGATTCTCAACTAATTAGCCTGTACATTGGCTGATTATGTGCCCATACAGATTCTAACCGACACGTGTTTCAACCCACTCGGTCCTTCCCGAGGCTATTAATCTACCCTGGTTATTGATGGGAATATTATAGAGCGTGTCTATAGATATAAATATCTAGGAGTTGAATTCACCACTAAGACCGACTATGCAGAATTGATTGAAGTAAGAAAACATAAGGCTATCACGAAGCTGAATTAAGCAATATGCCCCGAGCGGCGGGGGCATTACCGAGTCAGGTAATGTCCTGGGGCCCATTGTTATACCTGAGTCCCGGCAGGGGGTGAAGGCAGTTTCTCAGCCGTGTGGAGGCTCAGAGCAGGGATAGCCCCGCTTTGAGCCTTCTCATTGGCTGAGGGGCTGCCACGCCCCTCGCGGGAACAATGGCCATGGAATCTCAGCCGAGGGATTCCCGGCCGGTTAATGCCCTAGCAAGGGCCAATCAGAATGCTTGTTTCATTCTGATTAGGCCCTCGCTGGGTACTAATATGATATATAGATGCATGAGAGTGGATTCAGGCTTTAGTTTCCAAGGTATTCTCACTCTTTACAGACATTGCTTCTGTACTTCTATATTATATGGCATAGAAGCAATTAGCATGAAGGATTTCTCCTGGTTGGACGTGCTGGAAGGAAGATACTGGCAGAAAATGCTGGGGCTGGGACTTAGTGTCTCGATGAAATGATCCGCTTAGAGTTGGGCCTTACATCACCGTCTGCGATGGCAGTGAAGAAGAGAATCCTTCTATATTTGAAATCCCGTAAGGCTCCACTCTATCCATTGTTAGATCTACTGGGCCAATAATTACCCTCTGCTGACCTCGACTCGGTGGTATCTCGCAAACAGGCGAGTTTTGCAACCATGGGATGGAAACCAGTTTGGGAGGACAGCCTGCAGGAATTGATTAAGAAGGCTACCCGTAAGCTCGAGCAATGGGATTGGTGTGCAAATTATAAACATCTTGCTACTCTTACTAGTTTTTGCACCATTATAGATCAACTCAACCATAAATATAAAACATTGCAATGTTATATCCAACTCTGCCCTTCTCCCTTACTGCGTAGGTTCGTGTTATTACTGAGAATTGGCAGATCACCAATGCTAGCTTCTACTGGTTCAGAGTAGGGAATCCCAAAAGAGAGGAGGGGATGTCGCTTCTGTGGTTTACAGGTACACTAGAGACTGCTCAGCATGTTCTGACTGAGTGCAGGGAACATGGCTCTTTATACATGAATATGCTTGGCCCTATGTTTCTGATTTTAACAGCATCAAGCGCGAGTCCTTCTGGCGGTATTGCCTGAATTCTGTCCATAAATCTATGCACATTGCCCTGTTTAATATCTGGAATTAATTACTCAAGCACGGAAAGGTCGGAAAGAAGAATGACTAAACTGAATTTTTAAGGTCTGAAGGTCTTTATCCTGTTTTATTAATTTGTATAATATAGGATGGAATGAATTGTGATGTGTTCATGTTATCTATCTAATTGATTTTAATGAGTATTTGTATTTACATTTTATGTATTAAATTCTGTTTGTATGTTATGATAAAGCTCATTGAGCTATAAACATATTAATACATTTAAAAAATAATTAATCTAATTAAGGCACTCCTTCTAGAAACATATCCATTAGCAACCATGGGTTTGCATATATTCAAATACAAATACAAGAATACAGAATTACATTCACATAAATCATAAATAAATTCTAAAATAAAGAAAACACAGAATAACCAAAAAGGGGAGAATCCAAAGACAGACATTAATCCTCAGCTTAACTCCAATGATCGTAATAACGTTTTCTTATACTCCAGCACAATCACCCCTTGTGTAGGGTTTAAACTTGCTGGTCCTCAGACCTCCAAATAAACCTTGTGCAGTAAAGCAACCACATTCCCCCGACACACCAATTAGCAAGCGCTAAGTCTATAGCAGCCAATTGAGTTATTACAGGCACTCCTCCTGTGTGTACTCCATGCATATGCTATTGTATCTCTTACTTCTAATTGTGATTGTATATCATGTTAAGTTAAGTGTGTGAATCGTCAAATTCAGACTGAACTTATTCTTAATTCTAAACTCCTTTCGTGGTAGAATTATGGTGCTGAGTCCAGTTCTAACAGTTGTTTCAGTTGAGCTGAATTAGTAAACAAATAATATTTTTATATAATGATTTTAGTCGCTGGTGTTTATCCATGTATTAAATCATGTGTTCACTCACCAATAAATTCCTTTAATATCCGCGTTGTCATCTACTGATTTTAGAAAGGATGAACTCAACTTGGTTTTAATTGTCGGTGCCCTGGTATATATAAATCTGGGCTTGGAATTAAGGTATTTTTGAAGATCAGAGTCCATTAGTAATAAATGGCAATGTTTCTGGACAATTTTGTACAGCGCTTTAGTATCACTGAAATGTTTTGTGATGGTGCTGATAAAATAATTATCAACAATTTTTCATTTTTGCCTCAGCCACTGGATGTACCATATTGGTACGATTCATATGTTGGATTTTTTCATAAGCCTGTGAAACGCATTTGGATATCCTATTTTGCAGAATTAGAGGACCGTGACTGGTTGGATTGTCTTAGAAATGTTTATGCATTATGCCTTCAGGAGATATGGTTACCTGATGACTCTCTGCTGACAAAGCACTTTCCTGATTATTGGATAACAATTGGCCTGTTCACATTTCTACACCATCAGATCAAATTCCTCTGACATCTATTATACAGGGAAACAAGGGCGGCGCTAGGCTCCTTATTGGGAATATCTACCTGCACCCGGAGGAGGATTTAAAAAATATCTTATCTCCATATGAGTGCTGGCAGACTTTTTATTATGTGAATGCGGATCTGATATAGACATTATGGGTGATTTTAATGTGAAACTGTCAGACCTGGGGATGTCTCCCAATAGGCTGCTCCTAGAAGCAGCTTGAGGGATTCCCAAGCGAAATATTAACTTGACATCTGGCGACCCACGTGGTGCTCTATTAGACTATTTTTTAAATGCTACTGCTCTGGTTGAATTAAATGGGAGATCCCAGGACGACGTTCCCCCTAAATATACCTAAGGTTGAGCCAGCAGTTATTCTTATATTGACTACTGCCTGGTCGACTGCTATTCTTTTTGCAGGGTGAAGAGTTTTGAGGTTAGACCGCGCCTGGAGAGTGACCGTGATCCGCTAATTATTAGATGGAATATGGTGCCCTCACTTCCTGGCCCAGAACCTTATTTAAGTAGCATGAAGTGGGATCTTTCCAGGCAATGATCTCCCGGGTGATAAACTTTCCAACCTGGTTCCAGGGGAATAGAAGGAGGAATTCCTTGTCCAGCACTGTGAATCCTCCAGAAAGACAGTGGTCTCAGTCCTACTTCTGGATGACGCCTGGGAGGACGGGCTGTTGGTGATGCAGAAACCCTTTTCCGTGCGTACTAAAAGGAGAGGCTGGAAAAGAAATATAGGTTCCCAGATTCGGCTACTAAATGCCTCAGAGGTCATCTGATGCCGGACTCAGTAGTCTCGGCTTCTGCGAGGAAGAGGTTGTCTAATCCATCATCCTTTCGCTCAGTTCCTCCTGACCTGGAGAGAATAAAGTCTGATGGGCTGGAAAGTGCATAACCACCACTGCAGGGTCTAGATTCAAGGGAGTCAGGACCCATCCTCGATTTCCTGCCAGACCACAAGAAAGCACAGGCAATGGCCATCTTTCACAAGGGGGAAGTGAAATCTGACCATGCAATCACAGTCACCCTTGATATTGCCGACTCTGGTTTCCGCCAGATGGCCAACAGGGTCGCCTTACGCTGTCAAAGGGTGGCTCAGGGCCACAAACTTCAGGCAGAAAGTCCAAGCCAAAGTGGTCGACATGTCTTTCGACAGGGATAACCTTTTTGAAAAGGCAGTGGACAAGTCCCTTTCTTACCATCAAGAAATGTTATCACAGACAGAGATAGACATGCTCTCTGGGCATGCTGTAACAAAGGAGGTAGACCTTCTGCTCCCAGAAAGGAAAGGTTCCCCAAACTTCCAAGGTGCTCAGTCCTTCCTGCCACCAGCCCTCTTGCTCCACTACCCAGGAGGTGCATAGAGGCTGTTTCCAGGCCTACAGGGAATGCACCCAGCATTGTTGTCCGCAAGTCACCAGTACACAAACGCTGAAGGAAGCCAGACCAGGCCGAGCCCTCGATCACACACTCCAGTACCCCAGTGGGAGGATGGATATCTCAGTTTGTCAACATGTGACATGTGATGCAACATCTCCATGGACAAATGGGTGCTCAACATCATCAAGCAGGGATACTCTCTGGGGTTCCAAGAGAAGTGCCCCCTCATTTCTCCCATGATAAGACAAGAACAGCACAGTGCCCAACTTGCCAAGGAAGTTCAGGTCATTCTGCTAAAAGGGGTAACAGAACGTGTCCCTCTGCACCTCAGGGGCTTCAGCGTGTACTCCAGATACTTTATGGTCTCCAAGAAGTCAGGCGGGTGAAGTCCCATCCTGAACTTCAGCCTGGTGCATCAGGAGACGGTCACTAATGACACCTCTCTATAGGGTTGGGGTACTCACATCAGCCAACTGTTTGCCAGGGAACTATGGCACCTAGAAGAGAAGGCGTTGCACATCAACGTCCTGGAAATATGGGCACTTTTCTGGGCTCTCACGTCTTTCAAGCCACAGCTTTTGGGGAAGGTGGTCAGGAGCTTCACGGGCAACACGACCATGAAGAAGCAGGATGGGACAAGATCTCCCATCCTCGCCCAAGAGATGCAGAACCTGTCGCGCAATCCGTTCCTCAGTGGATATTTCTAGTCCTGTTCTACTTAGCAGGCATTCAAAACACCATTGCAGAGTATCTCAGCAGGGAGCTGCAGTCCTGCCATGAGTGAGAGCTCCAGCAAGCTCAGGTGTCTCGGATCTTCAGCAGATGGGGCCAGCCTCAGATTGACTGGTTTGCTACAGTGGCCAACACCAAGTGCCAGCAGTTTAATAGAAGGGCCCCTCAAGCAAGGACTCTGGGGCAGCCTTCTTCAATGGGAAGACCGGTTCCTGTATGCATTCCCGTCATGCCGTGATCAACACACTCAAACTATCGCAACACAATATGATCCTCATTGCACTGGCGTGACCCAGGCAGATCTGGTACCCAAATTTCCACGGTCCAGTGGCGCCAGCACTTAGACTGCCTCATCTCCTAGATCTGCTCTCCAGGAAAGGAGGATCCATCCTGTAGCACAATCCAGAGTCTGAGCCTAGCGGACCCTGCAGTCCGAGAGTTTGGACACTACTTGCTGCCCATGGAATGCAAGAACATTCTGGTTAAGGCCATTGCTCCATCTACACTTGCCTGCTGCAAGCACAAGTGGATGCATTTTACAGGATGGTGTCGTCAAAGAAGATCTCTCCATAGAGCATGATGGTGCCACAGCTTCTTCCTTGCTTGCTCTCACTTGCCAAGGCTGGCCTTGCACATGCATCAATCAGGGTACACCTGGCCACCATCTCCCGGTACACCCGGACTCCAAACAAGCTCTCTCTGTGGTCGCATAGACTTGTCAAGGAGTTCCTCAAGGGCCTCTTCAGGATATTTCCACCAGTGAAGGATCCTGCTCTTGCATGGGACCTCAATGTGGTACTCTCCAAGCTCATGGAGCCGCTGTTTGAACCTATGCATCGGGCCTCCTTGAAGTTTCTTTCCTGGAAAAAAGCTTTCCTCATGGCTATCTCCTCTGGCAGGAGGGTTGGTAAAATTCAGGATCTCTCATGTAAGTCTTCATATGTGTCGTTCCACCCAGATAAAGTGGTTATAAGGACTCATTCCTTTATGCCCAAGGTCCTGTCAAACTTTCATTTCAACTAACCTTTGGTACTGCCAGTTTTCATGCAAACCCTTTTACTCCTGCTGAAAGGTCTTTGTATTCGCTGGAAGTGGTGCGCGCCTTGGAATTCTATGTTGCACGCACAAAGAACTTTCAAAAGTGTCCATCTCCAGCTGGCTGTCCGGCTCTATCATGCATTGCCATCAGCTGACCAACAGGCTGTTGCCAGGCAAACTGAGGGCCCATTCCACCAGAGTAATCGCATCTATAACAGCGTTCCCCTCTGGTGGCATATCAGCAGGGCTGCTACTTGGAGGTCTACTCACACCTTCATGAGATTCTACTGTGCCAGCAGGAATTCCATGGAGGAGTCTCTTGTCAGACAAGCAGTGCTTCACAACCTGTTTAATTAAGGTGAGTGTGTTCCAGTGGTAAGTCTTATTGCTTCTGTTGAGCCTTGCCACCTTCCGTGGTTGTGTTTATATACTGTTGTGTCATCAGATTCATAGCATGGGAATCCATGTAAGACCCCATTTTGGAGAAGGAACAAGTTACTTACCTGTAACTCTTTTTCTCCAGCATGGGTCTTACATGGATTCACATGCAAACCTTCCCTCCTTCCCCTCTATGGCTTTTCTTGGGTCCTACTGCAACTTTACTTGTGTGGCTAAATCTGAAGAAGGCCTCCAGGGGTGGCACTAAGGAGGACGAGTGTCATTGGTTGGGGTAGTATGACCCAAAGTGACAGCAATGGGCTATACAAGCGACGATGCAGTTTTAGCTTAAAGCTAAAATGCTTTTTTTTTTTACCAAGGATTCCCAGCCTGTCGACAGGGAATATTCGTAGCATGTGAATCCATGTAAGACCCATGGTGCAGAACACGAGTTACAGGTAAATAACGTGTTCCTTATAAAACTCTTCTGTGAATCAGGCCCAAAGTGTCTTGTTTTACACACAGCCTCTAAAATACTGTGGGAGGACGCCATCCACCGGCAATTACTCTCGACATGCGCCCCGATGACAGGGTAGTGGGACAAGTTAAACCCTTTATCCTTGCAAATGCATATAACGGGCTAGCTGACATTTGGGAGAGGACCAGGCCAGGTATTCTATCAGTTTGTGAGCAGTTGTGTCTGTCTTGTAGCAGCAACACTCTAGTTTGTGTTGTGCTTGTAGGGTCGTATTTCATCATGCAGGCAACCTCGCCACTATCTAGCTCCTTGGCTTGCTTACCTGCTGTTAAAGTTCCTATAGTCCTGGCCAGCGACTCTCTGGGAATTCTACAGAGGTGGCGTCTGGATACCAGTTCTCTAATCTTCTGATTTTGGACTTGGCCGTCTGACAGGTTTTGGTGTCTTTCCATTCTTTGCTTTTAACCATAGCTCCTTTCTGGGATATTTTCTGCCAATTGTTTTAGTTCATTGTCAAGGCAGTAGCGTTTTATGGAAATAAATTCAATAGTGTCAATGATGGCAACTGTAGCGCCATACACAATGCAAGTGGGGCATCTTTGGAAAAGCTTTCGGACTTGACTGTTGGTTTTCTTTCTGTAGGAACCCAAACTACGCCTTTGACTTCTCCCGCAAAGCTACCGGGACTTTACCACCCTGGCCCATGTACCTGTCGCACACCAATGGGGACAACTACAAAGAGCTCACCACTCCATTAGAAAATCATAAAGGACTCAAGCAAGCGGACTGTTCGTTTTGGAACAATTACATCCCGGCTCTCAAGGCATCAACGAGTAAGTGGTCTACAGGAATGCAGACATTAAGGACCTGATGCACACAGCGTTTTCCTGTGACATTATATAACACTTCTGTGAATTGGGCCCTTAATGGCACACATGTTGTATTTAATTAACTCAATAATGCAAGTGCATAGTATGACCCTGTAAAACACTGTAGGGGTGATTTTCAAACAAATGCAAACTGCATAGAGGGAGCCACGCATGCGGGCATTTACGTGCTAATGGGTCCCCTGCATTCAATTCTAAACATTTTCAAGGTGAAGTGGAAAAGTGAAGAGTAAGCCAGGCAACATTTCTTTTACTTTTCAGTTTTACTCTCCGTTTTGCAGAAAGGTAAGCGCCACATGCACATTACACTTTGCAGATGGCATTTACTAATGGATTCCTGTGTAATCCGCCTGCTTTCCAGCAGGTGCTAATTCGAGGCAGATTCCATAGGAATTCATTTGTTTTACGCTTGCATATCCTGCATAGGAGCCCCTCCAAGACGAAGGAGGAATGCATAGCAGAGATGTCAACTTTGCTTAGTACCCCTTATCTGTCTTAGACGCAGACGAAATGTGCTGGAGCGGGGAATGGGGGTGTAAAATCGTTATGCCTTGCATTTACGCCTCTGTTTCCCGTATGGGCAATTATATAATTACCCCCATATTCGTTTAACATTTGGCAGCAGGGAATATTCAGGGCATTATGTGATGAATTTGTAAACTGCCCGTGAAATATTTGTTCCCACTTTGCATGCCAGGTGACATTGGCAATGAACATTGTTCTGCCCCTCTCTTCCGCCAAAGCAGCCTTTGTTTATTGTCAGGGCAACTGGCACCCCCTAGTTGGTGGCATCCTACACTGATACCACGCCTTAGCTTGCATGGAAAAAATGGTCTGCCACCCCCTGAAATAATTCTCCATTACAGTAGTGTCTGGGAAACTACTTCATAACAGAGGCCCTTATTCATGGAATTAGTTATATGTAAAATGGGGATTTGCGTGCCTTTCGGCCTGCAAATTCCCATTCTTCAAACAGGGATTTGCAGGAAGCATAGCATGCAAATCCCCGTTTTACACGCAAATAATTCCATGAATCAGGGCCGGAGAGTCTGCCTGCATGGGGCGGGGGTCCTATGTTCTGCTGGGCACTTGAACCATCAGGATATTAAAATACTTTCAGGCATGAGACAACTGCAATCATTTGCTAGAGGCACGGCCCCCATGCCTATGACGCCCATTCCTTGTACATATCCCATTGCAGAACATGTCCAGCAATCGTGCAGTGGCCAATGGAGAAGGTTGTTATTAATACAGGAGCAAACCATTGCAATCTCACTGAGGATGTGGCTTTAGTGGAGGACCAGGGTGGCCTGAAGAACTCAATGGGGCCTCTACAGGGCATGGAACGATGTTTTCCTGAAAACATGGGGAAGAATTATCTGGGCCTTTGAATGCTAATTGAACTACAGTGCTAGCATAATATTTTCAGCGAGTCCAATAAAAGGTATAAAAACTTGAATTTTGTTTGATTTTGAATCTGGACTAACACAGCACTAAACGCTTTCTCTGCACAGAATAAAACCATCAACACTGTGTTAGTAAATTCTGCCCAACATCTCCCTCCTCAATTCCTACATTACAGAGTAAGGCAATCATTGTCCATTGGCCCTTGCAAGGGCGGGGCCTTTGATGCATGAGCTTTACGTTCCCTCCAGGAGGCTCCTCCCATAGAACCCTGTGTTACGCTTTACTCTAATGTCGATAAAAGCTGAAGTCGTCACTAGCCTTAGGTTACCTGAGCAGATAAGAATCTCACTGTAGGAACTATTATTCACAGTCCACTTTGAAATGCAACTGACAGACTGTGTACACTTTATGGATTGTACGGTTAAAATAAGGAGCTAATTTTCTTGTTTTCATTTCAGGTGTAAAAACTGCTTTGGAACAGTCGACCGCAGGGGACATCATGGACACAGTCCGTACTCAGGTTACGCAGAGCCCACCAAAGAAAGGAGCTGATGCCTACAATTAGAATTCCAACGAAGGTTTTTCCATCGAAAGCTATTTTGCACATGCACATTTTAGCTCTTGATTTTTTTAAAATTCAGATTCTTGAAATGGGAAGCTTAATGTGGGGGTACTATGAACTGTGCCTTATCCATTCAAATTACTTAATTGAATTGATATTTCCATTTGTCTCTTTGAATTAAACAATTACATTTTTTTAAACGCTTTAAAGCTTCCATGTGGCGGGCAGAAAATGTGGAAAGGGAAGATGTTTTTCTTAAATCAAGTAACCAACCTGCATCGTTTACATGCATTCAAAAGTTTGTAAATGTATCTATTCAACACAAGCATTGTAAATAAAGCATGTCAATTTTAAAATATGCAAGTCTGCAGTATTCTGAATTTCAAAACAAATATATTTGTTAAAAAAAGGTTTGTTAAAAAAAAAGATTTCGTAGTTCCAAGTTCTGATTAATCAATTTTTGCGTTAATGAACGTTTCATGACACTAAAGTTATGAATCACCTAAATGGTTCCTTCCACCATCCGCACAATGCATCTGTGGAGGCCGCGCAGCCGCAGGCAGGTATAAAGCAACTTGTGGAACTGCGAAAGGAAGAAGAGTAAAGCGCACGATGCACATTGTCTCCCCCCTACACAATACGGCTCTACAGTGTTTGCCCGCAAGCCAATTTGATCGAATTCCAGTTCACAGAGTCCGATGTCTGCGCTTCAGGGAACCATCTTTTCCCTTGTGTATTCCCTCCCCACCATCATCCTGTGCATGGAGAACCTCTGCAATCCCCATAATTGCAACTGCACTCTTCCCCCCACTACTTACGCTGTGTTCTATGGGCAACACCCACGGCCTGCGCTCCATCCCTTTCTGCCTCCTCCCCAAGCTCCTTCCCCCAATCACGCTCACACACACATTCATACATAATTGAAAAGAGATTACCTTGAGTGTTTGCTAACGTGATTGTGCGCTCCCCTACACAGTATTGAGTATGCTTCAATCAGAACTCTAACAGATTCTACTACACCTCCCCTGCTGCATGGGCGTCTGGGGGTTGTAACACTCCAAAACCAACCAGTGTCGAAGATTTAAGGACAATAAATCCAGACCATACCAAGCCCCAAGGATCTCAAAAAAATATTTTATAACCCTTAAATTAATTTATAATCCTTAAAGACGGTTGTTTCCAAACAACATATGATTTCCATCAAAGTAATTATGCATTTGTACTAAAATATGACAACTTTAAGAAAAACATCCTTGGAGACGGTTGTTTCCAATCATCATATGATTTCCATCAAAGTAATTGTTCATTTGTACTCAATTGTAACCATCTTAAAAATAAAACTCTTCCATCAAAGTGATTGTGCATTTATATTCAATTGTAACACGCTTTAAGAAAAACCAACATAAACTCATTAGCGTGCGGGTGCTAATGTTTTGCCCCTTTGTTCTGGCTTTGCCCAGGCTCAACTATTTGACTATGGTAGTTAAACATTACTTCATATTTGATTCCAATATTATCCCTGATGCTACTTTTTGTACATCCTATTCATGCAACTCTTAGATACATTTCCTATTTGTTCACTCACTTTCAATGTATATTCTGTTAAAGACACAGAAAAGAGACAGAAATGGTAGTGAGTGAATATGTGAGATAACTCTTACCCTAATACAATCTAGGTTTGAGACGGCCTGGGACCACCAGAGACGTTCGCTCCAGGTCCCGGGCCATCTCACCCCCAATGGAGAGCATTTATACCACACGGAGAGGGGAGAGGTACTGAAGTTAAGCAGACATTGCTGCTGCATATGAATAACAGCGGGCATATACCTAGATGCCTGGTCTAGCCCTGATGAATGTGGCTCATCCATCTCGTTCCACAGAAACCGGTCGGCTATAGAACGACCAGATCTAGTGCACAGTGCTATCCGCACAGGTCTATCTCGTTCTGAGCTATCCGCACAGGTCTATCTCGTTCTGAAAAAGGACCTCCAGACTAAGCACCTAGGGGTCCTTCCTGTTTGAGGTGAATAACCTCAAGAGAGAAATCTACTGAAGAAATGTCTTCCTTGTTTTTAGACCAAACCTGCCCCTGCCAACACAGAGAAAACCCATTAAAATGAATTAAACTTTCATCTGTATGGCAGCAAGCACATGCAAAAACCAAGTTGGTTGAGCATGTGTTTTTTAACACAACACAGTGCACCAGAGATGATTTGGAAAGCGCAGTCAGACCAACTGGCTCTTTGAAACCCGTTGCATTCCATAAAACTGTGTTTTCTTTAGTGTATTCAAATTCCCCCATAAAGAGGTTTGCTAATGATAGCACATAACACACTCCCATTGCCACTCCCTTGATCTGTTTATACAGTGTAACTCCTAACAGGAATGTATCATAATCATGGCTAAAGGCCACAAATTCTTTCATCATTGTCATATGTTTAAAAAAAGAAGCAGATTTATTGTTCTAGAAGTATTCTATACTTTGTAACGCTAGACTGTGATCTATGGACGAATAGAGAGCCTTAACATCCATTGTGGCCAGGATCAACTGGTCATTCCATTGAATCCCCCTTAACATATCTAAAACCTGCATGCTGTCTCTAACATAAGATTTAAGTTTCATAACCTCTGGTCTTAACATCAGGTCTACATATTTTGACATATTTTCCATTATCCAGCCATTGCCACTAACAATCGTTCAACATCTGGTAGGTCAGTAAACATTTTGTGTACCTTCATGAGGAAATACATGGTTGTGATACGTGGCTTTTCACACCTAAGAAAACTATATTCATTATCAGTTCGTATCTGCATACTGTGCCATTTATCTATCAATGCTTGATAATCAGTAATGTTTTTTCTCACATATTCTTGATTAATTTAGTTTGTTGTAAGTGCCTATGCGCCATTTCTATGTAGTGCTTCCTGTCCAAAGTAACTATATTGCCTCTTTTGTCGGCCTCTTTCATAATCAAATCGTCATAGCCTCGTAGATTGTCAATAGTCATTCTTTCTGCATGCGTCAGATGAACATAATTAGGTTTACTGCAGTATGGACTTGGGTATGGATGCTATCGCGCAGTATTCCACGGCAAACAAAATGGCGGGATGACATGATGATGTCATGACACATATGACGTGATCGCGGCACCGACTTCACGAGTGTGATACTATAAAAAAAAGAAGAAGCAATATGGTGCCGGCGCTCCAGAACTCGGGACGTGGCTGCCAACAAATCTGAAATATTGCACACAGTTAAAGGTGAGTCTGGAAGGAAAGATAGGATATTCAAGAAAATACAGGTGTTACCAATCCTTGGTACAGAAGTAGTTTATGATGCACTATTTATACTTTCAAGTGCTGGACCAAATCCTATTTAAGAATATAATGATTGGTTAACTAACCACAATCATAGGTATTGGGGAGAATATGATTTCTAGTGTAAAATGATGACACGAGAATTGCACAACTAATACAAACTTTTAAAATCATGAATCCCAAACATATTTTTGTTCAGTACACACATGAATTGGATGAAAGAAACCAATGGGAAGACAGGATACCTTATGCACGGAAGCATTATGGTTCACTGATTAATGAATATGTACAGGTACAGAAGCCCTATACAAATAGGAGGTTTTGACATAAATATCAGAATAATTTCGTAAATATCACATATTTTGGTCAACCATGACTATTTTTTAGACTTTAGGACCTAACATAAATTATTTGGATCACAGTGGACTTTCCATATACCATGTTTAAAACGAGTATAAGTTGTAAGGTAAGATGGTGGCCCTCACAATTAATCTTATTATAAACATTAATTTGATTCACTCGTTTTGGAAATAGATCAAACGGAGAAGTGCTCAAGATTGCTAGAATTCTGAATCTGTGTGTGTTTCCTATGAGAGTGTCTGGTCGAGGTGTGGACCAGGAGGGGCAGATATGGCACAAGGGACTAATAATGGGAGCAACAAATTAGATGCAGGTTTCGAGATTGATGCGGTATCTGATGGACATATGGAATGTGATCATGTTTTAAACTAGATTGTAATAGGGTTATTTCACATATCCACTCACTAGCATTTCTCTCTCTTTTCTTTGTCTTTAACAGAATATACATTGAAAGTGAGTGAACAAATAGGAAATGTATCCAAGAGTTGCACGAATAGGATGTACAAAAAGTAGAGTCAGGGATAATATTGAAATCAAATATGAAGTAATGTTTAACTACCATAGTCAAATAGTTGAGCCTGGACAAAGCCCGAACGAAGGGGCAAAACATTAGCACCCGCACGCTAATGAGTTTATGTTGGTTTTTCTTAAAGGGTGTTACAATTGAATATAAATGCACAATCACTTTGATGGAAGAGTTTTATTTTTAACATTGTTATTTTTAACATTGTTACAATTGAGTACAAATGCACAATTACTTTGATTGAAAACATATGTTGTTTGGAAACAACCGTCTTTATGGATTATAAAAACATTTTGAGATCCTCAGCACTTGGTATGGTTTGGATTTCTTTTTTCCTTACATCTTATACATCCATACATACACACACACATATAACAACACACACAAAACTAATCCCAGTCCCACTCCTCACCATTGATGTCCGTCTGTCGCCACTTCCCGTTCCGGTTGATTTGTTCGCGCCAAGCTAACAAGATGTATCGTGTTGTGCAGTGACCGATTTCCAGAGAGTATATGGTGAACAAATCGTCCCAAATGACACAAAACAGGACTAGAGCAGTTAGGTGTTGCATTTCTTATTTTACTGTACAGATACCTGTTACTAAAGCTTGACACCATCTAGACTATGTAAGGAAGTGTGTGCAGAGCACAAAGGGCAAGTGCCAGCTATCTGTGGCTGGATAGCATAGCTCTTGGGCATAGCTACACAACCAACCACTTAACGACCCACAGCAGTAGGTAGTACCTTTACTGCGTAAATGAAGACCAGCAGTGATATAAACATTTTAAAAAATACATGTCTTGAAAAGAAAAGCACTTGTTAGTCATACAAAGTCTCAAAAAGTTGTCACTGAAAAAGTTCATGACACACACTCGCGTTACAGCATTGCTATCATTAATTTACTTTAATGACTTTCTGAACTCCAAATACTTTAACTCTTCGAGTCACTTAGAGTTTAGCTGACAACAGAATTACTTTTTGTAGAAGAGAAGTGTGGTCAGTCTTCATCATGATCTTGGATACTTATGAATAACAGAGTAATGGGGCTCTCGAGAGCCCACCATCCTGTTTATTCTTTTTTCCTTCATTTGTCTTGACAAATGAATTACTGTGTGCCAGCAATTATATGGCATTCAGCTACAGAATGAACATTCATTGAGGTAACCCAGAGAAGGGGAAAGTAATACTCTCACTCTATTGAAACAGCCCATTCATCTACAAATAGCACAGGGCCCATGCCCATCGCCTTTCCCAAGGCAGGGGGCTGCTCCTCATTTCATATTGCGCCCCCAGAAGCAGTGGCATTGTGGGTTTCCCCTAAAACTCTGGATTAGCAATGCCTTCCTTGATGGGTGGATGCAGACAGTTGGAAGGAAACATTATAAAAGGACCCTCTGAAGCCCCAAAAAGGACATGGGGAATAAATGCTGGAGCAGACCCAGGACGTGCAGCTAATTCCACTGTGACTGCATTCAGGCAGTGTAGCCCATATAACACTAACAGCATTCAGGTTGTCTAGCCCATACAACTCTAAAGCAAAACAAAAGGAGATGGCTGGATGTCTTTAAAATTAATCTTAACATCTGGCGCAGCTCTGGGCAAACCGGCAAACCCCCAAACCATCGTCCTTTAGCCTGCCAAGCCATTACAGAAAGGGGAAAGATCATATGCAAATCAGGCTTGGTTCCACCCAAAAAGGGGGAGTCCAGCCCGAACTGCTACGTCATATCCCTTCTGCATGAGACCACAAGCCTCCCCTGACATGTTTCAGCCTCATTGGGCGTCATCAATGAGGAGTAGTTTGGGTCTCTAGGCCTAGCTGACTGAGGACCCACATCTGAGCATACCCGTCCCACTCGGGGTGACGAAAGCAAAACAAAAGGTGACAGCTGCAAGGTGTTGAATTAATCTTAACCTCTGGCGCAGCTCTGAGCAACCCTCCAAACCATCGTTCCTTAGCCTGCCAACCCATTTCAGAAAGGGCAAAGACCATATGCAAATCAGGCATATGGGCTGGGACCAAGTCTCATTTGCATATGCTATTTTCCCCTTTTGTAATGGCTTGGCAGGTGAATAATTATGGTCTGGAAGGTTGCCCAGACCAATGCCAGTGGTTAGGATTAATTCCAAACCTTTCAACCATCACCTTTTGTTTTTCCCATATAAATCAGACTGCATTCTGGCAGTGTAGCCTATGCAATTGTGACTGCATACATGCAGTATAGCCCGTACAACTCTGACTGCATTCAGGTAGTGTAGCCCATACAACTCTGACTGCATTCAGGTAGTGTATCCCAAACAAATGTGACGGTATTCAGGTGGTGTAGCCTATGCACCTGTGACTGCATTCAGGCAGTGTTGCCCATATAACTCTGGCTGCATTCAGGTAGTGTAGCCCATACAACTGTGACTGCATTCAGGTAGTGTAAGCCCATACAACTGTGACTGCATTCATGTGGTGTAGCCTATGAAATTGTGACTGCATTCGTGCATTGTAGCCCATACAACCCTGGCTGCATTCAGGTAGTGTAGCCCATATAACTGTGACTGCATTCAGGTAGTGTAAGCCCATACAACTGTGACTGCATTCATGTGGTGTAGCCCATTCAATTCTGACTGCATTCAGGTAGTGTAGCCCATACAACTCTGGCTGCATTCAGGTAGTGTAGCCCATACAACTGTGAGTGTATTTAGGTGGTGTATCCTATGGTCTTGTGACTGCATTCAGGCAGTGTTGCCCATATAACCCTGGCTGCATTCAGGTAGTGTATCCCATACAACTGTGATTGCATTCAGGCAGTGTAGCCTATGCAATTGTGACTGCATGCATGCAGTGTAGCCCATTCAACTCTGACTGCATTCAGGTAGTGTAGCCCATGCAACTCTGACTGCATTCAGGCAGTGTACCATGTGCAATTGTGACTACATTCATGCAATGTAGCCCATACAACTCTGACTGCATTCAGGTAGTGTAGCCCATACAACTCTAGCCGTATTCAGGTAGTGTAGCCCATACAACTGTGACTGCATTCAGGTAGTGTAAGCCCATACAACTGTGACTGCACTCATGTGGTGTAGCCTATACAATTGTGAGTGCATTCGTGCAGTGTAGCCCATACAACCCTGACCGATTTCATGAAGTGTAGCCCTTACAACTCTGACTGCATTCAGGCAGTGTACCATGTGCAATTGTGACTGCATTCATGCAATGTAGCCCATACAACTCTGGCTGCATTCAGGTAGTGTAGCCCATACAACCGTGACTGCATTCAAGTGGTGTAGCCTATGCAATTGTGACTACATTCAGGTAGTGTAGCCCACACAACTGTGACTGTATTCAGGTGGTGTAGCCTATGCACTTGTGACTGCATTCAGGCAGTGTTGCCCATACAACTCTGGCTGCATTCAGGTAGTGTAGCCCACACAACTGTGACTGTATTCAGGTGGTGTAGCCTATGCACTTGTGACTGCATTCAGGCAGTGTTGCCCATATAACTCTGACTGCATTCAGGAAGTGCAGTCCATACAACTGTGACTGCATTCAGGTAGTGTAAACCCATACAACTGTGACTGCATTCATGTGGTGTAGCCTATGCAATTGTGACTGCATTCATGCAGTGTAGCCCATAGAACTCTGACCGAATTCAGGTAGTGTATCCCATACAACTGTGACTACATTCAGGTGATGTAGCATATGCAATTGTGACTGCATTCGGGAAGTGGAGCCCACACCATTCTGATGCATTCAGGTAGTGTAGCTAATGCAATTGGGAATGCATTCGGGAAGCGTAGCCCATATAACACTAACAGCATTCAGGTTGTCTAGCCCATACAACTCTAAAGCAAAACAAAAGGAGATGGCTGGATGTCTTTAGAATTAATCTTAACATCTGGCGCAGCTCTGGGCAAACCGCAGCTCTGGGCAAACCGGCAAACCCCCAAACCATCGTCCTTTAGCCTGCCAAGCCATTACAGAAAGGGGAAAGATCATATGCAAATCAGGCTTGGTCCCACCCAAAAAGGGGGAGTCCAGCCCGAACTGCTAGGTCATATCCCTTCTGCATGAGACCACAAGCCTCCCCTGACATGTTTCAGCCTCATTGGGCGTCATCAGTGAGGAGTAGTTTGGGTCTCTAGGTCTAGCTGACTGAGGATCCACATCTGGGCATACCCGTCCCACTCGGGGTGACGAAAGCAAAACAAAAGGTGACAGCTGCAAGGTGTTGAATTAATCTTAACCTCTGGCGCAGCTCTGGGCAACCCTCCAAACCATCGTTCCTTAGCCTGCCAAGCCATTTCAGAAAGGGCAAAGACCATATGCAAATCAGGCATATAGGCTGGGACCAAGTCTCATTTGCATATGCTATTTTCCCCTTCCCCTTTTGTAATGGCTTGGCAGGTGAATAATTATGGTCTGGAAGGTTGCCCAGACCAATGCCAGCGGTTAGGATTAATTCCAAACCTTTCAACCATCACCTTTTGTTTTGCCCATATAACTCAGACTGCATTCTGGCAGTGTAGCCTATGCAATTGTGACTGCATACATGCAGTATAGCCCGTACAACTCTGACTGCATTCAGGTAGTGTATCCCAAACAAATGTGACGGTATTCAGGTGGTGTAGCCTATGCACTTGTGACTGCATTCAGGCAGTGTTGCCCATATAACTCTGGCTGCATTCAGGTAGTGTAGCCCATACAACTGTGACTGCATTCAGGTAGTGTAAGCCCATACAACTGTGACTCCATTCATGTGGTGTAGCCTATGACATTGTGACTGCATTCGTGCATTGTAGCCCATACAACCCTGGCTGCATTCAGGTAGTGTAGCCCATATAACTGTGACTGCATTCAGGTAGTGTAAGCCCATACAACTGTGACTGCATTCATGTGGTGTAGCCCATTCAACTCTGACTGCATTCAGGTAGTGTAGCCCATACAACTCTGGCTGCATTCAGGTAGTGTAGCCCATACAACTCTGAGTGTATTTAGGTGGTGTATCCTATGCTCTTGTGACTGCATTCAGGCAGTGTTGCCCATATAACCCTGGCTGCATTCAGGTAGTGTAGCCCATACAACTGTGACTGCATTCAGGTAGTGTAGCCCATACAACTGTGACTGTATTCAGGTGGTGTAGCCTATGCACTTGTGACTGCATTAAGGCAGTGTTGCCCATATAACTCTGACTGCATTCAGGAAGTGCAGCCCATACAACTGTTACTGCATTCAGGTGATGTAGCCTATGCAATTGTGACTGCATTCCGGAAAGTGTAGCCCATGTCACTCTGAGTGGATCAGCATCAGAGCAACAATAACTGCCTTATAAGGGGATAAGTGGTCACACCTACAAGAGGATTCAGGCTGTGAATGCACTCTATGGAGATACAGGACAGGAGTTTCTCAAAGACCAAATGGGGATCCAGTGTTTGTAGATTTATTAATATTCACCTGTAAAATAGGCAACAATGTCTAGGACCGTTTCCACCTGCACATATTCTACAAATGTGCCTGAGGAAGCCAGGGGGCCCTCATTGGCATGCAATTAGGCTCATTTAAGGGAACTAACGCTCCTTTCAGAATGCAATGGTGAAGGAGCACCACACGAATTCCATACTACAGGTGCATTGCCTGGAAGGTGGGGCCTAAAGCGATAGGAAGATCATAACCATCCTTCACCAAGTAATGATCAAAGTGACCTGGGTAAATTAGGCTGTTCTGTGCTTCCGAGCAAGAGTGGCACATCCTATTATGGTGATGCCCAGAGACCTTCATCACAGGATTGAGAAACCCTATTCCTCCATGCACCAGTGTTCCCCAATACAGGCAAGATGTCAAGTCTTAAGTGCAATATAAAGTGTATGAACTCAGGTGATAGGATTTTGGTTAAGTAGCTGCGAGGGATCTCAGTAAACTGGCCTTGTTGTGCGAAAGCAGGTATTTACGTCGCTCGGCCAGACAGCACAGAGTTTGTATGCGGTTTAAATCTCTGGATTCCTTTTTAAACCCTGACTGATAAAAGTCAGCAGCAGTTTCGGGTAGTCCTCTCATTCCGATGTCAATAAAATGATTGAGCATCTCTGGCTCCATAACTGTAAACCAGGATCTGCTGCTTTTCCTTTGGGCATGTTCCATACTGAGACTCAAGAAGGAGGTTTCTACTGGGTTGTCAAACCGTATCTTGGCCCAAAACCTGCAGACTGCTACCTTACAAAGGGAGTGCAGGGACTGCAGTACCAGCTCCAATCAAATGACTTCCACTGGTACCGCAGCTGGTAATCCCAGGAGCAAGCGAAGAATCTTGGCTTCCAATACCATTAGCCTATGGACTGCTTTTGCGGGGCAGATTAAGGGCATGCAGGATTCCAGGTGTTACAGAAATCCTCTAGACCCTGACCTTTGCCTCAATGGAAGAGCCAGCAAAATTTTCAATGACCCTCCAGATTGCCAACCATTTCACTCATGCCTTGGATGGGATTGTGTCAGCAAGGTAGAGAAAAGACGGTTTCACTATGACATTTATACCCAGGTATTTATATTCTTTCATCTGCTCGATGTTACTGGGGCCCAATCGCCAGATGAACGCCGGGCAACCGTAGGCTCTTTTCTCTACGGTCAAGATCTTGGTCATGTTGACGTTAACCCGGAGTCCATTTGCTCCAGCATATCTGAGTAAGGCATCCAGGGAACATTGCAATACAACTGCAGTGCGGTTTATTAGCACAGTGTTGTCCGTGTATGTAAGGCAGTGGATAGCCTCACCACCAAATCGAGGAGGAAAGTTTATCATGGGAGGATGGTTGTTTTGTCGCCATCTCCAGAAAAAAATGAAATTTAAAAACCAAAAGAAAAAAACAAAAATTAAAAGGAAAAGGATGAGAAACTCCTTAAAAAGGGAATGAAAAAAACAAAAATTAATATAAAGCAAAAAAGCAGACAGAAAACAAGGTACAACAAAGGGAAAATGTTTGGATAGGAAATAGTGCCAATGTGGGAATTTGGTATGTATGAATATGTATGTGATTCACAATCTTTTTGTCTATGAACCAACCAATTCTCGAGTTTCATATCGTGCATAAAAACTGCATCTTAATCTTTCAATAACTTTGTGTGAAGAGAGGATCTAAACACTACAATAAACATTGACAAATGCACCCTCTTTTGGAAAACGTTCAATAAAAAGGGAGAAAGAAATTGACTAGTTTCTTCCCGAATCACGGGTACAAAGATTCTTCAAGCAGATTGGCCTAAAGGCACGTGCACGATATGAAAGTGATATGAAACTCGAGAGTTGGTTGGTTCATAGACAAAAAGATTGTGAATCACATACATATTGCAGAAACACTTTGTCTACCAAATTCCACCATTGGCACTATTTCCTATCCAAACATTTTCCCTTTGTTGTACCTTGTTTTCTGTCTGCTTCTTTGTTTTATTTTCATTTATGTTTTTTCATTCCCTTTTTAAGGAGTTTCTGATCCTTTTCCTTTTAATTTTAGTTTTTTTTCTTTTGGCTTGGTTTTTAATTTTCATTTTTTTCTGGAGATGGCGACAGAACAACCATACTATATAGCACCCCTGTGGTATGGAATTTCAAAGCAACTACAACTTGTAACCTCTGCATCCACCAGCCTCTTTCAACCCCTAATTCGTTAGACAGTTCTGCATTGCTTTCTAGTTATGTTTGCGCAATACGTGAGCCCAAATAGAAATAAAAATATGGGCGACTAGTGAGGGGACCAGAGCCTTTTGCACACCAAAACTCTTCAAAAGTACATTTTGCATGCTGAGACAGTGTATGCAAGCAGGGTGTTACCTCAACGCAATCTGACTCTGGCTGTAATGTCTATCAGACTCTTTTACCACACAGATGGGATTGGACACCTGCACAGCACTGTATCTTCAGGCTCCCTGGCTGTACATCTCTGCTGTTTATATCAAGCCAAACAGGTTTCCTTTGTGGTAGGTTTACCGATTCTCAGTACATGATTTCCACTAGCTCGGCCGGGAGTATCTGGGACTCAATCATTGCCATTGTGGCCTGTGACTTCCTCTCTCAAAGGGCTTTGAAGACACGTCTTGGAAGTCTTCTTCAGTAGACTGCCTCTGGATCATATTTAATGGTCATCAAGTTGAAGGGTGTACAGATAAGTAACTGTCTTTTATGTAAGGCTTTTCCTTCCCGGGTTGGGGCCAGAGTCTGTGGTAGTTCCTGGAGGTCTTTCTGCAGTTAGCCACTGCTCTACTGGGTATGAACTTAAGCTTGCTGAGTTTGCACCAGTAGTGACACTGAGGGCCCTGTGTGGCCTTGTGATTTTGCAAACACCAAGGGTGCCTTAGAGCCTTTCACTGATGCTAAAACCAAGGGTCCTCCAGGCCTCGGAGTGGGTCTTCACTCTAGGTGACACCTTAGCTGTGGGTTACTGCTATTATGGTTTCCTGCCTCCACGTCTTGATGCCTCACACTGGAGTCTGTTCTGAGGTCCCTTTTGCCATTTTTCGAGACTTGGCCTGAAGGTGCTCACAGTCCTGAAGCATGCGGCATAGCTTTGCCAAACCAAGATGGGAGGGCATGCTGAAGTGTATGCAAGCACCATTTTGATGGGAACTACAGACTTGCCATCCCCATGTACTCACCACAGGAGGCTACCACTACCTCAGAAGATGAAACAGCCCTGGGTATCCTTTGAGGAGACGGTCATCCTCCAGCATGCTGTAGCCAATAGTTGACAGGGGCTTTTTCATTTCTTAAGGGGACTGGTCCCCAATGACCTTGACTCAGTGCATGACCTTCTATCCTCCTCCTGTGAGAGGCATGATGTTCTCCAACCCTTGAACAACCTATAGGCAGCTCTTGTATGTTGCTGCCACCTCCACCTGAACATCATCCATGGTCACTCACTCATCAATCTGCAAATGAAGACAGTGCTTTTCATTTCATCATCTTATTCACAGATTTTAGCGATGACAAGCTACTTCATAGTGCTGATAAAGGAGGTTTCAACTCAGGTCATGCCTCTGTCCTACTCTTCTGCCACGTCTCTGCTGCAAGCTCAGCTGTCAACTACAGGGACCCCAAATGACACTGGCTACCTCTGAGATTGCAGTTGCACTTTCAGTGTCAGAATAGGTTGCAGCTCCTTCAGCTTCCCGAACAAGCTAAGTCCTACCTACCCCAGATCTCGTAAATACTCCTTTGTTGGAGGATCCTCCTGTGCAGGATAAATCGTCTTTGGACCAGGTATAGTCAGCGACAGGTAGGGCTGATGATGACCCTCCCTACTCAGCATACTCTTTCCACAACTGAATGGGAGGCATGGCTAGATTCTTGGAGCTTCAAGTACAGCGAGAACCCCCAATGGACACAGGAGTCCTCTCTGGGGTTCTGGGGCTGCGGGGTCAGAAAAGGTCCAATATACCTTTGGAAAATATTGTACTGGCAGAAGCTGGCAGGGTTTGTCAAAATCCCAGTAAGATTTTTCCATGCATACTGATGAGGGATGTGAAAAGATCTATGCTAATGGGCGAATAGTGTGTCTACCAAGTTAGACCAAAAGTCTCGAAGTAGGTAACGTACAAGAGCAATGTGTCATCATTCTTATGAGGGGATCGACTAGCAGCTATGTATGGTTAGGCCCAAAAGATGAACCAACTTTAGACGCTACACGGAGATAAAGACAAATATATATGCTTTAATAAAGAACTACACATACAATAAGTAGTTCAAATAACTACTAAAAGCCAACATAAAATATTTACACTATGAAGTATAAAAACAGCAAAGGGCCTTAGACAAGTCCCTTCCCACTGTAAGGGAGGCATGGTATCACAATTATGACACTGACACAAGAGCTACAAGTTTCAAAATCTTTATTACATTCTTGGGGTTTGGAAAAACTCCTACTTTGCCCTATAGCTAAGATGGGAGAAGTCTCCACCATCAAATAATAAAGAAAACACAGTCCTAATCAGTCTTTGTCAAATCCAAATGACCTATATTAACAAAACCTAATGCGTGCCCTATCTAATATATAAAAAGTGTGTAAAGGGGAATGTGTATGCAAAGGAAAATCGGTGTTATAACATAAAGGATCAAAGTGGCTGAGTCGGCTCTCCTCCCCATGTAGGCCAGCATGGAGTAAGGCGGCCCCGGTAAAAGGATGACACACTATAGCGCAGGTTATCAAAAAGAGGCAGTTAAAAATGTGAGTCGAGGCCTGCTTTTCCTTTCACATTAAAGTCACTTATTCCAGTTTTCCAAAAGTTCTTTCACAGTTCAACAAAGGTTCACGTAGGTCTCCCTCGGTCGGGCTCGGACCACTCAAGGCATCAACAGTTTACGTAGGTCTCCCTCAGCTGGGCTCGGACCTTTCAACCAAAAAGTACCTGATTCAATGTAGAACTCCCTCAGCCGGGCTCGGACCTCGCAATCACAGCACTTGCAGGGGTTCCCTTCCCCAAGCTTCATTCACATTTGTTAGGGGTTCTTTTTCCCTAACTTATTTCACATTTCGGTCTCCCTCAGTCAGGCTCAGACCTTTCACTGATGTCGAAGACTTTCGAATGTGTGAGGCTTTTACCATAGACCTCTGCAGGACCACTTTGACTTTCATTTCAGCTCTCTCTTATGTTATTTGCCCTAGTGTCTCTTGGTCTTAGTAGTTCTATTTACAATTTGATTTGAGTCCATTCTATTTAGATATTGTTTTTTATTCGGAATTCAATCCTTGTTTTTTTATTCCTGTAATCCTTTTCCTTGGATATTCTCCATATCCTGGATTTTTCATGTTGTTTAAGTGATCATCAGTTTTATTTTGGTTTCATGGAATGCAACTAATTAAAACAAAGGTGGTAATGAAATGTATCTCAGCTGGGAAACAAATAAGTCGAGAAACAGAGTTAATTCACGTGTATGTTATTTCACTGAATATTCAAGAACAAAGTTTGGAGTTTTGGACCAAGGCTGATCAAAAACAACTCCTATTCTTTGGGGTTCGGAGATCTATATCTTCTTGCGATTCCGATCCTCAGATTTGATACACAATCCCTCCTAGTTATTATTAGGAATGGGAAAAGATTGCAGCCTGACTTGTGGGTTTTTGCTTGTCCATATTCACAGAGTCAGGGCATACAACAAGCCTACCGGTTTAAGTGGAAAAAAAATTGGAAACCACTTTCATCAGGGCTAGGATAGACCAGCACTAGGTAGTGTGTGGTCTGTTTAATTTTGATAGTAGAGGTGAATCTAGATTGTCACTAGGAGTCCACCCTGTATAATAAAAATAAGACTCCGTTAGAAACATCCAAACAAAAAAGGAAAAATCCAGGACAGTGCGCCCAATAAAATGCAAAATGTATTTATTAACAGGATGGCCCTTAGTTGACACACAGTTCAAAACAGGGCTTAGTGCATTCCCTCTTCGGGAGTTAAACTAATCGTCTCAAAATGTTCTTGGGATTGTTCCCATCGACCTCGAAATTCCTCATTCGCGTTGGCTCGGTCCTGTTTTGAAAAAGGCTGATGTAGGGCTGAAACACGTGTCAACTAAGGGCCATCCTGTTAATAAATACGTTTTGCACTGTATTGGGCGCTGTCCTGGATTTTTCCTTTTTTCTCTTGATTGTATATGACGGGTTCTGCCTGGCTCCCCGTCAATCCAGTGACCTGCAACCACAACGGAACTTAGTATCGAGATTGAAGGGGCCTGTTGTTCCCCTAACCATACCCTTCGAACTATTTGGAAAAGACTTGCTCAATCTTATTGAATTTTTGAGTCACCAACTAGACCAGCTGTACCCGTAAACCTGGGTCACCTTCATAGATCAGTTAGAAACATGTCTTGATGGTTCCAAACCGCATGGAAAACCATGGTTCTATCTCTGTTTTAACCATACACTGTGGATTCTCCCATTTAGAAAGGTCCTAGATTGACACACGCATGGTTATTGCTGGATTCCTTATTCTATGTCGTGTACACTGTCATGCATTCCTTAGAGACCTACAGAGAAAACATGATGTCTATAAGTTCCCAGGAGAAGTGTTTAGGAATAAAGCAGATTGCTGTCCTGCATGCAACATCAGTCTCTAAAAGTTTAAAACGGGGCTAGCTAGTAATTTGGGAAAGGTCAACTCGGGAACAAGTTTGGCCTTATAGTACACAATATGACAGAAGGGGCTGTCCCAGAATTTCATTTAATACAAGTATTGCGGGCTGCATATACATCCAGTTCCCTATGGTCCCCTCTTTTTTGTATGGAGTGGTATAAACCCAGCAAAATGAGCTGCCAAACACAGTTGGAGTTCCGGCATGGTATGTTCCTCTCATCGTTACTCATGCTAAAAATATATATAGTCTATAATTTCTTAAACATCCCACTTGGTTGACTTAATTAGAGATTAGGCTAGTAGTTCTAACGTAGTGTATACATCTAGCTGTTCGTAGTGCACGCTTCCAGCTCAAAAGGCTAAAAAAGCTATCACACCACGCTTACGTCGGGAATATTGGAGGTTGCACCTTGTCTCGCTGCCAGAAGAGCTTCTTGTAGAATGTCGAAATCCCTAACGCAGTGCGTATCTATTCGTTCACGGTCACGTGTGAGGTCACATGTCGGCCACGATGCCAAAGGCATGGACGCTGTAGAGGGAGAAATGAAATGTATCGTTTGATGGACAAAGGGGGGCAGCCATCTTGATGTGGTGCCTCAAGGCTTTAGCGTATATTAATCACACTTCTATAATGAGTTGTCAATGCTATGGCTAGAGTCTCATATGACAGTATTATAAATCAAGTCAAATCAGTGCTGAGCGGAGCGTGCGAGAGAGGGGGCGGGGTAAGTGGTCGTATGACTACGTGGCATAGATGGAGTGCCTGGGCCCCTAATGTGTTTATGCTGTTTGTCGGTCACATGTCATATCACGTAAGGTAACGTGTTGTGTGGCTGCTGTGCGGACAGGGGGACATATGTTTACAGTGGACGTCTATTTCGGCCCTATCGGTCTTATATTGGCTGGGAGGTGTGGCAGATGTAGAGTTTCATCATGGCTAGGATTTGACGGAAAGGTTGGGGCGAGAGACAGCGCAAGTAGGGTGTTGACTGAGCACTCAGGGGACACTCTCCTCAGCATGCTGGACAATGAATGATTCAAGTGCTGAAACATTAAAACAATAAAACAAATAGAAGTTGCGCTGCATGTATATAGCACCAAGCCCTGCAAAAGCGAGATTTTCTTACAGGGTGCGGATACATGAGAGAGATATTTCACAGTTGTGCATATGGTTCAGACATTTACAAAGTTGCCAGCGTTTGCCAGCACATGGATTCATTCAGGCCTTTCACATCTGTTCTGAGTCTATATATCCACATTTGTTCATGCCTGAATAACAAATTATGGATGTTTCTGCCTCTTGGTGGGATCTTCACTTTTTCCAGGATTGTCCACTGGAATTATGTCGGGCTATGCATTTTTTCAAGAAAATGTTCGACCATCGGTGCTGAGATTTTTTTGGTTCGTATACATGAGCAATGCTCTGCCAGCCTTGTTCTGATGGGACGGGTGGTCATACCCACATATTTTAGGGCACACGGGCACGTGATCAGATAAATGACATTCCTGGTGTTACAGTTGGTCATATCCCTTTGCATCCATGGGTAACGCCAACCAATCTCTATGGTCTTGGTTCTCGTGGTCCCAGGACAGGCACTGCATGACCTACACGGGGCATGTCCCGTTGGTTTCGCGTGGTTCCATAATGTCTCAGAAGGGAGATCTTTTTGAGCCTTGTAAGTGTGTATGAAAGAATCCCTCAGGTTCTTACCCCTTTTCATTGAAAATCTGGGGGGGCAAATTAGTTTCCCCTACATTCAAAATTGGCCAGAGTTTCAGGACTTCTTTTTTTATTTTGTTAGTGAGTGGAGAGTAGGTGAAGACTGCTGTTATTTTATCTTCTGGTTTGTTTTGTTTTTCATGCTGTATCAGCGTATTTTCGTGTGGGATATTGCATGCTCTCTTTCTGGCCCGCTTTATAGTTCATCTCGGGTATCCTCTCTTTTTGAGTTTGTTGGCAAGTTGTTCTGATTGTCTTTCATAATACAGGATATTTGAACAGCTTCTCCTATACGGTTAGCAAAGAGTTTCTGTCTGTTGGTTTGTTGAATACAAGTGTTGTAACCATGTTGTTACGTACTTATAGTTGGAGATCTAAGAAATGTACCTGAGATGTACTGTTGGTTTCTGTGAAGGTCAGATGACTGTTCCTTTCATTTAGCCACACCATGAATGTTGTTAGTTCTAATTCTGTACCTTTGAAGATCATCAAGACATCATTGATGTATCGTGTCCAGAGTTCTATTTGGAGTTTCCAAGGGTTGGTGTCAGGGTAGATGGTATCTTCTTCAAAGGCAGCCACATACAAATTAGCCAGGCTCGGCGCAAACATCGCACTCATAGTGGTACCTGATGTTTGTTCAAAGTACGTTTGCTCAAACATGAAGTAATTTTTGGTAAGTGCTATTTCCGCCAGTTGCATAATTAGATTGACTGGAGTGTCTAATGGTGGGTCTAGGTTTCTTAAGGTTCTTTCAACAACTTGTAGGGTGGCCATCTGGGGAATTCACGTATACAGTGATTCAATATCCAATGTTACTAGTATGTGAGTTTCTGGATTGGCCGGTCCTTCAGGAGTAGTAGTGCCGCTGTTGTGTGCTTCAAGTAGGATCGCATTTTACACACTCTTGGTCTGAGAAAATAGTGTACAAATTCTGAAAGAGGTTCCAGGATAGATCCTATACCTGATACGATTGGTCTTCCCGGGATAGGTATTCTCCCTATGTGGACTTTAGGCAATGCATAAAATGCTTGTCTCGTCTGTGTTTTGGGACTTAGAAATTCGTATCCCTTCAGACTAATGATAATGTGGTCATTATCTGTCAATGCTCTAGGGCTATTTTTTCATTTTTTGAAAAATGATTAAAGGTTTTATGTTGTTCCTTTTCAAGTTCATCAATGCTTTTAAAGAGCGCTTTTTCGAATGTGATGGATTCCGGAAATATCCCATTGGTGGGTGGGTAAAAGGTAGATTTATTTCTCAGGTTCGTAGCACTTCTCTCTGTACTTTTCTCAGATTCTGTGTTTGCGAGGGTGCCAAAGTATTGTTTGAGTCTTATTTTGGAGATTAATTTGGCTGCCTCGATCCGAGTTTGAACGGGATTGTGTTGCGAGGTGGGTACAAAGGAAAGACCCTTTTCTAATAGTGCCTGTTGTTCCTGTGTAAGAACAAATTTGGAGAGGTTCATTACTAAGGAGTTTTCACTCGGGGGGAGTTGTTCTTGGTTGTATCATATGGTCATCTCCAGGTCCTAGAATGTTGCTGTTGGGTCGTTTGCTGATCGGTGTGTTGCAGTCCGTATGCCAGGTCACGGTTTTTCTTCTTCTTATTGAGGTGCACCTGACCAGCCCCATCCCCTGCTGCATGTAACTCATGGCAACTGGTTCTGACATTGGGTGTTCCATTGTCCTCTCCCCTGTAGGTGCATTGCTGTTCGGTATGTTTTTCGAAGGGCCACCAGCAGTTGTTAGGCTTTGGTTACTTCCACTTGAACTGCCACTCGAGAAAGTCCAGTTGGATGGTCTTGGGCATGACTGTATTCATTTTCTATTGTATTAGTTGTACTGTTGGGCAGTTTGTATAGATGTTTGACTCTGGTCCTCGTAATAGGCATCCGTTATGTAAGGGTATATTTTCTCTTGTGTGAAGGTTGACAGGTCTTTCCTTTGTTTGCCCACTTTTTTGTTCAGGTTAAACTCTTTGAAATCTTTCATTGTGGCATCAAGTTCTTCAATGCTCTTCTTGTAACTCACAATAACAGTAGATGCTTTCAGGGTGTCCTGTTTTTCTTGGATTTCCTTCATCATTTTGTCTGATACTGGGCCTCATTACGAGTCTGGCGGTAACCTGCTGGCTTTTCTGGCTCGGTTACCGCCGGACTTGTATTACCAGTGATTCCCAGAATTACCGGGGCATTACGACCCCGGTGTCCCGGGAATTCCGTAGGCTGAATTCGGTAAATCCCCATTCCCATTGAGTTGCATAGGACTCAATGGGAATGGGGACCATGGAAACACGTCCGCCAGCAGGCCTGGCGGGAGTGACACCGCTGCCTGCAGGACCCCGAATCACCCGGTATGGAAATAAAGGTGGCGGCGGGTTTACCACCACCGCTATTTCCATACCAGGTGACTCATAATGAGGCCCACTGTCTTGGCTGTAGGTGGATTATTAAAAATCATCAGATCATTACTGGCAAACCATGGCCGTAATTGTAATTGGTTATTTATAGGGCGCTTAATACCCAAAGGTTTCTAAACACTGGCCCGAGCATCGAATGCCGTGTTGCTCTGCGTCGTCTTGATTCCAAGGCGTGCGCGTTGCCCCTAAGCTATCCCCCCTCAAGGACTCCCTTCAGCTAATGAGTGTTTGTGACTACATCAGGCTGTACAGTGACTCATTATTGAGAATTTGATTTGAATACAGCATACATGTGCACTGTACAATGACTTCTATTGAATAGGTTCATATATTTCCTGCCTGACATGTTCGCCATTATATTGGCGTAGGGCTGTAATAAGAGAGAGGACGGGGTGATTAGTCCCTCAACTTTCTAGAGTGGGAGGGCTAGTTTAGGAATTATCCACCACACTTTCCTGAGCAGAGGACATGGGGCGAAGGGGCTCACAGGGTTTTAAACAATTTGCTATCCCAAAGGCAAGGGAAAACTGCAAGTGTTGGAACTGACGCTTGAAGCCACTGAAATATGAAAGTGGTGCATCTGCTGCCCTGCCAGTTAGCGTATCAGCGAGAAGGACACAAAAGGGGTTTTGGACTTTGCATATTGACCTGCCCACCATTTGCTGTTACGCTTCTGTGTTCAAGTTCAGCAGGTAAGAATCTCTCTGTAGTCAACCACATGCTTTTTCATTTTCTGCTTGGCTGAGGATTTTTTTATTTATTTGTATTTGTAGAGCGCACTACAGCCCACGGACATCGAGGCCATCGAGGCGCTGAGAACATGGATCATAAGAGGGCTTACTAAACGGTTACAGTGAAGCTGCCCAACAACATTCATAGATACGGTACATGCTTACACTGATAGATACTTGGTCACCCAGAGAGTGACTACAGGTACAGGCAGGTTGCACAAACAGGCTGGTTTTAATGGCCTTGCGAAAGGAAGCATGGCCGTATCCATAATGTGTAATGATGGCCTAAAATGGTAGCCATGTGGCTGTAATCAAAAGAAGAAATTGCCACCTGGAAACAAACATTTGCTTAAAATTGTCATTTCTGATTACACCATACTTTAATAGACTAATTACGTTTGCAATGCTGCAATTTCCCCCCAAAATGAATACATGTATACACTAAGACCTTCCAGACACACAGACATACTGCAATTGGGATGTGTCTGTAGCAAATGTGCTATCTTTCACCTGCCACCCTTCAGAAATTGTCAGTGTTTAACAATGCATCGTGCATCGTCCAGCTCCCTTTATGGAGCAATACACAGAATACATCAGAATGCAGCACACAAGTAGGAGAAACATCAATGCAGTGCAGAATAATGGGAAACTAAAGAATCATAGATGTATAGCGCTGTGTTTCATTGGAACAAAAGTGATACAAGGGTTCCATGGCTTTCATAACATTTTCTGTACCAGACTGCATAGTGCCGTCTTTTAACCATGTGTGGTAGGGGACTGCTATAGGCATGTGGTAGTGCCAGACTACATACCTCCACCAATGAACAGCCCAGGACATAGAAGCCTTGTACATCAAATGTTTATAGTCTGTGATAAGTGCTGTTGACTGACACCACAGTATTGTAAAATGCCATAGTATATACATTAAAAGGGTTGCATACCCACGCATATCAGAATACACAACTTGCTAAAGTGCGTCAGTGTTTAGCATGCCTCACAGTACCGCCGGCTGCCTTTAGAAAAGCATTTAGTTGGAAAGAAATTCAGTGCACTAGTCACGGTAGAGGAAAGTAGCTCTTACAGGCAACATTCTACAACTGTAGGCCCAAGTTACACAGTATCTCTGGCTTCTACAAAATGGCTGATGCTATGCATGCACAAACCACTTTGCACATTTTCCAGGGAGATATGGTGTTTCGCCTGTGTTTCAGGTCTCCTTATCAGCTGTTCTAGCCCGGCGTAGAGCAAGGTTAAATTTGCATCATTTTTGTGGTAACAAAAATATTTGTCAATGTTTAGCCATGCATCATGGAGCAGCATGTCCCTTTACAAGACAATAAGAATGCATATAATTATATGAAAAATAAATATGAATTCGGTGGAGAAAATATGACGTGCATTACAAAAGCAAGGGAAAAAGAAAAAAAACACAGATTCACAGCCTGCGTTTCACCTTGACAAAAATGATACACAGCTAGTGTGGCTGCAGTTACTTTGTTTGTGCCAGATTGCACAGCAACACCTATTAACTATATGTGGTAATGGACTTCTGTAGACAGTGCCCGGTTGCATAGCGTGATAGCGCTACCAATGAATGTCCTGCAGTCTTGTACATCCAATGTATACGGCCTGAGAGAAAGTACTCCTGTACAACAAGTGCAGGTACCAGGCTCCACAGTATTGCACAATGTCATGGTACATGGATTTTAATGGTGGCAGACCCATGCACCTCTGAACGGCTCTCACAACCAATATTTGTTAGCCTTTAGCCATCCATCATGGAGAACGACAGTGGGGAAAAAATCAGTGCACCAGGCAGGGTAGACTAAAGTAGTTCTTCACATAAACATTCTAACCCTTTAGCCCCAACTGTAGTTCCACAATAGACGGGGCTTTGACAAAATGGCCGACCATATGCACTCAGAAGCCATTTTACTTATTTTTCAGGGAGTTGAAAGCCTCTTCTTTGTAATGCATGTCTCTCCTCTTTAACTTTATCAGATTTGTTAGCATGGGAGAGAGGGAGCTTTTGTGGCCCCAAAATATATTTGTCAACTTTTAGCCATGTATTAGTTGTGCTGACTGCACGGCACCACCTATTAACCACATTTGGTACTAAACTGTTCAACAAGCTTAGAAGCAAATAAATGCACTTTGTTTGTTTGTTTGTTTGTTTATTTATTTATATTGCGCACCGGACCCTGAGGTAGCAGGGCGCAAATGATAAGAGGGCTTGCAGCTTGGTTACAGAAGTTACAAGTTTGCAGAACATGGTAAAAACACTTTTCTTGACTCCACAGGGTCATGGTACATGAACAAACGGTATGCAGACGCCAAGATATTGTATAGCTGACATTAAGATACTAGCAAATCTCTAACAGGAACGATACAAGCGGTCGGTACGTGGGCAGAATGCGGGTCACATAACATTTTCAGTGAGCCATTTTATTGTATTTTTTCTGAATTTGTTGAAAGTTTGGTCAGATCTAAGTGCGTGGGGTAGGGAGTTCAACAAATCGATTCTCAATGCCGAAGGTTTGACTAGCATCGCACAAGTGAAATAAACATCAATGCACCATGCAGCATGAAAACAGAACCCAAGCCCCCTAAAGCAACCTTCAGCCCCTTTGCAAAAGAATAAGTATACATAGATGGAAATAAAATAAATGAACTAGGCAAGGTAGACTAAAGGATCTTACAGGCAGCATTCCATGGCTCTATGCCCTACAAAACGGCTGATCCCATGCACTCAAAAGCCATTTAGCTTATTTTTCAGGATGCTTTAAGCTTCTTCTTTGTATTGAAAATCTGCATCTTTCATTTTGTAAGCTACTTTGACATGGAATAGAAAGAGAGGAACAAATCAACAATTTTGTGGTCACATAAAAATGTGTGTCGATGTTTAGCCATGCATTACAGGTGCCAGACAGCACAGCGCAACCTATTTCTGCAAGTGGGACTGGACTGTGCAAGAAGCATGATAACAAACAAATCACTTCAAAGTATAAATCAAGAATAATTAATTTCATCCTTATATCGATATTTCCATTAGGAGCAGAACAGTGAAAAAGAACAGTCTACCAGGCAACATGAAAACAAAACTTAAGCCATTTAAGGCAACATTTTGCACTTTTATAAAAGGATATAAATACATATAAATTCAGCACATAGGTAGAACAATGCCATTACTCTAGGCAGGGTAGACTGAAGGAGTTCCTACTGGCAGCATTCCATACCTCTACACCGTACTTACACCTTAGCCCAGGCTTTACAAAATGACTGACCCTATGCACTCAGAAGTCATTTTGCTTATTTTGTATGGAGTTAACAAGCTTTTTCTCTGTATTTGTTATTTATTTTATTTTTTATTTGTGTTTTGGTATACAAAATAACTTACACAAAATATTAAATACAGACCAATAAAGAAACAAGAAAAATATCAAAACAAGAGACAAAAACAAGAAAAGTATCCGAATATCAATAACCTATCTAAACACATTCTTATTTCATTTCATAGCTGTTGAACATTTCATTTACATTAATAATATTAACCCTAGAACACGTCAAAGGACCAATATCTTACTAAACCTAATAAGACCTGGTTTTAATTGACAAAAATGTAAAACATATAATCTAAAAACAAATATACAACCTCAATTAAGTGCATTGTGCGTCACGCTAATAAGGAGCTGTTCGCCCTGATTTACAACTCGTTGAAGTTCGTCGAATATCTTAATCAAGAGTCTTACTAATGCCAATAAAAGAGCTTGACGAGTACCCATCATTAGTCTCATCCATAAGTCCTTGGATATAACTGCTGATGTGGAATGTGAAAAAGGCCCCAGTAATGAAAGCCGTAAAGCGATGGCTTCAGAACATTTTAAAATAACATGATATAATGTCTCTTGACAGTCTGACTTGCAGAGTCTACACTTTCAAAGTTAATATGGAATTCCAAGTCTTGAACCAATTACCTCCGGAGTGGGGAAACAATTTAATTGAAATCTAAATACCAGTCTTGATAGGTCTGCGAGGGATACTTACAAAGATACAGTCGATAATCTTTCATAGGATCATAGAAGATCCCACTGTTTCTATATAATTTCAATCTATCAAGATTGTTTATAGCTGTTTTCCTAGCCAAGCGTTTGAATTCATTTTTGATAGCCCACTGAGAGTCAGTATCTTCTATGTCCATCTTTCTCCTGAAACTGACACACTGCTTTTTGTACTTACCTAGAAATGGGTTTAATTCCCTCTTCAACATTTTGCCCAGATACAAACCTAAACTAGGTTTGTCCATATTCACAACCTTCAGATACAGAAATGTATAATTGTCTTCATATAGTGAGCCCACCAGGATTGTAGACCAAGTTCTAATCGAAAAAATGATTACGGGTACCGATTTTGACAAACCCAAAACCTGCTTCAAAATCTTGCTCTCTAGAGAATCTAGATATTTTCTATTGGTGACGTTTGTCAACTCTATTCCATATAACACCATAGATGAAACCTTTACGCAAAAAAAGTCTATGAGGGGAACCAGAGAGAAAGCACATAATCTGTTTTTATCACCTTCATTAGAATTGTACATGATCTGACCTCCATTTTCTTTTTTTGTTTTACTGACCCTTTTTGTGAGGAAATAATCAGACCTAAGTAGCATAGTGATTTAACCTCTACAACGTTAGTCTTATTTATTGTCCACACATATCTCTTCATCTTTCTTCTTCCACTTATTGTCATAGTGTATGATTTGGCAGCGTTTATTACCAATTTATTATCACCCAAGTATGACTCAAAACAGTTAAGCGATTGCTGCAAACCCGACGGTGTATAGTCTAACAAAAATAAATCATCATCATATGCGCAATACAATTCATTAGTATATCTACAAATTTTGGTGGTAACCCACCCCAACCACTGCTTGCGCCCCACAAATCGGGCATATACAGATTAAACAGGGTTGGGGCGAGTACACAAACATGCGTGAACCCTTTCTCCCTAGGTATGCGCCTACACTCTGTCTAGCAACGTTGTTTAAATATAACAGCTATAGCATTCGTAGAAGGCTGTGGTCAATGCCCCAGCTTATCAGCTTACCCCACAGCCTTGATGTATCTACATTATCAAAAGCAGAGGAAAGATCTAGGATGCCACATACAGCATTCTTCCTGTACTTCCCACTGCTAATGACATACACGCAGACATGGCCAGACCACTTATTACTGTTCCAATACCCTTGCTATAGCCAATCTGCAGAAGACTAAATCTCTCTATGCTCTCTGCCCACTGTGTGAGATCTTTTAGAACCAGTGTGGCTTGTATTTTCAATGACGTGTCGATCAAAGCGATAGGATGATAGCTTGCAGGTTTTTCTCTGATTCCTTTTTTAAAAATGGGAACAAGGATAGCCTGATTACAGGACGTTGGGCATCTACCTGAGGTGACTACTTGTGTGAATAATATAAATAAGATCTCATCCCACAACAGTATGATGTTTTTCAACCGCATTATCATGATGTCTGTGCAACAGCCTCTCGAGTTTTTTTATTTTTCTGTTATATTCCCAAAGTCAAGTTTGTCAAATTGAAATAACCATTGAGGCATATTGCTGTTACTTGCAAAAGGAATAACAACACAATGGCTTTCATTATCTTTAAACTTTGCTATGCATTTTATTTTTATTTTTATTTATTTATAATGCGTCTACAGATCGCGGGCATCAGGGCACAACAAAAACACACAAGGACAACAAATAGAATGGTACAATGGACAGCAGATTCACCAGCTCTGCACATGAACTGGGCATATAAGAAACAGAAGATCAAAGTAGTTATCTGAAAAGATGGGTTTTCAATGTCTTTCTTTTTTAAATAGCCGTAGATTAGACATAGCTCTAATGGCAACTGGTAGTGTATTCCAGAAGGATGAAGCAATGGCCAGGAAAGATCTACTAAAACCCCTGGTTATTGAGAACCTAACTCCCTGCTGCTGTGCAAGAGAGGAAGATCGCAACGTCCTCGTGGGTTGGTAAGGTGGAACCAAAGCTTTGAGATACTCAGTGGCTTTTCCGTAGAGAAAGTGATGAACTAACGTGCCATTTTTAAACTGGATACGCTCCTGCACTGGGAATCAGTGTAGCTACTTCCTGTAATTGGATATGTGTGAGTTTCTGGGGATGTTCAGAGCCACGCGGACCGCATCATTCTGGATGACCTACATGCCTGGATGTTGGATTTCGAGGCTCTGCAGAGTAGGGTGTTACAATAATCTGGCCTAGACAAGATGGTGGCTCGCGCTATGGTCACAGAGTTATTTTCATTGAGAAACGGTTGAATGGTCCAGAGAAGCCTGAGATGGTAATTATAGGAATGATGAAGGTATTGCAGCTGAGTGTCAGAATTCAACGAGGCCTCGAGAAAGACCCCAAGAATTTTAACCTTCGAGCAAGTCTTGATGTTGTTGCCTTGTATCAAGAAGTTGTCGTAGGAGGAGTCCAATTTGGAACAAACCTGGGGAGAGCCAAAGACAAGAAGCTCAGTTTTATTGCCATTGAGACACAGCCAATTTGTAGACATCCATCTCTGGATGACATTATAGATGTGGTTAAGGGTCCAGGAGTTCTTGGCGTAATCCCCAGAAACTCAATGACCAGCTGCGTGACATCGGCATAGTTGGTAAAAAATACCCCCAGGTCTTCCAATAGTGTGCAGAAAGAACGCAAGTAAATATTGAAAAAGAAGCACCCTGAGGGACACCGTGCTCGACAGGGCAGATAGAGGAGGAAGCTGAGCCCCATTGGATTTTGGATTCACGATTAGACATGAAAGACTAAATCCAGTTCACTGCATTGAGAGAGCAAGCACCCTGCTGTCGTAGGCACAGCAGCAAGTGTTTGTGGTCGATGAGGTTGAAAGCCGGTGACAGATAGCATCAGCATCCCGGCTTTCCCCTTCTCCATGATCTTCAGTAGGTGGGATTGGAGATCCACAAGGCAGTCTCTGTGCTGAATGAAGGGCGGAACCCTGATTGTCGGCTGTGGAGGTTTTTATTGAGTTCCGTAAAGCTTTGTAATTGGGCGGTGGCCATCTTGTCCAAGATTTTCAATAGAAATTGCCTATTGGGATTAGGCCCGAGATTGCTGGGGTTGGTGAGGTTCAAGTTCTGTTTCTTAGCAGTTGGAGTAATAGTGACTTTCTTAAGTCCCGTGCGGACATGAGTGTCTCTAAACAATGCTTTGACAAATTGGGTCAGGAAAGGTGCAAACAAATCTTTGTGCTCCAGGTTTAATTGAGGTGGCAGGAGTTTGAAATGACACAAAGTCGGATGTATAGACGAAAGCGTGTTGGTCAGGCCCCAAGGAAATACTGCCTAAATGTAACAAAAAAAATTACAACTTTACCATCGACAACACCAACATACCTGTCTCCACATCCGTAAAGACCCTTGGAGTCTACCTTGACTCAACCCTCTCGATGACTCGACAGGTCAGAGCCATTGCCTCTGCCTCTGCCCACACCACCAAACTTATAAATGCCATTAAACATTTTCTAACCAACCAAAACTGTCTTTCTATTGCCCGTGCCACGATAGGAGCAAAATTGAATTACTGCAATGCCCTCCTTGCAGGCACCTCAGCCATAAATCTTAACAGGCTCCAAATAGTGCAAAATAATGCGCTCCACGCAGCCCTTAGCATCCCCAAAAGAGTCCACATCACACAGACCAGGCGAGCTGCACATTGGCTCTCAGTCAAGGAAAGGGTCAACTTCAAGATCCTCACCCTCACACACAAATTCATCAGTCTCTCTGCCCCATCCTACTTATCTGAAACCATCACCAGAGACACCTCTACACGCCCCAAAATAAGTCACCACGCCAATCAACTCCGCGTTCCCCACATCAAAAGAGCAAACGCTGGAGGTATAGGTTTCCCTCACATAGCCCCCAAACTGTGGAATGCTCTTCCCAATGCGCTCAGAACTGAACCATCCCTATCCACCTTTTGCAAAACCCTCAAAACCACTCTGTTCAAATAGCTCAATTTGCTTACTCAGCATAACATGTGACTATGTTTTTCTGCATCATATGTAACCACTAAGCTTTTTATCCTCTTTAACCAGAAAGGTTCTTTGTATCAGCGCCACGATGCCTAAGGGCTGCTGTGCGCTTTATACATGCTAATAAATAATAAATAAATAAATGTCTACAAGTGTGATTGGTAAACAAGAGAAACCCGGTAAATTCTGCCCTTTTTCTATCAAGTAGGTGGATGCACTTGCTATCGAGCTGTCGTGGCCCTGAGCTATTAGAATCCGATCCCTGGCAGTAGAGATTTTCTCGTTGAAGGCCTCACCTGTTCGAGAGCAATCTTGGTCTGTGGATATAAAGGGGCTTCTGAGGCTTTAGGTTTTTCAAGGGATTTTAATATTTCAAAGAGTTTACCCATTGAGTTGGAGGCTTGTTGAATCTGGGAATTGAAGACATTTTCTTTTGACTCAATAATTAGAGATTTATAAGTCTCATTGTTTCCACTCCCGCCGGGTGGAGTTGGAGGGTTGTTTTAGCCAGCGTTGTTCCAGCACCCATTATTTCATTTTTGAGGCATCAAGCTCGGTTTTTAACCAAACTTTGGTGCTTTTGGTTATCTCTACTGATTTTATGTTCACTGGGGCAATCTTATCCAGCATTTTACTGAAAGAATCTGAAATAACAGATAACTATTGGTCCACATGATCCTCAGGGGATGTATTGGACATGATGGATTCTAGACAGTGCTGAAAATCTGAAAAGTGCACCTTTTTAAAATTCTGTCCGGTAACCGATTTCAAGGTGTTAGTAAAGCTATGGGGAGATCTAGAGTGAAAATGATGATGTAGTCAACCCAGGACTCTTCTGCCACACAAGAAGACTGCTGCTTTAACTGTACATCATTTTTTGGTTTTATCGCCACCATATTGATCTATCGTCCTTATTTATTATTTTCGCTAGAAGATCTTGATTTTCAGCTATATATTTCTGAATCTTGTGGCGCCTCAACCAGTTCTTAAAAGTCTACTCTATCTGCCATTTTGCAACCTTTTTCCCTTGCAATCTAGATGATTTGATATCTAAATCCTCCTAATAATGATGGTAGTCTCACTTTTTTCTGGCTAATGACATGATCAAACTTATTGCCTTTCTAATAAGCAAAAGTATTTTTTCCCAACCTAAATGAGACTTGTTAGGAGTTTTTAACTTTGATAATATTTTCGGAATCTCTGAGGGAGAACAATGATGATGTTTGTACCCGTAACTGACTGAATCCCACCATTTAGCTAAGCATTTGTTTACCATATCCAGGTTTTTACTAAATTGGGATACTTTATTATTGGCAGCGTTCAAAACTAGATTTTTACATAAATATTGTAGAAATCAGAAAAGATGCTACCAGCATTGCGTGATCACTCTTGCAGGTTTTAACTACTTCGAAATGTATGATGTCTCCACATTCTACATTTGCCAAAAAGATGTAGTCAGTCACTGAAGTTGAAGAAATTCCGAACTATGTGGGGTCAAGGGAAACACCTATATTAAATACATAGTTAATTTAACAGAACCCCCACCTGGCTAGGAATGCGCCCAAATTTCACTGTGCTTCACTTTCTCACCACGTATGTTTCCAACTTATGACACATTCCTGCATTCAACTCTTCAAACGCTACATCAATATTACCACATGTGCAATTAAAAATCGCTGCCCAAAAGAATTGGACCAAGATTTTTCCAGCTCGACCATTCAACACATTCACAATTTCGTTAATAACGTCATCTAAATTAACCCGCACATGGTTGAAGTAAATATTTATGATTATGATAAGTACTCTTTAATCCCCTTACAGTTTGCTTGTCAACTACTACTGTTTCCCGGGCTTGAACATTTTTTATCGCTAGGAGAATCCCCCAGAAGGTCTTCCCTTTGTTCCTTTTCTAGCAATTTTGGTGTCTAATATGAGCCCATCAAGTACAGGAACCACCTTCAGCCATGTCTCTTGTATTACAATAAAATCATATTTAGCAAAGACTTCTTTCATATTTTCATTCAAAAAGCTATTATGCCCTCTGGAATTCCAACTCAAGAGTTTACATTCATGTTTTCTGAAACCCTGGTTGAGTACTGGTTGATGTGGACAGAGTGGTTACAAGCCATGCCCGACTTGCTGGTTCTCTTTCGAAACAGACTTGCCTCCACCCATCATTATTAACAGAACATATTAAATTAGGTTTCCAATTTATGTTTACACGGTTTGGTTTGCTTTTCAACCTTGTCATCTATTCTTCTTGTTTATCATAAACAAGATTCTCACTCAATTTAGAATGAGAATCCACCCCTGTGGAGTGCACAGAGCCCTGGCACATACCAGCTGACAATCAATGATGATGACATAAGGCACAGTCAACTGTCACAACCATACCAGCCTGAGATTGGTCACCTGGAAGTGTTACATTGTATGCATCCCTACCTACCCAAACACCACCAATGCTGTGTCATCAAAAGACATACATCTATGCTGCTAAATTCATTACCCCCTTGCTAAATACAACATGAGAACAGCGCCATGTCACCCAACCCCTCCCCAGCTCCACCACCAAACACACCATGACATGTCATGCAATGTGAAAGCAAACAAAGCAATGCACAAGACCTGACACAAGTGTCACAAAGTACACTGTCCCTAATGGAAACTGCCCACACACAATATGCTCCCAGTAATATATAACTAACAGCACACATTACCAAATACTTACCACCAACACAATGCTGCAACACACCATGGAAAAATGCAAAAACATGACAGTTCAAGTAGTGGTAGTCTTACAACCTGAATAAGTCAGCACATCGACCCCTTCCAACTGTAGAGTGTTGCTGCCACGCAAATGTCTCAGTGTACTGCATACAACATGAACTGCATCTGCAAAGTAGACGGCCTTGTGAAGACATGAGGAAGGAACCTGCAAATTAGGAGGAAGACATGGATGCACAAGCACATATCAATACACCATGCAGTATACAATACAACAACAATATCCACTAGGGATGTCTACACAGTATTGACTACAGACTGCCCACACAGCTCATGGGAGCCCAACGTCACTGTGTAATTCACTGTCACTTGGTCACACCCTTTGCAAGCCCATGGAAACGGGAAGCAGGAGGGTTGTGTGTCTCACGAACCCAAGCATCTAACCCAAACTCAGGACAAGCCTGCATATGCCCAGCCGGAATACAGTGGATGCCCACGGGAGCCACACAAGGCAACACAATGTAAAAAAAAAATCAAAAATGGCCATGTGGGGGCTGGGGGGGGTGGTGAGGCCACCCAGGAGGTTCGAGGACAGGGTGCACACCAACACCCACCTGTGTGGGTGTTGCGAGAAAAAAAATACCTCCTTGGGCTCATGGCCTGCACGGCTATGCCATTGTGGGAGAACTGCTGTCGCTCTGCTCATCCCCTGCTGCTGCATCAGGAGGTGGTGGCACTATGGAAGGCAGCGCACGCAAAGCCCTGGTATGATCCTCCATGGCAGCAAGCATGCAGGTCTAGAAGTTCTGATTCTGGAGGATTAAAGTGCAGAGATCCCCATGCAGCACATCACGGGTTGCCTGCATTTCTGCACACATGGCCTCGCGTGATGCCCGGATCTCCTCACGTGTTACATGCTGCTCAGCTGAGAGTGAACGTGTGAGCTGCTCCAGCTGCTGTTCTGCCATTAAATTACTGGAAGCCTCAGGTTCAACCAGAGTCTGCCTGAGGTTATGTAGTTCTACCCTCAGGGCTTCCCTGTGGCCCTGGGACTCTATTGATATGGATTCGCGCAGAGTCTCCAGTGCCGCCCGTCGGTCCCTGTTGGACGCCAACATGTCTTCCCTGTGTGATTGGCAAATGGAGTCTGTTGCCTGCTGTTGTTGTTCCATCTGCCTTTCAGGGGGGATAATGAAAGTGACCACCCTCTCCATTGCCTGAGCCATCATTTCTACTGATGCTGCCTGTTGGGTTGCCATACCGTACATGGAGTTTTCCCGTACAGTATTGCCTGGTGGCGCACAGCCACCGCGTCGACGGGCACCACACCTGTTTGGGGCAAGGTGATCTGCACCTTACTGTGCTGGCACTGCCTGTGGCTGCAGGACTGCATTCCCCCTCTGATCTGCTGGCCCAGGAACAGGATCAGATGCTGTGGAGTGTGACCCTGCATCAGTAACCGCCAAAGGCGATCCCCATAGAGGGTTCTACCCCTGGTGCAGGTGGGTTGGACAGAGCAGAATCCCTGCCAGAAACACTTACCTGAGACGGCACAGAAGTCTCATCATCCAATTCAGCACCTGAATAGAGGTCTGTGGAGGTGCACCCAGAGACACCCCTGGTCTGCAGTAACATTGGGTTTTCACCCACCACTACACCACGTCCCCCACTGGTGCCCGGTCGGGCCTGAGATTCCTCCTGGGTCTGCACCATCTCCTCAACCTCAACAGCATCAAGTGCCTCATCACCTGCAAAAACATGAAAGACAACAAATGGAAACAGGCATGAGCCTCATAGCACACACATAGGCCGTGACAAGCCAGAGATCCAGTACATGATTTACACATGTCCCAAATGACTATAACCCTGCCATGCATGCACTGTCAAAGAGTTGGAAGTGGAGTCAAAAAGGCAGACACTGGGGAGAGCAAGATGGAAAAGCAGCACTATTGCAGCATGTTGGTAGCACTGGCATCACACATCAGGCTGTGAGTGGCATGTCCAATACACATACATGACACATGCCACCACACATATGTCATGTAGCATAGCCACGGTAAATTACAAAACTACAGCAATATGTCATTGAACGAGTACTGTCACACATCCATGTCACATCGACATGATGCAGAGATTAATGCTGAATAGTGTTGCTAAATATGCATGTGCCACACACTGAAACATATCCAGTGTCCAATAATACAGTCATTGTGGGCTGATCAATGGTTGGTCACTTTAACATTACAGGAAACATCTGTCATGTTCCACATGCAAACAGGCCCTAATAAAAAATGTCTGCAGCCCAATACTCCATCGGCCTGAATGGTGTAATCATTAACATAACCAGGTAAAAATAGTGGCCCAGTGTGGGCTGTAAACAATAACCGAAGGATATCACATATGTTGCAATAGGGCAGAAAAATGCGTAGTAAAAATGGCAGAGTGGAAACAATCAGCCTGAATGAACACTTACAAAATCTGAACAATGTAGTTGCAAGATGACAGTTCAAGGTAAAGTGCACTAATGTGGGCCTAATTGGCAACTGTGGGCAGAAGGGATACAGTCATACCCAAATCCAAGGCATGTGAATGTATGGGAGGAAGCAAATGGGTGACCCATAACACTCAGGAGTACACACCCTCACCTGGCACTCAATCAGAACCCGTCACCCAAACAACATACACATGGATTACACACACACACATGGGCACTCACTGGACAATGCATCGTAATCAGGTAGATTTCCCACACCTTGGATCTGTTCCTCTGTGACGAAGGTACCAGCAACAGACTCATGTTCAGTGAGTTTGTTGTCCTCTTGTGGAGACCCACCGCCAGTCACCAGAGTAGCAGCATGATTTGAGGCCAACTTGTTCTTTGCTCTGCGTTTCAGGTCATTCCACCGCTTGTAGCAATCATCAGCTGTGCGCCTCACAAATCCAAGGGCACTTATGCGGTCCGCGATGGTCTGCCAGTGTGCCCTACGTTGACCAGGTGTGGTCTTGCACCCTGCAGTCACCAACATTTCGCGGCTATGTGCCGACACATAGCTCACAAGTACATCAAGTTCGGGGTCATTAAAGCTAGGCTTCCTTGACGTGCCGGACTGTGTAGCCGTGTCTGGGGTCTCAGCCTATAGTGCCAGAGCACCCTTCTTCCTCTTCTTCAAAGGTGGAGCAGAGCCTGAGTGGCTTGCGCCGCTCTGGTCAGTAGGGGCAGAAGCGCAGGTGGACTGGGTACTGAGAGTGTGCAAATGCACAATGACCATAGGTCTTGGTGCAGGCATTGGCTGAAGTGTGATGTTGGCAGGGGCAACGTCAGTTTGATGGACCAGGACTGACACTTTCCCGGCTGGGAGACTCAGAGCTGGGGTGGATAGAGCTGTAGCTGCCCCTGCAGCCTCCCCACCCTGCCTACTTGGGGCAGCAGATGACATCGCTGCCCCAGATCCACGTGGCCTGGTGACACCAACTTGCACCGGCACATGTGGCTTAGACTTGCTGACCTGGAAGTCAGCCTGGGAGTCATCCTGTGCCGGGTCAGGTGCCACAATAGGCTGGTCCAACAAGGGCTGAGCTGGGATGGTGTCAGCCACGTTTCCCTCAACAATGAGGGGGGCATGGGTGTCCCTGATTGGTCCTCCACACATGGGGGTCTAGGGGCACCCTGCAAATCATGGCCACGTCCCCTACCGCGCCCACCACGCCCACCTTTTGGAGGTCGGCTACCCTTGCCTCCCTTACCGCTTGGTCGCCTCCCAACCATGGCACTGATGTTGTTGTGCATATGGGAGTTGCAGTAAACAATTGTCCTGGGCAATTGGGTGTGAAAGGGGTAGGGTACTAGATGGAATTCGTACCCTAGTGCTCTAGCAAGGCTGTCTGTGACCTCTGGGGGAAGATGACGGGTCACGCAACGCACAGGCACCCCAAAAACAAAACGTAACGAGCACGCAAACCCTCGTAGACCACGTGCGTGGAAAAATGAACCCGCACTACGCTGTGGCACCCAGAAACACAAAAACAAGCGCCTACAATGACCTCTGAAGGGGTTTGCGACACACGGGGCAAGGACAGTTGGTAAATGCGTGCGCGATTCACCTTCTGCCTGGAAAAAGAGCGTGAAAAAAACGCGCGTGTGCGCGTAGGCAACACCCCCACCAAAAGAAGAACTGTACGCTGTCTGAGGAGACAGGACAAAAGAAGAAGTGAACGCTGTTTGAGGAAACAGGCCCAAAAAAATAAAGAACGCTGTCAGAGGTAACAGGGAGTACGAACTTGAAACGCTGTGAAGTAATCGCGTGTGAACCGACAAGAAGTACAGAATTCACCCACTCGCTCTCCACGAAAAGCATGTACAAGGGAATGGGGTCCTACACGTACCTTTTAAAGCGGCCCACACGTACATCGTCACTTACGCGTGTACGCGCTAAGGCCCTTTCCTCCATTTACACGAGCTAACACTCGGACGTGCAGTTTTTGGACATGTACGATGAACATGCACCTGTGTTGATGGAAACGCCAGCGCGCGTCACGTCACTTACGCGCGTAGGCCCTTTCCTCGGATTACACGCATCTACACGCGGACATGCAGTTTTTTCACGTGCGCTGAACCACTATGCCCACGTCACAAGGGAAACGCCCGTGCAAGTCACGTCACAGAAGCGCTTAGGCGCTAAGGGCCTTTGGTCCAATGAAACCGCGTATGTGTGCTGACGTGCTTACGCGCGAAAGGGCCTTTCCTCGAATTACATGCTGCCGTGCAAGATTTTCACGTGCCAAATCACTCCGTATCAAGCTGGCCACGCAACAACACACGGAAGACCACGCTCCTGCCCAGAAGGCCGAATTACTGCCCCCAGAGCTCCGAGCACGCTCCCACCTGCCATCTGCTGCTGCCTGAGTGCCTGCTGCCCACGTGCCCTGCTATTTACTGCCTGCACGTCAGCCAGGGGTGCAGTTGCTGTGACCACCCCTGCTGGAACTGAAGACTCCAGACTGGGATACCATCGCTCCACAGCCCAGCCCCAGGACCCAGTTGCCCACCCACTCCTGCCTCTGGGGTTGCCATGTCGGGCAAAACACCATCTGGCACCACTGGCAACCCCCAGCCAGAGAGACAGAGAGCCACCAGCTTCAGTGCCAGGGAAGTTGGTGTCCTGGTGAAGCAAGTCCTGGGGCAGTATGATGCCCTCTTTGGAAGTTTGCGCACCGACAATGAAGGACGGACCAGGATCTGGATGGACATTATGACTGCCATCAACGCGGAGGGGGAGGCAGTCCGCGACTTACAACATGTCAAGAAGCGCTGGGAGGACTTCAGGTCCAGGTCCCTCAACAAAGCCTGGTGCCTCTTGAAGGCTGCGGATGCCAAGGGGCGCTGGCGCCACGTGTCTGACCACCAAATGAGGGTCCTGGAACACATATGCCCAGCGCTCCACGTCCAGGTCCTTTTGAGGCAGACCCGTCTGGAGTCGAGCGGTAAGTGTACATGCATACTGATTGGACGTTGTGCGTGTGGTGGTGTGCCAGTAGTGTGCAGGTTGCACATGTGTTTTCATAGGGCCATGTAGGGATGTGTATGAACAGGGGCGTGAGGCTGCCACATGTGAGTCCTCTTAGGTGTGAGACACATCTATGGTGTATGTGTTTGGTAAGCATGCTGTGCAAATGCAGGTGTGGAGCACACATGTTTGAATTTCTGTGTATGTACGTTGGCATGGTTGTGGTGTCAAACATGGATGGTGGTTCCTGCTGCATGTATCTGCACTGTGTACATGTGCATGTGTGTGTATTTGACAAGTGTGCAACTGTGATGCAACATGGATGCACGTGACACTGATATGTAGAAGGCTGAATGCCAGATGTGACATGTATGGAGATCGCATCACTGCGACAGTTGGAGGAGATGTAGACATGCATGTAAGTGTGGTGGCGTGTGTGCATGTCTAGTGCACTCCCTGTGTTTCATGTGATGTCAGGTTCACCCTCGGCTGTTCATGCTGTTGTATGTGTATGGATGTTGCTGCCTGGTGCAATATTGCTGTGGAAATGCTCATGTGTGTGAGTTGAAATAACATGTGTGTCGTGGAGTGTGATGCCATGTCTGAAGTTTGACACTGCCACTCATGTGCAACTGTCATGTGTGTATCAGTCCATTGTACAGTACCCTGATGTCTGTGTTTTATCTCTCCCTGTCTGCAGCGTCAACTCATGAAGAGGGCGGAGAGGGTGCTGTGGAGCACAGTGGCAGGGAACCCACCACCAGCCGGAGACGCAAGGCCCGGCTCCCCTCCCAGATTGTCATCTCATCGGGGAGTGAGGAGTCTGGTGCCGCGTCCCAGGCCGCAGCTGCCGAGGGTAGGTCCAAGAGGCAGGGGTCGGAGCTGGAATCCTCGGCAGCAGAAGGGGCAGCTGAGACCCCACAGGGTCCAATGGAGGAAGATGGCATGGAGTCATCCAGATTGGTGGGGGGTTTGGTGGAGGAGGAGGCCGCGGAAGGCACACACACGGGGTCTGGAGGTGGGGATTCCACTGGTGCTAGTGTTGCAGTGCAGGGGCAGGGACAGTAGGCAGCACAGGCAGCCGCGGAGGTGCCTGTGTGTAATCCTGTCCCTGATCCTGTCGCTGCATCATCTGGCACCAGCAGGGATGACTACGTCCAGACCCGTTTTCAGGGAGGGGATGAGCGCACAACAACTGGCCTTCCTCTCCCTGCGGACGTGGCTGTCTGGGACCGTGTTGAGCCTGTCCTGAGTGGGTTAGCGTTGCGTCAACGGGGCATGCGAGGTGACCTGCAGTGTTTTCGTGGAGAGACTTCACGTCGTCTCGCATGCCGCTCTGACCACGTTGACCTACTGGGACGGGTCACCGGTGCTGGATTCCTCCGTGTGCTGGACCTTCTTGTGACCCCCTCCTCACCTGAACCCCCTAGGTGCCAGTCATCCTCCATGCCATCTTCCCACCCATGTATCACCTGGGTACCCTGTGGAGCTGCCTCTGACTCAGCGGCCAGGCTGGTGGAGGACACATCCCTGCCACAGTCGGGAGTCGGACGTCCAGCAGGGGTGGCCACCATGACAACTGCACACCAGCCGGAGGAGGACGTGCAGGCAGCAAGAGCCAGGGCGCAGGCACAGGCACAGCAGCAGAAACATGGTGGGAGCAATGATGGCTCTGGGCCTTCAACATTGGAGTGGCAGGCATCGGCCATAGGGCAGGAGGACCCCGGATTTCAAGTGTCTTCCGTGTGGCAGACATGATTGAGGATCGTCATGACGTGGGTGCTGGGGGACATGAGTGGGACATGAGTGGGGGCCTGCTGGCAGGTGCCCCTGACTGCTGGGGGGTGGGGGTACTGGGGGTCATGTGTGGGACATGAGTGGGGCCCTGCTGGCAGGTGCCCCTGACTGCAGGGTGGTGGGGGTGCTGGTGGACATCAGTGGGGGCCTGCTGGCAGGTGCCCCTGACTGCTGGTGGGTGGGGGTGCTGGGGGACATGTGTGGGACATGAGTGGGGGCCTGCTGGCAGGTGCCCCTGACTGCTGGGGGGTGGGGGAGCTGGAGGACATGTGTGAGACATGAGTGGGGGCCTGCTGGCAGGTGCCCTGACTGCTGGGCGGTGGGGGTGCTGGGGGACATATGTGGGACATGAGTGGGGGCCTGCTGGCAGGTGCCCCTGACTGATGGGGGTTGGGGGTGCTGGGGGACATGAGTGGGGCCTGCTGGCAGGTGCCCCTGACTGCTGGGGGGTGGGGGTGCTGGGCGACATGTGTGGGACATGAGTAGGGGCCTGCTGGCAGGTTCCCCTCACTGCTGGGGGGTGGGGGTGCTGGGGGACATGTGTGGGACATGAGTGGGGGCCTACTGGCAGGTGCCCCTGAATGCTGGGGGGTGGGGGTGCTGGGGGACATGTGTGGGACATGAGTGGGGGCCTGCTGGCAGGTGTCCCTGACTGCTGGGGGGTGTTGGTGCTGGGGGACATGAGTGAGGGCCTGCTGGCAGGTGCCCCTGACTGCTGGGGGGTGGGGGTGCTGGGGGACATGAGTGGGACATGAGTGGGGGCCTGCTGACAGGTGCCCCTCACTGCTGGGGGGTGGGGGTGCTGGGGGACATGTGTGGGGGCCTGCTGACAGGTGCCCCTGACTGCTGGGGGGTGGGGGTGCTGGGGGACATGAGTGGGGGCCTGCTGGCAGGTGCCCCTCACTGCTGGGGGGCGGGGGTGCTGGGGGACATGTGTGGGACATGAGTGGAGGCCTGCTGGCAGGTGCCCCTCACTGCTGGGGGACATGAGTTGGTGATCACTAGTGCAAGGTGACATGTGGCTTGGCTGGGGGGCATGCCCATGGTGGAATGGCTGCCTGCGGGAAATGACCAGTGGCGCAGGGTAGTCCCCTGTGGTGTGGGCTGCCTGCAGGGGCCGTGGAGGGTGTAGAGGGAACACCTGGGAGGACCCCCACTGCCAATTCACGTGTAGGACTCCCCGCGCACCACCGAAATTCACGTACCCCGCTCTGACAGTAAAATTGCGTGTGAAACTTCCCGCGAAGCCCAGTTATTCACGTACCCCACTCGCACAGGGCCAATCACGTGTGAAACTTCCCGCGAACCCCAGTTATACACGTACCCCACTCGCACAGGGCCAATCGCGTGTGAAACTTCCCGCGAAGCCCAGTTATTCACGTACCCAACTCGCACAGGGCCATTCGCGTGTGAAACTTCCCGCGAACCCCAGTTATACACGTATCACACTCACACAGGGCCAATCGCCTGTGAAACTTCCCGCGAAGCCCAGTTATTCACATACCCCATTCGCACAAGGCCTATCGCGTGTGAAACTTCCCATGCACCCCAGGAATACACGTACCCCACTCGCACAGGGCATTTCGCGTGTGAAACTTCCCGCAAATGCAGTTATACATGTACCCCACTGGCACAGGGCCAATCGCGTGTGAAACTTCCCACGCACCCCAGGAATACACATACCCTACTCGCACAGGGCCTATCGCGTGTGAAACTTCCCACACACCCCAGGAATACACGTACCCCATTCGCACAGGGCATTTCGCATGTGAAACTTCCCGCGCACCCCCGAAATACACGTTACCCGCTCCAATCGCGTGTTAAACTTCCCGCGCACCACAGGAATACACATACCCCACTCACACAGGGCCTATCGCGTGTGAAAATTCCTGCGCACCCCAGGAATACACGTACCCCACTCGCACAGGGCCAATCACGCGTGAAACTTCCTGCGCACCCCAGGAATACACGTACCCCACTTGCACAGGGCCTATCACGTGTGAAACTTCCCGCGCACTCCAGGAATACACGTACCCCACTCGCACAGGGCATTTCGCATGTGAAACTTCCCGTGCACCCCTGAAATACACGTTCCCCGCTCCAATCGCGTGTGACACTCCCTGTGCAGCGGGGTACGTGTATTCGGAGGGGTGCGCGGGGAGTTTTACAGGCATTTTCGTGGTTGGGGCCTGTGCGCCATGTACGGGATTCGTGCGCTGTGCATGGCGCACGAGGAGGGGTTGGGGGCGTAACTGGCACTGCTGCAGGGGCGCTGCGCCACTCGCGCCACGGCTGGTTTTAGAAGCTAAAATCCATGAATACGCTGTGCACGGAAATGGATTTTAGCGCACGCGGCTGGCACAGAAATTCGCACGCGCACTCTGTGCGCCAGCCGCGTGCACCACTTGTGCGCTGAATTCTATGAATTACACCCTATATCTTTGCTTCTTTCCTCTCATCACCTTTGAGCCCTTAAGCCTTAACAGTCTCTGATTGTTATGCGTTATAACAATAAGTAACACTTTAATTTGTACGCCCGCTTTCTGTAATAATTTCAGAGCTCAGTAAAGAATGCAACTTACATGTTAAATATGCACAGACAAAGTGACCATTAATGTTTCTCCACAATCACCAGCTGCATACTCGTTCACAATGTGAGGCCCGGGCCTTTTGTTTGTATTGTACTTCTCCAGCTTTACCTTATCAACCATTTTAGCATGGAATAGAGGGATGGCAATGATGCACTGTTTATGTGGTCACAAAAAATGTTCAATGTTTCGTTATGTACTACGTACGCCAAACTGCAGTGCCATCTATTTACCACATGTAGTACTAGACTGTGCAATCAGCATGGAAACAAAATAATTCCTTTGAAACATCATGCAACAATCTATCTCCAAAGCACATAGTTACACTAGCAGCACAGAAGTGAAAAATCACCCCTCTACCAGGCAGAATGAAAGCAGAACTTAAGCCTTTTAAAGTAACATTCAGCAAATCTCTCATCAGATGATGCTGTTCAACTATCCTTTGCAAAATGGCTGCAGCTGTAACAGAGCTTTGGGTAGCTGACACCAGAGCCCCTCCTTTTATGAATCTTTTTTGGCCCTACATTGTCATGAGCAAAGATTGCCTAAGTCAGACCGAAAAAGTATTACAGTGGCAGGGGTAATTCATCAGGCCACAAAACAAAAAGAAAAAAGCCACGAAAGCCAGCAAATACTTTAGGGGACCAGGAAATGTAGGTATCATGAAACAAATTGAATTATGTGCCAGAGCAAGCCCCATATAGCAACTCCCACAAACAAGCGGCTACGTATGAGCTGCAGGCAGATGCGTTCTGAGAGGCTGTTTTTGTCTGGACACCATCAGCCTTCATCATCAGTGGTTGGAACTGCCTCACTCTACTGCTAGTCAGCATCATGTACAGCGTCCTCTTCTTCCCCTACCCTTTCCTCAGCCCCTTTATATAAAGAGGAGAGAATCTGACTAGGAAAGTCTACTGAAATACAGGATTGCATTTGAACCCGTAGGCCCTTTAAGCGAGGTAGTGATTTATTAGATGGATAGGGATGCAGAATTTACTCTGACACAAATAATAAGACCGACTCAGGACGTTGGCTAAACTGTTTTATTTACAATTATCTAAATCAGGGAGTACAACAGACATCAACGAACGTTCGCTCAAATCTCTCTCGAAAGTTCTCAAAGAATTCCATAAAAAATTACATTTATATAGTAAAAATTCATCATCATTGATGCCATACTACGTGGCAAAATAAGAAAACCTACTTGGGGTTGTGGTTGGTCTACGGGGAACATCTAGGTATATTTTCTATGGGGGGCAGGATTATGATTGGGTCTGTAGAGTCAGGTAGTCAACTTATGCCCACCCCTAGCGCAAGCCATCATGAAATATACAACGTTTCATTGGCTTTCAAACTATAGGGCTCTTTGCTATATGGCCCTCTACAATTGGTTGGCACGCTTGTACCCTTCTGGAATAGTCCACTCGCCAGAAGCACACAAGATGGTACCCAATGTGCTTGTGGGTGGACTTGACCATGCCTTCCCACCCAATTAGCCCATCATCCATCATCAATCCTGCTGTCTGCTATTCAAATTGTCTTTGAACTCAGCCTTGCAAAGTATAACTATGCCTGTGAATAAAAGGGAGTGTGAGCACAGTCTTATCTTCAGTCTCGATGTAACTTGCCCAAAGTCTATTTCCATCTACACCATGTGACAGGAGACTGTGTTTTTAGCCCTTCTTCGTATTTAATACTATTAAAGGAATAAAACCTGACACTCAGTGTTTTTCCATTACACCTCAACAGGAGCTCGCCTCGCTTCTCACGTTCACTGTATCTTCTCGAATAGATAACCAGTTTCTTGGCTGCCTCAACCCTTGACCCCGGGGCAGGCAAGCCTTCTTGATGCTTCCTCCATTGTCAGCTGTTTTTTTCTACTGCGCCACACTTTCAGTCCTTTCGCTCATGGGGTTGTACAGGAGGGCGGAGCAACCTCTGATGGGCCAATGGGATCAGAGCTCACCCTCAAGTAACTTAAAACAAGATAGCTGCACCTTGAGGAGGATGGGGTGCATGATTCTCTTACTCCAACACCAATCAATAAGGAAAGTCAATGGTTTGGCAAAGGGAAGTTAGTTTAATGACAAGTACAAAAATCGGGGAAACAAATGGAAATCAGCAGTGATGCATTCGCCCGTCTCGCTTCAACTTCCAAATTCTTCAATCAGACAGTAATATTTATAGCAGATTTTCATCATCTTTGACGTGTTACACTCATAAGTTTGTCATGCAATTCTATTGGTCGGAAAAGGTAACTTAAGTATAGGTGCTATATCTGTATATGGTAACAGAGTGTGGGGATTGGATAACTCTTATCGGGTGGGCATCTACGCCCATCCCTCTACATCACTCGTGATAGACATCACTAAAAGTACAACGTCTCATTGGTTTTACTAGCTATAGGACCCTAGATTTTTTGGTCAATTGTGATTGGGTGGGTTACACCCCAAGGCATAAATCTCCACTTTAATTAGCAGCATGCACAATGGACACCCAGATTAGGTGTGCCCCAAGATTCACCCTGCCTCCCTTCCATCAATCAGCATTTTAGGGCTATGTGTCAATTAGTTGGCAGAGGATGGCCTCGAAACTGTTGCTTCTTATCAGAAGTTATGGCATCCTCTGGGTCTGGATGACATCAGACGTGGATACCTCTTTGTGCTTGGCTGGTCATGTGTCAGTTCACCGTGAATCTGCTTCATTGTCCCTCTATCTGTGTATTTGATTCTTCCTTTAACCTTGCCACCTGGCTGGGCCTCCTTATCTCGACCTTCACTGGCTGGCTGCTATGCTCTTAAGTTTCGTTTCTTCGGAGTTGCCGCTCTCCTCCCTTCCTGGAGTTGACCTCCAATTCCCAGGCATGAGCTGCTTCTTACTAAGTTTCGATTCTGCTCTTTCGTCTGGCTTTCTGCTGGTATATGAATCCTGGCCTGTTTGTCCTCTGCCATATAGGGCTTAATTCTGCTTTTATAAAATGGAGTCGTACTTGTATAATGTGCTTCTTGAGGTAGGTATACAGTTGGCGCTTGCCGCTCTATCCTTCTACTAAGCATTGTAAGCAGTACCGTTCCCTTAGCTTCTTGCGTTCCAAGCCTACTTACAGGCATTTAGCCAGTTCATATTTCTGTCCTTCTTTCATGTTACGTTCTTTGTGTTGCAACATCGTTTCAATATCGTCTCTTCTTCTATGTCCATTACATCCTTATTCATACAATTTCATCGTTATGTGTCATCTTTTGGATTGTCATTTCGTTCATCCGAACGTCTGTCCGGGCCATTGTGTCATTACCATTCGCCTTCAATTAGGGCCCTTTGGGTCTCTTCAGAGACAGTTTGTAAGTAATCTTTTTGCATCAGCTGCTGGTACGGTTGTCTCAATGGGTACCGTGCAGTCCATGGTTGTATGGTTATTGGCACTTCAATAGGTATTGCTCTTCTGAAGGGTACTGAACAGAGCCCCACTGTGGCTCTCTCTTGGTTTTTTTGCTCCTTATATGTCACATATCTTGGCGAGTATGCCCCTAGTATCTCAAAATGGGGGGCTGGAGTGCAGGCCATATCTGGGACCTCCTCTACACCCCATCTGGCCGGTTCATCGACCACTCCTGCTTCCTCCTTTGGATTAGTCTTACTTGGCTCCTCTGTATCCACTTCTTTGTCTTCTGGGATTGTACATAATGGTAAGAACGTGTGTTTCTTTGGAGTCCATATTTTTATCACTCCTCTCAGACTTCGTTCTGTTTTTACATGTTCGTCTTTGTTCCAGGGCATAAGCTGACACTGTCGATTTGGGCTGCAATAGATCAATTTTCCATCATATTTTCTTCGGTTTCTGGGGTACACAAACTTTGTTCCTTCTGGCGCAAATTCGCTGGCCTTCACAAAGTCTCTTATTTCTTCATCTGTCAGGTCTCTTGGCTTCCATCCTGGTTTGACATTGATCATGATCTTCATCTCAATGGCTTTTTCACAGTTTTATGGCATTGTGTGATGATTATCTTGATGACACAAAATCCTAGTAGTATTATCAATAGCAGGGCTCCCAGAAACTTGAATATGTCTGCCATCCATTGTGAAATCCATGAGAATAGAGTTCCAAACCAGCTGTCATCATCCACTTCATCAGTTTCATCGATCATCTGGTTCTGTAGGTTTGTCAGCATACTTATGGCTTCTGTTAAAGTTCCATTTTCTTCATCATGCGAAGGTATATATGTGCAACATGATTCTCCGATTTTCACGCAAACACCTCCATCCATCGCTGTGATCATGTCAAGCACATATCTGTTCTGTAGCGTCATCAATCGGATCGCTCTTAGTTCTTCCTTGATCGCATTGAATCCTTTTATGGTGGTTTTGATGGTCTGTAATAATTCTCATCTGGTTATTTGCAACCATTTAGTGTTTGCTAGAACCTGGAATCTTGGCATGATGATTGTTGTGAATACTGATGAGGTGAAGCTAAACAGCCTGTGTTCATATGGGATTGCATGGAATGCTTCTTCCAATTTGGCAGAAAAGTAATTTTCTCTCCCACAGATCTCCTTTTCCTCAGATTTCCCAGATCTCCTTTTCCTCAGGTGAGCATCTGCTTTCAGAAAACTGTCAATATTCAGGTCACTTTTTGGGATCAATAGTGCAGGAACATAAACGTGGACGTTCACTATTGTGCATATGCTCTCCAGTTCTTCAGTAGTCTTATGTATGCCTTGGATCCACATGCCCAGTAATGATCCATAATTACTGCGTTTCCGTGAGTCATTCCTGGAGCTTCAAAGATTCATCCGCAGTTTTGATTCCCTCCCATCATCCTCGTGCCATTGTTCCTGAAGCATAATTCTGGACTGTTCAGTGGCACTATCTGCAAGGGTCCTCCTCTGTCTTAGACCCATGTTAATAATTTTACCAACTTTGGCCATAGAGGTTTGCACAACCTCTGTGAGTTTTCTATTGCTTCTTGGCAGGCTCCAAGGACCATACAGCGGCATATCGCTACTCCTTCTTCCCATCCGTCTGGTGAATGCACTGTTGCCCAGATCTGCATTTGGCCTCTGTTCTTCCAAATTTGAGCTTCTTCTGGAGTTTTTCCTTCGACGTTCAATCTCGGGTTAATTTCCCATCTTGTTCCTGCTCCTTTAACTTCTGGCTTTTCATACCTGATCACATGATAGTATGAGCTCTGTTTCTTGTTTTAATATCCTGGGCATAATCATCTTCATCGGGATAAGCTGTTTCTGTTGCCCATATCAGTGAGGCATCCCTCCCCATTAACTGTCCTCTGGTATTGCACATTGCTACGTGTGACAAACAGTGTGCTCTCGGGACATCAATGTCTGCAGCCACGAAGATCTTGGATTTTCCCATGCTGTACGGTAGAAGTGCACAAACAAAGCAATCTCCTTCTGATCTCCTTCTCCCGACTTCTTTCATGTGTTGATACCAGATGTTGTTTCCTAGATGTGCTGTGCTGTCCAGGTAATCGTTTAGTTCATTTTTATCTTCATGTGGGCTTCTCTTCATTCTTATTGTCTTTCTGTAGTTAGCTATAATTACATCTCTAAACGCATCTGTGTAACTTTTCCTTGCTGGAGGACTCTCGAGCATGCTGGTTGGTGGAGCAGGTTTCTTTATCTGCATCAATGTGATAGGTGGAGGTTTTGCAAATATCTTCCTCTCCACTTGCATTCCTTTCCTGCCCTCTATAAGTGCCTTTAGCCCCCATCTGTCTGTCATCAGCCCAACATAAGGCTGCATCGTGGGCTTGGTACTTATTCCCTGTGTTGGAACTGGTGTGCTTGTCGATACGATCTCTGCGGGTTTATTTTTCAGTTCCTCATGTAGTTTCTTCACTCTAGCTATGAACAGGAATAGATGATCTATCAACATTTGTGTCCTTGTAGTGAATTCTCTCGTAGCTGCTTCTGTCTTCTCGAGGGCTTTTGCTTTTGCTATGTCTGCAATAGTCGGCCTTTAACTTGATTCCTTTCGGTCTCTCTCATTGTTTTCTGGGACTGATTGTTCGGTAGGCAGTCTCATGCTCTCTGTCGCCTTCGCCTGAAGTTCTGTGGCCATTGACACATGCCCTAGTTCATGTGCATTCGGTGTATGGGTGCGTGTAGTGGTCAGTGCTATGTTTTCATTCATCCTGTGCTGACCCTATCTCCAGAATTTCTCTTCATTCGTTCCCTCAAGTGTGTATGTATCACTGCTAATTACATTCAATTTGAGTTCATTTATCTTACCATCAGATTTTCTCGGCACTGGAATAACTATATAGGGTCTGGGTGCCTCTTGTGGGACCTATGTGTACATTATCCGGTGGGTGCACTGAGATAGGAACGCTTCGTACACCAATAAAGAATGCAGTTCTGATTGTTAATGACAGAAAGACAATGATAATCACTATGCATATACACATAACCGTGCGGTACGAAAGGTGGCAGCATTTCCTTCCAGAGAAGCGGGGGCGTCCCTCTTCTTGTGGGAGAGCCAGGTTACTGTTCTGGGCCTTCATCTTTTCATAACAAATGTCAATGTTTTATTCTTTTCACTTACTCCATTATTGTTTCTCAGAAAGTTTGTATCATAAAGTGTCTGGTGCTTTACAAGTATCCCCCCTCTTGCGGGTGACGATTGTCTCTGGATACGGGATACAGTTCCCTTGCTAGACTATGGAAAATAGATTAGACTAACTCCTTTGGTAAGTCACATTCTTTGTGAATATTCAAAATAGGTGAGTTCCCAGTCCACCCCCCGAATCTGTTTCAGTCCTGAGGACATGCTGGAACCTGTTCAATGTGAAAAAATTGAAAAAATGGCAATTTATCAAAATCAAAGAAAAATAAAAAGGTGAAGTTCTTTTTTCTGCTCCCTCGATCTCTCCCTCGGTGGAAAGATGAAGTATTTTGCCGCTGTCTCTTCGATCTGTCCCTCGGCGGAAAGATGAAGTATTTTGCCTCTGTCTCTTCGATCTGTCCCTCGGCAGAAAGTTTCACTGGAATCTCCTCATATAATCTCTCTGAAAATTGGACAGCTCCACTTGCAGCATTATTCCATGGAGGAGCGTTCCCATATGAGCAATATTAGCTGGATCTCTGATGAAGGTGATGACAGCAACCTCGATAGCTCTCCCTACCATTTCTGGAAAGTCAGTGACTAGGCAAAACAGGACGTTGTGCGCCAGTCGGCTGTCCTCGGGTGACAGGGACATTTGTCCTGCTTTGCTGGGTTCTGGATCACAGGCCCTTCCCTTGATGTGAACAGTCCTTGTACTTTCCAGCAGCGTGGATTGTGACTAAGTAATTTAGATTAGTCCACAGTTGGCTCAAATGTTCAGAGTTTGCTGGATCCCTAATGTAAAGGAAGGTGCCTGTGGTTCTTCCGACAATAGCTGGGGACTCCTCTATGATACGAAAGAAGAGCGTATTGACGAGTTCATCTATAATTGCCTGTGGTGGAAGCATTTGTGTCCTTATCACTGTATTCTGGTAACACAATGAAAGCTTCTGCGATGACAGTAAGCAGTTGCCAGATTACTTTCTTGTTGGCAGGATCTTGGATGAAGTATGTGACACTGGTGTCTCTCCCTACAAGTGCCGGATAGGAAACTAGAACTAACTGGAAATAGGTTAGTACATCCCTTGTGATGTTTCTGCTGGGGGACACCATAAATGCTGAAAAGCGACGTCTTGCTCTTTGATGATTCAGGATGCTGCGTTTAGTTCCTTAGGCACAAGTCTTTGATCACAATCTATTTGAGTCTTGTTTCTCACCAACGCTTTAGTTTGATTGATTTACAAGTTTGTGTCGACAAACGTGTTGTGGCTTAGATGCACAATTTTCTTCTTCACCCTGCAACTAGGATAAACAGAGTGTCCGTTATGTCCTTATCCCTTTTTGCTCAGAGGAAATGTTCAGTTTAAGGCACAACTTGCAAACGGGTTCTTTTGTCTTGGCTTTGCTGCTCATGCATCCTTCTTCCTCGTCATGGCTCTCATGTGCACGTGCTGAGGTTCTTCCTCGTTGTCTTTAATTTCTTCACGGTTGGGTGAAGCTTGAGGCTTTCTCCGATATAGGGCTTAATGTCATTTAGAAAGATCCATGCTCTCCTGCCTTGCAGTTTAACAGCCGAAGGAGTGCAGTCCTCTATGATGAAAGGGCCATTGAATCTTGGCTCGTCCCACCTCTTCCTTGTGTGCTTTTCTACTACCACCACACCTCCAGGAAAGACGAGAGGAATATGTAAACCTTGAGCTGGGTCTGTTCTAGCGTACCCTGCTGCGTTTTGTGCTGTGCTGCACCCTTTTCGTCATCGCTGCAGTTGGTCTGAAATTATAGTAAGGCTGGATGTCATGCAGTTCAGGTACTCTTGTAACTTGGCTCGCAGGACCTCTCGGGTGGACTGGGCATCACATCTAGTTCTGTCTCGGGGGTAAGGGGAGTATTCATTTTTCTTCCTGTGACTATCTCGTGCGGCGTAAGATCATGGTCAGAGCCTCATTGGTTCCGAAGAGCATATAATGCCAGTGGAAGGCAGTGCAACCATCCCCTCTTTAGAGTAAGCTTCAACTTGGCTATCCTTTCCTTTAACAAGTCGTTGAGCCTCTCACAATACCATTACCTTCCGGATGATACACCGACGAGAACTTGTGCTTAATACCAAGCAGCAAGTTAATTTGCTAAAAGACTTAGTTAACAAAATGAGCCCCGTTGTCTGATCTCATCACCTCACACACCCCCCATCTAGGGAACACTTCCCTCACCAGGAATTTGGCCGCAAAGGTAGAGTCTGGGTGTGTACATAGACCTGCTTCTATACATCTAGAGAATGGACGCACCACTACAATTAAGTACCTGTACCCGTTACATACTTGAACCATGTCTATATAGTCGATATGTAAGTGCTGAAAAGGCCCATTTGGCCGGGGGAGGACTCCTCTCACCACTTTTAATGTGTGCCCAGTGGTGAATTGCTGGCAGATTGTGCAGTTCACCATAAAGAATGCAACATGATCAGCTAAATTCGGTATAAAGCAGTCTTCTGCGAGCGTTGCTGCTAAATTCTCTTCACATGTGTATAGGGTAATGCAATTGTTCCAATGTTATTTTTAGTAGGGCTACAGGCATTACTGGTTTACCAGTGCTGTCTTGCCACCACAATCCGTCAGAGGGGTTTAAGGAACGCCCTCAATGTTTCCACAGTTTCTTTTCGTCCTGAGGTGCCTCCCCTTGAAGCTCCATTAGTTGTGTCTGCCCAATATTGCTATAGGCTTCTGGTGTGGCTCGTGCTATCATCATCCGTTCATGGGTGCACGCTACTTCTACATCCATGATCCTCTCACTTTTGGATGCCATACGCTTGGCTTCCGTGTCTGCTGCATGGTGTCCACGTGACACAAAATCTGTCCCTTTGGTGTGGGTGGCGCATTTCATGACCGCTATGCCCACTGGAAGTTGTACTGCCTTAATCAGCCTGTCCAATAAGGCTGCATGCTGCACTGGCATGCCGTCCGCTCAGAGGTAGCCCCTCCTTTACCAGCGTGCTAGGCCTGCGTGCACAGTAGACGTCAAATAGGCGGAGTCATTGTACACCGTAACTTCTTGGTCTGCGTGATTCTCAATGGCGAGTATCAATGCCAATAATTCTGCAGCCTGTGCTGAATAATGAGATGGTATTTGTGCACTGACGAGTACTTGAAATTCTCCGTTTGCTATGTGTTTCAAATACGGCAACGCGTGTATATCTTTGTCCATCTTCTTGGTCGATTCTAGAAGAACCGTCAATAAAAACGATCTCACCTCCCGCCAGAGCATTTTCTTTCACCTTGGGGATTTCATCATAGAATTCTTCATAGTTTGCACAGTCATGTATCGGCTTTCCTTCAGTGACTGGCTCAACTATGTACATAGCTGGGTTTACTGTTTTACATCGAACTATTTTGATCGATGTATTAGATATGATCACTTCATAGGCAGAAGCTCTTTGACATGTCAACGTCCCCTTTGGTTTCTCTAAAATGGCAAATAATGAGTGCTCGACGTATAATGTCATGGAACATCCCATTACAATGGTTGTCGCCTTCTCTATGGTGAACGTGGCGGCAGCTAAGCTTTGTTCGCATGGGAATTGGCCTCTCATGACTGGGTCCAGGCTCTCACTGTAATACGCCAGGGGCTTGTACCCCAACAAGGTTCTTTGAGCAAGTACTGCCGTCATAACGCTGCCATCTGTGTGTGAGAACAGGTAGAATTCCTCTGCATAATTAGGAATCCCGAGAACTGGAGCCATGCAAATCACTCTCTTGAGTTCTGTAAACCCTTTTTCCATTACTTCAGTCCATTCAATATTTTCCTTTGTCACCTGGACCGTATTTAAAGCCTGGAGCATGGGCTTGGTATACAAGCTGTAATCGAAGACCCATGCTCTAACATAATTGCACAGGCCTAAGAAGCTCTGCATTTGCTTTATCGTGAGTGGCTTTGCCGTGTTCATGATAGCTTCAGCCCTTTCTGGGATCACCTTTTTTCCTTCATGCGAGATGAGTTGGCCTATGTACAGCACTTCCTGTTGACAATTCTGTAGCTTTTCCTTGTCAACCTTATCTCCTTTCTCAGCCAATATAGTCAGTAGCTTAACAGAATCGCGCCTGCATTACTCTTCAGTGGTGCTGCAGATTAGGATGTCATCCACATACTGCAAGACGACACTATCTAATGCAATATTGCTTAGGTCCATCTGTAGGACTCTGTTAAATATGGACGGGGACTCACAGTACCCCTGTGGCAACCTCATACTTTTCAGACGCCTTCGTCTGAATGTAAATGACGTGAGATCTTGAGAGTCACGGTTCAATGGGATTGAGAAAAAGGCATTTTTCAAGTCAATCACCGTGAAATATTTTGCCTCTATGGGTATTTTACATAGGATTGTAGATGGATTAGGGAGTAGAGGGAACTCAGCTTCAACAATATCGTTTAATGCTCTTAAACCTTGGATTAAACGCCAAGACCCTCCTTTTGATTTCTTGACAGGATAGATCACCGTATTAAAGGGTGACTCTGATGTCACTAGGATGCCCTGATCCATCATGGCGGAAATTGTCTTCGCGATCCCTTCATCCGCCTCTCTTGACATGGGATATTGTCGCGCTCTTGGTAAAATTGCTCCTGGTTTTAGTTTAATTTTCACTTCTTCCACCCCCTTCAAGAGGCCTACATCATACGGTCCTGTAGTCCATACTGAGACAGGCACCTGGGTCATGTCGTCATCAAAGTATTCCGGATGTATCTGTGCCAACATCATTCTCTGAGGCACTTCTCTTTTGATCATTTTTACCCAAAATATGAGACTCACGTCCACTCTCATCTCTTCTGAGTCTGGTTGTTCTTCAAACAGATCGTCATCAGTGACGTCAGTCACTAGATACCCTTCTTCAATGGCGATAACCGTACACCATTGTCTACCTTCATCATCGTAACCTTTGACTAACGCTGCCCTCCTTCTCACTGCTGCTGAATGTATCATCAAGGGAAATACTTGTCCTCCCTCTTCATGCATAGGTATTCTTGGTCTGAATAAAAACTCTACAGGGGTTCTCATGATCTTGTCTGCGAGGCCTGGCAGACCTGCCATAAGCACACGCATTCCATATGCGAAAACTTCTGGGTCTAATGGTATAGCTCTCATGGCTATGTGTCCTGAGTATGCCCTTATCATATCGCATACGTTTGAATAATGCATTCCTGGAGTGGAGCATACTATGCCCTCCTCCGTGAATGAGATCATCATGTTCAATTTCATCATTAAGTCTCGGCCCAAAATGTTTACTGGGGTCTGAGGTGAATATAATAAAGGTACATTAATCTCGCACTCTCCTATGGAGACTGGGAGTGCATCTGTAAAGGGAACTCGACTGTGAGCTCCTGTAAAACTCTGAGTATCTATGGCCATGCCAGACAAGGAAAACTTGCCTTCTCATATGCATGAGCGTGTTGCATCCATGTCAACTAAGAAGGAATATTCTTTACCCCCTATAACGACATTCCCCCTTGGTTCCCTGTTAGGGTCTGGTGTCACTGATAGGATAGAGCACATCAGGGTTCCCAGTGAGCTCTCCTAGCTCATATATAAATTCAGTCCACTGTACACTAGTGGATTCTCTCCATTCCCTGAGTTACCTCCCCTTCCGGAGTTTGTGCTCTGAGAAGTTTGCGGTGGTGCCCTTGCGGTAAGTTCATCATGTTCGGGGGTTGAACCCCTTGTTGCGCACCTTGCTGCATGCCTGGTGCTTGCTGCTGCACTGTGGGATTCTGTGCACTGACCTGTTGTGGGATTGCAGGCAGAATCTCTGAGCCTGTTCCCATTCCTTGGCCGTTTTGCCACACGCCTTGGCTTCTGCACGAGCGCGCCAAATGCCCTGTCATTCCACACAGCCAACACACTGGTGGTGGTCGGGCTAGTTGTCCATTTAACATATCTGGACTGCCCATCTGCACGTTTTGAAAGCCTCCTTGATTACTTTGGAAACCTCCTTGATTACTCTGCCATCCTCTTCCTATAAATCCCCTTCCCCTCGGGTACAATCCTACGTTACCCTGATTGTTTTGCTGTGGGTTAGCCACCTGTTGTACGTTCTGTTCAGCTGGGTTAGTCAGCATAGCTCCTTCAAGAGCATACTTTGATCATTTCTTTTGCACCAGCTTCGCCTCCTCACCCTTTCGAGTTGTCTCCTTTTTCCGATTCTTTTCTTGCAACAATCTACAGTAATGTGCAATAGTCAACTGTATTTCAGTCCAAGTTTAGCCTCAACTCCTACCAATTTCTTAAGCTGTTTTTGTACAGGCTCTGGTAACCCCTGGCACAATATGTGATAAAATACAGGTATAGATTTCGTCCAAGATTCATGCATTTTGAGCACCCACGCGTCTTGGAAATTCTGGATATAACTCAACGGTTCTTCTGACTCCTTCATTTTTCGAGTCATTATAGCTCCCATATTGGAAGTGTCTGGGTAAAGCACTCGTAGCACTTTCCATACTGCTGCTCTGCAATTATTAAATGCTGCTCCGTCGTGTGTAATGCTAATAATGGTTACACCAGGGTAACCTGCCCGTTTCCACACATCGTCTGCTCTCTCACCAACAATGATGATCAGGAGACCTTTAATGGCCCGTATACCTAACGTGACTCTCCCTGTCATTTTTTCTAACTCGTGTATCCACTTCCCGGCTCCCGATGTCAGCACTGGAAGCTTGTTTTTCAGGTTTTCCCCATCCATGTGTGGCCATGGAATATATTGCGGTCTTGCTCCCCCCTTTTCTAACAGCGGAAATTAGAATCCGCAGCCTTCTTTTTCTTTCCCCGCACCTCTTCTGTCTATTGCTGGGGTAACATTCCCGCATCGCCGTCTGCTTGGCTATGCCCTCAACCTGTCTACATAGGCGTGTGCTAACACCCCCCTCTGACCATGGGGTGTTCCTTTATGCTGGTCAGAATGCGTGACAGACTCTGATGCCCTCGGTGCAGACTCGCTAGCATCTAATCATCGGACCCCTTTGTCCCTTGGGAGAAGCTCTTCGAGCCGTCTCCCTTCTTCATTTGTCTCGCACTCCATCTCCTCTCTGGAGTCGGACATTGATTGTTCCCAATTCACGCAACTCTTGCGTCATCGCCGCTCTTACTAATGTCTAGCCTATCCAGGGACAGTCTCCTGCTCCCACTACTCCAGGTGACGTCCACAGTGTCATATAGCTGAGTGCTTTCCAAGCGCTCGTCTTCCCCTTGGGATATTGGTTCTAGCCCCATTTCATCATATATTTTATCGATCGTTTCCCTGATGCTTCTGGTGTCAAAGTCATCTTCAATATTTGCCCTACTCGTGCCTACTACTGAATCTTTTGCAGGGAAGAATTCTTCAATGTCTTCCCATTCTACAACAGGATTGGGTTTTTTAACTTCCCGCTCCAGATATTCGAGATCGCATACCCTCTGACTACGCTTACGTTCAATATCATCATTGAATTCTTTGCGCTTCCTCGCTTCCTCTCAGACCTTATCTTCTTCCCTTCTTTCATTTCTACGTTCATTTGCCCTTCGAACTTCCACATCTTCTCGTATCTTTATCCTTTTTTCACGTGCTCTTTGCTCTTCTTCTAAACTTTGCTGTCTCCATCTGTACTGGTCATAGGCTGCTGTCTGTTTATGGAGTGAGCTGATTTTCTTGCTCTTCACGATATAGCTATTCTCACCTCAGCCTATATTTTCTTCTTATCCTATCGTCCCTTACCTCCTTTCCCTTCTCCTTCTCCCTTCTCTGTGCCTCATCACACATCTCCCTTGGTCTCATATCATCACTTTCTTTTCCATCGAGTTTCAACAATATCTGTCCTCCCATCCATTTGTCTTTTACGAATGCTATCTCATCAGTTCTGTCTTCACTTCCTTTCCATTTCTTTTCCTCTCTCTCCTTATCGAGAGATGCACTAATCTGTGCCTGATCCTTCCTTTCATCATCGTGTCTTTCCATGTCCCTCGGGACTACAGAGATAATATTTTTATCCTGATCCTTCCCCTTATTTTCGTCACTACTGTACGTAGGTGACTCATATGTGGGGTTGCTGTACCCCATAGCTGCCTTAAGCTCTCTTAATGGGTAGAGTCCCTCATGCTTACTTCCCTCGGTTTCTGTTTCAGGCGGGGCAGGTGGCGTGGTAGGCATCTCACCCCCCCTCCGTGCATACGTTTAATATCCAGTCCGCAGGTGGCTCTTCCTCCTTCGACTGTTAGTACATTTTCCAAAGTTCTAGAACAGCGAGGCGTTTCTCTAGTTTTTTGCCTGTATAAGTCGCATGCAAGTAAGTCGTCATGTGTTGTAAGACGACTTTAGATAGAGACCCATTTTGTGGCCACGGCATAAACATCTTGTGGGCGGTGCCCTTAACCCACTCGGCACTGTATTTCTTAAACTTGGGTGCATGTTTAGGCAGTTGTTTACATAAGTTTGCTAGTGGAGTAATATCTTCCATGCTTAAACCTGTTTCTAACAATACTTCAATGTAACTTCACCACTCCTTATAATATGAGCGAGCACCAATACCGCAAGCTCCAATCCAATCTTCTCCTGCCAAAATGTTCTATCACCAATTTACTCAAGAACATCAATTCATGTGCGATTCCCTCTCAACTATAGAATCACGTAAAACCGTTGATCAATTCCAAACAACAAGGAGACACATTTCCTTACATGTGACACATCAATAGAACATGTATGACAAACATTAAACACACTAGACAGATACCAGCTGGACACAAATATCTCTGCCTTCTAATCAATACCCCGACATGGAGTTTAAGCAAACTCCTTTTACGACGTCTTTAACCGTCGTAGTAGCCTAGTCTTTCCCTATTATGTGGGACTATGAGTTCACGTTTCTTCTGACCACTATATTAAAGTGCAGGAACAAGGCATATCCTCTCTCTTCTCGGGTGTCTACCCCGGTATCCTCTCTCTTTATCTCAGGTGTGCAACCCGGTATTCACTATTTATTCAGTTATTCTCGAGTCATTATCCCCTTATATATACAGTCTTCTCTACTTCTGACTATTTTGTTTTTCTCCAACTCCCTCCGTTACCTTTTCCCTTACTTGTTCTATTTCCTAAAGACATTTGCCAAAGCATACATTTTTCGTTTCACTCACCGCTCGCATCGTTCCTCTCTGGACCCTCGGGATCACTGCCTCTGTTACCGCCTTTTTTAGTCTTTCGTCTGATCCACTGCCCGTAGGAATGGAAGGGTTATGTTTGTAAAACGGGTGCCTTCAAACCCACTGCAGTTTTTTGGACAGGTTTAAGCTATCATTGTCCACGGGAAGCTTCACAGTCTACTTGGTCAAAATGACGAAGGACTCGTGATATTGCTGAAGATCTAGAGTTACTTCGTGCCGACGGTCCATAGGTGTCTCTGACGGGCCCATGGGATCAAAGCTCACGCTCAAGTACCTGAAAACGAGATAACTGCACCTTGAGGAGCATGGGGTGCAGGATTCTCTTACTCCAACACCAATCAATAAGGACAAGTCAATGGTTTGGCAAAGGGAAGTCCATTTAATGACAAGTACAAAAAACGGGGAAACAAATGGAAATCAGCAGTGATGCAATCGCCCTTCTCGCTTCAACTTCCAAATTCTTCAACCAGACAGTAATATTTATAGCAGATTTTCGTCATCTTTGACGTGTTACACTCATAAGTTTGTCATGCAATTCTATTGGTCGGAAAAGGTAACTTTAGTATAGGTGCTATATCTGTATATGGTAACAGAGTGTGAGGATTGGATAACTCTTATCGGGTGGGCGTCTACGCCCATCCCTCTACATCACTCATGATAGACGTCACTAAAAGTACAACGTCTCATTGGTTTTACTAGCTATAGGACCCTAGATTATTTGGTCCATTGTGATTGGGTGGGTTACACCCCTAGGCATAAATCTCCACTTTAATTAGCAGCATGCACAATGGACACCCAGATGCGGTGTGCCCCAAGATTCACGATTCACCCTGCCTCCCTTCCATCAAGCAGCACTTTAGGTCTATGTGTCAAATTAGTTGGCAGAGGATGGCCTCGAAAATGTAGCTTCTTTTCAGGAGAAGTTATGGCATCCTCTGGGTTTGGATGACATCAGACTTGGGTACCTCTTTGTGCTTGGCTGGTCAGGTGTCAGTTCACCGTGAATCTGCTTCATTCTCCCTCTATCTGTGAATTTGATTCTTCCTTTAGCCTTGCCACCTGGCTGGGCCTCCTTATCTCAACCTTCACTGGCGGGCTGCTACGCTCTTAAGTTTTGTTTCTTTGGAGTTGCCGCTCTCCTCCCTTCCTGGAGTTGACCTCGAATTCCCAGGCATCAGCTGCTTCTTACTGAGTTTCGATTCTGCTCTTTCGCCTGGCTTTGTGCTGGTATACTTTTTTCTACTTCTGGGCAACAGAGAAGAGACTTTGCAGCTGTGGCCTGTGCTGGCCGAGCATGGCCTGCACATCCGCAGCTGTGTACATGATAAGAGTCATCTTCATTTTGCTAAAAGCCTAAAACGAAGGCTTGAGGAAAGGTGGAATCTGGACGCACATCACAGCTGAACCCCCTGTTCTGGGATCTGTGCATGGGCTAGAACGCGGCAAGGGCTGTCAAATCTGGGCTCAGTCCCCTTGTCAACACACAGACACGTGCAGTGCAAGTGTGACAATTGCAAGGCTGAAAGAGTCGTTTGAAGTTCTTCATATATTTATTTTATCAGGGTTACGGCGGGGCAATGCACCTCTAAAGCTAGTTTTCTTTGCCTCACAGTTTTACAGCAGTGTGTGGGACTGGGAAGTGTGTGCGATTCAAATGTGTCCATTGGTGGCAGGCAGAGCACTTTTAAACAGGTGAGACTGAGAGTCCATAAAAAGCTTCTTTCAGAATCAGCACGGAATATGAGTGGTTAGTGGTTTGGGGAAGTGTAACAGATAATAGGGCCTGTGGATTTCAAATAATCCTCAAAGGCTCAGAGAATGATGTGTTCCCCCCTCAAACCCCAATAGCAGACCGAATCAAATTGTGTAATGAGCTTGGTTCTCAGAGTAATGATAGATCAGAGACTGTCGGCTCATGAGACAGCCCATTGTGAGAGCTCAGAGATATTTGTGTCCTTCTCCTAAGGTTAACTCCACTCTCGGAACTTGAAGAGACTTCTCCACTCAAGGTCTAAATGGAGGCCGTTCATGTGAGGGAGCGGATGCCTGTATGCTGCAGCAGAAACGCACCATAAATAGCTTCAGTGCTAATAGATTCCTAGCAGGTAGAGCAACCTCTGCTGTGAGCACTGCTACAGGAGGCTGGGGGAGGGGCAGAGACCTGATACATGATTCTTACACTGGGACTAAGATGTATTTTCAGCCACTGCCGAGTTATTAATGGCATTCTTTGGTGAAACCCTGCGGTACGCAGATTATACATGATATTAGTAGTAAGGTAACATCAATAGTACGGCTGTGATCGTGTGGCAGTGCGTCTGCCTAGCTCTGATGATCTCCCACATCTGGTAATAAGACAATCAGCGGGAGATGGAGGGAGCCTGTGCTCTGTCCGATCAGGGGCCGGGTGGGTGGGAAATATTGGTGAGGGAAAGGAGATAGGGAAAGGGAGTTGAGAGAGCACAGATGGCGCTGGATTGAAGTAGGACAGGGGAAGGATGGTCACTTGGCTTACCTTGGAGCTGGGAAATAATGAAAATGGTTGAACCCTTGAGTGCCAGGTTAAAACCACTTTCCGGAGAAGCAGAGGTAAAATAACACACTTCCTGGATGCTCTGGCCAATCAGTGGACGGATGGGCAGGATCCATGAGCCTGGGGAAGGACGGAGGCAGAGGGGTTTGAATAAGCATGGATGGCACTGGATTCAAGCAGGACGGGGGAAGGATGGTCGCTTGGCTTACCCTTGCAACCTCGAGTGCCGGGTTTAAAGAGCTTTCCAGAACAGCAGAGGTGAAAGAAGCCACTTCCTGGATGCTCTGGCCAATTAGGGGCCAGGTGGGAGGGAAATAGGGTGGACAGGAGACATGGGCGAGGGAAAGGACGAAGGGAGAGGGGGTCGAGAAAGCATGGATGGTGCTGGATTCAAGCAGGACGGTGGAAAGATGGTTGTTTGGTTTACCTGGGAGCTGGGAAAACATGAAGAGAGTTACACCTTTCGAGTGCCGACTTTAAAGAACGTTCCTGTGCAGCAGAGGTGAAGAAGCTGATTCTTGGGTGCTGTGGACAATTAGGTGCCAGGTGGGAGGGAAACAGGAGAAGGACGCAGGGAGAGGGGGTTGAGAGAGCGTGGATGGTGCTGGATTCAAGCATGGCAGGGGAAGGATGGTCGCTTGACTTGCCTGGGAGCTGGGGAAAAATGAAGAGGGTTGTACCCTTGAGAGCCAGGTTTAAAGAGCTTTCCTGAGCAGCAGAGGTGAAAGAAGACGATTCCTGGATGCGCGGGCAAATCAGGGGCTGGGTTGGTGGGAAACATGGGCGAGGAGAAGGATGGAGGGAGGGGGATCGAGAGAGCGCGGATGGTGCTGGATTAAAGCAGGGCAGGGGAAGGATGGTCACGTGGCTTCCCTGGAAGCTGGAAAACATGGAAGAGGGTTGCACTCTCAGGCATTGAGTTTAAAGATCTTTCCTGGGCAGTAGAGGTGAAGGAAGCCCCTTCTTGTATGTTCTGGTCAATCAGGGGCTCGGTAGGTGGGAAACATGGGCGAGGGAAGGACGGAGCAAGAGGGGGTCGAGAGAGCGCGGATGGCACTGGATTCAAGCAGGACGGGAAGGCTTACCTGGGAGCTGGGAAAGAATGGAGAGGTTTTTCAGAGATTGCCCCTACCCAAGATTGATGAGTTGATTTTATAGAGTTCAAGAGCGTAAAAGTTCAAGTTACTAGATTTTAGGTCAGAATACCATCAAGAGAAGCTACATGAAGATTCTTTAGACTTTACCACGTTTATAACACATCTGAGGTTGCTCAAGTGTGTGAGAATGTCTTTTGGGCTAGTGTCGCCCGCCAGTGTGTTTCACAAGATAATACACAAAGTGTTAAATGGATTGCTAAAAGTTAAGTATTATCAAGATGACATATTGGTTTGGGGTTGCAATGATGATGAATATGATAGTAGGTTGCAAGCAGTGTTGGAATTATTAGGAAAAGCTAGACAAACAGAAGTAGACTATCTAAAAATTGTCAGTGCATGGAGGAAGGCCCAAATTGACTATGGTAAGGGCCATATCAGAGACGCCTACACCCAAAAATAAATCAGAGGTGTCATTAATTTTGGAGTGTACTGAATATTATTTGAAATTTGTTAGGAATATGTCAAGTAAAACTATGAGCATGACAAGACTGAGAAGAGAGTGCTTTTTTAATTGTCAAGAGAATGTGAAAGGGAATTCCAAGAAATAAAGAGTGATATTGTTTATGCCCCAGTACTAAAAGGAAACAAGGATGAGTTATAACCAATTATGTATACTGATCCCAGTGAGTCAGGTTTATGTGCAGTGTTGATGCAGGAAGAAGGGACGGTAGAGAACACAGTGGCCTTTGCTTCAAGGTCTCTGAAGGATTTGGAGTGTAGATATTCGGGTACTAGGAAGCACTAGCTTGTGTGTCGGCGATATCTCATTTTTAATTGTATTTGTTGGGACAACTCTTGTTCACCATGTGATAGGTGGGAGGAATGTAGTGTCAGATGGTCTTTCAAGAAATCCAATCAAGGAAGATGAAGGAAATGCATTTTTAGATGTGGAGGATGCTGTTAAGAAATTTGAAAGAAGGTCAAGAGGATGAGGTTTACTAGAGGAGAAAGGATAGCGTTGAATCAGGATGGAAGACTACCACTACAGATTCAGATGAAGCACTGAAAGAATTCAAAAGAGTGAAACTAGAGTTGGCAATTCTAGATGGGTTTCAATGTAGGGGTCAGAGATTGATTGTAGCAGGTGCTATGAAGGGAATAGTGTGGGTGTTGGGTCATAGAGGGCATTTAGGAATGTCGAAAGCAAAAGTAATTATTCACACAGATTTTTGATGGCCTGGTATGGATTCTTTTTTGTTAAAGAAGAGTGTTGAATGAATGTAGAGACAAGCAACACGATTTTGAAGATTAGGGTGCCATCCGTGGTTGTCCCAAATGTTCCAGATATGCCATGGAAGGTTATAGTAATGGATCTGTTAGGGCCACTTAATTTTAGAAATGTGTATGTATTGGTGTTAATATATTCGTTATGCAAGTGACTAGAAGTAAGTGTGCTGAAAAATGCTCCTGCGAGTAACATAATTAAGTTTCTGGAAATGTTGTTTTGGAGGGAACCCAAAGTAAACGGTTAAGTGATAAAGGCTCACAAATGATGACAAAAGAACTTCAAGAATGTCTAAAAGCTTGTGGTGTGAAACATGCCAAGACATTATCATATCATCCCAAGAATAATGGGTGTGTGGAGAGATTTAGTAGGACCACCATGGAGGGATAAGGATGTTGGTCAATTCACAGCGCGACAGGGTTTGTGCAATGATGCGTATGGCTTATCAATATAGGGTTACGTCACACAGTACGATAGGAGTATGACAGATTGAGGTGTTTCGAGGAAGAAAACCAAATACTCAATTATGTCCAGGATAGATGGGTAAATCAAAAACGGTAACAGCAAATGTCAAAGAGATTAACCAGGATAAGGGAGTGAGGGCAGGTAGCGAAGAAGAGGTAAAAACTATTGTAAGGATGTACAATTCATATGGGGGCATGAAGTAAAGATTAAATTACCTAGACTGGTAAAGGAAAGGTGAGTCAACATTTTTGGAAAAGAAACCAGTGCATAGGTTTTGGGGTTTTCAGTTTAGTCACAAGGGGGTAAAGTATGGAACAAGGAAAGAGTGGTTAAATTACATAAAACATTGAAGGTAGAAAAGAGGCCATCAGTGTGTTCACATACATGGTGTGTCTAAATGCAAGTTGTCAGACAAACCCAGCTGTACAGTGTGTATAGTTTCGGTTACTGCCATTAGGCAAGTCCAGGAGCCTGAGTGAACAAGTTGTGGCATTCATTCACTTTATGATCCTATATTGTATATAGTTATTGAGATAACTCTAAACTTATATACTGTATAAAGCTATAAGGAATTGCAGTTAATGCTGTGGTGTCATATCACACATCATCTACATGATGCTACCTGTGTTGGTATAATTGGGTGATTGGGTATGAGCAAGGAAAGGTGGTGTGTTATGTTCTCAGTTTCACATGAGGCTGAAGAGAAGAGATTTCCAATGCAAGATAATCAGGAATAATGTCTGTTATAGGGAAAAAGATTTTTATCCTCCTAAAATAAGAGTTTCAATCATGAGCGGGAAAAGCAGATTTCCATATGCTGTGTTTCTTTTATTTTGGGTATTTATTGAGGGTGAATCTTGCTTTGTGAATAAATATAGTGCTATACTTCTGTAAGGGTTACAGACATACATTAGATGGCTGCTTGGTGGAACAGTCCTTCCGCCACAGCATTCATTACTGACATAAGGGCTCATTGTCAATGAGCAGCAAAGTAAATCTAGTACTTAAATTCTTACGCATAATATTTACTCCATGTCTCACTTTCCATTTTTAAATTAAGTTACGATCCTGCCTAGCCCCCTTCCTCTCCACCATTCAAATACTCCAGAATTTGCACCAGCATGCAATGTGGAATGTGCCAGCTTTTGGCTGCTTTGTTGTAAATGCTGCCTGCCATGGCATGCTTTGAACATTACTCAATTTGCACGGCGGAGTGCAGAAAGGGCATCATATAAGTGTGTACACCACCTTTTTCCACTTTACTTTTGCACTCTGCCGTGCAAATGTTGAAAATTAGGTGGAGGGGACCTGCCTATTTAAAAGTGTAAACGTGATGGGTCCCCTCCACGTAATTTACAGTGGAAATCGAAAAAAAGGGCCGCATACTATTTAGAGTAGCAGGGAATATTTCACCTGCACTGTTAGTGTGGGAACATGCAACCATTCTGAAAGTGGGTGTGGGGGTATTTTCATATGCTGCTTTTAGTAGTTACACCAGCTCCTTATAGTCAACTAAAACAAGCCCAAAAGAGAAGCATTATGGCTTGCAGTCTTTCTGTGTCCTACAAGTCCGGGGAGGGGGGGTGGGTGGTTAATAACTCCCTGAAAGCTTCCTGTATGTCTGTCACTTGATGCCTAGCTCTCAACTCACATGCTTTTGCCTTGTAAACAGCTGACTCACCCTCAAGCCTCCTGCACACCCATTTGTTTCAATGGGCCTCTCACCAGCCAAAAACAAATCCGGGTGTTTTCACCCGCCTTTGCGACACAAATGGGTGAGAGCTATACAGTAGGGGTAGGAGCCGACTGTACATTTTACATTAGCCAGTCCAGAGGTTGGTGGCATGCTGTGGCACGCTGTGGCATGTGCCACATGTCACATTCAACTCCTACTGCTTCTCGAGCTATGCTTGATGTTATTAGAATGACCTTTTTTCAGAGGGAACATTTAAGGGGAAACAGAGATGTTCAATTACCCACGGACTGTCTGGACAAATCCTGGGTTTAAAACAGCTAGACGCGCAAATATCTTTTTTAATCTTTTCCACGGAAAGAGCCTCTTCGAACCTTGCGTGACCTTAATCCATACGTTAAGCTTGCTTTATTTCTAACGACATCCGGTCCCGGCGGCGCTGCTGCAGGTCTGTCTGAACCTCCTCTGCGTCACCAGACGCACGCACGACGCACACACGAGAGACCTCTACCGAAATTAGCGCGTTGCTGAAGAAAATGGTGCAAATATGGTTTGTATTTGTCGCTGGCCCCTTGCCAGACCTTAGAGTCACACGCTGGCTAAAATTACTCTCTGTTTAGAAGAGCAGTGTAAGAAAAAACCGCAGCGCATTGCAAAGCGATGAATGAGGACACGCTTCAATAAAAACCACACCAGAGAGCACACAAGGAGCGTTTTTTCTTCCTTTTAAAGTTGATCTTTTCGGTGTTGTCCTGAGATTCAAATGAAGTTTAAGTACTTCTAAGATTCTTGAAAAACGTCCTTTATACATTCCCGTTGCCAATTAGAGTGCGGCAATCAGAACAAGGAATGCAGCTGTAAGGACAGTTGCAACACACATTCCACGCTTCTTCTTTGCTCTTCTCACAAGGCCCAGTTGTCTATACAATGGGGAAGCTTGAAATTAAGGCTATAACTGCCTGTAAAGGCTGCATTGCAAATAAACTGCCTATTGTGATGGGTGCACACCAGTGGTGGAATTGGGCGGGATTTTTCCCGGATTCTGGATCCAGCGAAACAATTCTTTCCAGATCTCGGAAATCTCCAAAGCCTTTTTTACCACTGAACATGGCAGTGTTTAGTCTGTTTGGAACTGTTTTAAACCATGCCAACGCGACGACCGGAACCCAGGTCGCTAGAGGTGAGACACTTACCCACAAGACCATTTGAAGCTCTGATCACAATGCCTGTGAAATCCCTCATTAGGATTGTTTTCTGCAGGAAATATTTAATTTAAATACAGTTCCTGTAACATTATAGGAAATGAAGCTCTCCTGCATTATTTTGTGGTGTTCATGATTAATGTTCTCAGAGGCAAACCTGTGGGGGATTAGGGGTGATAAGAACCTCCCTCATCACTGGTAGGATCTTACAGTCAATTATTTGCATTTCCAGCAGTTGTGCACACTGAGCACTGGTCAATGAGACATTAACAAGCTATGTCGCAGGAAGTCCAGGTGAGGCTGAACATTTCCCCCTGCACAAGCAATTTTAGCATTACAGCCCTTGCCCATGGACTCTAGTTTATGTTAGGTAACCATCGGCCTCTGGGGCTTGGGAACATTAGCTTGGGAGTCAGTTATCTACCACACAGCAGAGCCCTCTGATAAGGCTGAAGCTGCAGTCATGCTTCCTTCCAATGCAACATTTTAAAGTTGGATATTTTGCTTTTCAAAATTCAGTCAGGCCCAGCACCTTGTTGAAATGTTTAAGACACAATTGATTCCAAAGAACAAAATGGCAGCCCATGGGGAGATGCTGGTTCAGCATCCCCTCAAGAATTGAGTTATTTGGCTATTGAGGCGTGTGAGACAAGCTGCTGCAGATGACTTGTGAAGGATTTCCATGCAGAAAATTCCTTTGGGAGATGTTAGGCAGAATCATATGCAGTACCCTTTGGGAACACTACACACAATTAAGACTACAAGTGTAAGTACAATTTCACCTTTCGTACAAGCCTGTACTACACAGTAAAGTGGTAGCGATGGCTGAGAAGCCAGACTTATCTCAAGAGTAAAGTGAGCAGTACAAGAGATTACACAAAGGACAACAATTACTATGGTTCAAACACACACTGATTCAAGGTTTCTGAGTAAAAGAATATACATTTATTTACACCATCAGTTATGAAACAGTTCACTATTATAAAGCAGCAGAAAATCACAATCTTAATACACTACAATAACCCCCAATCAATTCTGGACAAGTTAGGCTCAAAATTAAGTTTGAGCAAAATGGCACTCCAGCAATTTAAAAGGTAGAAAAGACAAGGTTATCCAAAATCAACAACCCCAACAAGTTATAGGCAGGGCAATCTGGAAAAGGCTACTACAACTAGGATTAAAGTCAATAGGCCTGGGCCAATGTTAATTGTTCAGAGTCTTTGCAGAGGATCACACAGTTCAAAGTAGTTCACGGTTACCAAGAGTTCAAAACAAAGTTGGTCGGAGGAAAAGTTATTTAAAGAAGAAGAGAAGGAAAAGCCTTCAGAGAGGCGAAAGATTTTCCGTGCTTTTACTGTGGTTGGATGAAATGAAGGACTGGATTTGCACAGTACCTTTAAAGAAGAAGAATGCTGCAGCCGAGGCAGTTGTTCCTCGCAGTTCATGCAGGTTTGCGGCTCCTGAAGCTTTTGTCGTGGTGACAATAAAGAGGACGGCTGGAGGGTTGTGCACTGCCCAGGGAAGAAGTCAGCTGCGGAGCAAAACGCAGAATAAAAGGTGCTCTCCTTAAAACCCAAACTGGTTCTCTTCCCACTGGCTATCCTATCTACTGCAGCGATGCACAGTAAATTCGACCAGGATGAGGACCGGTGTCTGGTGTTTGGCGAGCTGGTTGTTCCCACCAAGCTCAAGGGAAGAAGATTCCTTGCAGATCTCCTCTGTCGTCGAAGTTTCAGGCGATTCGGACCTGCAGCAGGGCTTCACCGGGTGTTCTATAGTTGCAGCAGTCATCTTCCTTCAGCTTCTCTTTGGTTCAGTTGTTTCAGTGGCGACTCTGCCTTTCAGTCCCAGAAACTGGCTTTTTATGCACCAAATCCCCCATTGCACAGCCTGGCTGTCAATCACACAGCAGGGTGGCTGTCCTGCCTGGCAGAGCAGCCACCTAGCCAATCAAACAAGAGTGTGACTGCAGGGGGCCTCAAACTCCTCCCTCACATCCTGTCCACCCAGACACTGAGGCGCCTAAGGAGGGCTTCTGTGCAGAAGCCCGCTAAAGGACAGCGAACAAAGGAACCAAACCTGGTTTGGCGCGCAGAGTAAAACACTCGAAAGACCTATACAAAAAGATATGGCAAAACAACTCGACCGGAACCAAGTTAAAATAAAAGTGGATTACCAGGTCTGAGTTCGAGGCTACCACCATATCAAATGGTACCAAAGGCTATTTTCATAGTCTGCAATAGAATACAAATGGTAGATACCACTGCCACCAGCCAAATCTTAGATAAAGCGGAACATACTAATGTTCCATGAGAATCAGACAAAAGGGGATAACTATTAACCCCTCCAGTACTCTATTGGAAGATAGTGTGTACTGGGACTGTAAATTTAAAAAGACTAGTAAAGTCAATGGCAACTTTACATGTTCTGGGAGACAGTAGTCAGTCCCAAAAAATGGAGTTTAAAGTGGGAAGTTTGAAAAGACAACCATGTGTGACTGCACTAAAGGTGCTGAGTGACACACAGTAAAAAGATGATGCCTACAGGGTGGGTGAGACTCCATAGTCTATGAGCATAAAAATGTACAACACACAGCAAAACACATGTAAGAGTAGGAAAAAGGCTCACACTCTTACCAGGTAAAAAAATGAAACCCTAGAAATCCAGCAAAGCTGCTGAGGGACTCAAAATGTAAGGGCAATTAGCCATTCTGGAGAATTCTCCCTAACAGGAGAAACATTCCAAGAAAGGTGCATCTGCTCTTCACCCCATGACACCACAGAAGACATGGCGACCATGGCTTCAGTGCCAAGGGGATGTCCAAGAGGCCCTTGTAGAGGAGGTCCCAGACATGGCCTGCACCCCCTCCCCTCATTTCGAGGTATCAGGAGCGTACTCGCCAAGGTATGTGACGTATGAAGAGCAAATGAACCTACAAAGAGCTGCACTGGGACTCTGCCCAGTATACATCAGAAGATCCATACCTGTTGAAGCGCCCATAACCAGACAACCCTGGGCAGCACGGTACCCTATCAGACAGCCGTACCAGCCGCTGATACGAAATGAGGAGTACCTACATACGGTCCACGAAGAGACCCCAAAAGCCTTAATGGAAGGCCAGTGAAATTGACACAAGGGCCTGAACAGATTTGTGAATGAACAAAAGCAGCTATCAAAGATAACACGCCAGTGCGAGTAACTACGAAAATAAATGTAATGGACACAGAGAAGAGACAATGTTAAAACGTAAGGAAACGGTGCTAAGAGACAAGATGGAAGCAACCTACCTGTTAAACATATGTAAATAGGCATGAAACGCAAGATGCTAAGAAATCGATCCTGCTTGCAATGCTTAGTAGAAGGTAGAGCGGCAAGCGCCAACCATATATCTACCTCAATAAGGCACATTATACAAGTGCGACTCCATTTTGTAAAAGCAGAAATGTACCCAGGCTGCCAGAGGCCTGACAGGCCAAGTTTCGTAACCCAGCCAAAGGCAAGAGAAGGAGCGGAATCGAAACTCAACAAAGAGCGGCTCATGCCTAGGAAATCGAGGTCAACCAGAGAAAGGGAGGAGAGCATCAGCTAACAAGACTCAAACTTCAGAGCAAACCAGCCTGCCTCATGAAGGTCAAGATAAGGGGGCCCATGTAGGTGGCGAGGTTGAAACAGAATTAAATGCACTAAAAGCTGGAAACTGAAGCAGATTCATGGTGAACTAACATGTGACCAGCCAGGCGCAAAGAAGCACCACCACCTGATGTCATTCAGGACCCGAGGATGCCATAACTTTTCCTGATAAGAGACTACAGTTTTGAGGCCCTCCTTAGCCAACTAATTGACACATCGCCCTAAAACACTGATTGATGGAAGGGAGGCAGGGTGAAACTTGGGACACCAGGCACATGGGTGTCCATTCTGCATGCGGATAATTAAATGTGGAGATCTATGTCCAGAGGTGTAACCTGCCCAATCACAATGGACCAAGTTATCTGGAGTCCTATAAATACTGTAACCAATAAGACGTCGTAGTTGTAGTGACGTCCATCACGCATGATGTAGAGGGATGGGCGTAGACGCCCACCCGATAAGAGTTATCCAATCCGCATGCCCTATTATAATATACAGAAATAACACCTATACTTAAGTTACCTTTCCTAACCAATTATATAGCATGATGATTTTTTATAGAATTAGATGTCAGTGATGACGAGTTTTGCCTATAACAATGACTGTTCGACTGAAGTTCGAGGAAGTCGGAGCGCGACAGGTGATCGCAATGCAGCTGATTTCCATTTGTTTCTCTGTTTGATGTACTTGTCATTAAACAGACTTCCCTTTGCCAACTTACTGATTCCTCATTATTGAGTCGTGTTGGAGTAAGTGAATCCTGCACCCCCTGTCCTCACATGGTGCAGCTATCTTGTCTTACAAGTTCTAGAGCCTGAGTGCTGACCTATGGGCCTGTCAGTGAATTCCTCTCCTCCAGAACACCCTGACAAAGCTTCCTGCTGTGTGTACCGGGACAACTATAGCAGAAGAAGATGGGGTCTGAAATGAAGAGCCTGTTCCCAAGACCAGTACTCACGAGGATGGAGAGAGGGGGGTGATTCCTTCACTCCCCACACTATGGATGCCTGCATCATCTCCAGTTGGTTTGACCCAGCCTATCCAGACTTTGACTTGGGAGGAGTGTGTGTCCCAAAACTGAGCACACCTGATGGGTATTTCCTGAGAGAGATCTAAACCCAGGAACCATGAGAGGACATTTTCACCCTCACGCCAGCAGAATACGGACTGGCACTCTAGGTCGCCAACAAACAGGAGAGAAGCTTACTACATGGGATCAATCATAACATATTATACACATGGAATTAATCCATAACATATTATACTGTCTGAGATACCATAAGACCCTGCTTTTAGACGGCGATTATTACACAACGATACAAGTCAGAAGAATACATTTAATAATAGAGTATGTGATCAGTATAAAAATACTAGATCTACATTCATACAAAATTATTAATTTTGATCAAAACCATATAACCAACCACATATTACAGGGTGTGAGGTAGCGACCCTGCAGTTATGGTTTAGTTGCTCTTCCCACAGGAAGAGCAGTTTTTGGGTGGCTTATATCTTTGGCACCGTTCAACGAATTCTTACGAAACTTGGCAACAAAGTGTATTTACATTTGTCATAAATGACATAATGTTTATATCAAAATCATTGTGCCATCAACTACACTTACAAAAATACATTAAATACATATTCCAAATTGGCTCCTCTAGCTACTGTGTGCTGAAGTTGGATACACTTGGATGTCATATTTTTTCTTATTGCCCAATGGATTAATTTAAATGGAATAATTATCCTATTGCCAGACACATGGCTACTGTGGCTCTGTAGAAGGGCCCGACCTTGAACACTCTCCTCACTCAGGAGGAGTGGGCAGTGCCTCTTCTGGACAACACAGGTAGGTCAGACACCATCCATCCCATTTGGATGAAGTAATTGTTCCCCAACTATGTCCATCCCTCTGGTAGCAATGGGATGGTGTACTTTTGTATTTATGTAATTATTGTATTGCTTACAGCTCAAACATATCTTATGGGCAGAGGAGGACTTTGCAATGGGAGGGTGCCAGCATTGTCCTTGACATTTTGGCATTTTATAGAGTGGCACAGTACTGTTAGTGGTGGGAGGAAAGGATTTTAATTTGTCTGCCACGTTTTTAGTGTTTTGCACAAACAGAGCATGTGAGGGCGTTTTGAGTCTCTGCAAGGAGTGAGTTCTAGATGGTTGGGCATGGCAGGAGAAGAACAGCTTTTGAGTCTTCTAGATCCACCTTTTTGATGGTTTTACTACATGAGAGGCGTATGTTGGTGTTTCCATTTCAGGCTGCTTGTACGTGATGCGTGCAGTTTTGAATATGATCCTGGTGGGGCGGAGGAGCCAGTGAATCTTGTGCAGTGTAGTAGAGATTCGGCAACATTTTCATGTGCCTTTGATGAGGCAGTCTGCAGCATGCTGTGCTACCTTGATAGGGAACAGGCAGGTGTGCATGTGGAAACCCATTAAGAAGGGTGTTTCAACCATCGATATGTGAGGTCACAAGGGACTTTGCAGAAGTCATGAGTGGGGGATAAACAATTTGATTTGTGCCTTTTTGGCTATATGCTTTTCTAAGGAAATTCTGTGAACAATGAAGCTCAGAAATGTTCAGGAACCACAATAGAGGATGTGCTATTGCAACGTACCTAGAGAAGAGGAGCCCAAAAAAGGGTCAATGACTAGGCCAAAAGGGACTCCAGGATGTACAAGATAGTCCAGATATATAATGGTATGTAAGCTGAACATTATGCCTGGAGAGAGATGTTCCAGCACGGGTGGCTCGTTGAGTCACATCGCTAGAATGTGTGAGGTTGACCCTATAAGAAGGTTAATCCACCATTTGTCAACTGTTGCCATATGATGGATCTCCTTCTGCTAAATTAACCCTTTGCTTTTTTTTCTAGAATTGCAGGAAATCTAGTTGAATGGATTGTGTAAGAAAGTGGGGTCTGTCAAACAAGCTCACTTTCAGAAAACACCCTGTGCCTTACAAGTGATGTTAATGGTGTATACATGGACTGGGCTGATGGCCCAAAATGTGCATAAATGGATTTCTGACATACATATGCAGTCAGATGTACATTGTGCGTGCCAGATTACAGAAACCTTGAACTGATTAAAGTGTCATTTTGCACCATATTTATAATAGGGCGAAAATAGCCTTACTACAAAAAATGTGTTATTTAAATGTATTTTTGCACCAGGGCTTGCAAAGCGTAACCCAGTTCTAACATGTACAACTATGTATGGAAAGTATATGTTTTATGCAGTAAGGCACATTTTGCCCTAGTGCTAATGCTTGGAAAAACTGCACTTGCATTGAGGCAAAATTTGGATCAGACCTCTGATGTGCACAATCTACCAACACACCAGCAGCTGATAGGCAATATGGCCATCATTCAGAATTATAGGTCCATGGAGAGGAGCAATGTGCACATGCCATGCTGAAATACAGTGCCTATCTACTTTCCCTTAAACATCTTTCGGAATTATGAAAGTAAATGATTATTATATCGTTGTCAATTGCCAATGCTGACCTTAGTAGCACCAAAGCTATGCATTGGAGAAAGTGTATTATTCATCCAGAAGACTGCTATGAGCAAAACGTGCCTAAGCAGAATAGGGCTTATTTACTGCAGCTCGTTGGCAGTCTTCACGGGCATTTCATTTATTCTGTTACATGTAATATTACTGTCCTGGCAGCCACTGAATTGGTTGCTAGACAGACCAGCCTATAAAGTCTCTCACTGTGGCATATATAGAAATAACGTTATGGGAAATCTTGACATCATTAAAACATCCTAAATCTTGGCCTCTCTTGATTGGGGTTGAGCTAGTGTGAATATGAGTCACTCTTTCTCGCAGAGGTCACACCAACTGGATGATGCCCCCGCCAAAATATGTTTTCTTCTGTGAAAGGGAGGCGTCTAAGAGCAGCACAACCGACTATAAAGGCCTGAACAGGCAAGGGTTTGGTCATTGCAGCCAGATTCCTGTGTTCCCTGGGGTGCAGGATATGTGTGGTGCTAAAGCCCGTTAAAGATGGTTCAAAGGGTACTCCAAATTCCAAAGATGGTTCAAGAGATTTTATTAAAAGTTTCAGCAGGGCCCTAAGGCCGTCTCTCTATCGCTCTCTCTCTCTCGTCTAGATGTAGCATTGTCCAACCTACGCCAGGCATCCCCATTCCCTGCGTTAGTAGATGCAGAATATTGACCCGCACTGTCTATTCTCTATTTGGCTGGTGGAGATAGCCTTCAAACTGCTGCCTTCTCTGTCTAAACTATCCCAGGGACTTCCTAAATTCTCCATAGACTATCAGTTGGTTCATCCCTACCAAAGGGTCGGGATGTTCCTTTAGACAATCCGTTTGTCTCGGTCAACTTCTCATGCCATGTTGTTCCTCTCTCGCACTCTATCGGCCGCTATCCCCACTCTTTATTCTCTCGCTCCCAATTCCTTCCACTTTCACTTTTACTCTCTGGCTGCTTCTTCCTCTGTCCCTTCGATGTCTTTCACTCCTACTACTGCTTCCACCCTTCGATGTTACTAAAACCTTCTGTACTCTACCACACCCTCCTCCACACTACTGCTCCCACCTCCCCATTGCTACTCCAGCCTCCACAATATTACTCCCTCCTCCAATCAATTACTCCCTCCTACAGACTACTATCACTCCAGACCTTTTTCTCAGATACTCTCAAATTCACTTCACATTCACGCAGTCTCATAATCAAACTCACCAATCTTTCACGCACACTTGCAATACAGCATCACATCACATGCACTCCTTAACAACTGCCTCGTCTGACCCCATGTGTGTCTCCACCATTCTTGCTCATACTGGTCCATTGGTCTGTCACCTCCTTCTCCTCTGACCTCACCTGAACAGCCCCCAACTTCCTGATACCTTTGGTCACTTTTGTCCCCCTTCCTATCTTCTGATTGTTTCTCTGTCCCTGGCCAATCTAGACCTGTCTTCCTCGCTGGGTGGGGTCCCAATTACAAAAGGAAAATAGGTTAAGCCCTAATCCTTTCCCTGCATGGTGCTGTGGTGATGTAACAATGGCGGTCCATGCAGCAAAGTGTCCAAAATCGGGTTAGGAAATCACAGCTCGGTTCCCCCAAAGTTATGTTCAGTCCTTGGGGTGGTTGTTGCTCTACATTTAATCCTTTGAGTTCTAGGGCAGCCAAAGCGGGTCCACTATCATGCAGGTCAAGAATGGAGTTTGATGTGCAGCATCACACACAGCCGCGTAGGAGCTCAGGCTTCTCACTCGCTTGTTCTCTCTATGCTGGCATTGATAAGCAGTTTGTGTAGGGCCTGAAGCCGGCGCATAGGAGCTCCAGCTCTCTTTCCGTGGGTTCTCTCTTCCCAGCCGGTTACTGACATTGGATTACATGGGGTGCTGATGGGTTGCTCTCTTTTGAATGGCCTCACCTCCTGATTGTGGTTTCTCTGGCACTTCCGAGAAAGAAAGAGAGATCTTGTCCTGCACTTCTGTTAAGAGGCATGGGGTGATGCAAATTGGTACTGCACATATAAAGGATGGCACTTGCGGAGGGGCTGGGAAATAGGTCCCTTCCAACCGCCACTGTCCCTCCTATGGGGTTGCATTGGCTCTGGATTCCTCCTCGGTAGTCCTCCCTACCCAATCTGAGAGGGGTTTCCTTCAGTAGCTTGACATGGTCAGACTACCAACCTTATCTCAGGCCGCATGGGGGTTCCTGTACAAGGAAGCTCCTGACCACCATTTTGTAAACCCACATCTTGCTTAGGGTCTGCCCCATAGCAAATTCTCTAGGACCAAGTCAAGAAGGGATGACACACACTTGGAAGCTGTCCCCAGCTCCCTTTGGAAGCCAGCAAACGCCCCCTCCTCCACTCCTCCTGCTAGGATTAACACCTTGAGTTGAACTCCTCACTCAGTCAGTTACCTAATGGAAATATTCACAGTTTAAAGGGCTCAATATTGATGAAGATAGCTAAACAGAGGGAGGAGACAGAACCTTCACCCCAAACATACCTGGGGAACCTAAGCGGCATCACCTTGATGAATTTGTTTCTTGCCTACAGCTGAGGAACAAGAGCCCAGGTGTGATTCTGGAAATGCCTATTGGAGGGACATGGCCTCCTAGTCCTTGTGCTACCACTTCTCTCTGTGTATTTTCTGTATGTTTTCTGCCACTGAAGTCCAGCCTGGACCTTTGGCCATGCAGTTGCTTATTTTCTCCTTTCTGTGCGCAACACCCCTGGGATACCCTTATGGTAGTATGACCCTGTACCCCTAGTGTATGTTTTTGGGCACATGTGTGTTGCCCATAGAGCATTGTATGAGCTGGTGGCAGCTACATGCTGACCTGACAGTGGCTCTAAGTGTCCTCCTTTTTTGGGACACCCAGGCCCTGCCAGAGGAATCAATGGATTCCAAAACAAAGGCAAGATGGCCACTATAGCCGCTTGGTTTCTACTGCCTTTACCCCTTGTTTCACAAAGTCCAGGGAAGCCGTGACTCTGTCCATTCTCCCTTACAGGCTGTTGGGTGGAAGGACCATATATGGCTCTGGGGGTGTCTCCTGCCAGACTGGCTGGAGCCTTCTCAGGGACTGTGTGTTGTGGGTACACCCTTGTGGTGGCACTTGTATGAATGGAATATGCATTATGTATTGTGGGTGTCTGGTTTTTGTTGTGTGACACAATACCTTGCACAGCTGTGACTGAACTGAAGTGTAGTGCAGTGTAGTGCACTCAAAGGTTGGGTGCTCACTCCAATCCATATTCTGTGTTATGGGTGTCTGGTATTGGGTGAATGGCCTGAATGCCTGTGAGCCTGATTGATTGACTGCCTGCATGAATGCCCTCGTGTATGATTGGTTCACTGAGCCTGGCTCAGCCTGAATGAATGTGAAACAAATGTGTATAATTAGGGCCCCCTTACTCACCAAATCATTCTAGTATGGAACTGAAGCTGAAGTAGAAAACTGAAGCTTGCATCCTGGGTCCAGTTGGAGGAAGAAGTCTGCTGCTGCATTTCCTCAAGGAATACGAAGACTGCTGAGCTGACCCAAGGGCATGACCAAAGAGAGGACCTGGGGAGGTGATGACCTCTTTCAGAGCTACGAGGGATCATCGTGCACCTGCTGCTCTTCATCAGAAGTTCCCTAGAAGCCAGTCCTGTGTGCCTGCCGTCTGAAGAAGGGGTCTTCGTCAGTCCAGAAGAGGAGTGCCTGGACATCTTGATCCGAAGACGTCTAGTTGTGTCGCCCATTGTCCAGAGGAGTGTTTGGGACTAGTGGAGGCCAGATTGCTCCGGAAGAGGGGGTATGCTGGCATAGTGCTGCTTGACACCCGGAGCTGTAAAAGATCCATCTACTCAAAGAATCTTTCAGGGGTCATCCCAGACACGGCATCTGACCACTTTTTCCAACCAAAGAAGATCCCGTTTTCCCACCACCAAAATCTGAAGAAGACGTTCCGAGAGTCCAGATTTGGTGAGAGTCCGCAATCCAGTCCAGTGGTCGAGTCCAGGCTTCCAAAAGCCATTCAGAGGTCTGTGCAGCACCGAAGAACCAAAAGTAAGTAAACCGTTAAATCCTGAATCCAGACACCTACTTCTGCCACTGCACACGTCATCCCCAAAAACCATTCAAGATCCCCAAGGGTCTTATTTTCTTCAGACAGGCCTTTTCAGAGTCCACCACAAGTTTCACCTTTGTGAAACATCCACAGGCGGAGTAACAACTCACCAATAGAGACCACTGCGAAGACCAAAAGTGCTGCCTTCCCGACACTGCTTGGTTCCTCCCTTTCTCTTGAAATCCCAGTGACTCCTTCTTCCAGAGGGGATCCATCCTCAAGGGGTTCCATTAAGTAAAGCCAAGAAACCCCACCACTTCACCTACCAAAGGTACTGTGACGAGGAAGAGCATCTTCCAGCCTCAGGAATAATCCAGGGGTCCCAGATTCACCTTGGATCATGTTCTCCTGTAGCATCTCAGGAACTTTGGGCTGGTGGGACCTGTAGAAGAAAGGCAGAGCATTATTGAACTTATTTGGACTGGGTATAATATACAAGATAAAGTAAAACTTAACTTTTCCATTTTTCGGTTGCCCAGGTGGGGGATCCTCACACAGGTTGAATATTTAAGTCTAAGAAAGTATTATACATATGATCTGAAACTAATCTGCCTTTCTTCCTTGATCTATGAAGTTACACCTTGCTTAGGATTCTCTTGCTTTTGAAAGACTATCAGCAGTTGGATTATTTTTAATGAATTGAAGTACAGTGCGGTACCAAATATAATCTATACATTGTTGCCCTTATTATGGTAGTGTTGCTTGAGTACAAAGCGTGTTATTTATTGTTGTGTATATTTACTTGAACCTTATTTATATAAATCTTGATGGTAGTAACAGACTGTGTTATCACCTTACATAGTGTATGGACATTCCTATGTGGGGGTTCAGGGTTCACTGTACTTAAGAACCAGCCTGCACCACCTCCCAAGAGTCTCAGCCTGGTTGCTTTTCCAACCATTTCCAATTTAGAGCCTTGACTTGGGTGATCTGTGCCCCTGTCTCAACCATACAGAGGGCAGAAATACAGATACCCCCCTCAAGTCTTTAGACCAGGACACCTAGGAACCTAGCGGGAGACTGTGTGATTGGAGGTGCCTCATTTACATCCAGCCTGAAGGGGAAGAAATCAGAATAACAATCCAAATATGTGTAGTTTTTCAGATATGACCCACAACCCTTTCACAATTGCCTTTGCTCAGCAGACAAAGCAAGGACTTTAAGTCAGTTCTGAGCTGTCAAGCCCCTTTGAACCACAACAGATCTGTGAAGGCCCCTTCATACACATGACTGAGTTTCAAGCGTCTGATATGCTTGTCGGACAACATGAGAAAAGCCAGCTGTTTTTACTTGGTCCACAGCAGTGCATGATTCAATTGATTGCCTTCAAGCCACTCACAAATGACACCAGGCCGTGCCTTCTACTTCTCTACTAATCGTGCCCAAACACTATCAAGCAGCTGTTTATTGACACCCTGAGGCAGCTGACAACTTTGAACCTCATGTCGAACCCATACACACCACCCAGAAGATAAACTGAATGCCGTTGAGCCTTAGAAAGAGATTAAGATCGATAACTGATGTGGTAGGTACAATTTCTTAGGCATCATTTACACTGTGACCCGCCAGCCTTACCTTGGACATTAAAGACTGGCTAGGACCTGTATTGTGTGCTCACACATTTAAGTGACTATCTTTGTGTTTTCACATTTTTATATCATTTGCCTATTATTTATATCCGTCTTGCAGTGCAATCACAGTTTATCACCCTATTTTACTGTGTGTTAGTCCTATGCCGGGGTAGATGATTAGTGTGTGTAGCCGCTTGGTGTACTTAGTAAAGATTGTCTTTTTCATTGAGCTTTGCTTGACCATTCCGTTTATTTTAGTAACTATTGTTGCTGTTTGGAGGCTTATGCTGCCAACCCACATCTCTGGAAAGTATACCTTGCTCTTAGTCCGTGCTATCAAAACAAAGGATGTACAATATTCATGTCTGTTTATTTTTATGAGTGGAACTAAGTGGTGGCACAGGTGTGGGCATAGTGAATGCCATTGCTGTTCCTTGTACTTCTTCTGGCCAGAAAAATAATTTCGTCCTATGACCTATTAGCTCATTAGACCTATTAGCTGCTACAGAATGCAGGTGATAGGGACTTGTTTGGGCTATGGTTTCGGCAGCAGTTGGTGCCCACTGGTGAATCAATTGAATAATCCTGCAAACCATCAGGTTAGCAATCATAAAAGACTTTCTGGCCCCTGCCCTTGGTAATCCTGGTACATTAGCTTCAGAGATGAGTTATCCTTTTGCTTGTTAGTCAACCTAAGGGATTTCAGAGCAGCGATGCACACATGTGCTGTATTATGAATCCTGCAGAGTCCTAACAAAAACCCTACTTAAAGTCTCCTCCCAGGTGGCCAGGAGAAGGCAGCCACTACCTGATCCTGACCCTGGGGGTGGTAATAGTTGGGAGGATCACCTGGGAGGAGAAGGTCGCCAACGGGACGGGAGGATTCCATTGGGGGAGACACAGTATTTGTCTTTCTCAGAGGAGTAAGTGTCAATGATGCCAGAGTCTGTAATGTCTTGTTGTCAGAAGGAGCTTTTCTTTCCCAAAGCTAATTATCTTGAAGATGGGGAAAACTATTACAACAAGTCATATGTTGGGAATAGAAATCCCCCTTCCAAAATCATGTCCATGTATAAAGGTGAAAACTCCTATGATAAACAGGAGAAGGGAAAAAGTGAATCTCTAAATATTGATATCTTACTCTAAATGTTCTTATTCAATCTTTATAACAATCTTTAAAAAAGGTAATTATGGATAAAGAAGAATTTTTGTAATTCCTTTCCTATTTATAAAAGCTGGCTGGGGGCTTCAGTTCCCACAATGCCCAAAGTACTGGCACAAAGAAGAGGTATGCAGAGGCATTAATCTGCAAGTTGCAGGTTAACAAGACGAATTAACCACACCTGCGGGAGACCGGGAGGCATTACAGACCCCCCCAAGTACAGGCCATGTAGAGTAGCAGAGAGAGCAGTAGCGGGAAGTGGAGTGGTTGCTGTAACGCCAGATTGCAGCTGAAACTGAAAGAGAAGGGAGACGCCGGATTCGCCAGAGTGTGCAGTACGGATGCCGGCTCTGAGAGGGTCTCTTCCTTCAAAGACTTTGGTTGCAGAGATCATGCAGCAGGGAGCGTTATTTGTGAAAGCCTTTCCCCTGAAGATTGTGATTGCAGAGGTAGGCGTAAAGTAGAGAAGGTGGACTCTTGTGTCAGGTGACCACCAGAGAGCCTTTGGGGCAAGGAATGCTCCTTGTCTGACAACCGCGGGAAAGAGAAGATAGAGCAAAGCAGTTTTTCATACTACCCAAAGCAAAAGAAGCAGAACACACAAAAGGCAGCTCAGTGGGCAGACGTGCAAGCTAAACCCGGTGTGTTCACTAGTAATCTGTGACCCCAGAACACTCCGTAACTGCCCGTTAGCCAAACCTGGGAGTTTTGAATATCGAATAAATGTAAGGAAGCAAAGTGGCAGAAATACAAGTGTTTTGTATGTTGAACTAATGTGAAGCAGAACAATACTTATTTTTAACACCAAGCTGATACTAAGTGGAGAAAGAGGCAATACCAAAACATGGCGAACAGACCTGCCAAGTGTTCTGGTGATTTTGAATGTCAGAATAATTATCAACAACATGAGAGGGCAATATTGTTAGAAACCAATATAAGCAACTGTTGCCAAAGCCAAATGAATACTGTAACCAATCCAGTTAAAAAGAACTATCATTGGCAAAGCCAAGAAAAGGTCATTAAGAAGCCTATAGTCAGAGGGAGAAAGAAGCAATAGGGGGGAACTGACCTAAAACTTATTTGCTTAAGCCAAAGAAGAGCAGGGTTAAGAGATAATCATTATCAGTACTTGGTTGGTGCAAGAGTGGAAAAACAAAAGTGGCAGGAAGGCTGCCCTGCTGACAGAAGGTGTTCAAGCGAAGAGGAGCATAACCTGCATTTCATGTGGAAATCATAAGTATGGAACAAACAGCATCAATATGTCTCATGTTTTCTCAGAAGAAGTAGTCAAATCTGTTGGTAATCAAATCAAAAGAATTTCTGAGTTGTGTGAAGAAAAACTAAACAACAGAAGTACTTGTAGAAGTAGTAGTAGTTTTGCCAATCCTGTTTGGAGAGTACACCAGGACAAGGGACCTTGTAGTGTAGGACCTGCTAGTGAGTGGAACAGGCGCATTTCATTAAAGTACTGTGTAGTCTTTCAAATTATTTATGAAGAAGAAGTGGCGAGACCACCAAAACATATTGTGAATAGTTGTAGAATCATTCTGGCAAACCAATATTGCTGATGCAAGGATTTTGGGAACTGTTAAAGAATTATGCTGACAGAAGCCTTTTTGTTGATCTTGATGAATGTGCAAGTATACTTATTTTCTGAACAAAAGTTGTGTAGAACTCTCTGCCCAAGTAGAGAGATCATTTTGAACTGTTGGTCAAATCCAATTGGAACTTTTGTTGCAAGATGAGTTGAACTATTAGTTGAAATCCTGATTGAGTCTGGGGAAGGGGGACTCACACAGGTTACAAGGAGAAACAATTGCCTGGTCTTGAATATAACTGTTCATTTTGATGCACCTGAATTGCCATATGTAACCTTGTTCAGTTTCTTGTATGTACAAGTCTGAGGGACAGAAACCTTTTGTCACAGTGTTTCCTTTAGTTTATTTTAGGCATGGAAATCCTTGTCAGTGTCGGGATATTGAGGCGTTTATCAATGCCCTTTTGAGTTTAATAAAATGGCATCTTTTGAAAAACCTTCACAAGGGTGTTTGTAACACATTTCTGACCCCTCACAGCTGCCTTAAAAATGGGAAATAATGAAGTCAGAGGAATGGGGAACAGAAAGGTTTAAAACGGGTAAGGTGCCTATATAAAGTATGTCTTCCAGATAGCTCCACACAATTGTAGGAAATGGAACGGTTAGCAGTGTGTACCTGAGAGAACAATTACAGAGGAGTGAACAGCAAAACTGAGAGGGGAAGGCCAGCGTAAAAGCAACTTGCTATATATTAGATAGTTGAACAAGTGCAAGAGGTTTCGCAAGAAGGGGTGTGCATGTCTGTGGATTTGTGGCGATGAAATGAAGAGCAAGACAAAATCACTGACAAAATATTAGTGAAACAGGCAGGGTATTATGAGGGTATCTACATAAATCACAATGTGAGGATGGATATTCAGATGCCATGTGGCTGAAAGAGGGCAAGATCGCACAAGAGACAGGCAGAGATTGTGTAGCTGTAAATGAAGCTGGTTGATGGGGTGCACAACATCTGAAGCAAGCTTCAGCAAGGAGTCTCTGGATCCTAAAGCAACAGAGAAGGTGTGGGGGGGTGGTCAGAATGCATACCTGTGGGATGAAAGCTCAGAGCCATGAGATTAAGGGAGGCCTAGGTGAAGCAACCCTGGTGTCCTTTTACTCGGATACGAAACACTATTGTGGTAATCACTAGAACATTATTTCTCCCTAAATACACATTCCTCACTGAAGAACACAAATTTGCTTGCCTACAAGTAACTGTTCTTGGCTCTCGCTAATGTGTCACCTATCTAAAAGGGGAATGGACAGAAGATAAACTCTCCCTCTCTACAACTACAAAGACTGAAAATTAAAAAAGCATCCTATACTTGTGCTGTAAGGACCCCATGCTTTTCCGATAGGAAAGCCTAATAAAAACAAAGGTTGATACAGAATCAATATGTATCATATCCCTGTATTCGGTGTGCAACCCTAAAATAATGTAGCAGTATCTCCAATTCCAGTCTATAGTCTGGAGGCTCATGTCAATGCGCCAAATTTATAAGCACTAATTAGTAGTGAGGTTGGTGTATATTGGCTTCGTACTCCATAGACCATCGGACCACCATGGATTCTTCTGGCTTTTGCTAATTTAACGATTTCCCTCACATACGTATACGAGGAAACAGCCATCTGCAGCCCGGGACACAGCACAGTAACAGATAAGGTAATAATCCCACAAAGTCCACAATCCACAACCACACCTGTCAAAGTGGGCCATCTAAGTCGAACCATCCTATTCTTTGCTACACATGAGGCAGATAAGGTCACAGAAAGGCGCGTGCATGGTTGTCATGGATCGAATGTTCATGGGATTGACAGTGAAGGGGCTGTGGAGCCATGTGTCAAAAGGGAGAGGATTTATAAATGAAATATTAGATTAATAGAAATGGTGATGGACCAGGTCCCTTGGGTAGATTTTAGTGAACGACATGAGAGTAGCTGGTACACAGACTTTCAGGCCTGATTTGGGTGAAGTGGAGACAAAGGCCATAATTTATATAGAAATACTGTCCTCCGGCATGGATGGCATTTCTCCCTACCAAGGTGAATCTTTTACAACCCTGCACTCTCTACCGACAAGCAATGAATTGAACGAAAGTCCGCCATGATAACAGGAAAAGACTGTACCCCTCGCTGTACTTCTTTTGCTCACAGGAACAGATATATACATCCTTAAAATTTAGCAGAGATGTTATTAGAAATTGGAGGTGGGTGTGGCAGAAAGGACCCTCCTGGGGTGGGTTTCGTTGAGTGCTGGAAAGGTGGTCAGAAGGCTTTGTAGAAGTGTTATGTTCAGTGCCCACATATAGATGAAGAGAAAAGGAGGAAGGAAGTGATCAATATTTGTAATGCTGGCAGGCTCTATATCATCTATGATGCTCATTGACAGACTCATTCACAGGGGCCTGTACGTCCTGGGTGAGTTACTGTGAGATTAAATGGGGGTGGGTGGGTGGACCAGAAGCAGTTGAGCAAAGAAATAATGGATTCATTGATTTGTTACTTTTCAAAGGAGATGGGGCAGGGTGTGGAAAAGTTTGGCAGTTCATAGGAGTCACATTAAAACATTTTAAGATCACCAGCTGTCTGCAAAATCTATTGCGCTGTAGCCTTTAATGCAGCCAAAAAGTAAATTGGGTATTTACATTCCCAATAAAGGTATTTTTCATTCTTCATAATTAATTGCATTCTTTGGGAGGAGTGGTGCAAGAAGATTCACAGTACTGCTTTAGCACTATATGGTAGGACGCAAACACACACACAAGCCTCTTTTACTTTTTGTCAGCTACAAGTTTGTAACATTGGCAAATTGATTTATTTATTGTGCATTTGTTAGGTGCTTATACAACAAGTACATTGTGTTTCAAAGTGCCACACAGGGCAACAGGGAGGGAACAAGGGATTGAAAAAAATAATACACTGGAGGATAGAGGCAGACCTACGAAGCCTTGTGAGCATTCAGTGCGTGACAGTGCAGGGAAAAGAGAGGGGAAGAGGGAGTGGGGGGGTACGTGCTCGAGTGTCCGTGCTCGTGAGTGAGCAGCAGATGTAAGTGCCCAGTGTAGGAAGTGCTAGGGAGCGTTGAGCTGCAATAAGTAGGTAAGTGCAGGCCTACAGTGGCATAGGCCAGTGGGTGCCCAGGCAAGTGCTGCAGGGGGGGCGCGGAGGATGAAGTTGATTGGGTGTGGGAGGCCAGGGCCCCGAAAGACACCTAAGGGCCCTTGTCACCAATCTCAGCAACTGAGAGGTTAGTAGAGGAGGGAGGAAGGGAAGGAGGAGGCAAAAAGGAAAGACTTGAGGAGCTTCCAGAAATTGAGGAGATCCGGCACAAGACAAAGATGAAGGGGGAAGCTGTTCCATAGGAGGGAGCCAGCTGAGGAAAGAAATTGGCCACGGCCCTCTGTTTAGCGAAACACTTGACACACTGAGGGTTGGTACCAGAGGGATTCGAATTTGATCCTTGCAGCAACAGGGAACCAATGAAGAGTTTTTAGGGCAGGAGAGATGCGGTCTCTGGGCTTGAGGCCAAGGATAAGTCTTGCTGTCCTATTCTGGATTAGCTGGGGGGGTCATAGGGAGGAAGACGGTAGATTCAAGAGAAGGCTATTGCAGTAGTCTAGTCTAGGGAGAACCAGGGCTCTGGTAACATTGAGCTTCTGGGGCAAAGTGAGAAAAGGGAGAATTCCTTTGAGAAGCAAGAGTTGACAGTGGGACTTCTTGGCAATGTCCTGAATGTGAGGGAGGAAGGAGAGCGAGGAGTCAAAGATGACTCGAAGGTTTCTGGCTACAGATGAAGGAGAAGGGGGAGAGCCCATCGAAGATGGTCAGAGTGAGGGGAAGAAAGAGGGAGCAGGGGTCCCAATAGGAAGGATATCCCTTTTGCTGGCATTGAGGCAGAGATCATTGGAAGAGCACCAGGACTGGATGGCAGATAGGCAGTCGGGGATGATGGAAGAAGTAAGAGGTCAGCGGGAAGTTTGAAGAAAAGTTGTGTGTCATCTGCATAGCATTGGAAGTTAGGGAGAAAGTGGAAATGAGTAGTGCCAGTGGAGCAAGGTAAGTGTTAAAGAGCCGGTGGGAGAGGTTAGAGCCCTGGGGGACACTACAGGTGGAGATAGAGGTAGGGGAGAAGGTGTCCAGAAAAACCTGGGATGGATGGTCATTTAAAAAGGAGGCCAGCCAGTCCAGTGGCTGCTCCGAGATACCCAAGGTATCATGGAGCCCTTTTATGAGGATGGAGTAGTTAACCGTGTCAAAAGTAGTGTTCGAAGTGTATGAAAAGAAGTAGGGGAACTATGTTCCCTGCTGGCCTGACCCGCTCCACATACACTGCAGCACCACGCCCCCTCCCACATGCAATCCAAACCCCCAAACCAATGCACCTGCTGTTTAAGGGAATGTTCAGTGCAGTGCAGTGCAAGATTCAACTTCTTCCTACACTTTTATTGTAAAACTAAAACCATTCCGAAACTGTTTCTTTTGAAAATATGTATGGAAACAGTAAAACTTAATTAAAAAAAAGTAGAACTGCCCACTTCGACCACTGGCCAAAGACAGAGGAGAGATCAAGTAGAATGAGGGCAGCTGGAGAGTTAGAGTCCAGAGATGCGAGCAGTTCTTCACGGGTGTTCAGAAGAGCAGTTTCCATGCCTCTGGATGATGGTCGTGGAGACCACCAACAAGTTCGGTGTGTGAAGTAAGTTGGGGGAAGGCCAGCTTCTCCAGAGGTTTCCTGAGGAAGAGAGTGAAAGAAAGAGGGCATTAATTGGCTGGACAAGTGGGATCTGCTGACGTTTTGTTCAGGAGGGGGAGCACAAGGGAGTGCTTGAGGGAGGAGGGGAAAGATCCAGTGCAAAAGAGCAAGTGCAGGGACAAGAGAGCCAATGATGTCCTTAATGGCTCTGGAGGAGCAAGAGGACATCTGTTTGGAGGAGACCTTCATGGAGCGGACAACTCTGGTGACCTCATCAGGTGTGAGAGGGGAGAAGGAGGAGAGAAAGGAAGAAGGAGGTTGTGAGGCCTTAGGAGGCAGGGGAGTGAAGGGGCGGGGGAGAGGGACGCAAGGGTGCTCAGGATGTCCTGATTATTAGTAGTAGTAAAGTAAAGTAGTAGTAAAGTATTATTAGTAGTAAAGTGTATGGCCAATGTGTTGCAGAGGGCTTGTATTTCCTTATATTATCCCGTAGCTATCCCATCAGGGTTCCGAGCAGTTCTCCACAGATTTCCAGGAGTCCTCCAACTCTTTAGATGATATGTCCAGGTTCTTTCTCTCTCTCTCTCTCTCTCTCTCTCTCTCTCTCTCTCTCTCTCTCTCTCTCTCTTTTTCTCTCTCTCTCTCTCTCTCTCTTGCTCTCTCTCCTTATACCACTCACCTCGCTCACGCTCTTTCACCCTCTACTCTCTCACCACATCGCTCTACTACCTTTTCTATCCTCTCAACCATCACTCACTCTCACATACACTCCCATAACCACAGTTTCACTCTCTCCACTTGGTAGCACTCTCTCGCACATGCAATCACTCGAGGGCACTCTTGTCCAATTCCTCCAAAAACTCGTTAGCTCTCCACCTTCTTTCCTCCTCTTGGTCACTCGGCTCATCTCCACATCTCCTGACCTCATCTGAACATCTTTCACTCTGCTTTGCCCTTTCAGGTCTTTAATACCTGCGACTTCCTGTATCTGCCAATCTCTCCTCCCTACACTGGATCCATGTCTCACCTAAAACTGGGGCTCAATCTGTTCTTTCCCACAGGGGTGGCTCATCACTGTGCACCGCTCCATAAACCCCTTTTAACTCAGCCTCCTTTTCATGCATAGTGTTCCGGACAGTCTCTGTAGGTTTTCCCGCTTGCTGTCTGTTCGCATTACGCTCGCTCTTGACCCCAGTGAGTTCTGTTCCTTCTGTCTGTATTTGACAGGCCTATCATTACTGTATGTCACTGTGGTTCTGCAAAAAAAAGTAAAGAGAACTCTGTCCAGAAATGCAGATGCATGGCATTGGTTGAATGAAAGTAGTATCAGTATCAACACTCAAGGCACATTCAGAGGTTTAGGGAGCAGGGCCGTCCAGAATCCCACACCCCACCTCTGAGGTAGGATGTGTGCTGGTTTATGCACTTGTAGCCCGCCCACCATAGATCAGTAGGAGTCCCTGCTGCGCCCTATCAGGACCATGCCCTGGACCCTGATCAAGGCCAAAGTGTTTTATAGCTTTGAGGAGGTATCACCTTAAAGCCAACAGTTACCTTTCACCAAATTGTTTATTCATTTAAGAAAATTGTAGTTGACATGTTTTTAAATGATCTAAATCAGTAAATCCTTTGCATTTAAAGAAAGGAAATGTAGTGGAAATAATGTTCATTGGGCCCCAATACAAGTTTGGTAGTATTGCAGTGGTAAATCTGCTGGAATACAGCCAACCTGAATTACTGTTACCACCATATGATCTGACGGAATTACTCCCGGATTACAAGTGGTGGTATGGCAGTGTTAGTTCCCATTTATGGACTCCATGGGGATTTTGACAGAATTACCGCTGGTAGTAATTTCACCAATTTTGGCAATTTATGGCGGTAAGGCAGCAGAATTACCTTGAGCATTTCACTGGAGATTTCCCCCACCTTGCCACCAAAGTTGTAGTATGGTGGTGTGGTAATTTGGCAGTAGTGCAAAAAGCATTATCAGAGTTTTTCCTCGCACCTCCGTACTTGTAATGGGGCCCAATTTTTATTTTCCTCTCTCATTTTGTCAAAGCAGATTTTTCACCATTGTGTCAAGATTCTTGACACACACACTTTCTTAAATTGTCCGTTAATTGTCCTTTTGTTGATAAACAAATAAAAATGAATGGATCAAGTTCATTGTTTGGTAATTAGTATTCTGTAATCTATTGCCATTCACAAGACTATAGGTAGACAATGGGCCTCATTACACGGAAGGCGGTGATCCAGGGTGCTATTAGCACCCTGGACCATGCCGGTAAATTACCGGCACCGCCTTGGCGGTAAGGGGATTTACCGCCCCATTCCAAGGTCGGTGGGGGGGTAAATCCCCCTTCCGCCATTGCCCTTCCCCATTCCCATTTCTGCCCCATAGGGCACTATGGGAATGGGGAAGGCGCTAATTACGGCACCGCAATTTTGCGGTGCCGTAATTAGCTCCGAGGTCCCTTAGCGGGTTGGTATTTAACGCCTGCAAAAAGCAGGCGTTAAAGCACCAACCCGCTAAGGGACCTCGTAGTACGGCGGTAAGGGTTAACGGTCACCGTTGCCATTAACGGTGACCGTTAACCCTTACCGCCGTCCGTGTAATGAGGCCCAATGTTATAACATTACATGAACCTGGACATGACAGTAAGAAGGCTGCTATGTTATGTGTTGGCAGCAACAAGATACCTTGCAGCTGGATTTGATATTACTGCAAAGGAAAGTACCGAAAGGAGCTTGAAACATACACTGGAAACTTGAACATCTGTGCACCAGACAGACAAAAGGACCACAAAGCAGACAGAATTAATTGCTGGAAAAATGACTCAAGGAGCAGTGTCTGATGTAAGTGACACCCTGACCCTATCCATGATCATGTGTTTGGATGAGATGAAGGTTCCTGGCAAAGTAGGGATTGTAAATAAAAGAAGAGACATAGAAACTAGATTTATACAACAAAGGGAATAAGGTTTCAATAGCATGTGAAAGTGGGGAAAGGCATGACATATCAGTATGCGGAGCAGGGGGCAGTGGGTACTGGGTCTGGCCAGTCACGGTGGATAGATAATGTGGCAACTCCAAACTGTACTCAGAGCCAAGTGCCCACCTTCATCTCGCAGTCAGGCCCAATAGTCCAGTCTTCTATTTTGGGGGACAGCCCTAAAAGCTTTATGACCCTTCAATGCCGCAGCCTTCTACCCAACGGTCAACATTTGTTTTGCATGGATATGGATCTCACGCGGGCAGGAATAGTTATGGGGTAACCCTGAGACAGCAACGTCCTTTACCATTTATTTATTTACTCATTGAGCATTTGTTAGGCGCTTATACAACAAAATAGTTTTTCCTAGTGCCACAAGGCAAGTTGGGAGGGAACAAGCGAATTAAAAACAATGGAATAAAGAACAGTAAATATAAAAACGTGGTCCTACTAGGCTTTGTCACATTCAGACGTGCAAGTGCAGTGAGGAGAAGTGCAGGAGATAAGGAAGGGGGAGCAAAGGTATGGGAAAGTGCTGGTGAGCCCAAGAGGGAAGTGCCAATGGGTACAAGGTGTGCAGACCACTGGCTAAGTGCTTGGTGGAGGGATCCCAAGGGTGGGATGCACGGTCGGCAGGCAGGGGGCCCACAAAGGCAGTGCTGAGGGGGGTGCAGGTGTTGACTGGGCAGAGGGCCTGGAAACCTTTGAGATTCATGAAGGACCAGGTCACCAGTCGTATAGGCAGTGTGGTGGTTAGCACGGAAGGAAAAGAGGTAGAGCAAAGCAGAGTTCTGAGAAGTTTCTGGAACTTAAAGAGGTCCGGTTCAAGTCTCAGCGGAGCAGGAAGGCTGTTCCAAAGAGTGGCCCCAGCCAAAGAGAGAGACCTGACCCCAACTCTCTGCTTGGAGAAGCTTTTCACAATCAGAGAGTTGGTGTTAGAAGAGCCGAGGGCTCTAGCAGGGAAGTCATTAGGGAGAGAAAGTTGGAGATAGTGTGGGTCCAGGCCCCAAAGTCCTGTGGATGATGCAGAGGATCTTGAATTTGATCCTTATGGTCACCGGTTGCCACAGTAGAGGTTTTAGGGATGTAGAGATTTGGTCCCCGGGCTTGAGGCCAAGAATAAGTCTTGCAGCCCTATTCTGGATTACCTGAAGGGGCCTAGGGAGGAAAGGGGGAGATTGAGGAAGAGGCTGTTGCAGTAATCCAGCCAAGAGAGGACCAGAGCTCTGGAGACACTGAGTTCTATGGAAAGGTGAGGAAATGGAGAATGCATCTAAGGTGGTGAAGCTGGAAGTGGGCCTTTTCGGCAAGGTCCAAGATGTGAGGGGTGAAGGAGAGAGAAGAGTCAAAGATGACCCCTAGGTTTTTGGCCTCGCAGGGCAGTGGAGGTAGAGCGCCCAAGGAGGGCTGCCAGAGGGTAGGAGAGAAACAGGGTGTAGGTGTCCCAATAAGAAGGATCTCCACCTTACTGACATTAAGACATAGATTGTTAGCCACACACCAGGCCTGGATAGCAGTCATAAATTAAGCGATGAGAGAGAAGTAAGAGGAGAGAGCTGTCATCAGCGTAACACTGGAAATGAGGGCAGAAGTAGGAGATTAGGTGAGCAAGAGGGGCAGGATACATATTGAAGAGCCACAGCAACAGGATAGAGCCATGGGGGGCGCTGTAGGGAGAGAGTGAGGCGGTGGAGGAGAAAGGACCCAGTTGCAGCTCGGAAGGGCGGTTAGTGAGGAAAGAAGTCAGTGCCGGTCCGTGATGCCAAGGGTATCACAGAGCCATGTTAAGGTGATAGAATGGTTGACCATGTCGAAGGCAGAGGAGAGCCCAAGGAGAATGAGAACAGCAGGAGAGTTAGAGTCAAGATTTGTGAGCAAGTCTTCACAGGTGTTCAGGAGAACAGTTTCCATGCCTCTGGAATCCAGATTGATAGTCATGGAGGCAACCAACAAGTTCAATATGAAGGGTCAGTTGGGAGAGAACCAACTTCTCCAGGAGTTTACCCAGGAAGGGGGTGGTGGTGATAGGGTGATTATTAGCTTGGAAGGAGGGGCCAGCAGATGTCATTTTTAGGAGAGGGTGCACAAGGGAGTGTTTGAGGGAAAGAGCCAGAGGCAAAGGAGTTTTTAAAAAATCGGCAAGATGTGGCAGACTTCACTTTTTTTATTTCCACTCTTGCGATCTGCAAGTTGCGTGTCGCTCAGTTGTTGTCAGTCTTAAAATAATGGCAGTGTTTTGGAAATAAGGGGTAGGTGGGGGGTAGTCTTAAAAAAAAGTAGAAGTAGAAGGCCAATCGAATTATAGTCTGTGATGTATTCACAAGGCTAAAACATACTGCAAGAATAGTCCACTGACCAGCACAAAAATCCGCAGAGGTTGCCTCATGTGAGTTTTCTCTTCTCTTCCTAAAACAAGCAGTCAAGAAGCCACTGTGAACAGATTGTATCTATCCACAGAATATACACCTTTATACACATGTTAACGCCTGCATGCAATGCCCAGACTGCCTCTTTTTCGAATTAGGAATATACTGAATAATTCCGGTGGGGAAAACAAACTTCCTTTTGAATTCTGTGTGAATTCGATTTGACAGAACTGGCAGATACATGATACCGGACACACTGTTATGCCTCACAACCTCATCCTAATAGAATAGATGCTGCCCCCAGTTCCACACCCTGTGATGCCATTCATACCCTGAGTTTTGCATGTTCTCACGTAATGTCTGCCCTAGTTCCACATGCTATTAAGTCATGCCTGGATCTAGTTCCATGTTGTGAAATTTGGACATTGGGCCTCATTACAAGTTTGCCGGTCCGGATACAACGGTACCGGTAAGCTTACTGGACAGGCAAACTCTGAGTTGTGCTTGCGGGTGCCTTTCATTCCGCCAGGTCTGACCTGGCGGAATGAAAGGCACCTGCGAGCAGTGCATTTCGGATGCACAGGCACCGTTGATAACGGTGCCTCTGCATCCGGCTTCCCCATTCCCATTGAGCCCTATGGGGATCAGTGGGAATGGGGAAGAATTTTTTCCGCCGCCCAGGAATGGAAAAAAACCAGTTCCAGGAAGGCCGTAATGACCTGGTAATTGCCCATTTCTGGGCGCCAGAAGAAATGCAACTCTTCGGCAGCCGTGCCTGCTTTACAGGCACGGCTACCGCCAGGGTTGTAATGAGGCCCATTGAATTTGTATGTAGGTATTTTCTGTGTCCGACACAGCCAAGTTAGCATTGTTTAGGCATTGAATCCTCACTTTACTGATAAAGAATTGACACTCTCAGCTACCTCTCTGAGAAACTCAGCATCTCTGGAGGCCTATGATCCACCAGAAGGAAATGTGTAGACTTGAATTCTGCCGGTGCAGTAAGGAAAGAACCCGAAAACAGGCCTTCTCTTTCTACATCCTCAGAATCTGGAACCTCCTCCTCATCAACACCAGACTCGCACCTTTGTTTCTACATTTCACATAGAAGCTCAAGATCCCAATCATCAAGAAATGGCTCCTCCCTAACACAATGTCCACATATCCGCCACTCTACACCTAAACCAATTCTGGGTGACCTGCTAGCCCCTCTTTTCTTTCCTGGTTGCTTGTAGATCCCTTGCAGCCAATTTCCCTGCCCCATTGCGTGGTCCCTGCTCTCTTGTATCTCTGCTTCCCTCACCACATACCTCCCCATGTCACTTGTAAAATGCTCCATTGCTTCCTGATGGTAGGTCTGTGATCAATAAATACAATAATAATAATAATAATAATAATAATAATAATAATAATAATAATAATAATAATAATAATCATAATATGTCTGTCACCCCCCGGGGGGGGTCCGACATGGCCTGGGACCTTGGCATGGGCTGTGGGCCATTACCGGTCATGTCTGTCCCCCACCCCCACTGCTAGGGGGGGTGAAAGCCGTTCACATCCCAGGGTTTACCCAGGGGTAAATAATTTCTTTTTCCGCTTGAGAGATTTGTGCTGCTTGTGCAGCCAATGTCCTGAGGGGAAAAAATAAAAAAAAGATGGCTGCCACTATGAGGAAAAAGCACTGAGTCTCTTTTCTGTTTCTATGGCAGTGGACGGGATCGTATGGAGCACGGGAACCGGAGCTCAAAGCTCTGGTCTCGCAGGTAAGTTGGGAGGGGTATAAAGGGTAGGGTAGGGGTTTGGTTGGTTTTGGGGGCTTAATGGGAGATGAGGAGGCAACAGGGAGAAATTCCCTGTTGCCTCCCCACATAAAAAAAAGAAATGGCACCACCCCGGGAATGGCATTGGGGGGCTGGAACAGCGGGCGAAGAATGCATAGTCTTGCCACTGTTCCAGCTACCTGATTGGCTAATGGCTCTTTCCCGGGTGTGAATACTCAATATAATGTCAGAAAACCTCAGGAATCCCAAGGTAAAAAGAACTCCAGTTGTCGACACTCTGCAAAAAAGACAACTGAAGGCAATCTCTTATATAGAGGCACCACATTGAAACAATTTATCTGGAGGCTTAGTATCTTCATCTGCAGTGACCCAGTAATGACCTGAAGGCAAGTACTCAGCAGCAATGTGAAATAGTATAGGGGTGTTGAAACACAAGCACAGTTGGCCTGTCACCACCCAGTGCAAAGGTAAGCATGTTCACAAATGGGAGTGGATTTGTGACCGTGAAAGAAACTAATTAATGCATATACATATATATATATATATATTCAGTGAAAAAACTTTGTTAAAGGGACGTTATGGTTAAGTTGCGCTACTAAAAACCTATGAAATTCAGTGAAAAAACTTTGTCAAAGGGACGTTATGGTTCCAAGTAAAACCAAAAAACCCTTGAAAATCGCCAGTTATGGTAAACTAAGCAACCATAACTCGCGCCACCACCGTGCACTGCTAAGACTAACACCCAGGACATCAAAGATGACATCGCAAATGTCATTGATGACACCACTGATGACATCACATGTCTGGCTCGCTCTTTTTTCTTTTGCTGACATGTCTAGGCCACATGGTTTTCTTCAGTAACAGTCAGAAACTAAAAATGTTATTTTATTTGTAGACGTATCCTTCAAGTAGGTTCTTACAGTAATTCCCTTAGAGTCCAGTCACATCATATGAAACATATACATACGGGAAGACACAAGCTTGAAAGACAGCAATCCTTTTTGTGTATAAAGATAATCAATAGACTTATGAGCACTTCCTGATAGTTCTGGTGTTTTTTTTATGGCTGTACTTTCCCTGTGGGTCCAATCACATCAAGTGATACATATACATAGGGTAAATAGCAGCTTTGAAACAGAGCAATCATTTATTTGCATGAAAATAATCAGTTAAGTTATGAATTGTTTGTGCTTTTTTGCTAACTTCACTTTCCCTGTATATACCCATATTGGTATGTGTTCTTGTCTCTTTGTGTTTTGTCTACAGTAATGCAATTATGTAATACATGTGTTTTATTAGCTACGTATTACATATTTCACAGTACACAAAAATCTACTAAGAAAACAATTATCATTTCATTATTCAACATATTAACATTACGAATATTATACCTTCATCTTGTACGCTGCACACAATGTTATGTTTCTGTATGAGTAGCTTAGTATACCAGATAGAACCCCATAATAGAATGCTATTTATATCAATGCATTGTTCAATGCACTAATTAGGGTATGATATTTATTGCAATGATCCTTGACACATTTTTCGCAACATTATAATAAGAATCCCTTGTACACATATTTCATGAAAACTACATACACATGTGATGTCATCAGTGATGTCATCAATGACATTTTTGATGTCATCTTTGATGTCCTGGGTGTTAGTCTTAGCAGTGCACGGTGGTGGCGCGAGTTATGGTTGCTTAGATTACCATAACTGGCGAATTTCAAGGGTTTTTCGGTTTTACTTGGAACCATAACGTCCCTTTGACAAAGTTTTTTCACTGAATTTCATAGGTTTTTACTTACACAACTTAACCATAACGTCCCTTTAACAAAGTTTTTTCACTGAATTTCATAGGTTTTTAGTAGCGCAACTTAACCATAACGTCCCTTTAACAAAGTTTTTTCATGAATTTCGTAGGTTTTTAGTAGTGCAACTTAACAATAATGACTTTCACTTTATATACATATCATATGAAACTGACTGAATCTCTTCTACTGTACTTGATGTCCGCGAACACATTTAATGTTCGCGGACATGTTCGAAGAACAGTACCACTACCTAAAAAACTCTGGGGGGGGGGTATGTTTGATTGTTATATCATAACATAGGAACATTTAACAAATTCAAAAAAAAGCATACAAACACATTATATGTACTAATACATAAGAAATGTAACCCATATATACAACACACTAATCATTCATTTAAATGCACTATGTTCTAAAATGGAATATACCACAAGAAATAAATTGGCTTCCAACATAATTACCTCACAAACACAACAGAACTGAGAACAAGAGCAGACCCACTGAGTACATAGGACATATCTTACCTGAAATAGTAAGTGTACTTAATTTTATTCATATATTTATAAACTTTCTGTATTAGATAAAAAAATACATTATCTTTTTTTTTTTCTCTCACAGAAATGTCTAGTGCTCTAGAATGGCTAGAGGAACATTTCGCACATGAAGAAATGTCACAAGATAGTGAAACTAATGGTAAACACTTTATAATATAAAGCATTTAATTATTATTATTTTGTATACATTTAACATATATATTTTTTTTTTTGTACAGAGCATAACAGAATAGAAACTACCTCTGAAGAAGCTGTTATGGAAAACACGCTTGACAGCATAAAAGAAAAAATGGATTTATTGTTGACCAATTTTAATAATTTGAAAACTTTTGTTGAAGATCATTTTAAAACAAAAACTTCATATCATTGCCCCACATGTACTTGTCCCCCCTCACCATATCCCAGTCAATTATCCCCAAACCCTCTCCATAACCCAAAACGTTTTGATGAGACTTCCATCCCATCTTCACCTAATAACAATCATGATGAAACCCCTAATTCTCCTGTTTTTGTTTTTGTTTCTGCCTCACCTTCTCTGTCATAAATTATCAATATATGTTAAAGTTTAATTTTTATATTGTGTTGTAAATAGTTTCGTTTTTTTTTTTAAAACAATGTAGGTGTCCGTGGACAGTGCAGGTGTTCTAAAATGTTCGTAAATAAACAAAAATGGAGGTGTCCTGAAGAACACTATACCTGTTCGTACTGTTCGCTAGCAAGATGAAACTATTCTAAGAACACACGCAGTGTCCTGAAATGTTCGTAAAAAAAAAAATTAAAGTGTCCTAAAGAACACTATATCTGTCCGTAGTGTTCGCTAGCAAGTTCAAACTGTTCTAAGAACACACGCGGTGTCCTGAATTGTTCGTAATTAAACGAAAATTGAGGTGTCTTAAAGAACACTATACCTGTCCGTACTGTTCGCTAGCAACTTGAAAATGTTCTAAGAACACAATTGGTGTCCTGAAATGTTCGTACATACACGAAATTGAACGTGTCCTGAAGAACAGTATATCTGTCCGTACTGTTCGCTAGCAAATTTAAACTGTTCTAAGAACACACGCAGTGTCCTGAAATGTTCGTTTCACGTGTGACGCAATTTTAATTAGTTCAGCACCCGAACAGTGTCCGTAGAACATCAACGCGCATGCGCTAGCCAATCTCTGTACATTTGGTGTCCTGCGGACATGCGCTTCCTTCGCGGAATTGTTCGCGAACGGATCATATGACCGCGCCCACGCTGATCGCGTGTTCTGTATGAGGACACTGTTCGGGTCCCCGAACAAATTAAAAGTTCATTTTCAATTAATCCATAATATTTTTAAGCCCACATAGTAATCCTGAGTTTCTACATACCTTTTGAAACTTTTCAAACTTTTTTTTGTGTTCGATCTGTCCGCGGACAGCGCGCATGTCCGCGAACCGCGCACAAGCACCCCTATAAAAGACCACGCCCTAGAGCTTATTCTCATTGTGTTTCTGGCTATTCATCAGAGCATAGCTATTTCTCCAGCAACTTGCTGATTACATAATCGAGATGGCATCCCTGGTTGCAGAACTGCCACTTGGTGCTGCACCTGCTTCAGCACCACCCCCAACCCCTCCACCACCTCCCCAAGGACCTGAAGAGGGGAACAGGAGTGAGGATGCGGAGAGGAAGAAGAGGATGATGAGAATGAGGTAGAGGAAAACCCTACTACCCGCACTGGTAATGTTCCTAAGGCTTGTGCGAACCGTGTTACCTGCAATGAGTGCAAAATGATACTCAGTCGTGGGAAGCACGGTAAGTACAGCTTTGGGACCACTACTATGAAGTGACACCTGCAGTCATTTCACTCTGGGGCTATTCGCAGGGTTGTACCTTGCGAAGAACGTAGCAGGTTGATTTCCTCTACTTCATCCTCTGTTTCTGATCCTGTCACCACAAGGACCACCTCTGTGGGACAGCGTCTTCCTGAAGCTGCCTCACAGGCCATACAGAATGATGATGACCCTTACCTTTCGAGGGTCACAGTTGTATGTATGTACTGTGACACAGTACTCTGCAGGGGGGAGCGACTTCATAGTGCTTTTGAGACTATTGTCTCAGAGCACGAGAAGATCTGCTCACTACCCAAATAGAACCCACTCTACATCTTCCTCTCTCAGCTCGCCCTTTCTTATCCCTGTAGTTGGTGTCCCCCCCTTTACCTTCCTTTCCCCTCCTCTCCTAGTGAGTTGTGTATAAAAAACCAAAAAAAATTAAAAATATCAAAAATCAAAAAACAAATAAGGCTCTTTTCAGAGGCGCCTTTCACAGTTAAAAAATAGAAGTGAAAATAAATGAAGCAGGGCCCTTTGTATTTTTTAGAAGTCCGCAGACAGTTTGCGAACATTTAAAAAATTGGGTTGCTACCCCATCACAAACATTGCAATTTTCTCTGGGAAGAAGTGGTGGCTCTGAAAAGAGCCTTTGGGTGGTGTTTGTAAGTCAAAAATTACAAATGCTTAACACCTACTTCAAAATGGTTGTTGTAATTCCAAAAAAGGTCGCAATGCATTTTGTACATTTCTCAGAAAAAACTGATTGCCAGCATAAGTAAGATGAACTCCATCTCTGCGAAAAATGTATGTACTACAAAACATAATATTTTCATTGTGAAAAGAGGACATGCCAAAATCTCTTAGAAAGGCACAAACAGCCTTATTAACATTGCGCCTTGCTTTTTCCATTTGTGGACCAAATGAAGAAGATCGAAGCCACATTTGTCTCTGCGCAATCCATGAAAATATCACTTGAGAATAAGGAAACATGTCCATAACCTTCCAAAGTCCTTGTTTCATAGCAAATTGCAAAAAAATTCCAGTCACATGTCCTAAACTGTTCCCTCCACAATGAATTACAATTATGTCTGGATGTTGCTCTGTCTCCAAAGTAGCACAGAGAGGTAGCAAGTCTAACCACTTCATTCCACGTACTCCATGCCAGTGTAATTCCACATGTGGGAATCCAAGATCTACAGCTACTCCACAGCTTTCTGCATGCACCTTCAACCAATGTATCCAGGAATTTCCTAAAATCCAAACAATCTGTTTTCTGAAACACACAGCCATAGCTATCTTTTGTTCTCTCAGCAAAAAGAGTATCTGAGAAACTCTCTCCTGGCACAACACACCCACTAAACTTTCCTGACCAATCCCTTTCAGTGCTTATTCTCATTTGCATGACTTCTGAACCCAAAAATCCCCGGATGTAACTCCCGATGTCCGCGAACTACCGCCATGTCCGCGGACATATCGTAACATGAACAGCCCTTCTACCATTTCCACTTCACTCTCTCTGCCATTCCCTCATTGGATGTAGCTAATAAATCACATGACCATGCACCAATCACATTCAAGACCTCTAGATCTAACTGCATCATCATAGATCAGCACTGCAAATGTACTGTGAATCTCTCTGAGTACAAGTGTCGTATCATTGGCAAGCACCATCTACCAGAAATACTGTACAAGTCTCCAAGATTTCTACTTGCAGCTCCATGCATATCCATATGCATGAACACAAACTTCAGGTATGCATATTTTCTGTACAGGAGATGAACACATTTTCAAACAGACTTTTAGCTTGTGTAATCTGTAAAATGAATTTACTGTATTTTTTTCAATATCATAAAATCAACTATCACTTATAAACCTTTATACTATTTACTTTCTTTATACACACACACTCAAATCATGTTAAACTAACATTTTTAAAATGAAATATATAGACTACATATATTCAAACAAAATTGCATGCAAGCACAATCTATGTTTAAATCTTTAAAAAAACACTTATACAATTTCATATTTTTTGTTTTTATTTATTTATTTACTTAATTACTTTAATTTAGACATGACATTGAGGCGCTATTACCTAGAACAGCTTACTTACAGAAATAGTGGTATTCACTGGTATATTATAAATTTCACAAGACATAGTAAAGATATTTTTTTTGCTACAGTTAGTCATTCATTACAATTTGTTCATTAAGAACATATCATATGTACTGAACTGATGCAATGTATCGTATGTAAATAAATTAGTTTAATGGTTTTAAAGAAGGCACTGAGGATTTCAATTAAAAAATCAATATCTAAATTAAAAACAGCGCTATATACAAACAAAGTTACTAATTTGAAGCTTTTACAATTGCAGTGAAGACCAGTCTACTGAAAAGAAGCAGCCGAATTCGAAGAACAAAGAAGAACTAAGAAGTTACCTGTTAATTTAAGAAAAAAAGTAAGTAAAATATCACCATAATATTTGTATTATTAATCAAACATACTATAACATTAATACAAGCTATTTTGGTGCCTAAAAATAGAGATTGTGTACCATTTTGTCAAAAAATCTCCATGTCTTAAACAACGATTTACAGCCAGAATGGGCCACAAATTCCAATTTTTGAACACGCAAATTACCCAACTGAACCGCTACAATGTTCATATTATAGAACAAACAACTGTTTTAATTGTATACATTAGATTTACTATTTGTACTTTTCCACACCACTAGCTTACTTTTTTTTTGTCATCTGAACCCCAGTTAGTAACACATAAATTCAAGAATACCTATCCCTACTAGTTGTAGTTCCCAATGCACAATCACACACCATTACATACATCTTTATCATCTTACTCAAACATCATGCACACAACACACATACATTCCAGAACACCCCAACCCATATCTTCTTTATTTTTTTCAACAGACCCTAACAAATGCCTACCAAAAGTCAAGTCCGTAGAAAGCAACGCAAAAGTAGAGCAAATGAAAATAAAAGTGTCCAACATAAGCATCCATCTCTAGCAGAATTTGTAAAAAAAGTTGAAACAAAACAGCTAATACAGTCATTTAGTGAAACACAAGAAGTTTCAAGTACAAAAACTTTGCCTCCTCTATCAAAATGTAAAACAAACCAAAAAACAATTAACAGAAAATCAGCTATCACTACAGATAAAACTACTTATTCAAATTTTAATATAGTGCAAAGTAAGCATACCAAGAAAAGTATTTTAGCCAAAATATACCGTCACAAAGTCCTTCAAAATCTTATAAAAACAGGAGAGAAATGAGGTTCAATGCTTAAAACCTATCGTAGGAAATTAATCTTAGAAGCGTTGATGGACAGTGCTATTCTTCTGAAAAGAAAGTTATTTATTTTACTGTTAAACAAAATGAAACCACTAACAAAACTAATAACTAAATTACAAAAAAGACTTCTCAATAAGCGAAATGTCAACAGAAAGAACTTCTACGAGCACAGAACCATATTTTAGTGAAGAAGCGTACAAACAAAAGTAAACAAATACAATTGCCATACATAGCAGTGGTCGAGGTTATGAAAAAGTGAATAATACCATAATGGAACAAGAAGAACTCCTTACAAAAATATGCCCTGAAAACTTAGAATTACCCATCCATTCGACTGAATCAGAACGTCTAGTGTACAAATGGCCATGCACGTCAATGTGTAACATTCCCAAACAATGTTTCAAATCTTTATGCCAATTCCTCAATAAATATGTAAAAAGCAAAGACAAAATCAAAATTAAATTACTGCAAAATATGGATACCTGTCCAGTGCGCAAGTACACAGGACTACAAGGACATTCATTGGCCTGCATTACAGACCTACTTGTAAAACCACTTTCCATGATATCAAAAGGATATCAACACATCATTCAACTATAAGAAATCTAGTCTATAAACTGTACTATGCTAAAAGTCCTGCCTTAGCACTAGCAAAGTTAAATAACATCCTTCTACATGGTACAGCAAAAGACCTACTTGAAGAAATTCACTATATCCAGAAAAAATATTTTGGAAGTGAAAGCCATTTACAGAATGAAATAGCTTTAAACCAATTAAGCAACAATTCTACACATGGCAACTTTTTGCTAAACACATACAAAAAAGAAATACTAAAATTTAAAAGTACATCAGCTGAAGTACCAAACCATGTATGTGTATGTTGCCGTATAACTTTTTATAAAAGTAACACAAAAACTGTAGACCTATCATACAAAATAGAAGACAATGCAGATTCTAAATGGTTTGAATTAGCTCTCTACCTTGTAGCAGAAAACAAATACGGAATAACTGAGCCCTTAATACTTTGCAGTTACTGCACTACAAAACTTGACAACAACCAAACCCCTTCACGTGCTATCACAAATAATTTGGAATTATACCCAGTACCAAAACCCCTACAACAACTTAATTTATATGAGACCATCATAATTCAAACAGTACACCCATTTCAAGCAATAATACGCCTTCAACCAAAAACAGCAAAATTACCTCCCTCTAAATTGGTAAAAGGCATTCGTGGAAAAGTAATTTATTTACCATTAGATCTAAAAGAAAATGTGCATACTCTAGGAGTGCAACGTCCAATGCAGCAATCTTTAATTATCTTAGTAAATGGAGTACCTACAAAAGACAAAAAAAATATGGCAACAGCTGGTAGATTTATATAAAGTTAGACAACCCTTCCATATCTTAAAGAGAATAATGAATATTACAAAGAAATTAATATTGAAGAAAACTTGAAAGATACAACTGAAATAATTCAAGAAACACAAGAAGCTGGTCAATTTGAGCTACTAGATCCTGCTACAATATCAAATACTTTAGACCATTATACAATTCATCCTTTGCACTGTAATGACACTGTAGAAGATGTACTGGAAACTTACCAAATGCGTCAAACAAAAGGATCGCCAATTAGCATATGGGAAAAAAAGTATAGAAGCATGTGCTTTTCCTCTACTCTTTCCTACTGGCAAAGGAGGAAGGTATGATGATAGACCTATTCAAATATCAGCTTCAGAATACCGGTCATTACGGATGTATTCTGAAGATTCCAGATTTAGACAAAATGTGGAATACATATTCCACCTACTCTTTGAAAGTGAACTAGCAACTTTATGTTACGCAGTTGCACACATATTAAAATCAGGATCACACTTTCAAAATATGACAGCTACAAAATTATTAGAAAAAGGATGAGGTTTTACAACCAAATATTACAAATCTATTAGCAAATATGCGTGGTACTAAAGAGTACTGGTTTCAACGTCATGGAGATGTACGTTGTATGATCAGAAACCTTGGCCCACCCACTTGGTTTGTTACATTAAGTTGTGCAGAATATGCATGGGAAGATGTACATGATTTCCTATGCATATCAAATAAAAACAAAACAAACATAGATATACTAACACCAGGAGAACTTTGTTCTTTGGATCCTGTTAATGTTTCAAGATATTTTCACCATCGCTTCATTGCTATGCTACATTTTATTTGTAATAAAACTGTTACTCCCCTTGGAGAAGTGCAACACTTCTTTTGGAGAAAAGAATACCAAGCCAGAGGAGCACCACATATCCACATGCTTTTATGGATTAAAGATGCTCCTAAATTTGGTCAAGACAGTGATGTCACTGTTTTACAGTTTATTGAAAAATATGTCACTTGTGAAATTCCATCAGAAGCCACAAATAGTGATCTTCATGCACAAATTTTACAATTTCAAAGACACAAATGTGGAAAATATTGTCGTCGCAAATACAAAAACAATGGGAAATACTACACCAAATGCCGATTTGGTTTCCCTAGACCAGTTACAAATGCAGGTCAAGTGAACAACCTCATGTCTTCAGTTAGACATAGTGTTAAAGGTAAGTCACCTAAAAATACATATTACATAAAAAGAAAAGAAGAAGAAAAATATATCAATGATTATAATGCAATCATTGCCCACTTATGGAATGCAAACATAGATGTGCAGTAAATTGCAGACGATTCTACTGCAGTTGCACGATATGTCACAACATACTTAACTAAAGCAGAAAAGACAGAGCTCCAAGACCTCTGGAATGACCTGTCATCAGATAAAACAGTATCTCAGAAATTATACAGCTTGGGCATAAAAATGCTCACCCATAGAGAATGTGGATCATATGAAGCAGCTGATCGTTTAACTGGTACTGCATTGTATGGTAAATCTGAAAATATAGTATGGCTAAGTCTTGGTCCAGCTAAATCTACAAAAAGAGTTGTAAAATCATATGAAGATATAGAAACAATAGCCAAACATGATCGCAACAGCCAAGACATTTTAAAAAACAATTTATTGGACACATACTACCCAAACAGAAGTAATACTTTGGAAAACATGTGTCTGTACCACATAGCCTAAAACGACACATACAAAAATAATATGAAACCTGATGAAAAAAAAGGTAAATATAGAGTAACAAACTGTGAAGGCAGCTTAGTTAAACTCACTAAACCAAATTTAATTAATCATATCAAATTGTCATTAAAGACTCCTCAACATAAAGACGTATATTACATGTCCCTGCTCCAACTCTTCAAACCATGGAGAAAAGAAGAACAATTACTAGATAACTATGACTCATATGAGGATGCTTTCAAAGCAAATGAAAGCACTATAACTGATGTAAACTTTACACAGTACAAAACAATGTTGCACAATGAACAGCAACACGAAGAAGAACTCCAAGCCCAACTAGATAAGGACACTCCTGACAGTAGTCAACCTTCTGTAACAGGAAGCCAAGAACCACTGGGAGAACCACTAATAATAAATGAGGCAGAATTAGCTATGATAGAAGTAGAAAACACCATGTGTCAGTATGACGATAAGGAAGACTTAACTATACTACAATCAAAACTAAACAACTCAGAAAAGTAGCATTTTTCAAGAAGTAACAAAACAAATTGCACATGGTGTAAAACATGAAAATAAAGAGTGTTCCTGCCATAATTATAAACCTATACTACTGTATGTCAGTGGTGAAGCTGGTTCTGGCAAAACATTCCTAATCAAAATCATTAGTAAGTTCCTTCAACAATTGACAAACAACAAACAGTCAGCTGTTGTCACTGCCCCCACAGGTTTAGCTGCCTACAACATAGGTGGTGTTACATTACACCGATTACTACTATTACCAGTGGAACACCAGAACAAATTAGACTATTACAAACTTTCTGCAGAAGCTGCAATGGAATTACGTAGAGTATTGAAACAAATGAAAATGCTACTAATAGATGAAGTGAGCATGGTCTCCAACCTGATGTTAGCTTTGATTCACCTCAGATTACAAGAAGTACTCAAAACAGACTATAAAGAGCTCTTTGCAGGAAAACACATTATTGTTTTTGGAGATCTGCTTCAATTAACACCAGTAAAAGGTGAGCCTATTTTTAAAACATTAGGACACAACTCTGCCGTAAAACTGTTGGCAGCATTGGAAATGTCAACCTTTGGCAACATTTCCAATACAGAGAATTAACAGAAAACATGCAGCAATCTGCAGATCTCACGTATGCCAACATTTTAAAAAGTATCATAGTTGGTATACTTTCTAAAGAAGCAGAAGCAATATTGAAAACCCAGCACATTAATGTACTTTATGGTGATAATGTATGTGCTACAGATGTTATGGAACAATTAGCCCACAAAAATGTCAATTGTATGGCCTTAATGCCAACTCTTGCAAGCTGTTTCAAATTCAATGAAATCATGCTAAGTAAAGAAATGCAACCAATCATGGAAATTAGCGCCACAGACAAACTAGATGTACATGGTATGACACTACCCATGTTTGACCAAGCCACAACAAGACTAAATAGTTTAGAAAAATCAATCTCAAACACAGCAGGCTTAGAAAAGATATTAAAATTATCCTTAAATTGCAGAGTAATGCTTAAACGTAACCTTGACGTGGACCAAGGACTAGTTAATGGAGCACTGGGTACAGTTGTTGGCTTTCAAACAAACCCACGCGACAATAAAATTCAGTTTGTCAATATACTCTTTGACAAACTTTCAGAAGTAAAAAGGAAAGGACGCTCAACAGCTAGATTCCTTCTCTTCAAAGATATATATGTACGCAGAGAACAATTTTCTCTAACTCTTGCATTCGCACTCACGATTCATAAATCACAAGGTCTTACCCTAGACAAAGCAATGATAGATATTGGTAACACAGTCTTTAAAGAAGGCATGAGCTATGTAGCACTATCACGCTTACGTACACTTGACAGTCTATTTCTAATCAACTTTGATGCAAGTAAAATAAACGCTGATATTACTTGCATTTTAGAATACAATAGACTTCGCTCACTATACACCCCCCACCTAAACACATATTCTGTTCCACAAAAAGTAAAACGTTATAAAAGAAATATAAATCAAACAGAAATGCAACAGGATGTCACTGCAAATCCTCCAAAGAGAGTAAAAGAAACTAATACTTCATCAAGTACCACAAGCAAAAAAGAATCAATTAGGGAAAGTAAACCAACTACTTCTTTAAAGAAGGAAGACAAACTCCAAAAAAAACAGTTAGATACAGAACTACCTGGACCATTTTAAATTCTCAAATATAGTTGGTGTAAGTTGCTACGCAAATGTAGCAATGAATATTCTATTTCAATTACCACCAATTGTTGACAACATTTACTTACACAGTACAGACTCATTGTGTTTGCAAATAATAGTACTTCACAGAAATGCAGCAAACAATCCTGACAACACGTATAGTGTTTTTGGAATAAGACAACAATTGGACTACTGTGCTGGAATGGTGAAATTCACTATAAATTCACAGGAAGATCCACAAGAATTTCTAATGTACTTACTACAAGTACTGGAAAACAAAAACATACCTATAAATGAAATCTTTCAGATTTCATACATGTGGAAGCATACATGCACTCTCTGCAACAATGTGACACAAGAAGAAATCCCCAATGAACGCTTCATATATATATCAATACCAAATTGTGAATCCATTCCATTTCAGCGACTTGTACAAAATGCAAACCATGGTAGATTATGCTCTACCTGCAAATCAGATAATCGCTCCACGGTAGTAATACAAACACATAGTAAATACATAATACTAATGCTTCTACGTTACAATGCAGATGGTACCAAAAACAACTGCAAGCTGACTGGATTCACACATGGTCAAATATCACTTGGTAAGAAAACCTTCACAACAATAGGTAGAATCTACCACGCAGGAGCCACAACCAATTCAGGGCACTACACTGCATATATAAAAAAGAAATGTGGATGGTTTGAATGTAATGATAGTACCATTACTCTAAAGTGGAGATTACCAGGAAATCTTACAAACGCTTATTTGATGTTCTTAAACCAAAATTTGATAACTAAACTGTATTTAAACCCTAAGTAAACTTGTGTTAAAAAAATATAAACTGTTAGAATTCTCCAAAAGCTATATAACTTCTCAAAGATTCTAAAACAACTAATCAGATAAATGAATACCACTAAATTAGACCAAAAAATACACAGTTAGAATACTCCAATTGGTATCTAACTGTCCCAAAATTTAACAATATCCAAATAGATAAATCAATACCACTAAAATATATCAAAAAAATAGACAGTTAGAATACACCAATTGGTATCTAACTGCTTCAAAATTTTATAATATCAAAACAAATAAATAATATGTTACTGCTCCAAAAAAGTACAACAAGCCAAAGTATAAAGCATTAGCCAGAAACAACAAGTGAACACTGAAAACAAACAAACAAATAAACTGCAGCATAACAGAAAAAGGTTTTTTTTAAAATCCAACATGTATTTTTTTTTCTCCCACAGACCAAATGATTTTAGCAACAAATACAGAAACTGAGCAAATTGCACAGTACTCTGATTTGTAATCTACTAAATATGAGGGTCCAAAAAAAAAAAAGTATATTGATTATACAATGTAATAAGTCATTACAAAATACTAATACTAACATGCTATTTTCTTTTATCACAGAAATTAACAAGAAAATCATGGACTCCCGTTACTAGACCAAAGAGTAAGTATACAATAATAAGGAGAACTATAGCAGCATATCACATCCATAGTATCTAATACCTTTGTTCCTTATACATTTGTTTTTCACCCAAAGTTATAAGCAAATATGAATGTGATATGCTTCGGTGGTTGTTGCCAGGGCATAGAGTCTCTATGCCCTGGCAACAACCACGGAAGCATATCACATCCATAGAGTCAAACATTCCAACTATGGTCTATGGAAACTTTTAAAGTCCGCGGACATTATAAGTGTTCTTAGAACACTTTCAACTTGCCAACGAACAATACGGACAGCGTTTTCAGGACACCCCCTACGAACATTTCAGAACAACGCAATAGTTCTTAGAACGCTTTCAACTTGACAACGAACAATACGGACAGTGTCCTCAGGACAGCCCCATTTTGTTTATTTGCGAACATTTCAGGACACTGCAAGTGTTCTTAGAACACATTCAACTTGCCAGCGAACAATACGGACTACGCCTTCAGGGCACCCCCTACGAACATTCCAGGACACAGCAAGTGTTCTTAGAAACGTCTTCAGAACACCCCCATTTTGTTTATTTGCAAACATTTCAGGACACCGCGAGTGTTCTTAGAACACATTCAACTTGACAACGAACAATACGGAGAGTGTCCTCAGAACACCCCCATTTTGTTTATTTGCGAACATTTCAGGACACCATGAGTGTTCTAAGAACACATTCAACTTGACAGAGAACAATACGGACAGCGTCCTCAGGACACCCCCATTTTGTTTATTTGCGAACATTTCAGGACACTGTGAGTGTTCTTAGAACACATTCAACTTGCCAGCGAACAATAAGGACTACGCCTTCAGGACACCCCCTACGAACATTCCAGGACACCGGGAGTGTTCTTAGAAATGTCTTCAGAACAACCCCATTTTGTTTATTTGTGAACATTTCAGGACACCGCGAGTGTTCTTAGAACACATTCAACTTGACAGAGAACAATACGGACAGCGTCCTCAGGACACCCCCTACGAACATTCCCCGGACACCGCGAGTGTTCTTAGAAGCGTCTTCAGAACACCACCATCTTGTTTATTTGCGAACATTTCAGGACACCGCAAGTGTTCTTAGAACACATTCAACTTGACAACGAACAATACAGACAGTGTCCTCAGGACACCCCCATTTTGTTTATTTGCGAACATTTCAGGACACCATGAGTGTTCTAAGAACACATTCAATTTGACAGAGAACAATACGGACAGCGTCCTCAGGACACCCCCATTTTGTTTATTTGCGAACATTTCAGGACACCGCGAGTGTTCTTAGAACACATTCAACTTGACAGGGAACAATACGGACAGCGTCCTCAGGACACCCCCATTTTGCTTATTTGCGAACATTTCAGGACACCGCAAGTGTTCTTAGAACACATTCAACTTGTCAGCCACAACCCCATTCATATTTGCGAACATTCCAGGACACAGCGAGTGTTCGACAACTTCTTCAGAACTCCTCCATTTTGTGTATTTGCGAACAATTCAGGACACTGCGAGTGTTCTTAGAACATATTCAACTTGACAACGCACAATACGGACAGCGTCCCCAGGACACCCCCATTCAGTTTATTTAGAACATTTCAGAACACCTGTGATGTCCGCAGACAAATCAAACACAAAAAGAACGTCTAACATATAAAAAACACAACTTTCATCCTATCTCATGCACTCTCACCCTCCCCAAACACTCCTACACACCAACACACTCTACTAAATACAAATTTTGAACAAAGTTTCACTGCGCTGTCCGCGGATGACCGCGAATCCAGGATGGCGGGCGCTACCGAAAATCTGACGCGCTTCACGCTCCACACCGTCCAATCAGCGAACACGTTGCATGTCCGCGAACATCATGCAAGCCGATTGGCCAATCAGGACACTGAGCGGAGCGAACAGGGAAGTGTGTCCGCGGACCGAACACGGATATCACTAATTTTTTTTTACCTACTTTTTGGTCATTTTTAAAAAAAAACGACTGGACGGATTTTCACCAAATTGGCAAAAGCACGCTTTCGGGACCAAGCCGCTTCTCCTGGTCCAAATTTGGTGAAAATCCGTCCAGTCGTTTGGGCTGTAGACGCAAGCAAAAATGTTTTCCCATTCAGTCTACGGGAAAACAAAATGTTTTGGGACCCCCCCTATAACTTTGCCCCGCCTGGACGAATCCTCACCAAACTTTGCAAAAAAATTCAGAGTGACCCAAATACTTTTTTTGCAAAGTTTTTTGGTGAGGATCCGTCTAGGGAGAGCGAAGTTATAAGCCGCCCAAAAAGTGCTCTTCCTATTTTAGAGAGAGGTTGTATAGGGCAAGTGTAACACCAAAGTGCTACAAAAAGTAATTTAAAACACAGTGAGTTATGCATTTTTCTGTACAAGGGTTATGATCAAATACATAGACCTTTTAATATAGGTTTAGACAACTAGAAACAGGGCTCTGCCAACAGTTTAGGGTGGGGGAGGGAGAGGCTTGTAGGGATCACAAACCTACAAATTTGATCAGGGGGTTTTCAGCTTCAGACTCTTCACAGTAAAGCTGTAATGCCCTTGACCTCCATGACGACATGAACATTCATGACCTTCTAGACCAGGAGTCGCAACCTTTTGTGCACAGTGAGCAAAATGTGCATATCAATTGAAATGTTGAGCAGCATCCATTCTTCGACGGAACACATTGGTGCTCAGTTGGTGGAAAAATGATTGCTACACACATTAGAAATGTAACACATTTATGATTGCTAATAGACCATTTTATTTTGCAATACTTAACAGTTATAAAGACCATGTGCACCCACATATTTATAGCAAAGGAAATTTTCAATGGCCTTTAACTTCATTTGACATTAAGCAGTTGTTTACAGGAAATCTTGAGGAAATTTATTGGTAAGGATATTTTTAGGCAGATGCGGCCAATCAAGTTGTCCAGAAATATAGCAGGTGTAAATAAGCATTACCAGGGACCTTGGGTTTGTGCTCAAAATATTTTCATGAACTTTAGTGCAAATGTTTGGACAGTAAAATTGATCATAAACGGGGCACCGATATCAGGTATACTTTGGGGTTCTTCCCGAGGAATTTCTGAGATCTTTAATGGCAAATGGTGCATTCTTCAGAAAACAAAACCAGTAATACTGTTCCTCAATTCTCAATTACTGTATTGTGGACGTTTTGTTTCCTTCAGGATGACATTTTGCATTTCTGATCGAATAGAGAATGATTACTAGCCTCTTGAGTCCATTTTCCAATGGCCTAGTGTAGGTGCTGCAAAAAGGATTTCCGACAGCCAGAGGTGCTGGTTGGGGAAGCATAAGCTCGACAAGGATGCATTGGAAATAATTACGAAATCACGAGAAATAGAACATATTCTGTTCAAGCTTTAAAGAAGTACAGAGGCACCAAAGGGAAGTGTCCCCTTCTTTGAGTCTCTGGTTGAAACTATCCAGGGCTCAGATATTGGCCAATGGCAGTCCACAGTTCAGGAGGTCCATGTTATAGAAAGGGATGTCCCATTGTTCCATACAGAATGCAGAATCTCAAAAAGAAAATTCAATCGTGACTTAATGAGTGCTGTTTGCATGGCTGTCCAGAGTCATAGATTCAAAAAGGCATATACAAATTGCTAAAAGACAAAAAAAAATGTCTTTATTGAGAAACAATGAGGGCTTTTAGAGAGGGCCGTGATTTCGAATGACGCAAATTGTTTTGGAAATTCACTTGTTTCCGATATTGGTGGTCCCCTACATAGGGAAACCTGATTAATGCAGGAGTGGGCGCTACTAAGTGGCTGTTTGGCTGGTCTCGCTGATCCTCAACTGTTGGAGCTCTCCTTTTGCCACTGGATACTGGACTAACGCCCGTCGGCGAGAGAAATTTCTGTTGCCTCAACGCGGCTCCCTTGGACTGTTTGGACTGTTCACCTTAAACAAAGTATTTGAACAAAGTTTGTTTCTTATCATGGTTTTCCTTGCTCTTAGTGTGCTTTTAGTGTGCGCCGCGGCTCAAGCTCTTAATCTACATTCACTCGCCACCATCTTATTTTTAAATTTGTTCTTCCTGTTTCTTTCTCCCCTCCTCCTCTACAGCTGCATTGCCGAGCCTCCTGCCCCGCCTCCGGCACGCTCCCCCTCCTACATGCATTCGCAAATACACACAAAAATGGGTGTCCAATCTTTGGGGGAGGAAGATATATCCTTTGTGCCTGCTGGCTTGTCCTTTGACTCAAATCCCAATTCAATCAAGCTTTCTGAGTGAAAGAGAGTCATTAAATCAAAAACTAACTGAGGGGCAGATAACATGCCAAAGGATATAAACCTCGACATATCTATGATGGGGCAAGCAGTGAGGATGGAATTGGGGAAGCGTGCTAGGCTCTCAAGGGGCCCGTCCACGCCTGTTAATGCAGCTCGAAATGGGATTGACCATTTGCACATGTTTAATACACTTCCCCAACTGAGGACCTTAACACCATATAGAGTCTTCTCAGCTAATGCAAAATTCCCTTTACCATCTGCCTCTATATTCACAGACACACAAGAAGACTGGGGAGGGGAACACAAGAGTGTTATGGGGGATCAGGAGGGACATATGCTATTGGAGAATCCGGCGAATACAGCAGTGCCCTCACATATCAATAATCCCCCAACTTCAGGGGTTTCCCTCACGAGTTCCCCTATTAATGACAGCAATTTCTAGGATACTGAACCTTTTAGATAAAGGACATGAGCTTACCCACTGGGAGATGAGAGATCTGAAAAGGATCGTACTGGATACCCAACTAAAACTTAGTAAAGTGGAAGGCTTCCTTATGGGTAAAGATGATAATAAGGTACCCCCAAAGAAGATAGATATCCCACTAACTCCAAAAACAACTAACTCACAAGGATCCCAAACCCTGGTTAGTGGAAAGGAAGGTTCGAGTTTTGCAAGTGTGATACCCTTGGGGATTGGGATGAACATGTCGAAGGAAAAAAATGGAAACAATACCCAGAAATCTGAATTAGAAGGCGAAAAAAAGATCATGAAGGCACTCAAGGATCTATCAGTGAAAATGTCCATATTGCAAAAAGGTATGCATGTGCTGATAGGGAACTCCACCCCCTTAATGCCCTCGAGACCGGTAATGCCAGTTCATGAAAACGATACCAATCCCAGTGAAACTCCTGACAGTCCATCTGTCCTAATCAAAATAATGGACTCAGCCAACGGTTTAGGGGAGAGAGAAGATGTAATAAAAAAACAAGAGGAGGAGGGAAGTATCAGTGGAAATGTTTTTATTCTCTCAAGGAGACAAAAACGTTTGGCCTTAAAGGCAAAAAAAAGGCTGATGAAGAAGGGATTGACTACTTCTAAGTCAGAAATTCCTAAAAAAGAACCTAAGGCGCCCCTGAATGAAGTTGCTCTATCTGACTTAATACAACTTAATGAGGAAAGTAGGATGGCCCTGCAACTAAACACTGTTGACACTCTGAAATCTAACCTGGGAGTATCCCAGGGAAATAACAAAAACCAAACAAAAATTGAAAAAAACAAAAAATACAAATAAGAAACAGAGGGAAGATACGAAACCCAATGCAGATGATAAGACAGAAGGTACTGATAATGAGAAAGAACAGTTGCAACAAATGGGGAGGAGAACAAGGAAATAAAACAGTACAACTCTCCAATTTCTACAAGGTTTTAGAGAAATTGACATCTCGTCAGATATTACCACAAGATCTCCCTCACCCTATGGCTGAATGCCCAATGACCTCAGCAGAATCTAATAGACTGGGCTTTTCCTCCATACCTTCAGCTTGTACTTTTGCCCCCGTACTTCCAGGGACCTTAAAGACCCCGGGTGCAGACGTAACGGAGGGGAAAATGAAACCTAATCCTGGGAAGTCTGAGTCTGATGGAGCGACGAATGAGGTGCTAATACCACCCTTCAAGGGAGATCAACAGCCCCTGACAGGGAATGAAAGGGAAAATTTGAGTCTTCCAGACACCATAAAAAGGATTATGATGGATCTCTTACCCGACCTGGCATTGCTGCAAAATAAGGCTATGATGGGAAGAGACCTTGATGAAAAGGGAAATCCAGTTCGGGTCCCCAGTGAAATGCCTATTGATTCTGCATCTAGGGGCGGGGGTACTGAAAAAGTGCAGTTACATGGGGACCGGTGGGGACAGAGGGAGGAATACGAAAGGGTTCCTACACAATTTACTGATGAGCAAGGAATGCCTCACAACAAAGGTACGCAGGAAACGAGAAATCCTTTACAATATGAATCGGTTAGGCCCCTTCATGTAAAGGATAGTGATTTAAGGAATACAATGTGGTGAAATGTCTAATTCCCGGAATATCCAAGTATCCTTCTCTACAACCTGTGTGATATTGCAGGACCATCCTCTTTGAATAGACCTCGCTTTTTGTCTTTATTCAATGAGGTCCCCCGCTTGAGGCTGATTGCATCTGCCGACATTTGTTTAGTGGACGTCATCCATCCCTCACGCCTTGATCATGTCCGTATTGTCCCCAACTCACAAAAGATATTTGACATGATAATACAGGAGACAGAACAATTCAACAGAATGGGATACAATATCCTGATTTTTAGTAATGGTTGGGAGAATGGAAACGCCCAGGTGCTCCAAAAAGCAAATTTTAACATACCCAGGGAGGACGTAGACACACAAAAGGAAAATAACCCGGCTCATAAGGGGTAGGAGGTTCAGGACTGGACTTGGCTTGCCCAGACCCTTAGAGAGTCAATTTCTGGAATTCAAAAGATGAAACAAAAACATTAGTCTTACTAAAGGAAAAGATCACTGGAAATTGCTCTCATGGAATTCAAGGGGCTACTCGAATCTGGTGAACTCGGGGGCACTTTGTGCAAAACTTAAATCATTTGACCTGTTCTGTATACAGGAGACGTGGCTTTTTTTCCCTTTAAAACTAGATGTTTTTGTGTGTAAACATCTTTTAGCTAAAATGGGGCTTCGTGGAAGACCAGCTGGAGGTTTACTCACAGCGGTCAAAATTGCATCTGGTACACGAGTCCTGGAATCAATGGAACTAATGAATTTTGCACTTGTTGTTGTATTGGAATATGGAAGTAATTTATATCCTCAACTGATGCTTGTGCTGAATATTTATTGGAATCCCCAAGTACCATTGGGTAATGTCACTTTGCACCTGAATAATTGTATATCTGCCATGTTGCTCAAATATAGAGGAATAGATATTATAATTGCGGGTGATCTCAACTCAGAAATTAAATATGGACAAGGCATTGGGAAAAAGACGGGTGCGTCAGCAATAAGACCTAAGCTGACCATGACAAAGGTTGAGGAGGGTCCCTTTGCAAATAAACAAAAGATAATTAATGGTGAGATCTGGAGGATTATTGGGGACTTAACCATATCAATGGTCTATTTAATTCCTCTCTTTATGAGCATACATGGTCGAATGGTGTTTATAAATCGCATATTGATCATTTCTTCATGTCAAAATCTCCATCTGCTCTATGTTTAGAATTTTTTATAACCGATACAAACATGAGCGATCATAGATCTCTGGAGATTAAAATGGCATCCAATACTGTATCATCCAAACAAAGCATAATGCAGATGCATTTGACAGTATCATATGGTGAAACTCGTATAACCTGGCATGAGGGAAATTTTAACAAATGTAATACCGTCTTTGTTCAAGATTATAATAGTATGCCATTGTCTTCTAGACTCCAGTGCTTTTCTGTATCTAATTTTACGGAATACATCAAAGACATGATAGGTAGATCTATAAAACAAAATAAACATGGCATTATGAAACCCATTCACATACATGCCTATGACCCTTTGGTAAGGCAAAAAAAAAAATCTTGCCAATCGCCAAATTAGAGCAACCTTGAAGACCAATCTGACCGAGATAGAAAAAAGAGACAAATCCTCCAAATTAAACAAACCAAGAAAAACTGGATGAAAAATCATAAAATGGTTCTGCAGAACAATGATAATACCAATATTCTAGCAGCACTAAGGGGTTCGACGGGACGTGAATTCTGGTGCCTGATAAATGCACTGGAAAATAGACAGGTCATAATCCAATCGGTAAATGTACAGGAAGATACTTGGGAAAAACATTTTTCAACCCTCTATAAAGGCAAAATGGAAATGACGAATGAATTACTAATCATAAAAAAAGGGCTCTGGGACTTCGATTTCTCGATCGAGGATATTGAACCCCAGATCAAGAGGGCAAACAATTCATGGGCGGCTGGACCTAATGGGTTGACAAATAGTACCTTGAAGAAGACCCCTGAACATTGGGCAAAATCGCTATTTATTCACTTCAACTCCATCATACAGTTCAGGGTAATTCCTCAGTCTTGGAGAATATCTTATGTCGTGCCCATATATAAAAAGGGAGACAGAACCTGCCTGAATAACTACCGTCCTATTTCGATTATGGGTGCCGACTCGAAGATCTTTGCGGGGCTGGTATTACAGGGAATAGAGGAGTGGCCGGGTTCTAACAAGACCTTACCACCCCCACAGTTTGGCTTTCGAAAAGGGATGGGAACCGAGATAGGGGGATTGATTATTTGTCTACTCTTAGAGAAGCCATGCAAAAAAAATGCAACCCCAATATACCTGGCGTCAGTCGATCTTTCGTTCGCCTTCGATAAGGTGGACAGGGTGAGACTCTGGACAAAACTAGCCCTAATGGGGCTCCCCTCTCGACTCCTGACAATCCTTATTAATCTTCATGATGACTCGGCAATACAAGTGAGACTGAATATGTCCGGTGACCTCTCCAAAATAATTCAAACTAACAACAGCCTTAGACAAGGGTGCTTGTTTGCCCCAACCCTTTTTAACCTTTACACTGCAGACGTAAATGTCCCTCTCACAACCTTCCCCCTCGATTCCCCAAAGATAGAGGGTATCAAAATATGCTGGAGTGCATATGCTGACGATCTTCTCCTGGTTGACAACACTACCGTTGGTCTACAATGTAAACTCACGGCACTGGCAACATACATGCAAGAAAACGCATTGGTTATAAATGAAAAGAAATTGGTTGTAATATCCTTCACTACCAGGAAGAAGAATGTAAACTACAAGTGGCGAATAAATGCATGCCCCTTAGCAAAAGTAAGATCCCTATGTTATCTGGGCTTTCCGGTCTTTGGGAGTGCCTCTACACAGTCTTACTGGAATTTCTATTTGGAGAAAGCCAATGAGCTTATCCTCCAAATGAGGAAGGTTTCTAGCAAATACTGCAAATTCTCTGTCACTCCCCTGATCAGGAAACCTCGTGTATGATACAGAAAATGGAATCCAAAATATTGCGGAAAATCATCTTCTATCTGCCCCAGAGTGTTCCTGCATCTGCAATTCGTTACGAATTACGTCTCATCTCATTACATATGAGAGTTAAGTGGAAAAAAATGGCATTATATCGGAATCTGGTTGTTTCCAAGAATAACTCCCTCTATACCCTGCTGGGAGGTAGACTGAGAAGGGGTACCAGCAAATCGAAGTGGATTTTGAAACTACAGAAAGACTGTGTAGATCTCCTTGAGACCAATAATGTATTGCACGAAATGTTGATTCTCAACCCGGTGGGTGTGAAAAAACGGCTGCAATGGTTGGATTGGGCAAATACCATGAAAACGGTGGCCGCTTCTAAGATTTACAAACAATTAATTGCTGAGGGGAAAGAACTAGGTATGCTGGAATCTTACTTGACCAAATTCCCGGATCCCACAAGGAGAGCAGTCTACTTACGTTTGCGTTTTAATGTTCTTCCCACTGGGGAAATACTCGAAATTAGATCAGGCACTGGTCAAAAAATTTCCCTGTCGCTTTTGCCACTGTAAAACTACGACTGAATCACTTGAACATCTACTTCTACACTGTGAAACAATTGCTCCACAGCGACTAACCTCCTTTGGTAGATTTGTCCACAACCCCTCGAGGGTATTTACTGAATTATTATGGTGGTACATGCTCCATGGGAAGTTAAATGCATTAAAGGTGGCTGTGGTAAACTTCTTAGTAGAAGTGTGTGGTCTGGCAACCTTAAGAAGAATAAACTAGCATTGCAGATAAGCTCCATTTGACCTCTGAATACATTTAAATGTAAAGTGTGGTTTTCTCTTTTCTCCACTTGCTTTGACCTCCTGTTTCCAATTCTAAAAATGTAAAGTTGTTTTTTTTCCCTGCCCCTTAGATCCTTTACGCTTCTCTGATTCTAAAAATGTTAAATACTTGAAAAGACATTGTATACTGTTTTAGATTGGTATATATTTGGAAGGATACTGTATATTTGTTTTAACGTTTCTAATGTTGGATTTGCAATGATATTGTATATTGTTTTAGATTGGTTAATATTTGGAATTATATTGTACATCTGTTTTAAGTTTTAAATTTTGTTAAATTTTGCATCAGATTTTGTAAAGGTTTATTTTGTATAAACCAGATACAAATAAAAAAAAAAATAAAAAAAAAAAGGTTAATGCAGTTGCCGAGAGAGACATTATGCCATCTTCATGGAAAACAGTGTATTATGCCATCTTTATGGTATGTAGTGCAGGAAAAGTAGTCTGATCGTGCTTACATTTAGAAAGGGTTTCACCGCCGGCCCCCACGGTTATAGGACAATTTCCTTACTGGATATTGCCAGTGTGATATTCTCCAAATGTTCGATGCTCAGACTGAAGGAGTGGTCTCAAAGTAACAATATCATGAAGACTTCCTATGTGGGTTTCAGGAGAGGGCTTAGTAGGTGAGCACCATCAGGGAGATATACTCTAAGGCTAAGAAATCTCAGATTATTTGTGGCTTTGTTTTTTAGATTTGGAGAAAGTTTTTGATTTGTTTGATAGAAATATCTGTTGGCATAAGTAACATTTTACTGCGGGCCCTAATGATTTACTAAAACTCATTCAACTGGGTTATGCAGACACTTCAGCTGCTGTCCAGTGTACAAGATCAGGGAATTATTAATTGTTTTTCACCACCAATATAGGTGTAAAACAGGGATTTCCATTGGCCCTACTGTATTACTTTCAGACTTTGACCAAAGCTGAGTTAGACGGGGTCATAACATTGTCTCAGGCACCAATGAAAAAGTGGCCCACAGTTGCAAATGGAAATGTGTTCCTTTTGTGACAGGCTGTTTGCATAGGAGAGAGGTTTGTGATCAAATGTGATGCACATTGTGCATTTTAAAGAATATTCATTCAGTAAAACTCGTCAAAACTTCGTGCTGCATGGTAAAGTGACCAAAGAAACGAGCCCACACTAGCATTTTGCGTTTTTGGTTCGGGCATTGCCCTATTGCCAAATAGGCCAGACTGAGCCTGTATCACAGTACTTCTCTTGGGAAAGTTAATCAACCCTCTCTGAAGGGTACATTGTATAGCATGCCTCTTTATGCTGATTTCACACCTATTTTGGACTTAGCCCGGCAGGGCTCGAACAGAGCCTGCTTTATGCAAATGGCTTTTTTGGGAACCGTAGGTTGAAATTATATGATGAAAACAAAAATGATGGTGTTCAGGATAAGGAGGAAACTGTAGAGCCGTTTTTTCATTGATGTAGAGTTCTGGAAGTAAACTAATTTTTATTGAGGTCCACTCTGCTCATTTTAATAATACGACAGCTGAAACGGCATCATTAAGGATGAAAAGGATGAAAGGGATTTTATAATTGCAATGATCATATATACATATGCTATATATTTCCAGCTACTGGGAAGCCGTTTTTTATTGTAAAATGTAATGAATTAAAATTTGAATTTTTTAAAAAAAAGCAAACTGTTGCAGTGCGTCGCTCGCTGTTGGTTTTCCCTGGTTGGATCCTTGGACAAGCTACTGCTGCAGGATATTTTTGGGATTTCGTTGGTGATGGGAGTGCAGCTTCCTAAGAGACAGGACCATGCGGTCCGTGTTTGCTTTCTTTTTCATATATTACATGGCCACGGTAGTGGCCATGTAGTTATGGTAAAGTTGCTGTTTCCATAGGAAGAGCACTTTTTGGGCGGCTTATAACTTCGCTCTCCCTGGACGGATCCTCACATTGCAAAAAAAGTAGTTGGGTCACTGTGAATTTTTTTGCAAAGTTTGGTGAGGATTCGTCCAGGGGGGGAAAAGTTATAGGGGGAGTCCCAAAACTTTGCGCACGGCTACAGCCCGAACCGATGGACGGATTTACACCAAATTTGCGGCAGGAGCGGCGGCCTGGTCCCAAAAGCGTGCTTCTGTAAATTTGGTGTAAATCTGTCCAGTAGTTTTTTTTTAAAATGACCAAAATGTAAGGCAAAAAAATTAGTGATATCTGCGTTCGGTTCGCGGATGGACTTCCCTGTTCGCTCCGCGGACAGCACCCCGATTGGCCCATGGGCTTGCATCATGTCCGCGGACATGCGACGTGTTCGCTGATTGGACGGCGAGGGGCATGGAGCGCGTCAGATTTTCTGTGGCGCCCGCCATCTTTTATTCGCAGTCGACCGCGTACAGCGCAGTGAAACGTGGATAAAACATTGTATTTAGTGCCGTGTGTGGGTGTGTAAGAGTGTTTGGGGAGGGTGGGGGAGTATGAGATAGGTTCAATGTTTTTTTTTTATGTGCTAGACCTTTTTGTTGAGTTCAATTTGTCCGCGGAGAACACGGCTGTTCTGACATTTTGTAAATAAACTAAATGGTGGGGTGTTTAGAGGACGACGGAGTATGTGTCATTTTTCTTCGCAAGGAAGGTAAAAATGAGCTAGGAACACTCGCGGTGTACTTAATTGTTGGTAAATACACAAACTGGGGGTGTCCTCAGGGCGCTGTCCATATTGTAATCTGTCTAGTTGAATGTGTTCTAAGAACACTCGCAGTGTCCCGAAATGGTTGCAATTACACAAAATGGGGGTGTTCTGAGAACGTTGTTTGTATTGTTCGTTGTCAGGGTGAAAGTGTTTTAAGAGCACTTCTTTTGTTCGCTAATAGTACAATTTCCTAGGGGCGTCAACCGACTTTTTGTCCACTAAAGAAACGATAAATCCGGCTTGTGTGCGCCGACATTATGTGATAATCCTATGACTGGTGCTATTGACCTGGCTGACTTGCTTTTGCGACACTAAATCATATCTCCCGCCCCTAAGCCTGATATTATCAAAGCATTCATATTCCCCGCCTTTCTCTGTGACGTTACAGGGTGCGTAATGAAACGCGCCCAGTCGTCTCCAGTACTACGCGACTTTACACAGAACCCGGAAGACAACACACATTATGTCACAACACAGCGCGCCACAATTCGGATTATGAAACTGTGATTAAAAGCAAAGAGTAATATTGTAAATGTTGTAAAGTACATTTATTTGACATCAAATGTTTAGAGAATATTCAGCAATTTGCATTTGTCTTTGTTGTTGATCCGTAAAAGTTCATGTTGAGACACACGATGTTCCTTTGCGGTACAGAGAGTGTTAGATCAGCTTACAACTCAGTGAGCCACAATTCAGAATATGAAACTGTGGTTTAAAAGTAAACAGCAGGATTGTACATTTGGTAAAGTACATTTATTTCACATGAAATGTTTAGTGAATATTCAGCGATTTGCTATTGTCTCTGCTGTCGATCATGAAACGTTTATTTGGAGCCACGCGTTGTTCCTTTGCGGTAGATAGGCTGTTGGTTTACGATAAAAGCAGTAAATGGTCGCTCGGATAATAGGAAGGTTGCTCCAACAACGAGCCATTAGACCACCCTATTGGTTGGTATGTTGTTTGTAGCCGCTAGTACTGCGTAAGGGCATATTGGTCCTTGGCGATTGTCCCATAAAATGGTGAGGGACATGAAGTTGCATATTTGGACTTGCACCTGGCAGTTGAAGACCCCATCCGCTGGAGTCTGTAAATCGTGACATAGACAAAATGGGGCCACGTACCTGTTTTAAAAAACATAAATTAGTCTCACCAGCCGATCTTCATTAAAAATCCTCATTTTATTTATTAGGGCGTGAAACTATTTGCTATCGAAGCTAGTGCAACAGAGTATGTTAATAATAAAATAATAATATTTTCCCATTCATATAGCACTAAGAACCGTGAGGTATGTAAGCGGTGCTTATTATTAACCACTGTGTGTGGTGCTCATTTATCGACCACGGAAGGATGAAAGGCTGAATTTCGCCTTGCCGGGATTCAAACTTGCGTTAGCAAGCTGTGCACGGATGTCAAAGTGAGCGCTGTACTCGCTGTGCCACTTGACAGGCTACAGTGAAGTGGCACGGCGAGTAGAGCGCTTAACCGCCTACAGACCGGTTAAATTATTTCTATTAACCCACCCTGTGTCGTCTGCCTTTTTCAGAGCCCTCTAAACGACAGGGGATCAATTCGGCGGTGATAGTGCGCGGTAGAAAACATTATGCCACTTTCAACGAACAAGTTCAACTTGAGGGGTCTTTAATGCTACGCTATTGTAATTATATTTGGTATAAAGTAATCTAAAGGGTTACTTACAGTACAATTGCAATTTCCATTGTCTACGAGTGGTGCAGTCCCAAACTACGACTCCGCGTGTGCCAACGATCTTTCGTATAGTGATATAATATGTAAAAGTGGTTTCGTTTCAGAAATTTCATCTTTATCTTCTCTTACGTTTTAGCAACACTACTTCAAGAGAAGTCTTTCATCACAATGTCTGTCTGTCAAGGTCAAAACACAATACAATCTTATAGTCCACTTCGTGAGCCTCTCCGGGGCCCAAGAAAAAAATGGAAGCAGCTGACCTTCACTGTGAACGAGCATAAATTCTTACTTTGCAACATTCTGTGTAAAGCCATCTGTAGCAGTTGTGAAGCAGCTGACCTTCACTGTGAACGAGCATAAATTCTTACTTTGCAACATTCTGTGTAAAGCCATCTGTAGAAGTTGGTTTTTGCACGCCATGTTTGTATATTGTTTGCTTGATATTAAAAAAGCTTTGTTAAAGGGACGTTATGGTTAAGTTGCGCTATTAAAAACCTATGAAATTCAGTGAAAAAACTTTGTTAAAGGGACGTTATGGCTCAAAGTAAAACCGAAAAACTCCTGAAATTCGCCAGTTATGGTAACATAAGGAACCATAACTCGCGCCACCGTGCACTGCTAACACTAACACCCAGGACATCAAAGATGACATCACAAATGTCATTGATGACATAACTGATGACATCACATGGCTGGCTCTCCCTTTTTATCCTGTACTGGCATATCGAAGCCACATAGTTTTCTTCAGTAACAGTCAGGAAGTAAAAATTGAAAAGGTACTACATTTGTAGACTTAGGGTCTTGTCACATCATATGAAACATGTACATAGCGGAAGATACAGGCTTGAAAGAGAGCAATCCTTTCTGTGCATGAAGATAATCATTATGGTTATCAGCACTTTCTCATAGTTTTATTTTTATTACTCTACCTTCCCTCTATATGCTCATATTTGTATACATTATACTCACTCTCCATAGAGTGAATGGGAAAAAAATGTTGGTCGCGCATACAGCCCAAACCGCTGGACGGATTTCCACCAAATTTGGACCAGGAGTAGCGGCTTGGTCCTGAAAGCGTGCTTTTGCAAATTTGGTGAAAATACGTCCAGTAGTTTTTTTTTAAAATGACCAAAAAGTAGGTAAAAAAAAATTAGTGATATCTGTGTTCGGTTTGCGGATACACTTCCCTGTTCGCTGCGCGGAAAGTGTCCTGATTGGCCAATCATCTTGCGTGATGTTCGCGGACATGCAAAGTGTTCGCTGATTGGACGGCGTGGAGCGTGAAGCGCGTCAGATTTTTCGGTAGCGCCCGCCATATTGGATTCGCGGACGTCCCCGGACAGCGCAGTGAAACTTTGTTCAAAATGTGTATTTTGTAGAGTGTGTTGGTGTGTAGGAGTGTTTGAGGAGGGTGGGAGTGTATGAGATAGGATGAAAGTTGTGTTTTTTATGTGTTAGATGTTCTTTTTGTGTTCGATTTGTTTGCGGCCATCACGGGTGTTCTGAAATGTTCTAAATAAACTGACTAGGGGGTGTTCTAAGGAGTCAATATGTGTCCGTTTTGTTCGCAAGCAAAATGAAACTGTTCTAAGAACACTCGCGGTGTCTGGGGAGTGTTCGTAGGTGGTGTCCTGAGGAAGCTGTCCATATTGTTCTCTGTCAAGTTGAATGTGTTCTAAGAACACTCGCGGTGTCCTGAAATGTTCGCAAATAAACAAAATGGGGGTGTTCTGAAGACGCTTCTAAGAACACTTGCGGTGTCCGGGGAGTGTTCGTAGGGGGTGTCCTGAGGACGCTGTCCGTATTGTTCTCTGTCAAGTTGAATGTGTCCTAAGAACACTCGCGGTGTCCTGAAATGTTCGCAAATAAACAAAATAGGGGTGTTCTGAAGACGCTTCTAAGAACACTCGCGGTGTCCTGAAATGTTTGTAGGGGTTGTTCTGAGGACGCTGTCCGTATTGTTCTCTGTCAAGTTGAATGTGTTCTAAGAACACTCGCGGTGTCCTGAAATGTTCGCAAATAAACAAAATGGGGGTGTTCTGAAGACGCTTCTAAGAACACTCGCGGTGTCCGGGGAGTGTTCGTAGGGGGTGTCCTGAGGACGCTGTCCGTATTGTTCTCTGTCAAGTTGAATGTGTCCTAAGAACACTCGCGGTGTCCTGAAATGTTCGCAAATAAACAAAATGGGGGTGTTCTGAAGACGCTTCTAAGAACACTCGCGGTGTCCGGGGAGTGTTCATAGGGGGTGTCCTGAGGATGCTGTCCGTATTGTTCTCTGTCAAGTTGAATGTGTCCTAAGAACACTCGCGGTGTACTGAAATGTTCGCAAATAAACAAGATGGTGGTGTTCTGAAGACGCTTCTAAGAACACTCGCGGTGTCCGGGGAGTGTTCGTAGGGGGGGTCCTGAGGACGCTGTCCGTATTGTTATCTGTCAAGTTGAATGTGTCCTAAGAACACTCGCGGTGTCCTGAAATGTTCGCAAATAAACAAAATGGGGGTGTTCTGAAGACGCTTCTAAGAACACTTGCGGGGCCCGGGGAGTGTTCGTAGGGGGTGTCCTGAGGACGCTGTCCGTATTGTTCTTTGTCAAGTTGAATGTGTCCTAAGAACACTCGCGGTGTCCTGAAATGTTCGCAAATAAACAAGATGGTGGTGTTCTGAAGACGCTTCTAAGAACACTCCCGGTGTCCGGGGAGTGTTCGTAGGGGGTGTCCTGAGGACGCTGTCCGTATTGTTCTTTGTCAAGTTGAATGTGTCCTAAGAACACTCGCGGTGTCCTGAAATGTTCGCAAATAAACAAGATGGTGGTGTTCTGAAGACGCTTCTAAGAACACTCCCGGTGTCCTGGAATGTTCGTAGGGGGTGTCCTTAGGACCTGTCCGTATTGTTCGTTGTTAAGTTGAAAGTGTTGTAAGAACTATTGCGTTGTTCTGAAATTTTCGTATGGGGTGTCCTGAAAACGGTGTCCGTATTGTTCGCTGGCAAGTTCAAAGTGTTCTAAGAACACTCACATTGTTCGTGGACATTAAAAGTTTCCCATAGATCATAGTTGAAATGTTTGACTCTATGGATGTGATATGCTGCGGTGGTTGTTGCCAGGGCATAGAGTCTTGGGTGCATGGCCATTTGGCCATGCACCCAAGACTCTATGCCCTGGCAACAACCACCGCAGCATATCACATTCATATTTGCTTAAAACCTTGGGTGAAAAACAAATGTATAAGGAACAAAGGTATTAGATACTATGGATGTGATATGCTGCTATGGTAGTCCTTATTATTGTATACTTACTGTTTGGTCTAGTAATGGGAGTCCATGTTTTTCTTCTTCATTTCTGTGATAAAAGAAAATAGCATGTTAGTATTAGTATTTTGTAATGACTTATTACATTGTATAAGCAATATACTTTTAATTTTTTTCGACCCTCATATTTAGTAGAGTACAAATCAGAGTACTGTGCAATTTGCTCAGTTTCTGTATTTGTTGCTAAAATCATTGGGTCTGTGGGAGAAAAAAAAATCCATGTTGGATTAACAAAAAAACCCTTTTTCTGTTATGCTACAGTTTATTTATTTGTTTGTTTTCAGTGTTCACTTGTTGTTTCTGGCTAATGCTTTATACTTTGCTTTGTTGTATTTTTTTTGGAGCAGTAACAGATTCTATATTTGTTTTGATATTATAAAATTTTGGAGCAGTTAGATACCAATTGGCATATTCTAACTGTGTATTTTTTTAATATATTTTAGTGGTTTTGATTTACCTATTTGGATATTGTTAAATTTTGGGACAGTTAGATACCAATTGGCGTATTCTAACTGTGTGTTTTTTGGCCTAATTTAGTGGTATTCATTTATCTGATTAGTTGTTGTAGAATCTTTGAGCTGTTAGATAGCTTTTGGAGTATTCTAACAGTTTATATTATTTTAACACAAATTTATAATTTTGGGACAGTTAGATACCAATTGGCGTATTCTAACTGTGTATTTTTTGGTCTAATTTAGTGGTATTCATGTATCTGATTAGTTGTTGTAGAATCTTTGAGCAGTTAGATAGCTTTTGGAGTATTCTAACAGTTTATATTTTTGTAACACAAATTTACTTAAAGGTTTAAATAAAGTTTATTTATCAAATTTTGGTTTTAAGAACATCAAATAAGCGTTTGTAAGATTTGCTGGTAATCTCTGCTTTAGAGTAATGGTACTATCATTACATTCAAACCATCCACATTTCTTTTTTATGTATGCAGTGTAGTGCCCTGAATTGGTTGTGGCTCCTGCGTGGTAGATTATACCTATTGTTGTGAAGGTTTTCTTACCAAGTGATATTTGACCATGTGTGAATCCAGTCAGCTTGCAGTTGTTTTTGGTACCATCTGCATTGTAACGTAGAAGCATTAGTATTACGTATTTACTATGTGTTTGTATTACTAACGTGGAGCGATTATCTGAATTGCAGGTGGAGCATAATCTACCATGGTTTGCATTTTGTATAAGTTGCTGAAATGGAACGGATTCACAATTTGGTATTGATATATAAATGAAGCGTTCATTGGGGATTTCTTCTTGTGTCACATTGTTGCAGAGAGTGCATGTATGTTTCGTTTCCACATGTATGAAATCTGAAAGATTTCATTTATAGGTATGTTTTTGTTTTCCAGTACTTATAGTAAGTACATTAGAAATTCTTGTGGATCTTCCTGTGAGTTTATAGTGAATTTCACCATTCCAGCACAGTAGTCCAATTGTCGTCTTATTCCAAAAACACTATATGTGTTGTCAGGATTGTTTGCTGCATTTCTGTGAAGTACTAACATTTGCAAACACAATGGGTCTGTACTGTGTGAGTAAATGTTGTCAACAATTGGTGGTAATTGAAATAGAATATTCATTGCTACATTTGCATAGCAACTTACACCAACTATATTTGAGAATTTAAATGGTCCAGTTAGTTCTGTATCTAACTGCTTTTTTTGGAGTTTGTCTTCCTTCTTTAAAGAAGTACCTGGTTTACTTTCTCTAATTGATTCTTTTTTGTTTGTGGTACTCTCTTTGGAGGATTTGCAGTGACGTCCTGTTGCATTTCTGTTTGATTTAGTTTTCTTTTACAACATTTTAGTTTTTGTGGAACAGAATATGTGTTTAGATGGGGAGTGTATAGTGAGCGAAGTCTATTATATTCTAAAATGCAAGGAATATCAGCGTTTACTTTACTTGCATCAAAGTTGATTAGAAATAGACCGTCAAGTGTACGTAAGCGTGATAGTGCTACGTAGCTCATGCCTTCTTTAAAGACTGTGTTACCAATATTTATCATTGCTTTGTCTAGGGTAAGACCTTGTGATTTATGAATTGTGACTGCGTATGCAAGAGTTAGAGAAAATTGTTCTCTGCGTACATACATATCTTTGAAGAGAAGGAATCTAGCTGTTGAGCGTCCTATCCGTTTTACTTCTGAAAGTTTGTCAAAGAGTATATTGACAAACTGAATTTTGTTGTCACGTGGGTATGTTTGAAAGCCAACAACTGTACCCAGTGCTCCATTAACTAGTCCTTGGTCCACGTCAAGGTTACGTTTAAGCATTACTCTGCAATTTAAGGATAATTTTAACATCTTTTCTAAGCCTGCTGTGTTTGAGATTGATTTTTCTAAATTATTTAGTCTTGTTGTGGCTTGGTCACACATGGGTAGTGTCATACCATGTACATCTAGTTTGTCTGTAGCGCTAATTTCAATTATTGGTTGCATTTCTTTACTTAGCATGATTTCATTGAATTTGAAACAGCTTGCAAGAGTTAGCATTAAGGACATACAATTGACATTTTTGTGGGCTAATTGTTCCATAACATCTGTAGCACATGCATTATCGCCATAAAGTGCATTAATGTGCCGTGTTTTCAATGTTACTTCTGCTTCTTTAGAAAGTATACCAACTCTCAAACTTTTTAAAATGTTGGCATAAGTTAGATCTGCAGATTGGCGCATGTTTTCTGTTAATTCTCTGTATTGGAAATGTTGCCAAAGGTTGACATTTCCAATGCTGCCAACAGTTTTACGGCAGAGTTTGTGCCCTATGTTTTAAAAATAGGTTCACCTTTTACTGGTGTTAATTGAAGCAGATCTCCAAAAACAATAATGTGTTTTCCTGCAAAGAGCTCTTCATAGTCTGTTTTGAGTACTTCTTGTAATCTGAGGTGAATCAAAGATAACATCAGGTTGGAGACCATGCTCACTTCATCTATTAGTAGCATTTTCATTTGTTTCAATACTCTGCGTAATTCCATTGCAGCTTCTGCAGAAAGTTTGTAATAGTCTAATTTGTTCTGGTGTTCTACTGGTAATAGTAGTAATCAGGGTAATGTAACACCACCTATGTTGTAGGCAGCTAAACCTGGGGGCAGTGATAACAGCTGACAGTTTGTTGTTTGTCAATTGTTGAAGGAACTTACTAATGATTTTGATTAGGAATGTTTTGCCAGAACCAGCTTCACCACTGACGTACAGTAGTATAGGTTTATAATTATGGCAGGAACATTCTTTATTTTCATGTTTTACACCATGTGCAATTTGTTTTGTTACTTCTTGAAAAATGCTACTTTGCTCATTGTTTAGTTTTGATTGTAGTATAGTTAAGTCTTCCTTATCTTCATACTGACACATGGTGTTTTCTACTTCTATCATAGCTAATTCTGCCTCATTTGTTATTAGTTGTTCTCCCAGTGGTTCTTGGCTTCCTGTTACAGAAGGTTGACTACTGTCAGCAGTATCCTTATCTAGTTGGGCTTAGAGTTCTTCTTCATGTTGCTGTTCATTGTGCAACATTGTTTTGTACTGTGTAAAGTTTACATCAGTTATAGTGCTTTCATTTGCTTTGAAAGCATCCTCATATGAGTCATAGTTATCTAGTAATTGTTCTTCTTTTCTCCATGGTTTGAAGAGTTGTAGCAGGGACATGTAATATACTTCTTTATGTTGAGGAGTCTTCAATGACAATTTAATATGATTAATTAAATTTGGTTTAGTGAGTTTAACTAAGCTGCCTTCACAGTCGGGTTTCATATTATTTTTGTATGTGTAGTTTTGGGCTATTTGGTATAGACATATGTTTTCCAAAGTATTACTTCTGTTTGGGTAGTATGTGTCCAATAAATTGTTTTTTAAAATGTCTTGGCTGTTGGGATCATGTTTGGCTATTGTTTCTATATCTTCATATGATTTTAGAACTCTTTTTCTAGATTTAGCTGGACCAAGACTTAGCCATACTATATTTTCAGATTTACCATACAATGAAGTACCAGTTAAACGATCAGCTGCTTCATAAAATCCACATTCTCTATGGGTGAGCATTTTGATGCCCAAGCTGTATAATTTCTGAGATACTGTTTTATCTGATGACAGGTCATTCCAGAGGTCTTGGAGCTCTGTCTTTTCTGCTTTAGTTAAGTATGCTGTGACATATCGTGCAACTGCAGTAGAATTGTCTGCAATGTACTGCACATCTATGTTTGCATTCCATAAGTGGGCAATGATTGCATTATAATCATTGATATATTTTTCTTCTTCTTTTCTTTTTATGTAATATGTATTTTTAGGTGACTTTCCTTTAACAGTATGTCTAACTGAAGACATGAGGTTGTTTACTTGACCTGTATTTGTAACTGGTCTAGGGAAACCAAATCAGCATTTGGTGTAGTATTTGCCTTTGTTTTTGTATTTGCGATGACAATATTTTCCACATTTGTGTCTTTGAAATTGTAAAATTTGTGCACGAAGATCACTATTTGTGGCTTCTGATGGATTTTCACAAGTGACATATTTTTCAATAAACTGTAAAACAGTGGCATCACTGTCTTGACCAAATTTAGGAGCATCTTTAATCCATAAAAGCATGTGGATATGTGGTGCTCCTCTGGCTTGGTATTCTTTTCTCCAAAAGAAGTGTTGCACTTCTCCAAGGGGAGGAACAGTTTTATTACAAATAAAATGTAGCATAGCAATGAAGCGATGGTGAAAATATCTTGAAACATTAACAGGATCCAAAGAACAAAGTTCTCCAGGTGTTATAATATCTATGTTTGTTTTGTTTTTATTTGATATGCGTAGGAAATCATGTAAATCTTCCCATGCATATTCTGAACAACTTAATGTAACAAACCAAGTGGGTGGGCCAAGGTTTCTGATCATACAACGTACATCTCCATGACGTCGAACCCAGTACTCTTTAGTACCACGCATATTTGCTAATAGATATGTAATATTTGATTGTAAAACCTCATCCTTTTGTTGCACTTTCTCTAATAATTGTGTAGCTGTCATATTTTGAAAGTGTGATCCTGATTTTAATATGTGTGTAACTCCGTAACATAAAGTTGCTAGTTCACTTTCAAAGAGTAGGTGGAATATGTATTCCACATTTTGTCTAAATCTGGGATCTTCAGAATACATCCGTAATGAGCGGTATTCTGAAGCTGATATTTGAATAGGTCTATCATCACACCTTCCTCCTTTGCCAGTGGGAAAGAGTAGAGGAAAAGCACGTGCTTCTATATTTTTTTCCCATATACTGATTGGTGATCCTTTTGTTTGACACATTTGGTAAGTTTCTAGTACATCTTGTACGGTGTCATTACAGTGCAAAGGATGAATTGTATAATGGTCTAAAGTATTTGATATTGTAGCAGGATCTAGTAGCTCAAATTGACCAGCTTCTTGTGTTTCTTGAATTATTTCAGTTGTATCTTTCAAGTTTTCTTCAATATTAATTTCTTTGTAATATTCATTATTCTCTTTAAGATATTGGAAGGCTTGTCTAACTTTATATAAATCTACCAGCTGTTGCCATATTTTTTTGTCTTTTTAGGTACTCCATTTTCTAATATAATTAAAGATTGCTGCATTGGACGTTGCACTCCTAGAGTATGCACATTTTCTTTTAGATTTAATGGTAAATAAACTACTTTTCCATGAATGGCTTTTACCAATTCAGAGGGAGGTAATTTTGCTGTTTTTGGTTGAAGGCGTATTATTGCTTGAAATGGGTGTACTGTTTGAATTATGATGCTCTCATATAAATTAAGTTGTTGTAGAGGTTTTGGTACTGGGTATAATTCCAAATTATTTGTGATAGAACGTGAAGGAGTTTGGTTGTTGTCAAGTTTTGTAGTGCAATAACTGCAAAGTATTAAGGGCTCTTTTATTTCATATTTTTTTTCTGCTAGAAGGTAGAGAGCTAATTCAAACCATTTAGAATCTTCATTGTCTTCTATTTTGTATGATAGGTCCACAGTTTTTGTGTTACTTTTATAAAAAATTCTACGGCAACATACACATACATGGTTTGGTACTTCAGCTGATGTACTTTTAAATGTTAGTATTTCTTTTTTGTATGTGTTTAGCAAAAGGTTGCCATGTGTAGAATTGTTGCTTAATTGGTTTAAAGCTATTTCATTCTGTAAATGGCTTTCCCTTCCAAAATATTTTTTCTGGATATAGTGAATTTCTTCAAGTGGGTCTTTTGCTGTACCATGTAGAAGGATGTTATTTAACTTTGCTAGTGCTAAAGCAGGACTTGTAGCATAGTACAGTTTATAGACTAGATTTCTTATAGTTAAATGATGTGTTGATATCCTTTTGATATCATGGAAAGTGGTTTTACAAGTAGGTCCTGTAATGCAGGCCAATGTATGTCCTTGTAGTCCTGTGTACTTGCGCACAGGACATATATCTATATTTTGCAGTAATTTAATTTTGATTTTGTCTTTGCTTTTTACATATTTATTGAGGAATTGGTGTAAAGATTTGAAACATTGTTTGGGAATGTTACACATTGACGTGCATGGCCATTTGTGCACTAGACGTTCTGATTCAGTTGAATGGAGGGGTAATTCTAAGTTTTCAGGGCATATTTTTGTAAGGAGTACTTCTTGTTCTATTATGGTATTATTCACTCTTTCATAACCTCGACCACTGCTATTTATGGCAATTGTATTTGTCTGCTTTTGTTTGTACGCTTCTTCATTAAAATATGGTTCTGTGCTCGTAGTGTGATTACATTCACCTCCGCAGATACTTAAGAAGTTCTTTCTGTTGACATTTTGCTTATTGAGAAGTCTTTTTTGTAATTTAGTTATTAGTTTTGTTAGTGGTTTCATTTTGTTTAACAGTAAAATAAATACATTTCTTTTGAGAAGAATTGCACTGTCCATCAATGCTTCTAAGATTAATTTCCTACGATAGGTTTTAAGCTTTGAACCTGATTTCTCTCCTGTTTTTATAAGATTTTGAAGGACTTTGTGACAGTATATTTTGGCTAAATTACTTTTCTTGGTATGCTTACTTTGCACTATATTAAAATTTGAAGAAGTAGTTTTATCTGTACTGATAGCTGATTTTCTGTTAATTGTTTTTTGGTTTGTTTTACATTTTGATAGAGGAAGCAAAGTTGTTGTACTTGAAACTTCTTGTGTTTCACTAAATGATTGTATTAGCTGTTTTGTTTCAACTTTTTTTTAAAAATTCTGCTAGAGATGGATGCTTATGTTGGACTCCTTTATTTTCATTTGCTCTAATTTTGCGTTGCTTTCTACGGAGTTGTCTTTTGGTAGGCATTCTTTAGGGTCTGTTGAAAAAAATAAAAAAGATATGGGTTGGGGTGTTCTGGAATGTATGTGTGCTGTGTGCATGAGTGTTTGAGTAAGATGATAAAGATGTATGTAATGGTGTGTGATTGTGCATTGGGAACTAAAACTGGTAGGGATAGGTATTCTTGAATTTATGTGTCACTAAACTGGGGTTCAGATGACAAAAAAAAGTAAGCTAGTGGTGTGGAAAAGTACAAATAGTAAATCTAATGTATACAATTAAAACAGTTGTTTGATCTATAATATGAAAATTGTAGTGGTTCAGTTGGCTAAATTGTGTGTCCAAAAATAGAAATTTGTGGGCCATTATGGTTGTAAATCGCTGTTTACGACATGGACATTTTTGGACAAAATGGTACGAAATCTCTATTTTAAGAAACCAAAATAGCTGGTATTAATGTTATAGTATATTTGATTAATAATATAAATATTATGGTGATATTTTACTTACTTTTTTTTTTAAATTAACAGGTAACTTCTTTCTTCTTCGAATTCGGCTGCTTCTTTTCAGGAAACTGGTCTTCACTGCAACTGTAAAAGCTTCAAATTAGTAACTTTGTTTGTATATAGCACTGTTTTTAATTTAGATATTTATTTTTTTAATTGAAATCCTCAGTGCCTTCTGTAAAACCATTAAACTAATTTATTTACATAAGATACATTGCATCAGTTCAGTACATGTGATATGTTCTTAATGAACAAATTGTATTGAATCACTAACTGTAGCAAAAATAAAATATCTTTACTATGTCTTGTGAAATTTATAATGTATTAGTGAATACCACTATTTCTGTAAGTAAACTGTTCTAGGTAATAGCGCCTCAATGTCATGTCTAATTTAAAGTAATTAAGTAAATAAATAAATAAAAACAAAAAATATGAAATTTTTATAAAGGTTTAAACATAGATTGTGTTTGCATGCAATTTTGTTTGAATATATGTAGTCTATATATTTCATTTAAAAAATGTTAGTTTAACATGATTTGAGTGTGTGTGTATGAAGAAAGTAAAAAGTATAAAGGTGTATAAGTGATAGTTGATTTTAGGAAATTGAAAAAAGTACAGTAAATTCATTTTACAGATTTTACAAGGTAAAAGTCTGTTTGAAAATGTGTTCATCTACCATAGCTCTCAACTCACACGCTTTTGGCGGGTGTCACACGCCTTGTAAAGGGCAGACTCACCCGCCAAGCCTCCTGCACGCCCATTCATTCCAATGGGCGTCTCACCCTCCAAAAACAAAATCAGGTGATTTCACCTGCCTGTAAAACAAAAATGGTTGAGAGCTATGTCATCTACTATATAGAAAATATGCATACCTGAAGTTTGTTTTCATGCATATGGATATGCATGGAGCTGCAAGTAGAAATCTTGAAGACTTGTACAGTATTTGTGGTAGATGCTGCTTGCCAATGATATGACACTTGTACTCAGAGAGATTAAGAGTACATTTGCAGTGCTGATCTATCATGATGCAGTTAGATGTAGAGGTCTTGAATGTGATTGGTGCATGGTCATGTGATTTTTGAGGTACATCCAATGAGGGAATGGCAAAGAGAGTGTAGTGGAAATGGTAGAAGGGCTGTTCATGTTACGATATGTCTGTGGACATGGCGGTAGTTCCCGGACATCGGGAGTTACATCCGGGATTTTTGGGTTCAGAAGACATGCAAATGAGAATAAGCACTGAAAGGGATTGGTCAGGAAAGTTTGGTGGGTGTGTTGTGCCAGGAGAGATTTTCTGAGATACTCTTTTTGCTGAGAGAACAAAAGATAGCTATGGCTGTGTGTTTAAGAAAACAGATTGTTTGGATTTTAGGAGATTCGTGGATACATTGGTTGAAGGTGCATGCAGAAAGCTGTGGAGTAGCTGTAGATCTTGGATTCCCACATGTGGAAGTACACTGGCATGAAGTACGTGGAATGAAGTAGTTGGACTTGCTACCTCTCTGTGCTACTTTGGAGACAGAGCAACATCCAGACATAATTGTAATTCATTGTGGAGGGAACAGTTTAGGGCATGTGACTGGAATTTTTTTGTAATTTGCTATGAAAGAAGGACTGAGGAAGGTTATGGACATGTTTCCTAATTCTCAAGTGATATTTTCACTGATTGCGCAGAGACAAATGTGGCTTCGTTCTTCTTCATTTGGTCCACAAATGGAAAAAGCAAGGCGCAATGTTAATAAGGCTGTTTGTGGCTTTCTAAGAGATTTTGGCATGTCTTCTTTTCACAATGAAAATATTATGTTTTGTAGTACATACATTTTTCGCAGAGATGGAGTCCATCTTACTTATGCTGGCAATAAGATTTTTCTGAGAAATGTACAAAATGCATTGCGACCTTTTTTGGAATTACAACAACGATTTTGAAGTAGATATTAAGCATTTACAATTTTTGACTTACAAACACCACCCAAAGGCTCTTTTCAGAGCCACCACTTCTTTCCAGAGAAAATTACAATGTTTGTGATGTAGTAGTAACCCAAATTTTTTAATGTTCGCGAACTGTCCGCGAACTTCTAAAAAATACAAAAAGCCCTGCTTCATTTATTTTCACTTCTATTTTTTAACTGGGAAAGGCAGCTCTGAAAAGAGCCTTATTTTTTTTTGATTTTTGTAATTTTGTATTTTTTTTGGTTTTTCAGACACGACACACTAGGAGAGGAGGGTAAAGGAGGGTAAAGGGGGGACACCAACCACAGGGATAAGAAAGGGCGAGCTGAGAGAGGAAGATGTAGAGTGGGTTTTATTTGGGTAGTGAACAGGTCTTCTCGTGCTCTGAGACGATAGTCTCAAAAGCACTCCGAAGTCGCTCCCCCCTGCAGAGTACTGTGTCACAGTACATACATACAACTGTGACCCTCGAAAGGTAAGGGTCATCAGCATTCTGTATGGCCTGTGAGGCAGCTTGAGAAAGCCGCTGTCCCACAGAGGTGGTCCTTGTGGTGACAGGATCAGAAACAGAGGATGAAGTAGAGGAAATCAACCTGGTACGTTCTTCGCAAGGTACAACCCTGCGAATAGCCCCAGAGTGAAATGACCTCAGGTGTCGCTTCATAGTAGTGGTCCCAAAGCTGTAGTTACTGTGCTTCCCGCGACTGAGTATCATTTTGCACTCATTGCAGGTAACATGGTTCGCAAGAGCCTTAGGACCATTCCCATGAATGGTAAATAACCGCCACACCCAAGACTCACGCCTAGTGCGGGTAGTAGGGATTTCCTCTACCTCATTCTCATCATCCTCTTCTTCCCCCTCCGCATCCTCAGTCCTGTTCCCCTCTTCAGGCCCTTGGGGAGATGGTGGTGGTGGAGGGGGTGGTGGTGGTGCTGAAGCAGTTGCAGCACCAAGTGGCAGTTCAGCAGCCAAGGATGCCATGTCGATGATGGTGTAGTCTGCAGGTGGCAGCAAAAATCACTGTGTTCTGAAGAATAGCCAGAAACACAATGGGAATAAGCTCTTGGGCGTGGTCTTTTATAGGGGTGCTTGTATGCGGTCCGCGGACATGCGCACTGTGCGCAGACAGATCGAACACAAAAAAAGGATCGGAAAGTTTCAAAAGGTATATAGAAACTCAAGATTGCTATGTGGGACTTGTGGCATGGTGAGATTTTATTGAAAAATATTATGGATTAACTGAAAATGTACTTTTAAATTGTTTGGGGACATGAACAGTGTCCGCATTTCAGGACACACGATGAGCGTGGGCGCGGTCATATGATCTGTTTGCGAACTAGTCTGCGAAGGAAGCGCCTGTCCGCAGGACACCAAGTGCACAGAGATTGGTTAGAGCATGCGCATTGATGTCCTACGGACACTGTTCGGGTTCTGAAGTAATTAAAAGTGCGTCACACGTGAAACGAATATTTCAGGACACCGCGTGTGTTCTTAGAACAGTTTAAACTTGGTAGCGAACAGTAAGGACAGATATAGTGTGCGTCAGGACACGTGCAATTTAGTTTATGTACGAACATTTCAGGACACCAATTGTGTTCTCAGAACACTTTGAATTGGGTAGCGAACACTACGAACAGTTGTACTGTTGTTCAGGACACATCATTTTGTTTATTTACGAACATTTCAGGACACCAATTGTGTTCTTAGGACAGTTTTAAGTTGATAGCGAACATTACGGACAGATATAGTGTTCTTCAGAACACTTTAATTTTTGTTTCTTTACGAACATTTCAGGACACTACGAGTGTTCTTAGGACATTTTGAACTTGCATGAGAACATTACGGACAGATGTAGTGTCATTAGGACAGTTACATTTTTGTTTCTTTACGAACATTTCCGAACAACCGCGGTGTCCGTGGACACCTAAATTGGTTTTATTACAAGGAACTGAAAGTAATTACAACACAATATAAAAAAGTAACTTTATTTAACATATATAAACAATTTATGACTGAGAAGGTGGGGCAGAAACGGAAACAAAAACAGGAGAATTAGGGTTTTCAATATTAGTGGGATCAGGTGAAGAAGGGATGGAAATCTCATCAAAACGTTGTGGTCCATGGAGAGAGTTTGGGGATAAATGAATGGGATATGGTGAGGGGGGACAAGTACAGGTGGGACAATGGTATGTTGTTGGTGGTTTTAGGTGATCTTCCACAAAGTTCTTTAAATCCATAAAATTTGCCATAAGTTGGTCCATTTTGTGGGTAATGTGTTCAAGAGTGTTATCCACCACTTCTTTTTCTTTGGAAGTGGCAATTTTTGTAGGGTCTGTAAAAAAAATGTATATGTTGAATGTATACAAAATAATATTTATCAATTGGTTTAAACAGTAAAGTGTGTACCGTTAGGTGGACTATCTTCTAACATTTCGTCTCGTGGGAAATGGTCCTCTAGCCAGTCCAGAGTACTACACATTTCTATGAGAAAACAAAGAAGTAATATGTTTTTTTTTTCTAATATAGAAAGTTTATAAATATATGAGTAAAAAGAAGTGCACTTACTATGTCTGGTGAGATATGTAATCAGTAGTGTATACGTCTGGTCTTGCTGTTGGTTGTGGAGCGTCTGTGAGGTAATTATGGTGGAAGCCACTTTATCTTTTTTTGGTATATTCCATTTTAAAACATATTGTATTTACATGAATGATTAGTGTGTTACATATATGGGTAACATTTTTTAAGTATTACTACATATACTTTGTATGTGTGCTGCTTTGTGAATTTGTTAAATGTTCCCATGTTATGATATAACTATTACACATCATACCTCCCCAGAGTTTTTAGGTGGTGGTACTGTTCTCCGAACATGTCCGCAAACATTAAATAAGTTTGCGGACATCAAGTTCATAAGAAGAGATCTAGTCAGTTCCATATGACATGTATATAAAGTGAAAGTCATTATTGTTAAGTTGTGCTACTAAAAAACTATGATATTCAGTGAAAAAACTTTGTTAAAGGGACGTTATGGTGAAGTTGCGCTACTAAAAACCTATGAAATTCAGTGAAAAAAACTTTGTTAAAGGGACTTTATGGTTAAGTTGCGCTACTAAAAACCTATGAAATTCAGTGAAAGACTTTGTTAAAGGGACGTTATGGTTCAAAGTAAAACCGAAAAACCCCTGAAATTCGGCAGTTATGGTAAGATAAGCAACCATAACTCGCGCCACCGTGCACTGCTAACACTAACACCAGGACATCAAAGATGACATCACAAATGTCATTGATGACATCACTGATGACATCACATGGCTGGCTCTCCCTTTTTTTCCTTTACTGACATATCTAAGCCACATAGTTTTCTTCAGTAACAGTCAGGAAGTAAACATTGAAAAGGTACTATATTTGTAGACTTAGGGTCAAGTCATATCATATGAAACATAAATATAGCGGAAGACACAGGCTTGAAAGAGAGTAATCCTTTCTCTGCATGAAGATAATCATTAGAGTTATCAGCACTTTCTCATAGTTTTATTTTCATTACTATACCTTCCCTGTATATGCTCATATTTGTATACTTTGTACTCACACTCCTTTACTTAGGGTTCACTGACATCATTTGATACACATACATACAGTAAGTAGCAGCTTTGAAACAGAACAATCATTTCTCTGCATAAAGATAATCAGTTAAGTTATGAACTATTTCTGCTACTACTTCTGCTTTTTTGCTTACTTCTCTGTCCCTGTATATACTCATATTTGTATATGTTGTTGTCTCTTTGTGTTTTGTCTGTAAGAATGTAATTATGTATTAAGTGGGTTTTATTAGCTACTTATTACATGCTTCACAGTACGCAAAACTCTAATAAGAAAGCAGTTATCATTTCATTATTCTACATGGCAAGATTATGAATATTGCACCTTCATCATGTATACTGCACCCACTACCTAAGTTTCTGCATGAGTTGCTTAGTATACTGGATAGAACTTCATAATAGAATGCTATTTATATCAATGCATTGCTTAATGGACTAATTAGCTCATGATATGCATTCAAATGATCCTTGACACTTCTTGGTCAACATTATAAGAATCCCTCCTACAGAGTTTTCATGAAAAGTAAATGCACATGTGATGTCATCAGTGATGTCATCAATGACATTTGTGATGTCATCTTTGATGTCCTGGGTGTTAGTGTTAGCAGTGCACGGTGGCGCGAGTTATGGTTGCTTATCTTACCATAACTGCCGAATTTCAGGGGTTTTTCGGTTTTACTTTGAACCATAACGTCCCTTTAACAAAGTATTTTCACTGAATTTCATAGGTTTTTAGTAGCGCAACTTAACCATAACGTCCCTTTAACAAAGTTTTTTTCACTGATATATATATATATATATATTCAGTAAAAAAACTTTGTTAAAGGGACGTTATGGTACATTGCAATCAGGCACAGTGCTCCACACCACCTCCACTCCTTTCACATCAAAGTTCTTTGCAACATGCCTGCATTGAGCGTACTGTTGTAAACCATGCACAAACATATCTCCAACACCAACACCCTGACTTTCTCCACTTCTGCCATCTTCACTACACACAGTCTCTTTCAACACAAATCCACAACCTCGACATCTGATTGGCTGATCCGTACAGTCTTCTTTCCATGTTGGATTTCATGGAAAAGCCCAGATGTAGCATGCCCTGTCCACGAACAGCCACGATGGCCGCGGACGGCGTCCACTTTACTCTCTGTGCCATTCCCTCATTGCATACAGCTAACTAATCAAACAATACGAATAACGTCCTCAGAACACCCCCATTTTGTGAATTTTTGAACATTTCAGGACAATTATCATTTCATTATTCAACATATTAACATTACAAATATTATACTTTCATCTTGTACTCTGCACACAATGCTATGTTTCTCCATTAATAGCTCAGTATACTAGATAGAATCCCATAATACAATGCTATTTATATCAATGCATCGTTCAAAGCACTAATAACGGAATATTTATTGCAATATCCTTGAAACTTTTTTCGCAACATTATAATAAAAATCCCTAGTACACAAATTCCATGAAAAGTACATACACATGTGATGTCATCAGTGATTTCATCAATGACATTTGCAATGTCATCTTTGATGTCCTGGGTGTTAGTCTTAGCAGTGCACGGTGGTGAGTTATTTTATTATTTTTTACCATAACTTGCGATTTTCAGGGATCTTTCGGCTGTACTTAGAACCATAACGTCCCTTAAACAAACTTTTTTTAATATCACGCAAACAATATACAAACATGGCATGCAAAAACCAACTTCTCACAGATGGCTTTACACAGAATGTTGCAAAGTAAGAATTTATGCTCGTTCACAGTGAAGGTCAGCTGCTTCCATTTTTTTCTCGGGCCCCGGAGAGGCTCACGAAGCGGACTATAAGGTTGTATTGTGTTTTGACCTTGACAGACAGAGATTGTGATGAAAGACTTCTCTTGAAGGAGTGTTGCTAAAACGTAAGAGAAGATAAGGATGAAATTTCTGAAATGAAACCACTTTTATATATTATATCACTATGCGAAAGATCGTTCGCACACGCAGAGTCATATTTTGGGACAATTGAAATTGCAATTGTACTGTAAGTAACCCTTTAGATTATTTTATACCAAATATAATTACAATAGCGTAGCATTAAAGACCGCTCAAGTTGAACTTGTTAGTTGAAAGTGGCATAATGTTTTCTACCGCGCACTATCACTGCCGAATTGATCCCCTGTCGTTTAGAGGGCTCTGAAAAAGGCAGACGACACAGGGTGGGTTAATAGAAATAATTTAACCGGTCTATAGGCGGTCAAGCGCTCTACTCGCTGTGCCACTTCACTGTAGCCTGTCAAGTGGCACAGCGAGTACAACGCTCGCTTTGACATCCGTGCACAACTTGCTAACGCAAGTTCGAATCCCGGCAAGGCCAAACTCACCCTTTCATCCTTCCGTGGTCGATAAATGAGCACCACACACCGTGGTTAATAATAAGCACGCTTAGATACCTCACGGTTCTTAGCGCTATATGAATGGGAAAATATTATTATTTTATTATTAACATACTCCGTTGCACTATCTACGATAGCAAATAGTTTCACGCCCTAATAAATAAAATGATGATTTTTAATGAAGATCAGCTGGTGAGACTAATTTATGTTTTTTCAAACAGGTATGTGGCCCCATTTTGCCTGCTGTTTACTTTTAAACCACAGTTTCATATTCCGAATTGTGGTGCACTGAGTTGTAAGCTGATTTAACACCCTCTGTACCGCAAAGGAACATCGCGTGTCTCAACATGAACTTTTGCGGATCGACAACAAAGACAAATGCAAATTGCTGAATATTCTCTAAACATTTGATGTCAAATAAATGTACTTTACAAAATTTACAATCTTGCTGTTTGCTTTTAAATCACTGTTTCATATTCCGAATTGTGGCGCGCTGTGTTGTGGCATAATATGTGTTGTCTTCCGGGTTCTGTGTAAAGTCACTTAGGACTGCAGAGGACTGGGCGCGTTTGATGGCGCACCCTGTGACGTCACGGAGAATATGAATGCTTTGATAATATCAGGCTTAGGGGCGGGAGATATGATTTAGTGTCGCAAAAGCAAGTCAGCCAGGTCAATAGCGCCAGTCATATGATTATCACATAATGTCAGCGCACACCAGCCGGATTTATCGTTTCTTTAGTGGACAAAAAGTCGGTTGACGCCCATAGGAAATTGTACTATTAGCGGACAAAAGGAGTGGTCTTAAAACACTTTCACCCTGACAACGAACAATACAAACAACCTTCTCAGAACACCCCCATTTTGTGTAATTGCAACCATTTCGGGACACTGCGAGTGTTCTTAGAACACATTCAACTAGTCAGATTACAATACGGACAGCGTCCTTAGGACACCCCCTGTTTGTGTATTTAAGAACAATTAAGTACACCGCGAGTGTTCATAGCTCATTTTTACCTTCCTTGCGAACAAAAATGACACATATTCCGTCCTCTAAACACCCCACCATTGAGTTTATTTACAAAATGTCAGAACAGCCGTGTTCTCCGCGGACAAATCGAACGCAACAAAAACATCTAGAACATAAAAAAACAAAACATTGAACCTATCTCATACTCCCCCACCCTCCCCAAACACTCTTACACACCAACACACGGCACTAAATACAATTTTTTATCCACGTTTCACCGCGCTGTACTCGACGGCGAATACAAGATGGCGGGCGCCACAGAATATCTGATGCGCTCCACGCCCCTCGCCGTCCAATCAGCGAACACGTTGCATGTCCGCAGACATGACGCAAGGCCATGGGCCAATCGGGGTGCTGTCCGCGAAGCGAACAGGGAAGTCCGTCCGCGAAGCGAACACAGATATCAGAAATGTTTTTGCCTTACGTTTTGGTCATTTTATAAAAAACTTCTTGACGGATTTACACCAAATTTGCAAAAGCACACTTTCGGGACCAAGCCCCCGCTCCTGCCGCAAATTTGGTGTAAATCCGTCCAGCGGTTTGGCCTGTGGCCGTGCGCAAAGTTTTTTCCCATTCAGTCTATGGGGAAAAAAAAAATTTGGGACCCCCCCCTATAACTTTGCCCCCCCGGACGAATCCTCATCAAACTTTGCAAAATAATTCAGAGTGACCCATATACGTTTTTTGCAAAGTTTGGTGAGGATCCGTTCAGGGAGAGCGAAGTTATAAGCCGCCCAAAAAGTGCTCTTCCTATGGAAACAGCAACTTAACCATAACTACATGGCCACTACCGTGGCCATGTAATATATATATATATATATATATATATATATATATATATATATATATATATTCAATGAAAAAACGTTAAAGGGACGTTAAGGTTAAGTTGCACTAATAAAATCTATGAAATTCAATGAAAAAACGTTGTTGTCCGGATCATGACCTTATTCTATGACCTGGACAATCTGGCCACTGCCCATGGCCACAGGCTACACCAAAGTAGGTAAATCACTATTTGTTGTACCTACCTTATGACATTTTTTGTACCTACATTATGACACTTTTGAAAAAATAAAACATTGGTGGATTTCCAGCAAACTGTGTAAGGAGCATTGGCAAGGACCTGAAAGCATGGTTTTGCAAATGTGCCTGTGTTTTATTTTTTGACAAGTGTCAAATGTATGCACATACAATCGTCATATAACCTAGCGCCCACTTGACAAAATCCATTCATTCTTTTTTCAAACCTTTGTGTAGATTCGTCAAATGGCACCACATTTATAAGCCTTTACAATATTTTGCCCCCCTCTAATTTTGCCACCTCTTGACAAAATCCACCAAACATTGCCAAAACATTTATATCTAGATCTATTATCAGTTTGCCAAATTAAGTGTAGATTCGTCAAATGGCACGTCATAAATAAGCCTTTACTTTATTTTTTTGGGCCCCCCCTCTAATTGTGCCCGCTCTTGACAGAATCCCACCAAACTTTGGCAACTCATCCAAAATCAGGTAAGGAATATAATTGCAGTTGCATTAAGTGGCGCCAAAGTTATAAGCCATCCAAGAACTGCTTTTCACCAACCCTGTAATGCAGAGGAACTGCACAGGACTGTTTGCTGACTTTTATGGTAAAAAACACCCATTTCTTTTGCTTCTTGCAGCCATGTCCCATCCCATCATCATCACCCCTCACCTCCCCAGAGATTATTTGATGAATTTGACAAGTGCAATGTTGTGTTTTTAAATATGTTTTTACTGCGATGACCACAGACAGCGGCCGAAGTCCACGAATCGAAGATGGCGGTCATTTCCAAAAATCTGACGCACTTCACGCTTTTCACCATCCAATCAGTGGGCGCGTCTGATGTCTGCGGACAGCAAGTTGCCTTCTAAGCCAATCAGAGTTCGGTCCGCGGACCGAACAGGGACATGAGTCCACGGACCGGACCCAGATATCACTATTCTTTTTGGACCTACTTTTTAAATGTTTTAAAGAAAATTACTGGACGGATTTCCACCAAAATTATAAAAGCACGCTTTGGGGACCAAGCCACCACTCCTGCAGAAAATTTGGTGAAAATCCGTCCAGCGGTTTGGGCTGTAGGCGTGAGCAAAGTTTTTCTTCATTCAGTCTATGTAAAAAAAGACATTTTGGGTCCCCCCTATAACTTTGCCCACCCTGGACCAAACCTGCCCCGCCACCCCCTATAACTTTGATCCCTCGGGCCATATACTTTCTTTGCAAAATTTGGTGAGGATTCGTGTACAGGGAGCGAAGTTATAAGCCACCCAAAAAATGGTCTTTCTATGGGTTTAGCAACTTAACCATAACTACACAGCCGCTTCCACGGGCCGTGTAATATAGCTTGTTTAAATATGTTAAAGTTCCTGTTGAGTTCCAGGCTTGTTCTGTGTCAATTGTATGAAATAAAGTGGTTAGTAATAAAAATAATTTTTTTCTCAAGGAGCTGGTTCTCCTTTCTACGCACAAAAGGGGTTTTTCACATAATTTAGTAGCAAACATTGGTCAAAACTTTGAGCATTTGAAGACCACTTCAAAGAGGGGTGAGGTGGTGCTTGCTAGATATTTGGATTATTTAATTGACTTGTTACTTAAAACATGTTAACAATAACTTAATTGATTTGTATGCGAGACAAGTTATTTAATTATGAAACATCTGGCATGCCTTTGCCTTATCTGCCCAGTATCCACGTACCCGATCGACAGAGTGTCAAATGACGATAGTTTTCCCACCAGGACGCTATGTAACAATAAATATAGGTGACATTATTTCTGATAAATATAATGCATGGAGGCATCAAACAAAAAGCGACCTTGTACAAAAAGCAGCATATGCAAATGCTTTAATTATGGAAAGTTGGGCAGGCATGCCACTTATTTGTCCATTTTGCTCTTACTAGCTGTACAAAGGAACCGAAGATTACCATTTTCTGCAGGACACAAACATGGGCACATGGTTAAATTATTTTGCTCATTAATGCATTTGCCAGTTAACAATCACACTGTAATGAGTAAGACCATTTTCTGAAACATAATTTGCATGCATATATACATGTGCTTCATCGGGTACGCAGGCATCAGTATCACACATCTACAAATTGGACAACCATATAGAGGTGCTCAGACAACGATTTGTGTCCTCTCCCTATTTCTCTGCTGAGTATATAAATGTGGGTAATACATCAAATTGTATTGCCTCTAGCAGCTGTATGTGGACATCAGTAGAATACAAGATATCGGGCCTCATTATGATAGTGCCTGTCCAGTAACAATGGTGCTGGTAAGTCTACCGGCATCGTTGTTACCGGACCGGCACAGTATGACTATGCGGGCGTGTGCTGCCCCACCCACCAGGGTCAGACCTGGCGGGCATAACGAACCCACCCGCAGAGTTTCACGGAAGCACCAGCATCATTATTAACGTGCCGGTGCCTCCGTGGTCCCCATTCCCATTAAGTCCTATGGAACTGAAATGGGAATGGGGATTTACAACTTACTGGTGCATGACTTCCCGGAATGCCGGGTGGTTGTAATCCCCCAGTGTTTCCAGCAAGCCAGGCGCTGGTAAATCGTGCAAGTACGGCAGCAACCCTCGGGTAGCACCGGCAGGGTTACTTCCGGACCTGTAATGAGGCTCAATGTTCCAATTAACGCAAATATACATCCAGTGATGTTTCCTATCAACATCTCACACTGTGAGAGTGTCAATCCGCCAGAAACATTGGGATCCTGGTAGCAGACACTTTGCATCACATGCAGCATCCTGGGGTGCCATAACAGTTTCCGAACAGGGGGGGGCTCAGTAACCTGGTAGCAAACATGATACATCACGTGTGCCAAATTGCAATGTCTTTATGAGGTACAAAACAGCACATCCTTACGGCAATTCCTGTGGTGACCTAAATTCTTGCATCTTCCCCAGGCATGTTTAGGTCTCCATTGAACTCTCCGGCAGTGTGTGAGTTTAGTGGCTTTGGTTTCAGGGCAAGGATTTATTTTCTGATGTCATGCTGGACATGTGAGATGTGGACAACTGTGCTTGCTGCGGGGGGCTCAGAAGTGCCTGTTGGAGTTATTGGTCCTGGTGGTTCAGCACAGATGCTCTCGCACCCTATATAGTGGACCATGACCTAGTGCATGCCCCACTGCAAGATGCCAACAGCCGACATAGCACAGGTAAATCTTCTGTTTTGTAGGTTGTTTTCATTGGGAAACAGCTAGTTCTAGGGGATTTTCCACAGAACCCAAATCAGGGTTTAATGAGTAAAGCTATTTTCATGAATCTGGGACCCCCAGTTTAACAATATTGATTCCCTACAGACTCCCTCTGCTTCTGGTAGAAGAAACATGCAGGTTTGCATAGAAGGTCTTTTAATCATAAAATATAATCAATCAATTTAAATATCAACAAATTATTCATCTATGAAATTCCAACTCCAATGGCAATCAATACACTAGTCACCTCAATTTTCCATGTTACATTTTCAAGAATAGCGTAGTCAGAAGCGTTCTTTGGATTCAGCGAACACACATACAGTGTGCATAAATGTGTTGACCAAAAAGCTGTTTTTTTCTTTTGCTGACTTGGTTCTCTTTTGCGGCCACCTACCATACTGAGGACCCTGACAGCGTGTTGGAGATATCCAAGGACACTGCACAAAGCTAAGTTTTCTTTCTTGTTTATTATGCTAATTCCGTTGATTCATGTGCAACTAATGCTTTGATGTGGTTACGGAAGGTAGGTTGATGCATTATCATGATATTGCTATTCCTTAGGATATCATACGCCTGTGATGCAACAGGGGGTCTTAGTTACTAAGAGTTTGAGTGCACTGCCAATGGCAGAATGTGGGCATGAACACACCTCAAAGGGCAGTGGTGTGTATATGCAAGTGTAGGCATTCGCTTCATCAGGAACCAACAAAGAGGAGCATTTCTTACCCTAATTTCCCCCTGCCTATCCATAACCTCTCCCTAACCCTCTATCCAGCATCCCTACAATCCCCGACCCGTCCATCCAATGGTTTCCTAACTCTCCTTCCCTACTGGGGTTGCGGAGGCCTGTGTTACTAGCAATCGCAGGTCCCAAAACCATGGTGGGTGCGAGAGGCTCGTACTATCCCTGCGCAGGGCAACGTGGACGTGCCAATACCATAGGACCTAAGTAATCAAACATTTAACTCCAGAATCACATACACTTCTTAAATATTCCCTGCATCCCCAGGATTTACAAGCAATTTATATACCCTCAACTCTCAGTACTAACAAATGACAGGGCCGTGGTTTAATCTATTCTTGTTTAGGGTAAATTTCGCCTCAGAATTATACTTACATGGGCATTACTTTTGGCTGTCTCCCAGACAGGTGGGCACCCCTTCAAGGACTGGTTCTATTTTCCCCCTCTAGAACAGGTGGGCATGAGCCAGCCAGATTGGGTCTGTCAGCTGTCTTTTTCACTGAGGAAGGCCTGGGACTCCAGGTAGGTCTCTATTGCAGTGATTTGCCAATGGTCTAAAATGGGTCCAAAGGACATCAGTCTAATACTCCTATCTGTTGTTGCCAATTCTCCTTCCTCTACTTTTTACCTTTCCATCAGCTAGCCAGTCAGTGAGTATGTGCATGAATGAGTGTCTCCAGAATCTATGGGTTTGAACTTTTATAGTTCAGAAACCACTCACTTCAGAAGTGTGCACAATTTCTCTAATCTAATTGGTCAATGTATATGACTGGACAGTGTACCACAAGTGACATCATACTACACCATACCCTCCATGCTCATTTGGAATATTAAGGAAGAGGGCAGTCTAATGGGAGTGACTTCTACACCCAGATTGCCTTCAACTAGAAGTGAGGTCATCTTGGAGATTTCTACAATAAATAATTGCAACCTAAAACATCATATTCCTCACATGTGGTCCTTTAACTAATCAGTTTATCAGGTTGCTCTCACTCAGTCAAATCAAAGCATGCCAGTATAATCTTAGCACAATGTATGATGTATGTGTTACACATTTTGACTTTTTACACACTGATACTTTTCTACAAAAATGATTCTTCCATCTCAAGAGAGATTCCCAGGAATACCCCTCCTTAAACAAATGATGGGCCAAAGGGTCAGGACCGCTCAAAGTCACTTATTATTTGGACAATTCCCAAGTGCACCACTTACTGCCACGTATGTAGAGAGGTATCCCCTCAGACAACCCTTCCAAGCTTATCCAGTGCATATCCTTACAGACACAGGTGACTCGACGGTGATCGTGGATCCGAACACTGTAACGGACTGCATTGAATGAATGCTAAGAAAACAATGGAACGATGTAACTAGTGACACCTCGACATGGCACGTTAGTCATGAAGCATACTCACAGCCCTGCACAGCATTACATGAACACACAATCGCATACATGAATAACATGCTTGCACAGTTCTGTACATAGAGGATAGATACATATACCTGCTGTCACAGCTTTTGTTATTTTCTCATTAGCCAAGTGCATTAACGCTGAAAAGCAAGGCACCAAGAGATCCTCAGCAAGCTTGCAGATGTTTATGGCAATTAAATCTATGGACAACAGGAGTATATATGGATCCTGGTAGGACCACATACTACTAAACTATAGGAAACATATCACAATATAAGTGTGTAGAAATCACACTATAAGTCTAAGGAAAATTACAGAGGGCCTGAGGCTACAGGACACCAGACAAGGGAAGCGGGCAGAGGCTGCACCAAGCTAATATCGAGCTCAGAGCCAAGGTCAGAGATAAAACAAGTGCATTCCAAGCACCATACGACAAGGGGCCAGCTGCAGGATAACCGACTAAATCCTCATGAATGCAGACCCAAAGAGCTCAATTTTGTGGTCCACAACCATGTGATGCAGCTGAACTAGACAATGGGTACTCACCTGTGTCGGAAAGATGAACCGTTGTCAGCAACCCAGACGAGAAGTGAAACAAATGTTGCAATGTGGAGCACACTCTCATAGCAAAGGTGGTCTACTACCAGATACATATGGGTCACATAGTCACTTCACATCACCTTGAAGAGGTCCACAGAGGGCTAAGAACCAAGTCGGGTCCCAGGCCTGGCGAGACCAGTTCCAACCAATTCGAAGGCAGAAATCCTGGGGTGGATGACAAAGGGGTAAGGGCCATTGGTGAGTTTGCAAACCTGCAACAATTTAATAGATAGTTTCATGGGGAAAGGATAGACTAGCCACCTGACATGAAAAGTCCGATCGACTAAAGCACCTATCGGGGATCCATAGGTTATACTACTCTCAGCACCCTATGAGAGACAGGGATAGGTTTTTGGGGGAGGGCCCTGGATAATGCCATGCAGCCTCAAAACTGAGAAATGCGCTTGATAAGATTGACATGTACTGGAGAATCGTGATTGTCCTGTATGGCCCATGTCATTTATTTTGTAATAAACTATAGTTCTAACTTGCCGTTGGCTGAGTCCTCCATTATTCTGGGGGAAGGGTTGTTGGGCCCTTGGAGCCGAGGGAGTAAGCTCCTACCTATCCTCAGACCTCTGGTATACCTGGTTTGCTCTCCAACAAGTTGATAGCAGTGGATGGCTGGGCTATGCCAGTCCGACATGAAGCCGAGTCTCCTGCCACAATGCTTGAGAGCTGTGGGACAACTTCCAGGTTTCGAGAGGACAGGGAAAGTACACCCCATGCAAAGGCTGTCACGAGCCAGCTTGAAAATAGCCTGCCCGTGGTACGTGAGGAGTCCAGCAGGTGGCCTGGCAGCTTTGGGAGACCTGGCAGCCGAGCAGCATCAGCAGATCACAGAGTGTAAGCATTGATCCAGCCACTAAAGTGAGAACAAAAGAAACGGGGGGTGCAAGATAGAATCGAGCATTGTTGAGTATCGTGGAGTATTGTCAAGTATTGTCTAGTAGTGCTGAGTATTGTCAAGAATAACAGGTTCACCAGCATGGATGCTTGGATGTGTGAATTACGGGCATGTGCCATTTCTGTGTGAAAATATCCACATATACCAATGTAAATAAATATCGTTTTACTTTCAACTGATAGAGCTTTTCACCTTGAACAATCTTTTTTTTTTTAAAGTAATGCTCTATGACATTCTGTCAAACGATATAAGCAGAAATATGGTTCCATGTGTCATTCAAACAATGCATTTCTTTCTCTGCATGTAATGAGATTAATCATCATCTGGTATGGCATCTCCAATTCCTGGCTGGTAAAAATGGTGTCAGTTCTGTTTGGAGCTCATTGCAGGGGATTTATGACCCAGAGAGGCCTGGTTGCCATGGCAAATGTTCTTTGAAATCCAGTTGCTCAGCTATTTGTTGACCCAGGTCCCCTGCCCTTTGAGTGATTACTGCCACTATCAGTCCCTATGCCAGACTTCTAGCCACCAAAGGTGTGAGTCGCATCTTCCTATAGAGACCTGGCTGATGGTGAGATATGATTACTTGTAGAGAAAGACCACTGAGGGTAGCCTATTTATAGTATATTTAATAACCTTTGGCCTAAGCGCAGACAGGTTGAAGTTGTAAATGGGGAGCATCTGTTTTGATTGCCCAGGCTTGGACAAGGCAAACAATCAACATCAGTAAATTTATGATCAAGCGTCAAAAGCAGTGTTAGCACTTTTCTCATGGAAAAGCAATCCCCCCCGTTTCCTGCAATGTTGCTGTAACTGTGAGGAAGGTATGTCATTTGGCTGTTCAGGCCATGTTTCTGGCTTTATTCACAAATGCAGCCTTGGAAAATCAATTTATTTTCCCCCACATTTCTTTTATATTTCCATAACACAAGGCGACATTGGAATTTTCTTTAACTCAAACTCCCATCAACATTAATCTCTTTAATATCTCTGTATGTTTCTTTATATAAGCTGATTCTCAGTCATGTAAGGGAAGACAGACACAATGCAGGACCCAATTTGGTTTTTCGTTTTCCTCTAAAGTGTTGGCTTTTCATCCCAGGTTACACTGTTTTTCCATTTAATAAAAGATTGCTGGATTCTTCCATGTAACCACAAATATTTCGTTGTTGTGCCGGTCTTTTACTTTGGACCTATGCTCTTGTTATAGATGGGTTGCTAACATTGAATTTGTCTTTTTAAATGCTGTGCCCAGGCTGCAGCACACATTTTTGTTTTTAAATTTGGTGCTTTCCCCTGCATCCTTTTCTTCGGGATATGTCTCTTTACAGTTTGAGGAAGGAAGTACAGCATTGATTTGCTGCAGCCTACTCCTGCTTTGAGTTGACTGGTATGGTTCCTCCTTGACTGTTCATGAACGGTCATGAGAGACTTTGTATGTCTGTTCAGTGATTCCTTCAATTATGCGTGGATGTCAGTTTGGCACACGAGGAGCTGATGACGCTGCTTGAGCTGTTGAAGGATTCTCTCTTCTATGTGCAGCTGTTGTTGGGATGCATCAGCCTGCCTTGTGGCCTCTTTGAGAAGGTCATGTTGAACCATAACCAACATGGCTGTGTGACCCTTTAAATTGGCACCATCCTGTGACGGTGGTATGTGCTGGTGGCTTGACATATGTGACAGAGTGTTTGGCCAAGTGTCCGTCTGGTCATCAAACAAATGATGTACATCTGTCTGTTGATGATGGTTGCCTCTCTCCTCTGCACGCTCGTGATCCACAAGGTTTCCTGGTGGAACCTCTTCCTCCTGAACCCTTGCCTTCACCTGTGAGTTGGGTTCTGACATATGCATGGAGGCTGTTCACTTTCTGTAATTCCTGCGAGCATAGCTTCCAGTTGCAGCTTGCTTCTTCTTTGAGCTCCTTATATACTGTTTGTATGGGCTGAATCAGGAGTGGTCCAATACAGTGGAGTGTTGCCTAAATGGAGAAAATCAGACATAGATGTCATCCGTATTTTAACATGTGTGATATTGTAACTTTCTTTCCCTACATCCTACACCACTTGCACATTCTTTGAGTGTTGCAATAATAGTTGCCGTGCACAAATATATCATGGATTCTACGCTTATTTTTTTCATGTGCAACCTGTCATTTCATGTGTTGTAAAGAGCTCATGCTTACTCTGGTCATCTGTGTGCCCTTAGAGTGCAGTTGCACAGTGGGGGCCGTCTGTCCATTGTGGACTTAATTGCAGATAACTATGTGGTCAGTGTGGGCCATGCATTGGTTGGAGCGTGCCTTTGCATCAGTTGCTATGGTATGGAACATGTGCATGTTTATGTGTGCTTGGTTAGATGCTATTTGTACAATATGAGATTTAATGTGGATATTGTTTTGTGAATATTTATTTGTCAAAATCACCTGTGTCATGTCAGGCCAGTGACATTTTCCAGTTCTATCAGTGGGAGCACATTCTGATCACAGGTGGTACATTCTATGGTGTCTGATCCTCACCTGTATTGTCTTTGATTTCTTGTCCCTTGGATATTTTTATCATGCTTAAGGTCTTTTCTACCAGGGACATCAAGTGGGGGTTGCCAGGGGTCTTCCATGACATGTAATTGCTCATTTTACTATTGCCAGTAAGATAGCTATAGCCGGTAAGATAGTTCAATGGGTTGAGCGCTCACTGCTGCAATGTCTGTGTGATCTGCAGGTTGCGGGTTCGAATACCGGCAAGGCCATCTCAGCCTTACATCCTTCTCAGGTTGATAAGTGATTATCAACACAGGTTGGGTGATAGTGTATGTATATTTGTACCTTATAAAACATAAGCTGCAGTGCTATATAATAACACATCATTATCATTTGGCCGTGGACGTCTGCTTGCATTCACAGTAATCTGGTAATGTGCGCCTATACACACTGATATTAATGATACATATGGTAATCCATTCTTGTATGAAATGTATATTACATTACAGTGATACCGTAACCATATTTTTGAAAGTGTACGTAGGAACAATGCTATCTGATGCAAGTAACACATTTGTTTTCAAAAATTGATTAGCAGAGTTTGTTAATTAAGATGTTATTAATTAGCAAACACACCCATTTGATTAGCAATGTTGTACTAATATTTTTAATGTCACCAGAAGATATTTGCATCCAAAACATAAAATGAGCATCAATACAGCATTTTTGTGTACCGCTGAAGTAAGATATAGGTGAAACGAATCAGGTGTTGCAAATTCTTTAAAATTCCACTAGACCTGCAGTTTAAGTCATTTAGTTTGCCTAGTTGACCTAACGAAATGCACACAACCTATAGCAACGGGTGACAACAAATGTAAATGTGCTTTCTGTAAAGTGGTGCATATTACTACAAACCCATGTTATATTTGGCACACTGCTGCCAGCTGGCTGCAGGGAAACGTATTAGAAATGTACTGCAAAAGGTCAATGTTACATAAAAGTTTCAAACATTCCCTGAAAATGGAACTTGCCCTTCATGCAAGTGGGCAAGTGGACTTTCCGAGCTCTGGCTGAGTTTCTGTGAAAGGTAAAATGTTAGCTGCATGAATGGACACAAATAAATAAATAGATATGATAAAAAGGCTCTGACAACCGTTTGGCCAGCTCTCTCCTGCAGGTGCAAATATATAATGCAATCATAATCATAGAGCAAAGTGAGCTCTGAATGCTAACTACAGTGTGTGGTATTGCAGCAGATGTGTCGATGTACAGTTTGGATGGAGCTATTGATCATTCTTTAGCGTAAACATCTAGCCTGGTCTATTCATTATGTAAGAGAAGGAAAGTAAGTGACTACGCAGAGTATATGGCATAGCAGACAGAGAACTGGTCAAACTAGGTGGAAAATTGTACTTTGCTGCCATCTCACTTTCAGGGTAACATATGAAACCGCTCATACGTTGAGCACCAGTTGCATAGATGAATGCAGCCAGCAGGTCACAGAACTAGATTTGCCATTAAAAGCAGTTGGCTGTGTGATCATGTACATTTTCAAAAGTTGTCACTTACACATCAATGTGATGCATTTTCCCCAACAAAAGAAATTCTAGTTGACAATATGAAATTTAGATACACTACCCTAAACTTTATTGTAAACTATGGAGATAATGCAATATTGTACAGAAGCAATACTGTAGTTACACATTATGCAACAACTTAAATTGTTAGGAATAGAATTGCATGACCGTTTTTAATTAAGTTACACATACTGGTCTTTGCCAAAGAGGCTATAGTTAGCTAATAAGAGTATCGTCCCGATTACTTCTGTTTGTTAATTGTTTGAAAAAGAAAAAATCTTGCATAGCGCTCACACACAGGCCTCTGACTCTTAAGAGTGAAGGAGATGATTACTATTGCACTCTCTCCATTAGCCCCTTTGAGCTTGTAGTGAACAGAGAAGAGAGTGGCAAGGGCCTTGAGAGCCAGAGAGGAATCCAGGGTGAGCAGTCATTTCATTGAACAGGGTAAATTAAATAGCTAACTTTGCTACACATGTTTCAATTTAATTAGCAAATCTGTAGAATTGCATAGCAAATTGCTATGCAACACTGCTTATTTTATGCCTTGTAATGCCACTTACTGTTTTGTCGAGGGGTTAAAGGTTGTGTTCCATTGCTACCTGTGATGTCACTTCAGGGTGGTCAAATTATATCACTTCCTTTGATGTCTCAGAGTTCTATGGTCATGTGATGTCTCTTCCGCTACCCCTGGCATTTTGGTGAAATGACGTCCCTGCTGTCTACCTCTTACATACGTTCTCTTTTGCCACAGTGGACACAGCATTTACAGCTTTCACCAGTATCGTCCTCATATCCCTCTTTTCGCTGTCACTGGATATATGAATCTCTGCACTCAGCAGTCATGATTTCACTGAAATCATGTTCTCAAACATAACCTACAGTTCTGTATCTGTGAAACGTGTGGCCCTTGCACCTGATATGCTTCTTGACTGGGTCAAAAAAGTTGATAATAGTTCCCAGAGCCTGAATTGCATGTACCCTGTGGTGTTTGGAAGGCCTCTGTCAGGGCCCTCAGGATGTTGGTGTGGAACTCTTGGGCAGTTGAGGCAGTTTTAGAAGAGGCGGCCTGCATGGCCATTGCTCTGGGAAAAGATGCTCAGGTTAGCTAGAGCTTTAAGTCCTATCACTGGCTTGCCACATAGGGTCGAGTGGGATTCTAACTTCCCTACATCGTCATCAAAGCCCACTGGAGCTCAGTTGCCAAATATATTTCAAACATTTTCAATCCATTTTATCCAAACAACCCAAGGCAAGAAAAGTGCCAGGACCAAACTGATTGCTGCCAGGTGATTGACACTTTGAAGCAGCAGCTAACCCTTCCAGGAGACTTGAGACCAACAACACTAAATTCAGGAAGGCAGTATTGACACTCTTATTTGGCCAAGCCTTTTCAAAAGAATGGCCTCTCTGGCACGCCTGCATGTGAACCAGCAAGTATTGCATCCTAGGCTCCTGGAATGTAACTATTGTCCTGATGCGAAAGCTTACCTGATTCTTGTACCTCCCCCACCGAACCAGTGGTGAGTTCTGCCTCTTTTGACTGGGGTGGCCCAAGTTGGGCAGTGACTTATGCAGGGGTTGCATGAAGTACGAGCATGTGCACGCACTCACACATACACACAACACAAACACACACACACACACTTCGATTTCAGGGGTAGCAGGGGACATCACAGGCCACTCCTTGGACACGCCTATGTACTACACACACCCAGTCCTATTTCCTTGCCTTCCTTTGACACCTTGTAGTGACTTATATCGGGACGTGATGCTATGCATTACAAAACTCCAAAAACTCACAAATCAATAAATGTGCCATTGTAATAAAATAACATCTTTACACTCCAGGAATAGTGTGAAGTCGTGGAGGTCCACTCTTTTCCATAAACAGAGACAATCTGTTGAGCGCATGATTTAAAGGGAAACCTCACTCAAATTCCATGCACAATATGTAATCCCCCTAGGGCTGCAGAATCCTTGACTAAACATAGTTGCAGGTCAGGATATCTCATAAAGAGTGTGTCTTCTGCAGTCAAGCGAGGCTCTTGGGAGATGTTATGATGCCGTCCATTTTGTTATAAAAGGCTGAATCGGCTGGTTGTCGCGTGACTGCTCTGTCAGAGGGGCCTGGAACTTTCCAGATTGTTATCCCGTCCCTGACAGGTCGGATCCCCAGGAATGTTTCCAGTGGCAAGCACTTCTTTTGTGGTCGTACGGAAGCCAACATCGCGCTGTCAATGTTTCTTAAATGCTGGCAAGGAAACCATATTTTTCCTACGATTCCTCTTTCGACCAAAGAAAGAAAAACATCATTTTAGCAAGGTCGCCCCTGATTTATGGCTGCGACGTTATAGCCTCATTTTCACATGGCGTCTCTGATCACAACATGATGATTTTCCGTGAACAGACGCACTCTCTCCCGGCCAGGCCGCAGATAAAGTGCTGGCAGCCATATTTATCAGCAAATTACAAGTAGGAGAGCTTCCAGGTCTCTTAGATCACACGATCCAATGTAGAACACAAAATTAAAAGAGTTGCAGAAAATCCGCAATCCTGAAGAAACACCCCACAATGGGCCGTATAAAAAGCTTGGCAGTAATTGTATTGTATTGTATTTAGTTATTTATAAAGCGCTGATTCCCCATTTGTATGGCCCCAATGCGCTTTGTGGTTGGAATGCCCTTGGTGACCGTAGTCAATGTGCTGGAAGTTCTAAGAGTTTTAGATTAGGAGATGCATGTGTGCGTTTTCGCCTGTGTAGGACATAGTCTCGGAAGGATAGCTCAGGGGCTACGTGCTCGCCTTGGAAGCAAGACGACACGGAGCAACACAGGTTCGATCCCTGGGTCTGTGCTTAGAAACCTCTGGGTATTAAGCGCGTTAGAAATAACATATCATAGGTGGCTGGCTAGACTCGACTAAGCAGCCAGAAATCCGGCACATGGGAGGGGGCTGTTGTTTGCAATAGATTGCTATTGCTGAGGGAGTCAATGTGTGGCCAGCTATAACGAATTTCTTTGATTCTGTGATTAGTCTGCTGAATTGCTGTCAAACTCATTTACCGTTTCCACCATTTTGTCCAGCAGATTCACCACCAGAGTGGTGGTAAGATGGCGTTGATCCCCATTTTTGGAGTACATAGGACAACATGCAGATTTTTACGGATTTATCGCAAGCAGTAACTCTGCCGTGGTAAATGAACTGATTTTTAGAGGAAAAACAAACTTTTGGAGGTAACATGTTGGAAGTGAACCCTGCACTTCACCACCAATCCTGGAATTTGGCAGTGCAGTACCATTGGCAGTAATTAGATTACCACCAATAAAGTGGTGGTAACAGTGTATGCTGGAGGAGAATTGTCTGTTTAACCTCAAGTCATGGAAACCAGCAGTGGTGTAAAATTGGTGGTAATTTAACTACTGCCCAAAAAAGTGGTGGCAATGGAATTACCACCAAAATGTTACTTGACCTCTGAACTCATGATGAGGATCACTGTGTTACATCATACATCATACAAAACTGTGTAAATGGAAACACTAAAGCCGGGGTCCACATAAGCCGCATCATAGTCCTCAATGTACTTCCTGGAACTCAATGTCATATGGAATGTCCTTGATGGCATCATTTTTGATGCCATCTGTAATGTTATATGCAAGTTCGTGAAAAACAACGTATGCCACCTCATGCGCATGCAGGAAACATAGAGGCTTGTGGCAACCAATTACGCTTTTATTTGCTGCACACTGCTTTAGGGCAAAGCCATGGAACTTGGTCACCTGCCTCACTGTTTCCTACTTTCACTCTACAAATAACAAACAGACGTTTCTAACTCATACACTCCCACTCACAATGCCTGCTGGACAGCACTGTATGTAAACAGCTACTGCAACCCATATAACTTGGCATCTTAACCTGGGACACTGCTTGGAAAATCTGTCCAGACTCAGAAAAAGTGCCAACGACTTAGATTTGTCATCTGTTAGCATTAGCACCCTGTAATCTGGATTCTCCGAACATGGGCTGCATTGTATGGTACAAACGGGTGCTAAGCGTATGTTTAAAAATGAATAGAAACGTACCTTTGCTGTGTAGCACGGCACCAAGCAGTGATGTCCCCGAAGTCGTTTTCAATGTTGATGATGTCAGTCCTCAACATTGAAAAAGGACTTCAGCGACAGCACTGCGTGGCGCCGGCCTGTGCAGCAAAGGTACGTTTCTTTAAAAAAAGAAAGAAACAGCATTAACACCCATGTAGGGAAGTAGACGGGTGCTAATGGTGATTTCACCCTCGGTGGCAGGTCGACCCTGTCACCCGGGCTCTTTACTTGGGTGGTTGGCCATTACCGACAGGGTCGGGCTGCCGCCAAGCGTAATATTACCTCAGTGTGTATCATGTACACATACCCAAGTGAATGCTCCTGGAAATTTCCAGAACAGACGATGTGAGTGTATAGAATGAGCCTAGAAGTGCAACAGGGGTCAGCCAATGAGCAGAACTTTCCCGAACCAGGGTGCAACGATTGCCATGGAGCAGATGAATGACAGGCTATGGGGGATTTAATCAAGCAAAGCTAACAGACAAAATAAAGATGAGCCCCCACACATAAAAATGCCTTCTAGGATGACTATACACAGTTTATAGGTACTTGTGAGACACTAGTGGGATTTTAGAAACAATAGTAAGAACTTTATAAGACCTTATATGACACGCAAATACTTAATGAATTCTTATAAAGTCTGATTAGATGCAAGTATAATTTTTATAAGATTTCATCGGTTTCTAAGAATAGCTTTATAAGAACATTGATAAGAAATGTTTGTCTGGGCCTGGGGGACAGAGTGTGAGCTGCTGTTGGCCAGTTAAGAATCGGCACACAATAACTCCAGATTGGGGCTGAATTTGAGGGGAGTGGTGTGGTTGATGGGCGGCGTGGCGGGCGGGGAAGGGTGTGGTGGACGGCAGTACTACACCGCGGCTTGGTGTGTGGATAGGGGCTGGGTGTCCGGAAGCTGATGATAGGGGTTTTTGGTTAGGATGCAAGAGCAGGAGGGATCCCTTCCCCTGTAGTTAGTGGGAGGTCCTCCAACCCTACTTTTACATCACACAGTTACACTGATGAACATGGGCAAGAGGGAGATACAGGTGGTTGCTTGGCCTCCTTTTAGCCACTGGAGGTGCTCAGAGAAGCTTGGGGCGATAATGGGTAGTGTTGATTGATGGAACAGAAAAGCTGGGGCGCCAAATAAAGGTTTACCATAAGCTATAGATATAAATTGGAATTCGTGGAACCCCTTTAAAGATTCTCTGCTGGAGAGTTTTCCTTCTCAAATGTTCTTATATTCAAGAGGGATCCCCAGCCCCTCAAAATATAATTGTGCTAGAAAAGCATACGATTTAACTGTAGAATTGATAACCCTTTTCTCCAATCCTTTAAGGTTTTCATTGCAAACATCTCGGCTGTCGTCTTCATAACACAGCTTTGCATGGAGATAATGGCCTGTCCCATAGTATTCTAAGGGCTTCAGTAAGAGTGTGACAGTATTAAATGTGGTAATACGACCTAATCGGATTACCTTTCTAAACCCTTCAGTTATTCCCCATTTTGGAGCCCATAGGACTCCATTGGAGATTGCATAGAACGGCATGCACCTATTTCCACATGCTATAATATCATATGTGATAATGCTTTTCATTATGGAGGAAATGTCCTCCACACAAAACCAGGCAAGTTATAACAAGTTTCATTACAAACTCTTAATTTGGCAGTGTGGTAAAAGTGTTCGTAATCTTGTTACCATGCCACCATACACTAACTGAGGAGGCCATAAAATGTGTGCGGTAACCAAGATCCCTCTATGTAAGAAATTAATTGACCACTGTGCTCAAGTGTATTATGTGTACATAAATGTATTTATTTATATATTTATTTATTTATATATTTATATAGCGCCAGAGCCCGCAGGCATCAGGGCACATCAAGAGAAGAGGTCATGGCCAGAACTAGAAATTATCATTCGAACAAAGCAGTTTTCAATTGTTTCCTACATTTCAGAGGTTCATTTATAGTGCGTAAAGCAGCCAGAAGTGTATTCCATTCCTGGGCAGGTTGCATTGGGTAATGAACAACCATTCCCTTTGACCGGCTTGCTCTTGGGGCAGATCAGGCTCATGGTATCGGTGTACCGCGTTACTCTGGCAAACTTTTGTACAGTAACACAATCTTTAGAATACTGAGGGGCTTGGCTGTAGAGACATTTGTGGACAATTGTAAGGGTTTTAAAACGGATTCTGGCTTCCGCAGGGAGCCAATGTAGCTACCTCCTGTATGCCGATATGGGTTTTTACCAGGGTATGTTCCGCACTATCCGGACGGCGTAATTTTGCAGCGCTTGAAGTTTTCTTCAGCAGTCCATATTTGCCCCGACCAATAAGGCGCTACCATAATCAATTCTGCGGAGTGTGGAGGCAGAGTGTGGAGTCTGCTGGAGTGAAGTCTGTCCACTGTGTTTACCATTTGGAGGAGTATTCCAGGCACAGTATAACTACCACTACTGGCCGCGGAGCGGGCCGAGTCCGCGGGAGCAGCGGATCGGTGGAAGCGATCTATTCAGGTAGGAAACTGTGCACAACCATCCACACCATAAGAGGAACTTTTAATCCAAAAACCCAGCATCATCCAGAGAGCTTTCCTTCAACATAAGAAGTCTGCAATCGGCAGAATAATCCTTCATAAACTTTATAACAAAAGTCCCACGTGACATTGGGAGTGATTAGAGTGGGGGGACTGCGGGACTACGTCCTTTGACCCCCACGCGGCAGACTGAGAAGCCCATAGAAGAACATAGCACAATTCAGAAGCACAGTCCCCCAACACAATCCAATAATCCTGTACCTGAAGACTGACAAAGTACGAGTGTGCCCGTGCCAGAGGCTTCAGGACCAAAGCCGCTCTGACCACTGGGGGACACTAGCGTGGGGGGACTGCGCATGGGCGTAGGACATGGGGGGACAGGGGTAACAAATCCCCCCACAATTTTAAGTGGGGGAATGTAATGTCATTTATCCCCCCCAGAATATGTGTTGTGTGTGTTGTGCAGGGATTTGTTTTTGAAGTGGGGGAGGGGCTGCTTACTATGTAAGCTGCCGTCTCCCCTCCTGCCCCCCAAAGCATGAGGGCAATACCCTGGGGGCAGATGGGTGATCATCTGCCCCCAGGGAAAGGGGCAAACAAAAACAATATATAGATGTTTTTAAATGTAGTTTTGGGTGTGGTGGGTGCGGGTGGGACCACTAGCCACCAGGGATTTTTGCAAGGGGGATGGCCCTCTCGCCCCCACCCGAAGTGGATGGGGGCACCTTATGTAGCCCTCCCTGGGGGCAGATTTCTGCCCCAGGAAGGGGTACATGAGATGCCCCCCATTCATTTGGGGTGCGGGGGATGCCACTGCAAATATTGGCAGAGCCACCCCTCCCAAGCCTAGGGCAGTATGTTTTGACCCCCCCCCCCCCCGGGGGAAGATGGCCACACACATGTGCCCATCTGCCTCTAGGGAAGGGCAAAACAAAAATATATATATTATAACTTGTTTTGGGTGGGAGCAGGGAGGGCCCACTAGACCAGCAAGATTTTTTGTGTTTGAAAGGAGGGGTGGCCCTCCCCCCACCTAAGTGGATGGGGGCACCTTATGTAGCCTTCCCAGGGGCTGATTTCTGCTGCTAGGAAGGGGTACATGAGATGCCCCCATCCATTTGGGGTGGGAGGAGGCCACTGCAAATATTGGCAGAGCCACCCCCAAGCCTGGGGCAGTATGTTTTGCCCCTCCCCCGGGGGCAGATGGCCACACACATGTGCCCATCTGCCCCTAGGAAAGGGGCAAAACAAATTATAACTTGTTTTGGGTGGGTGTGGGGGGCCACTGAACCACCATGGATGTTTTTAGTTGAAAGGTGGGAGGACCTCTGCCCCCTACTCCAAATGAATGGGCGGCATCTCATGTAGCCCTCCCTGGGGGCAGATTGCTAGCACAATCTGTCCCTAGGAAAGAGGCAAAACAAAAACAAAACAAAAAAAAGATAACTTGTTTTGGGTGGGTGTGGGGCTCACTAAACCACCATTAATGTTTTTAGTGGAAAGGGGGGTGCAAACGGGTGTCTTCTTTTCGGAAATGCATGGGGTTCTCTGTTTTCCTTGGTGGCTTCGACACCCTAGGCCCAAATCTGTAGGTTGTCCCCATAAGCAAAATCTGCTTTGCCGAAAGGCTTGGGGTTATCAGTGGGTTAGCCTTTTCCCTTTTCGCCGAGGTAGGTGGAACCACACATGTGAGGTACCGTTTTCCTTGGGACACTTGTGGGAAAGCGGGAAGGTAGGATATCTGTTGTTGGCGGTGTGTTTTGGTGGGTGGGCAGAGGGAAATGTCTCTGAAATTTGGTGCAAACATTTTTTTCAGACATTTCACTCTGGCCACCCACTGAAACATGCCGCAAACAACACATGTCCTATCATCCTGCGTTCCCACAGGTGTCCCGACGAAAATGGTAACTCACATGTGTGGGTGCACCTAGCTGGGCGCAAAGGGAAAAGGCTAACCCATTGGTAACCTCAAGCCTTTCGGCAGAGCAGATTTTGCTCATGTGGACAGCATACAGATTTGGGCCTACGGTGTCGAAGCCACCAAGGAAAATAGGGTACCCCATGCATTTCCAAAAAGAGGACAGCCGTGGGAATCCACAGAGGTCTGACTTGCGCGAATCGCCCTAGAATGTATTAGCCATAATCCCTGGCAAAGTATGAAATTTGCTGAAAAAACTAACATTTTCAGACATTTCCCTCTTACCATCCACTGAAACACGCCACCAACACCACATGTCCTACCTTCCCACGTTCCCACAGATTTCCTGACGTAAACAGTACCTCACATGGTGGGTGCACCTACCTGGGCGCAAAGGGAAAAGGCTAAACCACTGGTAACCCCAAAGGGTTTGGGGAGACAACCTACAGATTTGGGCCTAGGGTGTCGAAGCCACGAAGGAAAACAGTGCACCCCATGCATTTCCAAAAAGAAGACACCAGTGGGAATCCACAGAGGTCTGACTTGCGCAAATCTCCCCAGAATGTATTACCCACAATCCCAGACGAAGTGAAAATTGTGTTTTTTCCACCAAATTTCAGACTTTGTCATGGATTGTGGGTCATAAATTATGGGGAAATTTGCGCAAGTCAGACCTCTGTGGATTCCTACGGGTGTCTTCTTTTCGGAAATGCATGGGGTTCCCTGTTTTCCTTTGTGGCTTCGACACCCTAGGTCCAAATCTGTAGGTTGTCCACATGAGCAAAATTCCTGAAAATCTACTGTGCGAAAAGACTTGGGATTACCAGTGTTTTAGGCTTTTCCCTTTGCACCCAGGTAGGTGCACACACACATGTGAGGGATTGTTTTTGTTGGGAAACCTGTGGGAACGCGGGAAGGTAGGCTATGTGTTGTTGGCTGCGTGTTTCGGTGGGCGACCAGAGTGAAATGTGTGGAAATTGTGTTTTTTTTTCTGTCATTTTCCCGATTTCCCCCCAAAGTATGGAATCTTTCCCTACATAGTTGTTGCCTGACCTGCGCAAATCACCCCTTCCTAAACTTGGAACAAAGTCTACTTTTCAGAAATGTATGCCTTTTTAGCTTCCCATTCATCTGTCCTACCCTTTTCTTCCATTCCATCCATGCATGTCCTATTCGACAAAAAACGCCAACATCGCCTACCTCTCACAAAACGGCTGATTAGCATATTCATGTTATTTTGGTTTCCACTCAGTCTGTTCTTGAAAGCCTGGCAAATGTCGAATCCAGCACAGCAAACCATTTGTTCCTAGCTCTTACAAGGAAAACACCACAGGATTCTTTGTACAACATTTTATTGGCATTTTCTGAAAAAACCCCAAATGTTCTCCTTTTTGGTCATTTTCTCTCTCCTGCCCCCCCCTACAGCAAACTAGGATTCCTGGGTGGCGTTATGATCGCCTACATGTGGGAAAAAGGGGCCAACTTTGGCCGAGATATCTCATGTAACAAAGAAATCACAAGGGATTGAATGGCGACATACAGACATCTCCAAAAAAGGCCTTGGCACTGGGGGGAAATACCCATGGCAGTTAAGGGGTTAAGACGGTAAAGCCCCAGAGGAGATATCATTTGTAAGGTAGCTCAGTTAGTTAATGCTCCAAATGCAGATTGTGCACAGGAATATGTAACACCTGTGTTCAGCACCTGTTTTAATCTTCCGGTGGGATAATAGGCAGAGTGAATGCATTCAGCTTCCGATGAAAAACAGCCTTTTCCAGGTCAATTGGTTCAGAAAAAGTGGTGGAAAACACTACTACTGTCGCTTTTTCTAATTGGCCAGATTTTTGTGCATTTTCTGGGTGGAGTTCGGGAGCCGAGTATGTATTTCCCGGTCCACCAGACAAATGCGGCCTTACTGCCAGCATGGATTCTCTTGCTGGAAATAAGGAAAGGGATTCCTCTGGGATCTGCTTGGAAATTAAACCTGGTAAAACCTGGCAGAGTCCAGAGCAAGCCATTTTCAATTCCGCCAGCAATCGCTAATTGCGCGAGGTATTTACACTCTTCCAAAGTGGAAAAGCAATGTGATTTCACCTGCCTTTTACGATAAAATCTTCCATTTTGTGGCGGAAAAGTAAAAACGTGCGCCAATGGAAATGGTCCACTCCATGCAGTTTACTTTGCGCCTTGCTGCTTGGGGGTTTTGCGTGATGCTACACATGTAATAAATAAATAAATACATTTAACATGACCCCAGATAAATGGCAATTCGTGATCAGAATGAGTGAGCATGGCATGTCGCTGGTAAGAGGGTGTCCTGTGCTTCTTGAGTGCGTTGGCAAATGCCCTTAATTGCCATCTCGCGTTAAGCAGGGGCTTAAACCCATCAGTGTGGATTGCGCAATAATAAGTCGACAGAGGTATTTCAAATGGACAGTTTCACTCTTTGGGTGACATTGTCAAAGTGGGAGAATGTTGCCCAGCATGTGCCACTTTCTCTGCGGAGTGAATTGTGCCATCCCGAGGAAGAAGTTTGAAAAACCCACAAGGGCACTGTGCCCTGCTCTTTCTGTGTGCGTCTTCCCCACAGGACAACAGATGCAGACTCAGACATGGGTAAGTCTCAGGTGGCAAGCCTGTACCCTAGTTGATGTGGCAAAGGATTCCAGACTTCTGAGGCTGATAACATTAGTAGCATTGAGTTACATGCTACCTGACTGGTATGTGTGATAAAGTTGCAAAGCAGAGCTGTTAGTGGGCTAAAGCAGGAGGCAATGTCTGTCCACCCTCAAAGGGTACGTACAACCAAAACTAATAGGCCCCTCCCCCCATCATGGCTGTAGGGGCCAGGCTCCAAATCAGGGCAAGAATGTCCTCCAATCATCCATGCCCACGAGTAGGGTACCCCTTGTGCTCCGGGAACCCTGTTGAGCAACCTCTGTGCTTTCCAGGTGATACTAACGTTATTTAAAGCCAGAAGTCTAAAAGGTAATCGCTTAATTGCAGCTGGAAATTAGCTCCTGGCATGATCAAAATGTCTTAACCACGTGTGACATCACCCCCTTCATTTATAAGAAATGTGTGTTTTCTCGCGTTTCCTCATCCACTGAATTACTGTTAGAAACAAAGGCAAGAGTTGTGTCTCTTGTGTAGGCATTAGGAAGGCAGTTGCCAGCCTCTGACATAATATGCCCACGTTCTTCCAATATTGGCTAGCTGTTGCCCTCTTATGGCCAGGTAGAATGATCTTGGCAGTGACTGGCAAATGCCTTTCCCCTGCAGACAAAAAAGCGGAAATAAGAGGCCAATTCAAGACACAGAACAAATAGAAGTTAAGACAGACTGCAGCTGCCATTGCTGTGTTATGGAGAATATGTTGAGTGTTCAAGCAAGGAGTTATGTATTAACCAAGCAAGCAGACAAGGGAGAGGCAAAGAAAGGCCAGAAGGGCTCTTTGAATAATGTAACAGGGCAGAGGACCTATGCTCTGCCGTCCTAGTAACATATGAGAGAACCAAATAGATCAGGCTTTGCAGCAAATGTTAAACGAGAAAGGAACAGAGTCCAGCTCTGCATTCAGAATAACAAAGGCAAAGAAAGGCTAGGCTCTGAAGCCAGCATGAGATGTAATAAAAAGGACCAGACTCATCGTGAGAGGCTGGCCCTCGCACATAGTGTGCTGACCCTCTGTCCACCCCCCTGGGACCACATACACCCCACCTACTAGGAATCCCCCGGGTCAACACATCCGGCCGCAGACCTGGGGAGTGCTTATAAGGCAGTGGGCTTGCGATCGCTCATCCTTCTTGTTTGCTGTACCCCCCCACCCCTCCGAGGACAATCAAAGCAGCAACATCACACACCTGGTCCCTCTACTCCCATAACAGGGCTTACTCAGAGGTACAAACAAGATTTCCTCTTTCTTTGAAACCCCCAACCTTCCATTCCAAGAGACACACATGTCTCCATTCTCCACACACAAAATGTAGCAACTTGCAGTTGGTAGAAAAGGCTGCAGCTCCTTTATTTGGCAGGAGTCCACTTACAGGTGATCTGCCTCTTAACGAGCTGGCGTCCTAGCGGTGGCCCACTGGAAGTAATTGTTATTTCCTCTCTCTTACAATGAGCTCATAGTCATAGCAGATGAAAAATCCATAAATGCATCATACAAAGACATGTTCTTTGCTGCTGCATCCTTTAATTTTCTTCTGTTCTCTTTTCTTCTTTTCTCTTGTTTTATACAGTGATCTTTGTAATTTAATACGTACTGCTATTTTAATTCTAATTTTGGGAAAAGTCCAGTTTTTTGACTAAAACACAATAAATAAATAAATAAATAAATAAAGCAAAGTCCCCAAGATGTCCCCTGTCCCCCCCCAGATTATATGTGTCTCCTACACCCCTGGGACTGCGGGACTACGTCCTTTGACCCCCATGCGGCAAACTAAGAAAGTCATTGAACACCACCCCTGCCATTACTTGTCATCGCACTCACCAACAGCGTAGGCCAGTTCATGCGGGTTGACGAGGTACGAACGCGCCCGTGTCGGAGGAGAAGCGGGGGCCAAGTGCAATTTCCACGGCACTCTGACAGTGGGTTGTCAGTCATGGAGCCGCCCGCAGGGAGGTGGAGAGCGGGGACAGAGAGCGAAGGAGAGCGAGGAGGCAAAGCAGTGAGGAATGGAGCAAGTGCAAGCTCTGCCACTGATACCAACTACCTCAAAACAATGACTAAAGTAGTAGAAGAAATCAAAACAACCATAATAAAACAATTAACAGGGCGAAACACAAGGCTACAAAAAAAATAAATGTCAGAGAAACAGCCACAGCACTTGGATAGTAGCAGCAAGTTGACGGAGGAGGAGCATAGACTGTGTCAGTCTGAAGTCCCAGGCTGCTTGACTCTTAAAGAGACAGGGCCAGATACTAGTGCAGATGACAATATGAAGGAAAGAAATCACGATTCCGAGCTGTCTATAGTAGATGTAGAGAAGTCATGCGAAACAATAAAGAAACATGATGAAACTCAAAACACTTCAGCTCAGCAGGGCAACAAAGGGCCAAGTACCAATGAAATAAATTCTGGAGAAAAAAACATTTCACAGCTCCAACGATGAAAGGAACAAGACATTAAGCCAGAATATCTGCAAACCAGAGAGGCCGAAATATGCGTCGAGCAAAATCACATCACTACAGAAATAACACAAGGAAGCGACCTCAGCAAATCCCACAATACTACACTCTCACAGAAAGAGAGAGCCATCAAGGCAAAGGAACAATGGAAACTACATTATCAAAGAGCAACTAAATCAGAGCGATTTGCTAAAGAAACTGCACCAATAAGCCAACGTCGATTGGAATGCCTCTCGCTTGATTTAACTGAAATTGAAGCGCTAATGGAATTGCAACAAACAAATATGAAAAATAAACGGCAGGCTAATTTACCAGGAATAAAAATGGAAACAAATAATGATAATACCACATTATCCTACACAGATTTAAGCGATGCAACAGTAAAGAAGACACAAATACCGAATACTGAAGCAGATGCAAAGAAAAAAGCTCATAAAACGGAAGAATCAGTTTGTTACTGTTCACCAAATCCAGTAAACCAACAGGAGTCTGTCGCCACTTGAATGCTTGATCTCCAGAATATGCTGGTTGCCGTAACAACTCAAACAATGATACCCTACATAAAACTACAAGAAGCAAATAATGAAACAGCCAAAGAACATACCACGATACTTGGCTCCATATTTACCAAACAGAAGAGCCTCGAACAGCTCATATACAAGATACAAGAACGTCTTAGTGTAGAAGCGGAAAACAGCTACATTTGGCAACAAGGTCTTACCGACATAGCAAGACAAGACAGAATGGACAAAGCATCGCTAACTGAAGCCTTAATTTCCTTCACAAAGACATCTCTAACGAAGAATTGCACTCAGGAAAAAACACAAAAGATGAACGGACACAAAGATGGAGTAGCAAATGCTCACCTGTCTAAGTCAAGATTGTCTCGCTCACAGACCAAGATTGGAAAGCACCAACCAGATGGCCTGAATACAGATGAGGACATACCTTTGATCGACTTGACATCAGAAGATCTACAGAATAAAATAAGCAAAAATACCTCTAATCTGATTCCGGAGTCAATTGCACCAAATTCTGACCGAAACAGTAAACCAGCTAAAGGGAATCAGAATTATAGCATATTTGAACAACATACTCAGGATAATTCAAATAAAGTGAAAACGGCAGCAGTGAAAAAATTTACCAAAAACAACAGAGGCTCAAGAGCTTTCCTCAGAAATCTGTCACATCGCGCTAAAGAAATCACCAAAATATCTAAGCACCAAGAAACAAAGGTTTTGAGAACATCTAATCCCGAAATACAGGAAAGGGGTACTGGAATGGGAGCAACTGAAGAACCCATCCGAAACCAAGAAAGGGCATGAGTGGGCACAATCCCACAGTCCCCAAGCTCCACAATAACTGACCAAGAAACAGCGAATCCCTGATGAATCTATCCACCTATTCGACACATGAATCAGAGAGTGCCAAGAACGAAGACATTTTTAGGAAATGTGCTACCGGAAGCACAAACAAATACATCCTCAATTATTGTAAATGACTGCTATGAGGAAACAATTATAGGATCACACATATCCATAGGAGCTTTCCTGCGAAGAGATTTCTGAAGAAGAATTGAATTCTAGAAACAGCACTCTGTGGTCGACAAGGCTGGAGAGATCAGACCAGGAACAACAACCTGAAGAAACCAGCAGCTCTAGTAATGAACGCACTGACTGGAACAAGAAACAAGACTGCACCGCAGAAAGTCTTCACCTTGAGCAACCTCGATTTGTAGACCCTCACTACAAAAGAAAAGCAATTAGATTGAAGTTGGAAGGAAAATCAGAGAAAGAGGCCAAAATTGTCATGAATAGAACTAATATAATTACGCCTCTTCAAGGCAATTCCAAAATTGAAAACGTTGAAGTCAAAAGACCTCAAATTAATCGAGTGCATAGATGAACAAGGACTCGACAAAATTTGGATATACTGTTATTCATGGGAACTGCAGAGTTTAATAACATCATGTGCCAAAGAATTCGAATTCCTTGCATTTATAGTGACGATCGAAGACAGTCAGGACATTAGGTACGAAGACAACTCCAACACGACCTGGCGGGACAACAACAGTATGTACTCAGACATTAGCAGAGTCACAAGCATCATGAGCAATGAAAATGAAGAAAGGAACGAAAACGGGGAGGAAAGATGGCACAAGGACTATCAAAAAAGAATTAATTCCCGTCAGCACACAGATAAAATACCACCAGGATGGAATTACGAAGCATCCCCTTTTTGGCGAGAAATTAATCCAGAAATGGATAGGCAAGTGAAGACCAAAAAACCGATACAATAACAACGAACGGAAAGTACCAAACAATTAGTTACACTTTGTTTGTGGAATACAAGGGGCTACGCGCACCTTTTCCAAACTGAGCAACCAGAGGTAAATACAACAAATGTGATATGTCTACAGGAGACATGGTTAACCAAACCACCAGTATGCGAAGGATTCCTCACATACACAAATCCTGCAAAAACCAACAATGCAGGTAGACCATCAGCTGGTCTCCTTACCCTAATAAGACAAGACTTGGCACTAGAAATGATCGAGTATCAAAATATAGGAAATTGGGCACAAAATACCATATTGAAGGCACAAACAGAGATGCAACAACTTGGCACTACCATGTAAACAAGCGCTAAGTATTTAAACATCACTAATGTTTACTGGAATCCAAGAAAATTCCATGAAGAAACAGTAAAAGACTATATATTGACTAAGATCGACAACATTTCAGAGAAACACCAAGATGTAGAATTCATCATATGTGGCAATCTTAATTTGCATCTATTTGACGGCAAAGGAGAAATAATAGAAGAACCTTTGCTCGAGCATAGAGCCCGAAGATGGGCAACAGAGACACGCAACAGAAACTTTGAACGATGGGATGCATTTAACATATTAAACAACACACCTGCACCCACATGGATGTGTGGAAAAACGAAGTCAATCATTGACTACATTTACACCAGTAAAGGAATCACGCAAACCAAAATCAAGGCCAAGAATTTGTTTAGCGAGCATAGCGATCATTACATACTTAAGAGCTTGTGGGAAATGTATACCGGCGAACATTAAAAAATAAATATTCCTATACTGACCTTGTCCAACAGAATGAACCGTCTGAGGATCCCACAAAACAAATTAACAGATATCACGGAAACATTAAAGAACTCGAAGAAAGAAGATAACAGTAAAATCAATTATGGATGATTACTTAACCAATTCCAACTGAAGCAGAGACAGAACAAACATTTACAGCCTGAACCAAAATACACATATAATAAAGCAATTGCGGAAAAGAAACAGGAAAAGAAATCTGTTATAAAGAGAGCCAAAAAGGAATCCCCTCGGACAAAAAAAAGAATGATTGGTGTAGCAAAACAAAAATTCAAAAAATGGCTTAAAAATGCAAAAATGATGCAAGAGCAAGAAAATGCCGAACTTATGATGAATACTCTTAAAGACAGTAACACCAGACGTTTCTGGGAACTATTGAAACAGAACAAAAACATAGAGGACGCGATGATAGTGGATGTCCCAGAATCAGCTTGGGTAAAGTACTTTACGGAACTCTATGAAGAAAGATCAACAGTTCGGAACAAAGTTCCGGACCTCACGAAAAAGACATGGAGTGTGAGTTACGACATTGAAGAACTTACCAACACAATAAAAAAACTAAATGCATCAAGAGCTCCAGGTCCTGATGGCATGTCGAACGCCACATTAAAACAGAACCCCAAAATCTGTGCCCAATTCTGTGGAGAAATCATAGATCTGATCAACCGCACCAAAAGAGTCCCAGACTCATGGAAACTAGCAACACTCATACCAATATATAAACAAGGATCATCCAAGGATCCAATGAATTATCAACCACTGGCACTCTTGGACCCTCTGGGGAAAATCGTTGCCAAGCTCTTACTTACACGACTAAATATCTGATCAAAACAAACAAACCATCTTGCAGTTCGACAGACTGGATTTGTACGTAATGTTGGCACGAGTGCAAACTTTACAATCCTAAACCTGATGAAGCATGAAGCAGAAAGGACCAAAACGGACATAATAGTAGCGTATGTTGATCTGAGCCCCGCCTACGATAAAATCAACCAAGACTTGCTTTGGACTAAACTCGAGCAATGGAGATGCCCCAGCGGCATCCTCGAGCCGATTAAACTCTTGTATACTAACACCAAAATACAAGTGAGAATGACAGCCGAAGGCATTATAACTAACCAAATCAATACCTGGCATGGACTAAAGCAAGGATGCCCGTTGGCTGCAGCTCTATTTAGTCTCTTCACGTCGGATTTTGAAGTGTCCATAAATGTACCCAGCATTAATCCCCCAAAACTAAATGCGACTGCGGTACTGTGCTTGATATACGCAGACGATATTATTCTTTTGGTAAAAACACTGTGTGGACTACAAACTGCACTCAACAAAACACAAGAATGTATGGACAAAAGCGAACTTACAATAAACATAAAGAAGACAAAAATCATGTCCCTGATATATAGAAAGCAAAAAGGGAAAAAAGTATTTTGATATCATTTACAAAAGGAAAAATTGACACAAGTTTCAACCTACAAATATTTAGGAATCTGGATCAACCAGTCACTCACAGAAATTCCATGGGCAGAACATTTGAAGTCCAAAACCAAAGCACCAGCACGACAGGGTCTGAAGATCCATAAGAAATTTGGGAAATTCTCGCTAAAGCCAGTGGTAACCTTCTACAAACAAAAGGTGACAGCGATTCTGGCGTATGGAGCAGAATCAATGATCAATCTGGATCGAACCATATGGACAAAACTGGAGGCGATTTACTGGTGGAAAGTACTAGGCCTACCTCAAACTATGCCGATGTCACGCATACGTTACGAGCTGGGCCTTCAATCGCTCGAATCAATGATAGAATGGAAAACATTGGATCTATTCAGAAAACTGAATAGCAAAGAAAAGATACCAGCCTTGGAAATTTTGAGAACTTCACATTTACAGGTTAACGATACAGTACTAAAAAAATTGAAGGAAGTGGGAATGAGCATATGTAACAAAAGTGAATTTCAATGGAGACATTGACACGAATGCCACAAAATGCAAAAAAGAAGCTGACCCGGCTTGACTAGATAGCGACGCAAGAGCAGAAAGTCTGATACAAACTAAACCTAAAGTGCAATGGTGAATCACGAGCACTTAACCATCTACCTCACTATCTTAACTTATACCCAGATCGAAGAATTTGAGACAAGTTTCTAAGATTGAGACTTAACCTACTTCCCACAAGAGAAGTCTTGGGGAAATGGACCCAAAACAAAAGTGTGAACAGTGACTGCAGATTCTGTCTAATTTTGGGGAAAACTGAAACTCTATAGCATGTAATAATGGAATGTGAGGCACTAAATCAAAAAAGACTGGTACACAGTGGTAATCACCAAGGCGCCCCCGTCAAAATGGAAACAGAAGATCGATGGAGCCAAATTCTAATGGGAAACTACAGAAAGATGGTTGCTACCATCATCCATTTCTGGGAAACCATTACCTCAGAAAACTGCATCAGCGAACAGGAAGATCAAAGCTGAAGATTTAAAAATAAGGACAATTGTAAATTGAGTTGCATCATAAATGTAAGGTTTAAGATGTAAACCAAATGCGTTTTAAATTAAAAAAAAAAAATAGTCAATTCTAGGCATTATAATCGCATGGACAAGCGAGAAACCATTAGTTTCAGAAACATATGGCTTCACCAATCTCAGCAATTTAAGGGGTTGTTGGGTTTTGCCTATAACTGTGTTAATGTGGGTCGACATACTGCGGGATGGCTCAAGAGTTATCCGCAAGGTTTTTACTTTGCTGACAACCTTGATATGATGATTCTCAATATCAAAGCCAACATATTGGGCCTGAAGCTTGGCACGGGCCTGCGAAGAGCCAAAGATCAGGAGTTCAGTTTTATCTCCATTCAGGCACATCCCATTAAGTGTTATCCAAGCCTGGATAGCACCATACACTGTGGAGATTCTTTCTGCTTCTTTTTCATAATTGCCACTCAGCTCCATGAGAGTGTTGTACACGTAATTGGTCAAACGGACGCCATGGGTGTCCAGGAGGTCGCATAGAGGATGGCAGAACACGTTGAACAGGGCAGGAGAGATACAAGCCCCTTGCGGAACTCCACACTCAAGTATTTCCAACCCAGAAATCACATCTCCCCAAACAATCCTGGCCTTCGATTACTGAGGAAAGATCTAAGCCAACAAATTCCATCGTTAGAGCAGTTGGCCGCACTACTCAGTCTTTCCAGAAGTCTGGTACTTCATTCCTTTCAAAAGATGCATTTACAAAGCAAGTCAAAAAAGGTGCAAATAGTTTGCTATGATCCAGGATAATCTTAGATGGGAGTATTTCACCATAGTGTTTGGCTTCATGTTCTTCAAGGTTGCTATCATCGTAGCGAGAGAGACAGAGTCAAAGGAAAACATATGTTTGGCCTGATGGGTTGTCGTTTTTGTACTCTTTGCTATGGGTTGATTTGCTTAAGTTACTTCTAAAATTGTCCTGTGCTACTTTAATTTTTTGGGAAAACGCCTGTTGAATAGCTTCACAATCCTTTGTCTGTGGAGAGAAGATGTCCAGTAATGCCTTAAACTTCTCGAGATCTCTCAAGATCTTGAAAGCTTTTTTACAATCATTTTTGGCATTGGCTATTTCGTTTTCATTTTAGCCTTTCTTTGCTAGAATGATTTATTTGCGGTAGAGTTTCTCGAGGGATTTCCAGGCCATTTTATTTTCTACTGACTGCTCCTTTACCCAGTTGTGTTCTGCTCTTCTCTTTTCTTGCTTCCGACTGATCAAGGCTGGTGTGAACCATTTTTGACCATTTGACATTTCTCTGAGAGGTTTTTCTCTCATTGGTGTACTTGATCTATAAGGTCGGTGAAAGACTCTTCATATTCAGCTGCCAACAACTGTGGGCTGTCATGTTCTAAGGTGCTGTTCATAATGTTGTCCAAGCAGCTTTTCAGGATGTTGCTACAAAAATTGGTATAGTTCCTGCTAGTTACCGTTTTTAGGTCGTTTTTCTTATTGATCTCAAGGATGAGAAGAGGTAAGTTGAAAGACACAAAAGAGTGATCAGACCAGATACAGGGGGCTACAAATAGAGGACTTAGACTTATGTTTTTTGTAATGACCCAGTCTAATGTGTTCCTTAGATTATGAGTTGGACCTTTGCTATGTATGAAAAAATCATGATTTTTAAAAAGCTGTTCCAATTCGATGGCATCAGGGTTTTGAGGATTCGCGAGCCATTTGTTGAAATCACCCATTATCAATGTGGCACCGTTAGGTTTATTTGGGGAGGACATGATACTTATGAATTCCTCCTGAAAGCCTGGTGTTTCTCGTGGTGGGCGATACACCAAAACCAGGCTAAGGCAGTTGTTAGTTGTGGGAGTGATCTTAATAAGAATAATCTAACAACTACTACATGAGATAGGTGCTGTAAAGAATTTAAGTTAGTTTATAACTAAGATTCCAACTCCGCCTCCTTTGCCAGATTCTCCGTTTTCACTGAAGATATCATTGAGGTAACTTCGGAGATAAATATAATTTTTTAAATAAAATAAGAAGATATGCTGAATGACATGGTGTGAGTAAGGTTTGGTGCCTCGTGTCCTAAAGTAGCTAAGTAAGTGATATGAAATGACTACATATATAGATCAGGTTCTCCTTAGCGCTGCTGTCTCCTAATAAAGTTTTGGTGGAGATACTATCCAACTATTTAATGACAAAGCATGAGTTACGTAAGTGATGGGGGATATGGGAGACGGAACTGGACATCCGGTACCAACATGATTGCACCGGCTCTTGTTTGCTACTCTCAGATCAGTGACCAGGATCAGGACAAAAAGCGATGCTACATTTTACAGTCATTACCTCTCCCCAGCCTCGCACTGGCCTATTGGGCAAGAGGGTAATGCCCAAAGGGCCAGCACAAAATGCAAGTGTGGGCCAGTTCTTTTGGAAAAAATGGACCAGTTTGTGCACCAGCTAGTTTTGACCTCTATTGCTGACCAGGGACCAGATTGCAGAAACTTTGCACTGGTGTAAGTGCAAAGTTCACAGTATTAGCACTAGGGCAAGGTTTGCCCTACTTCTAAAAAACACTGGGACATATTAGAAAACCATTGCATGACAAGTGCAGTTTGGTATGTTACAAGCACAAGGGCATAAGTTTCCCTATTGCAATAAAGATACATTTGTACTGTATTTTTGCACCATGGCAAGGTTTGCCCTATTGCTAATAACTTCCGTAGAAAACTGGGGAAGCCAGCAGTAAAAGGAACGATAAAGCAAGCAACAACTAAGCAGAGGGACCAGAAGTAGGATCTAAAGCACAACGAAACTAGGGCTCCCTTACTAGCATTGAGCAGTGTCCTTCATTCGGCCAGCAAGATTTTATGGGCTAGGCGCCCAGGACGTGAGCACCAGTACACTTCTGTGTCACGTAATGCCTGCGTCTATTTCTGGCGGTGAGGAGGCCTGTAGTGCATCCTTTGCGCACTAAGATTTGTAGTTCCCACAGTCACCACGGCAAGCACCAGACACCCGACGCTCTCTGTGGTCCTGTGGTCATGACACGCAGTCGCAGAGTATTGCTTGCTGTGGGAACGGCTCTGTGAAAACAGGGTGCTGTAACTGTTCAGTGAACATATGGGTTGTGTGAGTGTGTGTGTGTATGTTTGTGCGTGTGTAGGTGCCCTATTCTTCACACACATTACAGCTCGAAGACACAGAAATCATGAGGAGCCCTGTACTAACCAAAAACCCTGATTATAGATGGAATAATTTCACTTTTCCAACACTGCCAGAGCGTCTTCTTTCAGGAACAAGTGTTTGGACATACGAGTTTGCCAGTAAATCTGTATAAAATTGTGTATCTTATTCTAAATGCTGCACTAAAGATACGCAGTGTCCAGCACCTTACCCGCACCCTTGCTCTTAGATCCTTTACCTGGTCCCAGTCCTCACCTACTCTTCTTTAGATATCAGTTAATAACTTCCACACCTGCCCCATTGTTCAATCCCTTATAAGAGACGGGGACACGGGAGCGACGGTTAATATGTGACCACCTTTATTCCATCTCCACTTCACACTGCCCCCTCCCTTTCCCGTCACGTGCCTTAGATGGCCTTCTCCTTGAGGTACTACCATGAACATCAAAATAGGACAGGACGTTACACCTATGATAGTGTCATTTTTTTATTTATTTGCATTTGTATAGCGCACTTGCAGCCCTGGGGCATCGAGTTACAGGAATTTCGTAGGTTTCATAAGTTAACAGGCAACCAGAGGTCTCTTAGTTACAAAAACACAGACTGTATGAGATGCAGATATGAACAGAGTTACATACAAATGTATAGTACAATGACATCAATTTACAGGGTGATAATAGACATTTTCCTTTCAGACAAAAAGTTTAGTTTTGATAGCTTTGCGGAATGCGTGGTGGGATTCTATCATTCTTAGGTGGGTGGGTAGTGCGTTCCAATGGGTGGCGACCAGAGAAGGGAAAGTTGATCCTCCTGCGCAAACTTTTCGAATTTCAGGCGTGACAATCATGTTGGAATAGCACTCCCTCAGAGGTCTTGTGGCGGTGTGCTTGGTGATTCTGTGAGCCAAGTAGGGGGTGCAAGTTCATGGAGGCATTTGTCATCTTATGGCTAGGGTGGGCCTAGAGGTGGCCAATGCATTCTATTTTTTGACCACAAGGTGGATTTCCTTTGTCAGTGCAAATGTTTCTCATTGGATGTACATGTATGATCTGGGGTGGCCATCCCCTATGACAGGTGACAGTGACACTGTCTTGTATGGACATTCATGTGCTGGTAAAAGGTTTTGTAGCACTATCTTGGCTGAGCTTCTCAACAATTGTGGCTTTCCAAAAACTATATCGCCCTGTTAAAGTCAGTTGAGGGCGACCACGTTGTCGGCCTGAGCAAAGGCTGTAGAGGAAATGTTGTTCACTGGGGATGGAATACCAAGCATGGGGTCTCACGCCAGTGGTCAGGACACCATAGAAGAGGTGGTCGGGATCAATGGGGTGAGGTGAGTAAGGGGGTAGATGTGGAGCGGGAGCAGGGAATGAAACCTGTAATCTGAGGTTGTGGTGGATAGCTGTTCTACATCACAGGCTGCAGGGTGGATTCAGGGTGGGCGAGGAGAGAGGCCTGATATGGGGCTTTGATTTGGGAGAACGGAGCAGGAGGGAGGCTTGTGGGACCCCACGATAACACATAACAAAGGGCCCAGTGGCATAGCAGAAAGAAGCATTAGTTAGGCATTCAGAGTGAGACCAGGATAATGCAATGTTCAGCCGCTGTCTTTGGCTATGAGGGCCAATATGCAGAAGGCATGGGGCATGCGCCACGGAGACATAGGACCATGCGCATAGGCTGTCATCTACCCCCCTCAACTCATTCACACCCATAGCCACATTAGATGGATCACAATAGCTGACTGGTTAAGGTCCATGGACCTTGGCATCTGTCCCACCAAGTCCATCCGTACACTGGACAGTGTGGGTGCCAAGAACGAGTATAGTGTTCCCCTTGCCATGCTCTGCAGCTGGCGGAAGAATGTGTGTACGGCTAGAGAACCTGCCTTTGCTACACTTGGCTTCCTGCCATACATTAGTGGGAGTTATCTTGCATGGGCTGTTTCAGGGTCCTATGTGCCATCTCAGTGGTCTACAAACACATCTCATTTTGCCTCCCTATTTTTTGAAGTACAACTTCTAAAAGAATTAACACATAGAGCACCAAATGGGTGGGTTTGTGTAGCACACAGTCACATTACATTGATGTGTTCCTATGTCCAAGAGACACAGGGCCCCATTACAACCCTGGAGGTAGCCATGCCGCTATTTGTGGCATGGCTACCCCCATATCAGGTACCGGGTTCCCTGAATGGGGAAATACCTGGCCATTCTGACCTTGGAGGGCCCAGTATTTCCCCATTCAGGGAACCTGGACCCGGTACACCCACATTCTCATTTGAGCCCCCATGTGGCTCATTGGAAATGGGGAGGATGCAAACAACGGGCCCGTTAATGACGGGCACGTTATCTGCATCCTGGTCTGCTCGCGGGACCCGCTAAGGACGCCTGGTTTTACCAGGCGTCCTTAGCGGGTCTGGCGAGGAGACCTCGTAATGAGGCGGTAGTGGGTAAACGGGGCCAGCAGCTCTACCGGCCCCGTTAACCCCCTACCACCAGGGTCGTAATGAGGCCCACAGTCTTGTGTTCAATATGTGTTTACTATGGGCCTCATCACAAGTTGGGTGGTATCCTGACTGGGATACGGCCCAACTTTATTTGTGTTGGGGCCCACCCGTCTGGTGGTATTACCGCCGGATCACGGGTTGGGCGCTAAACATTACTGCCCACATGTGGTAATACCGCCGCCGGTAATTTTGGTGAAAATGGGTATTTTTCAGGCGTTTTTACCCCCAGCTGCGAGTTGGGGGTAAACATGCCAGACTTGAGATTGGGAGGAGCAGTAAATGCAGCGGTAACACAGTTACCACCGCATTTAAGGGCTACCACCCAACTCGTGATGAGGCCCAATGTCAGCTACTGGCAGAGCATGAAAGGAATCATAAAACAGTGTTTGAAAGTGTGGCACATGTGTTGCTCAGACCTGCTTTTAACTCTGCTTTTTTGATCTTCTATCATTTCCCTGTTGCCATGCTCTTAAAAGATAAATACTGTTTCTCTGTGCCTTGTTCATGGATGTATGTTGTGACTGGCCCCCACGTGCCATGCCAGTGCAAGTGTTCCCTGTGAGCCTGCATTCAGCAGGTGTCCTGCCACCATCCCACTGTACCTATGATGTAAAACTGCAACTGGTCCCAATAAACATGTCAGCATTACAAGTGCTGGGGGTCGTCTTCTGAAACCGGGCTCACTCTATTGTCCTCGCCTGCAGTATATGTTCTTGCCTTTGTGGACATCATTCTAGGCTCTCACCCCCAACTTCAGTGATGATTCAGCACTCTCAACAGTGATAGCAGTCATATCAGAAATACTCAAGAACAACCTGACTTGCACCATCAAAGATGTTGGCTGCTTCTTCTCCTTGTAACCTCTATTGACTGCTATCTCAGCCTCTCGCAAGGACATGCAAGGAATGCAATCATTTTCCTTCCTCAACTCAGGTTCCCTTTTGTGAACACATCATCAGTTTCATAACTGCTTAATATATTTCACGCTAACCTAATCTTACACCAGCAATCAGCATTACTCAGACATGACGCTGCTGTGCTTCGTTTCCTAACCTCGACTCATCTACTGCAGCCATAGTTCTGGAAACAAACGTGCCCCCCCTCCTGCTTCTGCTTCCTTCTCTAGAACTTTCTTCACATTGCTGACCAGCTGCTCCGGTGACCTGGAAGGCCAGTGACCTTTACTAGCTCCCTCATGAGGCCCACATCCAGGGGCGTAGGAGACACATAAAATCTGCGGGGGACAGGGGACATCTTGGGGACTTTGCTTTATTTATTTATTTATTTATTTATTTATTGTGTTTTAGTCAAAAAACTGGACTTTTCCCAAAATTAGAATTAAAATAGCAGTATGTATTAAATTACAAAGATCACTGTATAAAACAAGAAAAGAGAACAGAAGAAAATTAAAGGATGCAGCAGCAAAGAACATGTCTTTGTATGTTGCATTTATGGATTTTTCATCTGGCTATGACTATGAGCTCAAGGTAAGAGAGAGGAAATAACAATTACTTCCAGTGGGCCACCGCTAGGACGCCAGCTCGTTAAGAGGCAGATCACCTGTAAGTGGACTCCTGCCAAATAAAGGAGTTGCAGCCTTTTCTACCAACTGCAAGTTGCTACTTTTTGTGTGTGGGGCAAGGAGAATGTGTGTGTCTCTTGGAATGGAAGGATGGGGGTTTCAAAGAAAGAGGAAATCTTGTTTGTACCTCTGAGTAAGCCATGTTATGGGAGTAGAGGGACCAGGTGTGTGATGTTGCTGCTTTGACTGTCCTCGGGGGAGGAGGGGTACAGCAAACAAGGAGGATGAGCGATCGCAAGCCCACTGCCTTATAAGCACTCCCCAGGTCCGTGGCCGGATGTGTCGACCCGGGGGATTCCTAGTAGGTGGGGTGTATGTGGACCCAGGGGGGTGGACAGAGCGTCAGCCCACTATGTGCGAGGTCCGGGCCAGCCTCTCACGATGAATCTGGTCCTTTTTATTACATCTCATGCTGGCCTCAGAGCCTAGCCTTTCTTTGCCTTTGTTATTCTGAATGCAGAGCTGGACTCTGTTCCTTTCTTATTTAACATTTGCTGCAAAGCCTGATCTATTTGGTTCTCTCATATGTTACTGGGACGGCAGAGCATGGGTCCTCTGCCCTGTTACATTATTCAAAGAGCCCTTCTGGCCTTTCTTTGCCTCTCCCTTGTCTCACTGCTTGCTTGGTTAATACATAACTCCTTGCTTGAACACTCAACATATTCTCCATAACACAGCAATGGCAGCTGCAGTCTGTCTTAACTTCTATTTGTTCTGTGTCTTGAATTGGCCTCTTATTTCCGCTTTTTTGTCTGCAGGGGAAAGGCCTTTGCCAGTCACTGCCATGATCGTTCTACGTGGCCATAAGAGGGCAACAGCTAGCCAGTATTGGAAGAACGTGGGCATGTTATGCCAGAGGCTGGCAACTGCCTTCCTAATGCCTACACAAGAGACACAACTCTTGCCTTTGTTTCTAACAGTAATTCAGTGGATGAGGAAACGCGAGAAAACACATATTTCTTATAAATGAATGGGGTGATGTCACACTTAGTTAAGACATTTTGATCATGCCAGGAGCTAATTTCCAGCTGCAATTAAGCGATTACCTTTTAGACTTCTGGCTTTAAATAACGTTAGTATCACCTGGAAAGCACAGAGGTTGCTCAACAGGGTTCCCGGAGCACAAGGGGTATCCTACTCGTGGGCATGGATGATTGGAGGACATTCTTGCCCTGATTTGGAGCCTGGCCTCTACAGCCATGATGGGGGGAGGGGCCTATTAGTTTTGGTTGTACGTACCCTTTGAGGGTGGACAGACATTGCCTCCTGCTTTAGCCCACTAACAGCTTTGCTTTGCAACTTTATCACACATACCTGTCAGGTAGCATGTAACTCAATGCTACTAATGTTATCTGCCTCAGAAGTCTGGAATCCTTTGCCACATCAACTAGGGTACAGGCTTGCCACCTGAGACTTACCCATGTCTGAGTCTGCATCTGTCGCCCTGTGGGGAAGACGCACACAGAAAGAGCAGGGCACAGTGCCCTTGTGGGTTTTTCACACTTCTTCCTCGGGATGGCAAAATTCACTCCGCAGAGAAAGTGGCACATGCTGGGCAACATTCTCCCACTTTGACAATGTCACCCAAAGAGTGAAATTGTCCATTTGAAATACCTCTGTCGACTTATTATTGCGCAATCCACACTGATGGGTTTAAGCCCCTGCTTAACGCGAGATGGCAATTAAGGGCATTTGCCAACGCACTCAAGAAGCACAGGACACCCTCTTACCAGCGACATGCCATGCTCACTCATTCTGATCACGAATTACCATTTATATAGGGTTATTTTAAATGTATTTATTTATTTATTACATGAGTAGCATCACGCAAAACCCCCAAGCATCAAGGCGCAAAGTAAACTGCATGGCGTGGACCATTTCCATTGGCGCACGTTTTTACTTTTCCGCCACAAAATGGAAGATTTTATTGTAAAAGGCAGGTGAAATCACATTGCTTTTCCACTTTGGAAGAGTGTAAATACCTTGCGCAATTAGCGATTGCTGGCGGAATGGACAATGGCTTGCTCTGGACTCCGCCCGGTTTTACCAGGTTTAATTTCCAAGCAGATCCCAGAGGAATCCCTTTCCTTATTTCCAGCAAGAGAATCCATGCTGGCAGTAAGGCCGCATTTGTCTGGTGAAACGGGAAATACAGGGGGTCCTGGTGAGTCCACTCGGCTCCCGAACTCCACCCAGAAAATGCACAAAAATCTGGCCAATTAGAAAAAGCGACAGTAGTAGTGTTTTCCACCACTTTTTCTGAACCAATTGACCTGGAAAAGGCTGTGTTTCATCGGAAGCTGAATGCATTCACTCTGCCTATTATCCCCGCGGAAGATTAAAACAGGTGCTGAACACAGGTGTTACATATTCCTTTGCACAATCTGCATTTGGAGCATTAACTAACTGAGCTACCTTACAAATGATATCTCCTCTGGGGCTTTACCGTCTTAACCCCTTAACTGCCATGTGTATTTCCCCCCAGTGCCAAGGCCTTTTTTGGTGATTTCGGTATGTCGCCATTCAATCCCTTGTAACTTCTTTGTTACATGAGATATCTCGGCCAAAGTTGGCCCCTTTTTCCCACATGTAGGTGATCATAACGTCACCCAGGAATCCTAGTTTGCTGTAGGAGGGGGGGGTGAGAGAAAATGACCCAAAAGGAGAACATTTGGGGTTTTTCAGAAAATGCCAATAAAATGTTGTACAAAGAATCCTGTGGTGTTTTCCTTGTAAGAGCTAGGAACAAATGGTTTGCTGTGCTGGATTTGCCATTTTCCAGGCTTTCAAGAACAGATTGAGTGGAAACCAAAATAGCATGAATATGCTAATCAGCCGTTTTGTGAGAGGTAGGCGATGTTGGCGTTTTTTGTCGAATAGGACATGCGTGGATGGAATGGAAGAAAAGGGTAGGAAAGATGAATGGGAAGCCAGAAAGGCATACATTTCTGAAAAGTGTAGGAAGGGGTGATTTGCGCAGGTCAGGCAACAAGTATGTAGGGAAAGATTCCATAGTTTGGGGGAAATCGGGAAAATGACAGAAAAAAAAAAAAAATTCCACCCATTTCACTCTGGTCGCCCACCGAAACACGCAGCCAACAACACATGGCCTACCTTCCCGCGTTCCCACAGGTTTCCCCAAAAAAAAAACCCTCACATGTGTGGGTGCACCTGTGGGATGTTTTTATCCATGCATCCGAGCCCTACCTCAAAACTGTGCAGTACTGACATGGAAAACATCATGATGGCCAGAGCTTCCCAGAAAATGCACAGGGAAATGCATGAAGAATAGGCTGCCACTCATTTTTGCCGATGTTATGGGCACAGAAGGGCACTGCCTAAAACCACCATTGGACTACCCACACAGTAGTCTGAAACCATTGGGAATGGCAATGCTGATTGCCAAAAGCAACCTAGAATTGTGGGGAATTCATTTTCTTAAATCCCAAAAATGGGTGCATTACCAGTACTCACCACTATCAGAAACCTACAAATATTTAGGAATCTGGATCAACCAGTCACTCACAGAAATTCCATGGGCAGAACATTTGAAGTCCAAAACCAAAGCACCAGCACGACAGGGTCTGAAGATCCATAAGAAATTTGGGAAATTCTCGCTAAAGCCAGCGGTAACCTTCTACAAACAAAAGGTGACAGCGATTCTGGCGTATGGAGCAGAATCAATGATCAATCTGGATCGAACCATATGGACAAAACTGGAGGCGATTTACTGGTGGAAAGTACTAGGCCTACCTCAAACTATGCCGATGTCACGCATACGTTACGAGCCGGGCCTTCAATCGCTCGAATCAATGATAGAATGGAAAACATTGGATCTATTCAGAAAACTGAATAGCAAAGAAAAGATACCAGCCTTGGAAATTTTGAGAACTTCACATTTACAGGTTAACGATACAGTACTAAAAAAATTGAAGGAAGTGGCAATGAGCATATGTAACAAAAGTGAATTTCAATGGAGACATTGACACGAATGCCACAAAATGCAAAAAAGAAGCTGACCCGGCTTGACTAGATAGCGACGCAAGAGCAGAAAGTCTGATACAAACTAAACCTAAAGTGCAATGGTGAATCACGAGCACTTAACCATCTACCTCACTATCTTAACTTATACCCAGATCGAAGAATTTGAGACAGGTTTCTAAGATTGAGACTTAACCTACTTCCCACAAGAGAAGTCTTGGGGAAATGGACCCAAAACAAAAGTGTGAACAGTGACTGCAGATTCTGTCTAATTTTGGGGAAAACTGAAACTCTAAAGCATGTAATAATGGAATGTGAGGCACTAAATCAAAAAAGACTGGTACACAGTGGTAATCACCAAGGCACCCCCGTCAAAATGGAAACAGAAGATCGATGGAGCCAAATTCTAATGAGAAACTACAGAAAGATGGTTGCTACCATCATCCATTTCTGGGAAACCATTACCTCAGAAAACTGCATCAGCGAACAAAAAGATCAAAGCTGAAGATTTAAAAATTAAGGACAATTGTAAATTGAATTGCATCATAAATGTAAGGTTTAAGATGTAAACCAAATGCGTTTTAAATTAAAAAAAAAAAAAATAGTCAATTCTAGGCATTATGATCGCATGGACAAGAGAGAAACCCTTAGTTTCAGAAACATATGGCTTCACCAATCTCAGCAATTTAAGGGGTTGTTGGGTTTTGCCTATAACTGTGTTAATGTGGGTCGACATACTCCGGGATGGCTCAAGAGTTATCCGCTAGGTTTTTACTTTGCTGACAACCTTGATATGATGATTCTCAATATCAAAGCCAACATATTGGGCCTGAAGCTTGGCACGGGCCTGCGAAGAGCCAAAGATCAGGAGTTCAGTTTTATCTCCATTCAGGCACATCCCATTAAGTGTTATCCAAGCCTGGATAGCACCATACACTGTGGAGATTCTTTCTGCTTCTTTTTCATAATTGCCACTCAGCTCCATGAGAGTGTTGTACACGTAATTGGTCAAACGGACGCCATGGGTGTCCAGGAGGTCGCATAGAGGATGGCAGAACACGTTGAACAGGGCAGGAGAGATACAAGCCCCCTGCGGAACTCCACACTCAAGTATTTCCACCCCAGAAATCACATCTCCCCAAAACAATCCTGGCCTTCGATTACTGAGGAAAGATCTAAGCCAACAAATTCCATCGTTAGAGCAGTTGGCCGCACTACTCAGTCTTTCCAGAAGTCTGGTACTTCATTCCTTTCAAAAGATGCATTTACAAAGCAAGTCAAAAAAGGTGCAAATAGTTTGCTATGATCCAGGATAATCTTAGATGGGAGTATTTCACCATAGTGTTTGGCTTCATGTTCTTCAAGGTTGCTATCATCGTAGCGAGAGAGACAGAGTCAAAGGAAAACATATGTTTGGCCTGATGGGTTGTCGTTTTTGTACTCTTTGCTATGGGTTGATTTGCTTAAGTTACTTCTAAAATTGTCCTGTGCTACTTTAATTTTTTGGGAAAACGCCTGTTGAATAGCTTCACAATCCTTTGTCTGTGGAGAGAAGATGTCCAGTAATGCCTTAAGCTTCTCGAGATCTCTCAAGATCTTGAAAGCTTTTTTACAATCATTTTTGGCATTGGCTATTTCGTTTTCATTTTAGCCTTTCTTTGCTAGAATGATTTATTTGCGGTAGAGTTTCTCGAGGGATTTCCAGGCCATTTTATTTTCTACTGACTGCTCCTTTACCCAGTTGTTTTCTGCTCTTCTCTTTTCTTGCTTCCGACTGATCAAGGCTGGTGTGAACCATTTTTGACCATTTGACATTTCTCTGAGAGGTTTTTCTCTCATTGGTGTACTTGATCTATAAGGTTGGTGAAAGACTCTTCATATTCAGCTGCCAACAACTGTGGGCTGTCATGTTCTAAGGTGCCTGTCATAATGTTGTCCAAGCAGCTTTTCAGGTTGTTGCTACAAAAATTGGTATAGTTCCTGCTAGTTACCGTTTTTAGGTCGTTTTTCTTATTGATCTCAAGGATGAGAAGAGGGAAGTTGAAAGACACAAAAGAGTGATCAGATCAGATACAGGGGGCTACAAATAGAGGACTTAGACTTATGTTTTTTGTAATGACCCAGTCTAATGTGTTCCTTAGATTATGAGTTGGACCTTTGCTATGTATGAAAAAATCATGATTTTTAAAAAGCTGTTCCAATTCGATGGCATCAGGGTTTTGAGGATTCGCGAGCCATTTGTTGAAATCACCCATTATCAATGTGGCACCGTTAGGTTTATTTGGGGAGGACATGATACTTATGAATTCCTCCTGAAAGCCTGGCGTTTCTTGTGGTGGGCGATACACCAAAACCAGGCTAAGGCAGTTGTTAGTTGTGGGAGTGATCTTAATAAGAATAATCTAACAACTACTACATGAGATAGGTGCTGTAAAGAATTTAAGTTAGTTTATAACTAAGATTCCAACTCCGCCTCCTTTGCCAGATTCTCTGTTTTCACTGAAGATATCATTGAGGTAACTTCGGAGATAAATATAATTTTTTAAATAAAATAAGAAGATATGCTGAATGACATGGTGTGAGTAAGGTTTGGTGCCTCGTGTCCTAAAGTAGCTAAGTAAGTGATATCAAATGACTACATATATAGATCAGGTTCTCCTTAGCGCTTCTGTCTCCTAATAAAGTTTTGGTGGAGATACTATCCAACTATTTAATGACAAAGCATGAGTTACGTAAGTGATGGGGGATATGGGAGACGGAACTGGACATCCGGTACCAACATGATTGCACCGGCTCTTGTTTGCTACTCTCAGATCAGATCAGTGTCCAGAATCAGGACAAAAAGCGATGCTACATTTTACAGTCATTACCTCTCTCCAGCCTCGCACTGGCCTATTGGGTAAGAGGGTAATGCCCAAAGGGCCAGCACAAAATGCAAGTGTGGGCCAGTTCTTTTGGAAAAAATGGACCAGTTTGTGCACCAGCTAGTTTTGACCTCTATTGCTGACCAGGGACCAGATTACAGAAACTTTGCACTGGTGTAAGTGCAAAGTTCACAGTATTAGCACTAGGGCAAGGTTTGCCCTACTTCTAAAAAACACTGGGACATATTAGAAAACCATTGCATGACAAGGGCAGTTTGGTATGTTACAAGCACAAGGGCATACATTTCCCTATTGCAATAAAGATACATTTGTACTGTATTTTTGCACCATGGCCAGGTTTGCCCTATTGCTAATAACTTCCGTAGAAAACTGGGGAAGCCAGCAGTAAAAGGAACGATAAAGTAAGCAACAACTAAGCAGAGGGACCAGAAGTAGGATCTAAAGCACAATGAAACTAGGGCTCCCTTACTAGCATTGAGCAGTGTCCTTCATTCGGCCAGCAAGATTTTATGGGCTAGGCGCCCAGGACGTGAGCACCAGTACACTTCTGTGTCACGTAATGCCTGCGTCTATTTCTGGCGGTGAGGAGGCCTGTAGTGCATCCTTTGCGCACTAAGATTTGTAGTTCCCACAGTCACCACGGCAAGCACCAGACACCCGACGCTCTCTGTGGTCCTGTGGTCATGACACGCAGTCGCAGAGTATTGCTTGCTGTGGGAACGGCTCTGTGAAAACAGGGTGCTGTAACTGTTCAGTGAACATATGGGTTGTGTGAGTGTGTGTGTGTGTGTTTGTGCGTGTGTAGGTGCCCTATTCTTCGCACACATTACAGCTCGAAGACACAGAAATCATGAGGAGCCCTGTACTAACCAAAAACCCTGATTATAGATGGAATAATTTCACTTTTCCAACACTGCCAGAGCGTCTTCTTTCAGGAACAAGTGTTTGGACATACGAGTTTGCCAGTAAATCTGTATAAAATTGTGTATCTTATTCTAAATGCTGCACTAAAGATACGCAGTGTCCAGCACCTTACCCGCACCCTTGCTCTTAGATCCTTTACCTGGTCCCAGTCCTCACCTACTCTTCTTTAGATATCAGTTAATAACTTCCACACCTGCCCCATTGTTAAATCCCTTATAAGAGACGGGGACACGGGAGCGATGGTTAATATGTGACCACCTTTATTCCATCTCCACTTCACACTGCCCCCTCCCTTTCCCGTCACGTGCCTTAGATGGCCTCCTCCTTGAGGTACTACCATGAACATCAAAATAGGACAGGACGTTACACCTATGATAGTGTTATTTTTTTATTTATTTGCATTTGTATAGCGCACTTGCAGCCCTGGGGCATCGAGTTACAGGAATTTCGTAGGTTTCATAAGTTAACAGGCAACCATAGGTCTCTTAGTTACAAAAACACAGACTGTATGAGATGCAGATATGAACAGTTACATACAAATGTATAGTACAATGACATCAATTTACAGGGTGATAATAGACATTTTCCTTTCAGACAAAAAGTTTAGTTTTGATAGCTTTGCGGAATGCGTGGTGGGATTCTATCATTCTTAGGTGGGTGGGTAGTGCGTTCCAATGGGTGGCGACCAGAGTAGGGAAAGTTGATCCTCCTGCGCGAACTTTTCGAATTTCAGGCGTGACAATCATGTTGGAATAGCACTCCCTCAGAGGTCTTGTGGCGGTGTGCTTGGTGATTCTGTGAGCCAAGTAGGGGGTGCAAGTTCATGGAGGCATTTGTCATTTTATGGCTAGGGTGGGCCTAGAGGTGGCCAATGCATTCTATTTTTTTACCACAAGGTGGATTTCCTTTGTCAGTGCAAATGTTTCTCATTGGATGTACATGTATGATCTGGGGTGGCCATCCCCTATGACAGGTGACAATGACACTGTCTTGTATGGACACTCATGTGCTGGTAAAAGGTTTTGTAGCACTATCTTGGCTGAGCTTCTCAACAATTGTGGCTTTCCAAAAACTATATCGCCCTGTTAAAGTCAGTTGAGGGCGACCACGTTGCCGGCCTGAGCAAAGGCTGTAGAGGAAATGTTGTTCACTGGGGATGGAATACCAAGCATGGGGTCTCACGCCAGTGGTCAGGACACCATAGAAGAGGTGGTCAGGATCAGTGGGGTGAGGTAAGTAAGGGGGTAGATGTGGAGCGGGAGCAGGGAATGAAACCTGTAATCTGAGGTTGTGGTGGATAGCTGTTCTACATCACAGGCTGCAGGGTGGATTCAGGGTGGGCGAGGAGAGAGGCATGATATGGGGCTTTGATTTGGGAGAACGGAGCAGGAGGGAGGCTTGTGGGACCCCACGATAACACATAACAAAGGGCCCAGTGGCATAGCGGAAAGCAGCATTAGTTAGGCATTCAGAGTGAGACCAGGATAATGCAATGTTCAGCCGCTGTCTTTGGCTATGAGGGCCAATATGCAGAAGGCATGGGGCATGGGCCACGGAGACATAGGACCATGCGCATAGGCTGTCATCTACCCCCCTCAACTCATTCACACCCATAGCCACATTAGATGGATCACAATAGCTGACTGGTTAAGGTCCATGGACCTTGGCATCTGTCCCACCAAGTCCATCCGTTTGCATCCTGGACAGTGTGGGTGCCAAGAACGAGTATAGTGTTCCCCTTGCCATGCTCTGCAGCTGGCGGAAGAATGTGTGTACGGCTAGAGAACCTGCCTTTGCTACACTTGGCTTCCTGCCATACATTAGTTTGAGTTATCTTGCATGGGCCGTTTCAGGGTCCTATGTGCCATCTCAGTGGTCTACAAACACATCTCATTTTGCCTCCCTATTTTTTGAAGTACAACTTCTAGAAGAATTAACACATAGAGCACCAAATGGGTGGGTTTGTGTAGCACACAGTCACATTACATTGATGTGTTCCTATGTCCAAGAGACACAGGGCCCCATTACAACCCTGGAGGTAGCCATGCCGCTATTTGTGGCATGGCTACCCCCATACCGGGTACCGGGTTCCCTGAATGGGGAAATACCTGGCCATTCTGACCTTGGAGGGCCCAGTATTTCCCCATTCAGGGAACCTGGACCCGGAACACCCACATTCTCATTTGAGCCCCCATGTGGCTCATTGGAAATGGGGAGGATGCAAACAACGGGCCCGTTAATGATGGGCACGTTATCTGCATCCTGGTCGGCTCGCGGGACCCGCTAAGGACGTCTGGTTTTACCAGGCGTCCTTAGCGGGTCCCGCGAGGAGACCTCGTAATGAGGCGGTAGTGGGTAAACGGGGCCGGCAGCTCTACCGCCCCGTTAACCCCCTACCACCAGGGTCGTAATGAGGCCCACAGTCTTGTGTTCAATATGTGTTTACTATGGGCCTCATCACAAGTTGGGTGGTATCCTGACTGGGATACGGCCCAACTTTATTTATGTTAGGGCCCACCTGTCTGGTGGTATTACCGCCGGATCACGGGTTGGGCGCTAAACATTACTGCCCACATGTGGTAATACCGCCGCCGGTAATTTTGGCGAAAATGGGTATTTTTCAGGCATTTTTACCCCCAGCTGCGAGTTGGGGGTAAACATGCCAGACTTGAGATTGGGAGGAGCAGTAAATGCAGCGGTAACACAGTTACCACCGCATTTAAGGGCTACCACCCAACTCGTGATGAGGCCCAATGTCAGCTACTGGCAGTGCATGAAAGGAATCATAAAACAGTGTTTGAAAGTGTGGCACATGTGTTGCTCAGACCTGCTTTTAACTCTGCTTTTCTGATCTTCTATCATTTCCCTGTTGCCATGCTCTTAAAAGATAAATACTGTTTCTCTGTGCCTTGTTCATGGATGTATGTTGTGACTGGCCCCCACGTGCCATGCCAGTGCAAGTGTTCCCTGTGAGCCTGCATTCAGCAGGTGTCCTGCCACCATCCCACTGTACCTATGATGTAAAACTGCAACTGGTCCCAATAAACATGTCAGCATCCCAAGTGCTGGGGGTCGTCTTCTGAAACCGGGCTCACTCTATTGTCCTCGCCTGCAGTATATGTTCTTGCCTTTGTGAACATCATTCTAGGCTCTCACCCCCAACATCAGTGATGATTCAGCACTCTCAACAGTGATAGCAGTCATATCAGAAATACTCAAGAACCACCTGACTTGCACCATCAAAGATGTTGGCTGCTTCTTCTCCTTGAAACCTCTATTGAGTGCTATCTCAGCCTCTCGCAAGGACATGCAAGGAATGCAATCATTTTCCTTCCTCAACTCAGGTTCCCTTTTGTGAACACATCATCAGTTTCATAACTGCTTAATATATTTCAAGCTAACCTAATCTTACACCAGCAATCAGCATTACTCAGACATGACGCTGCTTTGCTTCATTTCCTAACCTCGACTCATCTACTGCAGCCATAGTGCTGGCAACAAACGTGCCCCCCCTCCTGCTTCTGCTTCCTTCTCTAGAACTTTCTTCACATTGCTGACCAGCTGCTCCGGTGACCTGGAAGGCCAGTGACCTTTACTAGCTCCCTCATGAGGCCCACATCCAGGGGCGTAGGAGACACATAAAATCTGGGGGGGACAGGGGACATCTTGGGGACTTTGCTTTATTTATTTATTTATTTATTTATTGTGTTTTAGTCAAAAAACTGGACTTTTCCCAAAATTTGAATTAAAATAGCAGTATGTATTAAATTACAAAGATCACTGTATAAAACAAGAGAAAAGAAGAAAAGAGAACAGAAGAAAATTAAAGGATGCAGCAGCAAAGACCATGTCTTTGTATGTTGCATTTATGGATTTTTCATCTGGCTATGACTATGAGCTCATGGTAAGAGAGAGGAAATAACAATTACTTCCAGTGGGCCACTGCTAGGACGACAGCTCGTTAAGAGGCAGAACACCTGTAAGTGGACTCCTGCCAAATAAAGGAGTTGCAGCCTTTTCTACCAACTGCAAGTTGCTACTTTTTGTGTGTGGGGCAAGGAGAATGTGTGTGTCTCTTGGAATGGAAGGATGGGGGTTTCAAAGAAAGAGGAAATCTTGTTTGTACCTCTGAGTAAGCCATGTTATGGGAGTAGAGGGACCAGGTGTGTGATGTTGCTGCTTTGACTGTCCTCGGGGGAGGAGGGGTACAGCAAACAAGAAGGATGAGCGATCGCAAGCCCACTGCCTTATAAGCACTCCCCAGGTCCGCGGCCGGCTGTGTCGACCCGGGGGATTCCTAGTAGGTGGGGTGTATGTGGACCCAGGGGGGTGGACAGAGCGTCAGCCCACTATGTGCGAGGTCCGGGCCAGCCTCTCACGATGAATCTGGTCCTTTTTATTACATCTCATGCTGGCCTCAGAGCCTAGCCTTTCTTTGCCTTTGTTATTCTGAATGCAGAGCTGGACTCTGTTCCTTTCTTGTTTAACATTTGCTGCAAAGCCTGATCTATTTGGTTCTCTCATATGTTACTGGGACGGCAGAGCATGGGTCCTCTGCCCTGTTACATTATTCAAAGAGCCCTTCTGGCCTTTCTTTGTCTCTCCCTTGTCTCACTGCTTGCTTGGTTAATACATAACTCCTTGCTTGAACACTCAACATATTCTCCATAACACAGCAATGGCAGCTGCAGTCTGTCTTAACTTCTATTTGTTCTGTGTCTTGAATTGGCCTCTTATTTCCGCTTTTTTGTCTGCAGGGGAAAGGCATTTGCCAATCACTGCTATGATCGTTCTACCTGGCCATAAGAGGGCAACAGCTACCCAATATTGGAAGAACGTGGGCATGTTATGCCAGAGGCTGGCAACTGCCTTCCTAATGCCTACACAAGAGACACAACTCTTGCCTTTGTTTCTAACAGTAATTCAGTGGATAAGGAAACGCGAGAAAACACATATTTCTTATAAATGAAGGGGGTGATGTCACACTTAGTTAAGACATTTTGATCACGCCAGGAGCTAATTTCCAGCTGCAATTAAGCGATTACCTTTTAGACTTCTGGCTTTAAATAACGTTAGTATCACCTGGAAAGCACAGAGGTTGCTCAACAGGGTTCCTGGAGCACAAGGTGTACCCTACTCGTGGGCATGGATGATTGGAGGACATTCTTGCCCTGATTTGGAGCCTGGCCCCTACAGCCATGATGGGGGGAGGGGCCTATTAGTTTTGGTTGTACGTACCCTTTGAGGGTGGACAGACAATGCCTCCTGCTTTAGCCCACTAACAGCTTTGCTTTGCAACTTTATCACACATACCTGTCAGGTAGCATGTAACTCAATGCTACTAATGTTATCAGCCTCAGAAGTCTGGAATCCTTTACCACATCAACTAGGGTACAGGCTTGCCACCTGAGACTTACCCATGTCTGAGTCTGCATCTGTCGCCCTGTGGGGAAGACGCACACAGAAAGAGCAGGGCACAGTGCCCTTGTGGGTTTTTCACACTTCTTCCTCGGGATGGCAAAATTCACTCCGCAGAGAAAGTGGCACATGCTGGGCAACATCCTCCCACTTTGACAATGTCACCCAAAGAGTGAAATTGTCCATTTGAAATACCTCTGTCGACTTATTATTGCGCAATCCACACTGATGGGTTTAAGCCCCTGCTTAAAGCGAGATGGCTATTAAGGGCATTTGCCAACGCACTCAAGAAGCACAGGACACCCTCTTACCAGCGACATGCCATGCTCACTCATTCTGATCACGAATTACCATTTATCTGGGGTCATGTTAAATGTATTTATTTATTTATTACATGAGTAGCATCACGCAAAACCCCCAAGCATCAAGGCGCAAAGTAAACTGCATGGAGTGGACCATTTCCATTGGCGCACGTTTTTACTTTTCCGCCACAAAATGGAAGATTTTATCGTAAAAGGCAGGTGAAATCACATTGCTTTTCCACTTTGGAAGAGTGTAAATACCTTGCGCAATTAGCGATTGCTGGCGGAATTGACAATGGCTTGCTCTGGACTCCGCCCGGTTTTACCAGGTTTAATTTCCAAGCAGATCCCAGAGGAATCCCTTTCCTTATTTCCAGCAAGAGAATCCATGCTGGCAGTAAGGCCGCATTTGTCTGGTGGAACGGGAAATACAGGGGGTCCTGGTGTGTCCACTCGGCTCCCGAACTCCTCCCAGAAATGCACAAAAATCTGGCCAATTAGAAAAAGCGACAGTAGTAGTGTTTTCCACCACTTTTTCTGAACCAATTGACCTGGAAAAGGCTGTGTTTCATCGGAAGCTGAATGCATTCACTCTGCCTATTATCCCACCGGAAGATTAAAACAGGTGCTGAACACAGGTGTTACATATTCCTGTGCACAATCTGCATTTGGAGCATTAACTAACTGAGCTACCTTACAAATGATATCTCCTCTGGGGCTTTACCGTCTTAACCCCTTAACTGCCATGGGTATTTCCCCCCAGTGCCAAGGCCTTTTTTGGTGATTTCGGTATGTCGCCATTCAATCCCTTGTAACTTCTTTGTTACATGAGATATCTCGGCCAAAGTTGGCCCCTTTTTCCCACATGTAGGCGATCATAACGCCACCCAGGAATCCTAGTTTGCTGTAGGGTGAGAGGGGGGGAGAGAAAATGACCAAAAAGGAGAACATTTGGGGTTTTTCAGAAAATGCCAATAAAATATTGTACAAAGAATCCTGTGGTGTTTTCCTTGTAAGAGCTAGGAACAAATGGTTTGCTGTGCTGGATTTGCCATTTTCCAGGCTTTCAAGAACAGATTGAGTGGAAACCAAAATAACATGAATATGCTAATCAGCCGTTTTGTGAGAGGTAGGCGATGTTGGCGTTTTTTGTCGAATAGGACATGCGTGGATGGAATGGAAGAAAAGGGTAGGAAAGATGAATGGGAAGCCAGAAAGGCATACATTTCTGAAAAGTGTAGGAAGGGGTGATTTGCACAGGTCAGGCAACAACTATGTAGGGAAAGATTCCATAGTTTGGGGGAAATCGGGAAAATGACAGAAAAAAAAACACAATTTCCACACATTTCACTCTGGTCGCCCACCGAAACACGCAGCCAACAACACATGGCCTACCTTCCCGCGTTCCCACAGGTTTCCCAAAAATAAAATCCCTCACATGTGTGGGTGCACCTACCTGGGTGCAAAGGGAAAAACCTAAAACACTGGTAACCCCAAGTCTTTTCGCACAGTAGATTTTCAGGAATTTTGCTCATGTGGACAACTTACAGATTTGGGCCTAGGGTGTCGAAGCCACAAAGGAAAACAGGGAACCACATGCATTTCCGAAAAGAAGACACCCGTGGGAATCCACAGAGGTCTGACTTGCGCAAATTTGCCCATAATTTATGACCCACAATCCATGACAAAGTCTGAAATTTGGTGGAAAAAACACAATTTTCACTTTGTCTGGGATTGTGGGTAATACATTCTGGGGAGATTTGCGCAAGTCAGACCTCTGTGGATTCCCACTGGTGTCTTCTTTTTGGAAATGCATGGGGTTCTCTGTTTTCCTTGGTAGCTTTGACACCCTAGGCCCAAATCTGTATGCTGTCCACATGACCAAAACTGCTCTGCTGAAAGGCTTTAGGTTACCAATGGGTTAGCCTTTTCCCTTTGCGCCCAGGTAGGTGCACCCACACATGTGAGTTACCGTTTTCGTCGGGACACCTGTGGGAACGCAGGATGATAGGACATGTGTTGTTGGCGGCATGTTTTTTTGTTTTGCCCTTCCCTAGGGGCAGATGGGCACATGTGTGTGGCCATCTGCCCCTGGGGGGGGGGTCAAAAAATACTGCCCCAGGCTTGGGAGTGGTGGCTCTGCCAATATTTGCAGTGGCATCCCTCCACCCCAAATAAATGGGGGGCATCTCATGTACCCCTTCCTGGGGCAGAAATCTGCCCCCAGGGAGGGCTACATAAGGTGCCCCCATCCACTTAGGGTGGGGGCGAGAGGGCCATCCCCCTTGCAAAAATCCCTGGTGGCTAGTGGTCCCATCCGCACCCACCCCACCCAAAATTACATTTAAAAACATCTATATATTTTTTTTGTTTGCCCCCTTTTCCTGGGGGCAGATGATCACCCATCTGCCCCCAGGGTATTGCCCTCATGCTTTGGGGGGTAGGAGGGGAGACGGCAGCTTACATAGTAAGTAGCCCCTCCCCCACTTCAAAAACAAATCCCTGCACAACACACAAAACACATATTCTGGGGGGGATAAATGACATTACACCGCCCCCACTTAAAATTGTGGGGGGGATTTGTCCCCCCCTATCCCCTCCATGTCCTACGCCCATGCCCACATCCACCCCAACTCGGCAGCATTATTCCTAACAATGTTGAACCCCACCCACCCAGATATCAGGCTTCTAAAGTATCCATCTCTTAAGGAATTGTCACCACACACACTGTAAGTAGAGACTATCTGCTTCTCTAAAAGAAAAGAAAGGCAACAACCCAATCTTTTTCAGGAAATATAAATTGTATTTGGAGACTGTTGTGCCAATGGACATTATTTAGGACTAGCCAGGGCCTGCATTATTCAGATATGTAAGCGCACTCATTATCAAGAGTGTCACTTTGGGTCCTAATAACTAGCATGTGCCCTTTCCATGTCAAGTCATACCTGTGGCTGAAAGTACCCCTATGGGCATCAAGGTGGAACAGCTTCCTATTTCTTTGAGGAATTTGCGGGGCGTGGAATTGTGTGCAAAGCAGTTTTGATGTCAGGATTCAGTATTTTAGAATAAAGGCCTTTCAAAGTTCTGTCTGAAAGAAAGGCGGTACTCCAGTTCTTTCTGCGCCACGTTACTGTTCTTCATATCTCATGCGTTGCATGCCACCATACATTATTCCCTGCCCATGTATTCTGCAACCTATCCCTACCTACGCCTGTCTCTATGCTACTTGTGTACCCCTATCTGTGGATTGTGCAACCTTTCTTAAGCTTGTAAGTGCATGCTACTTATCACCCTACTTGTGCAGCACAATCTATTCTATTCTTTATGGCGGTTGCATTACCGCCAATGTTTAAACTGACTGTTTACAGATCATTTCTCAGCTTGTACCTTCGCTCGCTTCTGGGAACAGGTGAGGGCGGTGCCAGACCTTGTGCTGGTTTTATCTGCATCATCACAAGGGCAAAAGGGTCTTTTGTTTTTTTGGACTCAGACGAGGTTGCAGCTGCTTGGGCCAATTTGATGTCCGTTCATACTTTTATTTATAAAACAGTGAGAGTAAGAGTGACATAAGAAGAAATCCCCTTTACCAAGCGTTAAGGGATGTAGACGGTCCAAGGGGTCTGAACTGGTAGCAGTGGCAGGCATCTGTATATTTATACATTTGAACCCTGAAAAAGAGGAGACGGAAGAGGGGAAGTACAAGGGGAACCTAAAGAGAAGAGGGCCATTATTATGCTTGCAATCAATGTTAAAATCACTAAATGTGTTTGTGAGGGTTCAACATTCACCTCGTGCACTCGGTGAACTCCCAAGGTTTCATTGCGGATCTCACGCTATCCTTCCAAGAACACATTGTGAAAAAGGCTCAAACGGCTTGTTATCAGATCGCTCTGCTCCCCAAGAGCAGCCCCTTTCCTTCCGCCAATGGGGTTAAGGCCCTCCTTGTAGGGCTTCCAGATGCTCACCTGGTCCCTTCAAAGTGGCCCACCATGCCGTGTTTCACCTTATCTTTGCCTATAGCAAATGTAACCACATCACTCCCTGTTGATGCTGAAATGATCAGTAAGCAGGAATGTGAATTTCTAATTAGGGATCACTGAAGGGTACCTGTTTTTTACATCTTGCCCAAAGTACATAAGAGACTTGTTGATCCCCCTGGCAGACCCATAGTATCTGGTGTTAATTCAATTTTGGAACCTTTGTCCAAATTTGCAGACTTTTATCTAAGACCATCTGTTTTGAAAATGAAAAGTTATTTGAGAGACACCACTGATGCTATTAACAAAATAGAAAGCATAGAGTTTATTCCGGGCCATTCTCTACTGATAGGCTTGGATATTCAATCTTTGTACACTGTGATACCCCAAAGAGCCACACTAGAGGTGGTTGAAGAAGTGTTGATGAATAGAGAGGATGGTCATCCTGTGAGCAATGCATTTATTTTGTGGTGTACGGAGTTTGCCTTGACCCAAAACTTTTTTCAATTTCAAGGTACTTTTTTTCAACAGATTGAGGGTACTGCTATGGGTGCTGCCATAGCTCCCAATTTAGCTAATCTCTACGTCGAGTATTTTGAAAAAGCAGTGATATACCCAGCCACCAACCCCTTTATCCATCATTTGAGGAAGTGGCTGAGGTTTATAGATGATATACTGATTGTATGGGATGGCTCAAGAGAAGAGGCTGATAGTTTTGTGACATGGCTCAACCAACAAAACCGGTTTTTGAAATTTACTGGGTCTATATGTGATTTGGAGACCCATTTTTTAGACATTACCATTTTTCATCACAATGGTTTTTTGAAAGTGAAGCCCTACAATAAGACCACTGATAGGAACTCTTTATTACACTTCAACAGCCATCATGCCAAACATTTAAAGAATAATTTGCCATTCGGACAATTTTTGAGGCTGAAGCGTAACAGTAGTCTAAAAGATGATTTTGCTCAAAGTGCAGATGTATTGACCAACAAACTGTTGGCCAAGGGTTATCCGTCTAGAGTAATAAGAAATGCTTCAAAAAGAGCCTACAATAACAATCGCGAGGCATTGCTGGAGAAAAGTAACAAGACTACTAAAAAGATTGGCACTGTTTTTGTTAACACTTTTTCGAATTTGTCCTATAGAATCAAAACCATTGTGATGAAAACTTGGAAGAAAGTCTATTGTGGTAAAGAAGTGTTGCCTCCTTTAGTGGCGTTTAGAAAAAGTCAGAATCTACGGAATATTCTAATCAGAAATGATGTGACAGAAATGCGAACTCCACAGGTTAGACAAACTAGACTGTGGGGTATGCCTGAAGTGAAAGGACATTTTCCATGTGGGAATTGCAGCATGTGTGGACAAACAAAAGAAACTAGAGTATTGCAAATTCTACCTGATGTAAAGTGGGTCTTCAGTGAAATGACAAATTGTAACACAGCCAATGTTGTATATTTAATCACTTGCCCGTGTGGCCTACATTATGTGGGAAAAACGAATAGGCAATGTAAAGTTCGAATGGTGGAACATCGCAGCTGTCTCAAAAACCAGGTGATTACTGCTCCCCTTGTCAAACACTTTATTGAAAAGAAACATGGTTTTAATGATTTCACATGGCTGATTTTGAAAAAGGTGCATGGACATACCAAAATTGAAACGGATCGAAAATTATTGAATGTAGAGCAAAAAATTATTTTTAAATTACAGAGTAATGTGCTAGGTCTCAACGAAAGCATTGATTGGCATTTGGTCAGCCAAGTATGATTTTTGACAGTGTGAGATGCATATACCATATTGTGTTGGTGCCAGCATATCATTGTTTTAAAAAACACCTGTTTAGTGCTCGTGGTGTCCACTAATCTGTTCTACACCAGTAGGCTTCAGGTCCGTTCCAATATGGCCCTTCCCTTTGATGGACTTTTTTTCCAACACTGAGTAGTGTAGTCCTTCTTCTATGTTGCCGGGTCCGTTCCAACATGGCCCTTCCTTTTGATGGACTTTCCTTCCTACACTGAGTAGTGTAGTCCTTTCTTTGTGTTGCCGCACGACCATAGACGTACTGTTAGTGTGCAGCAGTTTTTGGTTTCACTGAATTCAGTGTTGGCTGTGTGCGTTTGGAAGCTGCCATTAGAGTGATTTAATCCCTCTGAGTGTACAGGTGAGTCATTAGCATTGTGGTTCTGTGTGTGATAATTTTCCCACTGCCGGTACATTCCCTTCCTGTACGCGTGGGGTAGTTTGGTTATCTTTTGCCATGGGTTTCCCACGTTGTGTAGGATGGACAGCATGGAAGTTTTTTCTGCATTCTATATATTGTACGGGCACTTAGTCTTAATCACGAGGGTGAAATAAAAGCACTCCCATCGGTACATGTTAAAGGGTGATGCCAGACATATGGTGTTCATTGCCATGCATCCATTGTTTTCCAGATTGATACTTTACGGCTTGACTGTGTGGATTTCTCCTTTGCAAACACGTTGATTGCTGCTTTGCTTGTTACAGTCTTGATCCCTACATCTGTGAAGGTAATTTATTTTATGATATTTGGAGCCCTGTTTTCATGTGTAATTGCATTTTGAAGCCCCTTTCTGGATATAACAGAGCATGTGGTCTCTGTGTATTGGTTCTGTCTCATTTAGGTGTGGCGATACTTTAGCGGACTATGACGCTTTTGTGAAGTAGTGGTCTCTCATTTGGCGAGAAACCAGCGAATTTGTCATCATGTGACGCGCTTTGAAGTTTCACCATTTAAAGGTAAATTTCTGGGTGCCCTGTTGGGACCCGTGTGAGTGTGGCATAACCTCTATGCCATGTTCTTTTTCTACATTTTGTAGTACTTCCTTTCCCTCTTTTTGGAACTCATTAGTTTTTCCTTTTACTCTTACAGGCTCGGAGGTTCTTTCCTTCCTTTGCCTGTGTAGAAGTTTGAATCTACCCTTTCAGCACGGTGTTGAAGATATTAGTGGATGCTTTTTTAAAAAAAATTTCCCCTGAAGAATGTTCGCCCGAACTGGGCAGTGAAGAACAGAAACATGTTGGGATGGTTGTTGTTTTAGAGACACATTGAGATTTTTTTGTGTTATGTTATGTGATATCTTTTGTGTCATGCAAATAAGTGAACTTTGTATTTCATGTTTTAGTAACTGTTTTTTAGTGTTTAGTACACTGTGTTAGGTGAGGGTAGTGTTTTATGTTTAAATTCAGTTCGAATTATTTGAATAAAAATTTGTTATACACATTTTTTAATCAATCATAGCAGACGGTCCATTTTTTCAGGACTAGTGATGCCGGAAAACCTTATAGAGTTCCTGTGTAAAGGTGTTTGGATGTAAGTAAAACAAGACGTGTTATCTTACTCTTTATTGTATTATACATATTGATATCCCTGTCAGTAGAGTAGGATGTTATTATAGGGACTGTTTATACCTATTTGAACATACACCACATCACTCCCACCATGCGTGCATTTCACTGGGTTCCCATCCCTTCTAGTACCTGGTTCAAAGCTGAATGCCTCACCTACAAGGCAACCAGCACCGGTATACCAGTCTATCTGATGGCCAAACCAACAGCATCCAGTGGCACAAGGTCCACGTGCAGTTAGACCACCATCACCACACTGGAAAATAGACTTTGTGGCTAGGACAAAACTAGGAAACAGCCTTTGACATGCTTCACTCTGGTCTTCTGGAGCTCCAGCCCAGCGACAATGTGGACATCTCCAAGTCTCCTTTATTTTAGGAAAGAACTGAAGATCTGGCTCTTGCAACAACAACTTAGTGTAACCTAGATTCTGGCTATCTTGTGCACATCCCCATCCATATATTGTGCTTTGATAATTGTTACTAATGTTTAAGTGCTGACTTATTATTTTCTCACTGCCATGTTTTGCTCTATGACCTGTACAGTGCTCCATTGCTCCTGAGCCATAACAATCTAACTATAATAATAATTCAGTAAACAAAAACTTTGTAAAAAGGGACATTATGTTTAAGTTGCATTATTAAAAACCTATGAAATTCAGTAAAAACAACTTTGTTAAAGGGACGTTATGGTTCCAAGTAAAAAAAAAAACTGAAATTCGCCAGTTATGGTAAGATAAGCAACCATAACTTGCGCCACCACCGTGCACTGCTAAGACTAACACCCAGGACATCAAATATGACATCACAAATGTCATTGATGACATCACTGATGACATCACGTGCATTTACTTTTCATGAAAAGTCTGTACAAGGGATTCTTATTATAATGTTGATAAAAACACTGTTTAAGAAAGTGTCAAGGATCATTGGAATATATACCTTAAGCTATGTAGTGCATTAGGCAACGCATTGATATAAATAGCATTCTATTATGAAGTTTTTACAGTATACTAAGCTACACATGTATAAATACAAGCATTGTGTGCAGCATACATGATGGAGAGGCATTATTTATAATCTTCCCATGCTGAATGGTGAAATGATAAATTCTTTCTTATTAGAGTTTTGTGTACTGTGCAACATGTAATAACTAGCTAATAAAACCCACCTACTGCTTAATTTCATGATTACATACTAAACACAAAGACACAACAACACATACAAATATGAGTACATATAGAGAAAGTGAAGTACACAAAAAAGCAGCAGTAGAAGCAGAAAGTGTTCACAACCTAACTGATTATCTTTATGCACAGAAAGATTGCTCTGCTTCAAACCTACTACTTCCCTATGTACACCAATCACATGATGTGACTGCACCCTAAAGAAAGTAATGTGAATACAAACGTGAGCACATCCAGAGAAAGTACAGTAATAAAAAAAACAGCAGAACAATAAAAAAAAGTGTTGAAAACCTTACTGATTGTCTTCATACACAGAATGCATTGCTTTCTTTTAAGTGTGTATTTTTCCTATGTATATGTTTCATATGCTGTGAGTGGACCTTAAGTGAATTACTGTAAGAACATATTTGAAGTATAAGTCTACAAATACAGTACTTTTTTATTTCTTTGATCCTAACTATTACTGTCTAAGATATATCACTAAAGGAAAAAAGAGTGAGCCAGACATGTGATGTCATCAGTGATGTCATCAATTACATTTGTGATGTCATCTTTGATGTCCTAAAGTCTACGAACATCTTATTTCATTGCAGTCCTTCCAGACAGTGCCACATGACCATATGCTGGCGCGCGGCATGATGACGTGTCCGAGAACCCGTACGCACTTCACGATAAGATCTGTGCTTTCAACTTCAAAATTTCCCTTGCACAGCTCCAACACCTATTCCTACTCATCCATTAACAATCTAGTACACAATACATACTTTTAGCAAAACTGCTATTTATCTTAAAATGGCATCAGCTAAAGTCATCCCTCCTCTCCAAGAGACACCACCGCTGCTGTAATCAAGGAGCATGAGAAACACTGCCCCCTACCTTAGAAATAACGCATGTGCAACATTTTCCCTTCTCCACCTACCCCTCCATATTAGTGTTTGGTGGCTCTTCCCTCATTTCCCTCCCCACCTTTCGTTCTTAGCTCTCCTGCCAAAAAAAAAAAAAAAAAAAAATACAAAAACAATAAAAGAAATGTTCCTTTCGGAAACCACCTTTCACAGTTAAAAAATAGAACTAAAAAAAATGTATAGACTCCATCTACTTTATATTTCTCATTAAAGTACATAGACTCAATAAGATTTTCCAACATTTCCATTTGCATTTTGTGTTATACTAATGGCAATATTGGGGCATTCATCCTCCGTTCCAGGGACTGGAATGATGCATACCAGCCCAGCAGCCCAAGTTATCAGCCCAAGCGAAGCGTGGGTGGATAACGAGGTCTCTGGACCATTATCCCCCCATTCCAGCCCCTGAAATGGGGGATGAAGACCATTAGCAGCCTAGGTTCCCAAAGCGGGAACCCATGGTACTAAAAAAGAGGATTTTTCATCCTACATCGGGACACCTTTGGCGTCCCGGTTTAGGAAGGAAAATCCTTTTCCAAGATGGCCACCATGTAAAGGGAAGGCGGGGGTTCCATACAGCGCCCCTCATCGCTTTCCATGGCAGCCTGCAGAAGGCAAAAAGAACACCCTATGACCATATTACCACGAGCACATTTTTCTTCCCTTTCAAATCTATCCTAATTTCGGATACCACAAAGCCAGTCCCAGGTGGACATGACCACTTTAATCCTATGTTTTGTCCCTTCTGGTCATGGCAGTAGCCAGATTGTCTGGATCATGACCTTATAACATGAACCGGACATTGCCCATGGCCACAAGCAACCTTCAGTCACTAAAGCTATGGCGTTATTTTTTTTTAACTACATTATGACTCTTGTCAAATAATAAAACACTGCCACATTTGCAAAACCATGCTTGTAGATCCTTGCCAATGCACCTTATGCAAGTTTGCTGGAAATCCACCCATGTTTTATTTTTCCAAAAGTGTCAAATGAATGCACATACAATTGTCATATAAGCTACCCCCTCTGCACAAAATCCCACCAAACTTTGTAAACTCACTCGAAATCATGTCAGAAATATCCCACTCCTCGTCATCACCCCTCACCTCCCTAGACATTATTTCATAAGTTTCACAAGTGCAATGCTCAGAAAATATTATTGCCCCGAGGGTTCGACCATGTATTTTTATACATACGTTGATCAATCGCAAACATTTCCAATTCACCTTACCGCACTTTTCCTCTTTTAAAAACATATGAAATCTGGCAGCAGGGCGCGTCTATCTTCTGCTATTCTTATCTATTGCTGCATCTGCCTAAGGAAAACTGCCCTGACGTCACTAAATCATATGCCCCGCCCCTGAACCTCACATCACCAAACCTAGTGATATTCTACACCTTTGTCGGTGAAGTTCCTCATCGGAAGCCAAACGCGCCCAAAATCACCTACGTGACATGACGCAGAACCCGAAAATCAACACACATCGACTAACAACACAGCACGTCACAATTCGGAATATTAAAACTTACTTTAAAAGAAAACAATAACACTGTACAATTTGTAAAGTACTTTTATTTCAGAATAAACACCCCAAGAACATCCGACTATTGCCATATTCAATCAAATTGCAAATTTGTTTCTTCGCTTGCCATCCAAAATGTTTATCGTGAGGCACACGTTGTTCGTTTTGCGTACACAAGGTGTTCATTTTCGGTAAAAGAACCACTTGGGTCGTACAGAGAATTCCAGGGCTTCTACATCAACTTGGGGCTAGACCACCGTAAAGGATGTTATGTTACTCCTAATCGCTAGTACAGCGTAAGGGCATATGGGCCCTGGGCGATCATCCCAAAAAAGAGTCACTGTGATCCAGGCATTGACAGCTATGTTCAGGTGCCGATTGAAGAAGCCGTCAGTTGGCATCTGGATTCTATGACAATCGCAGAAAGGCAGAATATATCTGTTTTGAAAACAACAGAAAATGTGTTTCAATACCCAAACTTTATTACAATGTATCTATTGACTTATTAATTCGGCATAGAGTTTAAACTAAAGATTAGCACAGACATCAAACAATCTCAACAAAGAGAAAACAACGTGGAAACTGATACACAATTCGATATGGTCATACATGACTTTTTAATGAAATATTAGCGTTGAACCTGGGTGAACCTAGTGGTGGTCTACATGCACCTCGGTGCTGCACTCCCCATAACCACGTAAAAAAGACAACTACACACAAAGATAGTACTTGCGTTTCATTGCAATTAGAAACATAGAACAGACGAATAAAATATAACCCAAAAATAAGCTTCAGATAATAATAAGTTAATGCTCGTTCCGGTATACTATCGTCAAAAATCAAACTTACATTATATTCACCATTTCCATTCTCTTGGCGTAAGGCAGACCGTAACACTCGCTGCGTTCGCACCAAAGATTCTTCATAAACTGAATTTACATGTTCTTCACACACTTTTGGAATGCATAACCTTATCAAATCTTCATTATTACAAACCTCCTCTCATTGCATTCCTTACGGAATGGTCCCTTTCTCTCAAGGTCAAAAAACAGTTGAACCTTATACTGTGTGTCCCATGAGTGGGCTTCCTTAGCTCGCAACCAAAAATTCAAAGCTGGTGACCTTCACTCAGAATCAAAATATATTCTAACTTTGCAACAACTTGGCTCACTGCATCCATGACAACTCTTATTCTCATCCACGTCCATTAGACACTGCAGGTGGCTGCCTCAGATTTACAGAAGCAACAATCTATATTTACAAGTCCACAATTCCATGATTATACATCTCCATCCCTTGAATGCCAAAATGCAATCTCTTTCGCCTGTACTTTATGCACATTATATTGTGGAACACCTCCAAATGTACCGTGTGACTTTTGTGACAAAAAAACACCAGTTTTTTGCTTCTTGCAGCCATATCCTATCCCATCCTCATGAACCCTCACCTCCCCAGAGATTATTTGATAAGTTTAACAAGTGCAATGTTGTGTTTTTTAATATGTTTTTCCTGCAATGTCCGTGGACACCAAAACATGGATCCAAGATGGCGGGCGCATCGGAACAATCTGACGCACTTCACACTCTTCACCATCCAATCAGCAAATGCATCACATGTCTGTGGACATGACGTAAGCTGATTAGCCAATCGGTGTTCTGTCTGCGGAGCGAAAAGGGAAGTGTGTCCGCAGAGCGGACACAGATATCACTAATTTTTTTAAGACCTACCTTTTGATTGTTTAAAAAAAAACTACTGGACAGATTTTCACCAAAGTTACAAAAGCACGCTTTTGGGACCAAGCCGCGGCTCCTGCCGCAAATTTGGTGAAAATCCGTTCAGCAGTTTGGGCTGTAGGCGTGCGAGTGGGCCATATACTTTTTTTGCAAAGTTTGGTGAGGATTCGTCCATGGGGTGCGAAGTTATAAACTGCCCAAAAAGTGCTCTTCCTATGGGATTAGCAACTTAACCATAACTACACAGCCACTAATGTGGCTGTGTAATAGAGCCACCTCTTTATCCATATTTGGTAAGATGTTCCACCCCCAAGTCTTTCTGATTAACTTAAAGATATATATTCATACAAGTGCATGTATCGTGATATGAGATTATATGTAATACATGTAAAGGGTTACATCAACCTGCTAGGTTTGTGCTTATACATGTCATATGCACTCTGCTATGAAATCTAATTTTGGTTGCATGAGGTTCCTTGAGTTTTTACCCAACATCCCAGGAACAGGCACCCTTTTATGCTCACTATTGAATATTGCCAATTTTGCATCTATAGAGATTCCATAGGTTGAAGAGCATTCATGAAGGGGGAGATTTTGGATAGTCTCGGGAGGATAGCTCAGGGGCAACGCGCTCACCTTGGAAGCAAGACAACGCGGGGCAATACAGGTTCGATCCCCGGGTCCGTGCTTAGAAACCTTGGTATTAAGCATGTTATAAATAACCAATTATAATTATATTATAGCCTACCTTCTAGTTTAACTCAAAGGTTGCACAAGGAACAAGAGAATGTTGAGGGCTGCCCGCTGTACACTTGAGGCCATGTACAACTCAGCTCACTGCCCGAAACACCTTCCTACCTACTGAACAAGCACAGGCTGTACATAGCTCCATCCAGATGTTAAAAGTCATTTAACCACAAGGATCCATTGGTACACACTACTGTGATTGTTGTGTCTTTAGTGATGTATGCTACAGGTGCCCCCAAGCATTTTGGGAAAATCAGCATCAGTGCAGTGGAGAGGCAGTGGTGTTGGACAGACCCCGCCAGCGAAGACTAAGCGCTGTAAGGAAAATGAAGCTAGAATTCTGGATAAATATAGGCAAATACGAACTCTTTTCATCACTAATGCATTGTACACATCTAGGTTAAATGAGTGTGCAATTATATTGTAAGCAAGTTACCAACAATGCAACAAATGAAAATACACATTTTTACAAAGAGGCTAATGTGAGAAAGTGCTGAAGTGTTTCCTAGAGAAATATTGAAGCGTATGCTATCACTGTATGCTATGCTATGTTAGTAGGATTTGTACCATGCTCTGCTGCTGTGTGCCTGCTCTGCGGGCTCTCTGGCAGATTTAAAGGAGGATAGGGTGTTCTCGTGTTGCTATGTTATGCCACTAGGATTTATACTGTGCTTGGGTACAATGTGCTCAGTCTCCAGGCTCCGAGGCATACATTTAGGGGGCGATTGTGGCGTTATGCTATGTGATGCTACCATGATTTATAGGGTGCTCTGCTGCCATTTTCCTGGTCTCCAGGCACGCTGTCTCATCTAAAGAGGGAGGTTATGCTATGTTATGTTACTAAGATTTGTTTTGGGCTCTGCTGCCATTTTCCTGGTCTCCAGACACTCTGTCAGATCTAAAGGGAGGTCATGCTATGCTATGTTAGTAGGATTTATTCTGTGCTCTGCTGCTGGTTGCCTGCTCTCCGGGCTCTCTGGCAGATCTTACGGAGGATAGGGTGTTCTCGTGTTGCTATGTTATGCTACTACGATTTATACTGTGCTTGGGTGCAATATGCCTAGTCTCCAGGCTCCGAGGCATACATTAAGGGGGCGATGATTGTGGTGTTATGCTATGTAAGGCTACCATGATTTATAGGGTGCTCCACTGCCATTTGCCTGGTCTCCAGGCACGCTGTCAGATCTAAACGGGGGTTATGCTACGTTATGTTAGTAGGATGTATTCTGTGCTCTGCTGCATGATCTCCAGGCATGATCTCCAGGCTCTCTGGTAGATCTAAATGTGGCAACGGGATGGTTCTATGCAATGTGATGTTACCGGGATTCATAGCATTCTCTGCTGCCATTTGCTGCATGGTATACACGCGCTCTGGCAGATCTGAAGTGGGAGGGTTATGCTGTGGTATGTTATGTTAATAGGATTCAAGGCGTCCTTCACGGCCATTTGCATCGTTTGCAGGCACCATGGCAGATCTAAAGGGGGGAGGGTTATGATATGATATGTTACTAGGATGTATTCTGTGCTCTGCTGCCATTTGCATGGTCTCCAGGCACTCTGGCAGATCTAAAGAGAGGGGGGTTTGGTGTTATGCTATGTTATGTTGTTGGGATGTATACCTTGCTCCGCTGTCATTTGTATGGTATCCAGTTACTCTGGCAGATCTTCAAGGGTGTTGGGGGTTGGTTTTATGCTATGTTATGTCACTAGGATGTGCTCTGCTACCATTTTCATGGTCTCCAGGCTCTCTGGCAGATCTAAAGGAGGGGGAGGTCTATGCTTTGTTATGCTACTAGGATTTATAGCGTGTCTAAAGGGCGGGGTTATGCTATGGTATGTTACTAGGATTTATTTTGTGCTCTGCTGCCATTTCCATGGTTTCCAGACACACTGACAGATCTGAAGAAGGAGGGGGGTGGGGGTTTATGCTATGTTATGTTAACAGGAACTATATGTGCTCCGCTGCCATTTGCACAGTCTCGAGGCACTCTGGCATATTTACAGGGCAGGTGGTTCGTTTTATGTAATGTTGTGTTACTAGGATGTATAGCATGCTCCACTGTCATTTGCAACATTTCTAGGCACTGTGGCAGATCTAAAGCTGGGAGCGTTATGCTATGTTATGTTAATAGGTGTTTATTCTGTGCCCTGCTGCCATTTGCATGGTCTCCAGACAGTTTGGCAAATCTGATGGGGAGAGGAGCGTCTTATATGCTATGTTATGTTACTGCGATGTATACCTTGCTCCGCTCCCATTTGCATGGATTCCAGGCACTCTGGAAGATCTACAAGCGAGGGGTTGATTTTATGCTATGTTATGTCACTAGTATTTATTCTGTGCACCGCTGCCATTTTCATCGTCTCCAGGATCTCTGGCAGATCTACTGGGGGCCCTGGGGGATGGTTGTATGCTATGTTAAGTTACTGATTTTATAGTGTGCTGCAATGCCATTTGGATGGTCTCCTGGAACTCTGGGGGACGTAAAGGGGGGATTTGGTTAGATTACTAGAGGGGAAAGGTGAAAATGCTGGATAGAATTATCACTTATTTGTACTTTTTACACCCTAAGTTTACAAAATGATGACTCATCGGTTGCTTGGAAGTGGTGGGAGGAAATGCCTCCCTCAGCCATAGAAAGGCAATCACATGTTTTATAGACATTGGGCTACGTGCCATGCATAGAAGGCTATTCACGCAATCAAGTGCTCATGTGGCATTTTCTATGTGGGACAAACCAGCCGCAAAGTGAAAACCAGATGCTATGGGCATAAATCTAATGTATAACACATGGAGAGCAACTCTTCTGTACCAGAGCGCTTTAGTAACCAAAATGGCTGCAGAGCAAACCGAGCACACTGCACTGGAATCAGGACTGTGTATCGGAAAGGGGGAGATATTGAAAACAAGTGTTACACATGTACCTTTTTTGGTGGAGTACCTGCACTTTGTGAAAACACCTGGGATTAATGACTCACTGGAACTACATATCTACATCCAAAACACACCATGTTTCCATAGTAAAGATTTGTATTTTTGTATTTTTTTTATTTTCAATCTTTAATTTTGATTTAAAAATGGGAAAGTATCATTTATGAAACGTGACCAAATCTCAAAGAGGTCCAAATCCCTTCTCTTTTCCCGCAGCACCCTCTCCGCTTACGATATCCTACGCCTCTTCCGCACCCAATCAGATTTTAAGGGTGGTCTTGTCATCGTCCACAATGTCATCTTGTTCCCGTGATGGCAGATTTGAGAGTCCAACATCTCTGTAGGAATGACAAGTGCTCAATCTGAGAGTTTTCCCCCCAAGATTAGAGTTTGAAATGTAAAATCTATATCAGTTCGTAAAATATTGTTCATTGTTGCCCTGAATTCCTTCCAGAAAGTGCTTACACGACTGACATCCCAGAGCATATGTTCAAGCGTGCCCCTGCTGCGTCTACAACCCCAACCAAATATCCGAATATCTGAGGTGCATAGTCCATTATCAGCTATTCGAGCAGGTGTCCAAAATACCCATATTCAAGATTTTGAAAGCAGGCCTTTGCGTCTTTTAATGACTGAAGCAGCTTTACAGTTTAAGGATGGCGATATAATAGGTTTTGGATCTGCTAAGGTCAGTTCCAATATTTGGTTGACTGAAACTTTATTGGACTAAGGGTAGATCATGGAGCTCAGCACAAGGAATGCACACAATAGGATGAGCTCAGCATTTCCATATGTGTTCTCCTTTCAAAAATGGTAAACACGCTATTCAGGAGAAGGGAGATTCTAGAATGGAGATACTGTCAGAACACCCATGATCAGAACTAGGACAAGAGGTAAAACAACCCCCTTTCTAATGGTCTCGTGCTATAGAACTCTGGTGATTGTAGCATTCTGAAACCTCAACACAGAAGAATGTGTATATATACCTTGGAAAACAAGTAGTAGATTGTGCCCTATTACCTTCCGGCTTGGGCATTCACTGAGATGTTCTGTTATGTTAGGTGATATTTGTATAGCGCCTACTGCCACTGGTATGGCTTCGAAGGGCTGTCTCGCAGGAGTCTGTGTACATCACAGGGGGTGCACCAACACGTATGGAGAGTTGTCTTGCCTGGAAAGTCACGATTTGGAAGAGATAGCATGAAGGCGCAGTGGCATGCAGTCAGCTTTAAGGTAAAATATTGAAGAAGGTAGTATCAAAATTACCTCAAGACATAGCAGTAAGTATGGGAACAGCATTAATGCCATTTTTTTAAAAGAAAGATGGAGCATGTGTAGCTGAGTATCATTCGGATGGTTGCTTGAGCATCACATGCGATAATTTGATGTGCATGCATGTTCTCCAATTAGGCAGTGAGTAATGATTGTATATACATGGAGCAAAGCGTGATAGAGAGGAAATGTGTGTTGAAACCTTACAGGCAACATGACTGGCTTCCACTACAAATCACTCATTGCTAGTGTTGTGCTCAGTACAGCTTGATGCTGGTGTTGTTGCTCATTGCCGGGTCCTTTTCTCAAGCCATCAGATTGTGCTGGCCTGTGGGGGGCCTGCGGGGAGCCGCTTTTGGGCTGACACTGCCTCTCCTCGTCCTCAGCACCTCGCCCTGCATGTTACGTTCTTCATGGGCAGTAAAGCAATGATATTTGGCGAGGAGGTAGGAGGCCACGCGGTTGGAGGAATCAGCAGAACCCCTGGTCTTGGACAATGGTAACTGTCTCTTGGCTGTGTTGCTTCGGTTGCTTTTGGAGACAGAGACAGACTGAAAAAGGGTCGGGGGCTGAGTGTGTTGCTGAGGCTGTCCGCCGGTCGTGTTTGCTTGCTATTTGTTCTGCCAATTTGCAGTGTGTAGCCCCGAGGATTTGGGTCAAACAGATTGCTTCGAAGAGAGCTTCTCTCGTCCAGACCACTTTTCTGCGTTCTGTGCCTGGTGTTGTTCAGTGAGTGCTCCATGCTCCCCTTTTTGAGGGCGTTGGGTGCTGGAGGGGTGTATATGGAACTTGATGCCGGAAGTTGGTTCTATCTTCTAGCTGGTTTGGCTGTAATCTCTTGATCACTCAGTTTCTCGTCTGTAGTCCTGTAAGCCTGATAAATCAGGTTGTGAGAGTGCTGGGTCTCTAGGCTACCTCCTCGCCTAACTGGACTCAGTATATGTGAGGTGCTCAAAGTTCCTGGATAGGGGTAGGATTTACTAATTAAACCCAGTGCATGCACTTAGGAGCAAAACTGTTAATCATGTTGGGGAGACCAGTGTCCCCGTGGGACCGGTAGAGTATATGAAGCGGGTTGGTATCTTGGCCATATCAACCCCAAAAGTATGCCGGGCTAAATCATCCATTTGCATTGGGGACGCTAGTGTTGCACATAAAATCACAAGCTACTTTCCAGTGTTAGTGGGGTATCCCGAGCAACAGGAACTAAGCCTGGAGGAGATACCTGTGAAAGCTGATAAGCTGTGTTTGTTGAAACCCATTGATTCAAAAGATCTTGAGAACTGTTTGCATGCAGATCTTATCTCTGATGTCTAAATACTGGGGCCGGTGGTATCACACAAACTGGCCAAAAGAGTCAGTTTGTCACTGGATTCTAGACCCGAGCTAAATCCATCATGAGATGGTTGTTGGGTTGATATAACTCTACACAGGGCCCACACCTACCTATCTCGGCGGAAGCTTCACCAGATCTATTCAGTAGATCTAATTTGTCACAGGAAGTAAATATCAGTTTGTGCACAAATGACAAGGCAATTTCTACTCCAATAGGAACACAGCGGAATACAAACTCTCTCTTTGTATCAAAGAGTCCTTCCAAGGAGAATCTGAAGTATTGCAGTGCGATCTCCTCTGATGCTTTAGCACAAATTCAGAATTTATGGGAGAGAAGTTACGATCATGGAAGGGAGATTACAATGATTTTAAACAAACTGTGTGCAAAGATATGTTTTACGGAAGGTTTTTTTAACCGCGTGTGGGAATCGTTTTAACAGAGGATGTGATATAGGTGTTAATGTGCAGGAGGTGGGTGCCAGGGGACACCTTGATAATCTGTTAAGGACGGAGAGAAGACCATTAAGCCCTTTTGTGATTTCTCATGAAACGGGTGTCGTGGAGTTAAAGGGGCGAAAAGACTCCAATTCGATCCCGAATATAGCATAGATGGGTGTCGAATTAAGTGGCTCCCCTTTACCTACAGGGGTAAATGGGGAGACTTTTATACAACTATTTTCGGTGATTCTCAGGAGGATGAAGATCTGTTGCAAGGTGGGAATTCCGACACCCATAGAGAGGACACTGGGGAACCCGGACTGCCACAAATTGATGCTGCGGCTCCTAAATATAAAACCAAAAAAAGGGAAAGAACTGTTGGCCAAAGAACATGAACTCAACTAAAGTCACAAAGACTTGTGGCTCGAGAAAGTTTCTCAGGAAATTAAAAAATCAGGTGCCGTCTTTACATGAGGATTCGGTAGAGGAAGGTGTGCTGTGTGAGTCTGGGGCCCCGACAGGTGAATGCATTCACATTTTTGAACAGAGTCCATCCAGACCAGAACACTGGGCCAGGTGCGTGGGTGGCTCTCGTAATGGGCCGCCATGGGTCAATCTTGACATTTATAAGAAGGTGTATCAATAGGAGGGCGTGGTAGAGTCTGTGTATTATAGAACATCCGTGATGTCTTGAGAAGGAGGAAGACCAGCCCAGCAAATTTCTGGATACTTCTGACTTGCTTTCTGAAGGGCTTACTTTGGCAAAAATGTTAGCTAATCCATTGACTATTCCCAAAGGGATTCTAGTGGATGAGAGGCAAGACTGAAAAGACGAATCCAGGCCGTAAAAGAAAAAACAGTTCCTGATGTTTTACATCGCTCTGTGGGATAGGAGCCTAAGAGGACATGGGGCTGCATATCCTTGGGACAGATTGTAAATCTGAATGATACAGTTAGTATAAATCAAGCAAATGTCCATGATTTTTTTCCCACGTATTAAATTTAAGGATTGTTTTTTCCAGGGGCGTTGAGAGGATGGAATTCCCAGATTTGTTTATTCCCACGTGTTAAATTTAAGGATTGTTTTTTCCAGGGGCATTGAGAGGATGAAATTCCCGGATTTCCCAAGATTTGATTTGGTGGTCTTGCCTATCGAATCAAGATGTATTCGTGAATTGCCGTTTGGGAAGAAAAATGCACTTACACCAACGGGTTTTGATGTCTTTAAAAGATACTCGCCTAGTGGGAATAAAATCCTGAGTGGAAAAGAGGAAGGGTGGACAGAAAAGGTGTCCCTTGTGACTCCACAACTAGGAAGAAAGGTTGTGTTTAAAATGAATGAGGTGTTGGATGGTCCAGCACTTGACAATTAGCAATGGGAACCAGGTGGCCCTTTGAAAGGAGCATAAACGTTGGGGCATAAGAATCAGGGTTAAGACTGGCCTCATGGAATACGAGGGGATTTAAACTTCTGCTGAGGGATGGGGCTGATACAAGGCTATTAAAGACATCCCAAGTCATAAATGTACAGGAAACCTGGTTAAAAGATACCCGTGTGTTGGATGGTTTTGGGGTATTTAGCAAAGCTGTAAAACAAGGCCCCATAGGAGGGCCAGCAGGGGACTTAGAGTCAGCCTTTAGGTGTGACCAGGGAGGGTCCTGTAAGCTGATTAATACGGATCGCCCTAGTATTCTAGCATTCTCTGCTTCTTTGAAACACCATTTGCTGTACAGGTGCTTTATAAATAACACATAAATAAATAAATAAATAAATAAATAAATAAATAAATAAATAAATAAGTAAAAAAGAGGGGGGCAAAATAATTTTGATTGCTAAATATATATTGCAATCATCAGGAGTCCCATGTTAAGGAAAGCACCTTATGTGAGTGGTTAAGTTAATGGAAAGCGCCAGACATCATCCTACTTGGTGACTGTGCTCTGTTTTTGTGGGGTGAGAGATACTCATTTTTCACAAAGGACCTATGTTGGGAAAGGGCGCAAAAAGAGGGTGGCGGCCAGGTGGCCCGAGTTGTTGGGGGACTGGGACCTTCATTGTTTGAATGTGGTTATGGTGGGTGGGACCACGATGTAGACTATTTTGTTGTCTGGCGGACAGTGTTGGACATGGTTGGAGATTTGGCGGTGTATAAGACATCTAGTAGAGCTCACCCTGCTCGGATGATGCATTAACTGCTGGGTTGGTTAGAGAGAATAATGAGTTCACTTCCAAATGTAATGATTTCCTAAAGGGCTGGATGGATTCTGCTTCAGCAGATTCAGTGGAAGATGCTCTTCCAGCTCAAACCTGTGTACCCTTTATTGAAGGAGCTATTAGAGACGCCGAGTTGAGTGCCAAAGGCGTTGGTGTGAAGAGAACTATTGATCGGTTGTTCGATGGGGTATTTCAGGGCAAGAAAAGGGCGCTGAGGATCGATCGGAGGGTGCTGAGGAATGAAACCTCTCCTGCTGGGTATTGGGATAGAGCCCAAAAAACTCAAACAGAAATGTAAGAACTTGGGCAAATGCCAGAAAGGTTGTCTATTTTAAATAGAGGGAGGGAGGATTCTTCAGATTTTGAAGGATAAAGACACTAAAAAATTTGGGAGCTTAAGGAACGGCAATCCAGGTCAACAGGAATGTATGCAGGCAAACGGTATAGCTGAAGGATTGTGGGTAAAGCATATCGGGGGAGTTTATGCTCCTATTCAGGGTGATGACGTTGGTGTTTTACAGGTAGAGTCATGCAGCTGGGACCTCGAAGTGGACAAGGAGTATATCGAGTACCTTACAGGGGCTTCGGAATCCTTGAGGGCGACAGGTCCAGATAGAATCTCTAACTTCATTATGCATTCTGACCCGGTTCTCTGTGCAGTGATTCTGTTTCTTTTGTTTTGAAACATCTTGTTAAATAAAAGGATTCTGGAATCCTGGTGGGTCGCTATCATGGTGCCTATATTCAAGAAGGGCGATAGTCTTTTGCCTGAGAACTATCAGGCTATCACCCTTCTTGATTCATATTGTAAGATCTTTTCGACCTTGGTGCTTGCGGCCTTCAATAAGTGGTCTTGCAGGGAAGGATGTGTTGACCCCAAACATTCTGGCTTTAGGAGGGGTCTCAGGACAGAGGTGAATGGCTTAAATCTATCCATGTTGGTGAATATAATGATATCTGCTAAGAAGCTGCTTTACCTGGTCTTTGTGGACCTCTCCTCTGCATTCAATGGGGTTGTTAGAGGTCTTTTATGGCAGAAATTAAATCATGGGGTATCCCTCCTTATCTGTTGAAGATCATCATGTCTTTGCATAAAAGCACAAGTGTATGTAGGGGGAGGCCTGCAATGTGGCTGCGCTCTGCTGAGTTCTGTGACCAGCTTGCATAGGCCTGACACCACATTCACGTCAAATGCTTCTGCTTGGGCTATGAGGCAGTATGCCTGCTCCAGAAAACTCTGTGGTGTAAGTCTGACTGCTCTCCGAAACCTGATTGCAGAATGGGGCTGTGTTGTCTCTCCCACGGAAGCCTGCCGAACACCGGAGAGATGAGAAATGGGGAGGGGAGGTGGAGCGCTACCTCGCTCCCGACAGATACACAAGGCTTGCCCAAAATTGCCAGAGGCATCCAACCCTCAGAACATTGGCGTGGTAGATGGCCCAGTGCAGACTGGCTGGCCGGAAGGTGCAGATGGAGAGGCCGCCTCACTCCGGAGGACACTGGAGTCCTGCACTGTGTACCAGCAACATGTGCCTCCTTTATTGTTGATATCCAGTCCCTGGACTACAGACCTCGTAGTTGGCCCTGGGAGGTGTGTTGGATCGGGAGATGCTAATGGAGTGGTTGCGTGGCCGGTGTTTGTAGTTCCCTCTGTGTGCAGTTTGCTGGCCCTTGTGTATCTGAGAGGAAAGGCTGATGTGTGATCCTACCCCCCTCAGCCCTGGTCATCAGGGAAGTAGAGTATTGGCAAGGAGGAAACAGGTGGATTAACACGATTGGGTGCAGGAGAACAGTACACCCCTGCAACATTGTGTGAGGGCAGGAAGGAGCACCCCGGTGCCTTGTGGCCACCATTACCATCCTTATAAATTTCTCCCACATAGTAGAAGGTGCAAGCTGGATGCAGCACATTAAATCAAGACCAGACCCACTGGACCCTTAGGGTGGGGTTGCTCCCCAGCTTTCTTGGAGTGACTAGCACCTTGGACGCATCAGAAGGTGCCAGTGCTGATCCAACACCTTCATCGGCCGCAGACTATCCTGGAGCAGGGAGTCATTGGGCCACCTGTGGGCCCTGTGTTCCCACCCACCACATGTCTGCTGGGGTACCGGGTTGCTGAAGGCTTCAGCCCAACTACCTGACTTGGCACTTACATCATCCTCCTGACCAGTCTCCCCAAGATGACGAAGGGCAGCAGCACAAATAAAAAAACTGAACAATATAAGAAGCCTTCACCAGGCAGATGAAAAAGCACAGGCAGGACCCTTAGAAAAAATCTGTTGCTATGCTGGGATTGCCCTCAGCTGATATGCTTGAAATATGTAATGCTCTTCCCAGCCAGCCAAATATTACAACACGAGGGAAAGATGCAATTCTTCTAAAGCCAGGAAGATCGTAGCCTTTGCTGCCAGACACAAAGTCATTGTCATCTTCCTCCAGGAAACCCACTCTACAGCTGCCACCAATAGCAGTGTGGCTGTGTCCAGTGGAGAAAATAGGTTGTATGCGACCTGCAGATACATAAGATGAATAATATGAATACATAAAACTCATGATCCCTGCCTTCAAAAGAGTCAAAGCAGGAGGGTCCAGCTTTGAAGTCCTAGCACCCACAGCATGGAACTCATTACCACCCAACCCTAGGAAGGAGCCCTCTCTCATGGCCTTCAGAAAAGCACTGAAAACGAATCTGTTCAAGTAAATGGCTCCTTTAACAGCTCCGAAATACCGGCAACATGTAACTTGTAACCTGTAAAATGTTGGAGCTGTAACTATGTACGAACGCACCTAAGAATAAACCCAAGAATGCATTCATGCCAAATACACCTAAATGAATATTTTGTAATTGCGCCACGATGCCTGAGGGCCGCTGTGCGCGTTATAAATGCAAATAAAATAAAAATAAATAATAGTGCCTAGAACGGGTAGAAATACTCCTTGTTAACACTTATGGTCCGAATATAGACACCCCGAGTTCTATGCAGATGTGGCACACACTCTGGATACATACCCTGCAGTGTCTACTATTTTGGGGGGGGCAATATAAACTATATCCTGGACCAACGTCTGGATAGAACGAGAACTGCACCTAGACCCCCCGCCCCTCTAGATGTGTGTGCAGCCTGCTTATTCAAATTGATAGACTAGATTTGCGTGATGTGTGGAGGGTACTACATCCTCAGGGTTGTGAATACACTTACTACTCCTTGTTGCACGTAATGGCATCTCGTATCGACATATTTCTCATCCCACGACACCTTGTGGGGAAAGTAGTAGCTGTGGACATTCTCCCATGCACTCTGTCCTCCCACTCCTGTGATGCTGAGGATGACAGTCCTAATAGGTTGATCTGGAGATTTAAATCCGAAGCACTGTAGGATGTAACATTCAGAGCTGATATGGAGAGTGATATACGAACTTACTTTGCCCATAACACCCCCGACACCACCTCATATGGGACCCTTTGGCAAGCTTTCAATGCATACATCAGAGGGATGGCCATCTACAGGGAATTCAGGGTTCTCAAAACCATAGGGCGGGATCTAGAGCGCTGTGAAAACAGGCTTAAGGTATTAGAAACTACATGCACAACTATGTCAAGCTATGTCCTCCTGTCGGACATAAACGCTGCCTTAAAACAGTTCTGGGAACAAGCACAAAGGATTAGGTACTTTATGAAACCCCCAGCAGCGAGAAAGTACAGTGACTGGGACTGAATGGGGAGACCACTAGCTATATTGATACGCGCTGAAAGGGGCCCTATGCAAATAAACTGTTTACTAGACTAACAGGAGAACTGTAATTGGATGGATAAGGATATCTTAGGTGTTTTCAGAAACCTTTACGAAGACCTATACTGCTGCAGGCTGCTGAGAGTTGAGCAGGCTATACACTCCCTGTTAGAAGATATCCCAATCTCCAGATTGTCTGCTACTACCAGGGAACACACTGGCGTGGCATTTACCATAGAGGAAATTATGTGAGTCATTAAGTAGCTCCCGCGAGGCAAAGCGACAGGGCCTTATGGGCTGACAGTGGGGTTTTATGTGGCATACAGCTCTACACTAGCCCCTCGCTTGTTACGAGTACGGGAAGAGTCACTAGAACATTTTATCCTTCAAGAATTACTTAGAGAAGCACCAATTCCATTCTCCTCAAAGCGGGTAAGCCCGGCAACAACTGCAGATCGTATAGACTGTGTTGCTCATTAATGTGGACACTAAAATCTTTGCGAAGATTATAGCAAATCGATTGTTTCCCCTGATATCCCACCCGGTCCATAATGATCAGGCAGGATTAATCCCAGGTTGATCCACTGCGCTCAATATTCATTCCCTCTTTAATATTGTGTCTCGTATATCCCTGAAGGCCTCTGACACTCAGTCACTCTAGACACGCAAAAGCGCTTGACATGGTGTCATTTGTTCGTAAAAAATGGGGAAATTTGGGCTAGGCTCTCAAATGATACAATACATTAAACTCCTGTATACTTTGGCGGTCGCCAGAGTCCTGGTGAACTCTCACTTATCTGAGCGCTTTACTCATGGCAGGGGCACCCATGAGGGCTGCCCCCTGTCACCATTATTATTTGCACTTGCCATCAAACCCATGGCTGTTCCAATCAGAGAACGTCACTGACACCGGGGGATACGCCTAGTGGGACATCCAGAAATAATCTCTCTATACGCAGATGAAGTGCCGCTTTGTGTCAGGGACCCGCACATGAATCTTGACCCGATAATGCGCGACATCAGACGGTTTGGAGAACACTCCTGCTTCACTGTGAATTACACCAAGTCTGAAATCTATCCCTTGACTGCTGGCACAATGAGTGAACTAGGGGAATACCCCCAAAAGTGGGCACCTGATAAGGTCAAATATCTGGGCGTCCTTATATCTAGGGACAAAGGTTCACTTCTTTCTGATAACTATGCTGCACCTGAAAGCTATGTGGCTGAGAAACTAAATAGATGGAAGGCCATACCCCTCTCGTTAGCTGCAGACTAGCACTAATAGAAATGGCCCTTCTCCCCAAACGTTTATACCTCTTCGCTAATGTACCCCTCTGGCCAGGAAAAGACTTCTTTAACAGACTCCATGGGCCTCTCTCACAATTCATGTGGCAGGCGGGCGTGGTTTGGAGAAGATGGGTGGAAATTGCATTACCATATGATAGAGGAGGGTTCACAGCACCACACTTTGAAGTCTATTATCTGGCTGCCCATGCGCAGTTTGCGTCTTTCTGGTTTGGTAGTGACCCTACCCCTCCACAAGCAAAATAGGAATCTTGGCAGCCGATAAAACAGACACCAAAACATTGCTGCTTGATACCTCCTGCAAGGATGCCTGCCTACACGACCCTGTATACACTACTATCAGTGCATGGCGAGCCATTTGCATGAAGATGGAGGCAGTACACCCATATTATAGGTTCCTTCCACTTTGTATGTTCCCTGGCCTCCCCCCTACCTGGGCCGGTTCTCTCTGTGCACACCAGGTAGAGATGGGATACCGGGTGTTGGGGAATCTGTTTCGGAAGGGGACATTTCATACATTGCATATGTGTAGACAAGACCACAGGGGCACGACAAAGGAGATCCTACAATTCTACAGAAAAGGAGCTCTTAATGTATATCTCAAACTCATATGGTAACCACATGCTGTTAGCCTCACTGTATAAGATGATAATGGGCAGCGTGGGGCTACAGAACCCCAAAATAAGATACCAGTGGGCAGAGGAATTGGGATAGGATGTGTAGGTTAACCAAAACGGTATCACTAATCCCCAAATTCAAGCTGATTCAATATAAAATGATCCTGAATAGGTTGTACTACACCACAATAAAGATTGGCAAATATATATCAGACTGCTGATAGTAGATGCCCAAGATGCAAGAGTGAAAAGGCTGACCACTTACATATGTTGTAGAGTTGTGGGAAACTATGAATTATGGAGCGTTGTGTTAAATACGTTAATTGCTGTGGTGAACCGCGCAATGCGGCAATCCCCGATGGGTGTGCTGTTTGGAGTAAGGAGAGATATTCCTGAAAGGTGACTGAGGTCCTTTCTTAACATAGGCTGCTTAATTGCTAAGCACAACATATTGAGAAAATGGAAAGACGTCGCCCCTCCATTGGGTTCGTTCGATGGCTAACCGATCTAACATGGGCAGAGAATTGTGAGGGGCTATTTATTGGGACTTTGCCAAGCTCATCGAAGCCTGAAGACATAGGGTGTGAATTCTGGGTGTTCCTAGCCCAAAGACAATTGTCTTGAATCTTCTACTATAGACAAGATAGATGCTGAAATAGTGACCTCCAGAAAAAAGGCTGCCAGTATGTACACTTACCCCAAGGTCACTATTGATGATACGTATTGTTGTGTGCTGCCTCTGATTGTGTGACATGCCATTCATATTATTGTTTTGTTCTCTTGATGTATGTTCCTTGTCTAGCAAGAGTCCAGGTATGCTTAGGTGATGAGGGGGTGCTTACGAGGCCGGTGGCAACACACTGGGTTGTTAGAGGGTGTTGTGTGTTGGGCCCAGCCTTGTTTAACCTGTACCTTTCGGACTTGGGTTCTTGGATGGAGAGGGCTAAGTAATTTGCTCCTAACATCCGTTCTGTGAAATTTTGATGATTTAGTGATTATGGACCAAACGGTAATAGGCCTTCAACAGTCCATAAATGTGTCCATTTCATTTACGGATGCTCACGGTCTTGCAATAAATTGGCAGAAAATGAAGGTATTGCCCTGTGGGTCTAGTAACAGGAAAATGTTGTTCATTAGGAAAATGAAGAATTCCCCCATTGAGCGGGTACATAATTACTCATATCTGGATTTCATCATATATGGTTGTTATAATTAGAAGAAGAACTTGAAGGTTATGAGGAAAAATGTTTACATTTACAGTGCTCCATTGAAAAGAATCCTGTGAAAACTGGGGAGATTTTTCTTAGTACCAGCTGTCACTTGCTACAAGTCCAAAGTGGTACAGTCGTTAATGTATGACATCGATATCTTTCCTAAAGGGGCGAAGTTGAATTCAGCCTTGTTTGAAGGCTTTATTTGGCAGAATGTTCTGGGTCTGCCTAAGAGTCTCCTGGTTTCTAATATGTTGTACACAATTGGTTTATAATCTCTGGAATCCTATTTTAAATGGAAACGCCTCTCTTTTCTTAGGAAAATCAGATTGCCCAAAGAGCATTCCTTATACTCTGGCCCTCATTACGACCCTGGCGGAGAGGGGTATACGCCAGCGTAATGCATGGCGTACCTCTCCGCCAGATTAAGACTTTCCGTAGCGCCATGGTGATTTTTCCGCCCGGATTTTCCGGGCGGAAAAATCCATGGCGCTACGGGACCTCTTGTTAATTACGCCACCGTAATCTACGGTGGCGTAATTAACGCCTTCCCCACTCCCATTATACCCTATGGGGCAAAAATGGGAATGGGGAAGGGTAAATGGGGATTGGGGACTAACCGCCCCGCCAAGGTCGGAATGGGGCGGTAAGTCCGCCAACCCCCATGGCGGAGTTGGCAGCTCTGCGCCATGGTCCATGGTGCAAATTGCACCATGGACCTCCGCCAGGGTCGTAATGAGGGCCTCTGAGTTTTACGCTCCGTTGATAAATGAATCCTCAATGCATTTTAAGGGATGGGTGAACGGTGTGGAGGCTGTTTTGCCGGATCTGGATATGTCGTTGGAGTCATTGGATCAGTACCCTCAAAAGGTCAAAACGGCTGTGATAGAAAGGCACTGAATTAAAACATACGAGACAGCAGGAAAGTAGATTTTGTTCCACAATCAGGCACACATTACAAAGCCTCCTCAGTCCCCAAGGCCACAATTAAAAGATTCCCAATCCATAATGGAGAAGAAAGTTCATATAATGGAGAAGGATTTTCATGCCATTCCGAAGGAACTTGTTATTAACTCATGAAATGGTGGGGGGCAAGGATTGAACTTGATAGATCTTCCAGGTCTTGTAGGTTATGTAAAGCCCCTGGTTCGGTGGAAACAACGGAATATATTCTGTTATGTTGCTCTGAAACACTGCTGATCAGTGGTAAATATTGTTAGCCTTTGGTGAAGGAATATAGGGTATTAGATCAGGAGGCTTTTTGGATGCAACTTTTGAGTGGGAATTCGATTGCACTGACATAAGCATCAATCAGGTGTATTGGAGAGGTTTGAGCCATGATGGTTTGGAGAAAGGGATTATGAATTTGTTAGGTCCTAATAGTAACTCCTGCATATTCGGCAGTTTTTATTATGATATATTCGCGAATTGTAAATTATAATTGGGTGTTCTTGGAATTCATGAATTGATGTATATCTTTTTTATGAAGTAAATATAAGTGTAAGGTTTTCTTTGTTAAACCATGACACAATTTAAAAAGAACATCACTTAGCTCCCCATAATCATAATGCTCCTCATCCAATAGTTGTTTTCTCTACTGCATTTCACAGCTCCATGCTTCATCGAATACAGAACTAAAGCGACACTTGGAGATGTTACGTAAGGTCAATGAGTGTTATATAGCACATGCCTGACTTGACATGGTCTCTTGGTGCTTTGTGGTCTGCAAGCAAAAGGGTTGCGTTTGGTTAGTAGGGACAGAGGGAAGATCGATAGCTGTGTTGATACGTGCAGATCAGAAGAAGGCTGTCGTGCTTAGTGAGTCGTAGTGAGGGCACTTGGGGAATGTGCATCTAATGTGCTCTGTGACTCAAGGCAGTGTAGCGCTATATAAGAAATAGATATTATCATTATTGTTAGAATAGAGGTTGAAGTGCTTGGAGAGAGTTGATGGGTAGCCTTGGCGACTAGTTAGGAGAGGTGGGAGAGGCTGGTGGGAGAGATGTAATGTTTGGATGGTGTTGGTGGTCCGTGGTGAAGGGGTACCAGATGGTGTTCATCTGCCTTGTGTGAGTGACTTAGATGAAATGTAAAGTACAGCCTACGATGGAGCGTTGAATCTTGAGCCGGGATAGTCAGTGGTACAGTTGAGAAGCAAACCTATAGTAAGGGAGGAGGTAGGAGAGCAAGGCTTTAAATCGAAGGCTGGAAAGCCCTCGCAAGACATGGATGGCACAGCTTGGCTCCGCAGAGCACTTCCCACACCTCAGCCTTTGGATCCCTCAGTCTCCTCCCACCTCATCCAGTACCTCTATCTATCAAAAAGCTTCTCTCTGGGTAGCCGACAAAGGAGTGGGGCAGGACCTACCATGGCCGTGGGGAGTGGGGTTATGCCAGCTACAGGCATTGCTCATGTGCAAACATCAGTCACTAGAAAATGGCCTTTGGTGCGGTCAAAGGGGGAAATTTGAATGGGTCTGTGGTGTTGCAGACGGAGCACGTGTTAACAGGGAGTAGAGTATTGCCAGGCACAATGATGGGAAACTGACTCCATTGGGACTAAAGGTAATGTGCATGCAAGTGTGGCGTTGGGCTTCACTGAGGAGTGAGAGGAGCCCTTTGTCCAGGCGCGGATTAGATACCTGAGTAGCGGGCATTTGATATTGATATTTTATTTGTATTACGCTCGTACACAAGTATGTCAGAGCGCGAGGAGGCAAGGGAGGGGAACAAAGGAGAAACAAATCAACGATCTTACTAGGCCCAGTGAAATTGAGAACATGCAAGTGCATGGGAAATGGAAAGGGGGAAGTGCATGGGTGGGAGGGAGAGGATGAAAGTGCTGAGAAAATGAATAAAGATAAAACATAAATAACTAAATGAATAATAAAAAACAACAAACAGTGGTAGTGCAGCCAGGAAATGGCAAGTGCTAGGTTTAAGGCAGCAGACAGGGTAGGTCTGATAAGTGCAGAAAAAAGGGGGGCTGTAGGGTTACAGATTCAGACCCCAGTGCAAGGGATTGCCAGAAGGCAGTGCGGGTGGGTGGCAGGGAGAGCAGGTACCTGGGCCCGAAGGTCAGAGGGTAACCAGGTGCACAATGCTGAGACAGAACAGATCAGCAGGGGAGAAGAGGAGCAAAGGCAGAAGCAAAGAGGACGATCTTGAGGTGCTTCCGGAACCGGAGGTGGTTCTCCTCAAGTTTCACAGTGGCAGGGAGGCTGTTCCAGAGGGATGCCCCAGACGAAAACAGAGATCTACTCCCAGCTCGTTTCTTTGAAAAACGGCTGACCCTGAGGGAGTTAGAGGTGGAGGAGCGAAGAGAGAGAAGGTATTTACGGAGGGACAGCTGAAGGTATTTTGGACCAAGGCCCCAAAAAGCTTTGTGGACAATGCAAAGGGTCTTCAATTTAATCTTTGCAGCCGCTTGGAGCCAGTGGAGGGATTTTAGGGCTGGTGAGATATGATCGCAGGGCTTGAGGCCAAGGACAGGCCTCGTAGTCCTGTTCTGGATAAGTCAGATTTACAATATTATCACTGCGCAGAGTCCTAGGATGAAGCTGTTGTTATTAGGGAGAAGGTTAATGTAGGGTGTGGACCATTCGTTAAACAACTACCTTAGTAGTGATCCAGTTAGCTGAACTTCTGTACAGAAGAACTCAGAGTAGAGCATAACCCCATAGAAAAAGGTGATGGGCAGCTCTTCCTGGTAAACACTATTTTCACCCCTCCTTACAAAGTGACATTGCATGGCACTAGACCCTGATTACTTTACATGTCGAGGTAACAGGAAGAGGGTAACAACATTGGCAATAAGCGTAAACAAATAAATAACATTACGACCCTACATCAGGGGTCTGCAACCTTTGGCTCTCTAGATGTTTTTGACTACAACTACTGCCAGTCCCGCCAGTACAGTCAATGCCAAGGAATCCTGGGAGTCATAGTCCAAAACATCTGGAGAGCCACAGGCTGCAGACCACTGCCCTTCACAAGCAGATACAAGGCAACCACAGAGCTGCCATGCGTTGATGTGCCACAGAAGGCGTGGCCATAAGTTCTTTAGCGGGCCCTGTGGTGAACATTAGCACCCTACCTCCGCTCATGTGGGTGACTCAGGTGACGCTTTCTCTGATGAGTGTCTTGGAGCATAGGGGCTGCACGGGAAACCAAAGGGAGCCTTGAAATAATGAAACCAGTTGGCTGTTGACTTTTTGACTGTAACCCCTTCTTAGATGTTTGAGAGCATTGATGTTGCTGTTCACTTTCACCCACAAATAGCTCTTGGATTAGAAAAAAACACCAGATAGTTTTCATTGGGAACTGGCACCCAAGCACTATCTATATGAGGTAAGAGACAGGATTTCACAATCACGTAGAATATAGGGAGATGCTGTCTATGCAGATAGAGCCGTCACAGAGTTAGTTTAGTTTAGTTTATTAATTTGTAGAGCGCTCCAAGCCCTGGGGCGTCTAGGCGTTTGTCTTACAAGTTACATAATTACATATTACAGGCTACATATATACAATTGACTTGCAGGTTGCAAATATACAGTACATTTAGCTTAAGCATAGACAAGAGTTACAATATCAAGAAGTGGCTCAGACTTAACCGTGATTTATTCCGTTCCTAAACGGTTCTTGGAGAAGAAATTGCTGATCTGTTCCAAAGAGGATGTTCAGTCAGAGCAAGCTTTTGGGAGAGCCTTCAATTCCATGTTTTTCTGGACTCATTGCATTCATCGTTCAGTCTCACTTAGGCCTCTGTCACCGTTCCCAGAACTCAATGGAAGCCTGAGACAAAGCCTCCTTGTAGAACAAACCCAAAAAAAAAAAGATTCACAAATGGAGAAACCTGTGGCTGTTTGTCCTGGTATTTATGGAATCGAGATGAAGTACTTTCAAATTATTTTTAGCTGCGGGGTAAACAACACCATTATTTAAAACATAGATTCCTTTGTGTTGCGGACATCAGTCAGCTACCTGCCAGTGCAGCTTCACAGACGTCCCAGGACCACTGCTCGAACTAAACTGATTGCATTGGGCAGTGTACACATATCCAAAGGGCCTCATCCTGCGGCCAACATTGTGTGGAGATGTCAATGCATGCACAATTTACTGCATGCAGTATTTTTGGGGAAACCATCATTTTAATGTTGTAAATGCTGCTTGATTACAGACTGTGAACCACGTGAACATCAATCGTACTACCCCATTATTTTGGGGTCGTTAGAATGGGAGTGACCAGAGCCCCTGACTAATGCCAGCATGATCCAAGGTGTCCTGGGCTACAGCAAAACAACCAAGAAACGACCCGCGAGTTGCATTGAGTCACCAACAAGGATCAGAAAGTTAAAAAACAGCGACTCTCCGAAAACCATGAGTGAGAAAAGGGAACAGTGTTAAGACCGGCACGAGCAGGGCCAAGTCGAGGGTACACGCGGGTGAACGCAGTGCACCCACTTTTTTCAGAGGGTGGACTCAGTCCCCCCCAGCAAACATGAGAGACATTGAATGTCCTCTGTGAATTTATGAACTAACGCCCGGGAACACTTCACCACTGCACTACATAACCTGATGAAAAATAACAAACAACTAAAGGTGATATGTCTGATTTCGGCACTGCATGTTCCAGGGAAAACATTGGTATTGGTTCTTGGGTTTTTAAAACATGTGTTTTCAAGAACACTATTAGAAAAAAAATATCCTCTCTTGGTTTTGTGTGTCTGTTGATTTTATGAAAGGCAAATCCCATCCTTCCTGTGCAATTTGGGTGGTTATGCAAAGCCAATTCAATGAATTGTACATATCTCGCCTTGATAGGCTAATTTCTGGCGACGTCACATTCCATTGCGTTTATTAATACATCCCCGCAATTGTTTTCTTAAGGGCTTGACCCCTGGGCGAGCATAACAGACAGAATCAGCAATTTGAGTCCTGCTGCTCCTGAGCCCCACTGGGTCACAGAAATAGATGGCTGACACTGCAGATAATGCGTGTGATGGGGCGTGATATAGTATCGGGACAATGCCATGTTTTGGTGTTTGTAAAGATTGAGGTTTCGCCCTGAAGAAGGACCTCTGTGGTCCGAAATGCATTGGCCATTATCATCTGCCTGCCAAGATCTTTTTCATCATCAAAGAGATTGATTTATCAGAATTGTATTGTGTTCCGTACAATTGTTGAAAAAGCTTTTCATGTGATAGAAATGAGTTCATAGCTGTACAGCTAGAAGGGCTAGTGCAGTCCTCACCGTGAGCCCAGGTCTCCTTTATTGATTACCACATTATTTTACCTGCACCCGTAAGCTTGTGGTAACATTATTTCTTGACCCAACAATTTGATGCCACAACCAAATCGTATTTTCCACCGAGTAAGTAAGGGGATGCGTCGGCTAGCTGAATGTTGCAGCCTCGGCCCTTGAATATCTGTTGTGTGTGATGACGCAAAACCAGGGCCGGGGGGACGTTTCCAGGTATTGAAATGTGCATCCCGTATTCACGAGCGGAATGCACATTATAATGACCGTAAAAGCCATGCCACCTGAAATGCCAATGTGGATCCCAAGGGTGTGATCCAGAAACATGATACTATTGCAGAAGCAATAGATCTACTCTGCAAATCTGGGTCACAGCAGGCGAGTCAGCCTATTGCGATGCAACGATGATAGCGAAGCAGCGTAACCCCATGAGAAGAAGCGAAGCCCGGCGTAAGTCAAACAGACCCCTTTATATGGATTCTGAACAGTTAAAGAATAGGGAACAACCATTAAGACAAGCAATCCTATGCACTGTAAAGGGAGAACCTTGGACTGGCTAGCAGACTTAAACTGCAACACTAAGATTTTGTCCAACACACCCTGCGCATGGTCAGACCACCATGTTATCTATTTCACCATCCAGGACAGCCCCTGCTTAAACTCCAACAATACACAAGCACCACCAGCACTCACCATGAACAATCGCAATATCACAGCCAAGAAATTACTGCCATTATTACAGTCTATCACTAATCAATCCAAATATACCGGAATGGACCCTTCTTCTGTTGTGGAGTTGTACAATCATACTCTTCGTCAGGCTATAGACAAAGTAGCTCCTCTAAAAATGCATAAAGCCAAGCCACGGGCACATCTAAACACGTGGTTCACCACTAACCTGAAAACCCTGCGTAGCACTAAAAGAATTGTAGAAGCAAATTGGAAAAAATACCCTAGTGACCTGAACAAAGAAAAAATCACTACTGCCTCTAACAACTATAAAGCTGCTATTCCACAAACCAAAAGTGACACCTACAATGACAGAATTATGAACACAAACTCTGGAACCAAAGAGTTGTTCACCATTCTTAGAGAATTATAATCATCTATACAACTGCTAGAATCCTGTACCAAAGACACGACCTGGCGCGCAAACATACAAAAAGCGCTGCTTGACAAAATATCACTCTTACAAACTAAAAGAGAATCTAAAAAACTCAGCTTGCCTGCTGACACAAAATTCTTAGAGCCATGCAACGCCTCCACCAAACCCTGCAGTCCATTTGAGTTTTCCTCTGTCTCTGTAAGGGAAGTAGAAGGAATGATATGAGCCGTAAACCCTCAAGATGCCAAGGGGACCTCTGCCCAGCGACAGTAATCAAAGAGGTGGTGGGGGAGCTCGCTCCTTTCATAACCTCCTTAATAAATGCCTCCTTCAAAATGAGCACTCTTCTCTCCAACTTGAAAAATGCCTGGGTCCTTCCATTACTCAAAACAACAATCCTTGACCCCAACATCCATACTAATTATAGGCCCATAACCACAGTACCATTCTTATTGAAAATATTGGACAGGGCAGCATACTTACAAATACAAAGCCACCTTGAAGCCAATAATCTCTTAGGCCTTCGACAATCAGGCTTTAGACCGGATCATGGCACAGAATCAGCCCTTATAGACTTAAAAATTCTAATGAATGTACTAAAAGACAAAGGCAATCTTGCCCTCCTCCTCCTGCTGGACTTATCTGCGGCCTTTGATTTAGTCAACCATAAAGTCCTCTGTAAACACCTGACTGCTGCAGCCCATTTTGGCCCGAATGCCGCTGCATGGATACAATCCTTCCCTGCCAATAGAACCATGAGGGTATTCGCACCAACTGCTTCGGCAGAACCTGCCCCACTCTCGTGTGGTGTTCTGCAGGGCTCTTGCGTCGCCCCTACATTATATAAAATGTTCACTAAGCCACTATTTGACCACTTAGACAATTTGGGTGTCACTTACACCAACTATGCGGATGTCACCCAAATCCTCATCCCCATTACAGGCTCCTAAGACATAGGGCCTCATTACGAGCATGGAGGTAATCAAAAAAGGAAGGCGGAATGGTAATATCGGCATCGAGTACCAGTCCGGGACATTACGAGCTGTAAAACCTGTCATTACCACCACCGGCCGTACTGTGTCCCTTCTTACTGGCATGCACGCATCCACGCGTCCACGCGCCCTTCGTGGCGGCAATATCGGATTGCCACTAACAGGAGGACATCACAAGTAACACGGGCATGCACCTACCGGCATCCCGAAGGCAGTAAATAGAGCCTGGACGATGGCAGTACTACAGGCATCACGGATCACCCGTAAATAGCAACCTGCTGTGTACCCAACTGCCACAGGTGCGCACAATCACCACATGTGGAGGATATGGAGCCTGTCCCAGCACAAAAGGAGCACACCCACACACCACACCCCTTCCTACACCAAAATGATCCCACTTGCTGTTGCAATCCTGGGGCTGGAGGACATACCTGTACTGCTACACCAGCAACAACAACTACAACAACAGGCAGCACAGAGGAGCAGGAGGAGAAGGAGGGTGAGACAGGCCCAGCAAGTCACACCAGTGCAGCCAGTGGTACCACATAGGCAGCCATCAATCCCTCGCATCAGAGCCAGTCTATTCAACCTTACCCCTGTGCAGATCCACACCCTGTACTGGTTGGACCGGGACTCCATCATGATACACAACATTGTCAGCCTGATAGAAATCCGCACTGCCATCTCCCCACTACTGAAGGTAGTGTCTGTGCTCCACTTCCTGGCCACAGGCACCTACCAGCACACAGTGGGCCAGCTGCATGGCATATCACAACCTCTCTTTTCACGCATGCTGACCCAAGTGCTGGATGCCCTCCTGAAGCATGCAAGCATCCACATATCCCTACCACGGACTGGCCAGGAGCTCGCTGACACTAAAGTTGCCTTCCTTGCACTGGCAGGCATGCCCAATTGCATCGGTGCTCTCGACTGCACCCATGTAGAATTGGTGGTCCCTCATGCCATGGAGGTGGTGTACCGCAATCGTAAGCAATACCACTCGATCAACATGCAGATGGTATGTGACTCCAGCAAGATGATCACACATTGTTGTGCCCGATATCCCAGATCCACACATGATGCCATGGTGCTGCATAACTCCTCGCTACCCCCCTACATGGAGCGACATGGTGGACAACGTGCCTGGCTGCTCGGTAAGTTGCCTGACAGGCCCATAGCAGTGCAGTGGGGGGATGCATACTCTACCTGGGTGAGATTGGGGGTGCATACACCACCTGGGCGTGATTGGGGGGGGTGCATACTCCACCTGGGTGAGATTGGGGGGGTGCATACTCCACCGGGGTGAGATTGGGGGGGAGGGGAATGCATACTCCACATGGGTGAGATTGAGTGGTGAGTGGACAATGCACACACAGCTAAACACTGTGTCCCTGAACATCCCAACCGGAACATGACACATCAATGCCATACATAAGACCAATGCTGCATAGCAATGACAATATGCCAGACATACAAGCAGGCCGCATCCCTCAAAGCGTCGACTGCACATCTAATTAGCATACCCTCTGCGACACAGTCCAGCAACATGCAGTGAGTATGCGTAACGGACATGACTGCAGCAAAGCACAACACAGGACATGCACCCTTGAGTGATAACAAAGAATTTCCACCGACGGTATACACTGATTGTCACTGGCCCACCACCACAGTCGTACAGCACGCCACCATGGGAATATCAAGCGATGGATGACAAAACATTATTAGACGTGTTGCAATGCCGCTAGTGGGAATCCATACAGAGTACTATATATCACCAATATGGGTGCAAAAACATTGTTCCGCATCCACAGTACATCTGCATCAGCATGCAAGTGAACACCCTGCATCATCTGGACGATGCAATCCACACCTGCAGACCATAGTACAGCACACATTGCGTCAAATGAACCTATGTGCATACATCCAGTACATGTGCATGTCAACACCAAATAGCTGCAGCCATGGCAGCGATTCCTAAAGGTGTCAGGTCAGATATTGACTCACACATACCTCATTTTGCTCCCATGCAGGTGATGGTGGCTATCCCTTGAAGCCGTGGCTACTTACCTCTGTACGGAACCTGCAGAACAGGCACGAATAGGAGTACAATCGGGTTCATACCTGTACCCGTGTTGTGATTGAGCAGACCTTTGGCCTGTTGAAGGCACGGTTCCGCTGCCTCAGCAGGTCTGGTGGAGCACTCCTTTACGGGCCTGAGAAGGCGGGAAAGATCACCATGGTCTGTGCCATGCTGCACAACATGTGCATCCGGGGAAACGTACCACTGCCACCTGACATTGACCTGCATGCACCGGGTGAGGATGATGATGATGATGGAGGAGATGCACTACCACTGCCAGTTTGCGATGCACAAGATGGCCGTGCTGTGCGCCAATCACTGATTGATGATTTCTTCTGAACCACTGGGATGCTGATGGTTCTGTGTTAGTACTACACTGGGCACTGGGATCGTGTGCATATGGACACAGGGTGTGTGGGGAGTTGGGCACTGTGCGCTGTCATGAATTGAATAAACACAAACGAAATGAACAATGTCCAGTCATGATTAGATTTTGAACACAACGGGTGTACTGGATATTTAACATTATTGTACTTGAACCCTCCACCTCACACACACCCATTCCTCCAACCCACCCCCCAATACCCCCAACACCACCTCCCCAAACACCCCCAACACCCCATAAGCCCCAACATCCCCAACACCACCTCTCCCCTCCCCCAACACCCCCAACACCACCTCCCCCTCACCCAATCATGGTTTTCCCCAGGATGCAGTTAGCACATGGAGGGTGGCCTGCTAGTTGCGGCCTCTCTTAGGATCTGGGGGCAGCATGTCCGTGTGGCGTGCGCTGCGCCTGGTCAGGCACATAGGGCTTGTGGGAGCCGAGCTGGCAGGTGTGGTGGATGGGGTAGAGGTGGATGCCTGTGCAACCGTCAGTGCAGGTCGTTGCTGCTGCAATTGTTCAACAATCCTGCCAAGGGCCTGGGTTACTGCAGATAAACTGTCGCAGATGACCATGGTGTTAGTGTTCATGGCTATGATGCTAGCTGCATTTGCTTCACGTATCTCACGGCTGGTCAGTTCCCCCTCAGCCACATACTGCCGGACCAGCTCGATCGTGCTATCCTGGCGGGCCTCAACCCTCGTCAAGCAGGCCTCCATGTTAGTAGTGGCTGTGGAGGTGGACGGTGCAGTGGCAGGGCGGGCCAATGCTGGACTTCCTTCTGATGGGGATGACAGATGTGGACTCCCCAGTACTGTGGCATGTTCTTGCATGGGGCTAACTACCCTGTGTGGACTGCAGGGGGGTGGGCTGGGGGTTTGGGGTATGATGACATACCACATGGAGGTTGTCGTCCATGTCAAATATTCTTCCACGTGGCCCTCCACATCGCTGAGGGGGACTGAGGCAGCTACCTCCCCAATAGAACTGGTGGCAGCAGACTGTGTGCCATCACCTTCTGCCTCTACAATAGTGGCCAACTCCGTTGTGGCTGTGTCGTCGGGTGGTGTCTCACATGTTCTTGCCTTGTCTGCTGGCCTGCCCTGTACTGCTGGTGCTGGCCTGGGTTGCAGTCTGGGCATTGGTGTTGCCCTGGAGGTAGAAGGTCCTGTGCCTTCTTGACTGGCCTTGGATCCCTTGGAGGATGTTGTGGCCTGTGGGGGAGGCTCCTGGCCTTCACTGTCTGCATCTGTGCCTGTGGGGGAACAAAAGATGCAGGGCATCAGTGATGGTGGTACGTGCAAGATGCATACATTGGTGTTGTTCAGTAGTTCACGTTTCATGCATTGCATTCTTGTAGGTGTGACACACAGGGTACTTGCAATGGGGGGGTACATATTGGCATACATCATGGACTCTCTTTTCTGGACTGATGTGTACTATGTGGCATACCATTGTATTGCGGTTTGCGTGATGTGTGACATGTGATTTCTTCCTGTGTGTTGGGTGTCTGTTGGTAATGAGATTGCCACGCAGCATGCATATCATTGTGCCATCTGGACATGGATCTGTATACGTGTGTATGATGGGCCATACATTGACTTGGTTCACTTTCACATCTGTTGTGCTACGTCATGCTTTGGTTCTCTGTGGTTTGTGGGGCACTCACCTCCATCTGCCGATGACGGCACACCCGCCTCCACATCTCCGAATCCCTCGATCGACTCCATATTGATCGTGGCCCTACATGTCTCCTCCCATCTTGACAGTTTGGTGGGAGAGTGGTCCCCGCCGCCTGTTGCCATGGACTGCCTGCGGTTGGCAGAAAGGATCTTCCGTACGCGGAGATGTAGATCGTCCCACCGCTTTTTCACATCCTTCACGGTGCGGGTGGTGGTGCTTGCCACAGTTACCTTCCTCGCCACCTCCTCCCATATTTCTTTTTTGCACAGTTGGGCTGCGCTCTTTGGGTTATTAGCAAAGACCTCATCAGCATGGGCCACTAGTGTGTCCGCTAACATATTGAGCTCCTCGTCTGAGAACCTCTTCTTGCGCAGGCGGGGGGTGGACTTCCTAGTGGCCTTCGACATTCTTTCCTGATTCTGCCTTCTCTCCACTCATTATCAGTGCTGTGTTCGGAGGATTGCAATGGATCGCATTTTTAAGATGGCCACCGGCGCATTTCCCGTTCCGGCGCGATGACATTACTTCCGGGTCTGGTATTTCGCACCTGGTATTTACATGATGGTATTGCCGGGTCCGTTGTTAAGGGGTTGCTCCTGGGGTTGGATGGTCTTTAGCGACATGGCGGTGCAGCCATTACCAGCATTACCAGTAATCAGCTGCTAGTTGCGGTGTCAAGGGAACACGGACGCGCTACTAACATCATGCCGGTAATGACTGTGTTTTTACCGCGATTCTCGAAATGAGACGCATAGACTCTAAACTCCTCAATTAAAGATGCCAAACTATTCAGGCGTGGATGGCTATCCACGGCCTCTGCCTTAATGACGATAAGACAGAGTTATTGCTTATTGGATCGCAGACCTGACTAAATAAGCTAGACAACCAATTCAAATGCTTCAACTTTGATGGCATCAACATCAACGTCTCTACTGAAGTGGAAACACTCGGCATACATCTTGACTCTACACTTACACTCACTAGACAAGTCAATACTGTGGCCTCAGCAACATCCTACACATCTAAGCTGATTAATGCCTACAGATGCTTCATGTCCCCTGACAGCTGCATCACCTTGGCTAGAGCACGTATATTATCTAAACTACAACTGCTACAAAATAATGCCTTAAGAGCAGCACTCAACACCCCGTAAGCTAACTACATCTCCTCATTAAGACGTATAGTCCATTGGTTTCCAGTGCAGGACAGAATTGCATTTAAAACACGAGCTATAACACATAAGTGCCTCTCAAACTCAGCACCAAAATATTTGGTGAACAAATTCACCAGAAATCAATCTAACAGACCCACCCGGCCTAATTAAACACAGTGTTTAAATAACCCTACATTCAAGCTAAAAAAAAGCAGGTGGTAACAGTTTCCGAGTACTAGCGGCTAAACTATGAAACTCCTTGCCACTAGCTCTAAGAGCTGAACCATCCTTTTGGATTCTTAGGAAAAAAGTGAAAACCTGGCTCTTTGCACAGTAGTGATAATGGTGCCGCTGACTCACAACGGCAGAGGCATGTCCTGATTGCAACACATAGCTAATGCTTTGTCTCTTCTGTATTTGTAACAATAGATATTTATCCTGAGTGATGTCTCCATTTCTGTAACACATTGCTAATGTTTTGTCTGCTTTATTAGGTAACATTACTGTGTGCTTCAAAAATGTGCCCAGATACCTCAGGGTTAGGTGCGCTATATAAATGAACAAATAAATAAATAAATAAAATAAATAAATTACAATTATTCTCATGAGCTTGCAATGTAACAACATTGTACCATTGTTTGCCGTCTCCCGCTAGATCTGTCACATGCGACTGCTCCCTATATCTTCTGCAGTAGCTATTCTTTCTGGTATGGTGCTGCATCCCTCTATTCTCAACCTCCGCAGGCCTGTCATTTATGCCAGTTTACACGTCTATGGGCCTCATTATAAGGTTGCTGGTCTGGTAAAATCGATGCCGGTACGGTAATACCGGCATCGTTTACCGGACCAGAGTATTACGAGCAGCAATGCCGGTGTCACCGGCATCGGCAGGGACCCGTTGTGACTGGGCTCTCCCTTGCTGGAATGAGCGTGGACACGCGGCAGCCGTGCCCGAGACACCGGCATGCTGCAGTCAAGTGCACATTAAGAGTTGCACGGACATGCAATTAGCGGCATGGAGATGCTGGTAACAACGGATACCATGGTGCCGTAAACACCGTCATCGGGGAGCAGGCGTTAATAGGGATCTGCTGTGTAGAAACCTGCCACAGGTGTACACAATTAGCACAGGTGGAGGGAGGCAATGGAGTCTGGCAGAGCACAAAAGGAGCATTCCCACACACCACACTCCTCTCAAATCCACAATGCTACCATAAGTAGTTGCAATACTGGGGCTGGAGGACATGTCTGCACTGCTACTCCTTGAGCAGGCAGTGAGCCAGAGAATGCAGCGGACGCACAGGAGGAGAAGGAGGGTCAGACTGGGCCAGCACATACCAATACTGCAGGCAGTTCTACCCCGCAGGCAGCCACCAATCCCTCGCCTAAGGGCCAGTCCATTTGACCTAACCCCTGCACAGATCCACACCCTGTACTGCCAGGAAAGGGACACCATCTCCACAATACTGGACCTCATTCATGACGACCTGGTGAGCCTCATCAAAATCCGGACAGCCACCCCCCCCTTGCTGAAGGTTGGATCTGTGCTATACTTCCTTGCCACTGGCACTTACCAGCACACAGTGATATGATATGATATGATATGGCATTTGTAACGCGCCTATACACAAGTGTTTCAAGGCGCGACGAGGCAGGGAGGGGGGAACAAAGGGAAGACAGACAACGATCCTACTAGGCCAGGTGTCATTCAGACCGCGCAAGTGCAGGGGTAGGGGGAAGGGAAAAATGCAAGGGGAAGGGGGAGGGGGGAGTGCAATACAAATAGTAGAATAGAAATAAAATAATAAATAAATAGGGCCAGCTGGTGGCAAGTGCAAGGTAAGTGCAGACAAGTGCTGGGGAGGGGTGGGGGGGCTGTAGTGATACAGAGACAGTCCCGCAGTGCAGGGGTTGCCAGGGAGGCAGTGCAAGTGAAGAGTGACTGGGTCCAGGACCGAGGTCGGTGAGAGTGGCCCAGTTGCAGGATCAGTGCAGTTTTGGTGAAGAATTTAGCAGGGGAGAGGGAGAGAGAAAGCAGAAGCGAAGAGGAAGGTTTTGAGGTGCTTCCGGAACCAGAGATGGTTCTCCTCAAGTTTCAGGGAGGCAGGAAGGCTGTTCCAGAGGGAGGCACCTGCCGCGGAGAGAGATCTACCCCCAGCTCGTTGCTTCGAGAAGCGGCTGACCCTGAGGGAGTTGGAGACGGATGAGCGTAGGGCTCGGGAAGGAAGATATTTAGGAAGAGAGAGTTGAAGGTATTTAGGCCCCAGGCCCCAGAAGGCCTTGTGGATGATGCAGAGGGTTTTGAACTTAATCCTCGCAGCCACTGGGAGCCAGTGTAGAGATTTCAGTCCTGGAGAGATACGGTCCCTGAGCTTGAGGCCAAGGACAAGTCTCGCAGTTCTGTTCTGGATGAGTTGCAGAGGGCGGAGAGTGGAGGCAGGCAGATTAAGATAGAGGAGTGGGCCAGCTGCATGGCATCTCACAACCCTGTTTCTCCCGTGTGCTAAACCAGGTGGTAGATGCATGCCTGAAAGACGCAAGTGACCACATCAAGTTACCACGGACTGAAGAGGAGGTGAATGCAACCAAAATAGCATTCTATGCACTGTTAGGCATGCCAAATGTAATTGGTGTCCTCAACTGTACCCATGTGGAGCTAGTAGTCCCTTATGTCGTGAGGTAGTGTACCGCAACAGGAAGCTCTACCATTCCCTGAATGTACAGATGGTGTACGATGCTCGCAAAATCATAACGCATTGCTGTGCAACATTCCCTGGCTCCACACATGATGCCATGGTGCTGCGCAACTCCATGCTTTCCCGCTGCATGGCACGACACGCTGCACAACATGCCGGGCTGCTGGGTGAGTCTAACCACAGGGCCATGAGGGGTGATGATTGGAGTGGGGGACCACAAGCATAGGCAACCTGTCTGCTAGCTGGGTCCTGAGGGGTGTTCCGAACATAGCACAGGATTTCATGTATTAGCACCACAAGTGCACACCACATGCACGAATCCATAATTACCCCTGAAAATAGGCGTAAGCATTACCATGATTGCAATGCATTGCAGATAGACTGCATTGGGCAATAGAAGTCAAAGTCGCATGAGGAACCAGACCTACATAACTCTACATGCCCAACCTGCACAATAACAAATCACACACATAGAATGGAACAAGACGACACACAGCGTCCTGGGTGCCTAAAACTGTGACCTTAGTTGATTCACCAAACTGTGGGAAACATGCAATGGATGCAGATGTGGCTTGCCTACACAGCAGTGCGTACATGCAAGCAACATACACAGTGCTCACACCAGCACATGCATCAGGAACATCATAAGACATGGACCACATGTACCAATATGCACCACCCTGCAGTCACAATGCATGAAATACAGGAGTGCAGCAAAGGAAATCACGAGTCATGCTGCCATGCCTGAGCTAAATCCAACTGCCATACAGAGAAATCTCAGTCACTGCACTCACTCCACAGGTACACTGCAGACCAGTATGCCTGTCTTGTCGCCTCAAGGGACACCTCCAAAAACAATGGGTGAAGCATGGAAACGATTGCAATCATCAATCAGTTACCATCACCAATATATGATTGAGAGGTGCAGGACTCATCCAAAGTACCTCATTCCCACCATGCCAGTCCCCACCCAGCCGTATCACAGAAACGTAACCCTTCACCGGCGGCCCATACCACCAATGTGAATGTGCCATAGTCATATGGGGGAAGGCATTGATCGACATGTACATGGCGACAACAAGTAGTCGAATGCATGATTTGGAAACCACTGTGTTTCATGAAGCACATTAGGCAAATGTGTCATTATGCACTGTGCATTGATAGGCCATTCCCATTGGTAACACATCCAACAAATGTGAGCACATCATGGACTTTTGGACTTTATTTGTGAGAGTGCTGTTTCTGATTGAATGGTCCTTGGGACGTGAACAACACCCACCCCCTCTGCCCCCCAATCATGGATCATTCCTAAGTACACTTACCTGGGTATTTGAATAAGGAACATGTCATGTCCAATCATGAATATTATGTTGCATGTAATCATGAACACTGTACAGGCAGTGCTTATAAGGAATTACAAAACAGAGGGGTGTCTGGGAAACTCTCTACCAGCACGAACACAGCCCATTGACTTGTTCTTCGGTGGATGGCCCCTGGGAAAGTCTCAACCAAATCTTTAGCTCACTGTTCTTTTCACAGAGAAGAAATGTCCCCACATATCTGTCTTTGTCCTGCCCAAGGGCAGTCCAGCACCGAAATGCTAGGCAATTCTCCTCTGAACAAGAGTACCACAGCAACCCCACGTGTTTCAGCCTTGTTGGGCATCATCAGTGAGGTGAAGCTGTGACTCTCTAAGAGCAGTGAGCAAGGGGTCCACGTCTGGATTCCCCTGGTAACTTAGGGTGAGAAACAAATGTACTTGGTATGCAAAACAGAGGTGTGTCTTGGAAACTCTCTACCAGCACAAACACAGCCCATTGACTTGTTCTTCGGTGGATGGCCCCTGGGAAAGTCTCAACCAAATCTTTAGCTCACTGTTCTTTTCACAGAGAAGAAATGTCCCCGCATATCAGTCTTTGTCCTGCCCAGGGGCAGTCCAGCACCGAAATGCTAGGCAATTCTCCTCTGAAGAAGAGTACCACAGCAACCCCATACACGTGTTTCAGCCTAGTTGGAATCACCAGTGAGGTGAAGCTGTGCCTCTCTAACAGCAGTGAGCAAGGGGTCCACGTCTGGATTCCCCAGGTAATTTAGGGTGAGACCCAAAGTTACTTGGTATGCAAAACAGAGGGGTGTCTGGGAAACTCTCTACCAGCACAAACACAGCCCATTGACTTGTTCTTGGGTGGATGGCTCCTGGGAGAGTCTCAACCAAGTATTTAGCTCACTGTTCTTTTCACAGAGAAGAAATGTCCCCACATATCAGTCTTTGTCCTGCCCAGGGGCAGTCCAGCACCAAAATGCTAGGCAATTCTCCACTGAACAAGAGTACCACAGCAACCCAATACATGTGTTTCAGCCTAGTTGGGCATCATCAGTGAGGTGAAGCTGTGCCTCTCTGAGAGCAGTGAGCAAGGGATCCACGTCTGGATTCCCCTGGTAACTTAGGGTGAGACCCAAAGTTACTTGGTATGCAAAACAGAGGGGTGTTTGGGAAACTCTCTAACAGCACAAACACAGCCCATTGACTTGTTCTTGGGTGGATGGCCCCTGGGAGAGTCTCAACCAAGTCTTTAGCTCACTGTTCATTTCACAGAAAAGAAATGTCCCCGCATATCAGTCTTTGTCCTGCTCAGGGGCAGTCCAGCACCAAAATGCTAGGCAATTCTCCACTGAACAAGAGTACCACAGCAACCCCATACACATGTTTCAGCCTAGTTGGACATCATCAGTGAGGTGAAGCTGTGCTTCTCTAAGAGCAGTGAGCAAGGGGTCCACGTCTGGATTCCCCTGGTAACTTAGGGTGAGACCCAAAGTTACTTGGTATGCAAAACAGAGGGGTGTCTTGGAACCTCTCTACCAGCACGAACACAGCTCCTTGACTTGTTCTTGGGTGGATGGCCCCTGGGAGAGTCTCAACCAAGTCTTTAGCTCAATGTTCTTTTCACAGAGAAGAAATGTCCCCGCATATCAGTCTTTGTCCTGCCCAGCGCAGTCCAGCACCAAAATGCTAGGCAATTCTCCACTGAACAAGAGTACCACAGCAACCCCATACACATGTTTCAGCCTAGTTGGGCATCATCAGTGAGGTGAAGATGTGCCTCTCTAAGAGCAGTGAGCAAGGGGTCTGCATCTGGATTCCCCTGGTAACTTAGGGTGAGACCCAAAGTTACTTGGTATGCAAAACAGAGGGGTGTCTGGGAAACTTTCTACCAGCAAAAACACAGCCCATTGACTTATTCTTGGGTGGATGGCCCCTGGGAGAGTCTCAACAGAGAAGAAATGTCCCCGCATATCAGTCTTTGTCTTGCCCAAGGGCAGTCCAGCACCGAAATGCTAGGCAATTCTCCTCTGAACAAGAGAACCACAGCAGCCCCATACATGTGTTTCAGCCTAGTTGGGCATCATCAGTGAGGCGAAGCTGTGCTTCTCTAAGAGCAGTGAGCAAGGGGTCCACATCTGGATTCCCCTGGTAACTTAGGGTGAGACCCAAAGTTACTTGGTATACAAAACAGAGGGGTGTCTTGGAACCTCTCTACCAGCACGAACACAGCCCCTTGACTTGTTCTTGGGTGGATGGCCCCTGGGAGAGTCTCAACAAAGTCTTTAGCTCACTGTTATTTTCACAGAGAAGACATTTCCCGATCTATCAGTCTTTGTTCTGCCCAGGAGCAGTCCAGCACCGAAATGCTAGGCAATTCTCCTCTGAACAAGAGTACCACAGCAACCCCATACACGTGTTTCAGACTAGTTGGGCATCATCAGTGAGGTGAAGCTGTGCCTCTCTAAAAGCAGTGAGCAAGGGGTCCATGTCTGGATTCCCCTGGTAACTTAGGGTGAGACCCAAAGTTACTTGGTATGCAAAACAGAGGGGTGTCTGGGAAACTCTCTACCAGCACGAACGCAGCCCATTGACTTGTTCTTGGGTGGATGGCCCCTGGGAGAGTCTCAACCAAGTCTTTAGCTCACTATTCTTTTCACAGAGAAGACATTTCCCCATTTATCAGTCTTTGTTCTGCCCAGTGGCAGTCCAGCACCGAAATGCTAGGCCATTTCTTCTCTGAACAAGAGTACCCCAGCAAACCCATACATGTGTTTCAGCCTAGTTGGGCATCATCAGTGAGGTGAAGCTGTGCCTCTCTAACAGCAGTGAGCAAGGGGTCCATGTCTGGATTCCCCTGGTAACTTAGGGTGTGACCCAAAGTTACTTGGTATGCAAAACAGAGGGGTGTCTGGGAAACTCTCTACCAGCACAAACACAGCCCATTGACTTGTTCTTGGGTGGATGGCCCCTGGGAGAGTCTCAACCAAGTCTTTAGCTCACTGTTCTTTTCACAGAGAAGAAATGTCCCCGCATATCAGTCTTTGTCCTGCCCAGGGACAGTCCAGCACCAAAATGCTAGGCAATTCTCCACTGAACAAGAGTACCACAGCAACCCCATACACATGTTTCAGCCTAGTTGGGCATCATCAGTGAGGTGAAGCTGTGCCTCTAAGAGCAGTGAGCAAGGGGTCTGCATCTGGATTCCCCTGGTAATTTAGGGTGAGACCCAAAGTTACTTGGTATGCAAAACAGAGGGGTGTCTGGGAAACACTCTACCAGCACAAACACAGCCCATTGACTTGTTTGTGGGTGGATGGCCCCTGGGAGAGCCTCAACCAAGTCTTTAGCTCATTGTTCTTTTCACAGAGAAGAAATGTCCCACATATCAGTCTTTGTCCTGCCTAAAAGGCAGCCCAGCACCGAAATGATAGGCAATTCTCTTCTGAACAAGAGTACCACAGCAACCCCATACACGTGTTTCAGCCTAGTTGGGCATCATTAGTGAGGTGAAGCTGTGCCTCTCTAACAGCAGTGAGCAAGGGGTCCACGTCTGGATTCCCCTGGTAACTTAGGGTGAGACCCAAAGTTACTTGGTATGCAAAACAGAGGGGTGTCTGGGAACTCTCTACCAGCACGAACACAGCCCATTGACTTGTTCTTGGGTGGATGGCCCCTGGGAGAGTCTCAACCAAGTCTTTAGCTTACTGTTCTTTTCACAGAGAAGACATTTCCCCATTTATCAGTCTTTGTTCTGCCCGGTGGCAGACCAGCACCGAAATGCTAGGCAATTCTCCTCTGAACAAGAGTACCACAGCAACCCCATACATGTGTTTCAGCCTAGTTGGGCATCATCAGTGAGGTGAAGCTGTGCCTCTCTAACAGCAGTGAGCAAGGGGTCCACGTCTGGCTTCCCCTGGTAACTTAGGGTGTGACCCAAAGTTACTTGGTATGCAAAACAGAGGGGTGTCTGGGAAACTCTACCAGCACAAACACAGCCCATTGACTTGTTCTTGGGTGGATGGTCTCTGGGAGAGTCTCAACCAAGTCTTTAGATCACTGTTCTTTTCACAGAGAAGAAATGTCCCCGCATATCAGTCTTTGTCTTGCCCAAGGGCAGTCCAGCACCGAAATGCTAGGCAATTTTCCTCTGAACAAGAGTACCACAGCAGCCCCATACATGTGTTTCAGCCTAGTTGGGCATCATCAGTGAGGCGAAGCTGTGCTTCTCTAAGAGCAGTGAGCAAGGGGTCCACGTCTGGATTCCCCTGGTAACTTAGGGTGAGACCCAAAGTTACTTGGTATGCAAAACAGAGGGGTGTCTTGGAACCTCTCTACCAGCACGAACACAGCCCCTTGACTTGTTCTTGGGTGGATGGCCCCTGGGAGAGTCTCAACCAAGTCTTTAGCTCACTGTTATTTTTACAGAGAAGACATTTCCCCATTTATCAGTCTTTGTTCTGCCTAGGAGCAGTCCAGCACCAAAATGCTATGCAATTCTCCTCTGAACAAGAATACCACAGCAACCCCATACACTTGTTTCAGCCTAGTTGGGCATCATCAGTGACGTGAAGCTGTGCCTCTCTAAGAGCAGTGAGCAAGGGGTCCATGTCTGGATTCCCCTGGTAACTTAGGGTGAGACCCAAAGTTACTTGGTTTGCAAAACAGAGGGGTGTCTGGGAAACTCTCTACCAGCACGAACGCAGCCCATTGACTTGTTCTTGGGTGGATGGCCCCTGGGAGAGTCTCAACCAAGTCTTTAGCTCACTGTTCTTTTCACAGAGAAGACATTTCCCCATTTATCAGTCTTTGTTCTGCCCAGTGGCAGTCCAGCACCGAAATGCTAGGCAATTCTCCTCTGAACAAGAGTACCACAGCAACACCATACATGTGTTTCAGCCTAGTTGGGCATCATCAGTGAGGTGAAGCTGTGCCTCTCTAACAGCAGTAAGCAAGGGGTCCATGTCTGGATTCCCCTGGTAACTTAGGGTGAGACCCAAAGTTACTTGGTATGCAAAACAGAGGGGTGTCTGGGAAACTCTCTACCAGCACAAACACAGCCCATTAACTTGTTTGTGGGTGGATGGCCCCTGGGAGAGCCTCAACCAAGTCTTTAGCTCATTGTTCTTTTCACAGAGAAGAAATGTCCCCACATATCTTTGTCCTGCCTAAAAGGCAGCCCAGCACCGAAATGATAGGCAATTCTCTTCTGAACAAGAGTACCACAGCAACCCCATACACGTGTTTCAGCCTAGTTGGGCATCATTAGTGAGGTGAAGCTGTGCCTCTCTTACAGCAGTGAGCAAGGGGTCCACGTCTGGATTCCCCTGGTAACTTAGGGTGAGACCCAAAGTTACTTGGTATACAAAACAGAGGGGTGTCTTGGAACCTCTCTACCAGCACGAACACAGCCCCTTGACTTGTTCTTGGGTGGATGGCCCCTGGGAGAGTCTCAACAAAGTCTTTAGCTCACTGTTATTTTCACAGAGAAGACATTTCCCGATCTATCAGTCTTTGTTCTGCCCAGGAGCAGTCCAGCACCGAAATGCTAGGCAATTCTCCTCTGAACAAGAGTACCACAGCAACCCCATACACGTGTTTCAGACTAGTTGGGCATCATCAGTGAGGTGAAGCTGTGCCTCTCTAAAAGCAGTGAGCAAGGGGTCCATGTCTGGATTCCCCTGGTAACTTAGGGTGAGACCCAAAGTTACTTGGTATGCAAAACAGAGGGGTGTCTGGGAAACTCTCTACCAGCACGAACGCAGCCCATTGACTTGTTCTTGGGTGGATGGCCCCTGGGAGAGTCTCAACCAAGTCTTTAGCTCACTATTCTTTTCACAGAGAAGACATTTCCCCATTTATCAGTCTTTGTTCTGCCCAGTGGCAGTCCAGCACCGAAATGCTAGGCAATTTCTTCTCTGAACAAGAGTACCCCAGCAAACCCATACATGTGTTTCAGCCTAGTTGGGCATCATCAGTGAGGTGAAGCTGTGCCTCTCTAACAGCAGTGAGCAAGGGGTCCATGTCTGGATTCCCCTGGTAACTTAGGGTGTGACCCAAAGTTACTTGGTATGCAAAACAGAGGGGTGTCTGGGAAACTCTCTACCAGCACAAACACAGCCCATTGACTTGTTCTTGGGTGGATGGCCCCTGGGAGAGTCTCAACCAAGTCTTTAGCTCACTGTTCTTTTCACAGAGAAGAAATGTCCCCGCATATCAGTCTTTGTCCTGCCCAGGGACAGTCCAGCACCAAAATGCTAGGCAATTCTCCACTGAACAAGAGTACCACAGCAACCCCATACACATGTTTCAGCCTAGTTGGGCATCATCAGTGAGGTGAAGCTGTGCCTCTAAGAGCAGTGAGCAAGGGGTCTGCATCTGGATTCCCCTGGTAATTTAGGGTGAGACCCAAAGTTACTTGGTATGCAAAACAGAGGGGTGTCTGGGAAACACTCTACCAGCACAAACACAGCCCATTGACTTGTTTGTGGGTGGATGGCCCCTGGGAGAGCCTCAACCAAGTCTTTAGCTCATTGTTCTTTTCACAGAGAAGAAATGTCCCCACATATCAGTCTTTGTCCTGCCTAAAAGGCAGCCCAGCACCGAAATGATAGGCAATTCTCTTCTGAACAAGAGTACCACAGCAACCCCATACACATGTTTCAGCCTAGTTGGGCATCATTAGTGAGGTGAAGCTGTGCCTCTCTAACAGCAGTGAGCAAGGGGTCCACGTCTGGATTCCCCTGGTAACTTAGGGTGAGACCCAAAGTTACTTGGTATGCAAAACAGAGGGGTGTCTGGGAACTCTCTACCAGCACGAACACAGCCCATTGACTTGTTCTTGGGTGGATGGCCCCTGGGAGAGTCTCAACCAAGTCTTTAGCTTACTGTTCTTTTCACAGAGAAGACATTTCCCCATTTATCAGTCTTTGTTCTGCCCAGTGGCAGACCAGCACCGAAATGCTAGGCAATTCTCCTCTGAACAAGAGTACCACAGCAACCCCATACATGTGTTTCAGCCTAGTTGGGCATCATCAGTGAGGTGAAGCTGTGCCTCTCTAACAGCAGTGAGCAAGGGGTCCACGTCTGGCTTCCCCTGGTAACTTAGGGTGTGACCCAAAGTTACTTGGTATGCAAAACAGAGGGGTGTCTGGGAAACTCTACCAGCACAAACACAGCCCCTTGACTTGTTCTTGGGTGGATGGCCCCTGGGAGAGTCTCAACCAAGTCTTTAGCTCACTGTTATTTTTACAGAGAAGACATTTCCCCATTTATCAGTCTTTGTTCTGCCTAGGAGCAGTCCAGCACCAAAATGCTATGCAATTCTCCTCTGAACAAGAATACCACAGCAACCCCATACATGTGTTTCAGCCTAGTTGGGCATCATCAGTGAGGTGAAGCTGTGCCTCTCTAACAGCAGTGAGCAAGGGGTCCGCATCTGGATTCCCCTGGTAACTTAGGGTGAGACCCAAAGTTACTTGGTATCCAAACAGAGGGGTGTCTGGGAAACTCTCTGCCAGCACGAACACAGCCCCTTGACTTGTTCTTGTGTGGATGGCCCCTGGGAGAGTCTCAACCAAATCTTTAGCTAACTGTTCTTTTCACAGAGAAGAAATGTCCCACATATCAGTCTTTGTCCTGCCCAGGGGCTGTCCAGCACGAAATGCTGGGCAATTCTCCTCTGAAAAAGAGTACCACAGAAACCCCATACACGTGTTTCAGCCTATTTGGGCATTATCAGTGAGGTGAAGCTGTGCCTCTCTAAGAGCAGTGAGCAAGGGGTCCACGTCTGGATTCCCCTGGTAACTTAGGGTGAGACCCAAAGTTACTTGGTATGCAAAACAGAGGGGTGTCTGGGAAACTCTCTACCAGCACAAACACAGCACATTGACTTGTTTGTGGGTGGATGGCCCCTGGGAGAGCCTCAACCAAGTCTTTAGCTCACTGTTCTTTTCACAGAAAAGAAATGTCCCCGCATATCAGTCTTTGTCCTGCCCAGGGAAAGTCCAGCACCAAAATGCTAGGCAATTCTCAACTGAACAAGAGTACCACAGCAACCCCATACACATGTTTCAGCCTAGTTGGACATCATCATTGAGGTGAAGCTGTGCCTCTCTAAGAGCAGTGAGCAAGGGGTCTGCATCTGGATTCCCCTGGTAACTTAGGGTGAGACCCAAAGTTACTTGGTATGCAAAACAGAGGGGTGTCTGGGAAACTCTCTACCAGCACAAACACAGCCCATTAACTTGTTTGTGGGTGGATGGCCCCTGGGAGAGCCTCAACCAAGTCTTTAGCTCATTGTTCTTTTCACAGAGAAGAAATGTCCCCACATATCTTTGTCCTGCCTAAAAGGCAGCCCAGCACCGAAATGATAGGCAATTCTCTTCTGAACAAGAGTACCACAGCAACCCCATACACGTGTTTCAGCCTAGTTGGGCGTCATTAGTGAGGTGAAGCTGTGCCTCTCTAACAGCAGTGAGCAAGGGGTCCACGTCTGGATTCCCCTGGTAATTTAGGGTGAGACCCAAAGTTACTTGGTATGCAAAACAAAGAGGTGTCTGGGAAACTCTCTACCAGCACAAACACAACCCATTGACTTGTTCTTGGGTGGATGGTCCCTGGGAGAGTCTCAACCAAGTCTTTAGCTCACTGTTCTTTTCACAGAGAAGAAATGTCCCCGCATATCAGTCTTTGTCCTGCCCAGCGGCAGTCCAGCACCAAAATGCTAGGCAATTCTCCACTGAACAAGAGTACCACAGCAACCCCATACACATGTTTCAGCCTAGTTGGGCATCATCAGTGAGGTGAAGCTGTGCTTCTTTAAGAGCAGTGAGCAAGGGGTCTGCATCTGGATTCCCCTGGTAACTTAGGGTGAGACCCAAAGTTACTTAGTATGCAAAACAGAGGGGTGTCGGGAAACTCTCTACCAGCACAAACACAGCCCCTTGACTTGTTTGTGGGTGGATGGCCCCTGGGAGAGCCTCAACCAAGTCTTTAGCTCACTGTTCTTTTCACAGAGAAGAAATGTCCCCGCATATCAGTCTTTGTCCTGCCTAAAAGGCAGCCCAGCACCGAAATGATAGGCAATTCTCTTCTGAACAAGAGTACCACAGCAACCCCATACACGTGTTTCAGCCTAGTTGGGCATCATTAGTGAGGTGAAGCTGTGCCTCTCTAACAGCAGTGAGCAATTGGTCCACGTCTGGATTCCCCTGGTAACTTAGGGTGAGACCCAAAGTTACTTGGTATGCAAAACAGAGGGGTGTCTGGGAAACTCTCTACCAGCACAAACACAACCCATTGACTTGTTCCTGGGTGCATGGCCCCTGGGAGAGTCTCAACCAAGTCTTTAGCTCACTGTTCTTTTCACAGAGAAGAAATGTCCCCGCATACTAGTCTTTGTCCTGCCCAGGGGCAGTCCAGCACTGAAATGCTAGGCAATTCTCCTCTGAACAAGAGTACCACAGCAACCCCATATACATGTTTCAGCCTATTTGGGCATTATCAGTGAGGTGAAGCTGTGCCTCTCTAAGAGCAGTGAGCAAGGGGTCCACGTCTGGATTCCCCTGGTAACTTAGGGTGAGACCCAAAGTTACTTGGTATGCAAAACAGAGGGGTGTCTGGGAAACTCTCTACCAGCACAAACACAGCCCATTGACTTGTTTGTGGGTGGATGGCCCCTGGGAGAGCCTCAACCAAGTCTTTAGCTCACTGTTCTTTTCACAGAGAAGAAATGTCCCCGCATATCAGTCTTTGTCCTGCCTAAAAGGTAGCCCAGCACCGAAATGATAGGCAATTCTCTTCTGAACAAGAGTACCACAGCAACCCCATACACGTGTTTCAGCCTAGTTGGGCATCATTAGTGAGGTGAAGCTGTGCCTCTCTAACAGCAGTGAGCAAGGGGTCCACGTCTGGATTCCCCTGGTAACTTAGGGTGAGACCCAAAGTTACTTGGTATGCAAAACAGAGGTGTGTCTGGGAAACTCTCTACCAGCACAAACACAACCCATTGACTTGTTCTTGGGTGGATGGCCCCTGGGAGAGTCTCAACCAAGTCTTTAGCTCACTGTTCTTTTCACAGAGAAGAAATGTCCCCGCATATCAGTCTTTGTCCTGCCCAGGGAAAGTCCAGCACCAAAATGCTAGGCAATTCTCCACTGAACAAGAGTACCACAGCAACCCCATACACATGTTTCAGCCTAGTTGGGCATCATCAGTGAGGTGAAGCTGTGCCTCTCTAAGAGCAGTGAGCAAGGGGTCTGCATCTGGATTCCCCTGGTAACTTAGGGTGAGACCCAAAGTTACTTGGTATGCAAAACAGAGGGGTGTCTGGGAAACTCTCTACCAGCACAAACACAGCCCATTAACTTGTTTGTGGGTGGATGGCCCCTGGGAGAGCCTCAACCAAGTCTTTAGCTCATTGTTCTTTTCACAGAGAAGAAATGTCCCCACATATCTTTGTCCTGCCTAAAAGGCAGCCCAGCACCGAAATGATAGGCAATTCTCTTCTGAACAAGAGTACCACAGCAACCCCATACACGTGTTTCAGCCTAGTTGGGCGTCATTAGTGAGGTGAAGCTGTGCCTCTCTAACAGCAGTGAGCAAGGGGTCCACGTCTGGATTCCCCTGGTAATTTAGGGTGAGACCCAAAGTGACTTGGTATGCAAAACAGAGGGGTGTCTGGGAAACTCTCTACCAGCACAAACACAACCCATTGACTTGTTCTTGGGTGCATGGCCCCTGGGAGAGTCTCAACCAAGTCTTTAGCTCACTGTTCTTTTCACAGAGAAGAAATGTCCCCGCATATCAGTCTTTGTCCTGCCCAGGGGCAGTCCAGCACTGAAATGCTAGGCAATTCTCCTCTGAACAAGAGTACCACAGCAACCCCACATACATGTTTCAGCCTAGTTGGGCACAATCAGTGAAGTGAAGCTGTGCCTCTCTAAGAGCAGTGAGCAAGGGGTCCGCATCTGGATTCCCCTGGTAACTTAGGGTGAGACCCAAAGTTACTTGGTATGCAAAACAAAGGGGTGTCTGGGAAACTCTCTACCAGCACAAACACAACCCATTGACTTGTTCTTGGGTGGATGGCCCCTGGGAGAGTCTCAACCAAGTCTTTAGCTCACTGTTCTTTTCACAGAGAAGAAATGTCCCCGCATATCAGTCTTTGTCCTGCCCAGGGGCAGTCCAGCACCAAAATGCTAGGCAATTCTCCACTGAACAAGAGTACCACAGCAACCCCATACACATGTTTCAGCCTAGTTGGGCATCATCAGTGAGGTGAAGCTGTGCCTCTTTAAGAGCAGTGAGCAAGGGGTCTGCATCTGGATTCCCCTGGTAACTTAGGGTGAGACCCAAAGTTACTTAGTATGCAAAACAGAGGGGTGTCTGGGAAACTCTCTACCAGCACAAACACAGCCCATTGACTTGTTTGTGGGTGGATGGCCCCTGGGAGAGCCTCAACCAAGTCTTTAGCTCACTGTTCTTTTCACAGAGAAGAAATGTCCCCGCATATCAGTCTTTGTCCTGCCTAAAAGGCAGCCCAGCACCGAAATGATAGGCAATTCTCTTCTGAACAAGAGTACCACAGCAACCCCATACACGTGTTTCAGCCTAGTTGGGCATCATTAGTGAGGTGAAGCTGTGCCTCTCTAACAGCAGTGAGCAAGGGGTCCACGTGTGGATTCCCCTGGTAACTTAGGGTGAGACCCAAAGTTACTTGGTATGCAAAACAGAGGGGTGTCTGGGAAACTCTCTACCAGCACAAACACAACCCATTGACTTGTTCTTGGGTGGATGGCCCCTGGGAGAGTCTCAACCAAGTCTTTAGCTCACTGTTCTTTTCACAGAGAAGAAATGTCCCCGCATATCAGTCTTTGTCCTGCCCAGGGAAAGTCCAGCACCAAAATGCTAGGCAATTCTCCACTGAACAAGAGTACCACAGCAACCCCATACACATGTTTCAGCCTAGTTGGGCATCATCAGTGAGGTGAAGCTGTGCCTCTCTAAGAGCAGTGAGCAAGGGGTCTGCATCTGGATTCCCCTGGTAACTTAGGGTGAGACCCAAAGTTACTTGGTATGCAAAACAGAGGGGTGTCTGGGAAACTCTCTACCAGCACAAACACAGCCCATTAACTTGTTTGTGGGTGGATGGCCCCTGGGAGAGCCTCAACCAAGTCTTTAGCTCATTGTTCTTTTCACAGAGAAGAAATGTCCCCACATATCTTTGTCCTGCCTAAAAGGCAGCCCAGCACCGAAATGATAGGCAATTCTCTTCTGAACAAGAGTACCACAGCAACCCCATACACGTGTTTCAGCCTAGTTGGGCGTCATTAGTGAGGTGAAGCTGTGCCTCTCTAACAGCAGTGAGCAAGGGGTCCACGTCTGGATTCCCCTGGTAATTTAGGGTGAGACCCAAAGTGACTTGGTATGCAAAACAGAGGGGTGTCTGGGAAACTCTCTACCAGCACAAACACAACCCATTGACTTGTTCTTGGGTGCATGGCCCCTGGGAGAGTCTCAACCAAGTCTTTAGCTCACTGTTCTTTTCACAGAGAAGAAATGTCCCCGCATATCAGTCTTTGTCCTGCCCAGGGGCAGTCCAGCACTGAAATGCTAGGCAATTCTCCTCTGAACAAGAGTACCACAGCAACCCCACATACATGTTTCAGCCTAGTTGGGCACAATCAGTGAAGTGAAGCTGTGCCTCTCTAAGAGCAGTGAGCAAGGGGTCCGCATCTGGATTCCCCTGGTAACTTAGGGTGAGACCCAAAGTTACTTGGTATGCAAAACAAAGGGGTGTCTGGGAAACTCTCTACCAGCACAAACACAACCCATTGACTTGTTCTTGGGTGGATGGCCCCTGGGAGAGTCTTGGGTGGATGGCCCCTGGGAGAGTCTCAACCAAGTCTTTAGCTCACTGTTCTTTTCACAGAGAAGAAATGTCCCCGCATATCAGTCTTTGTCCTGCCCAGGGGCAGTCCAGCACCAAAATGCTAGGCAATTCTCCACTGAACAAGAGTACCACAGCAACCCCATACACATGTTTCAGCCTAGTTGGGCATCATCAGTGAGGTGAAGCTGTGCCTCTTTAAGAGCAGTGAGCAAGGGGTCTGCATCTGGATTCCCCTGGTAACTTAGGGTGAGACCCAAAGTTACTTAGTATGCAAAACAGAGGGGTGTCTGGGAAACTCTCTACCAGCACAAACACAGCCCATTGACTTGTTTGTGGGTGGATGGCCCCTGGGAGAGCCTCAACCAAGTCTTTAGCTCACTGTTCTTTTCACAGAGAAGAAATGTCCCCGCATATCAGTCTTTGTCCTGCCTAAAAGGCAGCCCAGCACCGAAATGATAGGCAATTCTCTTCTGAACAAGAGTACCACAGCAACCCCATACACGTGTTTCAGCCTAGTTGGGCATCATTAGTGAGGTGAAGCTGTGCCTCTCTAACAGCAGTGAGCAAGGGGTCCACGTGTGTATTCCCCTGGTAACTTAGGGTGAGACCCAAAGTTACTTGGTATGCAAAACAGAGGGGTGTCTGGGAAACTCTCTACCAGCACAAACACAACCCATTGACTTGTTCTTGGGTGGATGGCCCCTGGGAGAGTCTCAACCAAGTCTTTAGCTCACTGTTCTTTTCACAGAGAAGAAATGTCCCCGCATATCAGTCTTTGTCCTGCCCAGGGGCAGTCCAGCACTGAAATGCTAGGCAATTCTCCTCTGAACAAGAGTACCACAGCAACCCCATATACATGTTTCAGCCTAGTTGAGCATAATCAGTGAAGTGAAGCTGTGCCTCTCTAAGAGCAGTGAGCAAGGGGTCCGCATCTGGATTCCCCTGGTAACTTAGGGTGAGACCCAAAGTTACTTGAAATACAAAACAGAGGGGTGTCTGGGAAACTCTCTACCAGCCCAAACACAGCCCATTGACTTGTTCTTGGGTGGATGGCCCCTGGGGGAGTCTCAAGCAAGTCTTTAGCTCACTCTTCTTTTCACAGAAAAGAAATGCCACCGCCTATTAGTCTTTGTCCTGCTCAGGGGCAATCCAGCACCGAAATGCTAGGCAATTCTCCTGTGAACAAGAGTACCACAGCAACCCCATACACATGTTTCAGCCTAGTTGGGCATCATCAGTGAGGTGAAGCTGTGCCTCTCTAAGAGCAGTGAGCAAGGGGTCCACGTCTGGATTCCCCTGGTAACTTAGGGTGAGACCCAAAGTTACTTGGTACGCAAAACAGAGGGGTGTCTGGGAAATTCTCGACCAGCACGAACACAGCCCATTGACTTGTTCTTGGGTGGATGGCCCCTGGGAGAGTCTCAACCAAGTCTTTAGCTCACTGTTCTTTTCACAGAGAAGAAATGTCCCCACATATCAGTCTTTGTCCTGCCCAGGGGCAGTCCAGCACTGAAATGCTAGGCAATTCTCCTCTGCACAAGAGTACCAAAGCAACCCCATACATGTGTTTCAGCTTAGTTGGACATCATCAGTGAGGTGAAGCTGTGCCTCTCTAAGAGCAGTGAGCAAGGGGTCCACGTCTGGATTCCCCTGGTAACTTAGGGTGAGACCCAAAGTTACTTGGTATGCAAAACAGAGGGGTGTCTGGGAAACTCTCTACCAACACGAACACAGCCCATTGACTTGTTCTTGGGTGGATGGCCCCTGGGAGAGTCTCAACCAAGTCTTTAGCTCACTGTTCTTTTCACAGAGAAGAAATGTCCCTACATATCAGTCTTTGTCCTGCCCAGGGGCAGTCCAGCACCGAAATGCTAGGCAATCTCCTCTGAAGAAGAGTACCACAGCAACCCCATACACGTTTTTCAGCCTAGTTGGGCATCATCAGCGAGGTGAAGCTGTGCCTCCCTAACAGCAGTGAGCAAGGGGTCCATGTCTGGATTCCCCTGGTAACTTAGGGTGAGACCCAAAGTTACTTGTTACGCAAAACAGAGGGGTCTCTGGGAAGCTCTCTACCAGCACGAACACAGCCCATTGACTTGTTCTTGGGTGGATGGCCCCTGGGAGAGTCTCAACCCAGTCTTTAGCTCACAGTTCTTTTCCCAGAGAAGAAATGTCCCCGCATATCAGTCTTTGTCCTGCCCAGGGGCAGTCCAGCACTGAAATGCTAGGCAATTCTCCTCTGAACAAGAGTACCAAAGCAACCCCATCCATGTGTTTCAGCCTAGTTGGGCATCATCAGTGAGGTGAAGCTGTGCTTCTCTAAGAGCAGTGAGCAAGGGGTCCACGTCTGGATTCCCCTGGTAATTTAGGGTGAGACCCAAAGTTACTTGGTATACAAAACAGAGGGGTGTCTGGGAAACTCGCTGCCAGCACAAACAAAGCCCATTGACTTGTTCTTCGGTGGATGGCCCCTGGGGGAGTCTCAACCAAGTCTTTAGCTCACTGTTCTTTTCACAGAAAAGAAATGTCCCCGCATATCAGTCTTTGTCCTGCCCAGTGGCAGTCCAGCACCAAAATGCTAGGCAATTCTCCACTGAACAAGAGTACCACAGCAACCCATACACATGTTTCAGCCTAGTTGGGCATCATCAGTGAGGTGAAGCTGTGGCTCTCTAAGAGCAGTGAGCAAGGGGTCCAGGTCGGGATTCCCCTGGTAACTTAGGATGAGACCCAAAGTTACTTGGTATGCAAAACCGAGGGGTGTCTGGGAAACTCTCTACCTGCACAAACACAGCTCATTGACTTATTCTTGGGTGAATGGCCCCTGGGAGAGTCTCAACCAAGTCTTTAGCTCACTGTTTTTTTCACAGAAAAGAAATGTCCCGGCATATCAGTCTTTGTCCTGCCCAGGGGCAGTCCAGCACCGAAATGCTAGGTAATTCTCCTCTGAACAAGAGTACCACAGCAACCCCATATACGTGTTTCATCCTAGTTGGGCATCATCAGTGAGGTGAAGCTGTGCCTCTCTAAGAGCAGTTAGCAAGGGGTCCGCATCTGTATTCCCCTGGTAACTTAGGGTGAGACCCAAAGTTACTTGAAATACAAAACAGAGGGGTGTCTGGGAAACTCTCTACCAGCACAAACACAGCCCATTGACTTGTTCTTGGGTAGATGGCCCCTGGGGGAGTCTCAACCAAGTCTTTAACTCACTCTTCTTTTCACAGAAAAGAAATGTCCCCGCCTATTAGTCTTTGTCCTGCTCAGGGGCAATCCAGCACCGAAATGCTAGGCAATTTTCCTCTGAACAAGAGTACCACAGCAACCCCATACACATGTTTCAGCCTAGTTGGGCATCATCAGTGAGGTGAAGCTGTGGCTCTCTAAGAGCAGTGAGCAAGGGGTCCACGTCTGGATTCCCCTGGTAACTTAGGATGAGACCCAAAGTTACTTGGTATGCAAAACAGAGGGGTGTCTGGGAAACTCTCTACCTGCACAAACACAGCCCATTGACTTATTCTTGGGTGGATGGCCCCTGGGAGAGTCTCAACCAAGTCTTTAGCTCACTGTTCTTTTCACAGAGAAGAAATGTCCCCGCATATCAGTCTTTGTCCTGCCCAGGGAAAATCCAGCACCAAAATGCTAGGCAATTCTCCACTGAACAAGAGTACCACAGCAACCCCATACACATGTTTCAGCCTAGTTGGGCATCATCAGTGAGGTGAAACTGTGCCTCTCTAAGAGCAGTGAGCAAGGGGTCTGCATCTGGATTCCCCTGGTAACTTAGGGTGAGACCCAAAGTTACTTGGTATGCAAAACAGAGGGGTGTCTGGGAAACTCTCTACCAGCACAAACACAGCCCATTAACTTGTTTGTGGGTGGATGGCCCCTGGGAGAGCCTCAACCAAGTCTTTAGCTCATTGTTCTTTTCACAGAGAAGAAATGTCCACACATATCTTTGTCCTGCCTAAAAGGCAGCCCAGCACCGAAATGATAGGCAATTCTCTTCTGAACAAGAGTACCACAGCAACCCCATACACGTGTTTCAGCCTAGTTGGGCGTCATTAGTGAGGTGAAGCTGTGCCTCTCTAACAGCAGTGAGCAAGGGGTCCACGTCTGGATTCCCCTGGTAATTTAGGGTGAGACCCAAAGTTACTTGGTATGCAAAACAGAGGGGTGTCTGGGAAACTCTCTACCAGCACAAACACAACCCATTGACTTGTTCTTGGGTGCATGGCCCCTGGGAGAGTCTCAACCAAGTCTTTAGCTCACTGTTCTTTTCACAGAGAAGAAATGTCCCCGCATATCAGTCTTTGTCCTGCCCAGGGGCAGTCCAGCACTGAAATGCTAGGCAATTCTCCTCTGAACAAGAGTACCACAGCACCCCCACATACATGTTTCAGCCTAGTTGGGCACAATCAGTGAAGTGAAGCTGTGCCTCTCTAAGAGCAGTGAGCAAGGGGTCCGCATCTGGATTCCCCTGGTAACTTAGGGTGAGACCCAAAGGTACTTGGTATGCAAAACAGAGGGGTGTCTTGGAAACTCTCTGCCAGCACGAACACAGCCCATTGACTTGTTCTTGTGTGGATGGCCCCTGGGAGAGTCTCAATGAAGTCTTTAGCTCACTGTTCTTTTCACAGAGAAGAAATGTCCCACATATCAGTCTTTGTCCTGCCCAGGGGCTGTCCAGCACGAAATGCTAGGCAATTCTCCTCTGAAAAAGAGTACCACAGAAACCCCATACACGTGTTTCAGCCTATTTGGGCATTATGAGTGAGGTGAAGCTGTGCCTCTCTAAGAGCAGTGAGCAAGAAGTCCATGTCTGGATTCCCCTGGTAACTTAGGGTGAGACCCAAAGTTACTTGGTATGCAAAACAAAGGGGTGTCTGGGAAACTCTCTACCAGCACAAACTCAGCCCATTGACTTGTGTGTGGGTGGATGGCCCCTGGGAGAGTCTCAACCAAGTGTTTAGCTAACTGTTCTTTTCACAGAGAAGAAATGTCCCACATATCAGTCTTTGTCCTGCCCAGGGGCTGTCCAGCACGAAATGCTAGGCAATTCTCCTCTGAAAAAGAGTACCACAGAAACCCCATACACGTGTTTCAGCCTATTTGGGCATTATCAGTGAGGTGAAGCTGTGCCTCTCTAAGAGCAGTGAGCAAGGGGTCCACGTCTGGATTCCCCTGGTAACTTAGGGTGAGACCCAAAGTTACTTGAAATACAAAACAGAGGGGTCTCTGGGAAACTCTCTACCAGCCCAAACACAGCCCATTGACTTGTTCTTGGGTGGATGGCCCCTGGGGGAGTCTCAACCAAGTCTTTAGTTCACTCTTCTTTTCACAGAAAAGAAATGCCCCCGCTTATTAGTCTTTGTCCTGCTCAGGAGCAATCCAGCACCGAAATGCTAGGCAATTCTCCTCTGAACAAGAGTACCACAGCAACCCCACACACATGTTTCAGCCTAGTTGGGCATCATCAGTGAGGTGAAGCTGTGCCTCTCTAAGAGCAGTGAGCAAGGGGTCCACATCTGGATTCCCCTAGTAACTTAGGGTGAGACCCAAAGTTACTTGGTATGCAAAACAGAGGGGTGTCTGGGAAACTCTCTACCAGCACAAACACAACCCATTGACTTGTTCTTGGGTGGATGGCCCCTGGTAGAGTCTCAACCAAGTCTTTAGCTCACTGTTCTTTTCACAGAGAAGAAATGTCCCGGCATATCATTCTTTGTCCTGCCCAGGGGCAGTCCAGCACCGAAATGCTAGGTAATTCTCCTCTGAACAAGAGTACCACAGCAACCCCATATACGTGTTTCAGCCTAGTTGGGCATCATCAGTGAGGTGAAGCTGTGCCTCTCTAAGAGCTGTTAGCAAGGGGTCCGCATCTGTATTCCCCTGTAACTTAGGGTGAGACCCAAAGTTACTTGAAATACAAAACAGAGGGGTGTCTGGGAAACTCTCTACCAGCACAAACACAGCCCATTGACTTGTTCTTGGGTAGATGGCCCCTGGGGGAGTCTCAACCAAGTCTTTAACTCACTCTTCTTTTCACAGAAAAGAAATGTCCCCGCCTATTAGTCTTTGTCCTGCTCAGGGGCAATCCAGCACCGAAATGCTAGGCAATTTTCCTCTGAACAAGAGTACCAAAGCAACCCCATACACATGTTTCAGCCTAGTTGGGCATCATCAGTGAGGTGAAGCTGTGGCTCTCTAAGAGCAGTGAGCAAGGGGTCCACGTCTGGATTCCCCTGGTAACTTAGGATGAGACCCAAAGTTACTTGGTATGCAGAACAGAGGGGTGTCTGGGAAACTCTCTGCCTGCACAAACACAGCCCATTGACTTATTCTTGGGTGGATGGCCACTGGGAGAGTCTCAACCAAGTCTTTAGCTCACTGTTCTTTTCACAGAGAAGAAATGTCCCCGCATATCAGTCTTTGTCCTGCCCAGGGAAAGTCCAGCACCAAAATGCTAGGCAATTCTCCACTGAACAAGAGTACCACAGCAACCCCATACACATGTTTCAGCCTAGTTGGGCATCATCAGTGAGGTGAAGCTGTGCCTCTCTAAGAGCAGTGAGCAAGGGGTCTGCATCTGGATTCCCCTGGTAACTTAGGGTGAGACCCAAAGTTACTTGGTATGCAAAACAGAGGGGTGTCTGGGAAACTCTCTACCAGCACAAACACAGCCCATTAACTTGTTTGTGGGTGGATGGCCCCTGGGAGAGCCTCAACCAAGTCTTTAGCTCATTGTTCTTTTCACAGAGAAGAAATGTCCACACATATCTTTGTCCTGCCTAAAAGGCAGCCCAGCACCGAAATGATAGGCAATTCTCTTCTGAACAAGAGTACCACAGCAACCCCATACACGTGTTTCAGCCTAGTTGGGCGTCATTAGTGAGGTGAAGCTGTGCCTCTCTAACAGCAGTGAGCAAGGGGTCCACGTCTGGATTCCCCTGGTAATTTAGGGTGAGACCCAAAGTTACTTGGTATGCAAAACAGAGGGGTGTCTGGGAAACTCTCTACCAGCACAAACACAACCCATTGACTTGTTCTTGGGTGCATGGCCCCTGGGAGAGTCTCAACCAAGTCTTTAGCTCACTGTTCTTTTCACAGAGAAGAAATGTCCCCGCATATCAGTCTTTGTCCTGTCCAGGGGCAGTCCAGCACTGAAATGCTAGGCAATTCTCCTCTGAACAAGAGTACCACAGCAACCCCACATACATGTTTCAGCCTAGTTGGGCACAATCAGTGAAGTGAAGCTGTGCCTCTCTAAGAGCAGTGAGCAAGGGGTCCGCATCTGGATTCCCCTGGTAACTTAGGGTGAGACCCAAAGTTACTTGGTATGCAAAACAGAGGGGTGTCTTGGAAACTCTCTGCCAGCACGAACACAGCCCATTGACTTGTTCTTGTGTGGATGGCCCCTGGGAGAGTCTCAACCAAGTCTTTAGCTCACTGTTCTTTTCACAGAGAAGAAATGTCCCACATATCAGTCTTTGTCCTGCCCAGGGGCTGTCCAGCACGAAATGCTAGGCACCCCATACACGTGTTTCAGCCTATTTGGGCATTATCAGTGAGGTGAAGCTGTGCCTCTCTAAGAGCAGTGAGCAAGGGGTCCATGTCTGGATTCCCCTGGTAACTTAGGGTGAGACCCAAAGTTACTTGGTATGCAAAACAAAGGGGTGTCTGGGAAACTCTCTACCAGCACAAACACAGCCCATTGACTTGTGTGTGGGTGGATGGCCCCTGGGAGAGTCTCAACCAAGTGTTTAGCTAACTGTTCTTTTCACAGAGAAGAAATGTCCCACATATCAGTCTTTGTCCTGCCCAGGGGCTGTCCAGCACGAAATGCTAGGCAATTCTCCTCTGAAAAAGAGTACCACAGAAACCCCATACACGTGTTTCAGCCTATTTGGGCATTATCAGTGAGGTGAAGCTGTGCCTCTCTAAGAGCAGTGAGCAAGGGGTCCACGTCTGGATTCCCCTGGTAACTTAGGGTGAGACCCAAAGTTACTTGAAATACAAAACAGAGGGGTGTCTGGGAAACTCTCTACCAGCCCAAACACAGCCCATTGACTTGTTCTTGGGTGGATGGCCCCTGGGGGAGTCTCAACCAAGTCTTTAGCTCAGTGTTCTTTTCACAGAAAAGAAATGTCCCCGCATATCAGTCTTTGTCCTGCCCAGTGGCAGTCCAGCACCAAAATGCTAGGCAATTCTCCACTGAACAAGAGTACCACAGCAACCCCATACACATGTTTCAGCCTAGTTGGGCATCATCAGTGAGGTGAAGCTGTGCCTCTCTAAGAGCAGTGAGCAAGGGGTCCACGTCTGGATTCCCCTGGTAACTTAGGGTGAGACCCAAAGTTACTTGGTACGCAAAACAGAGGTTGTCTGGGAAATTCTCGACCAGCACGAACACAGCCCATTGACTTGTTCTTGGGTGGATGGCCCCTGGGAGAGTCTCAACCAAGTCTTTAGCTCACTGTTCTTTTCACAGAGAAGAAATGTCCCTACATATCAGTCTTTGTCCTGCCCAGGGGCAGTCCAGCACCGAAATGCTAGGCAATCTCCTCTGAAGAAGAGTACCACAGCAACCCCATACACGTTTTTCAGCCTAGTTGGGCATCATCAGTGAGGTGAAGCTGTGCCTCCCTAACAGCAGTGAGCAAGGGGTCAACGTCTGGATTCCCCTGGTAACTTAGGGTGAGACCCAAAGTTACTTGGTACGCAAAACAGAGGGGTCTCTGGGAAACTCTCTACCAGCACGAACACAGCCCATTGACTTGTTCTTGGGTGGATGGCCCCTGGGAGAGTCTCAACCCAGTCTTTAGCTCACAGTTCTTTTCCCAGAGAAGAAATGTCCCCGCATATCAGTCTTTGTCCTGCCCAGGGGCAGTCCAGCACTGAAATGCTAGGCAATTCTCCTCTGAACAAGAGTACCAAAGCAACCCCATCCATGTGTTTCAGCCTAGTTGGGCATCATCAGTGAGGTGAAGCTGTGCCTCTCTAAGAGCAGTGAGCAAGGGGTCCACGTCTGGATTCCCCTAGTAATTTAGGGTGAGACCCAAAGTTACTTGGTATACAAAACAGAGGGGTGTCTGGGAAACTCTCTACCAGCACAAACAAAGCCCATTGACTTGTTCTTCGGTGGATGGCCCCTGGGGGAGTCTCAACCAAGTCTTTAGCTCACTGTTCTTTTCACAGAAAAGAAATGCCCCCGCATATCAGTCTTTGTCCTGCCCAGTGGCAGTCCAGCACCAAAATGCTAGGCAATTCTCTACTGAACAAGAGTACCACAGCAACCCATACACATGTTTCAGCCTAGTTGGGCATCATCAGTGAGGTGAAGCTGTGGCTCTCTAAGAGCAGTGAGCAAGGGGTCCAGGTCGGGATTCCCCTGGTAACTTAGGATGAGACCCAAAGTTACTTGGTATGCAAAACCGAGGGGTGTCTGGGAAACTCTCTACCAGCACAAACACAGCCCATTAACTTGTTTGTGGGTGGATGGCCCCTGGGAGAGCCTCAACCAAGTCTTTAGCTCATTGTTCTTTTCACAGAGAAGAAATGTCCACGCATATCTTTGTCCTACCTAAAAGGCAGCCCAGCACCGAAATGATAGGCAATTCTCTTCTGAACAAGAGTACCACAGCAACCCCATACACGTGTTTCAGCCTAGTTGGGCGTCATTAGTGAGGTGAAGCTGTGCCTCTCTAACAGCAGTGAGCAAGGGGTCCACGTCTGGAATCCCCTGGTAATTTAGGGTGAGACCCAAAGTTACTTGGTATGCAAAACAGAGGGGTGTCTGGGAAACTCTCTACCAGCACAAACACAACCCATTGACTTGTTCTTGGGTGCATGGCCCCTGGGAGAGTCTCAACCAAGTCTTTAGCTCACTGTTCTTTTCACAGAGAAGAAATGTCCCCGCATATCAGTCTTTGTCCTGCCCAGGGGCAGTCCAGCACTGAAATGCTAGGCAATTCTCCTCTGAACAAGAGTACCACAGCAACCCCACATACATGTTTCAGCCTAGTTGGGCACAATCAGTGAAGTGAAGCTGTGCCTCTCTAAGAGCAGTGAGCAAGGGGTCCGCATCTGGATTCCCCTGGTAACTTAGGGTGAGACACAAAGTTACTTGGTATGCAAAACAGAGGGGTGTCTTGGAAACTCTCTGCCAGCACGAACACAGCCCATTGACTTGTTCTTGTGTGGATGGCCCCTGGGAGAGTCTCAACCAAGTCTTTAGCTCACTGTTCTTTTCACAGAGAAGAAATGTCCCACATATCAGTCTTTGTCCTGCCCAGGGGCTGTCCAGCACGAAATGCTAGGCAATTCTCCTCTGAAAAAGAGTATCACAGAAACCCCATACACGTGTTTCAGCCTATTTGGGCATTATCAGTGAGGTGAAGCTGTGCCTCTCTAAGAGCAGTGAGCAAGGGGTCCATGTCTGGATTCCCCTGGTAACTTAGGGTGAGACCCAAAGTTACTTGGTATGCAAAACAAAGGGGTGTCTGGGAAACTCTCTACCCGCACAAACACAGCCCATTGACTTGTGTGTGGGTGGATGGCCCCTGGGAGAGTCTCAACCAAGTGTTTAGCTAACTGTTCTTTTCACAGAGAAGAAATGTCCCACATATCAGTCTTTGTCCTGCCCAGGGGCTGTCCAGCACGAAATGCTAGGCAATTCTCCTCTGAAAAGAGTACCACAGAAACCCCATACACGTGTTTCAGCCTATTTGGGCATTATCAGTGAGGTGAAGCTGTGCCTCTCTAAGAGCAGTGAGCAAGGGGTCCACGTCTGGATTCCCCTGGTAACTTAGGGTGAGACCCAAAGTTACTTGAAATACAAAACAGAGCGGTGTCTGGGAAACTCTCTACCAGCCCAAACACAGCCCATTGACTTGTTCTTGGGTGGATGGCCCCTGGGGGAGTCTCGACCAAGTCTTTAGTTCACTCTTCTTTTTACAGAAAAGAAATGCCCCCGCTTATTAGTCTTTGTCCTGCTCAGGGGCAATCCAGCACCGAAATGCTAGGCAATTCTCCTCTGAACAAGAGTACCACAGCAACCCCATACACATGTTTCAGCCTAGTTGGGCATCATCAGTGAGGTGAAGCTGTGCCTCTCTAAGAGCAGTGAGCAAGGGGTCCACATCTGGATTCCCCTAGTAACTTAGGGTGAGACCCAAAGTACCTTGGTATGCAAAACAGAGGGGTGTCTGGGAAACTCTCTACCAGCACAAACACAACCCATTGACATGTTCTTGGGTGGATGGCCCCTGGTAGAGTCTCAACCAAGTCTTTAGCTCACTGTTCTTTTCACAGAGAAGAAATGTCCCCGCATATCAGTCTTTGTCCTGCCCAGGGGCAGTCCAGCACCAAAATGCTAAGCAATTCTCCACTGAACAAGAGTACCCCAGCAACCCCATACACATGTTTCAGCCTAGTTGGGCATCATCAGTGAGGTGAAGCTGAGCCTCTTTAAGAGCAGTGAGCAAGGGGTCTGCATCTGGATTCCCCTGGTAACTTAGGGTGAGACCCAAAGTTACTTAGTATGCAAAACAGAGGGGTGTCTGGGAAACTCTCTACCAGCACGAACACAGCCCATTGACTTGTTTGTGGGTGGATGGCCCCTGGGAGAGCCTCAACCAAGTCTTTAGCTCACTGTTCTTTTCACAGAGAAGAAATGTCCCCGCATATCAGTCTTTGTCCTGCCTAAAAGGCAGCCCAGCACCGAAATGATAGGCAATTCTCTTCTGAACATGAGTACCACAGCAACCCCATACACGTGTTTCAGCCTAGTTGGGCATCATTAGTGAGGTGAAGCTGTGCCTCTCTAACAGCAGTGAGCAAGGGGTCCACGTGTGGATTCCCCTGGTAACTTAGGGTGAGACCCAAAGTTACTTGGTATGCAAAACAGAGGGGTGTCTGGGAAACTCTCTACCAGCACAAACACAACCCATTGACTTGTTCTTGGGTGGATGGCCCCTGGGAGAGTCTCAACCAAGTCGTTAGCTCACTGTTCTTTTCACAGAGAAGAAATGTCCCCGCATATCAGTCTTTGTCCTGCCCAGGGGCAGTCCAGCACTGAAATGCTAGGCAATTCTCCTCTGAACAAGAGTACCACAGCAACCCCATATACATGTTTCAGCCTAGTTGGGCATAATCAGTGAAGTGAAGCTGTGCCTCTCTAAGAGCAGTGAGCAAGGGGTTCGCATCTGGATTCCCCTGGTAACTTAGGGTGAGACCCAAAGTTACTTGAAATACAAAACAGAGGGGTGTCTGGGAAACTCTCTACCAGCCCAAACACAGCCCATTGACTTGTTCTTGGGTGGATGGCCCCTGGGGGAGTCTCAAGCAAGTCTTTAGCTCACTCTTCTTTTCACAGAAAAGAAATGCCACCGCCTATTAGTCTTTGTCCTGCTCAGGGGCAATCCAGCACCGAAATGCTAGGCAATTCTCCTGTGAACAAGAGTACCACAGCAACCCCATACACATGTTTCAGCCTAGTTGGGCATCATCAGTGAGGTGAAGCTGTGCCTCTCTAAGAGCAGTGAGCAAGGGGTCCACGTCTGGATTCCCCTGGTAACTTAGGGTGAGACCCAAAGTTACTTGGTATGCAAAACAGAGGGGTGTCTGGGAAAATCTCGACCAGCACGAACACAGCCCATTGACTTGTTCTTGGGTGGATGGCCCCTGGGAGAGTCTCAACCAAGTCTTTAGCTCACTGTTCTTTTCACAGAGAAGAAATGTCCCCGCATATCAGTCTTTGTCCTGCCCAGGGGCAGTCCAGCACTGAAATGCTAGGCAATTCTCCTCTGCACAAGAGTACCAAAGCAACCCCATACATGTGTTTCAGCTTAGTTGGACATCATCAGTGAGGTGAAGCTGTGCCTCTCTAAGAGCAGTGAGCAAGGGGTCCACGTCTGGATTCCCCTGGTAACTTAGGGTGAGACCCAAAGTTACTTGGTATGCAAAACAGAGGGGTGTCTGGGAAACTCTCTACCAACACGAACACAGCCCATTGACTTGTTCTTGGGTGGACGGCCCCTGGGAGAGTCTCAACCAAGTCTTTAGCTCACTGTTCTTTTCACAGAGAAGAAATGTCCCTACATATCAGTCTTTGTCCTGCCCAGGGGCAGTACAGCACCGAAATGCTAGGCAATCTCCTCTGAAGAAGAGTACCACAGCAACCCCATACACGTTTTTCAGCCTAGTTGGGCATCATCAGTGAGGTGAAGCTGTGCCTCCCTAACAGCAGTGAGCAAGGGGTCCACGTCTGGATTCCCCTGGTAACTTAGGGTGAGACCCAAAGTTACTTGGTACGCAAAACAGAGGGGTCTCTGGGAAACTCTCTACCAGCACGAACACAGCCCATTGACTTGTTCTTGGGTGGATGGCCCCTGGGAGAGTCTCAACCAAGTCTTTAGCTCACAGTTCTTTTCCCAGAGAAGAAATGTCCCCGCATATCAGTCTTTGTCCTGCCCAGGGGCAGTCCAGCACTGAAATGCTAGGCAATTCTCCTCTGAACAAGAGTACCAAAGCAACCCCATCCATGTGTTTCAGCCTAGTTGGGCATCATCAGTGAGGTGAAGCTGTGCCTCTCTAAGAGCAGTGAGCAAGGGGTCCACGTCTGGATTCCCCTGGTAATTTAGGGTGAGACCCAAAGTTACTTGGTATACAAAACAGAGGGGTGTCTGGGAAACTCTCTACCAGCACAAACAAAGCCCATTGACTTGTTCTTCGGTGAATGGCCCCTGGGGGAGTCTCAACCAAGTCTTTAGCTCACTGTTCTTTTCACAGAAAAGAAATGTCCCCGCATATCAGTCTTTGTCCTGCCCAGTGGCAGTCCAGCACCAAAATGCTAGGCAATTCTCCACTGAACAAGAGTACCACAGCAACCCCATACACATGTTTCAGCCTAGTTGGGCATCATCAGTGAGGTGAAGCTGTGGCTCTCTAAGAGCAGTAAGCAAGGGATCCAGGTCGGGATTCCCCTGGTAACTTAGGATGAGACCCAAAGTTACTTGGTATGCAAAACCGAGGGGTGTCTGGGAAACTCTCTACCTGCACAAACACAGCCCATTGACTTATTCTTGGGTGAATGGCCCTGGGAGAGTCTCAACCAAGTCTTTAGCTCACTGTTTTTTTCACAGAAAAGAAATGTCCCGGCATATCAGTCTTTGTCCTGCCCAGGGGCAGTCCAGCACCGAAATGCTAGGTAATGCTCCTCTGAACAAGAGTACCACAGCAACCCCATATACGTGTTTCAGCCTAGTTGGGCATCATCAGTGAGGTGAAGCTGTGCCTCTCTAAGAGCAGTTAGCAAGGGGTCCGCATCTGTATTCCCCTGGTAACTTAGGGTGAGACCCAAAGTTACTTGAAATACAAAACAGAGAGTGTCTGGGAAACTCTCTACCAGCACAAACACACCCCATTGACTTGTTCTTGGGTAGAGGGCCCCTGGGGGAGTCTCAACCAAGTCTTTAACTCACTCTTCTTTTCACAGAAAAGAAATTTCCCCGCCTATTAGTCTTTGTCCTGCTCAGGGGCAATCCAGCACCGAAATGCTAGGCAATTCTCCTCTGAACAAGAGTACCACAGCAACCCCATACACATGTTTCAGCCTAGTTGGGCATCATCAGTGAGGTGAAGCTGTGGCTCTCTAAGAGCAGTGAGCAAGGGGTCCACGTCTGGATTCCCCTGGTAACTTAGGATGAGACCCAAAGTTACTTGGTATGCAAAACAGAGGGGTGTCTGGGAAACTCTCTACCTGCACAAACACAGCCCATTGACTTATTCTTGGGTGGATGGCCCCTGGGAGAGTCTCAACCAAGTCTTTAGCTCACTGTTCTTTTCACAGAGAAGAAATGTGCCCGCATATCAGTCTTTGTCCTGCCCAGGGGCAGTCCAGCACCAAAATGCTAGGCAATTCTCCACTGAACAAGAGTACCACAGCAACCCCATACACATGTTTCAGCCTAGTTGGGCATCATCAGTGAGGTGAAGCTGTGCCTCTTTAAGAGCAGTGAGCAAGGGGTCTGCATCTGGATTCCCCTGGTAACTTAGGGTGAGACCCAAAGTTACTTGGTATGCAAAACAGAGGGGTGTCTGGGAAACTCTCTACCAGCACAAACACAGCCCATTGACTTGTTTGTGGGTGGATGGCCCCTGGGAGAGCCTCAACCAAGTCTTTAGCTCACTGTTCTTTTCACAGAGAAGAAATGTCCCCGCATATCAGTCTTTGTTCTGCCTAAAAGGCAGCCCAGCACCGAAATGATAGGCAATTCTCTTCTGAACAAGAGTACCACAGCAACCCCATACACGTGTTTCAGCCTAGTTGGGCATCATTAGTGAGGTGAAGCTGTGCCTCTCTAACAGCAGTGAGCAAGGGGTCCACATCTGGATTCCCCTGGTAACTTAGGGTGAGACCCAAAGTTACTTGGTATGCAAAACAGAGGGGTGTCTTGGAAACTCTCTACCAGCACAAACACAACCCATTGACTTGTTCTTGGGTGGATGGCCCCTGGGAGAGTCTCAACCAAGTCTTTAGCTCACTGTTCTTTTCACAGAGAAGAAATGTGCCCGCATATCAGTCTTTGTCCTGCCCAGGGGCAGTCCAGCACCAAAATTCTAGGCAACTCTCCACTGAACAAGAGTACCACAGCAACCCCATACACATGTTTCAGCCTAGTTGGGCATCATCAGTGAGGTGAAGCTGTGCCTCTTTAAGAGCAGTGAGCAAGGGGTCTGCATCTGGATTCCCCTGGTAACTTAGGGTGAGACCCAAAGTTACTTGGTATGCAAAACAGAGGGGTGTCTGGGAAACTCTCTACCAGCACAAACACAGCCCATTGACTTGTTTGTGGGTGGATGGCCCCTGGGGGAGCCTCAACCAAGTCTTTAGCTCACTGTTCTTTTCACAGAGAAGAAATGTCCCCGCATATCAGTCTTTGTCCTGCCCAGGGCAGTCCAGCACTGAAATGCTAGACAATTCTCCTCTGAACAAGAGTACCACAGCAACCCCATACATGTGTTTCAGCCTATTTGGGCATTATCAGTGAGGTGAAGCTTTGCCTCTCTAAGAGCAGTGAGCAAGGGGTCCACGTCTGGATTCCCCTGGTAACTTAGGGTGAGACCCAAAGTTACTTGAAATACAAAACAGAGGGGTGTCTGGGAAACTCTCTACCAGCCCAAACACAGCCCATTGACTTGTTCTTGGGTGGATGGCCCCTGGGGCAGTCTCAACCAAGTCTTTTGCTCACTCTTCTTTTCACAGAAAAGAAATGCCCCCGCCTATTAGTCTTTGTCCTGCTCAGGGGCAATCCAGCACCGAAATGCTAGGCAATTCTCCTCTGAACAAGAGTACCACAGCAACCCCATACATGTGTTTCAGCCTAGTTGGACATCATCAGTGAGGTGAAGATGTGCCTCTCTAAGAGCAGTGAGCAAGGGGTCCACGTCTGGATTCCCCTGGTAACTTAGGGTGAGACCCAAAGTTACTTGGTATGCAAAACAGAGGGGTGTCTTGGAAACTCTCTACCAGCACAAACACAACCCATTGACTTGTTCTTGGGTGGATGGCCCCTGGGAGAGTCTCAACCAAGTCTTTAGCTCACTGTTCTTTTCACAGAGAAGAAATGTGCCCGCATATCAGTCTTTGTCCTGCCCAGGGGCAGTCCAGCACCAAAATTCTAGGCAACTCTCCACTGAACAAGAGTACCACAGCAACCCCATACACATGTTTCAGCCTAGTTGGGCATCATCAGTGAGGTGAAGCTGTGCCTCTTTAAGAGCAGTGAGCAAGGGGTCTGCATCTGGATTCCCCTGGTAACTTAGGGTGAGACCCAAAGTTACTTGGTATGCAAAACAGAGGGGTGTCTGGGAAACTCTCTACCAGCACAAACACAGCCCATTGACTTGTTTGTGGGTGGATGGCCCCTGGGGGAGCCTCAACCAAGTCTTTAGCTCACTGTTCTTTTCACAGAGAAGAAATGTCCCCGCATATCAGTCTTTGTCCTGCCCAGGGCAGTCCAGCACTGAAATGCTAGACAATTCTCCTCTGAACAAGAGTACCACAGCAACCCCATACATGTGTTTCAGCCTATTTGGGCATTATCAGTGAGGTGAAGCTTTGCCTCTCTAAGAGCAGTGAGCAAGGGGTCCACGTCTGGATTCCCCTGGTAACTTAGGGTGAGACCCAAAGTTACTTGAAATACAAAACAGAGGGGTGTCTGGGAAACTCTCTACCAGCCCAAACACAGCCCATTGACTTGTTCTTGGGTGGATGGCCCCTGGGGCAGTCTCAACCAAGTCTTTTGCTCACTCTTCTTTTCACAGAAAAGAAATGCCCCCGCCTATTAGTCTTTGTCCTGCTCAGGGGCAATCCAGCACCGAAATGCTAGGCAATTCTCCTCTGAACAAGAGTACCACAGCAACCCCATACATGTGTTTCAGCCTAGTTGGACATCATCAGTGAGGTGAAGCTGTGCCTCTCTAAGAGCAGTGAGCAAGGGGTCCACGTCTGGATTCCCCTGGTAACTTAGGGTGAGACCCAAAGTTACTTGAAATACAAAACAGAGGTGTCGGGGGGAAATTCTGCCGGGGTCGGCCGGACCGTCCGCAGACCTCCAGGCAGGGAGGCCCCAACTCCTCCCGTGTGTATCCCAGATAAGATGAGATAGAGTATGAGACGCACACAAGGAGCAAGGTGACTCTGCTGTTTATTAGACAAAACGGCAGGGATGGGTCAAGGAGCGCACGCGTTCGTCCTGACACACACTCAATCGTGGGGCTCGCAGGCCCTTTTTACTGTATTATGACGCGCTACTTGCGTCACTTCAGAAAGTTAACAAAAAACCTATCGCCACTCTTAATTGGGTGTTCGAGTGGTAGGGTTAGTATAGCACACATATAGAGAAAGATATTAGTGGACAAGGTGTTGTCAGGTGGTATATCTGGGTTGTCCCTACAATTAGATACATGAAAATTGTTACATGAAGGCTCCTGAGGATTGGCTAAATGTGCTGGCGTCAGTGATAAGAGCCCCATGTTCTGATTGGTGCGCCCGTGAGCTTCCCAGCCTGGGACCACCGTCGTTCCCAGCTCTCGGTGTACCTGTAAGTTGCAACAATGTTTCACTATGGGTACATGCAGACAATGTGAGGACTTATTCATAGCTAGACGGGGTACCGTTCCCACTGTTGCAGATGTCCATTGAGCCTTTCAAGTGTATCTGCCAGTGTCTTGTAGCGAGGGATCCAGACGCCTCTGTTCTCCCGGGTTTGGCATCTCGTCAGGTTCGGCTTGATCACGTGGGGAGGGACCGTGAAAGAGGCATAATTCTGCACAATTAATATTGTTTTTCTACTGTGCGTCTGGTTTAATTTGTCGGTGTGACTTTAACGTTGGTGCGCGGAGTGCGAGGTTGCAACATCGTGCCTTTGATGATTTGCTCTTGGAACATGGGTTTGCAACATTGCGACCTTGGCTGGTTGCTTCGCCAAGCTCATTCTGCAGGATCAGCAACTGACTCTTGTCTTGTTGATGTCCACGGGAGCTCTTGTTTGAGGCCTACTTTGGCCCGGTGCATAAGTTGTCCGTTTGGTGCATAGGTGCTTTAGGTTATAGGAGCATATAATTCCATAATCGGTATTGTCTTTATTATATTTCTCATCGTTGTACCTGATTTCAAAGAGAAGCGTGAGCAAGCTAGTAAAAGTTCATGGTGCGTCTTGCGTTTCTGCATTCTGAAAGCCTATATGAAAATAATAAAGATGCACGTCCGTGAATATGCCTGTCGCCTACGTCATAGCACTGAGTATATTCTTCGTGTAGGTTGGTGTGGGAATGTCCAGTGTGTATATTTGAACAGATGTGCTTCCCGTTGTCTAGGTCGTCATGGCATCTCTAACGACGTGTAGACTTTAGTCTAGTTGATCCGTGCCGCAGGTGTCGGCATGGCCAGTGCGGGCTGCTGGGCAAGCAGATGGACACATCCGTATGTTCCTGTACCAGGGTATCTGGTCGTCTGGTAAATGGGCAAACTCTTCTCGTGGCGGGTGTTTGGGTCGTGACCCTCTAGGCCAAGCGCGAGAGGTGAAGGACGGGAGCCTGGTTTTCCATTCTCCCACTTCAGTCCCCCCTCTGGTCGACTTGTCGACCACAAACATATCCTTCTCGTTATCTCCTCTTACTCGCCATATCTTGGTTATTCCTCCGAGATGTCCATAGTGGTTTACATGATCTTCAAAGGACCAATACATATATTCACAGGTACCCCCAGGAGTACAGTATACCCATCTTCCTATGTAGCTCCTGGGGTTTCTTGGGTTCTCGGTCTTTACTGACGGTGGGTCTAGATGGTTGGTAGTTATTTGGGTGCGCAGCTTCTCCCTTTCCTGTATAATTACACCTGTATGCTGGCCGTCATCTGCTGGCATCAAGGGGTGCATTCCCACCATTTCCAGCAACTCGTCAGTAGTGCGTGCCTTTCGTGCCTTCCAAAATCTAATTATGATCAGGGTAGCTCCAGCCAATATAGTACAGCCCACTATTATTTTCAGTCCATCTGACAGCCAGGATGGCATCCACGACCATAATAGTGAAAACCAGCTCTCATCCTTGTTCACACCATTGCTTTCATCCGTCATTTTGGAGTGCATCTGAGCTAATTGTGAAACTGCTTCTGTCAGTGTACCATTGTCAGCATCATTGGCAGGTATGAACGTGCAGCATGATTGTCCTATCTTTGCACAAACTCCTCCTTCCATTGCTGTGAGAAGGTCCAATACATATCTGTTCTGTAGTGCTACCATCCTTACAGCTCGCAGCTCCTCTTTTATTGCGTTGAACCCATTTACTGTAGAATTGATGGTCATCATTAGTTCCCATCTAGTTATTTGGAGCCATTTTGCGTTTGCGTAAGCCTGTAATCCCGGGTGTATTATTGAGGAGAAGAACATTGCTGCTCTGCTGAATAGTCTGTGTTCTGGCGGTATTGATGTTAGTGCCGTTTCCGACCTTCCCCACAGGTAATTTCCTGTCAGCGGCTCTCCTTGTCTTTTTCTTCTATTTAGGACAGTGTCATTGCTGTTGGTCCTGTTCCCTTGCTCCTCCTGGAGTGGTGCAGATCTCTTTCTTCTCTTATCCCCTTCATTCATTCTAGGAAATTTCGCCACATCGACGTGCTTCTTAGGTACCACTAGTGATGGTACATTGACGTGTACCATTGTGCACACACCATTCCACAGGGGAGGCAGTGTATGGTATGCCTTTTCTCCACAGGCCCAATAATGATCCATTATTACTGCTGTTCCTGCTCCCCCCTCAGGTAACTCCGTCACACTTGCGCAATTGGTGTTATATCCTATGTCCACCTCTCCTTTATGCTGGTAACATACCTTGGGCGCAGTCAACGGTAGTATCGTTATTGGGTCTTCATCTTCTTCTACCCATGTGAGCATTGGTACATACTTGATCCACGTCGTCCAACATCGGTGATTGTGTGTCTCGATGGTTGAGATAGTTTCTTTTGTTACCATGTTGCTGCCAATCACTCCTATCTCCCAGCTGTTATCCAGATACACCTTTCCTGTTATCGTCAGTAGCGGCCTCTCCCAGCATCCTTGTTTACCCGGAATTTCAGTGGCGTACCAATCACATGGTAGATACTGCAGTGTTACTTTCTGTGTTTCTCCTTTTGCAGGGCCACTTGTTATATATTTGAATGCTTCAGCATGTAAACTGGTCTTGTGATAACTCAAGTAGGTCTTGAGGAAGTTGTTTTCATATGGGTATGAGTCTCGTGTTTTCCATGTCATGTGCACTACAGTTCCTTGAAATCTTCCTTTCGTCTGGAACAGTGCCAAGTATATTATGCACTGTGCTATCTTCTCATTTATTTCTGTGGCAACAAATGTTCGTGAAGCACTCATGGCGTATGGTATTAATGAGCAGACGTAGCAGCTATCCTCAGTTGTCTGCTTACCAATGCGGGTCATGTGTTGGTACCATATATTGTTTGTGACATGTGCTGAATCTTGTACATAACTATCAATACCTTTATTGTCTGAGTATGTGCTGCGTTTAACTCTATTTTTCTTTGGTGCAATGTTACTACTACCACCTGACGTAACACCTGTTGCAGCAAGGAACGGGGGTATATTAGGTTTGGGTGCAGCAACAAAATTGATAGCACAGCTATACTGCCATACAGAAGCAGCCAAAAATCCGGTGATTATCAAAATCCCTATTATTTTTATTACAATTGCTAATCTCACCGGCATTTTGCTCTTACCTTGCTGCAGTCCTGGCAGCTTATTCTTGCGACGTTAAAGTTGCCCGCCTAAAAATTCTCAGAAATGCTTGTTTTTAAATGTTAGTTTTGTTTTGTTTAAGCTCTCCCTATCAAATAGTCATTCAGTGCCCAGGCGAAGAGCTGCTCCCACGCTACTCTAAGTGATTGGTCTCTTAAGACCGGCAAGTATGGGCGGAGGTGGGGCATGTAATATTCTATGGCCAGGAGGAAGGCTGTGTAGTAAACACGTACCCTTCTTCTTTTTAGGTATGTTGGCCTTTTTATTTCGTATACAAATTGGTGTGACAATTCTTCTGGGTAGTTATCGTCTGGGAGTACCATCTACGCCTGGACAGTGGACTTTGTTAGTTAGCTTTCTACTTAATAATACAATAATACGCAGTTCCTGTATGTGCGAGAGAAAAAAGAGAACATTCACGTGTTTACATGTGTATTTGTGCGGCCAATGTCTTTCAGTTTATGTTACAACTGTCCTTTGCAGTCAATGGGCGGGGGGGGGATGGCGTAATTATTTTTACTTTTTGAACGTGTGACCATGGGGTGGGCAGTGTAGTGATCACCCCTTTCTTCGTCAGCTGTTGTCTCTGGGGTGTCTGGGTAGTGAGAAGGTAAGGGAACAATTGGGTCGTTGTCTGTGGTAGAGCTTCCTTCCGCTGTCAGGGATGTTGTTGCTGTTGTTCCAATGGACCTGTCGTTGGCGCTGGGGCGGGTCTGCAGTTTGTATATCTTTACATCATGTAGGTGGTTCCAAGCACGCTTATCCTTTAGTTTTACTGCTCTTGTTGATACGTCTTCTACCAGATGTGGACCGGTGAACCTTTTGTCGTTCCACCTTCTATTGAAATTGCGAAGTAGCACGTGGTCACCTTTGGCTAGTTTGCACAAGTTCTCTTTTTCTAATTCTGTACTGGCGCCTTCTTCTTTATCTCTGGTGGACCCACCCCGCGTGCGCTCGAGCTGTTGAGACACAAACACAACACTAGTAATCAAAGACGACACATATTGATACATTTCATCACCTAGTATACTCGCTGAACTTTCGTGGTCAGTGAATGCCCTTGACGTTGGCGTTAGAGGAAGGCGCATTTGACGTCCAGTAACCACCTCGTGTGGGGTGAGGTGGTGGTCGGACCCTGGCCTGTTCCTCAGTTCGAACAAGGCTAACGGAAGGCAATACAACCAACTTTTCTTTGTTGTTTGTTGTATCTTTGCAATTGCCTCCTTCAATAAGCCATTTAGGCGTTCACATACGCCGTTAGCCTGTGGGTGATATGCACATGCAAATTTGTGCTTTATGCTCAGCAGGGCTGTGATATGTTGGAACATTTCGTTAGCGAAATGTGGGCCATTATCTGATCTTAATACTTCGCACACTCCCCACCTGGGGAAGACCTCCCTTACTATGAATTTGGCTGCTCTAAATGCATCTGGGTGTGAACAGGGCCCTGCTTCAATCCACCTAGAGAATGGGCATACTACTACAATCATATATCTATTACCTTGACATATGTTGATCATATCAACATAGTCAATGTGGAGGTGCTGAAAAGGTCCTTCTGGCCGGGGTATGGTACCTCTTATCACTTTTAGGGTATGACCGGCCGTAAACTGTTGGCATGTGAGACAATTGCTGATAAAATTTGAAACATGAGAATTTAACTCGGGACAGAACCAATCATCTCTAATTCGTGCTGCAATTATTTCCTTGCCTGTATGGGCTGGGTGATGTAATTGGCTCAGGGCGGTATTTAAAAGTGCCAATGGTATTACAACTTTCCCAGTACCACTCTGGCGCCATAGTGCGTCGGTTGGTGACATTGTACATCCTCTTTTTACCCATATTTCCTTTTCGGCCATTGGTGCTGCTGCTTGTAATTCCATAATCTGTGTGGCTGGGAGATGTGTATACCCTTCTCTTATTAACATCTCCCTAGCCATTCCCCTCCCTCTCCCTCTCTGTGAGTCTGTGGGGTCCCATATCTCACCAAAGTATGCAGCATATTTCGCATGTGCGTCTGCTGCTGCATTCCCTTTTGAGACATGGTCTTCACCATTGGTGTGTGCGGTGCATTTTACTAGGGCTAGCTCTTGGGGGTCGTTTATTACTTCAATTAATTCAGCCAACAAGAGGGCATGTTGCACTGGAGTGCCGTCAGCTCTCCTAAACCCTCTTCTCCTCCATTTTGTTAGCCCTGAGTGGACAGTGGATGTAACATATGCACTGTCGGAATATATTGTTACACGTTTGTTAAAACTTTCTTTCAATGCCAATATTAGTGCAACTAGTTCAGCGGCTTGAGCAGAGTAATGCTGTGGTAACTGTACACATTTCATAGCCACACACACCGGAGCCTCCATCATTTTTACCACTGCTGCCCCAGTTCTCCGTATCCCATCTCCTTGATCAATAGTTGATGACCCATCAATAAACAAAAGCTCACCTCCCTCTAGTGCATTCTCTTCAACTTTTCTAGTACCTGAATATATTTCATTTAGTTGGGTGCAGTCGTGGGCGTAATCTCCCTCCTCAATTATTTCTGCTAGAAATCTTGCAGGGTTAACAGTGCTACATCTAACAATCGCTAGTTCAGCCCTAGACAAAATGATCTCATAACCTGATGCCCTTTGTGTCGTTAGTGTGGACTTGGGTTTATTCAATATTGCAAATAATGCATGTTCCACAAACAGTGTAGTTGGACACCCCATGGTTATTGCTGATGCCTTTTCCACTGCAAAAGCAGCTGCAGCGAGGCCTTGTTCGCAAGGGAAGTGGCCTAACATCACGGGGTCTAAGTGACCGCTATAAAATGCTACTGGTTTATAGCCCATGCTTGTTTTTTGGGCCAATACTGCTTTCATTACTGCTGAGTCGCAATGTGAAAATATAAAAAATCGTCGCTCATAGTCTGGGGATGCCAGTACTGGAGCTGTTGATATCGCGTCCTTCAATTCGTCAAATGCCTCCCTCATTTCCATAGTCCACCCCAACCTTTTCTCCCCTTTATTTGCTTCCTTCAACCCCTCAAGCAGGGGTCCTATGTATGAGCTGTAATCAAATACCCATGCTCTACAGTAGTTGCATAGCCCCAGAAATTGCTGCAGTTCTCTCACAGTCTGTGGCATGGGAGTGCTTGAGATGGCCTGTGCTCTTTGTGGTGCAATCTTTCTTCCATATTGGGATATCAGTTGGCCAATGTAGAGTACCTGTTCCTGACAGTATTGTATTTTTTCCATGTCTACCTTATACCCCTTTTCAGCCAATATAGTCAACATTTTTAACGAGTCCTCTCTGCATTTACTTTCGTTTATACTGCAAATTATTATGTCATCCACATATTGTAACACTGTGCTTTCCACCTCAACGTTACCCAAATCCATCTGTATTACTCTATTGAAAATTGAGGGTGATTCACAATACCCTTGTGGTAATACAGATGGATTTTTCGCGCCTTGAAACACTTGTGTATAGGCGCGTTACAAATACCATATCATATCATAACCTGGTATGTTTCCATTTAGTATTTCGGTAAGTGAAACTTGTTAGATCTTGTGAGTCGGGGTGTAATGGTATTGAGAAAAATGCATTTTTAAGATCTATTACTGTAAATCGTGATGCCTCTGCTGGAATGCCACACAATATTGTGGCCGGGTTTGCTGTTACTGGATATTCTGCTTCCACTATGTTGTTCAAGGGCCTTAGGTCCTGTATGAAGCGCCAAGACCCCCCTTTAGCCTTGCGCACTGGGTACACAGCCGTGTTACATGGTGATTCTGAGGGGACCAATATGCCATTGTTTATAAGGGCCGTTATGGTTTCATATATGCCCTCATCTGCCTCTTTTGACAATGGGTACTGTTTTACTCTTGGTAGTATTGCACCTTTTTTCAATTTTATCCGTACACCCCCTATGCTTTTAATGCATCCTACGTCATAAGGGCTAATGGTCCATAATGATTTGGGCACCTTTGACATATCCTCCTTAAAGAAAGGGACTGGGGTGCATGCAGGTGCCTCAAGTGCCATAGCAATTTTCTGCGCTATTTGTTTGTGAGCCACTCGTAACCATATTTCTACACTCATCATGAACACCATTTCCCCCTCCTCTTTTTCTTCTGAAAACAGTTCCTCATCTGACACCTGGGTCAACCTACATCCTTCTGCTAGTGCTATCACTGCCCTCCATGCTCTTCCTTCTTTGTCTTGGGCGTGCACAGCAATATACTCAGCTGTTGTAATAATGCTTTCAATGTCTATTGCAAACACCTTTCCTTCTTGTTCATTAACAGGTGTTTCTGGTCGGAACAGGTAAGCTGCTGGCCTCCTCCATATCTTCCCTTCTATCCCTGGCATCCATGCAATTGCCATGTCTGTTCCATACTGGAATATCTCGCCATCTACTGGTTCCGCCCTAATCGCTGTCTGCCCACAGTATGCTTGCATAATCTGTCATGCTGCTAGCATGTTAATTCCTGGAGTAGAGCAAATTATACCATCCTCTGTAAAGGAGATTGTCATATTTAACCTATTCATTATGTCCCTCCCCAGTATATTTACTGGTGAGGCACTATAATACAAGAGTGGAACTGACAGATCGTAATCTCCGATAGATAATGGAACGTTATCAGTAAAAGGAACCAATCCTTTAGCCCCAGAAAATCCTTGGGTGTTCATGGCTTCGCCTGACATCTTAAATTTACCTTCCCTTATGCAAGACCGGGTTGCCCCGGTGTCAACAAGGAATGATAACTTTTTGTCACCTATCGTTACCTCTATGCGTGGCTCCTCCGCACTATTAGGTGTTACTGACAGGATGGGACACACCAAGGCCGTCTGTGGGCTGTCCTATTGGGGGTACAATGATTGGCCATTTCCTGTGTAAGGGTTGTGTCCCAATACCGTCACCCTACCCAATTGCGTTTGTTCAGTTTGGGGTTGTTGTGTTATCACTACTTGTTGTTGTGGCAGTGGCTGTTGTTGTGTTAATTGCTGTTGCTGCAGTGGCTGTTGTTGTGTTAATTGCTGTTGCTGCATGCCCTGCTCTTCTTGTGGTGGCCTAGGTTGTGCCTGCTCATTCCATGCTGGTGTTCCTGGCCTGACCCTACACGTGCGTGACATGTGTCCTAGTAGTCCACAACTCCAACACACGGGTGGTTCTCTGTTTTGCCATGGAAAGCTCCCTGTGTTGTCCTGGTATACCGGTTGCCCTGTGGGGTATGAACTTCCAACTCCCCCCACCTGCTGTTGGGTATTATATCCGTATCCTCTCCCTCTCATAAATCCTCCTCTCCCTCTGTTATAACCATAATACCCAGCTCCTTGCATCTGGTACCCTCCTCCCACGTTTGGTGCGTGTAATTGTAGTGGCAGCATTTGCTGTATTATACTTTGTGGAGGTGCTATTAGAGCTGGGTCTTGTGCAGCCACTATTTGTGTGGGGCTTTGGGCCATTGTTGTGGGCGCAGTTATTAGTGCCCCCTCCATTGTGTATTTAGTTAGTTTTTTCTGTACTAGTTTGGCCTCTTCTGTTTTCCTGTCCTCTTCCTTTTGTTTCATTTTTCCTTGCCATATCCTGCAGTGATGTACTATTGTCAGCTGTATTTCAGGCCATGGTTTTACTTCCATTCCCACTACTTTCTTTAGTTGTTTCTGGACTCCTTCTGGGAGCCCTTGTACTAGTATATGATAAAATATGGCTGGTGTTTTATCCCATTGTTCTCTAGTTTCCATGCGCCACTTCTCTTGAATATCCTGTATATAATCAACAGGATCCTCATTCTCACGCATCTTACGGGAAGTAATTGCTCCTATGTCTGATGTGTCTGGGTACTGTACTCTCAGTGCCTGCCATAGCGCATGTCTGCAGTTTGCAAATGGCGCCCCATCATGCGATGTGTTCGTTATTGTTATCCCATGGAATCCCGCTCTCTTCCAGATGTCGTCCGCTCTATCCCCTAATATTGATATTAACAGGCCTTTCACATCTCCTACTGCTAGTTTCTGCCCTGCGGTGTGTTTTTCCATTTCATATATCCACTTACCCGCACCTCCACTTAGTGATGGGAGCCTACATTTTATATTTTCTTTATCCGTATGCTTCCATGGTACATACTGCGGTCTAACCCCTCCTCTCTCCAACAGTGGCATTAAGTTGTGTCTTGTGTCACCCTTTATGTTCCATAATATTGAGTCCTCACACCCCTCCTCCTCCCCTGTTTCCTTTACCACTTCAAATTCTTCCTTACTACCCCTCCTCCTACCTACCTCTCTGTCCCTTCCCCTTGTTTCGTCATCCCCTGTGTTTAATATGGGTATGTTTATCTGTCTGTCTTGCCTGCGGCTAGGGAGGTCTCTAAGCCGGCATGCATAGGGAGTCACTTCGTCCATGAAGGGCGCAAGCTTTATTGTGCGCAGCGTGCGTGTGGTGGTTGAGCATGTAGGGTGCGATGGGGGAGGGCGTGATGGAGATGGCGATGGTGTGGCTTCATGGGTTTGTTTTTCCACTAGTTGTTGCACCCTCTCCTCACTTTGTTCCAGCTCCTCCCTTCTCTTACGGATCCATGGCGAGTCTATGTTGGTTCTAGTGAGGTACAGCTTATCTAAGCTTTCCCTTTCACTCTTTCTTCCTACCCTCTCTACTCCTTCTTCCTCCTCACTGCAAAAATCAGTCATAGATGGTATCCCCCACTCTGTTCTTTTCCCTTTTACTGTTACTGTTTCTAAGTCTATTAGCTCCATTTCTCCTCTTCCTTTGTTACCAACTGTTCCCCCTGGTGTTGATGTTGTTGCTACTTCTCTACTTCTATATACATCCCCCCATTTTTCACTCTCCTCATTTCTCCCTCCTCTTTCCCCTTCACTCCTATCCTCCACTTCCCTACTATTTTCCTCCCTTTTCCTTTTTAATTCCTCCATCACTTCGTTGCTCATCTGTTCCAATATTCTTTCATCTTCTTTCTTTCTTTCCCATTTCACCCTTTCTCTTTCTATTGCCTTCTCTTCTTCATATTTCTTAGCTGCCTCTGATACTACCCTCCTCCTCCATATTTCCAATTCCCTTTCCTTGTCCTCTTCTTCCTTCTTTTTTTCTCTCAATACTACTCTTGACACCCTTTCTGCTGCTGCTCTTACCCTTCCATCTTCTATCCTTTGCTCCTCATTTCGTTCCCTTAATTTGTCCAATTCGTTTTTACCCTCTTTCCTTTTCCTCACTCTCTCTTTTTCCCCCTTCTCAAGCTGTGTTAGTAATTCATTCTGCTCATCCCTTAGTTTTGCCAATTTTTCCTCCAAAATCTCTTCTCTTTGTAGTAGTAGCTCCTCCCCCTTCATCTCACTCTCCCTTCTACTATCCTCGCCTGTTCTCTTTACAGCCTCCCTTTCTTCTCCCGTTAGTGAACCCCGTAATTTTAATAATATCTGTGCAGCTACCCACTCATCATGTCCTATCTCTACAATCTGCTCTTCTCCAATCCTCCCCTCCCCCACTATCTTCCTGTGAGCCACATATGGTGGAGGGCTGTATGCCGGGTTCGAGTATCCTTCAGCCGCCCTTAACTGTCCTTCTATTTCTCCTAATTCTCTTAAAGGGTACAACCCTTCTCCCTCTGTTTTCACTCCCGGTGTTATGGGTATCTCGTTGCTCGGTTCCTTTTTTATGTCTTCTAATTTATCAATCTTTTCTCTTCCCTCTCCTTCATTCTCCGCATTCTTTTTCCTTTCACACCCCTTTTCCCCATCCGTTCCCTCTTTCATAATCTCCTTTACTTCCGGTGTTTCTCCCATAGAAAACATTCCATTTGGTCCTGGTCGGGATCCCTGGAACATCCTCCATAAGTTAAACACCTCCATATGGCTCGCCAACTTCTTCCCCTTGTATGTATTGTGCAGATGGTTTAGCAATGAATGTTGGGCATATGGATCGAAACTACCATTAGGCGGCCATGGTGTTAACATTTTGTTATCCGTCCCCTGGGTCCACTCTATGCTGTACTTAATTAATTTCTCCCTATGGGGTGGCAGTGTTGTGCATATGTGTTGTAGTGGGGTAGTGAGGGTGTTCCCCCACCCTCCCGACCCTGTCCCATATGACATAGTTGTGCCCCACTTGTTACTCCTCCCTTCGCTATCAGTTTGTAATTTACAACCTTATATTGTTTACCTGGCCCCTTAAGTGTGGGGACTTACGACAATCCTTTACAAAGTATGCAATAATAATAATAATAATAATAAAATAAAAAAAATAAAAAATAATAATAATAAAACACAAATATATATATATGTATAATTTTGTATTGTATATTCCTTCCCCTACGGCCCCCTGCGGCCGAAGCGCACGCAGCCCCCTGTGACTGCCTACCCCTTACGACGATCTTATACAGTCGTCCTTATTCCTCGTTCTCCTCCCCCTTTTACATTTGCCGTGGCTGGCGTTCTCCGTGCTCAGCCACGCCCCTCTCCCCTTCTCCTCTTCCAATCCACTCGTTTATTGTTTATCTTCGTATCCGCTCCCTCATCATTTTTCTCTTCCCCACCACTTTCAAAACTCAATGTTCCTTGTGCTCGTGATATCCTATAAAATCCCTACTGGTGACGTCACCGATGTCTCTACGCTACTAGTACATTCTCATTATTAATTTCAAAATACACTTGCAATTTACCCCCGCTAACCCTACAGCTGTCTTCCTGTCTCTCCTGGAACAAGGTAATCTCATCAATAATATAATTGGACTGCACACGCTGCGTCGCCTCGTGTGTGATACGCCCCTCAACAGGAGGGCGTAACCAGCCAATTATCTTCCGTATTTGGCAACTATGCAACTAGCTACCCTCTACAGGGAAACATCATCTACCTATCGAGTTTCTTGCTCGAACAATAGGAAACCTCATCTACCTATCGAGTTTCTTGCTCGACCAATAGGAAACCTCATCTACCTATCGAGTTTCTTGCTCGAACAATAGGGAACCTCATCTACCTATCGAGTTTCTTGCTCGAACAATAGGGAACCTCATCTACTCATTGATCAATAAATGCCAAATCGTAGGAAACCACACACGCCCACCCCTACACGTTAGTCGCGATTTAGGCCAATCAGTGTCTACGAGCGGCCACACGTGATGTTTCGTGCTCCGCCCCCCTCTTTCACGTCACTGCTCTCGCACTCTTTTCACTCCCTTTCATTCCATTGCCAACACTATATTGTCAAACCTTCGCCGCGCACCTGTGCAACACCTCCCTCCTCCCTTATTTAATTCCTCCCCCCTCCCTCACAATTTCGCATTGCTCGTTGTGTGTGTCATGCTCACCAAGTTCTCTCGATGCAGGGCCGCTCGACTGCGTGCACCCCTCCAAGCGGCTCGCCACCTCCCCTCGTCTGGACCACGTCTGGACACTCGCCAACCGCGGGCGGGATACTTCTCAACAGGCTCCCGAGGGCCAATATCCGGATTGCGCTGTCCGGTCTTCTCGCAGCTCCGCGATGGTCCTGTAGTCCTCAGAAGGGGGCAACAGCAGAGGGGGCCGCGCCGCCGGGCCTCCTCGCAACGGGAGTGCCTGGAAAAAGTAAAAATAAAAGTCGATCTTAAACAGATCTCAGCAGTGCACCCAAACACAGCCCATTGACTTGTTCTTGGGTGGATGGCCCCTGGGGGAGTCTCAACCAAGTCTTTAGTTCACTCTTCTTTTCACAGAAAAGAAATGCCCCCGCTTATTAGTCTTTGTCCTGCTCAGGGGCAATCCAGCACCGAAATGCTAGGCAATTCTCCTCTGAACAAGAGTACCACAGCAACCCCATACACATGTTTCAGCCTAGTTGGGCATCATCAGTGAGGTGAAGCTGTGCCTCTCTAAGAGCAGTGAGCAAGGGGTCCACATCTGGATTCCCCTAGTAACTTAGGGTGAGACCCAAAGTTACTTGGTATGCAAAACAGAGGGGTGTCTGGGAAACTCTCTACCAGCACAAACACAACCCATTGACTTGTTCTTGGGTGGATGGCCCCTGGTAGAGTCTCAACCAAGTCTTTAGCTCACTGTTCTTTTCACAGAGAAGAAATGTCCCCGCATATCAGTCTTTGTCCTGCCCAGGGGCAGTCCAGCACCAAAATGCTAGGCAATTCTCCACTGAACAAGAGTACCCCAGCAACCCCATACACATGTTTCAGCCTAGTTGGGCATCATCAGTGAGGTGAAGCTGTGCCTCTTTAAGAGCAGTGAGCAAGGGGTCTGCATCTGGATTCCCCTGGTAACTTAGGGTGAGACCCAAAGTTACTTAGTATGCAAAACAGAGAGGTGTCTGGGAAACTCTCTACCAGCACGAACACAGCCCATTGACTTGTTTGTGGGTGGATGGCCCCTGGGAGAGCCTCAACCAAGTGTTTAGCTCACTGTTCTTTTCACAGAGAAGAAATGTCCCCGCATATCAGTCTTTGTCCTGCCTAAAAGGCAGCCCAGCACCGAAATGATAGGCAATTCTCTTCTGAACATGAGTACCACAGGAACCCCATACACGTGTTTCAGCCTAGTTGGGCATCATTAGTGAGGTGAAGCTGTGCCACTCTAACAGCAGTGAGCAAGGGGTCCACGTGTGGATTCCCCTGGTAACTTAGGGTGAGACCCAAAGTTACTTGGTATGCAAAACAGAGGGGTGTCTGGGAAACTCTCTACCAGCACAAACACAACCCATTGACTTGTTCTTGGGTGGATGGCCCCTGGGAGAGTCTCAACCAAGTCTTTAGCTCACTGTTCTTTTCACAGAGAAGAAATGTCCCCGCATATCAGTCTTTGTCCTGCCCAGGGGCAGTCCAGCACTGAAATGCTAGGCAATTCTCCTCTGAACAAGAGTACCACAGCAACCCCATATACATGTTTCAGCCTAGTTGGGCATAATCAGTGAAGTGAAGCTGTGCCTCTCTAAGAGCAGTGAGCAAGGGGTCCGCATCTGGATTCCCCTGGTAACTTAGGGTGAGACCCAAAGTTACTTGAAATACAAAACAGAGGGGTGTCTGGGAAACTCTCTACCAGCCCAAACACAGCCCATTGACTTGTTCTTGGGTGGATGGCCCCTGGGGGAGTCTCAAGCAAGTCTTTAGCTCACTCTTCTTTTTACAGAAAAGAAATGCCACCGCCTATTAGTCTTTGTCCTGCTCAGGGGCAATCCAGCACCGAAATGCTAGGCAATTCTCCTGTGAACAAGAGTACCACAGCAACCCCATACACATGTTTCAGCCTAGTTGGGCATCATCAGTGAGGTGAAGCTGTGCCTCTCTAAGAGCAGTGAGCAAGGGGTCCACGTCTGGATTCCCCTGGTAACTTAGGGTGAGACCCAAAGTTACTTGGTATGCAAAACAGAGGGGTGTCTGGGAAAATCTCGACCAGCACGAACACAGCCCATTGACTTGTTCTTGGGTGGATGGCCCCTGGGAGAGTCTCAACCAAGTCTTTAGCTCACTGTTCTTTTCACAGAGAAGAAATGTCCCCGCATATCAGTCTTTGTCCTGCCCAGGGGCAGTCCAGCACTGAAATGCTAGGCAATTCTCCTCTGCACAAGAGTACCAAAGCAACCCCATACATGTGTTTCAGCTTAGCTGGACATCATCAGTGAGGTGAAGCTGTGCCTCTCTAAGAGCAGTGAGCAAGGGGTCCACGTCTGGATTCCCCTGGTAACTTAGGGTGAGACCCAAAGTTACTTGGTATGCAAAACAGAGGGGTGTCTGGGAAACTCTCTACCAACACGAACACAGCCCATTGACTTGTTCTTGGGTGGACGGCCCCTGGGAGAGTCTCAACCAAGTCTTTAGCTCACTTTTCTTTTCACAGAGAAGAAATGTCCCTACATATCAGTCTTTGTCCTGCCCAGGGGCAGTCCAGCACCGAAATGCTAGGCAATCTCCTCTGAAGAAGAGTACCACAGCAACCCCATACACGTTTTTCAGCCTAGTTGGGCATCATCAGTGAGGTGAAGCTGTGCCTCCCTAACAGCAGTGAGCAAGGGGTCCACGTCTGGATTCCCCTGGTAACTTAGGGTGAGACCCAAAGTTACTTGGTACGCAAAACAGAGGGGTCTCTGGGAAACTCTCTACCAGCACGAACACAGCCCATTGACTTGTTCTTGGGTGGATGGCCCCTGGGAGAGTCTCAACCAAGTCTTTAGCTCACAGTTCTTTTCCCAGAGAAGAAATGTCCCCGCATATCAGTCTTTGTCCTGCCCAGGGGCAGTCCAGCACTGAAATGCTAGGCAATTCTCCTCTGAACAAGAGTACCAAAGCAACCCCATCCATGTGTTTCAGCCTAGTTGGGCATCATCAGTGAGGTGAAGCTGTGCCTCTCTAAGAGCAGTGAGCAAGGGGTCCACGTCTGGATTCCCCTGGTAATTTAGGGTGAGACCCAAAGTTACTTGGTATACAAAACAGAGGGGTGTCTGGGAAACTCTCTACCAGCACAAACAAAGCCCATTGACTTGAAACTCTCTACCAACACGAACACAGCCCATTGACTTGTTCTTGGGTGGACGGCCCCTGGGAGAGTCTCAACCAAGTCTTTAGCTCACTTTTCTTTTCACAGAGAAGAAATGTCCCTACATATCAGTCTTTGTCCTGCCCAGGGGCAGTCCAGCACCGAAATGCTAGGCAATCTCCTCTGAAGAAGAGTACCACAGCAACCCCATACACGTTTTTCAGCCTAGTTGGGCATCATCAGTGAGGTGAAGCTGTGCCTCCCTAACAGCAGTGAGCAAGGGGTCCACGTCTGGATTCCCCTGGTAACTTAGGGTGAGACCCAAAGTTACTTGGTACGCAAAACAGAGGGGTCTCTGGGAAACTCTCTACCAGCACGAACACAGCCCATTGACTTGTTCTTGGGTGGATGGCCCCTGGGAGAGTCTCAACCAAGTCTTTAGCTCACAGTTCTTTTCCCAGAGAAGAAATGTCCCCGCATATCAGTCTTTGTCCTGCCCAGGGGCAGTCCAGCACTGAAATGCTAGGCAATTCTCCTCTGAACAAGAGTACCAAAGCAACCCCATCCATGTGTTTCAGCCTAGTTGGGCATCATCAGTGAGGTGAAGCTGTGCCTCTCTAAGAGCAGTGAGCAAGGGGTCCACGTCTGGATTCCCCTGGTAATTTAGGGTGAGACCCAAAGTTACTTGGTATACAAAACAGAGGGGTGTCTGGGAAACTCTCTACCAGCACAAACAAAGCCCATTGACTTGAAACTCTCTACCAACACGAACACAGCCCATTGACTTGTTCTTGGGTGGACGGCCCCTGGGAGAGTCTCAACCAAGTCTTTAGCTCACTTTTCTTTTCACAGAGAAGAAATGTCCCTACATATCAGTCTTTGTCCTGCCCAGGGGCAGTCCAGCACCGAAATGCTAGGCAATCTCCTCTGAAGAAGAGTACCACAGCAACCCCATACACGTTTTTCAGCCTAGTTGGGCATCATCAGTGAGGTGAAGCTGTGCCTCCCTAACAGCAGTGAGCAAGGGGTCCACGTCTGGATTCCCCTGGTAACTTAGGGTGAGACCCAAAGTTACTTGGTACGCAAAACAGAGGGGTCTCTGGGAAACTCTCTACCAGCACGAACACAGCCCATTGACTTGTTCTTGGGTGGATGGCCCCTGGGAGAGTCTCAACCAAGTCTTTAGCTCACAGTTCTTTTCCCAGAGAAGAAATGTCCCCGCATATCAGTCTTTGTCCTGCCCAGGGGCAGTCCAGCACTGAAATGCTAGGCAATTCTCCTTTGAACAAGAGTACCAAAGCAACCCCATCCATGTGTTTCAGCCTAGTTGGGCATCATCAGTGAGGTGAAGCTGTGCCTCTCTAAGAGCAGTGAGCAAGGGGTCCACGTCTGGATTCCCCTGGTAATTTAGGGTGAGACCCAAAGTTACTTGGTATACAAAACAGAGGGGTGTCTGGGAAACTCTCTACCAGCACAAACAAAGCCCATTGACTTGTTCTTCGGTGGATGGCCCCTGGGGGAGTCTCAACCAAGTCTTTAGCTCACTGTTCTTTTCACAGAAAAGAAATGTCCCCGCATATCAGTCTTTGTCCTGCCCAGTGGCAGTCCAGCACCAAAATGCTAGGCAATTCTCCACTGAACAAGAGTACCACAGCAACCCCATACACATGTTTCAGCCTAGTTGGGCATCATCAGTGAGGTGAAGCTGTGGCTCTCTAAGAGCAGTAAGCAAGGGGTCCAGGTCGGGATTCCCCTGGTAACTTAGGATGAGACCCAAAGTTACTTGGTATGCAAAACCGAGGGGTGTCTGGGAAACTCTCTACCTGCACAAACACAGCCCATTGACTTATTCTTGGGTGAATGGCCCTGGGAGAGTCTCAACCAAGTCTTTAGCTCACTGTTTTTTTCACAGAAAAGAAATGTCCCGGCATATCAGTCTTTGTCCTGCCCAGGGGCAGTCCAGCACCGAAATGCTAGGTAATGCTCCTCTGAACAAGAGTATACACAGCAACCCCATATACATGTTTCAGCCTAGTTGGGCATCATCAGTGAGGTGAAGCTGTGCCTCTCTAAGAGCAGTTAGCAAGGGGTCCGCATCTGTATTCCCCTGGTAACTTAGGGTGAGACCCAAAGTTACTTGAAATACAAAACAGAGAGTGTCTGGGAAACTCTCTACCAGCACAAACACAGCCCATTGACTTGTTCTTGGGTAGAGGGCCCCTGGGGGAGTCTCAACCAAGTCTTTAACTCACTCTTCTTTTCACAGAAAAGAAATTTCCCCGCCTATTAGTCTTTGTCCTGCTCAGGGGCAATCCAGCACCAAAATGCTAGGCAATTCTCCTCTGAACAAGAGTACCACAGCAACCCCATACACATGTTTCAGCCTAGTTGGGCATCATCAGTGAGGTGAAGCTGTGGCTCTCTAAGAGCAGTGAGCAAGGGGTCCACGTCTGGATTCCCCTGGTAACTTAGGATGAGACCCAAAGTTACTTGGTATGCAAAACAGAGGGGTGTCTGGGAAACTCTCTACCTGCACAAACACAGCCCATTGACTTATTCTTGGGTGGATGGCCCCTGGGAGAGTCTCAACCAAGTCTTTAGCTCACTGTTCTTTTCGCAGAGAAGAAATGTGCCCGCATATCAGTCTTTGTCCTGCCCAGGTGCAGTCCAGCACCAAAATGCTAGGCGATTCTCCACTGAACAAGAGTACCACAGCAACCCCATACACATGTTTCAGCCTAGTTGGGCATCATCAGTGAGGTGAAGCTGTGCCTCTTTAAGAGCAGTGAGCAAGGGGTCTGCATCTGGATTCCCCTGGTAACTTAGGGTGAGACCCAAAGTTACTTGGTATGCAAAACAGAGGGGTGTCTGGGAAACTCGCTACCAGCACAAACACAGCCCATTGACTTGTTTGTGGGTGGATGGCCCCTGGGAGAGCCTCAACCAAGTCTTTAGCTCACTGTTCTTTTCACAGAGAAGAAATGTCCCCGCATATCAGTCTTTGTTCTGCCTAAAAGGCAGCCCAGCACCGAAATGATAGGCAATTCTCTTCTGAACAAGAGTACCACAGCAACCCCATACACGTGTTTCAGCCTAGTTGGGCATCATTAGTGAGGTGAAGCTGTGCCTCTCTAACAGCAGTGAGCAAGGGGTCCACGTCTGGATTCCCCTGGTAACTTAGGGTGAGACCCAAAGTTACTTGGTATGCAAAACAGAGGGGTGTCTTGGAAACTCTCTACCAGCACAAACACAACCCATTGACTTGTTCTTGGGTGGATGGCCCCTGGGAGAGTCTCAACCAAGTCTTTAGCTCACTGTTCTTTTCACAGAGAAGAAATGTGCCCGCATATCAGTCTTTGTCCTGCCCAGGGGCAGTCCAGCACCAAAATTCTAGGCAACTCTCCACTGAACAAGAGTACCACAGCAACCCCATACACATGTTTCAGCCTAGTTGGGCATCATCAGTGAGGTGAAGCTGTGCCTCTTTAAGAGCAGTGAGCAAGGGGTCTGCACCTGGATTCCCCTGGTAACTTAGGGTGAGACCCAAAGTTACTTGGTATGCAAAACAGAGGGGTGTCTGGGAAACTCTCTACCAGCACAAACACAGCCCATTGACTTGTTTGTGGGTGGATGGCCCCTGGGGGAGCCTCAACCAAGTCTTTAGCTCACTGTTCTTTTCACAGAGAAGAAATGTCCCCGCATATCAGTCTTTGTCCTGCCCAGGGCAGTCCAGCACTGAAATGCTAGACAATTCTCCTCTGAACAAGAGTGCCACAGCAACCCCATACATGTGTTTCAGCCTATTTGGGCATTATCAGTGAGGTGAAGCTTTGCCTCTCTAAGAGCAGTGAGCAAGGGGTCCACGTCTGGATTCCCCTGGTAACTTAGGGTGAGACCCAAAGTTACTTGAAATACAAAACAGAGGGGTGTCTGGGAAACTCTCTACCAGCCCAAACACAGCCCATTGACTTGTTCTTGGGTGGATGGCCCCTGGGGCAGTCTCAACCAAGTCTTTTGCTCACTCTTCTTTTCACAGAAAAGAAATGCCCCCGCCTATTAGTCTTTGTCCTGCTCAGGGGCAATCCAGCACCGAAATGCTAGGCAATTCTCCTCTGAACAAGAGTACCACAGCAACCCCATACATGTGTTTCAGCCTAGTTGGACATCATCAGTGAGGTGAAGCTGTGCCTCTCTAAGAGCAGTGAGCAAGGGGTCCACGTCTGGATTCCCCTGGTAACTTAGGGTGAGACCCAAAGTTACTTGAAATACAAAACAGAGGGGTGTCTGGGAAACTCTCTACCAGCCCAAACACAGCCCATTGACTTGTTCTTGGGTGGATGGCCCCTGGGGGAGTCTCAACCAAGTCTTTAGTTCACTCTTCTTTTCACAGAAAAGAAATGCCCCCGCTTATTAGTCTTTGTCCTGCTCAGGGGCAATCCAGCACCGAAATGCTAGGCAATTCTCCTCTGAACAAGAGTACCACAGCAACCCCATACACATGTTTCAGCCTAGTTGGGCATCATCAGTGAGGTGAAGCTGTGCCTCTCTAAGAGCAGTGAGCAAGGGGTCCACATCTGGATTCCCCTAGTAACTTAGGGTGAGACCCAAAGTTACTTGGTATGCAAAACAGAGGGGTGTCTGGGAAACTCTCTACCAGCACAAACACAACCCATTGACTTGTTCTTGGGTGGATGGCCCCTGGTAGAGTCTCAACCAAGTATTTAGCTCACTGTTCTTTTCACAGAGAAGAAATGTCCCCGCATATCAGTCTTTGTCCTGCCCAGGGGCAGTCCAGCACCAAAATGCTAGGCAATTCTCCACTGAACAAGAGTACCCCAGCAACCCCATACACATGTTTCAGCCTAGTTGGGCATCATCAGTGAGGTGAAGCTGTGCCTCTTTAAGAGCAGTGAGCAAGGGGTCTGCATCTGGATTCCCCTGGTAACTTAGGGTGAGACCCAAAGTTACTTAGTATGCAAAACAGAGGGGTGTCTGGGAAACTCTCTACCAGCACGAACACAGCCCATTGACTTGTTTGTGGGTGGATGGCCCCTGGGAGAGCCTCAACCAAGTCTTTAGCTCACTGTTCTTTTCACAGAGAAGAAATGTCCCCGCATATCAGTCTTTGTCCTGCCTAAAAGGAAGCCCAGCACCGAAATGATAGGCAATTCTCTTCTGAACATGAGTACCACAGCAACCCCATACACGTGTTTCAGCCTAGTTGGGCATCATTAGTGAGGTGAAGCTGTGCCACTCTAACAGCAGTGAGCAAGGGGTCCACGTGTGGATTCCCCTGGTAACTTAGGGTGAGACCCAAAGTTACTTGGTATGCAAAACAGAGGGGTGTCTGGGAAACTCTCTACCAGCACAAACACAACCCATTGACTTGTTCTTGGGTGGATGGCCCCTGGGAGAGTCTCAACCAAGTCTTTAGCTCACTGTTCTTTACACAGAGAAGAAATGTCCCCGCATATCAGTCTTTGTCCTGCCCAGGGGCAGTCCAGCACTGAAATGCTAGGCAATTCTCCTCTGAACAAGAGTACCACAGCAACCCCATATACATGTTTCAGCCTAGTTGGGCATAATCAGTGAAGTGAAGCTGTGCCTCTCTAAGAGCAGTGAGCAAGGGGTCCGCATCTGGATTCCCCTGGTAACTTAGGGTGAGACCCAAAGTTACTTGAAATACAAAACAGAGGGGTGTCTGGGAAACTCTCTACCAGCCCAAACACAGCCCATTGACTTGTTCTTGGGTGGATGGCCCCTGGGGGAGTCTCAAGCAAGTCTTTAGCTCACTCTTCTTTTCACAGAAAAGAAATGCCACCGCCTATTAGTCTTTTTCCTGCTCAGGGGCAATCCAGCACCGAAATGCTAGGCAATTCTCCTGTGAACAAGAGTACCACAGCAACCCCATACACATGTTTCAGCCTAGTTGGGCATCATCAGTGAGGTGAAGCTGTGCCTCTCTAAGAGCAGTGAGCAAGGGGTCCACGTCTGGATTCCCCTGGTAACTTAGGGTGAGACCCAAAGTTACTTGGTATGCAAAACAGAGGGGTGTCTGGGAAAATCTCGACCAGCACGAACACAGCCCATTGACTTGTTCTTGGGTGGATGGCCCCTGGGAGAGTCTCAACCAAGTCTTTAGCTCACTGTTCTTTTCACAGAGAAGAAATGTCCCCGCATATCAGTCTTTGTCCTGCCCAGGGGCAGTCCAGCACTGAAATGCTAGGCAATCTCCTCTGAAGAAGAGTACCACAGCAACCCCATACACGTTTTTCAGCCTAGTTGGGCATCATCAGTGAGGTGAAGCTGTGCCTCCCTAACAGCAGTGAGCAAGGGGTCCACGTCTGGATTCCCCTGGTAACTTAGGGTGAGACCCAAAGTTACTTGGTACGCAAAACAGAGGGGTCTCTGGGAAACTCTCTACCAGCACGAACACAGCCCATTGACTTGTTCTTGGGTGGATGGCCCCTGGGAGAGTCTCAACCAAGTCTTTAGCTCACAGTTCTTTTCCCAGAGAAGAAATGTCCCCGCATATCAGTCTTTGTCCTGCCCAGGGGCAGTCCAGCACTGAAATGCTAGGCAATTCTCCTCTGAACAAGAGTACCAAAGCAACCCCATCCATGTGTTTCAGCCTAGTTGGGCATCATCAGTGAGGTGAAGCTGTGCCTCTCTAAGAGCAGTGAGCAAGGGGTCCACGTCTGGATTCCCCTGGTAATTTAGGGTGAGACCCAAAGTTACTTGGTATACAAAACAGAGGGGTGTCTGGGAAACTCTCTACCAGCACAAACAAAGCCCATTGACTTGTTCTTCGGTGGATGGCCCCTGGGGGAGTCTCAACCAAGTCTTTAGCTCACTGTTCTTTTCACAGAAAAGAAATGTCCCCGCATATCAGTCTTTGTCCTGCCCAGTGGCAGTCCAGCACCAAAATGCTAGGCAATTCTCCACTGAACAAGAGTACCACAGCAACCCCATACACATGTTTCAGCCTAGTTGGGCATCATCAGTGAGGTGAAGCTGTGGCTCTCTAAGAGCAGTAAGCAAGGGGTCCAGGTCGGGATTCCCCTGGTAACTTAGGATGAGACCCAAAGTTACTTGGTATGCAAAACCGAGGGGTGTCTGGGAAACTCTCTACCTGCACAAACACAGCCCATTGACTTATTCTTGGGTGAATGGCCCTGGGAGAGTCTCAACCAAGTCTTTAGCTCACTGTTTTTTTCACAGAAAAGAAATGTCCCGGCATATCAGTCTTTGTCCTGCCCAGGGGCAGTCCAGCACCGAAATGCTAGGTAATGCTCCTCTGAACAAGAGTACCACAGCAACCCCATATACGTGTTCCAGCCTAGTTGGGCATCATCAGTGAGGTGAAGCTGTGCCTCTCTAAGAGCAGTTAGCAAGGGGTCCGCATCTGTATTCCCCTGGTAACTTAGGGTGAGACCCAAAGTTACTTGAAATACAAAACAGAGAGTGTCTGGGAAACTCTCTACCAGCACAAACACAGCCCATTGACTTGTTCTTGGGTAGAGGGCCCCTGGGGGAGTCTCAACCAAGTCTTTAACTCACTCTTCTTTTCACAGAAAAGAAATTTCCCCGCCTATTAGTCTTTGTCCTGCTCAGGGGCAATCCAGCACCGAAATGCTAGGCAATTCTCCTCTGAACAAGAGTACCACAGCAACCCCATACACATGTTTCAGCCTAGTTGGGCATCATCAGTGAGGTGAAGCTGTGGCTCTCTAAGAGCAGTGAGCAAGGGGTCCACGTCTGGATTCCCCTGGTAACTTAGGATGAGACCCAAAGTTACTTGGTATGCAAAACAGAGGGGTGTCTGGGAAACTCTCTACCTGCACAAACACAGCCCATTGACTTATTCTTGGGTGGATGGCCCCTGGGAGAGTCTCAACCAAGTCTTTAGCTCACTGTTCTTTTCACAGAGAAGAAATGTGCCCGCATATCAGTCTTTGTCCTGCCCCGGGGCAGTCCAGCACCAAAATGCTAGGCAATTCTCCACTGAACAAGAGTACCACAGCAACCCCATACACATGTTTCAGCCTAGTTGGGCATCATCAGTGAGGTGAAGCTGTGCCTCTCTAAGAGCAATTAGCAAGGGGTCCGCATCTGTATTCCCCTGGTAACTTAGGGTGAGACCCAAAGTTACTTGAAATACAAAACAGAGAGTGTCTGGGAAACTCTCTACCAGCACAAACACAGCCCATTGACTTGTTCTTGGGTAGATGGCCCCTGGGGGAGTCTCAACCAAGTCTTTAGCTCACTCTTCTTTTCACAGAAAAGAAATGTCCCCGCCTATTAGTCTTTGTCCTGCTCAAGGGCAATCCAGCACCGAAATGCTAGGCAATTCTCCTCTGAACAAGAGTACCACAGCAACCCCATACACATGTTTCAGCCTAGTTGGGCATCATCAGTGAGGTGAAGCTGTGCCTCTCTAAGAGCAGTGAGCAAGGGGTCCACTTCTGGATTCCCCTAGTAACTTAGGGTGAGACCCAGAATTACTTGGTATGCAAAACAGAGGGTTGTCTGGGAAACTCTCTACCTGCACAAACACAGCCCATTGACTTGTTCTTGGGTGGATGGCCCCTTGGAGAGTCTCAACCAAGTCTTTAGCTCACTGTCATTTTCACAGAGAAGAAATGTCCCCGCATATCAGTCTTTGTCCTGCCCAAGGGCAGTCCAGCACCGAAATGCTAGGCAATTCTCCTCTGGACAAGAGTACCACAGCAACCCCATACACGTGTTTCAGCCTAGTTGGGCATCATCAGTGAAGTGAAGCTGTGCCTCTCTAAGAGCAGTGAGCAAGGGGTCCACGTCTGGATTCCCCTGGTAACTTAGGGTGAGACCCAAAGTTACTTGGTATGCAAAACAGAAGGGTGTCTGGGAAACTCTCTACCAGCACGAACACAGCCCATTGACTTGTTCTTGGGTGGATGGCCCCTGGGGGAGTCTCAACCAAGTCTTTAGCTCAGTGTTCTTTTCACAGAAAAGAAATGTCCCCGCATATCAGTCCTTGTCCTGCCCAGTGGCAGTCCAGCACCAAAATGCTAGGCAATTCTCCACTGAACAAGAGTACCACAGCAACCCCATACATGTGTTTCAGCCTAGTTAGACATCATCAGTGAGGTGAAGCTGTGCCTCTCTAAGAGCAGTGAGCAAGGGGTCCACGTCTGGATTCCCCTTGTAACTTAGGGTGAGACCCAAAGTTACTTGGTATGCAAAACAGAGGGGTGTCTGGGAAACTCTCTACCAGCACGAACACAGCCCATTGACTTGTTCTTGGGTGGATGGCCCCTGGGAGAGTCTCAACCAAGTCTTTAGCTCACTGTTCTTTTCACAGAGAAGAAATGTCCCCACATATCAGTCTTTGTCCTGCCCAGTGGCAGTCCAGCACCAAAATGCTAGGCAATTCTCCACTGAACAAGAGTACCACAGCAACCCCATACATGTGTTTCAGCCTAGTTGGACATCATCAGTGAGGTGAAGCTGTGCCTCTCTAAGAGCAGTGAGCAAGGGGTCCACGTCTGGATTCCCCTGGTAACTTAGGGTGAGACCCAAAGTTATTTGGTATGCAAAACAGAAGGGTGTCTGGGAAACTCTCTACCAGCACGAACACAGCCCATTGACTTGTTCTTGGGTGGATGGCCCCTGGGGGAGTCTCAACCAAGTCTTTTGCTCACTCTTCTTTTCACAGAAAAGAAATGCCCCCGCCTATTAGTCTTTGTCCTGCTCAGGGGCAATCCAGCACCAAAATGCTAGGCAATTCTCCTCTGAACAAGAGTACCACAGCAACCCCATACATGTGTTTCAGCCTAGTTGGACATCATCAGTGAGGTGAAGCTGTGCCTCTCTAAGAGCAGTGAGCAAGGGGTCCACGTCTGGATTCCCCTGGTAATTTAGGGTGAGACCCAAAGTTACTTGGTATGCAAAACAGAGGGGTGTCTGGGAAACTCTCTACCAGCACGAACACAGCCCATTGACTTGTTCTTGGGTGGATGGCCCCTGGGAGAGTCTCAACCAAGTCTTTAGCTCACTGTTCTTTTCACAGAGAAGAAATGTCCCCACATATCAGTCTTTGTCCTGCCCAGGGGCAGTCCAGCACCGAAATGCTAGGCAATTCTCCTCTGAACAAGAGTACCACAGCAACCCCATACACGTGTTTCAGCCTAGTTGGGCATCATCAGTGAGGTGAAGCTGTGCCTCTCTAAGAGCAGTTAGCAAGGGGTCCACATCTGTATTCCCCTGGTAACTTAGGGTGAGACCCAAAGTTACTTGAAATACAAAACAGAGAGTGTCTGGGAAACTCTCTACCAGCACAAACACAGCCCATTGACTTGTTCTTGGGTAGATGGCCCCTGGGGGAGTCTCAACCAAGTCTTTAGCTCACTCTTCTTTTCACAGAAAAGAAATGTCCCCACCTATTAGTCTTTGTCCTGCTCAGGGGCAATCCAGCACCGAAATGCTAGGCAATTCTCCTCTGAACAAGAGTACCACAGCAACCCCATACACATGTTTCAGCCTAGTTGGGCATCATCAGTGAGGTGAAGCTGTGCCTCTCTAAGAGCAGTGAGCAAGGGGTCCACGTCTGGATTCCCCTAGTAACTTAGGGTGAGACCCAGAATTACTTGGTATGCAAAACAGAGGGGTGTCTGGGAAACTCTCTACCTGCACAAACACAGCCCATTGACTTGTTCTTGGGTGGATGGCCCCTGGGAGAGTCTCAACCAAGTCTTTAGCTCACTGTTTTTTTCACAGAAAAGAAATGGCCCGGCATATCAGTCTTTGTCCTGTCCAGGGGCAGTCCAGCACCGAAATGCTAGGTAATTCTCCTCTGAACAAGAGTACCACAGCAACCCCATATACGTGTTTCAGCCTAGTTGGGCATCATCAGTGAGGTGAAGCTGTGCCTCTCTAAGAGCAGTTAGCAAGGGGTCCGCATCTGTATTCCCCTGGTAACTTAGGGTGAGACCCAAAGTTACTTGAAATACAAAACAGAGGGGTGTCTGGGAAACTCTCTACCAGCACAAACACAGCCCATTGACTTGTTCTTGGGTAGATGTCCCCTGGGGGAGTCTCAACCAAGTCTTTAGCTCACTCTTCTTTTCACAGAAAAGAAATGTCCCCGCCTATTAGTCTTTGTCCTGCTCAGGGGCAATCCAGCACCGAAATGCTAGGCAATTCTCCTCTGAACAAGAGTACCACAGCAACCCCATACACATGTTTCAGCCTAGTTGGGCATCATCAGTGAGGTGAAGCTGTGCCTCTCTAAGAGCAGTGAGCAAGGGGTCCACGTCTGGATTCCCCTAGTAATTTAGGGTGAGACCCAGAATTACTTGGTATGCAAAACAGAGGGGTGTTTGGGAAACTCTCTACCAGCACAAACACAGCCCATTGACTTGTTCTTGGGTGGATGGCCCCTTGGAGAGTCTCAACCAAGTCTTTAGCTCACTGTTATTTTCACAGAGAAGAAATGTCCCCGCATATCAGTCTTTGTCCTGCCCAACGGCAGTCCAGCACCGAAATGCTAGGCAATTCTCCTTTGGACAAGAGTACCACAGCAACCCCATACACGTGTTTCAGCCTAGTTGGGCATCATCAGTGAAGTGAAGCTGTGCCTCTCTAAGAGCAGTGAGCAAGGGGTCCACGTCTGGATTCCCCTGCTAACTTAGGGTGAGACCCAAAGTTACTTGGTATGCAAAACAGAAGGGTGTCTGGGAAACTCTCTACCAGCACGAACACAGCCCATTGACTTGTTCTTGGGTGGATGGCCCCTGGGGGAGTCTCAACCAAGTCTTTAGCTCACTGTTCTTTTCACAGAGAAGAAATGTCCCGCATATCAGTCTTTGTCCTGCCCAGGGGCAGTCCAGCACCAAAATGCTAGGCAATTCTCCACTGAACAAGAGTACCCCAGCAACCCCATACACATGTTTCAGCCTAGTTGGGCATCATCAGTGAGGTGAAGCTGTGCCTCTTTAAGAGCAGTGAGCAAGGGGTCTGCATCTGGATTCCCCTGGTAACTTAGGGTGAGACCCAAAGTTACTTAGTATGCAAAACAGAGGGGTGTCTGGGAAACTCTCTACCAGCACGAACACAGCCCATTGACTTGTTTGTGGGTGGATGGCCCCTGGGAGAGCCTCAACCAAGTCTTTAGCTCACTGTTCTTTTCACAGAGAAGAAATGTCCCCGCATATCAGTCTTTGTCCTGCCTAAAAGGCAGCCCAGCACCGAAATGATAGGCAATTCTCTTCTGAACATGAGTACCACAGCAACCCCATACACGTGTTTCAGCCTAGTTGGGCATCATTAGTGAGGTGAAGCTGTGCCTCTCTAACAGCAGTGAGCAAGGGGTCCACGTGTGGATTCCCCTGGTAACTTAGGGTGAGACCCAAAGTTACTTGGTATGCAAAACAGAGGGGTGTCTGGGAAACTCTCTACCAGCACAAACACAACCCATTGACTTGTTCATGGGTGGATGGCCCCTGGGAGAGTCTCAACCAAGTCTTTAGCTCACTGTTCTTTTCACAGAGAAGAAATGTCCCCGCATATCAGTCTTTGTCCTGCCCAGGGGCAGTCCAGCACTGAAATGCTAGGCAATTCTCCTCTGAACAAGAGTACCACAGCAACCCCATATACATGTTTCAGCCTAGTTGGGCATAATCAGTGAAGTGAAGCTGTGCCTCTCTAAGAGCAGTGAGCAAGGGGTCCGCATCTGGATTCCCCTGGTAACTTAGGGTGAGACCCAAAGTTACTTGAAATACAAAACAGAGGGGTGTCTGGGAAACTCTCTACCAGCCCAAACACAGCCCATTGACTTGTTCTTGGGTGGATGGCCCCTGGGGGCGTCTCAAGCAAGTCTTTAGCTCACTCTTCTTTTCACAGAAAAGAAATGCCACCGCCTATTAGTCTTTGTCCTGCTCAGGGGCAATCCAGCACCGAAATGCTAGGCAATTCTCCTGTGAACAAGAGTACCACGGCAACCCCATACACATGTTTCAGCCTAGTTGGGCATCATCAGTGAGGTGAAGCTGTGCCTCTCTAAGAGCAGTGAGCAAGGGGTCCACGTCTGGATTCCCCTGGTAACTTAGGGTGAGACCCAAAGTTACTTGGTATGCAAAACAGAGGGGTGTCTGGGAAAATCTCGACCAGCACAAACACAGCCCATTGACTTGTTCTTGGGTGGATGGCCCCTGGGAGAGTCTCAACCAAGTCTTTAGCTCACTGTTCTTTTCACAGAGAAGAAATGTCCCCGCATATCAGTCTTTGTCCTGCCCAGGGGCAGTCCAGCACTGAAATGCTAGGCAATTCTCCTCTGCACAAGAGTACCAAAGCAACCCCATACATGTGTTTCAGCTTAGTTGGACATCATCAGTGAGGTGAAGCTGTGCCTCTCTAAGAGCAGTGAGGAAGGGGTCCACGTCTGGATTCCCCTGTTAACTTAGGGTGAGACCCAAAGTTACTTGGTATGCAAAACAGAGGGGTGTCTGGGAAACTCTCTACCAACACGAACACAGCCCATTGACTTGTTCTTGGGTGGACGGTCCCTGGGAGAGTCTCAACCAAGTCTTTAGCTCACTGTTCTTTTCACAGAGAAGAAATGTCCCTACATATCAGTCTTTGTCCTGCCCAGGGGCAGTCCAGCACCGAAATGCTAGGCAATCTCCTCTGAAGAAGAGTACCACAGCAACCCCATACACGTTTTTCAGCCTAGTTGGGCATCATCAGTGAGGTGAAGCTGTGCCTCCCTAACAGCAGTGAGCAAGGGGTCCACGTCTGGATTCCCCTGGTAACTTAGGGTGAGACCCAAAGTTACTTGGTACGCAAAACAGAGGGGTCTCTGGGAAACTCTCTACCAGCACGAACACAGCCCATTGACTTGTTCTTGGGTGGATGGCCCCTGGGAGAGTCTCAACCAAGTCTTTAGCTCACAGTTCTTTTCCCAGAGAAGAAATGTCCCCGCATATCAGTCTTTGTCCTGCCCAGGGGCAGTCCAGCACTGAAATGCTAGGCAATTCTCCTCTGAACAAGAGTACCAAAGCAACCCCATCCATGTGTTTCAGCCTAGTTGGGCATCATCAGTGAGGTGAAGCTGTGCCTCTCTAAGAGCAGTGAGCAAGGGGTCCACGTCTGGATTCCCCTGGTAATTTAGGGTGAGACCCAAAGTTACTTGGTATACAAAACAGAGGGGTGTCTGGGAAACTCTCTACCAGCACAAACAAAGCCCATTGACTTGTTCTTCGGTGGATGGCCCCTGGGGGAGTCTCAACCAAGTCTTTAGCTCACTGTTCTTTTCACAGAAAAGAAATGTCCCCGCATATCAGTCTTTGTCCTGCCCAGTGGCAGTCCAGCACCAAAATGCTAGGCAATTCTCCACTGAACAAGAGTACCACAGCAACCCCATACACATGTTTCAGCCTAGATGGGCATCATCAGTGAGGTGAAGCTGTGGCTCTCTAAGAGCAGTAAGCAAGGGGTCCAGGTCGGGATTCCCCTGGTAAATTAGGATGAGACCCAAAGTTACTTGGTATGCAAAACCGAGGGGTGTCTGGGAAACTCTCTACCTGCACAAACACAGCCCATTGACTTATTCTTGGGTGAATGGCCCTGGGAGAGTCTCAACCAAGTCTTTAGCTCACTGTTTTTTTCACAGAAAAGAAATGTCCCGGCATATCAGTCTTTGTCCTGCCCAGGGGCAGTCCAGCACCGAAATGCTAGGTAATGCTCCTCTGAACAAGAGTACCACAGCAACCCCATATACGTGTTTCAGCCTAGTTGGGCATCATCAGTGAGGTGAAGCTGTGCCTCTCTAAGAGCAGTTAGCAAGGGGTCCGCATCTGTATTCCCCTGGTAACTTAGGGTGAGACCCAAAGTTACTTGAAATACAAAACAGAGAGTGTCTGGGAAACTCTCTACCAGCACAAACACAGCCCATTGACTTGTTCTTGGGTAGAGGGCCCCTGGGGGAGTCTCAACCAAGTCTTTAACTCACTCTTCTTTTCACAGAAAATGAAATGTCCCCACATATCAGTCTTTGTCCTGCCCAGTGGCAGTCCAGCACCAAAATGCTAGGCAATTCTCCACTGAACAAGAGTACCACAGCAACCCCATACATGTGTTTCAGCCTAGTTGGACATCATCAGTGAGGTGAAGCTGTGCCTCTCTAAGAGCAGTGAGCAAGGGGTCCACGTCTGGATTCCCCTGGTAACTTAGGGTGAGACCCAAAGTTACTTGGTATGCAAAACAGAAGGGTGTCTGGGAAACTCTCTACCAGCACAAACACAGCCCATTGACTTGTTCTTGGGTGGATGGCCCCTGGGAGAGTCTCAACCAAGTCTTTTGCTCACTCTTCTTTTCACAGAAAAGAAATGCCCCCGCCTATTAGTCTTTGTCCTGCTCAGGGGCAATCCAGCACCAAAATGCTAGGCAATTCTCCTCTGAACAAGAGTACCACAGCAACCCCATACATGTGTTTCAGCCTAGTTGGACATCATCAGTGAGGTGAAGCTGTGCCTCTCTAAGAGCAGTGAGCAAGGGGTCCACGTCTGGATTCCCCTGGTAATTTAGGGTGAGACCCAAAGTTACTTGGTATGCAAAACAGAGGGGTGTCTGGGAAACTCTCTACCAGCACGAACACAGCCCATTGACTTGTTCTTGGGTGGATGGCCCCTGGGAGAGTCTCAACCAAGTCTTTAGCTCACTGTTCTTTTCACAGAGAAGAAATGTCCCCACATATCAGTCTTTGTCCTGCCCAGGGGCAGTCCAGCACCGAAATGCTAGGCAATTCTCCTCTGAACAAGAGTACCACAGCAACCCCATACACGTGTTTCAGCCTAGTTGGGCATCATCAGTGAGGTGAAGCTGTGCCTCTCTAAGAGCAGTTAGCAAGGGGTCCACATCTGTATTCCCCTGGTAACTTAGGGTGAGACCCAAAGTTACTTGAAATACAAAACAGAGAGTGTCTGGGAAACTCTCTACCAGCACAAACACAGCCCATTGACTTGTTCTTGGGTAGATGGCCCCTGGGGGAGTCTCAACCAAGTCTTTAGCTCACTCTTCTTTTCACAGAAAAGAAATGTCCCCGCCTATTAGTCTTTGTCCTGCTCAGGGGCAATCCAGCACCGAAATGCTAGGCAATTCATCTCTGAACAAGAGTACCACAGCAACCCCATACAAATGTTTCAGCCTAGTTGGGCATCATCAGTGAGGTGAAGCTGTGCCTCTCTAAGAGCAGTGAGCAAGGGGTCCACGTCTGGATTCCCCTAGTAACTTAGGGTGAGACCCAGAATTACTTGGTATGCAAAACAGAGGGGTGTCTGGGAAACTCTCTACCTGCACAAACACAGCCCATTGACTTGTTCTTGGGTGGATGGCCCCTGGGAGAGTCTCAACCAAGTCTTTAGCTCACTGTTTTTTTCACAGAAAAGAAATGTCCCGGCATATCAGTCTTTGTCCTGTCCAGGGGCAGTCCAGCACCGAAATGCTAGGTAATTCTCCTCTGAACAAGAGTACCACAGCAACCCCATATACGTGTTTCAGCCTAGTTGGGCATCATCAGTGAGGTGAAGCTGTGCCTCTCTAAGAGCAGTTAGCAAGGGGTCCGCATCTGTATTCCCCTGGTAACTTAGGGTGAGACCCAAAGTTACTTGAAATACAAAACAGAGGGGTGTCTGGGAAACTCTCTACCAGCACAAACACAGCCCATTGACTTGTTCTTGGGTAGATGTTCCCTGGGGGAGTCTCAACCAAGTCTTTAGCTCACTCTTCTTTTCACAGAAAAGAAATGTCCCCGCCTATTAGTCTTTGTCCTGCTCAGGGGCAATCCAGCACCGAAATGCTAGGCAATTCTCCTCTGAACAAGAGTACCACAGCAACCCCATACACATGTTTCAGCCTAGTTGGGCATCATCAGTGAGGTGAAGCTGTGCCTCTCTAAGAGCAGTGAGCAAGGGGTCCACGTCTGGATTCCCCTAGTAATTTAGGGTGAGACCCAGAATTACTTGGTATGCAAAACAGAGGGGTGTTTGGGAAACTCTCTACCAGCACAAACACAGCCCATTGACTTGTTCTTGGGTGGATGGCCCCTTGGAGAGTCTCAACCAAGTCTTTAGCTCACTGTTATTTTCACAGAGAAGAAATGTCCCCGCATATCAGTCTTTGTCCTGCCCAAGGGCAGTCCAGCACCGAAATGCTAGGCAATTCTCCTTTGGACAAGAGTACCACAGCAACCCCATACACGTGTTTCAGCTTAGTTGGGCATCATCAGTGAAGTGAAGCTGTGCCTCTCTAAGAGCAGTGAGCAAGGGGTCCACGTCTGGATTCCCCTGGTAACTTAGGGTGAGACCCAAAGTTACTTGGTATGCAAAACAGAAGGGTGTCTGGGAAACTCTCTACCAGCACGAACACAGCCCATTGACTTGTTCTTGGGTGGATCGCCCCTGGGGGAGTCTCAACCAAGTCTTTAGCTCACTGTTCTTTTCACAGAGAAGAAATGTCCCCGCATATCAGTCTTTGTCCTGCCCAGGGGCAGTCCAGCACCAAAATGCTAGGCAATTCTCCACTGAACAAGAGTACCCCAGCAACCCCATACACATGTTTCAGCCTAGTTGGGCATCATCAGTGAGGTGAAGCTGTGCCTCTTTAAGAGCAGTGAGCAAGGGGTCTGCATCTGGATTCCCCTGGTAACTTAGGGTGAGACCCAAAGTTACTTAGTATGCAAAACAGAGGGGTGTCTGGGAAACTCTCTACCAGCACGAACACAGCCCATTGACTTGTTTGTGGGTGGATGGCCCCTGGGAGAGCCTCAACCAAGTCTTTAGCTCACTGTTCTTTTCACAGAGAAGAAATGTCCCCGCATATCAGTCTTTGTCCTGCCTAAAAGGCAGCCCAGCACCGAAATGATAGGCAATTCTCTTCTGAACATGAGTACCACAGCAACCCCATACATGTGTTTCAGCCTAGTTGGGCATCATTAGTGAGGTGAAGCTGTGCCTCTCTAACAGCAGTGAGCAAGGGGTCCACGTGTGGATTCCCCTGGTAACTTAGGGTGAGACCCAAAGTTACTTGGTATGCAAAACAGAGGGGTGTCTGGGAAACTCTCTACCAGCACAAACACAACCCATTGACTTGTTCATGGGTGGATGGCCCCTGGGAGAGTCTCAACCAAGTCTTTAGCTCACTGTTCTTTTCACAGAGAAGAAATGTCCCCGCATATCAGTCTTTGTCCTGCCCAGGGGCAGTCCAGCACTGAAATGCTAGGCAATTCTCCTCTGAACAAGAGTACCACAGCAACCCCATATACATGTTTCAGCCTAGTTGGGCATAATCAGTGAAGTGAAGCTGTGCCTCTCTAAGAGCAGTGAGCAAGGGGTCCGCATCTGGATTCCCCTGGTAACTTAGGGTGAGACCCAAAGTTACTTGAAATACAAAACAGAGGGGTGTCTGGGAAACTCTCTACCAGCCCAAACACAGCCCATTGACTTGTTCTTGGGTGGATGGCCCCTGGGGGAGTCTCAAGCAAGTCTTTAGCTCACTCTTCTTTTCACAGAAAAGAAATGCCACCGCCTATTAGTCTTTGTCCTGCTCAGGGGCAATCCAGCACCGAAATGCTAGGCAATTCTCCTGTGAACAAGAGTACCACGGCAACCCCATACACATGTTTCAGCCTAGTTGGGCATCATCAGTGAGGTGAAGCTGTGCCTCTCTAAGAGCAGTGAGCAAGGGGTCCACGTCTGGATTCCCCTGGTAACTTAGGGTGAGACCCAAAGTTACTTGGTATGCAAAACAGAGGGGTGTCTGGGAAAATCTCGACCAGCACGAACACAGCCCATTGACTTGTTCTTGGGTGGATGGCCCCTGGGAGAGTCTCAACCAAGTCTTTAGCTCACTGTTCTTTTCACAGAGAAGAAATGTCCCCCATATCAGTCTTTGTCCTGCCCAGGGGCAGTCCAGCACTGAAATGCTAGGCAATTCTCCTCTGCACAAGAGTACCAAAGCAACCCCATACATGTGTTTCAGCTTAGTTGGACATCATCAGTGAGGTGAAGCTGTGCCTCTCTAAGAGCAGTGAGGAAGGGGTCCACGTCTGGATTCCCCTGTTAACTTAGGGTGAGACCCAAAGTTACTTGGTATGCAAAACAGAGGGGTGTCTGGGAAACTCTATACCAACACGAACACAGCCCATTGACTTGTTCTTGGGTGGACGGTCCCTGGGAGAGTCTCAACCAAGTCTTTAGCTCACTGTTCTTTTCACAGAGAAGAAATGTCCCTACATATCAGTCTTTGTCCTGCCCAGGGGCAGTCCAGCACCGAAATGCTAGGCAATCTCCTCTGAAGAAGAGTACCACAGCAACCCCATACACGTTTTTCAGCCTAGTTGGGCATCATCAGTGAGGTGAAGCTGTGCCTCCCTAACAGCAGTGAGCAAGGGGTCCACGTCTGGATTCCCCTGGTAACTTAGGGTGAGACCCAAAGTTACTTGGTACGCAAAACAGAGGGGTCTCTGGGAAACTCTCTACCAGCACGAACACAGCCCATTGACTTGTTCTTGGGTGGATGGCCCCTGGGAGAGTCTCAACCAAGTCTTTAGCTCACATTTCTTTTCCCAGAGAAGAAATGTCCCCGCATATCAGTCTTTGTCCTGCACAGGGGCAGTCCAGCACTGAAATGCTAGGCAATTCTCCTCTGAACAAGAGTACCAAAGCAACCCCATCCATGTGTTTCAGCCTAGTTGGGCATCATCAGTGAGGTGAAGCTGTGCCTCTCTAAGAGCAGTGAGCAAGGGGTCCACGTCTGGATTCCCCTGGTAATTTAGGGTGAGACCCAAAGTTACTTGGTATACAAAACAGAGGGGTGTCTGGGAAACTCTCTACCAGCACAAACAAAGCCCATTGACTTGTTCTTCGGTGGATGGCCCCTGGGGGAGTCTCAACCAAGTCTTTAGCTCACTGTTCTTTTCACAGAAAAGAAATGTCCCCGCATATCAGTCTTTGTCCTGCCCAGTGGCAGTCCAGCACCAAAATGCTAGGCAATTCTCCACTGAACAAGAGTACCACAGCAACCCCATACACATGTTTCAGCCTAGATGGGCATCATCAGTGAGGTGAAGCTGTGGCTCTCTAAGAGCAGTAAGCAAGGGGTCCAGGTCGGGATTCCCCTGGTAAATTAGGATGAGACCCAAAGTTACTTGGTATGCAAAACCGAGGGGTGTCTGGGAAACTCTCTACCTGCACAAACACAGCCCATTGACTTATTCTTGGGTGAATGGCCCTGGGAGAGTCTCAACCAAGTCTTTAGCTCACTGTTTTTTTCACAGAAAAGAAATGTCCCGGCATATCAGTCTTTGTCCTGCCCAGGGGCAGTCCAGCACCGAAATGCTAGGTAATGCTCCTCTGAACAAGAGTACCACAGCAACCCCATATACGTGTTTCAGCCTAGTTGGGCATCATCAGTGAGGTGAAGCTGTGCCTCTCTAAGAGCAGTTAGCAAGGGGTCCGCATCTGTATTCCCCTGGTAACTTAGGGTGAGACCCAAAGTTACTTGAAATACAAAACAGAGAGTGTCTGGGAAACTCTCTACCAGCACAAACACAGCCCATTGACTTGTTCTTGGGTAGAGGGCCCCTGGGGGAGTCTCAACCAAGTCTTTAACTCACTCTTCTTTTCACAGAAAAGAAATTTCCCCGCCTATTAGTCTTTGTCCTGCTCAGGGGCAATCCAGCACCGAAATGCTAGGCAATTCTCCTCTGAACAAGAGTACCACAGCAACCCCATACACATGTTTCAGCCTAGTTGGGCATCATCAGTGAGGTGAAGCTGTGGCTCTCTAAGAGCAGTGAGCAAGGGGTCCACGGCTGGATTCCCCTGGTAACTTAGGATGAGACCCAAAGTTACTTGGTATGCAAAACAGAGGGGTGTCTGGGAAACTCTCTACCTGCACAAACACAGCCCATTGACTTATTCTTGGGTGGATGGCCCCTGGGAGAGTCTCAACCAAGTCTTTAGCTCACTGTTCTTTTCACAGAGAAGAAATGTGCCCGCATATCAGTCTTTGTCCTGCCCAGGGGCAGTCCAGCACCAAAATGCTAGGCAATTCTCCACTGAACAAGAGTACCACAGCAACCCCATACACATGTTTCAGCCTAGTTGGGCATCATCAGTGAGGTGAAGCTGTGCCTCTCTAAGAGCAGTTAGCAAGGGGTCCGCATCTGTATTCCCCTGGTAACTTAGGGTGAGACCCAAAGTTACTTGAAATACAAAACAGAGAGTGTCTGGGAAACTCTCTACCAGCACAAACACAGCCCATTGACTTGTTCTTGGGTAGATGGCCCCTGGGGGAGTCTCAACCAAGTCTTTAGCTCACTCTTCTTTTCACAGAAAAGAAATGTCCCCGCCTATTAGTCTTTGTCCTGCTCAGGGGCAATCCAGCACCGAAATGCTAGGCAATTCTCCTCTGAACAAGAGTACCACAGCAACCCCATACACATGTTTCAGCCTAGTTGGGCATCATCAGTGAGGTGAAGCTGTGCCTCTCTAAGAGCAGTGAGCAAGGGGTCCACGTCTGGATTCCCCTTGTAATTTAGGGTGAGACCCAAAGTTACTTGGTATGCAAAACAGAGGGGTGTCTGGGAAACTCTCTACCAGCACGAACACAGCCCATTGACTTGTTCTTGGGTGGATAGCCCCTGGGAGAGTCTCAACCAAGTCTTTAGCTCACTGTTATTTTCACAGAGAAGAAATGTCCCCGCATATCAGTCTTTGTCCTGCCCAAGGGCAGTCCAGCACCAAAATGCTAGGCAATTCTCCACTGAACAAGAGTACCACAGCAACCCCATACATGTGTTTCAGCCTAGTTGGGCATCATCAGTGAAGTGAAGCTGTGCCTCTCTAAGAGCAGTGAGCAAGGGGTCCACGTCTGGAATCCCCTGGTAACTTAGGGTGAGACCCAAAGTTACTTGGTATGCAAAACAGAAGGGTGTCTGGGAAACTCTCTACCAGCACGAACACAGCCCATTGACTTGTTCTTGGGTGGATGGCCCCTGGGGGAGTCTCAACCAAGTCTTTAGCTCACTGTTCTTTTCACAGAGAAGAAATGTCCCCGCATATCAGTCTTTGTCCTGCCCAGGGGCAGTCCAGCACCAAAATGCTAGGCAATTCTCCACTGAACAAGAGTACCCCAGCAACCCCATACACATGTTTCAGCCTAGTTGGGCATCATCAGTGAGGTGAAGCTGTGCCTCTTTAAGAGCAGTGAGCAAGGGGTCTGCATCTGGATTCCCCTGGTAACTTAGGGTGAGACCCAAAGTTACTTAGTATGCAAAACAGAGGGGTGTCTGGGAAACTCTCTACCAGCACGAACACAGCCCATTGACTTGTTTGTGGGTGGATGGCCCCTGGGAGAGCCTCAACCAAGTCTTTAGCTCACTGTTCTTTTCACAGAGAAGAAATGTCCCCGCATATCAGTCTTTGTCCTGCCTAAAAGGCAGCCCAGCACCGAAATGATAGGCAATTCTCTTCTGAACATGAGTACCACAGCAACCCCATACACGTGTTTCAGCCTAGTTGGGCATCATTAGTGAGGTGAAGCTGTGCCTCTCTAACAGCAGTGAGCAAGGGGTCCACGTGTGGATTCCCCTGGTAACTTAGGGTGAGACCCAAAGTTACTTGGTATGCAAAACAGAGGGGTGTCTGGGAAACTCTCTACCAGCACAAACACAACCCATTGACTTGTTCTTGGGTGGATGGCCCCTGGGAGAGTCTCAACCAAGTCTTTAGCTCACTGTTCTTTTCACAGAGAAGAAATGTCCCCGCATATCAGTCTTTGTCCTGCCCAGGGGCAGTCCAGCACTGAAATGCTAGGCAATTCTCCTCTGAACAAGAGTACCACAGCAACCCCATATACATGTTTCAGCCTAGTTGGGCATAATCAGTGAAGTGAAGCTGTGCCTCTCTAAGAGCAGTGAGCAAGGGGTCCGCATCTGGATTCCCCTGGTAACTTAGGGTGAGACCCAAAGTTACTTGAAATACAAAACAGAGGGGTGTCTGGGAAACTCTCTACCAGCCCAAACACAGCCCATTGACTTGTTCTTGGGTGGATGGCCCCTGGGGGAGTCTCAAGCAAGTCTTTAGCTCACTCTTCTTTTCACAGAAAAGAAATGCCACCGCCTATTAGTCTTTGTCCTGCTCAGGGGCAATCCAGCACCGAAATGCTAGGCAATTCTCCTGTGAACAAGAGTATCACAGCAACCCCATACACATGTTTCAGCCTAGTTGGGCATCATCAGTGAGGTGAAGCTGTGCCTCTCTAAGAGCAGTGAGCAAGGGGTCCACGTCTGGATTCCCCTGGTAACTTAGGGTGAGACCCAAAGTTACTTGGTATGCAAAACAGAGGGGTGTCTGGGAAAATCTCGACCAGCACGAACACAGCCCATTGACTTGTTCTTGGGTGGATGGCCCCTGGGAGAGTCTCAACCAAGTCTTTAGCTCACTGTTCTTTTCACAGAGAAGAAATGTCCCCCATATCAGTCTTTGTCCTGCCCAGGGGCAGTCCAGCACTGAAATGCTAGGCAATTCTCCTCTGCACAAGAGTACCAAAGCAACCCCATACATGTGTTTCAGCTTAGTTGGACATCATCAGTGAGGTGAAGCTGTGCCTCTCTAAGAGCAGTGAGCAAGGGGTCCACGTCTGGATTCCCCTGGTAACTTAGGGTGAGACCCAAAGTTACTTGGTATGCAAAACAGAGGGGTGTCTGGGAAACTCTCTACCAACACGAACACAGCCCATTGACTTGTTCTTGGGTGGACGGCCCCTGGGAGAGTCTCAACCAAGTCTTTAGCTCACTGTTCTTTTCACAGAGAAGAAATGTCCCTACATATCAGTCTTTGTCCTGCCCAGGGGCAGTCCAGCACCGAAATGCTAGGCAATCTCCTCTGAAGAAGAGTACCACAGCAACCCCATACACGTTTTTCAGCCTAGTTGGGCATCATCAGTGAGGTGAAGCTGTGCCTCCCTAACAGCAGTGAGCAAGGGGTCCACGTCTGGATTCCCCTGGTAACTTAGGGTGAGACCCAAAGTTACTTGGTACGCAAAACAGAGGGGTCTCTGGGAAACTCTCTACCAGCACGAACACAGCCCATTGACTTGTTCTTGGGTGGATGGCCCCTGGGAGAGTCTCAACCAAGTCTTTAGCTCACAGTTCTTTTCCCAGAGAAGAAATGTCCCCGCATATCAGTCTTTGTCCTGCCCAGGGGCAGTCCAGCACTGAAATGCTAGGCAATTCTCCTCTGAACAAGAGTACCAAAGCAACCCCATCCATGTGTTTCAGCCTAGTTGGGCATCATCAGTGAGGTGAAGCTGTGCCTCTCTAAGAGCAGTGAGCAAGGGGTCCACGTCTGGATTCCCCTGGTAACTTAGGGTGAGACCCAAAGTTACTTGGTACGCAAAACAGAGGGGTCTCTGGGAAACTCTCTACCAGCACGAACACAGCCCATTGACTTGTTCTTGGGTGGATGGCCCCTGGGAGAGTCTCAACCAAGTCTTTAGCTCACAGTTCTTTTCCCAGAGAAGAAATGTCCCCGCATATCAGTCTTTGTCCTGCCCAGTGGCAGTCCAGCACCAAAATGCTAGGCAATTCTCCACTGAACAAGAGTACCACAGCAACCCCATACACATGTTTCAGCCTAGATGGGCATCATCAGTGAGGTGAAGCTGTGGCTCTCTAAGAGCAGTAAGCAAGGGGTCCAGGTCGGGATTCCCCTGGTAAATTAGGATGAGACCCAAAGTTACTTGGTATGCAAAACCGAGGGGTGTCTGGGAAACTCTCTACCTGCACAAACACAGCCCATTGACTTATTCTTGGGTGAATGGCCCTGGGAGAGTCTCAACCAAGTCTTTAGCTCACAGTTCTTTTCCCAGAGAAGAAATGTCCCCGCATATCAGTCTTTGTCCTGCCCAGGGGCAGTCCAGCACTGAAATGCTAGGCAATTCTCCTCTGAACAAGAGTACCAAAGCAACCCCATCCATGTGTTTCAGCCTAGTTGGGCATCATCAGTGAGGTGAAGCTGTGCCTCTCTAAGAGCAGTGAGCAAGGGGTCCACGTCTGGATTCCCCTGGTAACTTAGGGTGAGACCCAAAGTTACTTGGTACGCAAAACAGAGGGGTCTCTGGGAAACTCTCTACCAGCACGAACACAGCCCATTGACTTGTTCTTGGGTGGATGGCCCCTGGGAGAGTCTCAACCAAGTCTTTAGCTCACAGTTCTTTTCCCAGAGAAGAAATGTCCCCGCATATCAGTCTTTGTCCTGCCCAGTGGCAGTCCAGCACCAAAATGCTAGGCAATTCTCCACTGAACAAGAGTACCACAGCAACCCCATACACATGTTTCAGCCTAGATGGGCATCATCAGTGAGGTGAAGCTGTGGCTCTCTAAGAGCAGTAAGCAAGGGGTCCAGGTCGGGATTCCCCTGGTAAATTAGGATGAGACCCAAAGTTACTTGGTATGCAAAACCGAGGGGTGTCTGGGAAACTCTCTACCTGCACAAACACAGCCCATTGACTTATTCTTGGGTGAATGGCCCTGGGAGAGTCTCAACCAAGTCTTTAGCTCACTGTTTTTTTCACAGAAAAGAAATGTCCCGGCATATCAGTCTTTGTCCTGCCCAGGGGCAGTCCAGCACCGAAATGCTAGGTAATGCTCCTCTGAACAAGAGTACCACAGCAACCCCATATACGTGTTTCAGCCTAGTTGGGCATCATCAGTGAGGTGAAGCTGTGCCTCTCTAAGAGCAGTTAGCAAGGGGTCCGCATCTGTATTCCCCTGGTAACTTAGGGTGAGACCCAAAGTTACTTGAAATACAAAACAGAGAGTGTCTGGGAAACTCTCTACCAGCACAAACACAGCCCATTGACTTGTTCTTGGGTAGAGGGCCCCTGGGGGAGTCTCAACCAAGTCTTTAACTCACTCTTCTTTTCACAGAAAAGAAATTTCCCCGCCTATTAGTCTTTGTCCTGCTCAGGGGCAATCCAGCACCGAAATGCTAGGCAATTCTCCTCTGAACAAGAGTACCACAGCAACCCCATACACATGTTTCAGCCTAGTTGGGCATCATCAGTGAGGTGAAGCTGTGGCTCTCTAAGAGCAGTGAGCAAGGGGTCCACGTCTGGATTCCCCTGGTAACTTAGGATGAGACCCAAAGTTACTTGGTATGCAAAACAGAGGGGTGTCTGGGAAACTCTCTACCTGCACAAACACAGCCCATTGACTTATTCTTGGGTGGATGGCCCCTGGGAGAGTCTCAACCAAGTCTTTAGCTCACTGTTCTTTTCACAGAGAAGAAATGTGCCCGCATATCAGTCTTTGTCCTGCCCAGGGGCAGTCCAGCACCAAAATGCTAGGCAATTCTCCACTGAACAAGAGTACCACAGCAACCCCATACACATGTTTCAGCCTAGTTGGGCATCATCAGTGAGGTGAAGCTGTGCCTCTCTAAGAGCAGTTAGCAAGGGGTCCGCATCTGTATTCCCCTGGTAACTTAGGGTGAGACCCAAAGTTACTTGAAATACAAAACAGAGAGTGTCTGGGAAACTCTCTACCAGCACAAACACAGCCCATTGACTTGTTCTTGGGTAGATGGCCCCTGGGGGAGTCTCAACCAAGTCTTTAGCTCACTCTTCTTTTCACAGAAAAGAAATGTCCCCGCCTATTAGTCTTTGTCCTGCTCAGGGGCAATCCAGCACCGAAATGCTAGGCAATTCTCCTCTGAACAAGAGTACCACAGCAACCCCATACACATGTTTCAGCCTAGTTGGGCATCATCAGTGAGGTGAAGCTGTGCCTCTCTAAGAGCAGTGAGCAAGGGGTCCACGTCTGGATTCCCCTTGTAACTTAGGGTGAGACCCAAAGTTACTTGGTATGCAAAACAGAGGGGTGTCTGGGAAACTCTCTACCAGCACGAACACAGCCCATTGACTTGTTCTTGGGTGGATAGCCCCTGGGAGAGTCTCAACCAAGTCTTTAGCTCACTGTTCTTTTCACAGAGAAGAAATGTCCCCACATATCAGTCTTTGTCCTGCCCAGTGGCAGTCCAGCACCAAAATGCTAGGCAATTCTCCACTGAACAAGAGTACCACAGCAACCCCATACATGTGTTTCAGCCTAGTTGGACATCATCAGTGAGGTGAAGCTGTGCCTCTCTAAGAGCAGTGAGCAAGGGGTCCACGTCTGGATTCCCCTGGTAACTTAGGGTGAGACCCAAAGTTACTTGGTATGCAAAACAGAAGGGTGTCTGGGAAACTCTCTACCAGCACGAACACAGCCCATTGACTTGTTCTTGGGTGGATGGCCCCTGGGGGAGTCTCAACCAAGTCTTTTGCTCACTCTTCTTTTCACAGAAAAGAAATGCCCCCGCCTATTAGTCTTTGTCCTGCTCAGGGGCAATCCAGCACCAAAATGCTAGGCAATTCTCCTCTGAACAAGAGTACCACAGCAACCCCATACATGTGTTTCAGCCTAGTTGGACATCATCAGTGAGGTGAAGCTGTGCCTCTCTAAGAGCAGTGAGCAAGGGGTCCACGTCTGGATTCCCCTGGTAATTTAGGGTGAGACCCAAAGTTACTTGGTATGCAAAACAGAGGGGTGTCTGGGAAACTCTCTACCAGCACGAACACAGCCCATTGACTTGTTCTTGGGTGGATGGCCCCTGGGAGAGTCTCAACCAAGTCTTTAGCTCACTGTTCTTTTCACAGAGAAGAAATGTCCCCACATATCAGTCTTTGTCCTGCCCAGGGGCAGTCCAGCACCGAAATGCTAGGCAATTCTCCTCTGAACAAGAGTACCACAGCAACCCCATACACGTGTTTCAGCCTAGTTGGGCATCATCAGTGAGGTGAAGCTGTGCCTCTCTAAGAGCAGTTAGCAAGGGGTCCACATCTGTATTCCCCTGGTAACTTAGGGTGAGACCCAAAGTTACTTGAAATACAAAACAGAGAGTGTCTGGGAAACTCTCTACCAGCACAAACACAGCCCATTGACTTGTTCTTGGGTAGATGGCCCCTGGGGGAGTCTCAACCAAGTCTTTAGCTCACTCTTCTTTTCACAGAAAAGAAATGTCCCCGCCTATTAGTCTTTGTCCTGCTCAGGGGCAATCCAGCACCGAAATGCTAGGCAATTCTCCTCTGAACAAGAGTACCACAGCAACCCCATACACATGTTTCAGCCTAGTTGGGCATCATCAGTGAGGTGAAGCTGTGCCTCTCTAAGAGCAGTGAGCAAGGGGTCCACGTCTGGATTCCCCTAGTAACTTAGGGTGAGACCCATAATTACTTGGTATGCAAAACAGAGGGGTGTCTGGGAAACTCTCTACCTGCACAAACACAGCCCATTGACTTGTTCTTGGGTGGATGGCCCCTGGGAGAGTCTCAACCAAGTCTTTAGCTCACTGTTTTTTTCACAGAAAAGAAATGTCCCGGCATATCAGTCTTTGTCCTGTCCAGGGGCAGTCCAGCACCGAAATGCTAGGTAATTCTCCTCTGAACAAGAGTACCACAGCAACCCCATATGCGTGTTTCAGCCTAGTTGGGCATCATCAGTGAGGTGAAGCTGTGCCTCTCTAAGAGCAGTTAGCAAGGGGTCCGCATCTGTATTCCCCTGGTAACTTAGGGTGAGACCCAAAGTTACTTGAAATACAAAACAGAGGGGTGTCTGGGAAACTCTCTACCAGCACAAACACAGCCCATTGACTTGTTCTTGGGTGGATGGCCCCTGGGGAGTCTCAACCAAGTCTTTAGCTCAGTGTTCTTTTCACAGAAAAGAAATGTCCCCGCATATCAGTCTTTGTCCTGCCCAGTGGCAGTCCAGCACCAAAATGCTAGGCAATTCTCCACTGAACAAGAGTACCACAGCAACCCCATACACATGTTTCAGCCTAGTTGGGCATCATCAGTGAGGTGAAGCTGTGCCTCTCTAAGAGCAGTGAGCAAGGGGTCCACGTCTGGATTCCCCTAGTAATTTAGGGTGAGACCCAGAATTACTTGGTATGCAAAACAGAGGGGTGTTTGGGAAACTCTCTACCAGCACACACACAGCCCATTGACTTGTTCTTGGGTGGATGGCCCCTTGGAGAGTCTCAACCAAGTCTTTAGCTCACTGTTATTTTCACAGAGAAGAAATGTCCCCGCATATCAGTCTTTGTCCTGCCCAAGGGCAGTCCAGCACCGAAATGCTAGGCAATTCTCCTCTGGACAAGAGTACCACAGCAACCCCATACATGTGTTTCAGCCTAGTTGGGCATCATCAGTGAAGTGAAGCTGTGCCTCTCTAAGAGCAGTGAGCAAGGTGTCCACGTCTGGATTCCCCTGGTAACTTAGGGTGAGACCCAAAGTTACTTGGTATGCAAAACAGAAGGGTGTCTGGGAAACTCTCTACCAGCACGAACACAGCCCATTGACTTGTTCTTGGGTGGATGGCCCCTGGGGAGTCTCAACCAAGTCTTTAGCTCAGTGTTCTTTTCACAGAAAAGAAATGTCCCCGCATATCAGTCTTTGTCCTGCCCAGTGGCAGTCCAGCACCAAAATGCTAGGCAATTCTCCACTGAACAAGAGTACCACAGCAACCCCATACACATGTTTCAGCCTAGTTGGGCATCATCAGTGAGGTGAAACTGTGGCTCTCTAAGAGCAGTGAGCAAGGGGTCCACGTCTGGATTCCCCTAGTAACTTAGGATGAGACCCAAAGTTACTTGGTATGCAAAACAGAGGGGTGTCTGGGAAACTCTCTACCAGCACAAACACAGCCCATTGACTTGTTCTTGTGTAGATGGCCCCTGGGGGAGTCTCAACCAAGTCTTTAGCTCACTCTTCTTTTCACAGAAAAGAAATGTCCCCGCCTATTAGTCTTTGTCCTGCTCAGGGGCAATCCAGCACCAAAATGCTAGGCAATTCTCCTCTGAACAAGAGTACCACAGCAACCCCATACACATGTTTCAGCCTAGTTGGGCATCATCAGTGAGGTGAAGCTGTGCCTCTCTAAGAGCAGTGAGCAAGGGGTCCACGTCTGGATTCGTCTGGTAACTTAGGGTGAGACCCAAAGTTTCTTGGTATGCAAAACAGAGGGGTGTCTGGGAAACTCTCTACCAGCACGAACACAGCCTATTGACTTGTTCTTGGGTGGATGGCCCCTGGGAGAGTCTCAACCAAATCTTTATCTTGCCATGAGGTGTCACAGTGGGGACGGCTGCAGCTGTACAGTTATGTGTATGTGTGTGTGCGCATGCTGATGGTGCTTGTGTTGTTAATTAAGGGATCATGTGTGGTGTGTCAGTGGGGTTTGTTGGTTGTGTTCATGGCAGGTACATTGTAGTTGTGTGGGAGGTGGCTTTCGGTGGGTGCTAATGCAGCATGGAATCTGTGTCACCTACTTGCCTTTTTCACTTCTGCACTGGGGTTTGGGAGGAAGGTGTGTAGTGTGACTTTGTGGTTACAGTACGGAGACTCACCATCATCATCTGTTGATCCAGCTCCCATCTCGGCAACTCCAACGCCCTCAATGCCCTCCATGTTCATGACCGTGCTGCAGGTCTCCTCCCATGTGGCAAGCTTGATGGGAGATAGCAGACCGCTTCCTGGGGCCATCCCTTGGCTGCGCTGGGCCAACAAGAGGTTGCGGCAATTCGTGGACCGTCCGGGCTGTCGTCCCCACCGCAGAGGCCTTGCGGCCCACCTCCTCCCATACTGCTTTCTTCCTTAGTTGGGCTGCCCGTCGCAGGTCTGCACAAAACACAACATCTGCGCGTTCAACCAGTGTGTCGGCCAACATGTTCAGTTCTATGTCGCTGAATCAGGGTTTGCGGCGATGGGCGGTACCTTGCCTGGTTGTCATGTTTGTCAGCTACCTTCCTTGCTACTCAATTCTCCAGTTCAAGTGCTGTGGACTGAGGATTGCAATGGATTGTGTTTTTAAAGATGGCCGCCGGTGCATTTCCCGTTCCGGCCCAATGACGTTGGTTCTGGTGCCGGTATTAACGGTATCAGCGTACCGGTACTTACGGCATCACCGGTGCCAGTGCCTGCAGCATCGTGGATGCCGGTAGTGACTGTTTGGGGCTCGTTACCGGCATGCCGGTGCTATCGTTACTGGCACAGACACGTTAGCACTGGCATGCCGGTATATTTGTTTTTTTACCGGCAAACTCGTAATGAGGCCCTATATGTCCAGAATATAGGGTAGCCATTCTTCCCTTTACAACATGATGGTTGATCTTTGCCTTTCTTACTAAACTGGTCTTCATACCTTTAGCATCTTCACTCTGCCATTCCTGTGATGGGTGACACATGATCTGGAGAACTGACATCAAAGATCAAATGTGAAATGGTACGGTATACCGGAAGTTTACAGAGGCCAAGGAGAGGTTTGCCAGTCTGCATCATGAATCTTTGCAATTGGCTATCTGGGTCTTTTGAAGAAAGATACAGTGAGATTCCGAAATGTCAAAACAGTATGCTCCACTGGAACGAGCTGTGGTTTGCCACCCTACTATTGCAAATTATGGTTACTATTGATACTGAGAACAAATGGCAGCATTCTCCAGGCCTGGCAAACCCAAACGATATGAAGACCTTACACTCTTACCCCACCAAGATGTTATATATTAAAAAAAGATTAAAATATAAGATGTGATACTTGAAAGGTTTAGAATGTATCTTAAACCTCTCACAATTGCTCTGGGCAACTCTCCAGACTATTGTTCTTCAGTCTGCAAAGCCATTAGAGAAAGGGGAAATCAGGCTTGATTACAACTCAAAAGGGCCAGTCCATCCCGAACTGCTGGGTCACATCCCTTCTGCACAAGGTCACAAGCACCCCTAGACATGTTTCTGCCTTTTTGGGCATCATCAGTGAGGAGTATCTTGGGTCTCTAGGCCCAGCAGGCTCAGTCGGGTTGACTTAGACAGCACAAAAGAGGTGATGGACATCTCGACCTTCGGAAATATCTTGTATTCCACTCAGTCTTTCAAATGTGGGAAATTGTACAGAAGGCACCAATTTGCACGAAAACATAGCCCGTCCCCTCAATGAAATGTGTTCCTTTACTTACACTGAAGCCGTATGTCTTTTGAAAACCTTTCATCATTCAATTCAAAGACATTGGTGTCTTGGTCTATATGCAGATATATCCTAAATATTTTACCATAGCTACTATTCCGTTGCAATCGAAAACCAGCTCTGAATACGCTGATGACATATTTAGACCTCCTCTTTAAGCTTCCCACCTATGCAGTTTAGGCAAAGGCGGGCCAGATCGAGTGGTAAATCTAGAGGGTGAGCAGTAAATGTGAAGATTAAGAAACGTATGATGCCACAAAAAGAGAAACATTTTTGCTGATCTAAATTAATATGTGCTCTGTGAAGAGTTCAAGTGCGAGGAAACAATGCAGTAAATACTTGTATTTTAGTCATTGGGAAATTAAAATTGCATCAAGAAATATTAACATGAGGCTAAGTAGATTGAAGCTTGCACTGGTAGCACAGGAAGCTTCTGGTTTTCATTTTGATCTTGTAGAACCCGTAGGCCCTTTAAGCGAGGTAGCTCTATACTGGATGGATGGGAATGCAGAATTTACTCTTAAATCAATAATAAGACCTACTCAGGAAATTGGCAAATCTTTAGCTGTTTTATTAACAATTATCTTAAATAGCGAGTACAACTGTCCACTGTCTTCTTTCTCCTTGAGAGATTGCCCTTTTTTGTGTAGATATGGCCTGCCTCGAGAGGAAGCCACAGTGGGTGCTTGGAGGGACAGCAGGCCCCCGGCCTCACTCCCAAGACAACCCAGGAAAGGGGAAAATTAGCTGGGTGGCACAAAAAAACCCTGAATAGGACCCAAGTGTTCCAAGTACCTTGGAAGGCACAAGTCCAATAAGTAGTTTGTAAGCGATTTTCCAATCAATGAAGTTATCCCAAGCATCGGCCACTCACAAGTGGAATATGGGTTCCAGGACCGCTGTAGCCAAAGTGGGTAAGTCAGGAAGGAGGAGAACCCAGAATAACCAAGAGCAGGTCCTCCGGAGAGCCACACAGAATGAGAGAATTCCGAATGGAACCAGAGCAAGGGAAAGGAGTAACCGAGGGTTAGAGGAACAAGAGAGCCAGGAGGGCGAAACAAGAGAGGAGAGAGGGAGCGAGCCAAGGGAGAACCGGCAAGCGGGGGGGGCGAACACAGGAGAGCAAACCACCGAACAGAGAGCGCAGAACCAGAGTGGAGAGAGAGAGAGAAAGACGTAAAGCCAGCAGAAGAGGCACAGCGAAAGGCAAGAAAAGAGAGAGCTGACGAAGGATGCAGAAATAAGCACATGGACCCAAAGACGCTATCGAATTAGTGGGTTGCAATGCGCCGACCGCTGGGAGGAGGGGAAACTTAAACTTCCCGGCGGCCATGTTGAAAACCCTAGACTGCCAATGCAGAGCAGAATGACAGCGTGGTGGAACAATCAATGGCTGCCAGTGCGCCAGTGGTCCCAAACGTGCCAGCCTAAGCAGCGCATGACAACAACTGACATCAACGGACATTCACTCAAGTCTCTCAACAATTTACATGAAAAAACACAGTTATATGGTAAAAACTCATCATCATTGACGTCATACTACGTGGCAAAATAAGAAAACCTAAGTTGGATTGTGATTGGTCTACAGGGAACATCTAGGTATACTTTCTATGGGGGATAGTATTGTGATTGGGCCTCTAAGTTCAGGTGGACAGCTATGCCCACACCTATTGCAAGTCACCTTCACTGTCATGCAATACACAATGTTTTATTGGGTCTCAAACTATAGGGCTCATTCCTATGTGGCCCTCTATGATTGGTTGGCTTGCTTGCACCCTTCTGGAATATTCCACTCGCTAGCAGCATGTAAGCTGTACCCCAGGTGCTTGTGGGTTGGACTTGACCATGCCTCCCCACCCAATTAGTCCATCATCCATCATCACTCCGACTGTCTGCCATTCGAATTGTCTTTGAACTCGGCCTTGCAAAGTATCACAGCACCTGAGAATACAAGGGCGTGTGAGCATGGTCTTATCTTCAAGTCTCGATGTAGCTTGCCCAAAGTCTATTTCCATCTAGACAATGTGACAGGAGACCGTGTTTGAGATCTTTCTTTCGTATTTAACACTTGAAAAAAGCTTGGCACTCCTAGGGTTTTTCCATTGCACCTCACCAGGAGTTCGCCTCGCTTCTCACATTCATTGTATCTTCTTGAATAGATAACCAGTTTCTTTGCCGCTCCAACCCTTGAGACCGGGCCAGACAAGTTTTCTCGATTCTTCCCTCATCGTCAGCTGTTTTCCTCAACCGCGCCACACTTTCAGCCCTTCTGTTCATCCAGATTATGTACATATATATATTTTGGCAGCAACGGCTGCAGTCTATTCACTTTGTATAGCCAGCCTCATGATTACTCAGTCTACTTGCGTTTCAGCATCTGTACAATTATAAACGGCTTGCATTTTCTTCAGTGCTCTCCACACGTTCTTTATTCCGCACATGAAGTGTTACTCGACTCTTAACTTCGCCATCAGATTCTATAAGGTCTATCCACCTTCTTCACTGCCAACTCTTCTGTGTGCCTCATTTCTGCTTCATGTGACGTCACCAGTCTTCTATTTCCTTCATCTTCACACTTCTTGCCTAATTTCTCTTAAGAGGCTGTCGGCTCTCCGAGAATACATGAAGAAAGGTTTTCTCAATGGATTTCTTGTTTAAAAGGCTTTTCGTGTTATGGGCATCATTAGTGGTGTTTTGCATGTTATACTTACCGGATCCCAACATATGGGCAAAACAGGGGCGGGACCTCCGGTAGAGGAACTTGGCTCCTCTTGTGAACTCCCCCTTCTGGTTGATTTATAGGCCACTCTCTCACCAGCTTCCATATGTAGACATCCTTTTCTGAAAAATTGCTTCTTTGGAGTCCATATCTTCATTACTTCATATCTTCATTACTCCTTCCAGAGATCCTGCTGATTTTACATGGTCATCAACACTCCAGGTCATGTGACTACATTGTCCATTCGGGCTGCAGTAGATCCATCTTATATGTCTTGCGGTTTCTCGGATACAGGAACTTCATTCCCTCAGGTGCTAGAATGCTTGCTTCTATATACTTTCTGATCTCTTCATCTGTCAGCTCTTTAGGTCCAGACCCTGACTCGACATCGATCATGATCTTTATTCCTAGTGCTTTCTTTGCCGTCTTCTTGCACTCTGTGATTATTATTCTGATCATACAGAATCCAAACATGATCATCACCAACAATGCTCCGAGAAACTTGAAACTATTCGCCATCCATTGTGGAACACAAGAGAAGATCGATGCAAAACCAGCTGTCATCTGCAATATCTTCTGTTTCATCTTCCATCTTGGTGTGCAAGTTCGTTAGCAGCGTTATAGCCTCTGTCAAGGTCACATTCTCGTCATTGCGAGAAGGTATGATTGTGCAACATGATTCTCCGATCTTGGCACAGCCACCTCTATCCATTGCTGTGATCATGTCCCGGACATATCTATTCTGAAGAGTCATCAGTCTTATGGCTCTCAATTCTTCTTTGATAGCATTGAATCCTTTTATGGTAGTGTTGATCATCTGCAGGAGCTCCCAGCAAGTGATCTGTAACCACTTCGCATTTGCCATCGTCTGGATTCCTGGCATGAAGATTGTCATGAATACCGCAGCAGTCTGCTTGAATAACCTGTGTTCATACGGAATAGCACTGAAAGCTTCTATCGATGTAGCTGAAAAGTAGTTCTCCCTCTTTGTTCGCTTGAGAAATTCAAGTGGTCTCCTCTTCCTTAGATGAGCATCTGTTTTTGAAAACTCCCCAATATTCAAGTCACTCTTTGGAATCACCAACACTGGAACATGAACTATCAATATAGAACATGTTCCTCCCAAATCTTCGGGCAACTTCATATAGTCTCTGGATCCACAGGCCCAGTATCGATCCATTAGTACAGCTGTCCCTGCTTCCATTTTAGAGATATCAACTGTAGTCTTGCACCCTACATTAGTTCCCATGTACCTTTTCCCTTTTCTCTAAAAGCACAATGTCGCATTTATGAATGGGATTACTGTCATTGGACGTGATTCATCTTCTACACATGTCAACAATTTAGCATGTTCGGCCCATGACTTTAAACACTCATCATTCACCTTTTGTACTTCTTGTACGTATTCTGACTTTAATAGATGAGATGGACAAGACATCAGTCCCTCTTCCCATCCTTTCTTTGTTCTCACTCATCCCTAGACTAACGTCTAAGTTCCTTCCCAGCACCCAGGCACCTAAGGCCTTTCTTCCTTGTCAGGACAGTCCATTCTCTTCATTTCATCTATGACCACTTCATCCTGTCCTGTCTCTGAATACGTAAGCATCTTGCTTTTCCATGCAGGCTCTTTTTCCATCTGTGTAGTCTTGATATAATCATCCTGGAATGGAAACAACCATTTTGACCTCCATCGCAAAGTGGCCCAACTTCCTTGAAACTGGCCTCTTGTCATGCATGCAGCAAGGTGAACGAGACATCTGGCATCGTACCCCAGGATTTATTTGGCAATGAAAGTTTGGGCAGCACTCAAGGCATACGGTTTGAGAGCACAAACATAGCAGCTCTCCTTGGACGTTCTCTCTCCCACATTTTTCATGTGCTGATACCACATGTTATTCCTCAAATGTGCTGTACTGTCTGAATAATTATTTAATTCATGCTCGTCTTCCCCTGTGATTCTCCTGTGTTTTCCTCTCATCAAGAGGGTGCGTGTATAATACTCATGAACTATATCAATAAGGATCCTTCCTATAGGGGGAATCATAGGAACACTTGTCATAGAAATGGGTGACCTTACACGTGTCTCTGGTGTGGGAATAATCACAAGCCTTTCAAAAATAGACAATTCTGTGTGATTCACTGGAATGGGAAGAATCAAAGATATTTCTATTTTGTTTGGACCAATAAAGTAAACAGTGTGGACCAAAAGAATCAGAAAACAATGATAAATGCTGAGCATGCATATATTATGCACCAATACATTAATCCCCACCAATCCCCACCAATTACGTTTCTCCATACGTCTCCATATGTCGTTGAGTTTGCTCCATTTCCAAAACTTCACCATTCTCGACAGTCCTCATTGTGCCTTTATACTCTTTTAAGAAAGGAAAATACCTCAGGCAACTCTGTTAAATGGTTAGGTAACTGCAGGATCTGTTCAACTATTGCCATGAGCAGCTTCCTGATTGCCAGGCCATTTTTAGGATTGTGCAGAAAAATGCGTATATTAGTACTGCGCCCAACAAGAGCAGGATAAGCTCTAACAACAAAAACAAAAACAGCAAGAAGGAGCCTATGGATATCGACATCGGATCGGACCATTGATTTATCTGAACAGAAACCTAGTGAGGAACGAGTCTGGAAATTGCTCACGTTTCCAGTCGTCAAATTCAAACTCCAGCTTTGGCATATCTGCAGTACTTCAACACTTTCTAAAGTCCAATTCAAAAGATTCCTATGACTCAAGAACTGAGTTTGCACTCCTGCTATAATATCTATAAAGAGTGTCTGGAGCGAGCCACTGACCAAATGCACACTTGCATTTATTTAGTTAGCAACCTTAGCATCCTTCTTCCTCGTCATCGATCAAGCCTGCACGTGTTGAACTTCTTCTTGGCTTGATTCAATGGTTGGGGGTGTGCCAGTCTCACCAGTGTAAGGCTTTATGTCATTCAAATGGATCCATGCGTGCCTCTCTTGGACCTTTACTGCTGAGGGAGTAACGTTTTCCACAATAAAGGGACCACTAGAACGTGGCTCATTCAACTTCCTGGTGAAATTACGCACTAGGACTGGATCTCCAATGAATAGTCTAGGTACAGAAAGTAGTTCTTAAATTTTGGTGGCTGAATGGTCTTCATCTGTGTCCTGAGACTGACCCCCCTTGCGTTTCAGTTGATCTGAAATGACAGAGATACTAGCGGTCATACATGTCAAATAAGCATGTAACTAATTTCCTAACATGTCTGTAGTCTTCTGGGCATCACTTCTGATCCACGATGGAGGAGACAAAGGCATTCTGATCTGCCTCCCTGTCACTAGCTCGTGGGGTGTGAGGTGGTGGTCCAACCCAGGCTGATTCCTCAATTCATATGATGCAAGGGACAGGCAATACAGTCATCCCTTTTTCAGTGTCGATTTCAATTTAGCAATTCTACCTTTAAGGAGACTGTTGAGTCTCTCACTTATCCCATTCGCTTGCAGGTGATAAGCAGAAGAAAACGGGTGTTTTATACTTAATAATAAGCTAATCTGTTCAAATACCTCATTAACAAAATGGGGTCCATTATCGAATCTCAACACCTCACACACTCCCCATCTGGTAAAGACTTCTCGTACTAAAAACCATGCTGCTCAAGTGGCAATAGGGTGTTTACAAGGACCTGCTTCGATCCACCTAGAAAAGGGACACACCACCACTATCATATACCTGTATCCAATACATACTTGCAGCACATCAACGTAGTCATGTAAATACTGAAAAGAAAAGTTTGGTCGAGGAATCACTCCTCTGATCGTTCGCAGTGTATGCCCAGTGGTAAACTTTTGACATATGATGCAATTTACTACATCAAATGCAACGTGTTCTAACAGGTTCGGTAAGAACCCGTCCTCCGCAATAGCTGCTGCAAGGCTTTCCCTAGTTACATGCGCAGGGTAGTGCAGCTGTTCAAGTGCTACCCTTAATAAGGCTACAGGTATCATCGGCTTTCCAGTGCTGTCCTCTCACCACAATGCTTCAGAGGGGGAAAAAGAACACCCCCTTCATTTCCAAAATTCTTGCTCTTCCTGTAGTGAACGACCTTGAACTTCCATCAACTGTGTTCTTGACAAATGATTAAAGCCTTCATTTACAATCATAATCATGACTACATTTTCCTTTACATCTAGAGTATTAAAACTTGAAATGTCTGGTGAATATGTAACCCTCTTGGCTTCTTCGTCTGCGGCTTCATTCCCGTGAGAGATAAAGTCAGTTTGCTTAGTGTGTGCTGCACATTTAACTATCGCTATGGCTACTGGGAGTCGTAGTGCCTTAATAAGCCTGTCCAATAATGCTGCGTGTTTCACTGGAGTGCCATCCGCTCAGAGGTAGCCCATCCTTTTCCAATGTGGTAGCCCTGCATGCACTGTTGATGTCACATAGGCAGAGTCACTGTACACCGTTACTTCCTGTCCTGCATGATGTTCGAGTGCGACAATGAGTGCCACTAATTCTGCTGCTTGCGCTGAAAAGTGAGATGGTAGTCTTGCACTTGCTACAACCTCAAATTCCCCATTTGCTCTATGCCTCACTGCAGCAGCACTTGAATGCCTTTCCCCATCAGTTTGATACATTTTTGAAGAACCATCAATAAAGAGAATCTCCCACCCTGCTAGTGTATTTTCCTTTATGCACGGGATGTCATCATAGAATTCCTCGTAGTTTGCGCAATCATGCACATGCTCACCCTCTATCACAGGTTCCGCTACAAATGTGGCAAGGTTCACTATTTTACACCTGACTATTTTAATCATGGATTCGATATAACCACCTCATATGCAGAAGCCCTCCAAGATGTCAATGTACCTATAGGTTTTTCCAAAATGGCAAACGAAGCATTCTCAACAAACAGTGCCATAGAACACCCCATCACAATATTAGTAGACTTCTCTATTGCAAACGTGGGTGCTGCCAGTGACTGTTCATAAGGAAAGTGCCCTCTCATAACTGGATCGAAAATCCCATTATAATATGCCAGGGGTTTGTACCCCAATGTAGTCCTCTGTGTAAGCAGCGCTGTCATGACTGTCCAATTTGTGTGTGAAAATAAAAATAATTCCTCGTCATAGTTGGGAATTCCTAAAACTGGAGCTGTACTAATTGCTTTCTTCAACTCTTCAAACCCTCACTCCATTTCCTCAGTCCATTCTATTTTTTCCTTATTCACCTGTGCTTTCTTCTGAGCCTGCAAAATGGGTCTTTTGTAGAATCTATAATCAAACACCCATGCTCTAACATAGTTGCATAATCCCAAAACCGCTGTATTTGCTGTATCATGTATGGTTTTGCTGTTTTCATAATCGCCTCAGCTCTTTTAGGTGTGACTCTCTTACCCTCATGTGAAATCAACTGACCTATGTACAACACCTCTTCTTGACAATATTGCAACTTCTCTTCATCCACTTTATATCCCTTGTCTGCTAGAATAGTCTTTAACTGAATCGAGTCTTGTCTGCACTCATCTTCTTTCATACTACAAACCAAAATAGCACCTACGTAGTGCAGCAAAACGCTTTTCAAATTAATATTGCCTAAGTCCATCTAGAGGACCCTATTAAATATCGATGGAGTCTCACAGTACCCCTAGGGCAAACAAGTGCTCTTCAATTTAGTTTGGCAAAACATAGATTTCGTCAGGTCTTGAGAATCCTTATGCAACGGGATTGAGAAAAATGAATTTTTCAAGTCAATCACTGTGAAATATCGTGCTTCTGCTGGGATACTACATAGTATCATTGCCGGATTCAAAACTAAAGGAAACTTTGTCTCTACAATCTGGTTAATCGGTCTCATATCTTGAATAAATCTCTACGACTCTCCCTTCGATTTCTTCACAGGGTACACTGCAGTATTATATGGTGACTCTGACATCACTAGGATACCCTGTTCCATCAGGGCTGAAATAGTCTTACAAATACCCTCATATGCCTCTTGAGACATGGGGTACTGTCTTGCTTGAGGTAAAATTGCTACTGGCTTCAGCTTAATCTTAACCTCTCCTACCCCCTTCAATAGTGCTATGTCATAGGGGCCCGTAGTCCATAAAGAGTTTGTTACCTTTTCCAATTCTTCATCAAAAAAATGCTGGACGCTGCCGCTCGATCACCATTTGCTGTGGGATCTCTCTTTTTTCTATTCTGATCCAATATGTAATACTCATCTCGAATATTACATTACTTCATCATCTGTTGGATCATCCCTAAACATATCCTTGTCAGTGACGTCAGTCGATCCATACCCTTCCCCAATGGCAATCACTGTTCTCCATGGCCTCCCTCGTCATCTGTTCCTTCGAGCATGGCCAATTCCCTTCGCACTATGGCTGCATTTAACTCTAGGGGAATAGTCTGTCCCCGCTCTTCGTCCATAGGTATCTTTGGTCTGAACAGAAATTCATCAGGTATTCTGATAATCTTTCCCAATAATCACGGTAGCCATGTCAACAGAATGCGTACCTCATAAAAAAAAAAAACTTTTGGTTCTAGTGGCATTCCTCGCAGAGCCATTTCCCCTGTAAATGCCAATATAAATTTGCCCACATTCATATCATATATCCATGCAGAAGAACACACTATTCCTTCATCAGTGAAGGAAATCTTCATATAAAGCTTTGTCATTAAATCTCATCCTAAAATATGAACCAGTGTCTGACTCGAATACAATAATGGAACAGACATGTCACACTCCCCTATAGAGATTGATAATTTATCAGTAAAAGGAACTCTACTTGTAGCTACAGAAAAACCTTGAGCATTCATGGCATTTCCCGACACTGGGTATTTTCCCTCTCGTATAGATGAACGACTAGCCCCAGTGTCTACTAAAAAAGAAAAAGATTGACCTCCTATCGTCACATCAACCCTTGGTTTCTCTTAGGGGTCTGGTGTCACTGATAGTACTAAACACATCAAGTCGCCCTGTGAGCTGTCCTATTGTGGGTACATGCATATTCCTGTACCTGTAAAAGGACTTCTTCCTACCACAGTGACACCCCCTACTCTAGGTATCAATAATTGCCCTGTGTTTGCATTCTGCTGTACCTGCATGGGTGCGTGCTGCGACTGCCTTGCAGTAGATTCAATGGTGCTTGCTGTGGCTGCAATTATATGATATCATATGATATGATATGATATGGCATTTGTAACGCGCCTATACACAAGTGTTTCAAGGCGCGATGATGCAGGGAGGGGGACAAAGGGAAGACAGACAACAATCTTACTAGGCCAGGTGTCATTCAGGTCGCGCAAGTGCATGGGAAGATGGGAAGGGAAAGTGCAAGGGGAAAGGGAGAGGGGAAAGTGCAGTACAGGAGTAGTAAAATAACAAGATAAATAATAAGAGCCAGCTGGTGGCAAGTGCAAGGCAAGTGCAGACAAGTGCTGGGAAGGGGGCTGTAGGGATACAGAGACAGTCCCGCTGTGCAGGGGTTGCCAGGGAGGCAGTGCAGGGGGAGAGTGGCTGGGCCAGGGACCGAGATCAGTGAGAGTGGCCCAGCGCAGATTCAGTGCAGTTGCAGTCAGGAATTTAGCAGGGGAGAGGGGGAGAGAAAGCAGAAGCAAAGAGGAAGGTTTTGAGGTACTTCTGGAACCGGAGATGGTTCTCATCAAGTTTCAGGGAGGCAGGAAGGTGGTTCCAGAGGGAGGCCCCTGCCGCAAAGAGAGATCTACCACCAACTCGTTGCTTGGAGAAGCGGCTAACCCTGAGGGAGTTGGAGGTGGATGAGTGAAGAGCTCGAGAAGAAATATATTTAGGAAGAGAGAGTTGAAGGTATTTCGGCCCCAGGCCCCAGAGGGCCTTGGGGACAATGCAGAGGGTTTTGAACTTAATCCTCGCAGCCTATTGCATTTGCGGTGCTTGTGCTTGATACACTGTATGATCTTGGGTGAACCCGTCCCTAGACTGTGAGCTATGTGCTGGAGGATAAGCTGTCCCCCCTCTTGAGAATTGCCCATTCTATACATACCCTTGGCTTCCACATGTGCATGGAATGTGCCCTGTCATCCCACATGTGCAACATACAGGAGGAGCTCTTCTGACTAGCCCCCCTTGGTTGAATCCTCCTGGTACATTCTGACTATCATTCTGCATATTCTGAAAAACACCTTTATTATTCAGAAAACCACCCCTTCCTCTATAGCTCATTCCTCTGTTTGGTGGCATAAACCCATTACCTCCTTGATCCATCTGACGTTAATTATTTGCCTGCGATGTACCGACTGCTTGCTATATTCCCAATCCTTCTCTGCTTGTCAATACCGCCCCTTCTATGGCATACTTTGACAATTCTTTCTGAAATAACTTGACGTCCTCAAGTTTTCTAGCATCTTCCTTCTTCTTATTTTTCTCTTGCAACAACCGACAGTGATGCACTGTATTTCTGCCCAAGGCTACTTCCATTCCCACTAATTTCTTGAGCTGTCTCTGAACCTATTCTGGCAATCCTTGACGTAAAATGTAGTAGAATACTGCCGCTTTCTTGCACAATGGTTCCCGTGCTACAAGAGTCCACAGTTCCTGTTCTCTGCCGTGACACTTGAATATCCTGCTCTCATCCAAATGTCATCTGCCCTTTCCCCAAGAATGGCTGCTAGGACATCCTTAATGTCCCCTATTGCTAAAGTATTTCCCGCAGTCATTTTCTCTAGCTCATAAATCCATTTTCCCGCACACGCCATTAAACTGGGAAGTTTACACCTTAAAATATCCTTATCCATTTGTGGCCATGTAATATACTGCAGTCTGGCCCCTCCTTTCTCCAATAAAGGGAACTGCGTGAACCCAAATCCACAATTGGCTCGCATTGTCTGCCTATCCATAGTGGGGACATTGGCACATATGGTGGCGACTCGCCCCACTTGCTATGCAATCATCGTTTAGGATGCTCTGGATCTTCTATAGAATCTGACGTCATATCCTTAGGCTCCTCTAGATCGGACCACCTTACTTCTTTGTCTGTCTGCAGACATCCCTCAGGACCGCATGCACTTCCTCCCTCCTCCCCACAGGGGTATTCTTTCTCTTTGTCCTGACATACCTAGCCCCCAGCTAGTATGACGTTAGTCCCTTTACCCTTATTTAAAGTCAGCCTGTCTAAGGACAAGGCTCAGTGCTCGAGACTATATGGGTCTGTTTCTTCGCTTCGTGATTGGAAGACCAGGGTCTGTACTCCCTTCCCTTGGCTTCCCGGGTTTGCTACTTTCTCTTAAAGGAATAGTACGCTCAGAAATATTATTGTCCCGAGGGTTCGGACATGTGTTTTTAAAGGAATAGTGCGCTCAGAAATATTATTGTCCCGAGGGTTCGGCCATGTGTTTTTAAGCATACGTTGATCGTTCGCACAAACATTTCCTTTGCACCTTACAGTAGGTTTTCACTTTTGTATAAATGCGAAATCAGGTAGCAGGGCGCGGCCATTTTGTGATAATCTGATCCGTTGGTGCATCACCCAAGCTGGACTGCCCTGGCGGCACTAAATCATATCCCCGCCCCTGAGCCTGACATCACCAAACCTAGTGATATTCTCTGCCTTTCTCCATGACGTTACTGGGCAGCGTAGCCAAACACACCCAGTCATCACCTACGTGACGTGACGCAGAACCCGGAAATCAACACACATCGTCTCACAACACAGCGCGTCACAATTCGGAATATAATACTGTACTTTAAAATGAAATAGCAAGACTGTACAATTTGTAAAGTACTTTTATTTCACAATAAACACTCCGAGAGCATCCGGCGATTGCAATATTCAATCAAATGGGTAATTTCTTTCTTTTGTCTCGGTCCACAAATGTTTATCGTGAGTCACGCGGAGTTCCTTTGGGTAAAAGAAGTGCTTTGGTCGCACAGTGAATTGCAAGTCTTGTGCATCAACTTGGCGCCAGACCGCCGTAAAGGATGTTATTTTTCTCCTAATTGCTGGTACCGTGTAAGGGCATATCGGCCCTTGGCGATCGTCCCAAAAAAGAGTCAAAGATATCCAGCTATTGACATGTATCTGTATCTGCAGCTGCCGGTTGAAAAAGCCATCAGTTGGTATCTGGAATCGATGACAATTGCAGAATGGCAGGATGTACCTGTTTGGAAAACATAACAGAAATGTGTCTCAGTAACTGATCTTTATTACAATTGATCATTTTACTTATTAATTCTACATTGTGTTAAAACTAACGATTAGCATAGACATGAAACAATATGAACAGAGAGCAAACAATGTGGAAAGTACTCCACAATTTGCTTCCGAGGATAGTGCTATGGAAATAGTTTGGGTATAAAATCGTCAAAAGTCAAACTTACATTATATTCGGCATTTCCATTCTCTTGGCGTTGCGCAGACTGTAACGCAGACTCCGTTCGAATCAACGCTTTTTCATAAACTGAACTTACATGTTCCTTAGTCCAGTTTAGGAATGGAGAACATTATCATATCTTACGTTATTACACCCCTCCTTTAATTCAATTCCTTTCGGAACGGTCCCTTTCTCTCAAGATCAAAAACCAATTGAACCTTATACTGTGTGCGACGCGTGGGCTTCCTCAGCTCGCAAGCAAAAATTCAAAGCTGGTGACCATCACTCAGAATGAAGATACATTCTTAGTTTGCAACATCTTGTCTCACCGCATCCATGAGAATTATAATTGTGAAGCACAGGCACAGGAGGAAAAATGTGGGGGCTGTCATTGCTCGCTGTTCGTGGTGCTGCTGAGGGGTAGGGGAACTTTGCAATGACAGAATGCGCCCTATTCCAAAATTGGAGTCAAGGGTACACAAAATGGAGTCAAAGTGTGTCTAGCAATAGCCCCACCTCTGCTTATGTCAGGGCCTCCTTCCCCACGGCAGCAGATGGGCAAAGGAGGCGCCCACCGCGAGAGCAAGATCAGGATGCCACTTTCACGTATAATGTATGTTGGCCGGGGGCTCAACCGACTGACCCCTTCCTTACATTAGAAACGACCCCCAACACATGCCCCCATGAATATATTGGTCAGAGTGCTTCTACTTCTCACCAACAATGCACTTTGATGCGCTGTTTTGTTCACAGTGAGTACTTCTTGCTTGCCGAATATTTTATGTATCCTAGGTCTCATCCCTTTTGTGGGATGAGTAGTTATTCAGCTATTTGGGCAACTATATGGTAAGGCAACTGCCAAACCCCAAAGTTTCTTTCACACTGTTATCCATCTGGCCCTCCCATGATCAGTGAAGGTCCCACAGTAGCTCAACGAAACTGTGAACTGTGAAAGCACAGCATTACATTGTATGGCAATCGTAAAAATGCTACTAGTTAAAAAAAAAATGGACAAAGAGGATACATTTTAAAAGACAAATTGGATGCTTTATTTGGACACTTCATAAAAACATTGTTCCACGAGCTCTGCTTTAGGTGGACAGGGCACGTTGGCAATGTTTTGTGGCAATGTATGTGCACTCGGAACAAAATCGCCCGCAATTCCGTGATTATGCATCTGCAAAACATTAATAATAAGATATTTCACAAAATCGAATTCCAATTCCTCATATACTGGCTTGGCCACCCATTTTTTGCTTCTTTTCGTAAAGGCCATAGTGTAGCAAAGCATCCCAAAGTTTCCTGCAGTCCTCGATTATTCATGGCCCACATTCTCGTTATGCGCTAATACCGCTAGTAATGTCCTATATTTCATCCCTTCTATGCCAAAATGCAATCTCTTGGCCTGTACTTTAGGCACAAATTGTGGAACACCTCCAAATCTCCTGTGTGACAGAATTCTGTGAATCCCTTCAGATCTCTTTGTAGAGTTTTATCAAACACAATCTTCACAAGGGCTTGGTGCGGAGGTAAAGATGGAATCAACCCCTTCTTCTTCCGTTCCGGCGACAAAGGGCCACGTTCACATTGGTGGAAATGTTGGTTTTCTGTCCAAGAGTGAACGTTGAAACAGTGGTGCATTAGTGACCGCCATTTTTTAGTAGAATTTCCACAGACCCATCACAAGTTTTGGAGCTCCACCAAAGATGGTTGCTGAAAGACTGGGATCACTGTGAAATACTTTCAGAACCTTTTTTTTTCCCTGCAGCTGAGATTTTTTTATTGATGGATTTGGCAACGTGCCATACATCAAATTGATGGCGAATATTTGGAAACTGCTCTCTCATTGTCTATTGAAACGTGTTTGTCCGTGGCTATGTGGTCGTTTTGGATTCCCCTCGATTGTAGATCTTCCAGTGATTTTATAAAACCAAGTTTCTCCATGGCCACTGAGGATTTACATTCGGACACCTGCACGACCACCAAACTCACAATTCTTTTACTTTCCATGTCCTGAAAGTGGTATGTGCAGTACTTTGCTGAAATTCTGGGGCTGTCACACTGTCCATCGCCAGCTAGCCTGAACCGTTGTTCGGAGAATGTACTTTGAATAGACAATTGTTCAATTTTACAAGCTTGACTAATGGCAGGGAATAGATGTTGACGTTGATATTTGTAGTACTGCGTTTTAGAAATGAAATGGAGTCCCACAAATTGACAGAAAATAGAGCCACTGAAAAGTAAAACTGCTGCACACAGTAGATTGCCAGCTGGCAGTCTCCCCAGCATCGTTTGAGCGGACCATGAACATTTTTCATGGTGCATTTCACAGGTGGCATGTATTTTGAGGTTACTGCCTTTTGATGGACAAGTCACATTCACCAATGGCTTCCCACATACTTCCCCTCTCACTGAATGCACACATTTCAGCATCATTATAATCTCCATCAAGCTGCTGTCGAATACTATGTATTTGGCGTCCTTTATTAGACTATCATCCTGCATTAATGTTGTTTCTGACTGAACTGTGGTTGACATATCAGCCAAACTGGACATACTGTGGTCGAGATCTTTTTCTAGTTCCTCGGCCAATTGAATTGATGCTTCAGTCTCTGTCATTTCAGCATCTGTTACTTGAACATGAATCAGAGAAATCATAAATGTTGATAGATTTTTGGGTGGCCCTTTTTTGGTGGGTGTCGATTGTGTCAAGTGGTCTGCGACTAATTCAAAAGAATCTTCAATACATTCAGTTTCATCTTCATCTGGTGGAGCAGTACCATTGTAGAAATGGTCCAAAAACACTTTGCTGGCTTCGCCGGTCACATAAAATTCATTTTCTGGCCATTGGGCAAAAGCATCTCTAGTCTGCTTATTGATTTATTTGCGCCTCAAATAATAGTTGCTCCATGGTGAAATCAGTTTGACAAGCAGCATCTCTCATTTCTGTCGCTGTCTGTGTCTGCATAGTTCGTACACCACCAGGCAACTATAAGACAGGTTGGAAAAACATTTTCAATGTAAATCCAACATACAGTATTGGACAACTTAGATTTTTTTTTAAAAAGCATGTTTTGAAGGAACCAGCACAAAACACTGTTTGAAAATTAAATTATTTGTAACTTACCATATCTTTCTTGCTTTTCTTTGAACCTTCTTCTTCACTGTAATGACTGCACCAGCAAGCTGGTCCACCGACTTGGATCCACGTGCCTCCTCATCTATATCCCGATCTTGTATACATCCCTAGAAAAGAGTATCCATTGAAAATAAGTCATTTGTATTAAAAATCAAATTATTCCTTTGCGGACATGGCTTACACAGATAAACTCGTACGTCATTTAGTCAAAATATACATTTCGAATTTCACCTGATTGATGGCTAGTTTACTTGATCAAAGTTGACTGTGAAAAGCACACTGTTCGAAATGTTGCACTCAAGCAATTTGCAAAAACTGCTTGTTTCTAATATTGTCACTGTCTGATAGTATCAGATCTAGGACCGACTTTCTTTCATTCGAGGGAACTATCAGTATGCATACCTCTGGCTCTGGATCAATTACGAGGGATGATGTAATTGTTGTTGAAGCTGCAGCATCTCCCTGTAACACAGTACTTGTTTTAGTATGGATGAAACATGTGAAATTTAACACACACAATGTGACAGAGACAATGGTACATATCTATAAAAAACCACAAATTAAACATTGTGTAAATAAACGACACAATATGTAAATATGATCAGATTATCTCATTCAAGGGAACTGTCAGTACGCATACATCTGGCTCTGGATCAACTACGAGGGATGATGTAATTGTAGTCAAAGCTTTAGCATCTCCCTGTTAGTATGGATGAAAAAATTGAAATTGAACACACACAATGTGACGCAGACATTGGTACATATCAATAGCAAACCACGAATGAAACATTGTGTAAATGAATGACACGATACGTAAATATGATCAGATTATCTCAAATTCCATGCATAAAACAATTCCAGAATGGAATAGCTAAGTAAGACTACCTGATACGCGCTCAAAGTGGTTGTTGACTCCAGGCAAGACATGGATGCTGAATCTTGCTCCTTCATATTCAGTGCATAGTCATGGAGTTGTAAAGGGAAAATTTGATTTGATTTAGAAATGCTAATCTTAAACATTGGCATGTAAGGAGACAGATTATGAAAACATTATGCTTTTTTCAAAGTACACTATAGCATAGTTAACTGTGCCCATAAATCGTTTTCTATGATGCTCCTAAAACCAAGGACAGATGTTTAACAAAATGGTGTTTAGTTATAAAGCAATACAATCTTGTGAATAAGTATTATAAGGGATATTTACACCTAAAACACCAATCCGTCCATTTAGTTACCTGTTCTCTACCCCAAGAGCTACAGCTAAGTCCAGAACCGTGACTCACCTGAGGAGGCCTGTGCATGAATAGAGTCGAAATTGCGTTTGGGAGCAATTTACGAGTCGTTCTCAATCGATTCTTCTTTGTGTACTTGGATTCATCGTACATATTCGTGGCAAAGTGCAGGCTGAAGATGAGGTATCGATCACCCCTCGCGTCCTCCAAGACTTCATGATCTTCAAGCTCTTCCGGCGCAAATCCGCAATATCTGACCAATTCTCTTATTCGATCTATATTCTTCTAGAATACATGCATTGTAGTGCTTTCAGTTTTGTCATGGGTCTTAGAACGGCAGCCGAAAACAGTACATGCCGGCATTGTTGGAAATTCTCTAAAGAAAAGGTCAACAATATTAAAAAATTACTTGGCATAAAAACGTGAGAAAGAAGGAATTATACCATACATTCTTCCATGCAAGCTATGGTTTGGTCACCGCATCAAAACCAGTGTAGCGTGGCCGGCTGTATTATAGGATAACTTTCATAAACAATTCATTGATGTGATGAAAATCAGAACATGTTAGTCGTCCCTTGAATGTACTATCGTGCATCAAAAGGAAACATGCTTATAGACACGGTCCACAAAGGATGCCATTCGATCCCAATTGACACTGATGACAGTTGATATCTATCAATAACATTACAAATTAAAATCAAGCCAATGGCAATGAGATGAATGAACATAACACTACTGGGTACTTCAGTTCGAAATAGATAGAAATTTAGAGATCAAGGAGATATGATCAGGTGACCTGCTTTTACCTTGACCAACAAACAGTTAGATTCTGCAAGCAGGGTAGTTAGTGGCAGGAGAACAGGGAGATGTTCACAGGTAGCACGATGACCAGCAGACTCGCAGTGGTCAAAGAAGTTCTCAGGGAGCACGACGACAAGCAGACTCGCAGTGGTCACAGACGTTCTCAGGTAGCACGTTCACGGGTTGACTTGCAGTGCTCAAAGATGTTCTCATGCTAAATATCAAGTGGTTTATAACGAATTAGAAAAGAGGGTGTGTATGTGAATGAATGACGTGTATATGTTGTGGTCTTACGTGGATTGAAGGGGTGTGGCCTGTTTCAAGGGAGCATGCCTGGAGACACTGGGTCTGGGGAGGCCATGTGTACAATGGCCACTGTGCGGAAGATACCTTTGAAGTGTACATGGTGTTTGGCACCTTGGCCGTTCCCGCCCCTTACAGCACCCCTTGGCAGTGCACATCCGCTGGTGCGAACTGCATTTGATAATGTAGGGGGATGGACGTGCCTGAGGCATGCAGACAAGGCCGGGAAAATTGCTGAATGGAGACACATTTATGTGGATTGTAGGGGCGCGGCCTGCTTCAGGGTAGCATACCTTGAGACACTGGGTCTGGGGAGGCCATGTGTACAATGGCCCCTGCATGGAAGATACCTTTGAAGTGTACATGGTGTTTGGCACCTTGGTCATTCCCGCCCCTGACAGCACCCCTTGGCAGCACATCCACTGGTGCGAACTGACTTTGATAATGGAGGGGGATGGACGTGCCTGAGGTGTCCAGACAAGGCCCGGAACACTGCTGAATGGAGACACACTTGATTCATTGAAAAACTGAAACAACCATTGATAAAAGTTCTGTTGTGCTTTATTTTATTTTATTATTTTGATGGCACAAATGTACTACACATTGTAAAGTTCTGGCTGCAGCACAGTGAGGGAAAATCCCCTGTACTGACCGCTGTCACTGGGGAAATTTTCTCTAAAGGCACCAACGACACAGGCAGGTATTACTCGTCGAACGCGGTGTCCAAGCCTCCCATGAAGCCACCATGTGTATGAACGATAGGCCACCAGCCTGTACCACCTGTGAAAGAGAAAGATACAAACTGTTTTTAAATGACCAAGATAAGTGTATTAAACCTTAGTTGCCAATGACAATTCTTGTATTCAATAGCATTGTTGCCAGTACAAATGCTACCTAGACACTGTACAATATTGAACGACTATTATACGACTATTATTAGAGAATTGCAAGACTAAATTCATTTGATACGACAATATAGGAGACAACCATGAAATGGTTGTGGCCTAAGTGACATCAAAACTAGAGTACACTTACTTGTTACTTGGATTGCGAGGGCGAACTGTTGCGCAAAGTTCGTGCATAAGGACCATCATAATCCTCAACACGAACCATGTGAAGCAGGCTTCCCTGAAGTCTGGCAGTTCAGTAACACATTGCGGCCGTGTCTCGCCTTCCGATATGTAGGACAAGCATCCAGAGTTTTCTTGGCAGCAGCAGTTCTCCTCCTCTGTGGCATTAGCGTGCACCGATTGCAGGTGTACCAGGTGGAAACGTCGTCCATGTGACTAGGCTCAGGCTCTTGATCTGTTGAATCGTCCTCCCAACTGTCATCCAAAGCCTGGTAGGGCTGTATTGTTGCCATTGTGGGTGAAATGAAAATAATTTATAGTATGGTACTGGTATCTGTTCGCACGGGCTACAAGCAACGAAGATAGATGACCAGAGCACAGAAACGAGGCACAGAATACTTTAAAAAAGACAGTGAGAGGATTGGAAAAGAAAATCTAATGATGTCTGTTGTGAAGCGGTCTGTTTATACTTATTGAGGAAAGCGGCGTCCTGCCATTTCCATGGCGACACGTCATTAGCTGAAGCGCAGAGAACGTTGACACGAGATGTGCTTTGGTGTTGTGAAATGGGCGGTTCTCGTCTAGTGGTGTCAGGCCCAGGGGCGGGGGGATATGATTTAGTGCCACCAGGGCAGTTCAGCTTGGGCGATGCAGCAACGGATCAGATTATCACAAAATGGCTGCACCCTGCTGCCTGATTTCGCATGTGTACAAAAGTGAAAAACTACGCTAAGGTGCATAGGAAATGTTTGTACGATCGATCAACGTACGCTTAAAAACACATGGCCGAACCCTCGGGACAATAATATTTCTGAGCGCACTATTCCTTTAACCTAGTGGGAATTCATCATCTATGATCCCCACACTGATTATGGTTTCCTCATTCATGAAGGTAGCACTAGCTATAGCCTGTTTGAATCTACCATTGCAATTTGGATCTCCTCTCCTATGTGTCATCTTCCCACATAGAAAGCAGCCTCTTCAGACCATGGATGCTAGCAGTACCCTCACTCCATTTTTCTTGGGAGCTGGCAAGCCATGTGTTGGGGAATTCCCCTCATGATTTTGAGGACCATTTTTGGCAATAGGGTGAGGGCTTCTGTCCTTCCCCTCCTTGGATTTGCTTTTATCAATTGCCTTTTCCTTTGGTCTAGATACGATCGCCTGAGCCTTTTTCTGTACTCAAGTGTTAACATAGCTGCCAGGAGCCTTGGCCGGCTCCCTAGTGTATATGATACTCTTGTCTCCAAAATGCTGGTGTTACTTTATCTCAATTCCTTTATATATTCTAACATGCACCCAAATTGTACATGTGCTCAGAAGTGTCAACTTTGTTACCTGTGACCCCTCCACTCAGAAATTTCAAGCACTGGTGTGCAAAAACCTCAAAGGTTTGACCTCCGTTCTTTGTGAGCTTTCAACATCTCTTTAGGTACTACTCGGGGGTTAAGCAGAGCTTCGTGGGGATTGTGACATTCATTTTCTCATAAATGGGCATCACCTCAGGAATTAACTGAATAATTACAGCCGTTCTAGCCATCATCGGATAGCCCATAAGGGCTGCTCCCTACAACTCTTCTTTCACCTCATGGAGAGAAAGGGAAGCTCCATTCCTTCAAACCAATTAAGGAGATCTTGCTCCAACCTCATTTGGTTGTATAGGTCCTTAGGGATGTGGCTCCTAGGCTTTCTTTGGAATCTACCATTGGTGAAACGTCCTTCTGCACTAGAGATTCTGCATTCCCGCTGATTCTCCAGTTCCATTTTGCACAGTAGCAAGAAATCCCAATGCTTTTGCTCTGCCATACCAGTAGCCTTCTTTTGCTTCAATTCTGCTAAAGCTGCTGCAGCTTTCTGGGCCTCCCTCTAATTCCTCAGTTGCTGCTCTACCTCTTGTCCTTCTGCTTTAGTTCCTCTAAGGCCAACTTCCTTACCTCAAGGATGAACTTAATTTCACTTATCTCATCCCCATTGTGACTCAACTGGGTCCTAATTGAAGCTTTGGGCCTTACACAAGATTGGGACTTCGCTGAGGCCTGAGACCAGTGAGAATTCTGGTAGACCACATTCCCCATTCTCTGGGAGTAATGGTGGGAAATGCTGTTACTGTTGCTCTCCCCTTTCACTTCCATTCCCCCCACAGAAAAAGGAACCCAGGCGTGGGGCCCCATACCACTACTGTCCCCCTCGGAACCCTCCCTCACACTAGCTTCCTTAAATGCTTTGAGACTCTTGAGCATTTCGGGCTTTCTAAACTTACAGCTGCTGGATAGTCCCATTTCCTGACACAGCTCACGAAGCTTACTTGCTTTCAGGGCAAGTGACGAACAAAAGGGAAATGCATGATGGACTGAAGGAAGTACTCTAGATACTTAGAAAGGAAAAGGCAGTAAATGACATCAATGTTGTTGAAAAGGATTTGTATTTTTGGCAATAAAACGTGAAATAAGCAGCGTAACCTGACTTTGGCATGGGGCCTTTCAACGGTATGGCTTAATGGCATTGCACCAGACTTCTCAACATTGTGAGAGTGGGACAAACTTGGTTCGGATGCAGAGAGTCATGGTGATCTAAATGGGGAGAAGGTGTTGAGTAAGGTCCGAGATGGTGCTCCCTGCAGGTCGATGCAGCTTTCGAAGGATGCAGATCAAGGGTTGGTCCGGCATTCAATCAGGGGTTGTTGGGTCGATGTGCAATTTGAAATGTGGCAGTTCAATGGCTTTCGCAGCTGTGAGCTTCTTGTTCGAGCCAGGGCAGGCGACATGCTCAACTGGCACAGTGCTGCAGGAAACTGGTTCGTGGAACAGGAACAGCAAGTCAAAGAGGTTTGAAGAAGTACCACAGTCAGCACCATGGGCTCTGTTAGTTCAAATGCACTTGAATGCCATCAGCGATGGTTCAATGGTTGTTTGATTTGGAAGAAGGTAGGAAATCAGCTGCTTAGCTTCTTCAATTGCCATGAGTCCCAATTGACGGGCTCACAGACAAGATGGTTTATTGCTCTCATTCTACAAACACAAGGGAGGCTGGCTAACAACTGCAGCAGTCCTTCCCCTCCAGTGAGTTCCTTGGTACTAGTGTTGCTGGAAGAGAGGTAGGTCTTGCTCCAGTAGCAGTTTGCCCCCAATGCACCCTGGGACTGCCTCCAACTTGGAATAAGCCTACTTTAAATCAATGGTTGAGAGTTTTGGAAAGATCAACGCTCTCAAAAGAGGTCCAAAGGTATTCATCTTGCAGTCCAGGAATGAATCAACGGAAGAGTGGGAGACCCAATCATTATAAAGGCAACACGCCACTGGAGATTGCTGAAAAGCAAGCCTGCTTTTAGAGGTACAGCCCTTATCAAGATAATAATTGACCTGCGCCTTATTGAATCATACCCAAGGTGCATTTCTGTGCAGGAAGCTGAGAGACATGAAGGAAAGAAAGGCCCACAGAAAAACCAAGATGGGGATATCCTTTTGCCATTTGGTTCTGCTCTGCTCTGTCTGCCTGTATAAACCTACTCCTTCTCTAGCCCTGCAATTGAAAGGCCCTACTGTGAGGCAGGCCTTTAGAATGTACTTTCCCCTTTGAAGCCAGGCTCGTAGGCCATCTCCAGAAGAAAAATCGCAGGCCTGGCAATGTAGGAGTTATCCAACCTCCATAGATGTCAATAAAGGCTGGCATACTGTTTTTTCTCCCATTCACTGGAACATTCCGGCAATCCACATTGGGGCTCATTACAGGGTGGCTGGTAAAACCTGCTGATTGGCGGCGGGTTACTGGCAACCCGTAACACCCTTACCACCGCCTGATATCCCGGTGCCACTGGGATATCACAAGTGGCAGCGGTAATGGTTATTCCCCATTTCCATTGAGTCCCATTGGACTCCGTGGAAATGGGGTCATTGAAACACCAGCACTGTTGCTAATGGTGCTAGTGCTTTAGTGAGAGACACGCTGTTAGGGGCCTGAAAACTCAGCAGATCAGGCCTGCTGAGGGATCCTTGGCCCCTACCGGCATTCTCATTGCATGGCGGTCCTGAAAGGGTGCCGGTACATTGCTACCAACACCCTTATTTCTGTACTGCCACTGAGGGCCATTGTCTCTCATAGCTAGTTTGAGATCACAAGATTGACACTGGTATGTTGCAAATCAGATGTGGCTTTAAATAATGATGTGACCTATGTTAAAGTGCTCTCAAAATCGCAAACAAACCCAGTCCAAACCAAACTCAATGACGGAGTAGACAAAGTGCATGGCAAAATCCGGGATACAAGCATTCAATCTCAGCGTTCTGAGCATGTTAAAAAAAAATAATTGCTTAAATACTACAAAAGTGTCGTCAATGACATCATAGCATGATCTCAGTTTACAAAATCTACAGGGAATGGGTATAGGTCAGTGGGGTTGGCTACATAAATATTCCATAGGGGTTAAACATTTCATTGTGTTACAAGTATCTGACGGCTCCACCTGGAACCACCCCTGCAATGATAGAGGTGAAAAATACATCATCTCTATGGCAACTGGTTGGTTAGCGTGCCACTTATTGGGCAGCACAACACTAGGGAGTTTTAAAGGTTGTCTCTCTGCTAACCAACTTTGGACAGTTGACAGGTTGCCAAGATATGAGCCAAATAGGGATTAGGGGGAGAGAGGTCCACGGACTGTTCTTTCTTCAATTAAAAAGTTACCATCCCTCATTCTCAGGCTATGAGACCAGGAAAACCCTTTGTACTTGGCCTTGTGTGGCACCTTACATCTATGTGAACATTTCGGGAGTACTGCAGGTAACCTATGTATGTTAGCTTCTAATGAATAGTCAGTGTTACCCAAATATGGCTCACTTGCTAAGAGACCGCATATGAAATTGAATTACCTCCCATTCATTGAGGTTTTAGCTAATATTAATGTGTGTGTCGTATTTTCTGTTGCCACCTGGGATACTCTTGAGTTATTATTCATGGAGTCTTTTGGCTTACTGTTTTACTGCACCTGGTGAGCAGACTGGTTGTACTCTTATAAAACATTAATTAATCTGGGAGTATACTGCTTGCATCTTTGGAATTGCTAACTCATGCCTTCGTTCTACCGTTCCAATCCTCCCTTATTTCACTCTACCCTTGGCACTAGTTGCCAGCTACTATATGAGCTCTGCACGGATATGTATTTCTGTGGATTCAGACTTTTGAGTTTTCCTGAGGTCAGGAGGCCTGTGCTCATTCAAAGACATGCTGTGGTTTCCATTTTTAAGAAGATGGCTGCCTAATTATACTCTTGTTTCTGTGTTAGAGAGCTATATTTGTGTGTCGTTCATGTTGCATACACCTTATATATTGGTCATGTTACTGTTCTTTGTGCCTTGTGGATGCTATGTTAATAAATACATATATTACCTATTGTACATGTTTTTCATGTGGAGTGCATATTTGCTTCATGTTTAAAGCATGTGATGTTACTGTTACAATGTTAGTTTGAATGCTTTTGCCATCACCAGCTCACATTGTCCCCAAGTCCTGCTGTACCTGCAGAATGGTCGTTGCGGTAAATCTTTGCTCTCACCCTTCCAGTATTGGTGCTGGGCAGGGCCACAAGCTCTGGATGACATACTCATCTGCCTCCCAACACCTATCAGCCACCATACCAAAACCTAGGTATGGTTTATATTTTCAGATTATTGTACCACCAGAGTTATAATCTAACATAATTACGTGTTTTTGGAACAGAGGTGCAGATTTAAATCCAGCATTTGTTCTGCAGTGACTTTGTTGCCACAACAGCCATCAAACAGGCCACCTGTGACCTCTGAAGCTGCTTTGTGCCTCGGGAGAGCAGGAGCTGCAGATCAGGAAACAGGGCGCAGGTTACACTGTGCTTTTGGCATGGAGTTTTATGAAATGGGGTTCCAGTTAGAAGGGATGGATTATTATTAAGACAAATCAAGGAGGCGAGGGCTTTGCTAAACTTGACAGACAACAACCCTTCACACACTTGCACCGGATAAACTTTTCTGTAATATCGCATTAGATGTGGAACTGACGCCATTTTCAGTTACATAACACCAGCAGCTGTCTATTAATGGCCTTTGAATACAAAATGAAATTGGAATGGTCATTGTATATTTTCCTTCTTGGTATACAAGTGCAATTTGTAGTTTTGGTTAATACAGGGTTTCGAAATGTAAGAATACACTTAGAATCCTGACGTCCAAGACATATAAAACAGGCTTTCCATAATTCTGGACAGAAATAAATACATGTGTAAAATATGGCCCGCAGGTAAAATCTGTCACTTAACTGAAACAACGTCAGGCACGGCTGGACGGGATGACATCTTACATCCGCTTACAGGAGGAATGAAAGGGAATGCAACGCTCCAAGAAGCGACAACATAGAGTCACAGAATTCCAACTCTACACTAGACAAATGTTTTGAAAAATAATTCCAGTCACCATGGGAACGTGGATTTCCAACTTCGTTTTTCCCCTGCTACCTGTACTCAAGGTGTACTGTGTAAGAAGGGGTCTTGCTTGAATGCGGCTTTTAAGTCAAACATTACTGTGGTGTATATTAGGGTTGCCTTGTAACTGGGAACTATGGCACCGATTGTCAAACATGTTCACTTTATCTGCATATGTAGTTTTTTTAAAGTGGACAGCTGGTAAGGTAGCCCAGTAGGATAAGCACCTGCTGCTGTGAATTGAGAGCACAGGTCAAGGCTCAACTCCCACAAGGACCAGCTCAGCATTTCGTCCTTGTAAAGTCATTAAAAAAGTACCAACTTTGTTTGGGTAATAATAATTGTATTTAACTATGTTCTATGTACTGCGTTTTGGTGAAAGCATTAGATGAATAACACTTTATTATAATATGTAAAACAGTTGTTTCAATGTAATACATTAAATAGGGAACTTGCGTGCCAAACTGTGTGCAAAATCCACTTAGTCAATTCACGAAATCGAATGCGCAGGACTTTTCCAGGACCTGCGCAAGACACCACGCAGAACGTGGGCATGGCTTGCGCAGAGGGCTGGGAAGAGGCCACAACTCAGAAAATGGGTAAGAATATGCGGAAAAAGTGGGCGTTATGAGTTACAGCCTGCAGGCAGACCCTCGCACGCCCACACAGCTCCAAACGACACGTATTCATAGAACCACCCACTCCGCCTCTCGCCATAGAAATGGCCACGCAAATCTTTTGTTCACTGCGCCACCCGAAGGCAGGCATAAGGACACTTGCACATAGGATTCACAGTGTGGAAGTGGGTTTGCCTGTTGGATTCAGGAATGCGTGTACGCAACCAGGGTTCTGATCGAATTTAGGGGTGCAGATACGCAGTGTAGCGGGATGCAGGAACGGTTTACGGGGGTTCGCACGCACATTTGTCGAGTTTAAACCAAGTTAGGAATTTTCATACGCAGGCTGTCGGGGTGCTGCCAACAGTTACAGGGGAGCCTGTGCAGAGTCCCCAAGATGCAGGCCTGCCTGTGGGGGAATCCCATGCACTTGTTGAAGGGTGCTTGTATTCACACCCGAGGGAGCACGCAAAGGTATCTGTTCTGGCTGTTTATGCTTTGCATGGGGACGTGTCGGCCGCGACTTGTGAATACAGTTACTTTGCGCAGTAAATTCCATGAATATGTGGGCCGCGCATTTTTTATCCTTCTCGGCGTGTAGCCCCTGTGGGATTTCTGCTCACATTTCCATAAATCGGTCCCTTCATTTCTCTGTAAAAAAAGAACTAATGGACTCCCTTTTAAAACACACCACTTACCGGATTGGCCACTTGTTCCCAAATGACTGCCATTGGTAGTGTCCAAGCAGGAGTACACTGGTCTGTGTCTGAGATACATTGGAACATGAGCTGTCAACCCTCTGTTGACACATGCATTGGAGGAGCCCCTAGGCTGTACGTAAATACATTGGCCTGACTACACCTGGGAGGAAAGCTGAGGGGGATTTTTATAAAGAGGGGTGCTGCCTTTAGCCGCCCTGTCATCGCTGCCTTCTTCCCTCTAGGGATCAGTGCCTTGTGTTGGTGGGTGAAGAAAGGGGAATACTAAAGTAAAGCCCGATTCTGTGGCCTGTCATCATCCAAAGGTAGAGAGAAGAAGCAGGCGGATGTGCCCCTGTGCTGGCCACAACACCAAGTAAAGCTAGAAACGTAACCCTCCCAACAGCTGCCAAACCCCGGCTGCCTGTTCCCCACGCAAGGTGCTTGTTCTTCAGGGCCTCTGTGTCACTGGTGCTCCATGCGCCTTAGAGGTGAGGGAGCGTTCAGTCCAGAGGTACAAGTGGGTGGGAACTAAAGTGTACAAGCGTCCCTTCTTTTTCGGAGCAATCCATCATCCTTCCCTTACTTCATGGGACCCTGAGTGACGTTCCAGGATAGCGCCTTTTTTGTTTGTTTCTCCCCTACTTTGGATTGGAACCTGAGCCCTGTGGATAACAAGCCAGAATAACATCCCAATGCGCTATCTCGCAGGTGCTGGACTGGTGTTGTTTATTTTAATAGGCTCTTTGGGATAGAAAATCCATTCCCAAGGAGCCAAAAAGGCCCAGAGTGTGTGTGTGTGGCTATATTCATGGCAATGTCCTTTAAGAGGTGCGAGTGGTGTGTGGTGAAGGGGAGACTGCATAAAGCCGCATGCTGTGGGGGACAATGACACACTAATGCTGGTCATTTAAACATATGTTCTTTCATTGTTTATTCTTTAGTCTTCCTAGTACTTTTGCAAAACACAGTATTGCGGGGTGGAGTGGAGGATATAAAGGACCCAGGTATGGAGTATGACCGGGACGGGTTGGGGTGGGGTGCCAGAAAAGTGGGCTGTTAGAGGGAACTACCTTTTTTTACCACTGCTTCAGTCCCTCAATGAACTGCGGTGGCGTTCGCTATGTATTGCACTGTGAGGAAAAGGCTGCTGCTTCTGAAATCGGCCCTATATCCAAATTAAGAGATAAGAAAAACAAGTGAGGCCCACACCACCCTCTTGCTGAATCCTCTAGTACCAAAGATGAGAGGGCGAGCTGCTGCTTCTACTCAAGTGAGTGGGAAACTAGGCCCCTCATCACTGCTCATTGCCCTCCAGTCCTTGGTGTTACTGTGTCTGGGGAAAAAGAGAGCTCACCAGATCAGCACTTTGCACTGGAAGAAGTTAAGCTGCGGGTGCCCGGGGTGCTGGAACTCTGTGGACAAGACAATCAAATTGGCTGCCTGTGTCCTGCTCTGTTTCCTTTCAGTGCCAGGAGAAGAGGGCCCTACATTTCCTCCAGTTACATTGGCATTCCAGAAGTCAAGAAAAAAGACAGCCCCCTGCCTGCTCATCAGAGGAAGAGGTAAGCTGGAGAGCAAAGGCAGTGAAGTCTGGACCATCCTCCCTAGAGTGTGGCGCCTGGAGCACGCTTCCAGCACACCAAAGATGGGTCTGAGTGCTCGTGCTCGGGGCACCAGAGAAGAAAGGGACGAGAGGAATAAGGCATCATGGGAAGGACCCCTTTGCTCCTGCCTGGAGTAGTTCTGGGACAGCAAATCGTCACCTGCTCCCCAGCGAGGGTCCATACGAAGCCCTGCATCTCCAGGCCAATGCTCGCCCATAGCACAGCCAAATCCAGCCCCCCTCTGCCGTCTCAAGTGCCACGAGGGAGCCCTGTACCTCAGCCCTCCTGGTCTTCATTAGCCCTTTCTTACTGTTCGGAATAGTAACTCTTAGTGTGGAAGGGAGCTGTGTGCCCTGACATCACAGCTTCAAACTGAGCCAGGAGTCCCACAGAAAGAAGTATTTGCAGGAAACCATAAACAGCCTCACAGCACAGTGCCAGCATCAGGAGTAACAAGGATCATCGCCTGGAAGCTGCCGCAGCGCAGACCTTCCAACCTCCAATGCGTGCAGCCTGCGGCTCCATCCATCAGGGAGGCACCCTACAGTACCCCAAAAGCAGGTATTACGGCAGACATGTAAGCCTCTTTAAGGTGTTCCATTTATTTGGGTCTTCCTAATGTTTTTTTTTTTTTTTAAACAGCAGTAGTGTACACTCTTAGGTGCAATCCCAATCTCTTCTCTCACACCCCAAATGTAATTCCACCTCCCACCCCCCGCCCCCCAATGGCCACAACTCACTAGGATTTGATGCGACACCCAGACTTTGATATCAGAGTGATGTTGCAAACCTGCAAGCCACTCACAAATTCTCAATGAGCTGTGTGACCCCTCCCCTGACACTTTCTTCCTTTCCGCACCATTGCTGTCCCCCTATCTGTCATTTGGGCAGTGACCATTTTTCATACACCACACTTGTCCCACGCAGTGCATTGTATGGCCTTACCTCCAGGTCCCAACTTAGAGTGTAAAATAGAGAAGCACATCTCGCACTTGAAGACAATGTGCTGAGATATGACAGGTGGCCTTGATAAGACACAAGGTGCAGTATCAGCTCTATTCCTCAATTTCATTTTCTTTTTTTTTTGCATCATTTTGCTTTTGTTTTTCGCAACCTGGCACAGGACTATGCCATTCAGGGACTGAATGAGTGCACACCTTCATACCAGATTAATGATGTTGGTAATCACGGAATCACTGATGAGATTCTTTCTTTGATAGCCCCCACAGACTCGCCACCGGAAAAGTAAGGACCCCTTCTCGCATCATACCCCAGGTATTTTACAATTCAACACGCCTTCAATAGCCGACATGTCCAAAAGGTGGACATCTTAAAGGGACTAAGTTCGGGAATTCAGTTCAACGTATTATTTTAAATGTATTAAGGTTGAACAGCCATGCACAAACAAGTGTAAAGCATAGTGTGGTGGATGGCCACCTGCAAGGGTGTGAAAGCTTTAACTTCTTTTTTATTTGTATTTGGTGCAGGTTCTTCTCTTTCTGAAAGGGAGGTCAGCAAATCAGACCCCCTTTCATAAAAGTATCATCTCTGTGTGCAGGGCCAGCTATGACAAGGACTGATGTGAATTGTTGTCTGGTATGAATGTCTCCACCATGGCCATGTAGAACAATAGCCAGGATGCTGTCAATTTGATTCTCCTGCAGGAAGTGTAACACCTGCCCCCAGGACACAGATGCTTCCCTCAGGAGGTATCCTAGGAACTAGGCTTTTCAAAGGGAGGCTCTGACTTGAAAAACACCTCTTGCTGACCACAAGACCCATGTCACTTGAGGTGAAAGATCCCCTGTAGGTGCCTGCCAGACTCCCTAGAGTGAGAGTAGAAAACAGAAGGACTCACCTTGTCCTGGAGCACCTGTAGTGAGACTCCAAGCAACCCCAAAATCAAGGAATTGAGCCCTGGCTTGCCCTGCATCTCCAAACAACCTTGATGCTGATTTGGGCACCTTTGACACCAGCCAAGCTGCTGCATGGGAACTACGGAAGTCTTGTCCGATCTTGACGTCTGACCACTTTCTGCAACCCTGAATTTGCTTGTCGCTGATGCCGAAGACCTTGTGCTTCCACATCTGTGACCCTCTGAGTCTTCTAGCAACCTCAACTCCACGCCACCACCCAATCACCAGCTCACTTAAGCTCCTAGCTAACGGTGCTGCAGTAACCAAACACAGTGTTGAGCCAGCTCATCCTGCCCAGTGCTGAAAACAAGTCTCTGTTTCTTAATCTGAGAGGTCTGGAGACTTCCATCTCCGCTGGCCCAACACTGCCTTCCATTCCCAGTGTCTTCATCCCACAAGCCAATGTTGCTGCTGAACAGCACCACATCACTGGGACCTGTCATCACCACTTCACGCCTCGACTCTGCCCCGAAAGTGCCCAGGCTACTGGTTTGGCACCGAAAAGCCTGGCTCAATGGTGTTGAGCCCAAAAGACAAGGAGTAAGGTACTGTGAAGAGGCCCAATCGCCCATGTCCACATTTGGCACCAACGCGACTTACAAGCCCCACCTTCTCTACCCTTTTCATGAAAACATATAATTTTAACAGGGACACTGGGCCAATCTTGTGCCTGCTCATCTTCTCAGAGTGCCCTTTCCCAAATATCTTCATTCTGTATGTTCATTTACAGTGGTGTGTATACGTAGTAGTTTCTGATTAGTTTGCATTTTATTTTTTGATTAAAAGCATGTATTTTTATAGACTTTTGATTGGACATGCTTTTATTTTGGACTATTGTACTTAAGTTGTTGTGGTTGCTACAGTTATCAGCTCACAAACCGTCTGATGATATAGGCTGCCCTCGGCCTCTAGTACCATACAAGGCGACGGAGGAATAGTTTTCGTGCGGAGTCTGTTTCACCTTTTTGATAAGCATCACTGCTGGTTTAGTAGGAGTGTGGAGATGTGCAGGTGGTTATCAACTACCCATTCCGGTACACCTGTACAGCTGTAGACCAGTAGTCAATTTGTCACAAATAATTGAGATGCATTCAAGGTCACACATGGGATCCATGTTATCGCCTATATGCCATGAATGAAAAAGGAAGACATGCAGTGGGAAATAAACCTGTGGAAGAAGACTAAATATCTGGAGAGGCCACATGTTGGCTTCTCTTCAGAACAAGCATATGAGTATGTTTTATCTGCTCTTCTTGAATTGCCTTAACTTACAGGTGCACTAGGTTAGACTAGGGGACAGGTGTGGTTAGGATCATAGTGGCACAGCACTCCAGGAGGCAATCGCTTGCAATACAACCATACCCTGAATAAAATCTAGGAACAGGTGGGGACAGGGCCTCTCATCAAAGTTTCTTGGTGGGGAGGTCTATATTCAGCTAAAATGAATGTCCCCCCAGCTGCTTTATATGACCTTGCAATGCTTCTGATCCTATGGCCAGAGGATTTCTTTGAACAATTGGAAGGGATGCTGAGAAAATGTCTTTAGAATAATATAACTTTTATCAGGGCTTTTGCACTTATGGATGGACTCCAATCATCACACCTCTTCTCCTAAATGACTTTCTGTGCAACAAGAAGGTTTCTTGCAACCTTTGGAACAACCTACCAGACCACCTTAGACTGGAAACCAACTACTCGCGTTTTCGCAAACAGGTAAAAACCCATATCTTCAAATAAACGGCCATCACGGCATATACCTCAGTTAGCTTAATTCTATGTGACTGTCCCGTCTGCTCTGTCTAATCACTATCTGTTCCGTCCGTTCTCGTGTCCTTGTTTCTGTGCCCCGAGGCTCGCGAGCTACCGGCGCAATATAAATATTAAATAAATAAAATAAATAAATAAACAGCAGCTAGCAGCGTCTTTCTCCCTTGGGTAGGTCAATGGGACTAGCCTATGCCCTGGTGTCTGTGCCGTGTTCTAGAAATCCTGGTCTGAGAAAGGAATCTGATCAGAGAAGCATGGCTCATGGCGAGTTAGGGTTGTGACCTTGCCCCTTTTTCAGAGCTGCAGTCCAAATAGGATTATATATATAGATATGGAAAACACAGTGCTGCAATTAAGGTCAAATGGAGCTATGTGATCACTGCGACCCCTCTAATTTCCGATGGCCGAAAAGGCTGACTTTTTTTTACCCCTTTCACACCACATATATGTGCGGGGGGGAGACCCCCTGCAAAACTCCCATATTACTATAATATCACATACCCCCCACATATATATGTGTTATAAGGGGGGTGTTAAAAAAAAGTTGGAATTTCGCCCATCGGAATTATGAGGGTGACATTTTGGGCCAATACTAGGTAAAATGGGCAAGGAAGGGGACACATATTAAGAGCCAATCTGATGCCGGCCTAAATACCATTTGCTCCTTTGCTGATGGTGGCTTAAAGTGACACTTTATGAACCTAATAATGTCTGGGAATGGTGATTGATCATTTCCCATTGTACTACCTGTTCCGATGCACTGTTTTACAGACATTCTTTGATCTATGAATTCTATCAAAATGAAAGGTTGCCGCTGTTTTAAGAAATTCTTGTATTAACAATAAAATATGTGATATTTAGAAACAGACTGGTTTAGATTGACTTCTTCCTGGCTGTTGGTGTAGAAGAGTCTTCCATCCTTTACAAAGTGTGGTATCTACAAGTGCTTTGTTGTATGTTTATCAAAGGTTGTTAACCTGGTGGTTTTGACTCGCTCACGCCTCCTGCGGTTGTTCTTTTGGCTCTCTCAAGGTGTCCAGTTTATACTGAATCTGGAAGGAGCTGGCAACACCACTGATACTGAAGTCGATTAGTGGAATGAGGAATGTGTGCAGGCACTAAATACAGAAGAATGTTTTTGTTCATGGGCACAAGAAGTGTCCCTTTCTTAGAATCCAAACATTGGGCCTCATTACGAGGTTGGAGGTAGCCTTGATGGTAAAACCGGCAAGGCTACCTCTAAACTCGCATCCGGGTCCGGCACCCGCGAATGGGAAATTACCGGGCTGTTCTGGCCCAGCCGGAACTAGTAATTGCCCTTTCGCGGGTGCCGGGCCCGGTACATCCCCATTCCCATTTGAGCCCCATAGGGTTACAATGGTGGCGGTGCATCCGACTTGCCTATACTCGCGGGTGCCACTCTGTCCGCCAGATGAGGCCTGGCGGATTGACAGGCACCCACGTGCACAGCTCGTAGTTTGGCAGTACGGTATCAACGGTGCCGGTAGCGCTAGTGGCACCGTTGTTGCCTTACCGCCATACTTATATGGAGGCCGATTAACTTCCATTTTCTGTCACGGAAGCCATTTGTTCACAAAGTTTTAAGAATGGAATATATTTGACTTCCATGAAAGGGGTTGAGCTACACATTGCTAAGGTTTTCATTTGAGGGCTTCTTTTCTCAAAACATTAGGATCTAGGTGAACCTCAAGAGTAGTATGTAAACACATGCCGGGGGTGCTTGTAACGTGTCCCAGAGGGTGGGCGACCGCCGTGTAGGTAGGTTTTAGCTGTGTGCAGAAGACAATGAAAACTATCAGGGGGGCAGTAGCTGATGGAATCCTAATGCATCCTTTCGTCTACGTGTAGACGTCTCTTTTTACCAGGGTAATTGAAGTCATGTGAGTGTGTGTGCGTGTGTGCGTGTGTGCATGCGCGTTGTGTGTGCACAAAGTAAATCAGCATTTTCTGAATAGCATTAGATATTAGTCTCAGCAGGACTGGAGACACGTTCTGTGCTCTGTTTCCACTCTGTGTGTGGTGGCTACTGCCCTCACTGCAATGCTTCTCTCAGGGCCCTGCCCTATGATTCATCCGCTGTCTGGAAGAAGGCTGCGCTCTCTGGCGAGCTTTGTTTAACATGTGCCCTGATTTATGGCTCCCCTCTGCATCACCCCGGGTATCTTGTCCTTCCTCATGAAACATCCCAGATTGTGCAGATGTTTGAAAGACCGATGCTGTGTCAGGGAAGGACCCCAATGTATGCTATTGTTCATGATATCATGTTACTTGTCTTGTGTGTGACCCCAGGATTGGGCTGGACCAGGTCCAGAATCAACAGATATCGGTGTATGTGGACGTGCGGGGCGGGGCTTGACTGAAGCCATGGGGCCTTCCTTCGGCATCCAGGACACGGCGATGGGAAGGCTCTAAGGAGCACAGGCAGTGTGGCTGATTTAGACAGACTAAGGTCCTAATTTACAACACGTTTTTCAATGTTTGTGTGTGCGCGTTTGTGTATAGAATGCTCTCCCTGAAAGCACTAAGCATGATTAACAAATGGGTACAAACAAAATACAATACATTTTATTTTATTTACTATTTTGATGTGTGTGTGTGTGTATGTGTGTGTTTGTGGGTATAGTGCTTCCTCAAAAGCACTGTATATGATGATGCGAGTTGTATGCAGTATGCAGGGAAGTGCGGGTTCAGGCTTTTGTGGGGTGGTGGAGTTGACACGAAGGGAGTAAACTATTTTGAATCGCCTTAGGGTGGGTCATGCGGGGTTGGCGGGATGGAAGTGTTTGATGGGTAGAGTTGCATCGACGGCGTGTGAGGCTTGCGGGTGCCTCATTATATGTTGGACTGTGTGAGGTTTGATGTGCAGCGGGAATTACTCAGAGTCCGCATGACTGGCATTGGGGTGGTTGTACAGGGGTTATCTGATCTGTTCAGTTGGAAAAGAAGGGTGGGGGATGAACAGTGTAGGTTCCTGCTTCAGTTTGTGCAGGAGACGGGGAAGTGGGACGAGATCTAGTGGGGATGGCTGGCTGATTGGTGCTTATTTTGGTGAACATCATCTTAATAGATGGAAAATGCTGGCATCGGGTTTCTGGAGTCTTCCTAACAAGAAGAAGAAGAATAAGAAATAGGTTCAAAGAAAATAGAAGGATTTTAAAATGTTGAAATAAAGAATACACCAAGAGAGAGTAAATAATATTTACAAACTAGAGGAATTGTTGGCCATTGCTGTGGAAAGAAAATGGGGTCCAAGACAGGAGTGCAAGGTTGAGAGATTGGGCCACATCAGGAAGGGGGAGCCAGAAATAGCATAGCAGATGTTTTGGGATCTCGAGACAAAAGAAACAGAAGCAGGATTCGGGCCTGAGATCTTGAAGGGCGCTGGATAAATAGATAGTGTTAAAAAAAGCGGCATTGTCTGTAGTGATTCATGCCACTTTCCTCCCGCTTCTAAGCACTGTAATAATGGGTTCTAAAGTTACGCTCTACTGTTTAGTGGTACTACATTTATCATCATCAAGAGGGCAAAGGTCTGATACTGCCTTGCCAAGATGTTAAGCTCTGTCTTGCATGCTGAACACTGATGCCAAAGGCACGGATTTAACTCACTGAGCTGTCCTGCAGAAGGATGCAAATATCGAGAATAAAGGCCACGAACGCTTTAAAATACAAAATGCAAAAGCCAAACGGGTCGGTAATGATGAAAGAAGAAACAAAGTTAAGAGACTGAAATGAGAGCTCACATGTACACCTCAAATACAGGCACAAAGCAAACACTAGAAAGAACTGATAGAGTCAGTATTATCTCCCGTTTGATTGACACTCTTACGTATTACCTATGTTAATATCCATTGTGCTTAGTTGACCAAGTCTATTCCTTCCCTTTGTTCCTTCACCACTTTCTTCCTTATTCTATTTTGGAATCTTGAATTTTCTCCTAAATGCTTTACAACATACGTTCAATTCTCTACACGTCTGGGAATTCTTTTCACATTTCTAATAAGGATGGTTATTGCATTATTATAATTGATTCGCTTCTGTTAAAGAACTTAAATTATTATTTTTAAAGCTGAAAGATTTTTCTCCACTCAAAGATAGAACAAACCCAGTGACATTGTTCAGAGTGTACAATCTTTTAAAAATCCCAAATTCTATTAATTCAACCTTACAATATCTTTTGGTAACTGTTTCATAGCAAACGTATCAACGGAACAGCCGACTCCCAGCTTTGCCCCTTCACTGAACCCAACCATCTCCTTGACCCCCCCAGTCCATATTCAGACCCCTTCGAAGAACAGAATTTTTTCTAGTCTCCATCTGTGATGACCTCAAAAGAACCACAGAATCAGAAGGCTGTGAAACAGTTATCCTCCTTGACCTCTCAGTGGCCTATGAAACTATCAACCACTGCACCCTCACGCGTAGACTCCAGTCGCTCGGCATCAGGGACACAGAATTAAGGTGGATTTCCTCCTTCCTTGATAACCGTTCTCAAATCGCCCTTGTTCCTCCTTTCTCCTCAACCCCAGGCCCTGTCAATAACAGAGTACCAGAGGGTGCTTCCCTATCTCTCCTGCTCTTCAACGTCTACCTGAGCCCCCTACTCTTATCTGCTCACATGACCTAAACTTGTACAACTACGCAGACAACACCCAGATCATCTTCAAGATCCCTAAGACCTCTTCCAGCACCCATTCGGACCTTGCCTCATGCCTCACAAAAATCAACCTAGACTGGGATCACTTTTTATTGATCAATAGTATATAAACGAAGAGACGCTATTCTGAGTACATAATGCAGGGTTTCCACCTGATGGAACCTTGTAGCTACTTAATTAAAATCTGTAGTAATGCTCTAAGGCATTTTATATTGTACCTATGCCTCATTTTGCTACCAGTTTTAGAGATCACCATTGCTTGGGCTAAGATACCACGTGAGCAAAGGCTGTCATTTCTGTAAGGGTATGGTCAAGACCTGTCAACTTATATTAACTGGATGTATATACCTTATGAGCTGTACTTAAAGGGTTATGGTAATTATTGCTCTACACCTGAGAGAATTTACACTGAACAATTTTGGGCAACAGTGTATTCAGCAGAGTTTCTGCTGCCTTTCGTATATGGGAGTGGATACTACCTAAGCTCACTGCAATGCAAACATTTAAAGGGTAATTCATAGAATTCAGCGCACAAGTGGCGCACGCGGCTGGCGCACAGTGTGCGCGTGCGAATCCCTGCACCAGCCGCGTGCGCTAAAATCCATTTCCGCGCACAGCGTATTCATGGATTCCAGCCACCAAAACCAGCCGTGGCGCACAGTGGAGCAGCGACCCTGCAGCAGCGCCAGTTACGCCCCCAAGAAGGCCTCTCGCGCAGGGAAAAGCCATCAATATACCCAATCCAGCGCAAAGGGCTGCGCTAACCCTGTACCAGCACGGCAAGCGGGCTACGTGTATCACTGGGGTGCGCGGGAAGTACCTCACGCGATTGGCCCCGTGCGAGCAGGGTACGCGTATTTCAGGGGTGCACGGGAAGTTCCACACGTGATTTCCGCAGGGTACGCATATCTCAGGGGAGCGCGGGGAAGTGCCACACGCGATTTCAGCAGGGTACGTGTATTTCGGGGTGCGGGGCAAGTTTCACACGCGATTTCAGCAGGGTACGTGTATTTCAGGGGTGAGCGGGAATTTCCACACGCGATTGGGCCCGTGCGAGCAGGGTATGCGTATCTCAGGGGTGCGTGGGAAGTTCCACACGTGATTTCATCAGGGTACGTGTATTTCGTGGTGCGGGGGAAGTTTCACACGCGATTCCATCAGGGTACGTGTATTTCAGGGGTGCGCGGGAAGTTCCACACGCGATTGGGCCCGTGCGAGCAGGGTACGCGCATTTCAGGGGTGCGCGGGAAGTTCCACACGCGATTCCATCAGGGTACGTGTATTACAGGGGTGTGCGGGGAGCACCACACGAGAATTGCACGTGTGGGTCCTCCCAGGTGTTCCCTCTACAGCCTCCACGGCCCCTGCAGGTGGCTCACACCACAGGGGCCTACCCTGCACATGTCCTGCAGGCACACCATCCACCATGGCCATGACCCCCAGCCAACCCACATGTCAACTTGCACTACTGCCCACCGACGCATGTCCCCCTGCACCCCCAGCCACCAGGGGCACCCTCCACCAGGCCCCCACCCATGTCTCCCACCACCCCCACCCCCCAGCAGTGCAGGGGCACCCTCCACGAGGCCCCCACCCATGTCTCCCACCACCCCACCCCCCAGCACTGTGGGGCACCCTCCACCAGGCCCCCACCCATGTCTCCCACCACCCCCACCCCCCAGCACTGGGGGGCACCTGCCAGCAGGCCCCCACCCATGTGCAACTCATGTCTCCCACCACCCCCACCCCCCAGCACTGTGGGGCACCTGCCAGCAGGCTCCCACCCATGTCCAACTCATGTCTCCCACCACTCCCACCCCCCAGCACTGTGGGGCACCCTCCACCAGGCCCCCACCCATGTCTCCCACCCCCCCACCTCCCAGCACTGTGGGGCACCTGCCAGCAGGCCCCCACCCATGTCTCCCACCACCCCCACCCGCAGCACTGTGGGGCAGCCTCCACCAGGCCCCCACCCATGTCTCCCAGCACCCCCACCCCCCAGCAGTGCAGAGGCACCCTCCACCAGGCCCCCACCCATGTCTCCCAGCACCCCCACCCCCCAGCCACCAGGGGCAGCCTCCACCAGGCCCCCACCCATGTCTCCCACCACCCCCACCTCCCAGCCATCAGGGGCAGCCTCCACCAGGCCCCCACCCATGTCTCCCACCACCCCACCCCCCAGCAGTGCAGGGGCAGCCTCCACCAGGCCCCCACCCATGTCTCCCAGCACCCCCACCCCCCAGCCACCAGGGGCACCCTCCACCAGGCCCCCACCCATGTCTCCCACCACCCCCACCCCCCAGCACTGTGGGGCACCTGCCAGCAGGCCCCCACCCATCTCCAACTCATGTTCCCCACCACCCCCACCCCCCAGCACTGTGGGGCACCTGCCAGCAGGCCCCCACCCATGTCCAACTCATGTTCCCCACCACCCCCACCCCCCAGCACTGTGGGGCACCTGCCAGCAGGCCCCCACCCATGTCCAACTCATGTTCCCCACCACCCCCACCCCCTAGCACTGTGGGGCACCTGCCAGCAGGCCCCCACCCATGTCCAACTCATGTTCCCCACCACCCCCACCCCCCAGCACTGTGGGGCACCTGCCAGCAGGCCCACACCCATGTCCAACTCATGTTCCCCACCACCCCCACCCCCAGCACTGTGGGGCACCTGCCAGCAGGCCCCCACCCATGTCTCCCACCACCCCTCCCCCCAGCAGTGCAGGGGCACCCTCCACCAGGCCCCCACCCATGTCTCCCAGCACCCCCACCCCTCAGCCACCAGGGGCAGCCTCCACCAGGCCCCCACCCATGTCTCCCACCACCCCCACCCCCCAGCCACCAGGGGCACCCTCCACCAGGCCACCACCCATGTCTCCCACCACCCCCACCCCCCAGCACTGTGGGGCACCCTCCACCAGGCCCCCACCCATGTCTCCCACCCCACCCACCCCACAGCACTGTGGGGCACCTGCCAGCAGGCCCCCACCCATGTCTCCCACCACCCCCACCCCCCAGCAGTGCAGGGGCACCCTCCACCAGGCCCCCACCCATGTCTCCCAGCACCCCCACCCCCCAGGCACCAGGGGCAGCCTCCACCAGGCCCCCACCCATGTCTCCCACCACCCCCACCCCCCAGCACTGTGGGGCACCCTCCACCAGGCCCCCACCCATGTCTCCCACTCCCCCCACCCCCCAGCAATGCAGGGGCACCTTCCACCAGGCCCCGACCCATGTCTCCCAGCACCCCCCAGCCACCAGGGGCAGCCTCCACCAGGCCCCCACCCATGTCTCCCACCATCCCCACCCCCCAGCCACCAGGGGCACCCTCCACCAGGCCCCCACCCATGTCTCCCACCACCCCCACCCCCCAGCACTGTGGGGCACCCTCCACAAGGACCCCACCCATGTCTCCCACCCCCCCACCCCCCAGCACTGTGGGGCACCTGCCAGCAGGCCCCCATCCATGTGCAACTCATGTCTCCCACCACCCCCACCCCCCAGCACTGTGGGGCAACCTCCACCAGGCCCCCACCCATGTCACCCACCACCCCCACCCCCCAGCACTGTGGGGCACCTTCCAGCAGGCCCCCACCCATGTGCAACTCATGTCTCCCACCACCCCCACCCCCCAGCACTGTGGGGCACCTGCCAGCAGGCCCTCACCCATGTGCAACTCAGGTCTCCCACCCCCCCACCCCCCAGCACTGTGGGGCACCTGCCAGCAGGCCCCCACCCATGTCTCCCAGCACCCCCACCCCCCAGCCACCAGGGGCAGCCTCCACCAGGCCCCCACCCATGTCTCCCACCACCCCCACCCCCCAGCCACCAGGGGCATCCTCCACCAGGCCCCCACCCATGTCTCCCACCACCCCCACCCCCCAGCACTGTGGGGCACCCTCCACCAGGCCCCCACCCATGTCTCCCACCCCCCCACCTCCCAGCACTGTGGGGCACCCTCCACCAGGCCCCCACCCATGTCTCCCACCACCCCCACCCCCCAGCCACCAGTGGCAGCCTCCACCAGGCCCCCACCCATGTCTCCCACCACCCCCACCCCCCAGCACTGTGGGGCACCTGCCAGCAGGCCCCCACCCATGTGCAACTCATGTTCCCCAGCCAACATGCCATCACAATCTAGATCCCTGGTCCCTATGGTCAGCCTCCAAATGCAAAACACCGACTCGAGTATTGCATCCACCCACTCATAAATTGCAATTACATCACAGAACACCAATTGCAAGTTCCGAAACAAACACATCTCCCTCACATACACCCAATGGGTGTCAGTGAATCTCAAAACCCATATCATGAAATGCATGAAACAAATGAGATACCACACATTGAAGTTCACCAAAAAAAATATGTATTAAAGGAAACATAAATAGAATCAAAAATAAAGAAACAGAAATGTGAATGTACAAAAATCAAAAGAAGCATGTCCGTGAAAAAAAGCAAAACCAAAAATAAAATTCCAAAGTAATGGTGTCCAAAGTCAATGTCCACAAAACAAAATCCAATGGGAAATAAAAAAGAAAGCCATTGCTCCATGGTTAAAATGTGAAAAAAAAATACAATCCAACAGTGAACTATGTACATGGGAACAAGCCAGGGTCCATAATCCCAACAAAAGAAAGGAAACCTATCTAACTACACTAACTAATAAAATAAACTATATATAAAAATGTGGCCAATGTCCGAAAGGTCCAAATAAAATCAAAACAAAAATGAAACCTAACACAACCTACATAACTATGTACAAGGGCAGCGGGCTAGTTTGACGGCTCACTTGTGGATGTCCCGGGCCAGGGCATCATCGAACTCCTGCTCAATGTCTCGGAGGCGGTCCTCCTCCATGGCCCCGAGGGTCCGCAGGGCCGTCGCCGTGTCCACCTCCAAACCCCTGCGGATTGCCTCGAGGCACTCGGCCCGCCTCAGGGTCCTCTGCATGGAGTTCTCCGCCCTGACCATTGTGAGCCGTGCCTCTTCCGCCCGCTGCCGCTCCGCATCTATGGCGTGGCCCAACCGCTGCCACACGGAAGTCACTCTCTGTCCTGGGTCCTCCTGCCCTCCGGCCGATGCCTGCCCCTCCGATATTGAAGGCCCCGAGCCTTCATGGCTCCCACCACATTGCTGCTGCTGCTGCGCCTCTGCCCGTGCACTGCCTCCTGCTGCCTGCACATCCTCTGCCGGCTGGGGTGCAGTCATAGATGTGGCCACCCCTGCTGGACGTCCGACTCCCGACTGTGGCAGGGATGCCTCCTCCACCAGCCTGGCCGCACCGTCAGAGGCAGCTCCACAGGGCACCCAGGTGACTGATGGGTGGGAAGATGACACGGAGGACGACTGGCGCGTAGGGGGTCCAGTTGAGGAGGGGGCCGTAGCAAGCCCCATCATACGGAGGAATCCGGCCTGGGTGACCTGTCCCAGCAGGCTGACGTGGTCAACGAGCCATTCGAGATGACGTGCAGTATCCTCATGAAAAGACTGCAGGTCACCTCGCATGGCCCGTTGACGCAACGCCACACCAGTCAGGACAGGCTCAACCCGGACCCGGATAGCCACGTCCGCAGGCAGAGGAAGGCCAGTTGACGTGAGCTCATCCCCTGCCTGAAAACGGGTCTGGACTTAGGCATCCCTGCTGGTGCAAGATGATGCAGGGACAGGATCAGGAACAGGATTGCACACAGGCACCTCCGCGGCAGCCTGTGCTGCCTCCTGTCCCTGGTCCTGCACTGCACCACTAGCACCAGTGGGATCGCCACCTCCAGACTCCGTCTCTGGTGCTTGCACGGTCTCCTCCTCCACCAAACCCCCCACCAAGCTGGATGACTCCATGGCATCTTCCCCTGTTGGGCCCTGTGGGGTCCCAGCTGCCCCTTCTGCTGCCGAGGAGTCCAACTCCAACCTCCGCCTCTTGGACCTCCCCCCGGCAGCTGCGGCCTGGGACGTGGCACCGGACTCCTCACTCCCCGACGAGATCACAACATGGGAGGGGAGCCGGGCCTTGCGTCTCCGGCTGGCGGTGGGATCCCCGCCGCTGTGCTCCACAGCACCTTCTCCGCCCTCTTCATCAGTTGATGCTGCAGACAGGGAGAAATAAAACACAGGCATCAGGGCACTGTACAATGGACACATACACACATGACAGTTGTACATGAGAGGCATTGGCAAACCTCAGACATGTCATCACAATCCCCAACACACATGTCATTTCAACTCGTACACATGAGCCATACCACAGCCATATCGCAACTGCCAGCACCATCCATACACATACAACAGCATGAGCAGGCAAAGGTGAGCCAGACATCACATGCAACACAGGAAGTGCACCACACATGTACACACACCACCACACTTGCATGCATGTGTACACCCCTGCCAAGTGTCGCAGTGTTCAGATGGGCATCCATGTCACATCTGCCAATCAGGCTTCCACATACCGCTGTCACATGCATCCATGTTGCATCACTGTTGCACCCTTGTCAAATACACACACATGCACATGTACACAGTGCTGATACATGCAGCCGAAAACAACATACATGCGTGACATCACGGACATGTCTACTTACATACACATTCATCCAAACATGTGTGCCCACACAACTGCATTTGGCATGCAAGCCTACACACACAAGCACCATCCATGTCTCACACATTCCAGCCCTCGCATGTGTTAGCCCCACGGCCCTGTACAACCCCACCCATACTCGACCCCATACAAACAGATGTGCAACCTGCACAGTACTGAAAAATCACCACACGCACTGCTCACAATCAGGATGCATTTACACTTACCGCTCGACCCCAGACGGGTCTGCCTCTCAAGGACCTGGACGTGGAGCGCTGGGGATATGCGTTCCAGGACCCTCATCTGTTCTTCCGACAAGTGGCCCCGGCGCCCCTTGGCATCCGCTGCCTTCAAGAGGCGCCGGTCCTTGTTCAGGGTCCTGGACCTGAAGTCCTCCCAGCGCTTCTTAACATGTTGTAAGTCGCGGACTGCCACCCCCTCCGCGTTGATGGCAGTCACGATGTCAGTCCAGATCCGAGTCCGTCCTTCCTTGTCGGCGCGGGAACTTCCGAAGAGGGCATCATACTGCCCCAGGACTTGCTCCACCAGGACACCAACTTCGGTGGCACTGAAGCTGGTGCCCCTATGCCTCTCTGGCCAGGGGTTGTCAGTGGTCTCAGATGGTGTTTGCCCCGACATGACAACCCCAGAGGCAGGAGTGGGTGGGCAACTGGGTCCTGGGGCTGGGCTGTGGAGCGATGGAATCGCAGTCGGGAGTCTTCGGTTCCAGCAGGGGTGGTCACAGCAACAGCACCCCTGGCTGATGTGCAGGCAGCAAATGGCAGGGCACGTGGGCAGCTGGCAGTCAGGCAGCAGCAGATGGCAGGTGGGAGCGTGCTCGGGGCTCTGGGGGGCAGTAGTTCGGCCTTCTGGGCAGGAGCGTGGTCTTCCATGTGCTTACGCGTGGCCAGCTTGATACGGAGTGATTTGGCACGTGAAAAATCTGCACGTCAGCGTGTAATTCGAGGAAAGGCCCTTAGCGCGTAAGCGCGTCTGCACGCATACGCATTTTCATTGGACAGAAGGCCCCTCAAGCGCAAGCGCCCCTGTGACGTGACGCGTACAGACGTGCATGGGCATTTCAGCGCGCGTGAAAAACTGCACGTCCGCGTGTAATACGAGGAAAGGGCCCATGCGCGTAAGCGCGCGTGAAAAACTGCACGTCCGCGTGCAATACGAGGAAAGGGCCCATGCGCGTAAGCGCGCATGGAAAACTGCACGTCCGCGTGTAATACGAGGAAAGGGCCCATGCGCGTAAGTGACGTGACACGCGCGTGCGTTTCCCTCAGCACGGGTTAAGGGTGAGCGGGCCCAGCAGTTTGCTGTACGTGCCTTTCGTGGAGACCGACGTGTGTTGCTGCTTCCTGTTGTTTCGCGCGCCATCACAACTTCACAGCTATCAAGGACGTATCTCTTCTTTTGGCGGGGGTATTGGCTACGCGTGTTTTTCTGCATCGCGCTAGTCAGACGGTGAGTCGCACACACTCTTTTTCCCACTGCGGGTGCCCCTGTGTATCGCACCCATTTTCGATGTCATAGTAGCCTGCGTGTCCCACGCGTACGCGTTATTCATGTTACTGGGTGCCACCGCGTACTGCGGGAGGTTGAATCCACGCACGAAGGCTGCAGGGTTGCGTGCACGGTTTTACTGCAGTTTTGGGGTGCCTGAGCGTTGCGTGACCCGTCACCACATCACCGGGGTCACATACAGCCTTGCAGGTGCAGGGGGGCTGTTAACATCTTGCTTCCCACCCCCTTGACCCCAATTGCCCAGGTCAATTGTGGTGTACACCTCCCATTGGCACCACTCCATCTGTGCCAGCACTACTACATCTGTGCCATGGTTGGGAGGGCACCAAAGGTGAGGGGCGCCTCAGCTGGGCGTCCTCCTCGTGGCGGGCGTGGTCGGGGTCGTGGCCGTGGTGACCAGGGAGTAGGGGGACTCCAGGGTGTCCAGGGCAGCCACAGAGGGGGAAGAGGCAGGGGTGCGCCACTTGAGCACAATGTTGTGTCATGTGTCGGTGCAGCCATGCCACCACCCCCTGTGGTTCCGGGGGATGCAGCTCCTGCATCTGCACTGGCACCCGTATGACCCGGCAGTCCGTTCCATCGACTGCCACGGGCCCAAGGGTAGTGGTAGCTACAGGTGCAGCTGTGGACACCGCCACCCAGGCTCAGGGTCTGCCAGCGCAGGCTGCGTTGGCACTTGAAGAGCCCTTGGTAGATCTCCAAGAGGCCAGGGGGGAAACCATAGGGGCAGGCCGGGCTGCTCAGACCAAGACACGTGTCCCTGGGGCAGTCATGTCATCTGCTGCCCTGAACAGCCGGGTGTTGGCAAGTGCAGGGGCAGATGCACCCAACAGCACCCCGGTTGTGAGTCTGCCAACAAGGACCGTTGCGGTCAATGACCCTGCCACAGCTGATGTTGCTGCGCAGGGTCCATTAGTGGGCACCCAGCTGCCACTGACACAAGTCAGGCCTTTGGTCATTCCTCCACCTGCCACTCCCTTGGCTCAATCCACCGAACCCACTGGCCATACTGGTCAGGGCGGCATTAGCCAGCCAGGGTCTGCGCCACAGTCCAAGAGGAGGAAGGTTGCACCTGCAGCACAGGCTGGGAGCCCACACACAGCCACGACCTCCTGCACGTCGAGGAAGAAGCCTTTCTGTAAGCAGGAACTGGACTTCCTCGTGGACTACGTGTGGGGCCACAGCTAGTGGGTGCCAATAGTCAGACTACGGCTGCCCAACGTGACACCCACTGGAAGCATGTTGCGGAACATGTCAGTTGATTTGGCCATAAGGTGCGCACGGCGCAGGAGTGCAAAAAGCGTTGGAATGACATCAAGCGCAGCACTAATGCTAAGCGTGCCTCAAATTACAACTTGACTCTGGTGACTGGCGGTGGGCCTGCACCAGAGGAGGAAGAACTCACTCCACATGAGGCTCTCGTTGCGGAGTTCATACCACCTGAATTGGTCGAAGGAGTGGGAGAGATGCTGGACTTTGATGCCCAGTCCAGTGAGTGTTGATGCGTGTTTGTTGAGGAAGTGTGTGTTTCACTTGTGGGATGTGTTGTGCATGATTGCTGCTACATGTGACGTGTACATGGTTCTGATGTGTAAGTAATGCAATGCTTCCGTCATGCATGTCTCCTCTGCCTGCATGCGGGACTCCATGTGGGCATGCTCCCTTGCCCCTCCTCCGCCACTCTGCACCCCAGTTCCACCTTTGCACTGGTCTGCTTCAATCTTGCCAATGTGTAGTTTCTTGTTCATGTGTCCTGTGTAGATGCTAACTTCCAGCGTAGAAACTGCCAGACATATGCCGTGTGGTACAGCCTTAGTACTCGATGCAGGGTATCTCACTTGTACTGTGCATGGGTCAGATGTCCCGCAGGGACATGAGTGCCCATTCATGCTCCATGTGCATTGCACGCATGCCCCTATGTGTCCTTGACTGGATGATCACTGTAACATCCTTGGTTACATACATTGCCTGCCATCTCATCGGCCTCCCCATGTCAACTGTGGCTCAGTCCTGCGTTGCTCACATGTTTAGGCTCTGACAATCTGTGTGGCTCACAGGCCTCAGCCTGTTCAATGGCCAATGACTCTGTTGTGTCTTCTTCACACGTGGGCGGCCTCCAGAGTTTTCATCATGTGTCCTGCCCACTGTCCCAGCATCATTTGCTGTGTTGTAATTTGAATCACATTAAGCTGTTGATGCCAGTCAACACTGCCTGTCAATACACAGGTGTATGGTCAGCCTTTTGATACCATGCTAGGCATCCCTGCTTTGGTACTGGGGTGGAGGGGTGCTTGGCTTCTAGACATGGTACACATTGAATGCACAATGCACGTGATGTGTGAATTTGACATTGCACTGCCTTCACATTTCCTGGCACACACCATGGAGTGTTTGTACATGTAGGTAGTGAGTGGCGTACACATTTTCTGCACTGCATAGACCCACTTCCATGGAAACTGCCACCTTTCAACAGGTCTGATCACAGAAGCTATTCAAAGTAGACCCAGCATGCATGCCAGGTCATATGTTGTGTGTCACATGTCTGCCAAATGCCTTTGCTGTCGGTGTGTGTGTGTGTTGTGTGCTTCTGACATGTGTAGTGACCTTTTTCTCTCTATTTTTCAGGTGATGACGCAATGGAGGCAGAGGATGGTGTTGTCATGCCAGACACAGGGTTGGTAACACCACATCAACCCGGCACTAGTGGGGGTCGTGGGGTGGTAGGCCACGAAAACCCCCAAGTGCTGCAGTCCATCTTGTCTCTGGCTGCCTATGAGTCCAGCCTTGATGACGACTCTGACGTCCATGTTGAGTTGGATGATCATCAAGTCCATGTGTCAGGGGTGAGTGATTCTGATGTGGACACTCCTCTGTCTGCGACAACTGCACTGAGGGATCAGACAGTCTTGGTTCCTCCGCCCGTGGTGGATCGGGACGCAGGGTCACCCTCCACACCAGTCACTGATGTGCCTGGGACATCACGTCGACGGGGGCATGTAGTCGTGCAGCCGCAGGCAGGGCCAACTCAGCGTGGACCCCCGGTCCTTGGTTCCCGCAGGGGTCAAGCCCGGCAACGCGGTCGCCGCGCACAACCGCTGTATACTCAGTGGGAGCAAGACATGACTGCCAATTCAGAACGGCAGGGGGCAGCAATGGAGAACATCGCTGAGAGCATGGAGCGTGTGGCCCGATCTGTGCTCCCCCCTGCTAGGCAGGTGCTTCTCCAGCAGCAGGCGGCACGGTCCACGGCTCGCTCGCTCAGGCTGGGCATGGCGGCATCAGACAGGGCACGCCAGGCTGAAATGTCGTCTCTGCGTCAAGCAATTGCTGCTCACACAGAGGCGCACATGGATGCCCTGAGGGAGGAATATGCTTCCCTCAGATCCACTCTGGGTGTCCTTATGATGTCCCAGAGGCAGCAGGCAGAGGAGATGTTTGCACAGCTTGAGCGTACCATCTCGGCTGAGCTACAGGCTTGCCGGGAGGTGCAGCGGTTGTCCAGCCAGGCCTTGCAGGAGGAACTCCGTGTTACACGTGCTACCTTGCAAGAGGAAGCACGGGTATCACGTGAGGTTCTGCATGCAGACCTATGTCACATCGCCACACAGAACCAGGCTCACCCGTCCAGCAGACTTGCTGCCGACGAGGGGCAAGCTGTGGCTAGGCGTGGCCAGGCTACTGTGCCACGTCCTCCTTTCCAGGATGAGCCAGACGGACTACCATCTATCTCCCACATAGGTCGGGCTGTGCAGGCGTTGAGCCCATGGAGGTTTTTTTTTTGGCTCAGCATCATAGCATGTGGATGTTGAGCAGCACCCTGTACCCCCCCCTCCTGTGTGCCTCCCCTCCCCCCCGGGTCATATGTGGCCATTTTTGATTTTTCTTTTAGTTTAGTTAGTTAAGTTTCTGTTTGATAGTTAGTTTAAATAGGTAATGTAGGTTTTCCATTGTTAGTGCAATTAGTTAATAGTTGATTTAGTTTAAAATTGCTAGTCTATTGTGCTTTCATGTGACGGTGCGGTGCTTTGTGGCTTTTGAAGGCATCCACTGTCTGTTCCAGCTGGGCCCTTCATGGTTGTCTTGTGTATCTGTTTGCTGCTTGGGGTCCTTGACTCACATATGCCACTCCTGCTTCCCTTATCCATGGGCTCGCAAGGATGGTTTGGTGTTACAGAACATTACACAAGGGCTTTGGACTGTCATATCTGTGGCATGTCTGGTGCTGTGTGACTTGTGTTGACACCCCTAGTGGGGATGATTTTGGTGTCATTGTCCACTGTTCGGCTTTTGCTAGATGGGGTGTGTCATGAATAATGTGTACATTGATTGCTATGCATTGTGTAGTATGTTTCATATCTTTCCTGTACACGTGCTTGTTGCAATTCATGCTGTAGATAGTGTACCACACTTTGGATGTGAAAGACGGACTGATGGTGTGATTTGTGATGTGACTCTCTGACATGGTCAAGTAATGAGATGCCTGATGAGACACACACAGATGACTTTGAAGCATTAATCATGTGTTTCATGCCCTTTCTGCAGGGGGATGAGCCTCCAGAGCACCTTTGCCAGCGGACATGGCCCATTGGACGACGGAAATCTGGACCCGTTTGTTGGTGCCCACATGCACATGTGTGCACAAGCAGAGGCACAGTGATTGCAGACCCACATCCTAGAACTGCTGACATGTTCCAAGGAACTCCAGGCAAGGTGAGCATCACAGGGGGGCCACGACACAGCAAAGCTTGCACCAGGCGAGTTGCACATGTAGGCTTAGTCACAGCACTGAGGGTGAGCTTAGACGAATATTTGTGTTGAAGCACACAATGCAGCTCAGATGTGTTTGTGGACTGATGGCTGTTGATAGTAGGGTTGTCTGGGACACATGCAGGGGCAGTGGCACATACCCTCCGGTACACCAAGGTCCATTGAGGCACTTGTATCAACCATGTAGCCTTCCGAGACATGGAAAGGGGCAGTTCACCGGGACATACAGCAAGGGAAATACTCGGGTGCAGTGCATTTCATTTCCATGTACTTTATGATAAATGCACTGCCAACTTTGTTTCGGTCATGGTGGTACGCAACTTGCACTGAAGTCATGGCTTGCTATATGGGTCTGTCTGCTTACCCAGGGAACATTGCATGTTGTGTGAATTGTGACACTTTGGTGTTCCATTTGCCACGCACCCACCGGCGACTGACTTACTGCATTGACTGTGTATGACCCGTCACAGGGGTACTGATATATATGGGTACGAAGCATCTACACCAGATTGTCTGTTTGTAGAGTACTTTGTTGCTATGGGGCATGTTTGGTGGTGTGTTTTTGTGTAATTGGCATGTACTGGTTGTTGACTGTGGCTCTCTTTGCAGCATTTCAGTGCCCCTGTAACCGGACCTGAGAGTGCGCAGGCAGGAGGCCAGCACTCAAAACCAGAGCTAAGTGTCTTGTTGTTTTTCTTTCAAACTGCTATGCATGGGCTTGCTGGGGGGGTGCACTAATGCATGGATGTATGTGTGATTCAATTTGGTATGTTTTTTCCCCCTAATCACCCGGAATCCTATGCAATTTTGAACCCTGTACTCTCTACCCGGTGTTCCTGCTTCCCGTACCTATCCAAGCAACGCTTCCTAACCCTCTTTCCCATCTGGGGTTGCGGATGTCTGTATAAGCCCCGAACTTGCAGGCGCCAAAACCCTAGAGGGGGTGGTTGGTTCGTACCACTCCTAAGCCTGGACTACAGAAGGCCATAACAATGATGTCCAAGTTTGTTTGGATTGTGTATGTGTTCATGCAGGTAGTACATTTTCGTGCATTCCCTACTTTCATGTGTCATTGCTCCTCCCCTCTCCTGCCACTCATTCCAGTTATCCAGTGTGCCAACACCTGTCCTGACTGCATATCCCTGAACTTCCTTCCCCACCAGGGTCTCAGGGGCCTGTGTGAGTTTGACCTTGCAGGCACCCGGGACACGGTGGGGGTGGTTGTTTCGTGACACTCCCGCGCCAGACCAGGGCAGTTTCACAGTTAGTGACACCCAAATGTCTCACCATTCTCAATAGTCTAAACTGTATAACATGGACTTAGTAGGGTTAAGGCAGGTTTAGAATAACACAAAACTAGCCATCGCTCTTAAATTCAGTTAAGTTGAGATACACAATTTGTTCTGTCTTTTTTAAACAAAAATGTTTTATAGTAGAGTTTTACATGAGATTAATACACGTACACTTATGTATTTTTTGCAGATGTGTGTGTGTACTAAAGGGGAACAAGATTGATCAACCACAAAGCAATTGGTGTCCTGAAGATGGCCCTATACTTATTCTAGTGACCACTGCTGACAAAAGTGGTATATTATAACGGGCCGAAACATATGTCGACTGTTTAAGGAAAATCCAATGTTTTTTTCCCATGTCAAAAATGCATACTCTGACTAAAATGTTATGCCAACAAAGACTTTTTTCCACTTTAGAACTCCCCTGTTAGATGAGATGAATGTAGATTGAATGATATGATTGAGAATCAATTTAGAAATGTTTTTTAAGATGTTTTATAATCATTAAAGAGATAGAACTTTTGTTACAAGTTGCAGCGTTCAGTGGAATTTTTCTCCACCAGCGACTTCCTAACCAATGACGCAGTTAGGTGGCCTTTAACTCTCACTTAAGATCCATACAAGACTAAAAGAGAGGGGTAGTCAATCTGTTTTTTCATTTTTCTCCTTTAAAGACTGTCCCTTCCTTCAGATTAGACCCCCCGTTAACAAAAAATAGGGATTACCCATTACTTTAAACTCCCGCGCCTGTACACGGGACCTGTGACAATACACATCCGTTCGTGATGCATCATCTTATGTTATGTACCACACATGGTTCACATCCTGTTGTGACATTGTTTTACTGTGCTACCTTGGTTGTTGCATCATTGTGGTAGTACTTGGCCTTTGTGAGGTACTGCTACGTCAAGTCATCTACTGGAGGGTGTTCGGGTTCGTTTTTATGCCTTGGATTTTGTGATTTTGGAAATGGGTGTGGATTCTGAGGGTTGAGGCATCTTTTTACACACAAGGTGGGAGATGGTGACGAAGGGTAAAGGTGATCCTGTGGCCAGGTGGAATTGAGGGTTGGAGGCTCCATGACCCAGGTGCAGTTGTTCAGTGGGTCATGGTCATTTGTGAAGGGGGAGGGGGGTTGTTGTTGATAGTTGCCTAGCCCTGCAGTGTGATGGGAACCCTGACATTGTAATGGTGGTATCCTATGTACATGTTGTGTTCTGCTGATCAATGCCTGTTCATGTGCTGTGTTTTCCTTTCAGGTGCGAGGGGATAGTTGTGGTTTGACATGCTGGGGTATACACATGGTGAATGTTCACATGTGATGTGTAGGGAACACTGATGGTCACTTGAGTGCACATGCATATGTGGAGTGCATGTCCTTGCAGAACCACACACTTGCACTCTGATGCACTACATGTACTCCCACCCTTGCATGTCCACGTGTACACTGTTTGCCTTCTGGTGCCCACTGTGTCCCTGCAGCACATGTTCTGTGACCGATTATGGATACAGTACATGCCTAATTTGATATTTGATCTGGTCTGTCACTTAGATGTGATGCTCAGGGTGTGCATCACACACAATGGCTGTTCACTGTGCTGTGCGCTGAGCAGTGTGTTGCAGGAGTAGGACACTGCACACATGAGCTGCAGTGTTGATTTTGCAATGCATAATGTGCATGTAGACAGGCATTCATTGTTATGTTACGTCTACGACTGTTGTAATGCATTTGGAAATGACTTATTTTGGGTGGGAGATTTTGTTGGTCTGTCATTTCATCTGATTCCGTGTCAGGCATCATTGTCTGATGCCACTGTACATTTAGGACATGGCAATGTGTACCTTATCGTTACTGTGTTGGTGTATGGGTATTGCTTGCCATGTCATGTTGTGGTTTGGGAGGGTTTGAGTGACATGACAGTGACGGCCATGGCCTGTCTTGCAGGTGTGTGTGATGCACACCTTGCATGTCAGGGTCATCCGCTTCTCAGAGCAACTAGCTGGGGGTAGATTTCTCTCCGCGGCAGGGCCCTCCCCCTGGAAGAGACTTCCTGCCTGACTTGAACCTGAGGGGAACCATCTCCAGTTCTGGAAGCACCTCAAGACCTTCCTCTTTGCTTCTGCTTACTCTCTGCCTTTTCCTTGCAGAATTCTTCACTGGAACTGCACAGGAGCTGCAACTGGGCCACTCTCACCGACCTCGGTCCCTGGCCCAGCCACTCTCCACTTGCACTGCCTCCCTGGCAACCCCTGCACTGCAGTACTGTCTCTCTATCCCTACAGCCCTCCCTTTCCAGCACTTGTCTGCACTTACCTTTGCAGTTGCCACCAGCCAACCTATGTATTATTTTTTTGGGCTACTTCCCCTGTACTGGACTCCCCCCCACCCTTCCCCTTGCACTTTTCCCTTCCCCCTACCCCTGCACTTGCACGATCTCAATGACACCTGGCCTAGTAGTACCGTTGTCTGTCTTCCCTTGTTCCCTCCTCCCTGCCTCATCGCGCCTTGAAATACTTGTGTATGGGCCATATCATATCATATGGCATGTGTGCCTTTTGGTCACACAGGATAGCTTGTGTTTAAGTAGCTAGGGATGCAGACGATGTGGCACTTCCATGGCAACTATCTCAGGGTGGTAGGATTGTGACAGTTGACTGTCTCTTTGTCATCATCGATTGTCACCTGGTATGTGCCAGGCCTGTGTGCACTCCGCAGGGGTGGGAGTTTAGGTGAAAAATGTGGCCACAAGCTGGGTCCGGGCTTCCTCGCCACGTGCCCTGTCCCATCCCATGGGCAGGACCTGTGCCTGTGGTTGGGGATGTATGGGCACCACCATGTCCACCAGGACGCCCTGCCGTGTTGCAACATTGTGCAGGACACATGCTGCCACAATGATCCTGCACACTACTGGTGGTGCATAGAGTAGTTGGCCACCAGAGCGGTCAAGGGAGCGGAAACGTGACTTGAGCACTCCGAATGTGCGCTCCACTATGCCCCTGGTTGCAATATGGGCGGCGTTGTATCTTACCTGGGGTGGTGTGGTGGGGTTCCGGATTGGCGTCATCATGTGGTTGCTCAGAGGGTAGGCACTGTCCCCTGGGGAGGTGATAATAGTTGAGATTATTAGGGTTTGGATATTTGTCTATGTGTGACTTGCATGCATGTGCAAGGGCATTTGTACTGACCTAGAAGCCATGTGTCGCCATGCTGCCCAGCTTCCAGGGCCCGGCTCAGGGCGGACATTCTGTATATGAAACTGTCATGGGTGGAGCCAGGGTAGTTTGCATAGACAGAGGTGATAATTCCCTTTGCATCGCATACCACCTGTACATTCATGGAATGCCAGTGCTTGCCGTTTCGGTAGATGTGCTCAGTGGCCCTAGGTGGACGTAGGGCCACATGGGTGCAATCTATGGCACCAAGCACTTTGGGGAAGTGTGCCACCCTGAAAAAATCCAGGACAACGGCCTGCCTTTCTGCAGGTGTTCTGGGCATGTATATGCGCCTGCGGACTGAGGGGCGTGCTGTCATGATTGCCAGTACCTGGTGTAGGCAGCGTGACTGCGTGGCCTGTGAGACCCCCCCCACTATGGCAGTGGTCCGCTGAAATGACCCAGTGGCCAAAAAATGCAGGACATTGAGCAGCTTCTCCAAGGGGCTCAATGCTTGGGAGCAAAGGGTGGGGGATGTAAGGTCATCTTCCCACTCCCTGACCAGGTCTAGGATGATATGGGGTGGAAACCTATACCTGCCGTAGACCTGGTCGTCAGGCATCCCAAAAAGGCTTGTCCGTGGTGCGAAAATGCGTGCCCTGGCTATTCTCCTCCTCCTGCGGTGTCCCACGATCAGTGCAGCGACAAATGGGGCATTCATCGTAGCTGTATATACGCGTTTGTTGTTTGCGCGCACTTTTATGCTATGCGCGGGGACGCTTCCGCCTGCCTTCGTGTGGGCGGACGCGTTCACGCCTGTGCACGTCTTTTGCCGTGCGCGGGTTTCCCGTATTCGGATATGTGGTAAGACTGTACGTCCGAGTGTCATCGCGTGTGATCGGAGGGGAGTGAGCGTACATGCGATTGGCCTGGGACCGTGTGTTTCGGGGTGCGCGGGAAGTTCCACACGCGATTAGCCTGGGTACGTGTGTTCCGGGGTGCGCGGGAACTTTCACACGCGATTGGTGGAAATCCACATGTGTTCTGTCATCACGTGCAATGAGGGAAACACCCGCGCGCGTCACGTCACAGACGCGCTCACGCGCTAAGGGCCTTTGGTCCAATGAAATTGCATATGCGTGCTGCCGTGCATACGCGCTAAGGGCCTTTCCTCGAATTACACGCTGACGTGCAGATTTTTCACGTGCCAAATCACTCCGTATCAAGCTGGCCACGCGTAAGCACACGGAAGACCACGCTCCTGCCCAGAAGGCCGAACTGCTGCCCCCCAGAGCCCCGAGCACGCTCCCACCTGCCATTTGCTGCTGCCTGACTGCCAGCTGCCCACGTGCCCTGCCATTTGCTGCCTGCACATCAGCCAGGGGTGCTGTTGCTGTGACCACCCCTGCTGGAACCGAAGACTCCCGACTGGGATTCCATCGCTCCATAGCCCAGCCCCAGGACCCAGTTGCCCACCCACTCCTGCCTCTGGGGTTGTCATGTCGGGGCAGTCCGCGACTTACAACATGTCAAGAAGCGCTGGGAGGACATCAGGTCCAGGACCCTGAACAAGGCCCGGCGCCTATTGAAGGCAGCGGATGCCAAGGGGCACCGGGGCCACTTGTCGGAAGAACAGATGAGGGTCCTGGAACGCATATCCCCAGCGCTCCACGTCCAGGTCCTTGAGAGGCAGACCCGTCTGGAGTCAAGCGGTAAGTGTATATGCATCCTGGTTGTGAGCAGTGCGTGTGGTGATTTTTCAGTAGTGTGCAGGTTGCACATCTGTTTGTATGGGGTCGAGTCTGGGTGGGGGTGTACAGGGCCCTGGGCTAACACATGCGAAGGCTGGAATGTGTGAGACATGGGTGGTGCTTGTATGTGTAGGCTTGCATGCCAAATGCAGTTGTGTGGGCACACATGTTTGGATGAATGTGTATGTAAGTAGACATGTCACGCATGTATGTTGTTTTCGGCTGCATGTATCAGCACTGTGTGCATGTGTGTGTATTTGACAAGGGTGCAACAGTGATGCAACATGGATGCATGTGACAGCGGTATGTGGAAGCCTGATTGGCAGATGTGACATGGATGCCCATCTGAACACTGCGACACTTGGCAGAGGTGTACACATGCATGCAAGTGTGGTGGTGTGTGTACATGTGTGGTGCACTTCCTGTGTTGCATGTGATGTCTGGCTCACCTTTGCCTGCTCATGCTGTTGTATGTGTATGGATGGTGCTGGCAGTTGCGATATGGCTGTGGTATGGCTCATGTGTACGAGTTGAAATGACATGTGTGTTGGGGATTGTGATGACATGTCTGAGGTTTGCCAATGCCTCTCATGTACAACTGTCATGTGTGTATGTGTCCATTGTACAGTGCCCTGATGCCTGTGTTTTATTTCTCCCTGTCTGCAGCGTCAACTGATGAAGAGGGCGGAGAAGGTGCTGTGGAGCACAGCGGCGGGGATCCCACCGCCAGCCGGAGACTACAAGGCCCGTCTCCCCTCCCATGTTGTGATCTCGTCGGGGAGTGAGGAGTCCGGTGCCACGTCCCAGGCCGCAGCTGCCGGGGAGAGGTCCAAGAGGCGGAAGTTGGAGTTGGACTCCTCGGCAGCAGAAGGGGCTGCTGGGACCCCACAGGGCCCAACAGGGGAAGATGCCACGGAGTCATCCAGCTTGGTGGGGGGTTTGGTGGAGGAGGAGGCCGTGCAAGCACCAGAGACGGGGTCTGGAGGTGGCGATCCTACTGGTGCTAGTGGTGCAGTGCAGGACCAGGGACAGGAGGCAGCACAGGCCACCGCGGAGGTGCCTGTGTGCAATCCTGTCCCTGATCCTGTCCCTGCATCATCTTGCACCAGCAGGGATGCCTACGTCCAGACCCGTTTTCAGGCAGGGGATGAGCTCATGTCAACTGGCCTTCCTCTGCCTGCGGACGTGGCTATCCGGGTCCGGGTTGAGCCTGTCCTGACTGGTGTGGCGTTGCTTCTTTTCATGAGGATACTGCACGTCATCTCGAATGGCTCGTTGACCACGTCAGCCTGCTGGGACAGGTCACCCAGGCAGGATTCCTCCGTTTGCTGGGGCTTGCTACGACCCCCTCCTCAACTGAACCCCCTACGCGCTAGTCGTCCTCCGTGCCATCTTCCCACCCATCAGTCACCTGGGTGCCCTGTGGAGCTGCCTCTGACGGTGCGGCCAGGCTGGTGGAGGAGGCATCCCTGCCACAGTCGGGAGTCGGACGTCCAGCAGGGGTGGCCACATCAACGACTGCACCCCAGCCGGCAGAGGATGTGCAGGCAGCAGGAGGCAGTGCACGGGCAGAGGCACAGCAGCAGCAGCAACGTGGTGGGAGCCATGAAGGCTCGGGGCCTTCAACATCGGAGGGGCATGCATCAGCCGGAGGGAAGGAGGACCCAGAACAGAGAGTGTCTTCCATGTGGCAGCGGTTGGGCCACGCCATAGATGCGGAGCGGCAGCGGGCTGAAGAGGCACGGCTCACAATGGTCAGGGCAGAGAACTCCATGCGGAGGGCCCTGAGGCGGGCCAAGTGCCTCGAGGCAATCCGCAGGGGTTTGGAGGTGGACATGGCGACGGCCCTTCGGACCCTCGGGGCCATGGAGGAGGACCGCCTCCGGGACATTGAGCAGGAGTTCGATGATGCCCTGGCCCGGGACATCCACAAGTGAGCCGTCAAACTAGCCCGCTGCCCTTGTACATAGTTATGTAGGTAGTGTTAGGTTTCATTTTTTTTTTTATTTATTTTGGACCTTTCGGACATTGGCCACATTTTTGTATATAGTTTATTTTATTAGTTAGTGTAGTTAGATAGGTTTCCTTTCTTTTGTTAGGATAATGGACCCTGGCTTGTTCCCATGTACATAGTTCACTGTTGGATTGTATTTTTATTTCACATTTTAACCATGGAGCAATGGCTTTCTTTTTTATTTCCAATTGGATTTTGTTTTGTGGACAGTGACTTTGGACACCATTACTTTGGGATATGATTTTTGATTTTGCTTTTTTTCACGGACATGCTTCTTTTGATTTTTGTACATTCACATTTTTGTTTCTTTATTTTTGATTCTATTTATGTTTGCTTTAATACATATTTTTTTATCATACTTCAATGTGTAGTATCATCTCATTGGTTTCATGCATTTCATGATATGGGTTTTGAGATTCACTGACACCCATTGGGTGTATGTGAGGGAAATGTGTTTGTTTCGGAACTTGCAATTGGTGTTCTGTGATGTAATTGCCAATTATGAGTGGGTGGATGCAATACTCGGGTGGGTGTTTTGCATTTGGAGGCTGACCATGGAGACCAGGGATCTAGATTGTGATGACATGTTGGCTGGGAAACATGAGTTGGACATGTGGGGGCCTGCTGGCAGGTGCCCCACAGTGCTGGGGGGTGGGGGTGGTGGGAGACATGGGTGGGGGCCTGCTGGCAGGTGCCCCACAGTGCTGGGGGGTGGGGGTGGTGGGGAACATGAGCTGGACATGGGTGGGGGCCTGCTGGCAGGTGCCCCACAGTGCTGGGGGGGGTGGGAGACATGGGTGGGGGCCTGGTGGAGGGTGCCCCTGCAGTGCTGGGGGGTGGGGTGGCGGGAGACATGGGTGGGGGCCTGGTGGTGGGTGCCCCTGCACTGCTGGGGGGTGGGGGTGGTGGGGAACATGAGTTGGACATGGGTGGGGGCCTGCTGGCAGGTGCCCCACAGTGCTGTGGGGTCGGGGGGGGGTGGAAGACATGGGTGGGGGCCTGGTGGAGGGTGTCCCTGCACTGCTGGGGGGTGGGGGTGGTGGGGAACATGAGTTGGACGTGGGTGGGGGCCTGCTGGCAGGTGCCCCACAGTGCTGGGGGTAAGGGTGCTGGGGAACATGAGTTGGACATGGGTGGGGGCCTGCTGGCAGGTGCCCCACAGTGCTGGGGGGTGGGGCTGGTGGGGAACATGAGTTGGACATGGGTGGGGGCCTGCTGGCAGGTGCCCCACAGTGCTGGGGGGTGGGGTGGGAGACATGAGTGGGGGCGTGGTGGAGGATGACCCGCACTGCTGGGGGGTGGGGGTGGTGGGAGACATGAGTTGGACATGGGTGGGGGCCTGCTGGCAGGTGCCCCACAGTGCTGGGGGGTGGGGGGGTGGGAGACATGGGTGGGGGCCTGGTGGAGGGTGACCCACACTGCTGGGGGGTGGGGGTGCTGGGGAACATGAGTTGGACATGGGAGGGGGCCTGCTGGCAGGTGCCCCACAGTGCTGGGGGGTGGGGGGGGTGGGAGACATGGGTGGGGGCCTGGTGGAGGGTGCCCCACAGTGCTGGGGGGTGGGGGGGGGTGGGGAACATGAGTTGGACATGGGTGGGGGCCTGCTGGCAGGTGCCCCACAGTGCTGGGGGGTGGGGGGGGTGGGAGACATGAGTTGGACATGGGTGGGGGCCTGCTGGCAGGTGCCCCACAGTGCTGGGGGGGGGAGACATGGGTGGGGGCCTGGTGGAGGGTGCCCCTGCACTGCTGGGGGGTGGGGGTGGTGGGAGACATGGGTGGGGGCCTGCTGGCAGGTGCACCACAGTGCTGGGGGGTGGGGGGGGTGGGAGACATGGGTGGGGGCCTGGTGGAGGGTGCCCGCACTGCTGGGGGGTGGGGGTGGTGGGAGACATGAGTTGGACATGGGTGGGGGCCTGCTGGCAGGTGCCCCACAGTGCTGGGGGGTGGTGGGGGTGGGAGGCATGGGTGGGGGCCTGGTGGAGGGTGACCCGCACTGCTGGGGGGTGGTGGTGCTGGGGAACATGAGTTGGTCATGGGTGGGGGCCTGCTGGCAGGTGCCCCACAGTGCTGGGGGTGGGGGTGGTGGGAGACATGAGTTGGACATGGGTGGGGGCCTGCTGGCAGGTGCCCCATTGTGCTGGGGGGTGGGGGTGGTAGGGAACATGAGTTGGACATGGGTGGGGGCCTGCTGGCAGGTGCCCCACAGTGCTGGGGGGTGGGGGGGTGGTAGACATGGGTGGGGGCCTGGTGGAGGGTGACCCGCACTGCTGGGGGGTGGGAGACATGAGTTGGACATGGGTGGGGGCCTGCTGGCAGGTGCCCCACAGTGCTGGGGGGTGGGGGGGTGGGAGACATTGGTGGGGGCCTGGTGGAGGGTGACCCGCACTGCTGGGGGGTGGGGGTGGTGGGAGACATGAGTTGGACATGGGTGGGGGCCTGGTGGGGGGTGACCCGCACTGCTGGGGGGTGGGGGTGGTGGGAGACATGAGTTGGACATGGGTGGGGGCCTGCTGGCAGGTGCCCCACAGTGCTGGGGGGTGGGGGTGGTGGGGAACATGAGTTGGACATGGGTGGGGGCCTGCTGGCAGGTGCCCCACAGTGCTGGGGGGTGTGGGGGGTGGGAGACATGAGTTGGACATGGGTGGGGGCCTGCTGGCTGGTGCCCCACAGTGCTGGGGGGTGGGGGGGGGTGGGAGATATGGGTGGGGGCCTGGTGGAGGGTGCCCCTGCACTGCTGGGGGGTGGGGGTGGTGGGAGACATGGGTGGGGGCCTGCTGGCAGGTGCCCCACAGTGCTGGGGGGTGGAGGGGGTGGGAGACATGGGTGGGGGCCTGGTGGAGGGTGACCCGCACTGCTGGGGGGTGGGGGTGGTGGGAGACATGAGTTGGACATGGGTGAGGGCCTGCTGGCAGGTGCCCCACAGTGCTGGGGGGTGGGGGTGGTGGGGAACATGAGTTTGACATGGGTGGGGGCCTGTTGGCAGGTGCCCCACAGTGCTGGGGGGTGTGGGGGTGGGAGACATGAGTTGGACATGGGTGGGGGCCTGCCAGCAGGTGCCCCACAGTGCTGGGGGTGGGGGGTGGGAGACATGGGTGGGGGCCTGGTGGAGGGTGCCCCTGCACTGCTGGGGGGTGGGGGTGGTGGGAGACATGGGTGGGGGCCTGCTGGCAGGTGCCCCACAGTGCTGGGGTGTGGGGGGGTGGGAGCCATGGGTGGGGGCCTGGTGGAGGGTGCCCCTGCACTGCTGGGGGGGTGGGAGACATGGGTGGGGGCCTGGTGGAGGGTGCCCCTGCACTGCTGGGGGGTGGGGGTGGTGGGGAACATGAGTTGGACATAGGTGGGGGCCTGCTGGCAGGTCCCCCACAGTGCTGGGGGGTGGGGTTGGTGGGAGATATGAGTTGGACATGGGTGGGGGTCTGCTGGCAGGTGCCCCACAGTGCTGGGGGGTGGGCGGTGGTGGGAGACATGAGTTGGACATGGGTGGGGGCCTGCTGGCAGGTGCCCCACAGTGCTGGGGGGTGGGGGTGGTGGGAGACATGAGTTGGACATGGGTGGGGGCCTGCTGGCAGGTGCCACACAGTGCTGGGGGGTGGGGGGTGGGAGACATGGGTGGGGGCCTGGTGGAGGGTGACCCGCACTGATGGGGGTGGGGGTGGTGGGAGACATGAGTTGGACATGCGTGGGGGCCTGCTGCCAGGTGCCCCACAGTGCTGGGGGGTGGGGGGGTGGGAGACATGGGTGGGGGCCTGGTGGAGGGTGCCCCTGCACTGCTGGGGGCTGGGGCGGGTGGGAGACATGGGTGGGGGCCTGGTGGAGGGTGCCCCTGCACTGCTAGGGGGTGGGGGTGGTGGGAGACATGGGTGGGGGCCTGCTGGCAGTTGCCCCACAGTGCTGGGGGGTGGGGGTGGTGGGAGACATGGGTGGGGGCCTGGTGGAGGGTGCCCCTGCACTGCTGGGGGGTGGTGGGAGACATGGGTGGGGGCCTGGTGGAGGGTGCCCCTGCACTGCTGGGGGGTGGTGGGAGACATGGGTGGGGGCCTGGTGGAGGGTGCCCCTGGTGGCTGGGGGTGCAGGGGGACATGCGTTGGTGGGCAGTCGTGCAAGTTGACATGTGGGTTGGCTGGGGGGCATGGCCATGGTGGATAGGGTGCCTGCAGGACATGTGCAGGGTAGACCCCTGTGGTGTGAGCCACCTGCAGGGGCCGTGGAGGGTGTAGAGGGAACACCTGGGAGGACCCACACGTGCAATTCACGTGTGGTGCTCCCCGCGCACCCCTGTAATACACGTACCCTGATGAGATCGCGTGTGGAACTTCCCGCGCACCCCTGTAATACACGTACCCTGATGAGATCGCATGTGTAACTTCCCGCGCACCCCCGAAATACACGTACCCTCATGAGATTGCGTGTGTAACTTCCCGCGCACCCCGAAATACACGTATCCCGCTCAATCACGTGTGTAACTTCCCGCGCACCCCTGAAATACACGTACCCCGCTCAAGCGCGTGTGTAACTTCCCGCGCACCCCCGAAGTACACGTACCCCGCTCAATCGCGTGTGTAACTTCCCGTGCACCCCCGAAATACACGTACCCCGCTCAATCGCGTGTGTAACTTTCCGCGCACCCCCGAAATACACGTACCCTGCTCAATTGCGTGTGTAACTTCCCGCGCACCCCCAAAATACACGTACCCCGCTCAATCGCGTGTGTAACTTCCAGCGCACCCCGAAATACACGTACCCCGCTCAATCACGTGTGAAGCACCCCCGAAATACACGTACCCCGCTCAATCATGTGTGTAACTTCCCACGCACCCCCGAAATACACGTACCCCGCTCAATCGTGTGTGTAACTTCCCGTGCACCCCCGTAATACTTGTACCCCACTCAATCGCGTGTGTAACTTCCCGCGCACCCCCGCAATACACGTGCCCCACTCGCACAGGCCCAATTGCTGTATGTTGCCACTTTTGTAATGCGCAGGGACTCTACCGCCTGCCTTCGTGTGGCGGACGTGTTTCAGCTTGTGCGTGTCTTTGGCTGTGCGTGGCTTTGCCCTATTCGATTCCATGAATACGTGTGGTTCGAGTGCGTGTGGGCGTTCCGTCTGCTTCCCTGCAGTACATCCCCAGTTACGCCCTTATTTTCGCGCGTTGTTCCCCATTCTGCGCGTTACGCCCCGTGTCCCGCCCACTTTCTGGTGTATGCGCCGAGGTTGTGCGCTTTCACTGTGCGCGTCGCGCACGCCTTTCGGGATGTTGCAGTGACTTGTGCGCCATGCACGGGTTTGGTGCACATCCCGAGGTGAACACGCGCAGGGACTTCCATGAATCGCACGCGTGCGCGTGCGCCTGTTTTTTTGCGCTTGCGCCTGCTTGCGCCAAGATTTTCGGCGCACGTTTGTTCCATGAATCGGCCCCTTAGACTAAGAATGTGAACATTAATTTTTACAAGTCTTATGAATGGAGTTGTTCTTTGTAATTGCGATTACATCACTTTTATAGCATGTATGAGAAATGTTTGTTTCATTTGTACTTCATTTTATTGTTACTTGTCAAGTTTTTGTTTTATTTTTTATGCAAAAGGCTAGATTGTTAGCAATGTGCATTAAATAAACATTTTTAAAAATAAATCAACCACTGAATGATGCCTAACCACTTCCTATTCACCCCGGAAAAACCATGATCATGACCTGCAGGAAGACCGCCCACCTCCCTCAACCCACCCCTTGGCCATCCTCCCTAATTTCTCCTCCCTCATCTTTAAATTCAGAAAAGGACCTAGGATGTGCCATGGATGCAGCAATGGCACTCTCACACCACATTGACTCTGTGTCGAAATTGTGCCATCTACACCTTTGCATTTTCCGATGCATCTTCTCCTACCTCGCCTACCCTCACAGAGTTAGGGCAATCACGACTATCGTCCTCTCACACCAGACTACTCCAACTCCCTACATCCGGGTGCCCCTGCATCTCAATGTTGGGATCCACATTCAGATTCCAGTCCTTCCCAAACAATTAAGATTACGGAAAATATACTAATTGTTGCGAAGTCATCAAAGGGCACTGGCATGTATTTAAACAAGTGTTTATTTAGGTTAATAAGGGAAAAGACCCCCAACAACAACAAGGGCTCCTTACAGTGACACAGACAAGATTAACTGACAAAGTTAGAACACTGAGATACATTGCAGCCTGTATGACCTCACGGAACTGGAGGTGCATAACATTCCATGCCATCCAGCTTCACTGTGCTAGGCTGCACTATTGGCAATAACATCATAACACATCTCCTCTTCTTTTTAATAAACATCCTCATCGCATTAAAATGCATTCACACATTACCTCTCTTCACCGTGGCAACTCTATTCATATTCCAAACCTGGCCACCGGTCACCCGCACAGCACCCTTCAACACAGCTACCACTCTTACTGGGTCGGAATACAACATCTCACCCTTTTTTCTCACTACTCCCTTCTTTATCCTTACCAGATCACCACACTCCACATGCAATTCCTTCCTTCCTCTCCTCTTGTTTTCCCGCATGACCCATTCACTCTTCTTCTTTTTGAGAGATCTTCTCACCTCGTCAACAACCACATCAGACTCCCTGCTTCTGCCCAACCACGGCGGGCACGCCATGGAATAAGGCTTTCGACCTCTCATGAGCTCGAATGGACATAGACCTGTAGTGGCGTGGGGTGCCATTCGTAACGCCCACATCCTATTCTGAATAGTCGCCAACTTGTCAAATCCACACTCTTCTCCCATGCGAATACTTTCCATCACACATCTGTTGAGTCTCTCAACAACTCCATTAGTTTCTGGATGGTACAGGGCCGTCCTCTTGTGACTCACACCACACTTTTCTAAATACTTGGGAAAACATCCACCAGTGAATTGCGTTCCATTGTCCGTAAGAACACTCCCCGGGAGTCCCTCACTTGCAAAAATCTCTTGCAATACTTTTACCATGCTCTCTCCCGTTATCTCCCTCACAATTCTAAAATCCGCCCACCTAGAGAATAGATCAGCCACAACTACAACGAATCTTCCCCGACCATATCCCAACTCAACCGGTCCTAGTATGTCCATGGCTATATCATTCCAAACCCTTGAAGGAACTCCCACATCCACCAGGGGTTGCTTCTTAGCTTCTACCCCCCTACCACTTCGGAGGCAGAATTGGCACTCGCCCAACCGAACTTCAACCTCCCTGTCAAAACCAGGCCACCAGTAATCCGTTCTCAATACTCCCTTGGTCTTCGCAATGCCTATATGACCACTATGCGCCAAATCTATAATCCTTCTCCGAATCCCCTTGGGAGCCACTGCTCTTTCCCATCTAAACAATATCTCATCAGCAACTGACAATTCATCTTTCACTTCCCAGAAGGGTTTTTCTTCCTCCAATAACGCTGCTTTGCTTGGCCAAACTGCGGACTCAACATATGATATCACCTTCATCAATATCACATCCTTCCTTATTTCCTCCAACCACTCTTCCTTGGATACGATACCCTCCGTACTTACAAACACCATTTCCATATCTTCATTCTCCATCCCATCCTGGGAATGAACCTTTACTCTCGACAGACTGTCCGCTAATATGTTTTCTTTCCCAGGGATTACTTCCATAACAAACCTGTGGGCCTGCATCCTGGTAACCCATCCAGCTACCCTGCGAGATATTTTGTCCAGACCTTTTGTCTCAAAAATAACTTTCAACGGTTTGTGATCCGTTCGGATCACAAATTCCACACCCCAGACAAAATTTTTAAATTTCTCTACCGCCCAGTAACATGCAAGGGCCTCCTTTTCGAGAACCGAATAACGTACTTCCGCACCCTTCAAACCACGTGATGCATGAGCTATTATAATTTCCGATCCATCATCTTGCCTCTGTAGCAGGACAGCACCTAGGCCGCCCTCACTTGCATCCACCGTAATAATCGTCAACTTCCTGGTGTCAAAACATCCCAAAGGTTTCGCCATATCAACTTCTTCCTTGATTCTGGCAAATTCTACGTCACATTCATGACTCCATACAAAATCCGCACCTTTCCTCAATATTTTCCTCATCTCCACTACCTTTGCAGCATAGTTCTCTACGAACTTCTGATAAAACTCTGCCATGCCTAAAAATGAACGCAGTTCACTCTTGTTTGTTGGCCTTTCAATCTCCTTTATGGAGTTGACAATGCTTTCCTTGGGCTTTACCCCTTCACATGATACCTCATGACCCAGGTAATCAACCTTGGATACTGCAAATTTGCATTTCTCTTCCCTCAAAGTGATGCCTCTATCCTGAAAGATTTTCAGGACCGCACACAAACTTTTGTCATGCTCCTCCAACGTCTCACCGCATATCAGCACATCATCCTGAAAACAGAAAACTCCCATTACACATCCAAGCAGCCGATCCATAATTTTCTGAAATACTGATGAAGCTGATGCCAGCCCGAACGGCATTCTTCTAAACTGAAACACACCCTCATGCGTTATGAAAGCTGTACTCTTCCTACAATCTTCCGTCAACTCGACCTGATGGTACGCCGACGCCATATCAAGTTTTGAAAATACTTTCCCTTTGCCTACCATGGTTAACATCTCACCCATGTTAGGTAAAGGGTGCCTGTCAACCATAACACACTTGTTGAGTTCCCGCATGTCTATGCACAGCCTCAAATCACCTGAACTCTTCTTTACCACGACAACCGGCGACACCCATTCCACACCTCCTGCTCTCTTAATCACACCCATTTGTAACAACTTCTTGAGCTCATCTTTCACCCCTTCTCTTAAAGCAAATGGTACTGACCTAAGTTTAGCAACGACGGGCAAACTGCCCCTTTTTAGAACAATCTGGTGTTGAAACCCCTTCACTTTCCCCAGACTTTTCTCGAAAACTCCTTTATGTTTCATGACATACTTGCTTGATCCTGTGCTCAGCAATGATACTTGGAGCACCTGTTCAGGGTGATTGGGGTCCAAACGGATACCCAGACTCTTCTGTTCTCTCCATCCTAAAAGAGATTGCCCTTTCTTAGTGACGTATACTTTTCCTTTACAACTCCTTCCCTTAAACTTAAATTCACTCCACTCATACCCCAGTAATTCAATTCTGTCTTGATTGTACCCACCGGGACTGATATCCGGACGATTCAAGCGACTCACCACTCCACACATTTCCTTCTCAAACACATTTTTGGAAACTAAAGTTATTTTCGAGCCTGAATCTGCCATCATAGCCACATCGCGACCATTCACACTCACTGTCGCATACGGCCGCTCACAGTCATCCTGATCACCATCCATGACAACATTAACAGTATTAACGATGACATCTGGCACTGGAAGCATCACTTCTTCATCCGACGATCTGCCGTCCTCTTCCTCATTTACATAAAATACTTTTCTTTGACTTGACTGTCCGAACTGGTAGTTTTTACAACAGTTTGCAAAATGACCTCTCCTCTTGCACCTTGCACATGTTGCCTTACGACCTGGGCATGCAATGGATGAAGCAAAATGCGTCCCACTAGCACATCGAAAGCACAGTCTATCCTCTCTTTTCTCAGATCTCTGCACTGTCTCTTGGTTCTTCTTCTCCTCAACCCCAATTTTATTCGACTGTTTGCTTCTTCCTCTCCTTTTGCTTTTATTATCTCCTACACTCAATACTTCACTTTTGCTTTCCTTGGTATCATTAGTTTCACCTCTTGCTAGTTTGGCGACACATGCCAATGAGTGTTCCACTCGTTTCGCCAAATCCAACACCTCATCCAGGTTGGGGTCATCCTTCAGCCACAACTCTTCGCGTATTTTATTTGATCTGCAGTGTGTCATGAACTGATCCCGAATGTGTTCATCAAACGCTCCTTGGAACTTGCAGGTCAATGCTAAGTGACGCAGGGCCGTCACGTACTCCTCGACTGACTCACCCTGGGCCTGCATCCTCATTCGGAAATTATATCGTTCCAATATTGTGCTGGTCTTGGGGTTAAAATGCTTGTCCAGCTTCACCAAAGCTACGTCGAATTCATTCCCAGCATCGCCCTCACTACCTCCACCTGTTGGCTGTGGAAGAGTCTCATAGATTCTCTGGCCTTCATATCCCAAGAAATGCAACAATAGTGCCAATTTCCTTTCGCTAGCATATGACGATCCGCCAGCAGCCTTTAAGTAATGTGCAAATCCCTTGCGCCATTGAGCCCATGGTATCTTCGCAGGTCCTGGTATTGGCATAAAAATCGGCGGTCCGGCTATCCCTGGCAAACCTGCCATATTGTTCTAAGATATGGCACTCCTCTTGTGGACACTACAGACCCACCTTCTGCCTCGCTGCTCGTGCCTCTCTCGTGCTCAGCTGTTACTACTTCGCCTTTGCCTGTGTCTTATATTTCATGCGCCTTCCTCCTCTATTCCAGCACTGCTTTGCGCCTTAACTATCAGCTGTGTGGTGGTTCACTGTTAAATACGCTTATACTAGGCGCCGTGTGGCGATCTTCTTCGGCTGCCCACGCCGCGCTTCTACTACACGCTGCATAGTAATCTCCTTTGTCTCAACGGCGCCTCTCGCTTCCCGTTCCGTATCTTTGGATAGAAGCCGAAAGTGCTTTTAAACGCCACGCCGGGGCTCTATAAACACCACCCTGGTTGCAAGTGAGAGCCTACCACACACACACAGCTTGAACGCAGTGGGGCCGGCGCAATGTAACCGCGATGACTGGATCAAAAACCAACAGTTCCAGGGCCAGGCGAGCGGCGCACTTACTTGCTGGGGAAGTGCCGTCGGAGTTTGATGGCCGCTCGACGCTGGGGCAGAGCGGAGCGGCCAACTCACAATGTGTCTTCAGTTCGGCCCCTAACTGCCACTACCACGCTGGGGAAACAGCGGAGCGGCAGTGCCTTCAGTAAAATTGCTGGAGGTCTTCAGCATCCCATCCTCGTCGCCATTGTTGCGAAGTCATCAAAGGGCACTGGCATGTATTTAAACAAGTGTTTATTTAGGTTAATAAGGGAAAAGACCCCCAACAACAACAAGGGCTCCTTACAGTGACACAGACAAGATTAACTGACAAAGTTAGAACACTGAGATACATTGCAGCCTGTATGACCTCACGGAACTGGAGGTGCATAACATTCCATGCCATCCAGCTTCACTGTGCTAGGCTGCACTATTGGCAATAACATCATAACACTAATACACAGGAAAAAAACTTAAGTGGGTAAAGGGGGTTTAGGGGGAGTCATGTGGGCATAGGTGAATAGTGCGGAGTGCATTGATTGTAGAACTGTAGATAAATCTAAGGTAAACTAAAAACAGCCCTATATAGTGTTAGTTTGATATAATGTGTGCATACACCACACATGGTACAAGTCCCTGCCCAATGACGTGAAACATAGAAGTGTCATCATATATGAAATTAGGCCTGGGCCCTCGCAGGCCATGTTGAGAACACAGAACAAAGAAGCCTCATGTTTGAATATTTCACTCCCACCCCAGGTAAGGTAGGAACACATTCACACACACACACACACACACAAACATATCTTGTTAGAGCTTTGCGAAATTAGAAAGGAATGTGAATGGCCTAATATGAGTAGGGTTGCAGCCGGTCATGAGGGACAAACACATGGGTGCCGGGGCAGAGGTCTTGAGCTGCCAAAACACAAGTTCAGATTTAGCATACCAGCGCACCCCAGGATAATCCCATTTGAACTACTAGATGCTCTTGAGCAAACCAGCTAAATCCTTCACAAATTAGACTGATTAGTGGGATCTGCAGGAGAACCAGACATGCCCCCCCCGGGTAGGAGTAGCTGATAAGGGGGAGCAGAGGATAACTTGGCCTGTGATTTGTACCAGGGAGAGAAAAAGGTGATGCCAACGCATACACGATTGCAACAGGGAGGCATGGTGGGGGCGCCTGTGTGTCTGGGTTGAGAAACTAGTTGCTTTATTCACTAGGACCAGACTGACCTCGAAGTTATCCACTGAGCTCATGTTGACGGCCAGGTCCACATCACGTGAGTAGGCTTCATGTCAGGGCAGCGATTTCAGTAACCTAACCAATCACCTAACAGCAACCTAAGGTAAAGTGACCGAAACCCACGTGTGAAGAAGTTGGAGTCAAAGATGATGTGCCCAATAAACCGGGGGTTCATATGTAATCAGTAGCATGTATATAGGCTGTAGCCGGTGAAGGTGGGGGATGCATCACGGATGACGATTTCTGCAGTTCTAATGTGCTTCTTTGCTTTGAAGAAGGGAGAGAGCCCTGCAGCAGTGGACTTAAAATACCTTGTCACCCTTTCCTTCTTGTAAACAAACAAAGCTCCTGTTCATCTCACAAAAGGTTGTACCAAACCTTTCTCCTTAGATGATTGTTATTCGTCTTTCTGGTTGTTGGAGGTTTATAGTACCTAGAGTAGATCCTCAACATCATAAAGAATGGCTGGTAGAGACCAATGGGGGGATGTATAAGCCATGGCCTGGAACAGGGAAACAATAACAAAGATATTTTGAGCCATATGTGTATGTTTCTAGCAGTCAGGTACAGAGGAAAAAAGTTGAAAAACAGAAAGGAAGTGTCAGAGTTGTGGAAAATGGTGGACGACTTGGAAGATGTTCCTATTGATCCCCCTCAGAAGGTGAATGGGCTGCCCATACCTTGTTTTCTGACCACTCGCACATACACCGCACGAGCGCTCCAGTACCTCTTGCTCCAGTGTCCCTGCAGAAGCAGGCCAGTGTCATTCATTAGGGTGTTACCCCACACATGCTGCATCTGGGTACACAAATTCTATTTACGTCCATATGCCCGCTACTGCTCCTCTACCACCTACACCAGCCCAGTATCAAAACCTCCCTAATACTATAGTATCTGCAAGGTCTAGAGCACAAGAAGAAACAGATAAGAAGCCACAGAAGGAGTTGAAAGAAGCATTAAGAAGGGCAGAGGAGGAGCCAGCAAGGTTATAGTTAAATAGAAGAGATGGACTTCAAGCACCTGTTGGGACTGACGAATGTAGAGTGGGAGACATTTTGTTTAGAATTGATAGTACTGTGATTAAAGCACTGGCGTAACAGGGGCCCCCGCAGCCCCCGTGGTGCGGGGGGGCCCGCGGTGTGGGGGGCCCCACCAGCACATGGCTGGGAGGGGGCCCCAGTAAAAAAAAAAAAAAAAAAAAAAATTAAAAAAAAAAAAAAGTTTCTTTTGAAATTCACTGCATTCATAAAGAACATTTCTGTAACAGAAATAATTTCTTTATGAAGGCAGAGTGACTACACAAAGAAACTTTCTTTTTGAAGTCTGAGGGCCCCCGTACCCCATGACATGGAAGACCCTAGGCTGGAGGCCTCCATGTCATGGAGTGGGGGGGGGGGAACCCTATGCCTTCAAAAATAAATTGTTTGTTTTTGAAGCCAGTCAGCCATCATAAAGAAATTATTTTGATTATGGTTCGGTCCTTAACTGAAATAATTTCTTAATAAAGTTATAGTGACTTAAAAAAGAAACAATATAGCATGTATATAGGCTGTAGCCGGTGAAGGTGGGGGATGCATCACGGATGACGATTTCTGCAGTTCTAATGTGCTTCTTTGCTTTGAAGAAGGGAGAGAGCCCTGCAGCAGTGGACTTAAAATACCTTGTCACCCTTTCCTTCTTGTAAACAAACAAAGCTCCTGTTCATCTCACAAAAGGTTGTACCAAACCTTTCTCCTTAGATGATTGTTATTCGTCTTTCTGGTTGTTGGAGGTTTATAGTACCTAGAGTAGATCCTCAACATCATAAAGAATGGCTGGTAGAGACCAATGGGGGGATGTATAAGCCATGGCCTGGAACAGGGAAACAATAACAAAGATATTTTGAGCCATATGTGTATGTTTCTAGCAGTCAGGTACAGAGGAAAAAAGTTGAAAAACAGAAAGGAAGTGTCAGAGTTGTGGAAAATGGTGGACGACTTGGAAGATGTTCCTATTGATCCCCCTCAGAAGGTGAATGGGCTGCCCATACCTTGTTTTCTGACCACTCGCACATACACCGCACGAGCGCTCCAGTACCTCTTGCTCCAGTGTCCCTGCAGAAGCAGGCCAGTGTCATTCATTAGGGTGTTACCCCACACATGCTGCATCTGGGTACACAAATTCTATTTACGTCCATATGCCCGCTACTGCTCCTCTACCACCTACACCAGCCCAGTATCAAAACCTCCCTAATACTATAGTATCTGCAAGGTCTAGAGCACAAGAAGAAACAGATAAGAAGCCACAGAAGGAGTTGAAAGAAGCATTAAGAAGGGCAGAGGAGGAGCCAGCAAGGTTATAGTTAAATAGAAGAGATGGACTTCAAGCACCTGTTGGGACTGACGAATGTAGAGTGGGAGACATTTTGTTTAGAATTGATAGTACTGTGATTAAAGCACTGGCGTAACAGGGGCCCCCGCCGCCCCCGTGGTGCGGGGGGGCCCGCGGTGTGGGGGGCCCCACCAGCACATGGCTGGGAGGGGGCCCCAGTAAAAAAAAAAAAAAAAAAAAAAATTAAAAAAAAAAAAAAAGTTTCTTTTGAAATTCACTGCATTCATAAAGAACATTTCTGTAACAGAAATAATTTCTTTATGAAGGCAGAGTGACTACACAAAGAAACTTTCTTTTTGAAGTCTGAGGGCCCCCGTACCCCATGACATGGAAGACCCTAGGCTGGAGGCCTCCATGTCATGGAGTGGGGGGGGGGGAACCCTATGCCTTCAAAAATAAATTGTTTGTTTTTGAAGCCAGTCAGCCATCATAAAGAAATTATTTTGATTATGGTTCGGTCCTTAACTGAAATAATTTCTTAATAAAGTTATAGTGACTTAAAAAAGAAACAATGGGGCTCATTCTGACCATGCCGGTCTGGAAACAACGGTGCTGGTAAGCTTACAGGCACTGTTGTTTCCGGAACGGCATATTACAGGTCTGCCTGGTGAGGCTGCATGCCCGACAGGTGTGACCCTGCCAGGCACAGCAGCCACGGTAGGCAGACCTGTCACGGAAGCACCAGCACCGTTAACAATGGTGCAGGTGCTTCTGTGTCCCCATTCCCGTGGATACTGGGGTTTAACGAAATTACCGGCACCTGATTTCCCAGCCGCCGGACTTGAAATAGCACGGTGGCACCGGGAAGTCAGGCCATAGTAATTTTTTATGGGTCTGGCGGCAACCCGCCGGTAGCACCGGCACGGTTACCGCTGGACCCGTAATGAGTCCCAATTTCTTTTTTAAGTAATAGGGCCCCCCCTCAACTCCATGAGGTGTGCGTGTATGAGTCTATGGTGAAAGGGTGCACACTCAAATGTATAGCCGGCTGCCTGTGTGTGTATGGTGAAAGGGTGCACACTTAAATGTATGGGTGGCTGTGGGGGTGTGCCTGCATGGTGAAAGGGTGCACACATAAATGTATAGGTGGCTACCTGTGTGAGTGTATGGTGAAAGGGTGCACACTTAAATGTGTGGATGACTGGGTGTGTATAAGGTGAATGGTGTGTGTGCTTGTGTACAGGGGCACAAGAAAACCTTCATTTCGGGGGGCTAACCCTTCAAATGTTGGGAGAGGCGCTAACTTCACATGCGGTGGGGAGGGGGAAACTTATTTGTGTGGGCGCATCCAAATTATTTACGCATTTTAATGAGACTATTCTAGTGCAGATTCAATGTTACAAGCAGTTAACTCTCTCCTATAAGTCTCCTGTTCCCTCTCTACCCTTCCAATCACTCCCCTGGCATGCAAGTACTAAACCCACATCACGATTTCAATCGCCTAAACAATGTGGCATTTGAATGCAGGTTCTAACAGTGAAATGCTTTACGTTGGTAATTGCTGGGTTCTTGTTAACAGCAAAAACCAGGTGCCGTTTAAAATCTGTGTCCTGTTCGGTCTGGCAACTGCTCTAAAGGTTAGCCAAGTTGAGTCAATATAGCCCAAAATGTCAGGGGGGGTAGTGCTGAAGCCCAGTCAACTCAATGGTGTTGCGCTACTACTTGTGTTTAATGCCTTGCTTACTCCTAGCCCTATTCTTCCTCGTCCCAGTACTTATATACGAGGCAGTACGTGTGTTTGAGGCACTCTGCCTCATACAAAAGTACTGGGAAGAGGTAGAGGTACATGGAGGTAATGCCTGATTTAGCTACCTGTAATCTTCATCACTCCTAGTCCCACTGTTCCTCATCCCAGTACTTACCTATGAGGCCAGGAGCCTCATACGAAAGCTCTGGGACAAGGAAGAGGGACGCAGAGGTAATTCTGGGCCAAGGAGCTGATTGTGGAGGTTGGGGTGGTGGGTGGGAGGGAGAGTGGATGTGTGGGGGGGCAGGATTGTGTGATAAATCATAATGGTTGTCCATGTCCAGGCTAAGCAGGCATGATATGTGGTATTAGTGGCTAGAGAGGCATTTTGATTTAGCCAGTCTAGTCATTCCTCAGTTTGGTATGACTTTCTTTTAACTGGACATTTCTGATAAAGTAGTCCTGCTAACTTTAATTACCTGGCTAGATTGGCATTTGGGTGCTGCCAGTCTAGCCATTTCTTACTGCGGCATTGTATATTTTTTTGGGCATCTTTGATAAAATGATATGATGTGAGTCAAGTCATTTATAATGCGCCTGTACACAAGTGTACACAAGGGAGGGATGATAGAGGGAGGACAAGACAAATGATCTCACTAGGCCTTGTGTCATTGTGAGAACGAGAAGTGCAAGGGAAAAGGGAGCAGGGAAGTGCAAGTGAGAGGGGAGGGGAAAACAGGGCAGCAATGCTCTCAGTAAGTGCAGCCAGGGCAGAGCAGCTATTGGTTGTGCAAGGAGAACAATGGACTGCAGGGTTACAGTTACAGCCCCTAAGTGCATGGTAGGCCCGGAGGCAGTGCAAGGGTGACCAATCAAGAAAGAGCCTGGACTCAGAGAGACTCTGAGGGTAGCCAAGCAGCCAGTCAGTACAGCAGACAGGTAGGTCAGGTAGGTCAGCAGGGGGGGGGAGAGAGAGCGAAAGCAGCAGAGAAGAGGAAAGCTTTTAGCTGCTTCCGAAACTTCAGGTTGTCCGCCTCAAGTTTGAGAGGGGCAGGGAGGCCATTCCAGTTGGAGGCACCAGCAGAGGAGAGAGGTCTACCCCCACTCTCTGCCTGGAGAAATGTCTAAGCCTTAGAGAGTTGGAGGTAGCTGAGTGAAGGGTTAGAGAAAGAAGGTATTTTGGAAGAGAGCATTGGATTTAGTGTTGCCACTGGCCCCAGAAAGCCTTGTGGGCAATGCAAAGGTTCTTGAACTTGATCCTTGCAGCCAGTGGAGAGATTTCAGGGCTGGAGAAATACAATCCTAGGGCTTGAGGCCAAGGCTAAGTCTTGCAGTCCTGTTCTGGATTATTTGCAGATGACGGAGACTAGAGGAAGACAGATTGAGAAAGTGGCTGTTGCAGTAGTCCAGCTTAGAGACAGTGAGCTTCTGGTGGAGAGTGAGAAAGGGAAGAGTCCCTTTGAGGAGGAGCAGCTGGTAGTGGGACTTCTTGGTGATGTCCGAGATGTTAGGAGAGAAAGAGAGTGTGGCGTTGAAGATGACACCAAGGTTTTTTGCCTCGCAGGAAGGCAAAGGAAGAGGGCCCAAGGTGGTCTGCTATAGTGAGAGAGGAAACACAGTGGCAAGGGTCCCAATGAGAAGGATCTCTGTCTTACTGGCATTAAGGCAGAGATTGTTGGAGGCGCACCAATCCTGAATCGTGGATAGACAGTCAGGAATGAGCAAGAGAGGAGAGGAGGATGAGGGGAGCCTGAAGGAAAGCTGAGTCATCCGCACAACACTGAAAGTTAGAGGATAAGGTAGAGATCAGGGAGGCCAAAGTGGCCAAGTAGAGGTTGAAAAACCAGCGTGAGAGGATAGAGCCCTGGGGAATGCCACAGGTAGAGAGAGGTGGCGGAGAGAATGGGACCACGATCGACCTGGGAGCGGAGTGGCGGTCCAAGTGGAAGTAGGTCAGTCACTCTAGGGTCTGATCTGTGATGCCCAGGTTCTCACAGAGTCGATTGATCAGGATGGCGATGTTGACCCTGTCGAAAGCAGAGGAAAGATGAAGGATGAGAATAGAAGGAATGCTGGAATCAAGGTTAGAGAGCAGCACAGGTGTTAAGGAGAGCAGTTTCCATGCCTCTGGCAGCTCTGAAGCCAGACTGATGGTCATGGAGACAACCAACAGATTCAGTGTGGAGAGTAAGCTGGGAGATGGCAAGCTTTTCCAAGAGTTTGCTCAGGAAAGGTGGAGATTGAGCGATAGTTTTCCAGCAGGTAGGATCAGCAGACTGCTTCTTGAGGAGTGGGTGCACAAGGGAGTGCTCAAAGGGAGAGGGGAACATTGCAGTGGCGAAAGAGTGATTACAGAAATCGGCCAAGGCTGGAGTGAGGGTGTCAATATGGGCTTTGATGGTTCTGGAGGAGCAGCGGAGCACCTGTTTGGACGACACTTTCATAGATCGGACTTGTCTAGAAACCTCGTCAGGTGTTGTCAGAGAGAAAGAGGAAAAAGGAGGAGGAGAGAAGAGATGGCCAAAATGGGCCGAGAGAGGAAGAGGACATAGAGGACAGGATGTCCTGAGATTTAGCAGAGAAATGAGAGGCCAGAGCTGTACAGAGGGCATGGGAGGGAATAGAAGAGGTATAGACCACAACAGGATTGACCAGTTCCTTGCAGATTTTAAAGAGTTTGGCCGTGTTGTTCGAGGCCATGGAGACACATGCTTTATTGTGTGCTCTCTTCTTGATGAGTGTTATTGCTTTGACTGGCATTTTGCTGAAAACAGTCTAGGCATGTCTAAATGTGGCCTGGCATTCTGTACTATAATGTTATTACGTGTTTACACTGGTCTACATTGTGCAGCCAGTTGGAAGCATTAATGTTCCTGTGCACTGTTGGTGACTTGCATGTATTGGATTGTGTTACCCTACAAAACAATTGCAAACACTCTGGCTTTATAGCCAATTTATCTCAGAAAGTGTGCTGTATATTGCATTAAAACACATATTTATATCTTTTTCCTAGTGCAGTGTGCGGCATACCCCTTCAGCAGCACGTTCATGCGTATTGTGCAAGCGTGACAGTCTAGGCCGGCCCAGAGTGTGGCGCAACCCGTGATTTGTTGCCGAGTTGGGGGGCCCCCTCAGCATGGCTCGCAGGGGGGCCCCCACATTTTGTGTTACGCCACTGGATTAAAGATGTGCACATAAAGAGAGAGAGGAGAGAAGGAGAAGGCAGGCAGATAGGTTGGACCATGGGATGATACGGTCTGATGATGACTATGAACGGACGAGGAGCGGGGTACTGTGGATGAGTTGGAAGATGAAGAGCCACCCACAATATTGTTGTGAGTTGAGAGTTTGTGGGGACGTAGGTTAAGAAATAGGTACAGGTGTATGGCAGTGGAAAATAGAAGTAAGGCAGGGAAGAAAAAAGTGACGAGACAGTGGGGGCACAGTTTCCATTATTGCATAAGGGGCAAGGGAGGGCACAGTACATACCATGGTCACATATGGATACAAATAATCTAACAAATGCACTTCTGTCTCTCACCTCTGGAGCGGTTAAGTGGATATATGCCTTTGAGAAGCAATACTACCTTGGCAGTGGGAGATTTGAAAAGTCTGTTGCAATATTGGGGGATCAGGCAGATGCCATTTATCCGAGAGTGAGCTTAGGGGATGATAGCCATGATGGAGCTTATTTTAATGACATCAGGCAGCATGTGTATCCAGACACGCCAGACCTGCAATTGATAATGCAGCGGGCAAGAAGACTCTTGACAAAATAGAGTGGATTGAAGCTAAGGGGTGGGTGGAAATACAGTCTATTATGGTAGACCATTGCAAATGGTTGAATGAAAAGGAGAAAGAAACGACTCAGAGGGCACAAATAGAGGAAGCGAAATTGGTGCAGAGGAAATTTGTGAAAGTGACATTTGAAGGGGTAGTAGTAACAGCTCAGACAGAGGGGCAGGCAGAGTCCTGTATGATCCAGGCTGATGTATGTGTGGCACCTGGTTGGGGAGGTGATTTCGATTGGAATAATGGATACCCACCTTAGTATGAATGAAGGTCTCCAGGGAGGTATAAGCAAGGATGAGTTGGGCTCTCAGGGGCCCAGGGAGGACAAGGTGGAATTGGAGGAATGGGGCCACAGGTAGGAGGAGAGAGACAGTGTTGGACATGTGGACAGATGGGCCACTTTTCAAGAGAATGCATGAGTAGGCAAGCAATTGCATAAATGCAGCAGCAGATGTCCCCATACCCTTAGGGAGGGCCCACTTTGTACCCCATCCTTATGTACAAGCTCCCCCAGCAGTACCATATGTTGTGCCATTGCCCACAGTCCCGCCTGGTCCCCCACCGGCCTTTCCGCATCTGTCAGCCCCAGTTTCTGGCAGTGCACCAACATACGTGGTGTATTCCAGACAACAGCAGCCCCCTCCAATCCACAATAGTAACGCAGTACCTAACAGCACAGTGACACATTATCAATGTGCCAGTGACATTGGAGGGAACCCATTTGTTTTTCCAGTAACAAACACATACCCAGACGAGGACAGCCCACAGAGAGCCTCAGCGTGCCCAGCTCTATTGGTCACTGTCAACCCAGAAGCTGGGCAACAAACCATTTATTTGCAACGGTGGATACAGGTGCAACAAAGTTGTGTATTAGTGAGAGAGGAATCATTTGTCAGGTGAAGTAATGGACATGCACGGCTTTTCTGGGGCAGTACAATTGGTTCTGTTTACAAATGAATTATCCATCAAGATAGGAGACAGATCGATACTAGCTCCGCTGTTATTTTCCACCATAACCCCCATCAATCTATTAGGTAGGGACATCCCAAGTAAGCTCAACATGACCATCTTTTCTGAAAGGGGAATGGTGTGTTCAACTCCCGATATTTGTTACATGAAGGTCATGTTGATCATACATGAATTGGGAAGTTAAGCAGTGGTGAAAGGAATACCGGTGACCCCTGATTTGTTTGTATATGGGATCACAGTGCTTTTTAATGCAGTCCTGCAGGTGCCTAACCAGTATTGGCGGGCGCCCTCCCAATTTCTATTCAGGCCAACCTTGCCCCAGGAACTCATTGCAGGGACTATTATCATGCTTGATACAGAAGGAGTGTTGGTGTCAAAGGAAATGATTGTGTTAATAGCAACAGACATAGATGGAGAAGAGTGGCACATGATTTTGTGTATTGATCCAACACAACCCCTGAGTGATGAGGATCTTTTTGAGAATAAAGACAACAATGGGCAAATAATATTGAAAGTATATGTTCCTTGTGAAATAATGATACAGTATCACACATCCCATGTCACATGTCATTGGTAGGTAGTGTCACTTAATTTGCTCAAGAAAA